>NC_090448.1:126258965-127508965 GCF_031143425.1 Pleurodeles waltl
CCCCCCCTCCCCTGTGTCGTAGGTGCAGTACTCACCGTGGTCTTCACCGCCGGCGTTCGTGCTCCTGGTAGAGGAGCAGGATGACAAAGGCAGGGAGCATATGGAGTTCCAGTTCCATGGCATCCTGGTTCCTCGTGGGGTGTGTAGAGGTGAGCGTTTTCCCTTCCAAGTCCTGTTTCCGCGGTGTTTTTGTTCACGGTGAATCCGCCCCGGAAAAGGTGGCGGATTGGACTGATGTAATAGTGTGGGCGGTACATTGTCTTCCACCTGTCTGTTGGCGGTTACCGCCGCAGTGTTTGTTTGTACCGCCGTGGCGGTCGGAGTGTTAAAGTGGCTGTTTATGTTGGCGGTTTCCGCCACGGTCGTGATTCAATTTTATTTTACCGCTGGCCTGTTGGCGGTTTTACCGCCGCTTTCACACCAACCGCCAGGGTTGTAATGACCACCGATGTGTTTTTCACAAAGTGCCTAGCTGTGGATTTTGGGCTGTAGCTCAGTCGGCACCCAAGGAAACCTCCCAAAACTATACATTTATGGAAAGTAGACACCTAGGGGAATCCATAATGGGATGACTTGTGGGGCTCGCACTGGGTTCTGTCAACCAGAATCCTTTGCATACCTCAAAATTGGGCTATAAAAACACTCTTTCCTTACATTTCAGTGCTGCAAAGTTCTGGTATCTGAGGGGAGTCACAAACCTCCTCCCACCCAGCATTTCTCCAATTCACACAATAAAAATGGTACCTCACTTATGTGGGTAGGCCCAGTGCCCGTGACATGAAATGCCCCAAAGCACAACGTGGACACATCACATTTTTCTACTCGAAACAAAGATGTTTTTTGCAAAGGGCCTGGCTATGGATTTTGGTCTGTAGCTCAGCCGGCACCTAGGGAAACCTACCAAACCTATACACTTATGGAAAGTAGACACCTAGGGGAATCCATAATGGGATGACTTGTGGGGCTCTCACCAGGTTCTGTCACTCAGAATGCTTTGCAAAACTCAACGTTTGGCTAAAAAACACGTTTGTTGCACATTTCAGCGATGGAAAGTTCTGGAATCTGATTTATCAGGACAGGTGGGGAAACACTAGGGGGTAGGAATATTGTGGATCCCAGCATATTCCTGTAGTTTGTGTGACAGACATGGAAGACTAAATAGAGCTTTTTTCAACATTTCACCTTTGTAGGGTATTCTGGGCAAGGACACTTTGGGGAATCCACACAAGCCACACCTCCCTGGACTCCCCAGGTGCCTAGGTTTGGTATGTATGTCTTGGTTTGGTAGGATTCTCTATGTGACCGTCAAGGCCAGGACCAAAATGCAGGTGGCTGCTTTACAAAACCAGGTTGTTTTATGACAGATAATTTTGATGTCTCCACAATACGATGTGGGCAATGGAATTTGGGGCTGACCTAAATTGGGGTGCTCCCAAGAGAGCCCTCTCTCTGTGCTTGCCACCGCATGCACCTGCTCTCTGGGTTGGGCTAACCTGCCATTGTACCGCTGCACAGACTGTGCTTGCAAAGGGACAGTAGGACTGTCCTCATCACCTCCCTCAGAATCACTAGAAGAGGAGTTGTCGGATGGCACTCGTTCGACTGAAACATCACTCCTAGAGTCTGCGCCATTGTCCTATCCCTCAGATGCTGTCTCAGTATCTGCTGTCTCAGTCCCTGATCCTACGTCAGAGCTGTCCTCTATAACCCGAGTTAGGGCTTGAGCAGCTGTCATCTAAAAAGACGCCATCTCTGCTACTGGCTAAACTGTCCCTCGAAAACACTAGCCTATGTAGACAGTCACAAAATTGCTGGTGGGTGTGTGTGATGCGTGCAATCGTAAAGGTCACCTTACCTTCACTTCTTCCCTCAATCAGCATGTACTCTTAAGACACTCAAAAAAACAAAAAAGACACACTATTACTTCACCTTGTCACATTCCAATCGTCACAGTCTTTAGCGCTTTTGCCATCCAGTCCGACAATCATTATTGGTGCACCCTCTCCATGACTGCCTCCTCTGATTCCCTCAATACCACCCAGCAAAGGTGCCCTTCATCTCTCCATAGCCCCCTTGCACATACATTTCATTTGTATTATAGAGCAGGTAATGGCTGGCTTTACTAATCCACTCAGCTATTCACATAAAATACAGATTTGATCTTTGCAGCAGGCATATAAACCTTCTGCGTTACATTATGACATCAAAGGGGGTCAGCCCTGCTCACGAGCGACCCCCTGTCAGTTTCATTTTTTAATTTCTTTTTTTTATTTTTATTAATTTTCAGTCCCTGCGCTCTGATGTCAAAGGGGGGCGGATGTGGGGAGACACGGAAGCTCTTCCATATCTCCCGAGGGTATTTTAAATTTAAAAAAATCCTCTGGTATGACGCACCAGAGGATTGTTCAACCCCCTCCCTGACATCGGCCACTGGTCGTGACCCGCACAAGGGAGGGTGTGCGTGCGTCACCCAGTGGCGATGCACGTACTGATGGGTTTAATTCAAGCATTCTACCCATAACCTTCTTGTTGTTGCAGTTGATGCCCTAAGTGTGATAGGTATGCCCAGATGTGGGTTCCGTGCTCACTCAGCCATTGGAATCAAGCTATACCTGGCTGAAGAGATGATAATAAGGGAAAAACTGATCCCAGGTTTCTTGTATTCTGGTTCAAGGTGGTTCTGACTTGATAGTTTGAGTTGGACTGATCCCACTGGAGCCGGGTCAAGACTGATTTGCCTAAGGCTTGACCAATGACTGAGGTGGCAAGTGGATGAAAAATGATGGCTTGGGATAAGGCCCAAATGATTACAAGTGGTTGAGATTAAGTCAAGCATTCCATTCATCACCATTTTGTTAAGATCAGATGACGTCCCTGCCTATTGCTTTGAAGAGTTTGACCCTGCCTCACTTAGCTTTGGTTGGAGGTTTCTTCAGCTTTTGAATAGAATCTCTGGGGTCAATACTTCCCCTCCCCTCAGCACCTTGAGACCCTCACAGGTGAGTAGTGCACTTTACAAATACTCTGATTAATTGATTGAGTAAGTACTTTCTCCTGGGTTAGTCCTGCAACCCGTATACTGATTTCACAGGGCTAAACGTGGTCAAACCCCTACCAGCAAGACCCGCTTGCCCTTCTGAAACATCCTTCATTTAACAAGATGGTGCTAACATTTTAGTACCTCAGCATGCTTTTGTCTGCCTGGAAGCAACCTCTGTGGACTGGTTACATATGTATATTTCTCCTGCCTTTAGCTGTGTAAGCTCTCTTTTATGGTTGTAGGGTGTAGAAGGAGTACAATGGACAAGGAAGCTGTTGCAGCTGTTTGGAAAGCCTTAGTACAAGTTCAAAACTATTATTTTTGCTTTGAGTCAAGATCAGTAGTTCTGAGAAGCCACATACTAATGGAAAGTGGACTCTGAAGAGCAAAACTTTCTTAAGGCATTGATGCTACAATAATATATTATGTGAAGTTGAATAGTACTGCTGCAAGTAAGCAGAGTGTACGTTTTTTTTAACATCTTTTCACATGATGAAGCTGCTGGGTCCATTGTTTACTTTCAGTGCCAATTATAAATGAACAGCTGCACTTTTATTGGCTGTTTTGAGAAGTTAGGTATTGCATATATACCTGCATTCTCCCAATAAGTATTTTCAATTTCTTATCATTTTGACTGTTAATCTCCACTTTCGTTTTTCTTGCTTTTTGTCACACTTCTTCTTTCTAACAAAGTATGTTTGGACATTTCAGGTTTTTAATTTCTGAAATACATTGGTGTTTTGGTTACTTGTTGCATAAAGCCCACATGTATTTTCCTTAGGAAAGTTTTCCTTATTATACTAAGATATTCCGAATAATCCAATTGATTACACCAAAAACTATTTACCTTTGAAGTCAGATCCAGCCTTGAAAAAGCTCATTCACAGCCTCAGGACCCTCCCAAATCGCTCACAGCTGTATTCCCTAATTTCACTCACAATGATCTGTTAAACTTGTGACACCTAAACAAGGTACATACCCCATTAAAGCAAAAACATAAAAAACTAATTATGCCATGTGATCATTTGTTGTCTCACTGCAAACAGCCTACATGAGATCTTAGCTGATGAAGCAAAACTTTACTGCCCTCTGGGTATTTATGCATGTGCACATTTTATTATACAATCTGCATTTGCTTAAATATCATGAAATGTACACTTTTGAAACTAGAGACTGAAACATATTAATCTTTTCATATAATTAAACCCTTCACTCATATGTTTTTGTTTCCCACTTACCTTTTATATTTCAAATGCTATCTGTTTTTTGTGAAATATAGTAATCTATTGATGTCTGCAAAGTGATGCATTAAGGGCTAAACATATTTGAAATGTTTAATTACAAAGTTAATAATATTCCTGTCACACATCCCCATCAATTCATTTATCATCGGGTCAATTGATATTTGAAAAAGTGTCACTGGTTTTGAATATAGTTTATTCAAAAGAGTAGGATGCAATCAATACTCAAAATTAAGGAATTTGTCTTTTAATTTAATTACATTTTGTGTAGAAAAATAAAAACAAATAATAATTTAAGATAACTCCACAAACAGTAAATTTCATGTTAAAATGAAACAATATATTGCCTTGGTGTTTGTGCTACCAGAAGAAGGGTCCATAACGATTCGCTCAGAGAACTCTGCTTCTGTAAGAATAATGCTAATACACTAAGGGCCATTTTTTGATGCAAAAGAGGCGCAAACTTGTAAAATACAATTGTATTTTGTAAGTTTGTGCCGTTTTTGCGTCAAAAAGCGGCGCAATATGGGCCTAACTCCGCTGCTTGTTTTTTGATGGCTTCTGGTCCAGTGGTAGACTTGTTATGAAAGCACCAGAAACATATAGGCAAAGGCCAAAAATGCACTTGAAATGTGGCACAATTCATGCCAAGTTACACTTGGGAAACTTCACCAAAGTTTCTACCAATTCATCAAAGGCAACACCACCAGGAATCAAGAAAAATAGCCTGTCTCAAAAAGTTAGAAACCTAATTTGTCTAATCAGAACACTCAAGTGTATGTTTTTTTATATGAAAAAAGTCTGACTTTTCAGTAACATTAGGGGCACAGGCTACTCAGAATCCTTAACCTACATCATATTGCAGCAACCAAAGTCAAACCCTGAATCAATATAAATGTATGAAAAGCAGCATATAAGCCACCTTGCCATCTCAGTAAAACAAATCATAACTGCACTGTTAGACATTGAATTATTAATTGGGTGGATCTTAGTCCACCACAAGTAAAAAAGTTAATTTAGGTCCAAGCTAAGATTTCAGTAAATTAACATTGAGTTCAGCCATTGGTAGATATGGCACAGAGCATACATTCTTGACTTAGCGAAAAATAGATCAAGCATTTAATAAACAAAATTACATCAAAATGACAAAAATCCAATGAAGGGAAAAGTAAACATGTTTTTTAGAGATCCAATGCAAAAAAGGGCCATGAAAAAGCAAAGAGCAACTCAGTAGGCACTGATTGGGGTCGACTGGGACCTAGGAGTGATTTCAGGCCGATCGCGAAGAGTGCGAGTACATAATACTTTCTTGTCTACACTATCATGGGGATGGAAAGTAAGTGTCCGGGGGGGGGGGGTGGCATGCTCTCCTCCCTTATCAAATTTAATGGCCCAGGTGAACGAGGTCTCTGGGGGTTTTAGAGGCTCAGGAAAGAAGTCACACATATCCCTCCCTTAATTTGATCACTGCCCCAGCAAGAAGGATTGCAGGTGGGGCTGTACACCCGTTCTTATTAATTTTTAACTTGGCACTGGGGATGGGGTCCTTGGAATGTGGAAATACCCCAGGGAAGTGGACCATGTGCCCACCTCCCTGTATGTAAACATGCCACTGAGGATGGGGTTGCCGGGCCCCTCTGAGGCTGGAAGAAGGGAGCCCCAAGCCACTTCCCTCAAAAAATGTAAATGTGCTGCCTCCCAGGGTGCTGGTCCACCCTGATGTTTTATGAAAGGAGGAAGAACGCCTTTTATTAGAAGAGCCACAGATCTGCAACACTAATAAAACATGCTGAGTCTGGTTCCAGGGTGGGCCCCTCTGTGACCCCCACATCAGGCCTGGGGGACATGGTATCTTTACCCTACCCCCTATATGTTTTCTGTATTTTTTTTAATTTTTACTGGGACAGGGGACTGAGTATTAGAGGTAAATTAACTTTTTGGGAAAATTTAGTGAAGGTTCACAAGATTTTGAGAAGATTCACCAAATCACAAAAGCACAATTTCTGGACTTAGATATTATTTTTGCTAAATTTGTTATAATTCCATTTAGCCTTTTTTTATGTAGTTGTGTCCTCTGGAAACATGAATGAGAAAACATGGTTTGGGACACTCACTTTTTCTCGGCCACCGCTTTAATAATCACCCCTAAACTTTCTAGGTATGAGCTGAGGTAGATGAACTTTTTTTTGAGAATTTTTTTTGAAGATTCGTCAAATGATGCCAGAGTTACTGGCAAATAAAAAAATAATTTTCCTATGGAAATGTGGTCCTAATTATAACTACACAGCGGCGACAAGTATATCACATTGGAGAGAAGTATATATATTGTAACAGTTGAAACATGTCTCCCAGTGAGGAATAGTGGCTGATGCTTCAGGACAGATTGAGCGCCATGTCAGAGCAGAACAGCGCCAGCGCCAATCCCCCCAACCACTACCAGCAGCCGCCTTCCTTGAGGGTGGTGCAGCCCAGCGCCATTCTTTCTGAGGCGGTTGTGGCTGCATTGGTCTTTTATGTTCAGCGCCACCTCCCCTCCACCTTGGCAGCAGGGGACAGGCCTGGGAGTGAGTATGGCCTCCGGGAGTGCCGACAATGCTGGGAGAGGGTGATTAGTCAGACTCATGTCATGGTAGTGTGTCAGCTGACCAAGGTCTGAGGGAACCACCTGGGTGGCTCTGGGGTCCGGCTCACGCAGCAACAGCTATCGCACAGGTGCGCCAATATCCTGAACTGTGAAATGGACCTGCTGGCCCTGCTGGCCCTGCTGGACCTGCTAGACGTAGAGGTTGTGAGTTATGCAGAGACTCCTCCTGTGCCCTGTCCTGTCTAAGATAGTGATGGTAAATATCAGTATTAGTGAGTTAGCATGTTCTCTCACTTCTCTGTGCCTTTATTTTTGTAGTTCACACAGTGCCAACTGCCTAGCGATTTCCCAGTGGTTTGTAGTTATGCATGCATGCATTCATCTATGCATTGAGAGATTGAGAATGAGATGAGAACTGGAGAAATGGTTCATTGCAATTTATTAGTAATTCCAAAATGTAATTTAGGAAATTTGGAATAGGGTTAGGAAATTTGAAATAGGATGGTCCATGATACTAGTATTATTATACATGAGCTCTGAATTAGGAAAGTTCGATGTTACTGCATTTGCTTTTTCCTTTATAAAAAGTAATACTCTTGGAGAGATTATTTATTAACTGTTCTAATTTTTTTTTACATCATCCAGCATCCAATGGGGAGAAGAGGGCTGGTGTGGTGGGTGAGGGAGCTGAAGATGCCCCCTCCATATGTGCCAGGGCACACGGCTCTACTGGCCCCAGTAAGTCCTCCTGTTGTTGTTAATATTAATATTTATTTCCCTATTACCGCTCCATATTTAGAATTATTTTTTACCTTTTTGCTGTGCCTGTCTCCTAAATTTTTTCCAACACTTCTTTGATTTATCTGTTTCTTAAATCCTTCTTATCCCTGCATTATCCTATTTACTTATCTTGTATATTTCACGTTTGTTCACTTTAAGCTGTCTGGCTGTACTAGTATGTCGGTGGCTTCCTTTCTTCTGCTTTGTCAGTGAGTTTTCCCTCTCCTCTTATATATCCTGTGGACATGTGGTAAGGCTCAGAGAAACCATTTACTGAAAATTGCATGCCCATGTAAGGTATTCTACGTATGTTCCTTGAGAAGGCTTCTTTTTTCTTGCTCCAGCTAAATCAGTAAAAAAAAGAAAAAAAGTTTTTTTTGAACATGGTCATGTAATTGTTTGGACCCTACAACGTTGTGTATGTATTATTATAGCATACCAGCAGTTGACGACTGTGAACCATGGTTGGAAGTATGAGAAGATGGCCCCATTGCATTAGCAAAACAAGACCCTATGTCCTTCATTGACCAATTCTTGCAACCTTTTATTTCTCTTGAAAAACTCAGATTCATCAATAGCTAGCTCTGCCCCTCCATTACAAAAAGTTTTTGTTTGGCTTGACTACCTCGCTTTAAAAAAAAATTCAACCAGCAAAATGTCCATCTGATATTTTGATAGAAGATAAGTCTGCAACTGAAAAATAGTGATGCATTGTGGTTGTATTTTGCTATTAAAATAAAACAATAGGGGAGTTTTATCTGGCGTCTAAAATATGTGGGGGTTGATTTAAGAACCCCTAGAGCCTCCTTGCTCCACATTAACTTAATTTTTTTATGCTAATGTGACCCAATGAGGCCAAAATCGGCGTGCCAAATTTACAAAGTGGCTCAACGAATGCATTGCACTACTCTGTAACCCTTTGTGATACATTATGCCTGCGCATTTTCCCATTAGGGGGGGGGGCGAAACAATGGAGCTAAGAAATCGAAGCGATTTCTTTGCATCATTCATTTCAGCACTTTTAACACCTGCATGTTATATACATATATGTATATCCCATTCCTTAATCCTTTCCCTGTACTGCAGTAAATCGCTTTTCCCACGTCTACTTATGGCAGACAGGATGTCTGCATGACTGATTTTATTTTAATATGTGGCATGTGTCATTCTTAGTATTCATCTGCCTTTTAGTCCGGGTACAATTGAAAGACATTTATTTAGGGGAAGAGCAGGGCTGTTGGAGTAAGACAATTTTTTAATACTGCTGTCCCAGCTGAAGACAGTAATGAGCACAACTAGGGCAGCAGCTGAGCTAGCATGCCTCCTTTAATTTTACTTTAGCTCAACAGGAGAGAGAAAAATACTTGTACTCCATAGTGCATAATGGCTGTGACTCTAATCACCTAAAAACTGAATGGCCTATGGGGACCAGCAAATGTACTACTACTGTGCCACAGAGCATTGTTTATAATTTTGCTTTTTGCTTTCTTGATACCACTATTCCCGCTGGGTCACCATCACAGCAGGAAATAGCAGCCCGGCTGCAGCAGCAGAAGCTGGAGGACATCAGAGCAGAATATCGGTGGCTGGTGCTCCTCGAGGAGGAGGAGGAGGCAGTAGCAGCAGCCGCTGGCAATGCTTAGGGCCCCAGCCAGCCCATAGTGCCTCCAGCCCATGCTCAACACCAGCACCGCAGTTCCAGGGCAGCCACCCGCTGCAGTTCCATCACTACTACCCCGCACCTGTTGGACACCGTTTTCCAACACCGCATCCTTAGAAGGCTGGCGCAAATAGAAGACAGGCAGGCACACATTGAGCGACTCCTCAAACAACTCCTGGCCTGCTGTTAGTGGCCTCTTCTGTCCCTTTTTTACCTTTTATTTTGGTGGGTGGGACTTGTTGTGGATGGAGAGTGTGGGAATTGGTTTTTGGGACCGGGACGTTTGCACTTTGTTTTCTTTTATTCATGGACATTTGGACATCCAGTTTTTTTAGGACGTTGGTTGGGGAAAGGGAAATTTGTTTGGGGATAGAGGTGGGCCAGTTGTGGGTGGAAGGGGTTGCTTTCTATTCTTGTTGTTGGTGACAGGGGTTAATAAATATTTATTTATTGTTATTTATGCCTAAAATCTTTTTGGGGGTGTTTTACTTCGCACTGCCGCCTTTTAGCAAAGCGTGTTTTTAACATCTGCTGATAGTGTACTCCTTTTAGAGCAGCATATTTTAAAATCTGCTGATAGTGTATTTATGTGGTTAGGTACCCTTGTCCTAATACTCTCTAGTCTCTGCACTTTATTCCGCAATTATATTTGACCCATAAGGAGTGGGGAGAGAGATTTGACATTGCCTATTATATTGCATAAACTAAAAGTACATCAATGATCCATAGTTCTCTTACCTGAATAGATGAAGTGAGGGCTGAATGGTTTCTGAAGGTGCCATGGTACAGTAGTAGCATGCTAGCACACTAACAGTAAAGGCATCAGAAGCGAGGTCCCACTGCACCTGCATGAACTCAAATGAAGATCCTGCAAACTAAGTTGGTGTTGCTTCCACCACATCAGCCCACCAAGTGTGTGATTATTTAATGATGTGAATTATTAAATAACACATCAATAAATCACACAGCCCGGGGAAAGATGGTTAGGGATTTGATGAATGGATGGAAAAGGATTTAGGAAAAGGTGTGACAGAAAGAAAAACACAAAACAAACACAATATTCATCTGTGCAATGATCAGCAGCCAGTTGTGGGAGGAATAGAAAACATAAATGAGTATGTATGACACAGTTATCTTTACATTCCATCTGCCCTGGAGAGTCCTAAGTTATCATATACCTAAAAATGTTCTGTTAGCTACGTTTGCAATATAGGAAATATAATTAATCTTGGGTTGAAGCTAACACTCACAGTTCTAAAAGAAGATTATTGAAAGAAAAATGATACTAGTTTGTATTGCCAAATTGGGCGGTGCATCTGCATTGTTCTTGGATTGCCCCATCAATCTTCTTGAGCGCCTGCCTGAAGCAGTTCGATAAGGTAAGCATCAGTTTTATGATGCAGGAGAAGAGAATGTCTGCGGATTGTAAAACTGAAATGATTATCAGGATATTGTAGAATCAAGAAGGATAGAATGAAAAGTAAGCTTCATGAGGAGTAGTGTACCAAGAAGACTCAGACGTGGCATAGCAAAAGCAAAGTCCTTTGAAATCATTCATTTTATGACTGATGTGCGGTCAATTAAGTGAGAATAATTACAACAAAGAACAATCACAGACAAGTGGCTGCATGTATTGGGATGATCAAATTCACAACTATCATGATTATCATAAGATTTAGCCTAGAGCATGTGCATAATGTGACATCATCTATCACATGTCTGTCTCCTCCAGTTACCTACAACCACATGTCCCCCACCCAATCACATAGTTTCAAATTTGAGTCGGCGAGCACACCCACGAGCAACATTGCATTTCCCAAATCAAGTAATCAATGTGCCTTTCACCATCAGTCCACAGATTGGAGTAGGCGTTCTAAAACATCATCATCCATGTTGATTTCCTTGAAGTTGATAACTTCCTTCTTCTGGCAGTTGTTTAAGTTGCAAATGCATGCTCTAAGTCCTTTCATCATCCTCCAGACTCTGATTAAAGATTATGTCTAACTCCACGCCAACTCATCCCGAGAGTCACAGTCTCCCGACCCTATTGAGATAGAGCGACCTGTAGCAGATAGCAGATAGCCATGTTTAACAACAAGGGAAACATTGAGTATTTTATTTGTGCAGACTAGATTTGTGTTTGTTAGCTGAATGGGCTGGTCGGGTCATTGACAAATGTGAACCAGAAAACAAAGCACCAGGAAACAAAGCAGTGTGAAACTGCTGGCAAACAAATCTAGCTATGTGTCAAAGGGAACGAAAAAAAATCACCTTTAGGAAAAAAATGATCACCCATTATTAGGCCACCAACACTGTAAATCAATCACAACACAAACACAATCAAGCATAATAATTATAGTTAAACAATAAACACCCACTCTCACTATCTGTCACCACTAGACATGAGTCACATGAACCATCTCAACATTGAAACAAGAATCCCCCATATCACTCGCTGGGGCATATAGCATTACTTACCTGCTCCAATCAAGCATAGTGGTACATTGCTGATCCTCTTTGATTCACAAAATGAAACACACATTGAAAAATAAGTTGTAAATCAAATATCTGTGGCAGTCCTGCTAGTGGATAAAAGGAAGGATAGGCACAGGATGGAGGCAGGCATTGTCTCTCCAATCTCCTTTAAGCAATTTCGGGGCTGGGGGGGGGCTCCTTCACTGCATACTAGTCCAACTTCAGTCCGGCCTTACATCTGCCTAAAACGGTTGAGGTTCATTAGTCATTGAGACAATAATAAACAAAATAAAATAATAATGTTTCTCTAGCTAGCTATGGCCTTTTGGTCTCAAAGCAGTTCATCAATAGACGAAAGAAGAAAGTTCTATGGTGGCCCAGGTCTACTCAGTAGTCAGGGAAGTAGAGTTCATCCTCAAACCCAGGTGGTTCCCTCAGACTTTGGTCAGCTGACACACTACCATGACATGAGTCTGAGTAATCACCCTCATCTACCTCCAGTTGTACTTTAGGTATGCTGTAATTTGGAAGTATAAAGTGCTGATTCATTTTGATCATTGTTAATCTCTCAACTTTTTGGGGGGAGTCACTGGTGCTTCCCACTGTGACAGCTGCACCAGCTGCATTGAACAAATGCTCAGCAGATACACTGGCTACAGAGCAAGCCAGATAGTATTGCCAGCCTGCTGAGCACTGGCCATTAGCGCCTCTTCACATACCAATACACCAATGAGTTTTGATCCAGATAGACCTCCTTTGGGTCATCCAGGTCGGCCTGGACTATTCTCTCAATAGTTATTGGTGCTCCATTTTCCTCAACCTCTTTTGCCTTCACTTCTGCAGTGCACTTAAGCCCTGCCTTTAAAAAACAATCAAATGCAGGTTTGGGGGCTGCTGCTTCTGTTCCTGTTGTTGTTGCTGGTGTTGGTTTTGGCTGCTTTGAGCCAACAGCACTGTCTACAGGCTCTATGGATGGTATAGGCTGAACCCCAAAATGTCTGCCCATGAATGGGCCTCTAATTTCCAGCTGTTCTTTTTCTAGGTCGCTGGCTTGCTCAGCAATCCACGTCTTGTCGGTTGAAATATCCCAATCCGAAAAAGGAATGATAGTGGTCAGTAATTGGTTGTACTGTGGGTCAAGAATTGTGGCAGGGATGTAATGTTTGGATGAACCAATGTCTCTTTGTAGCCTTGTATTAACAGATAAGCAAAGGATTAAGCGCTGTGCTAACTCCTACGCATCTGTTTTTTCATCTACACCTGTGTACATTTCA
Source organism: Pleurodeles waltl (assembly GCF_031143425.1). Classification (NCBI taxonomy): domain Eukaryota; kingdom Metazoa; phylum Chordata; class Amphibia; order Caudata; family Salamandridae; genus Pleurodeles; species Pleurodeles waltl. The sequence goes on from NC_090448.1 coordinate 126,272,020, forward strand.
GACAACTCCTTCAGCTGTTTCTGCAGCTTATGCAACAATGGGATAGCTTGACCCATGGTACAGTCCTCCTTACTGACTTCCTGTGTGAAAATTTCAAACGGAAGCAGGATCTCTGTCAGGCATTTGACCAGGCCCCATTGGTCCATCTCCATCATCATGCCTTTCACAGTTGCATCCCCTCTTTGCATGACATATTCATTGATCAGTATGTACTGCTCAAACACACGTTGCTACATGTAATAAGTTGAATTTCAACATGTTGGCACCTCCTGTATGAGTGCTTTGACTGGCATTCTACTATCATGCTGGATAATCCTCAACGTGCTTCGGGGTTTTAAAAGAATAGCTAAAATGAGTGCATACTCTTCTGCATGTGTACAGTAAGTTGCTGACTATGGGTTCTTTTTTGAGAAAGTCCTGTACAATGATGTTCATGCAGTGCGCCAAACACAGAGCCCTGAAATAGCCACCACCTGACATGGCCTTAACCATATTACTGCCATGGTCCATGGCAACAAATCCAATGTTAAACCCTCTAGGGTGCAGCCATTCAAAGACCTTATTGTTAAAATCATCCAAGATGTTTGCAGCTGTATGGGATTTCTCCATGGCGAGCATAGCTACCATTGCATACTTCTGAGCACCATTAAAACTTTCAGAAGTGTCAACACCTGCAGATACCATTTCTCTAACTCCCACAAAAGATATCCAGTGTGCAGTGTGCACATGTAATCAGTGGCTTGGCAACTGACCCACATGTCTTTCATCAGGTGGATTGTGTGGACAGCACTCAGCTGCAAAGGTTGTCCAACCAATTCCAGCACATCATGATATAGAGGTGGAATAGCAACTCTGGCAAAATAGGTCTGTCTTGGAACCTTCCATTTTGGGCAGATGGCCACCATAAATTCTAGAAATCCCACTCCTTCCACAAAGAAAAAGGGAGGAGGTCCAGCACTAACATTTTAGCCAGCTTCTGGTTGTACAAATGTGCCATTGGGTGGTTGCGTTCGTACTGCCACTCCTGCCTAAACATGGCAGTAATAGTAGCCTGGATTTTTTCTTTGGTGTTGCCACTGATGCAGGCGACTTCAAAGCAGAAGGTGGTGGTAGGCTCAATGTGCGTCCCAAGGGGGCAGTCGCTGTATGTTCTTGGCTTAGTGTATCGACGACCTGACTCTGAGTCTTCTTGTGCAATTGCGATCGTGTTGATGTGGGCGAAGATACAACTGCATTGCTGGGGACAGAGCTGATTTCTGTAACAAAAAATGTCACCCTCTTCTTCACCTTCACCTTCCACCATGATCAGATCAGATTCCCTGCTCTCACCACCTTCTCAAATGGGTTGTTTGGCCTCTGCTACCATAGTTTGTACCAAGCTTACCCGACTAACACTCGCTAGGCAAATGGAGCATATGGCAATGTTTGGCTCCTTTTTACTTACTGTAAAGAAGTCCCAAACTGTGGAGGTCAACTGTCTAACACTGGTGCCACTGTCAATGTCAGAATAAATGGTGGTAGGTGAGTGGGTGTTTTGATGATGTTTGCCTCTCTGCACTGCCTATTTCTACTGAGGTGACTGTGGATGTAGGTTGCAGCTGGGGTCTTGTTGTAAATATGTAAGCTGGTGGTGGTGGTGGTATCTGTGCCATATCCCTTAGAACAGGTTGAGAAGACAGGGCAATGTTGGACTCCTCTGGAGCTAGCCTAACATCCATGATGACTGGCTCATCTTCAGACTCATCATCCTCCTTTTCTTCCTTCATAATGCTAAGGCTTTCGGAAACCTTTCTTTTCACTCCTTGCCTCACTTGGCATGCCTCAGACTGGGGTGGCATCCAAGTGGAATCTTGATCATCAGAAGAGGAGCTTGAAAAAGAAAATGGTGGAGATCTGGAAGACAGTGGATCTTGTGAAGGAGGGGCTTCCATGCAGAATATGCTATTCATTTCTTTGCACAACATTTCCATTGTGTCCTCAACTCAAGGCTGTATACGATATTTACTGGGTATTGGCAGTCCTAAGGGTACAGTGTCTACCACACACAGAATAATACATTTTGTCACATCAGGACAGTTCTTAGAACAACAGATATGTTATTATAAAATCTCACACTGCCCACACCATCTTGGAGGGGACATTCTAGCCAACCTGTCATCTTATGATGCACATTGTCACAGTTCCTGCTGAAACTCTTTGGGTCCTCTTCTTTTAAGTGGAAAGACTCCCAGCAGACTCTGAAAATAGGTATGGGGGTTGGGCTTCCTTCCTGGAACCAGAAGGGCCGATTAGGGCTACCACTGCTCCTTGCTCTTATGTAGAAACTTAGTAGTGCATATGGCGCTTTTAAAATTGTTACTGTGACAATATGATGGGACTCTTCCTGTGTTTTACTTTCCTGGTCACTGCTGTAATAACACTGTGTTTCATTTTCCTCATAATCACTATTCATACCTTTTTACATAGAACGCAGTTGCTTCAATAAAACCTATTGAACCAAGATCCTACTTCTCTTCTGTCTTTGCATGTATGAGATTTGTATAACTGAGAGAAAGGTATACGATCTGTTCCACCATGTCTTCCCTGAGGAGTGTAATGCAATAGTTTGCCACAAAGCACCCTTACCTCTGCCACTGGTAAGATGCTGCTAGCTATCCAGAAAGGGTTAGGCCGACAGCTGTCACACAGTGTGGGATCAGACTCAGTCCCCCATGCTCAGTAGTGCTGCCGCCCAAAGTCCAGCAGTCTTGTTACTATAACAGGAGTCTACAACACACCCATTAAGCAGAAGAATGGTAACGGTGTGGTATTTATCCAGTGGTGCATGTTGGAGCACATATTTGCACATATTATTATTAAAGCAAGGAGTAGTTGGGCACTCTCATTTACAGACAGCACATTTTCCATTGAAAATAGACACTAAGGGCCATATTTATGGCCAAGTAAATGCAGTTGCCACTCTGTTGCCCAAGTCTTCCTGTGGCCGCTCACAGATGCTGGCCATGAGACCACTTTCTGCCCTCCTGGGGAGAAGTGTGAACCTCTCCCAGAAGTATGAACAATAGAGGCCTTCAGTTGAAAAATGTGTCACCTGTTCCTAGCAGTAAGCCACACAGGATGTGAGCCCAAAAGGTGAGCTTCAAAGGGGAAGCCTCCTTTGAAGGGCAAACAGTAAACACACACTAGAGGGCTGCTCTTTAGTTGAGGTAAATGGATTGGCATGGGAGACAGAGATGGAAGGGGGAGCCTGGAACTGGACTTGAGACTGCTTAGGTGCCAAGGTGACTGTTCCTACTACTCCTCATTGACCCCATGACCTTTCCCTTGTCAGATTTGGTTACCTAAAGCGGGTGAGAGTAGCCACGCACAAGTCTTTAAAGGTTTTACAAAGTTTCCAAACTTTGTGGTTCTCAATGCTTGTGCACATTTTATAATGAAAATTTGAGATTTATGTTTTACATAAAAATCTGTATTTCTGGAACCCTCTAGTCGATTTTGTTTGTTTTGGTGTGTAAAAATTCATAAAAATAAGATATTTTTATAAATTGGTGTCAGATTGTTTTGTGTTGCATGACTTTCTTATTTTTTGTTTTGGTATTTCTAAATGCTGTGCACTTGTTCCTTTGGTTAAGCCTTACTGCTCAAAGACAAAGGTACCCAGGGTTGAGCTAAGGTTTAGTAAACAAGTCTGATTAGACCCAAGTTGGTTTTGTGAGTATATTCTACTGTGAAGTTGTCCCTCACATAATACAGAATATTTCCTCTCAATGATCTGTAATAATGTTCCGGAACGTATATAGTGACATCAAGCAACAATGGTCTGAGAAGTTAAAAAACATTGCTACAGGAATTAATTCTTGGGTGGTCGGAAAGATATCATACGTGATAGCAATGACTATAAGTCATACATCTCATTTTTAATACCTAGACAGGAATTAACGTTTCAGCGTCTTGCAGAGTTTCTAGTTAACCTGAAGCAGTCTGTTGTTTTACCTCTGTTGAAAAACGTATCTTTGATAGCAATGACCTGGCTAGTTTTACACTTATCTTGTAGTATCCCTTTCAACAGGTCTGCTGCCAAACTTCATTTAACTCACAACATCACAGAAAAACATCAGGGACATTCCCCTGAGCAAGGATAAGGATTTGGTAAATGGTTCTGTTTTGAATGACCTTAGGAGATTCCAAAAACAAAGCTGCCAAGAAGTATCTGTGGACATAGACTTTACGACTCGGCAGAAGACTCCAAACAGTTGCTTCGTTTACATGGCACTTTGTCTACACAAAATGAATTTCAAAACATCATTTTATTTGATATGAAGTGCATGAGTTTACATTTTCTGAAATGAAACACTGACAAAATAGAGGTTATCATCCAAAATAACAAAGGGAATTTTTGGAGTCACCTATATTGGTCCCTAAATATGGGTATTGCACCAGAGTCAAAAACATCTGCCATAAATCTCGGAATTATCATAGACAGTAATCTTTACACCAAAGCTCAGGTTCGATATTTGGGCCACAAGTATCTTCCTGCTGGAGCTACTAAGACAAATAGAATCATTATTACCCATTATTAACTATGGAGGCCTAGAATATTATAACTCAGGCTACGGTATTGTGCAAGACTAGATTATCCTGTGGCCATTTACTTAAAACTGCCAAACAAGATTATCTACAAATTACAGGGGGTGCAGATGGAATCTTTAAACTGCAGAGATCCACCATGCAACATCTGTATTGAAACAATTTAATCTGTGTTGAATACAGAACGAAAACCAGATTGGTAGTGTGAAAGTAGGTGGTAGTCATTGCTATTTGATTAGTTGTTTTAAGACATGTTATTCAATGGCTTTCCTCAACCAAGATAAACTGGAGACATTTTTGAAGAGATGAAAAATTGACATGGTGATTGTAGCTGATATGATATCAGAGCCCCATTTTGGAGTGCCATGGGAACTTAAGGGTTACTGAGCCCAACCCTGATGGTTGCAGCATTTTACACCTAATGTCCCTGGACATGACCTACTATGGATCCTGAGCAATCGGGCCTAGTACCCCTTCTGCACTCGACTTTCAGTGGCAGCTATGGACAAGCAGCCAAAAGGCTCTCTCTTGGTAGAAGCAAACATACAGGTAAGTGAACACAGCTTATAATTCAAGCTGCAAACAGTACAAACAGTCAATCAATGTCTAGTCAAATACTTGTTTTTATAAGAAAAAGACGTATTTTAATTCTAATGTCCGAAATTGGGTTGTTGGTTGACTGGGGTGTGAGTCCCGGTCAAGCAGTAACCACAATCCTTGTCAGGGTGAGGCACAAGCCAACCCTAAATTAACCTGTGCTCAACCCTTTGGTAGCTTGACACAGAGCAGTCAGGCTTTACTTAAAGGCAATGTATAAAGCATTTTCAAACAGTAATAAAGTGAAAAGCTCCACACAAAAAGGATCTAACCCCAAGTTAGAAGAATAGAGTGAATTTTATTAAATACAACAAGACCAAAATGACATAAATCCAATCAGTAGAACCAGAGTCATGCAATTTTAAGATTTAAGTGAATATAGCACTAAAAAGCACAAAAAGTCAGCTATGTATATCTGGTGGCACTGGAATGGGAAAAAGTCACAGGTTCAGGTCAACCACAATGGAGTGCAGGCCAGCTAGAAGGTCCCAATGAGGACAGCTAACAAAGTACCTTAAATCCTGGTTTGCGGATCCACATTGAAGATGCATCACACAGTCGAAGCAGTGCATCAGTTCTGGGTTGTGGCAAGGATGTGGTGCGAGGTCCTGTATCATCACTGAGGATCCCATTGACAAGGGCTTACAATGTGAAGTCCAGCAGTGAGAATGCATTGCACAGTGAGGGCGATGAGTTGGTTCTGAGGAACAGAGAGGCTTTAATGTGGAGTCAAGTCTGCCATGGATGAAGTATACAGGGCCTGCACCAAGGATGCATTGCGATGTGATGTGGGTCTTTGTGACAGTTCTGATTCATGCAGCAGTGGTGATGCACCAGTTCTGCTCAGGTTGTGTTATGCAGAAAATAAGATGCATTGGTTCTGCTGGACCTACAGAGTTTGGCAGAATACCTTAAGCCCACTTCCTAGGGTCCAGGACTGGGGAGGCACTACTTTGCAGGGAAGACTCACAGATGGTAGAGTCAGGGTACAGGTGTACGGTTGTTATGTCCCTGAAGGTTTAGATCAGGAGGCCAGCTAGCTAGACTTTGGAGTCACTCTGGGGTTCTGGGTTCAACAGATGCACGCACAGTCCTTCTTATGCAGGCAAGAGGGCAGCATGTCAGCACAGCAGGACATCAGTCCTTCAGAGCAGCAGTTCAAAAGAGTGGCACTCCTTCTAGAAGTACAGCAGTCCTTCTTCCTGGCAGAATTTTCACAGGTCCAGAAGTGTACTGAAGAGTTGGTGTATGAGGTCCAGGATTTATACCCATTTGTGCTTCTGAAGTGGGGAGATTTTCTAGAGGCATGTCTTTGAAGTGCACAGGTGCCCTGCCTACCTGGCCCTGTATCCAGACTAAGAGGGTCATTATGAATATGGCAGTCCAGACCGTCATGCCAGTGGTGGCGGAAATTACCGGCACCTGCATGGTGGTCTGGACCGCCATATTACGAACACAGGGAAACCACCACAGGCGGCCCTCCACCGCCGCCAGGCAGCCTGATGATGGCAGAGTTCTGTATCCGACAGGGCAGCGCTGCAAGCAGCGCTGCCCTCCGGATAAGGAACCCGTGTTCCTTCAGCCTTTCCCTGGTGGTTTCCCCCGCCAGGGAAAGGCTGGTGGAAGGGGTGCTTCAGGGCCCCCATGGGCAGTGGATAGTGCAGGGGCCCCGGTGCACAGCCCATTCCGATTTACGGGCAGTGACATGCGTGATGGGTGCTGCTGCACCTGCCGCACTGCGGCATTGATGATGGCTCCATGTGGAGCCACTGGCAATGTCCAGGCCCAGCATTCCGCTGGGCCTGCTGGCGGAAACACCGTTTCCCCTGCCGGCCCAGTGGAATGTTCTTTATTGGACCGGCGGGGTCCTCAACGGGCTGGCGGTCTGTGTTTAGACCGCCAGCATGAACAAGGCAGGGAATCCTGCTGTGTTCATAATGAGGGCCTAAATACTGGAGGCATGCAGCCCTTTGTGTGGAGTCAGGACACAGCCTATTCAAATGTAAGTAAATCAGTCAAATGTTAGGTGGAAAACCATGGCAAGGATGCCAGGTCTAACATAGCTCTACACATGCAAAGGAATAACAACATTCATCCCATTGAAATCAGAGAAGTAGCTGTTGTCAGGCAAATCCCTGTCTCACCCTCCTCCTTCTTATAATGTGGTTGGGATTATTGCATGTTCACTGGCAGCCGAATCCATGGAATGCTTGTTAGTAGGCTGTACTTATGAGTTCCCATCTGACTTCTTAGAATTTAGACAAAAGTGTCTATAGTGCTGCATCACTGTTAGCAACAAGTCCGTTGGGGTCCTTAAGGCCCAGTTCTAGACTTACCTGCTCCTACGGTATGGAAGCATTCAACAGTGCAGTGAATGCCCTCTCCAGTGTGCTCCTAAGTCCTGATCCTGTTCGGTGAAGATGAGCTGCTCACTGTGTACACAGCAGCACCAAGCAGGTGCAGACTCCCTCCTGGATGCAGCGCTGCCGGTTCACTCTAACAATCAGAGCTGCTCCCACTTGACAGACACATAGGGGGTGATTCCAAGTTTGGCTGGCGGCGGGTGCCGCCAGCCAAACGGAAACCACCAGAATACCGCTGCGCGGTCATAAGACCGCCGTGGTTATTCTGAGTTTCCCGCTGGGCGGGCGGGCGACCGCCAGAAGGCCGCCCGACCGCCCAGCGGGAAACCCCTTCCCACGAGGATGGAGCCGGCGGAGTGGGAAGGGTGCGACGGGTGCAGTTGCACCCGTCGCGATTTTCAGTGTCTGCTATGCAGACACTGAAAATCTTAGTGGGGCCCTGTTAGGCATTGGCATGGGCACTGCAGGGGCCCCCAGGGGCCCCACGACACCCGTTACCGCCAGCCAGGTTCTGGCAGTCAAAACCGCCAGAACCAGGCTGGCGGCAAGGGGGTCGGAATCCCCATGGCGGCGCTGCCTGCAGCGCCGCCATGGAGGATTCCCCAGGGCAGCGGGAAACCGGCGGGACACCGGCGGTTTCCCGTTTCTGACCGCGGCTGTACCGCCGCGGTCAGAATGCCCATTGGAGCACCGCCAGCCTGTTGGCGGTGCTCCCGTCATTTTAGCCCTGGCGGTCGTCGACCGCCAGGGTTTAGAATGACCCCCATAGTAATTTACTTATTCCCTAACAGAGGAGGAGATTTAATCCTCTGGGTCCGACTGCGGTTCCAGCAAGTGTGTGCGGTCTTTGGCGGGATCCTTGCAGTCTTGGGAGAATCCATCAGGTGCAGTTCACTTGGCCCACCGGTCTTAGTAATTGGACTTCCGGTCCGGGCAACAACCCAAATGCTTGACCATGGTGGTACTTGCAGTCCCTCCTGGCATACGGGGCTGCCACAGTACTTATGGTTGGGCACAGACTCCTCTGGTGCAATTGCTTTCATTACAGCAGCTCCTCTTGACTTACGGAGTCAGCAATCTCAGTGGACACAGGTCTCACACTCCTGGACCAGATAAGTTTATAAGTTTCATGGTGGCTCCCTCAGGCATATGAGGTCACTGGGGTGAGGCAGTGCAGGCCTGGGGCTTCTGCATTGTGATCCTTGCATGGCTTAGATTGTGGCGGCCCTCTCCTGGCATACAGGGGTCACCAGACTTCTCTATCAAAGGGGTAACTGTCCGATCATTGTGAAGCCATTCTCCTCACACCTTGCTAAGGGCGTCCTCTTGGTGGAGCTCCCAAAGGACCTTGATCTCCTCTCCTTCACATGGCACACTGGTTTTGGCAAGCAGTCAGGTGGTGGTGCTCCAAGCTCCAGGGCAGATGATCTTGGTTTTCCCTGGGTGATGTCCCCTCACCCAGCAGGGAGATGTGAAGGCCTTGGTCCCCAATCCTGGTCACAAGCAGAAGGCTTGGAGAGCTTCTCCTCCTCACACAACCTGTCTGACTGCTTGGCAGATGTCAAAGTTTGGGGTTTCAACCTCCGCTTCTTAAAGTCCAATTCCAGACACCGAAATCTGATTTAGGTCTGAGTCTTTGACATTTTATGTTGGAGTTCTGCTTCTTTTGCAGTACTCACTTCATTTTTTTTCTTTCTCCGTGAAAGGATGTTTGACACAGCAGGCAAGACTTCAAAGCTGATTGACCCACAACACAATTCATGGGAGTGACCAGAGTTCACACCTGGATGTCAGCCACAGTGATATGTGCATCAAAAGGTTAATCCCAGGTTCTCAGCCCTACTTTTTATGGTTACCTTATGTATACCATCTACTTCTTGAGATGTGTCCAGAGCCCTTCCTTGCGATCTATCACTGAATTAAAGAGCAACCTTTTGAAGTGTAAAGCAAGAAGCTCTTCCACCCTTCCTGCAGTGTGTCCGGCCCAACTGACAGGAATGCAGCAATACACAAATCAGTCTGGGAGGATTCCTCCCTTCCTCATGTCTTCAACAGGCAGGCTTGAGCTTCCGAAAATGGGGCTCAGAGACCTCCATATAATGGACACATAATGGACACCCTTACTATCCAGCACTGTTTCCTTCATGTACTGTACCAATACAAGTACACGTAAATTCAGTACACACATTTAACCCGTTCTGTGCCTTGGACGAGGTGACCTCGTCCAAGGCTACAGTTCCCGTGTGCCTTGGATGAGGTCACCTCGTCCAAGGCACACGGGAACTTGGGGGAGCGCTAGCGCACCCCCCCTGTGCCCCCCCCCCCCTACCCCCCAAGGCGGGGATGGAAGGGGAAGACTTTCCCCTTCCACCCCTGACCCCCCCAACCCCCTGTGACGTCAGCGCGCTGATTTGTCACAGGGGCCTCCCCCAGCTTCCAGCACGATTGAAAGAGAAATGCAAGGGGGCAGAAACCACTAGGCACCGGGGATTTGTTTTTTGGCGCCAATGTCACGCAGGGGGAATTTCTCTTTCAATCACGTGGGGGAGGCCGAAGGGGCTTCAAAGGGAAGGAAATGTATTTCCTTCCCTTTGAAGTCTCTCCCAGGGTTTCAAAAGCCAGGCAGAAACCTCTAGGCGGCAGGGCAATTTTTTTTTTGTTTGTTTTTTTAGAGGTGGGGAGCGACCCATTAGGCAAGGGTCGCTCCCCTGGGGGGGAAATTGTATTTAGACCATGTCTGACCCCAATGTCACGCAGGGGGAGCGACCCCGTAGGCAAGGGTCGCTCCCGGGGGGAGTGGGGGTTGGAGGGGCAAATTTATTTTAGGCCATTTCGGCCCCCCGGGGGGGCAGAAACCTCTAGGCGCCAGGGCAAATTTTTTTTGTGTGTTTTTTTTTTTTGTTTGTTTGTTTTTTTAGAGATGGGGAGCGACCCATCAGGCAAGGGTCGCTGCCCTGGGGGGCAAATTGTATTTAGACCATTTATGCCCCCCTTGGGGGCAGATTGGACGATTTTAGGTCAATCTGCCCCCAAGGGGGCAGAAACCACTACGCACCGGGGATTTGTTTTTTGGCGCCAATGTCACGCATGGGGAGCGTCTCCGTAGGCAAGGGTCGCTCCCATTGGGGGGAGTGGGGGGGCAAACTTATTTTAGGCTATTTCTGCCCCCCTGGGGGCAGATCGGCCTATTATTAGGCCGATCTACCCCCAGGGGGCGCAGAAACCTCTAGGCGCTGGGGCAAAAAAAAAAAATTGTGTTTTTTTTTTGTTTGTTTGTTTTTTTAGAGATGGGGAGCGACCCATCAGGCAAGGGTCGCTGCCCTGGGGGCAAATTGTATTTAGACCATTTCTGCCCCCCTTGGGGGCAGATTGGCCGATTTGAGGTCAATCTGCCCCCAAGGGGGCAGAAACCACTAGGCACCGGGGATTTGGATTTTGGCGCCAATGTCACGCAGGGGGAGCGACCCCGTAGGCAAGGGTCGCTCCCGGGCAGGGAGGGTTTGGGAGGGGTGTGGGGAGTCAAATTTATTTTAGGGCATTTCTGCCCCCCCTGGGGCCGGCTGAGCTAGAGGCCAAAATCTACAGGTAGGCACTTTGCAAAAAACACCTCTGTTTTCTTTCAAAAAATTGGATGTGTCCACGTTGCGCTTTGGGGCATTTCCTGTCACGGGCGCTAGGCCTACCCACACAAGTGAGGTATCATTTTTATCGGGAGACTTGGGGGAACGCTGGGTGGAAGGAAATTTGTGGCTCCTCTCAGATTCCAGAACTTTCTGCCACAGAAATGTGAGGAACATGTGTTTGTTTAGCCAAATTTTGAGGTTTGCAAAGGATTCTGGGTAACAGAACCTGGTCAGAGCCCCACAAGTCACCCCATCTTGGATTCCCCTAGGTCTCTAGTTTTCAAAAATGCACAGGTTTTGTAGGTTTCCCTAGGTGCCGGCTGAGCTAGAGGCCAAAAGCTACAGGTAGGCACTTTGCAAAAAACCTCTGTTTTCTTTCAAAAAAATGGGATGTGTCCACGTTGCGTTTTGGGGCGTTTCCTATCACGGCCGCTAGGCCTACCCACACAAGTGAGGTATCATTTTTATCGGGAGACTTGGGGGAACATAGATTAGCAAAGCAAGTGTTATTGCCCCTTGTCTTTCTCTACATTTTTTCCTTCCAAATATAGGAGAGTGTGGAAAAAAGACATCTATTTGAGAAATGCCCTGTAATTCACATGCTAGTATGGTCACCCCGGAATTCAGAGATGTGCAAATAACCACTGCTCCTCAACACCTTATCTTGTGCCCTTTTTGGAAATACAAAGGTTTTCTTGATAGCTATTTTTTACTCTTTATATTTCAGCAAATGAATTGCTGTACACCCGGTATAGAATGAAAACGCACTGCAGGGTACAGCTCATTTATTGGCTCTGGGTACCTAGGGTTCTTGATGAACCTACAAGCCCTATATATCCCCGCAACCAGAGTAGTCCAGCAGACGTAACGGTATATTGCTTTCGATAATCTGACATTGCAGGGAAAAGTTACAGAGTAAAACTTAGAGAAAAATTGATGTAATTTTCACCTCAATTTCAATATTTTTCTTTTTCAGTTGTTATTTTCTGTAGGAAACCCTTGTAGGATCTACACAAATGACCCCTTGCTGAATTCAGAATTTTGTCTAGTTTTCAGAAATGTTTAGGTTTCTGGGATCCAGCATTGGTTTCATGCCCATTTCTGTCACTGACTGGAAGGAGGCTGAAAGCACAAAAAATTGCAAAAATGGGGTATGTCCCAGTAAAATGCCAAAATTGTGTTGAAAAATTGGGTTTTCTGATTCAAGTCTGCCTGTTCCTGAAAGCTGGGATGCTGCTGAGTTTAGCACTGCAAACCCTTTGTTGATGCCATTTTCAGGGGGAAAACCACAAGCCTTCTGCAGCCACTTTTTCCCATTTTTTTGAAAAATGGACTTTTCACTGTATTTTGGCTAATTTACCCACAAAGTCTGGGTACCTCTAGAATCCCTAGGATGTTGGAAAAAAAGGACGCAAATTTGGCTTGGTTAGCTTATGTGGACAAAAAGTTATGAGGGCCTAGGCGCGAACTGCCCCAAATAGGCAAAAAAAGGCCTGGCACAGGAGGGGGAAAAGGCCTGGTAGCGAAGGGGTTAATCTGCATACACTGTTCAGAACTGAAGCTTTTCTATATTGTATGAGGGTGTGCTGTTGCAAACACACACACTGCCAGCACACACACTCACCATGTGTGTGCTGCACAACATTTCACCCTTCATATAAGGTATTTCACTGAAGTACACATAGACCCAGCACATGCTTTCATTAAGCATACACTGCACAGCACTACGGGCCAGATGTATCATCACGGCCCTTTGCGATTCGGAAATAGCGATTTTTAAGAAATCGCTATTTCCGACTCGCAAAGTGCCATGTATCACATTTGCGATTCGGTATTAGCGATTTCTTAAAAATCGCAAATGCTACTACTGAATCGCAAATTGCGATACCGGCCCCATTCGCAGCTATGGGCCTGTTGGCCCATATCTGCGAATGTTTTGCATTTCCAAAATTGCGATTTCTGAACCAGAAATCGCAATTTTGGAAATGCAAAACCCCAGGGTGCTGGGGGGCTAAGGCCCCCTCTGCTGCACCCCAAAGTTTTTTTGGGGGACATGTAAGGTGCACACATGCCAAAAGAGCATGTGTGCTTTGCATGTACAATTTAAAAAAGCATTTTAAATGCATTTTTAAATTTTGCACATGGTTACCACCAAGTTCAACTTGGTGGTAATTAGCGATTCCTAAATGCCAAAATCGCATTTAGGAATTGCTTCATACATGTGCTAAGAAATCGCAAATAAGGAATCCTTATTTGCGATTTCTAGTTTAGAGAGTCGCAATTTGCGACTCTCTAAACAGGGTCGCAATTTTAAGGAATCGCTATTTTAGCGATTCCTTAAAATTGCGTTCAGAATGTATTTCATACATTCTGAACTGGCATTTTGCATTCGCAAACGGACATTCGCACCGTTTGCGAATGCAAAATGCTTTCATACATCTGGCCCTACATCTTTCATGTCAAGTATTTTTCATAGCCATACATGCACTCAGCACATGCATTAACCCCACATGTACTACATAGTACTGCTCTATCGCTGCACTGTACCCTTCCTAGGCACATCTAGATCCAGCATAGAGTTGTTACTTCTGTGCTGCACATCACTCCATATAAAGCTGATGTAAGCCAAGGGTGAGTTAAGCACACAGCAGCAGAACTTTTTGTAAAAGGTAAATGAGCCTGTTGGCTTTACTCCAGTACTACAAAATACAAGCATTTACAATGCATCGGGTCTCGCGTTTGCTCGTGTTAGAGCTGATCGCGTTGTAAACTCTTAACCCGACTTTTCACCTATCGGGCAAAAGTGCATTTATGCACGTAACCCGAAAAAGTGAAATCAAGTAGGTAAAGCGCTCTACTTCTGCCAAGCGAGATCGGGCTCGTAAATTAGTTTAAAAAAAAGTCCACCAGCCCGATGGAAAACAGCGAGCCTCGCATGTTTTCTGTACTTGGTCTCTGCGCTCAAGGAGGGCTAGCCACCGGAAAAGGCATGACTTATGCGTGCCTTCGACTAATGAAAGCAAGCCGATTTAATTAGGGAAACCCACGAACCAATAAAAAGCACTGACGTGAAGTTGACAGGGCTCGGAGCCCTTTTCTAAATACTAAAGAGTCTCCCTGCTATATGCATGCGCGAGCGCATGCAAAGCAGGCTCGACCCTACAAAAGGACCTGTTCACTATTACTGGTCCCTAGATGGTATTCTGCCACCACAATGCTTGCACTGCTTAACCTTTGGTGAAAATGGTTACCTCCCACCACTATGAGGGTAGTGCTTTGGGTGACCTTTCCAGACCGACAAGACCTTCCTTGAAACATGGCTATGTCATCACGCACACACATGTGTTTACCTATGCCAAACAAATCAGCATTAGGGATCCAGACAGCAGTATTTTTTTTGTCTTAACAAATAGCTAAACAAATAATACCATGGAGATAATTTGTGGTTAAAGTTGCTCTGTCAGTTTGGCAGGCGGTCTGTGCTTATAGGGTCAAAATAGCTCCAACTAGATTTTGTCTGATATGCATATTGTCAGTGTGAATAAAAATAAATTCATTATATTTAGTGACTGATGATGGTGAGAAGTAATCAGGAGGAAATATGCTTGCATGAATGAGTTTAGAAAGGGTGCTTGAAGAAGCTATTTACCTGTCAGTATGACTGTTTTGTACTCCTTTCTCATGCCCTCGAGAAGAGACTGAGTGACTTGGAACTGTGCCAGACGTCTTCAGACTTACATAAATTACTTCTCAGTTTATAAAAGCGGATGTTAAACTATGGTTGACTGGGTTTTGGATGGCAGCGTTTAGCTTAACACGAATGACTGAGTTGGACATGACATGCAAATTCTGATCTCATGATATTTAAGCAAATTCTTGGTTTGACATTAATAAATCCGGAGCTTTTCTATGAGTTGTCTCCCTTTTGACGTCATACAATGCCCAACCATTCATGTGCCTCTTCTATCCCTTCTGAGACCCACCCCTTGCAAAAACATGAACATTGCCTTCGTTGCAAAAGGGTAAATGATAAATGTGTATGTAAATTGTGCACATTTTCCGAATGGGCACATTGCATTCTTTTTTCATCAACATTTTGTTTGTGCGGTAAAGACACATCAGTTAATTCGACTTATTCAGAATGATTCTAATTGGCCAGGCAATATGTTTTAAATATGAAATAAAATAAATACAAAAATCAATTGGTTGACTTATTACATTTTCAAGTGAAATTACTTCGATTGCTAACTGCCTGCTCTCTGTAACGCCATAACCTGTATTGTTGAATAAGTGACGCTATTATTAAGATTGACTCTATATTCGATTTTTGCCCACCAAGTCCGTAGGGTCAGACAGTGCACACTTTAATTGTACTCACAGTAAATACTCAGGAGCTCCCTTTGAATGCCACATGCATGAGCAATAACAGCTTGTAAATTCTCCAAAAGTACATAAGATACTGTCAGACAGTGCATTGCTCCAGGGGAAACAAAACAAATCCGGGAGATGCTCTGGGAGAGGTATGCGCTGGTGACGACTCTTCAGGTATGTCTCTATGGCCTGGAGTCCTGAGGCTTGGAAAAAACGCCAGACAGAGTCCCAGGCAGTTTGTATTCTGAAATGGAAAGAGTTGCTTGCAGCATCTTGCTTTTTTGGATCAAGAATAGTGAATTATCAACAGAGAAGAAATAGTGCATAAAATTTATGCAAAAAAGGAATTGCTTAATTAAACGCCAAAGATTTCAGTTAGGACGTCCTGTGTTACCTACAATAAAGGAAAAAGAAGGCAGTGTTAGTGTCCCTTTTGCAAATCCAACTACACATTTTGGGAGCATCAGAATGTATTTTTTATTTGGGAACTACAGACCTTCTACTCTGGCTTTTTTTATATTCCTACCCACTTGTTCATTGTCAGCGGGCCCACACTGGAACCCACAAATAGTTGTGCTCGATAATCCTGTACCACAAGTTTAATGGCACCTTTTAGTTAAGAAGAAACGGTGTTAGGTGAGATAATGCCACATTCAAGGGAGTCTTATTTGCAATAATTACCCACACAACAAAGCCCAATGCTAATTGCACAAAGGCATGCATTTATAGTCGTTCAGGTCAAAACGTTAGCACAAACTAAAACAAATATGAAAATAAAAGCAATATTTTGCCTCTTGTGGCCCCGCTGCACTGGCTTTCCACCAGTCTTTTCATGGTAGGATCCCTGTCATGAAAAGGCTGGCAAAAGTGAAAAGTGGGTTTGTAATCAGCCAGGCGGTAGTGAGTTCAGCGCCGCTATGGCTGGTTACAAGCCTGACCTCTGTCACCCTGTCGGGATCTATGATCCCGGAGGGGGTGGCGATCTTAGACAGGTCCGCCGGCCAAAGTTGTAATTGGGCAGTCAGACCAACTCAAATGTGGTGGGCAGAATGTCAACGCGGGTGTCGCCATCCTCGGACCACCACACTCATAATGAGGCACTAAGTTTGAGTATTTCATTAATTCATCTTGTAGACTAAGAGCCCTCAGTAATCGATGATGCTTTAATATGAAAGAGCCTATGTAATCAGAATATGGTACACATCATATACATGTAACTTGTTTTTTCCTTCAAGTAATGGTGTACAAAATTGGGGATCTTAGTGTCCAGGAGAGCCAATTCTCTAGTAAACTTGCTGAATAAATATAATAGCAATGATCTTATTTCATTAATGCTTGAAAACTCTGCTGAGAATTACTCATTAGACAAAATGCTCATCCTCTGCTTGGCATACTGTGCTGTTTAGGTAATCTACTCATCAATCCTGCATAGAACAGTGTAGAACACAAATAATTCTAGGCAACCCAGTAAAGCACCCCTCAGTACATACCCCATACAAGACATTTATTTATAAACTGCATAAATAGGAAGTGATTTAGGGATGAGTGCTACTAATTTGTCATGAATCCATATTGGTGAAGGGGGACAAGATAGAAACGTTTCCTGAGAGTATTTGAAAGACTTTTGGCAAAAGCTTCATATCATTGTTTAGTTGGTATAATAGATGATACGACTGAAAACATTTTGGGTATGGGCCTACATGTATCATATTTGCTGAATTTTACTGCCTCTATACTTTATTAATGTGTATTTTAGTTAAAAGCATGGGAACTGTAAGGTAGTAGGTGGCTGTTTCAACCAACTGGGCCCATCTTCATCATTTTAAATCAGTTACTTTAAAGTAATTCCAGGCATTACTTTTAATACTGAAACATATAGTTTTTACTTTAGATTGGATTTTATGTAAACTTAAGATAAATATGTTTCATGTGATTCAAATATTCACATTACATTATTAAATATTTATTTAAAAATTCTGTTATTAGTGCTGTGGCATTTCTTTTATTTCAATGTTTAAAATGAATATATTCAATTAAGTTACATTAATGGTTAATATACAAATATATTTACAAATGTCAATAAACGTTTCCACATTTGCCTATACATTACTATGGGGATATCTCCACCTTGACCTGGAGTCTCACTATGGTAAAATATATGGACTTAGAAAGAGTTTGTAAACATAATTTTATGATAAATATTACTGTACATGAATTTGATATTTTTATTTTAATTGTATGAAAACATAGAATAGTACTACAACACTATCAAATTAATTTATCCTTAAAACTTTTAATAAATATAAATGTATTTAATTATAATAAAGTTATTTTTCTATGTTTAAATTAAAAATAACTTTAAGCCTACAGTAAATATGATACATTGTTTTGTTATGCAATAATAATTATTAAATGCTGATAAAATGAATTAAAAGTTATTTATGTACATTTCGTAAACTGTCTTGTTAAATTATTTTTTCTTTAAAAATTTTATTGAAATGTACCTACATAATGAATAAGTACTATTTGCTCATATTTAAAAAAATAAATGATAATAATTTATATGTTTAAATATTTTAATATTAATTGAATTCATTTTAACATTACCCAACAGGGTTTTATTTAAGTCCCTAATTTCATTGCTTTCTATGGGAGAGTGTTGCAGTACCAGCAGTTGACAATGTGTGGTGCTGGACTTACTTCAGTTGTGAGCGGGACTAAGTTACTACCATTTTGAGTCCCTCTTTGGATGTACTATCTTCGTAAGTGCAGTTGGCAAATTTCAGTGGGCTAACTCTTTTGTGGATGGGTACACATCCCTCCCTTAATGCGTACCTGATCCTCCTTTCACCACTGCTTATCCCTCCCAATTCTCCTTCCCTTTAGTAGTAAGTAACCTCCATTTTTCAGCCCTTCCTCTCTTGCCCTCACATATTTATTACTGTGATTAAAAACATGCATAATATGGACCTAGGCTCAAATTCATGCCTACATTTATCTGATGCTATTGCCTTTTAAACTATTTTGATATGACCCGGTAAAGTGCATTTTTGTGGCTAAGGCTAACCAGCCCTCATCTAGACTTTTATGCTAATTTGTTCAAAATGGGGATTATCTATGCTTGTTGTTCGAATTGCTTCTAATACTGTTGACTCTCCAACACAAATAAACAATGAATGTCTGTGCAAAATCCCCTAGAGCTATATATCCTTTTCATGAAGGAAGATGGGGTTTGTAGGGTATCAGAGGTGAGTGAAGTGTTACACCTTCATCTGGGATAACAGTAGAGTTATTAATGCCCTTGTCTCCTGCTGGGCCTGGCCCTCTTTCCAGGGTTACCCCTGAAGTTTTGGTCTTTTACTTTGCACTTTTTGCTGAATTTGTTTTTGTTGGCCTTAGTACTCTGTGCACTTTATCACTGCTAATGGTGCTAAAGTGCTTAGTTGGACTCAAAGGTAAGCAGGGCAGACTCTGCTTAGTGCTTCAGAGACCAGACACATTCAGGCCAGGGCAGGCTGCACTGTGCCGCTCGCGGAACTCCACGGAATTCAATGGAGTTGTAAACCAGTGGAGTAGAACTCCATATGCTCCGACCACCCCTACTCAAAAGATGGACGATCTGTCAGAGGCATTTTTAGGAATGATCAAACTCTGCAATTTCCCAGAGCGCTCACTTTCCAGGGGGCCCCAATGTGAAGGGAGCTTTGGGCCTCATTTAGATCTTGGTGGAATCAGTCCTACCGTCACTTTCGGTTATGGTGGTCCGCCCCCTTATTTAGATGTTGTGGGTCCCATAGATGAGAGACTGCCTAAGTCCCTCCGACTCCACCAGAAACCTCCACCCATGACGACGGCGTAATTGGATATAGTGGCTGTCGGCGGGACTCCAGACGCTTTTCCCACTTAGCCAATTTCGATGGGCCTTCCTGTCAAGGCAACTATGACGGTGTTACTTCCACACCTGAGCTGGTGAATTGGAGAGGGAATGAGGTAAAAACCCACCTTTTTCTCATTTTCACTTCTGTTTTTGACTGGACCTGACTGGACAAGACCTGCAGTTGCTGCTGCCATTGGACCACGAAGGAAACACGACTCTGTCATTGTTGGACTCGAGGGTAAACATTACATATTACTAGTAAACATTTTTTGGTCACTTAGGCCCTCATTATGAACTTGGCGGTTCAGACCGCCATGCCGGCGGCGGAAAAGACCACCACCGGATAGCGGTCTGAACCCCCATATTATTAACACAGGGGGGCCGCCTGTGGTGGCCCTCCGCCACGCCAGGCTACTGCCGACAGGCAGCCTGGTGATGGCGGATTACATTATCCGACAGGGCAGTGCTGCAAGCAGCGCTTCCCTCCAGATAATGTACCCCATTTCCCCCAGCCTTTCCCTGGCAGGTTCCCCCATAAGGGAAAGGCAGGCGGAAGGGGTGCTCAGGGGCCCCGTGCAGTGCCTCGTCGCGCAGGTCACTGCCTGATTTATGGGCAGTGATCTGCGCGACGGGTGCTGCTGCACCCGCCACACAGTGGCATTGACGGCAGGTCCATGTGGAGCCGTCAACAATGTCCTGGCCCAGCAGAATGTTCTTTATGCGGCCAGCAGGGTCTCAGGGGAGCTGGCAGTCTATGAAAAGACCGCCAGCATGAACACAGCAGTGTTTACCGCCGTGTTCATAATGACCCCCTTAACATTAGCTTGGAAACCAGTGCAGTAATATACATTTCAGAATAAGATTCTTGAAAACATATTGTGATACACATGTCTGTAAAACATCTTTGTCAGAGAATAATGGAGACACACCTGTATATTAAAAAAAGTGGACATACAAAATTTATATTTTAGTGTAAGTATTCTTTAACGAATGAATGCTTGCACCAAAATAAAATGAATATCACAATTGTAAACAATGTCATGTGTGCACCTTGAAATGGGACCTGTGGAAGTAATGCAGTTCTTCCAGTTTTAAATGTGAGTGAATACATGTATGTCACTGGAACAACACTTCCATTACAATGACGCAATGATTTGTACTGCAATACACAATGTGGAACATGATGTTTGAAAGTTGGACTCAGATCCTCATGTATGTACTCCTACTCTCATGTATATTATTCTGGCAGTGTAGCTCGTGTATGACAGTGAAAATGTTTGGCTAGTACAATTTCCCCTGGCTCTGTTGCCCTTTACCTGCCTATAATCTAGGGGTGTCCTCCTCATGCATTGGCATCCATTGGGCACATATCTGGCACCGCTAAGCTTTTACTTAGGAGGGGTGGGAGTGGATTGGCTGGTTGAGGTAAAGGGAACTGGAGAGGGTGATGTGGTTGTGTCTGTATGTGTTCCACTTGCATGTGGGTCTGATGTTTGTTATGTATGTTTGGTTGTGTGTTGTGTTGCTGTGTGCAGCATTCAGATGGGTGTTGTTGTTTGCTTGTGGTCTTTGTTGTGATGTGTGTATTTGTTATTTTGTGTGAGTGTATTGGTGTAAATGAGTGTCATTGTGTTGGTAGTTGTGGGTGTATTGTATGTGGGTGTAGTATCAATAATGTGTGTAGGCCTTGTTTAGAATATATGGCATTGTGTATTTCCTGCATGTAAATGTTGTGCTGTGGTGGAATGGCAAAGGATCGTGGTGTGTATGTAATGTGTTGGGTAGTGTTTTATGCAAGTGGATACATGGCTAAAGTTCCTGGGGTGTGTGTAATTTGCCTCTTTTCCATTGCCACTGCCACTGTACATTGTACATTGGCTCTCACGACTGGCTCACTCCATCAGAAATCCGTCGCCTATACACTGCCTGTACTGTAACATCTCAATATGGTCGGCAGCTAGGAAGAGCACTCCGTCGTGGTGGTTAACGGTTCACATCTAAATGCAAGACATATAAATATAGCGGTTGGAACTCCGTTGACTTGATTGAGTGCATGGGATCGTTGCCGTGGCAGGACAGTGGTATTTCTGCCAAGATCTAAATCAGGCTCTTTGTCTCAGTTTGACCTATTCTATTTTTCTAGCTAATCTTCTCTCCATCTCTGCCTATGCTACCACTGACTCTGTCTTTCTACTCTTTGCCATATTAAGGAATGTTGGGTCCCAGACCAAGGCATATTTCAACTGTGTTTTTGTGACTCTGCTAAGGTTTATCACATAATTATCATTTGGCATCATGCACACTTGAATTAGCAGAGAATGGGTAATAAAATTCTAATTTGTTCTGTACTGTGGCTCCAAAAATATGTCTTGCCTGAGGCCCCCAAAAACCTTAAATTGACCTTAAGACATGCTGGTCGCTTATGTGGTTGAACATTATGTGAAATTGTTCAGTGTGCTTTTACACACCCTCAATATAAGAGACAAGCAGATCATGGGGCATGAGTTCACAGGCACAGTGAATGTCTCAGTGGTGTAGAGTTGTTCTGTGGCCCATATACAGAAATAAAAGCCTGACTTTTTAGGCCTATTATCATCACAGCCACCCATCTCAGTCACATAGATGAACAGATGTATAGGTTTCATGGCATCACCCATACTTTTATCTACTTTATGGCAAGAAATACATGTATACCCTAATCATTTTCAGGTGCTGAATGCATAGTATATGTAATCAGTTGCCTGCGTTCAATACACAAGTACATGCAGTGACTCAGGAATAAGTGCATTGTGCCATTGTGTAAGGTAACCAAGATATGTGACATTTGCCAGCAGTATGTAATATTTAGTATGCAAAATGTAACCACGTGATGTTACACTCACGCCTCTAGCCATGCTGCCTGTGTATTAAATTTAAAATAGAAGACATGTATATATCAAAAAATGAAGGCAATGTCAGGCTTCAGAAAGAAATAATAAAGAATTTGGGGTCAGGATGAATAATGTGATGAAACATACAACTAATCTGGAAAAGCACAAATACATTTTTAAATTTTAGTACATGTAGGAACTTGCAGGGGAGGGCAAGGTGTAAAAACAAGCCCATGAAAAATCGTAAAAGAAAAATTGCAGTTACAAAAACAAGAAACAAAGGGCCTGATTTAGATTTTGGCGGTAACTGTCCCGCTGTCGACTTTTTGACTTAAAAACCAGCCCTCCGCCGCGAAGGTCTGCCCACCGTATTTAGATGTGGGCAGCCCTACAGATGAAAGTCAGCATTAAGATGCGGCCTATGCCAAGAAATACAATCCATGTAGTTGGCAGGAGAGAGAAAAATGGATTCCAGCGGAAACCCAGACACTCTTCTCACAGCGCAGATGTGGATGTGCCATGCTGCCAAGAAAAAAGTGGTAATCTGACCTCCTTGTCTTAGATGGCAGATGGTGGCAGATTTTCCAGATTACACCCCCATCTTTGACTGGATATGACTGGACAACACCCACTGTCACTGCTGCCACGTGACCCACAGGGAAAACACGACCCTCCTGTAAGCTGGACTCAAAGGTAGGGACGCCTCTTTTCCAGGGTATGTTGGGTTGGCACTACACAGGAGATGGAGACCACTGCAAGCATATAAATGTCACAGTAATGTTTAAAATCACTGTGACATGCATATGTCGGGGAAACAAGTTAGTCATGTGCGGATGAGGACACACTGGTACACAACACGTCGCACACATACACAACTGTCATTATAGTACCAGTATTTATTGGCAAGTGACAGTACATTCACACATGTCAACTGTGTCCATGTGTGCACATTACCAGGGGACCTGTACCTGTCATGTTGTGCTTAGAGCTGTGTATGTGAGTCAGTACGTGTATTTGTGTATGCAGTGCAGTTGGCTGGGTGAGGGGGGAAGCTGGAGTGATTGATGTGGTTGTGTCTCCATGTGTGTCACTTGCATGTGAGACTGATGTTGAGTCAGTTGTGTTGCCGTGTGATACATTCAGGTGAGTGTTTTTGTTGTGTGGCAGTTATTGTTGTGATGTGTGTAGTTGTGCTTGTGTGTGAGTGTGTTTGTGTAGCTGAGTGTGTAGTTGTGTAGGTTGTTGTGGTTGTAGTGTCAATTATGTGTGTATGTTGTGTCATGAATGTATGTCAATGTGTGTTTTCGGCATGTACTTGTTTTTGTGAATGTGGTTTGTTGTGTAGTGTGTAGTGGTGGGATACATCTATGGCTAAGGGGCAGTGTGTGTGTGTGTGTGTGTATCATTTACCTCTCTTCCGTAGCCCCTGCCATTGTACGAAGTTCTTTGGGTCCACTTGCAGAGCTGTAACACGGGGTGGAAGATCATCAATTTGACGGTTTTCTCAAGTCTGAGGCTGACACAGCTTGGCTGTGCACCCACGAAGATCTGAATCTGGGCCAAAGTGATGTCAAAGTACAGTTAAAGAAAAATAATGAAAACAAATTCACTTGCCTTCCTTTGAATGGAATGTGCACTGACTTAGAGCCTGATTTAGATCTTGCAGATGAGTTACTCCATCACACGGTGATGGATATCCTGTCCGCGGAAATATAAATCCCATAGGATATAATGGGATTTATATTTTGGTGGACAGGAAATCCGTCACCGATTTGGCAGAGTAACTCATTGACGGAGATCTAAATCAGGCTCTTAGTCTAATGT
The DNA here is from genome assembly GCF_031143425.1 of Pleurodeles waltl. Taxonomy (NCBI): domain Eukaryota; kingdom Metazoa; phylum Chordata; class Amphibia; order Caudata; family Salamandridae; genus Pleurodeles; species Pleurodeles waltl. The sequence continues at coordinate 126,296,132 of NC_090448.1, forward strand.
GTTGCTATTCATCTTCACAGACAATGAATTCAACTATTTCCACTTTGATCGTAATACAAGGATAGAGGATAAGAGTGGAGAGAGAAGCAGAAATAACAGACTGCATGATAGGGAAAGGGTGTGGGGCTTGGCTGCGGATGTGAATACAATCCAGGAGAACAAAAGACATGTATTATCTTTCCGCTAGGCAGCCTGTACCTCACAAAGACTTGTGAATTCTTCTGGGTCTCCTCAGTAAGATTGGCCTGGACCTTCAGGAGTGTCAGCTGCCCAAAATGTCATTTACCCAAGTCACTCATCAGCTGGCTTTTGAAAGGGCTTACTGGAGAAAGGTTGTGAGAAACACAAGAGAGAGTGGACATGCCAGGAACAATAAAGATCATCAATGGGATTGTGTGATGGATGAATAATTTTGGTAGGGGAGGTAAAGTAGAGAAGCCTGCAGGGCAAGGAGTAGTAGGAGCCTCACTGCTTGTTCCCACTGAGTCCTTTAGCCTGAGACATCTTCCACCTCAGTTTCCTTCCAGAACATGGTGATGCCAAAGAAAGTCACCTCTCACTTCATAGCTGAAGGCCCAAGATGCACGCTGGTTTTCATGGTGGCACATTGTGATCTTTCGCTTTGCCCACTTCCTGTGTTCCGAATTCATTGCAGCGATTAACTGCCTCAAAGCAGATGAAAACTTCACTTGACAGTTGCTCTTGTTGATTCCCCTGCCTAACTCATGCTTGCTGAAAAAAAATAAAGAAAAGATTTCCCAGACAACATTACCTTAATAAGGGTACCATCTAGTACCATGTAGCACTACATGAAGATGCCATGAAGGGCAGCACTGAGAGGCACATTCCAGAGAATTTCCCTAAATCTACCAGATGCACAGTCACATACCTACAAAAATGCTGAACTGCAAGATAATATATAAATCTGTTCAAGGTGATGATGACCCAAAGATGGACGTCAATGATGGATATATATGGCTGAGTTGTAAATTATTAACATTATTTATCCACATACTTTTTCAGTAACATTGCTATGCACTAAAAGGGAACATCTCAAGGTAAGTGTATGACACATTATTTAAACTTTACCTATTTATTTATTTTTAATTGCCATACATCTTGGATACTATCATCAGCATATTCAGCATATTCATCATTGGGCATGTCTATGATGTTTGATACAGCAGAATGGTGAGATGCCATTGAATGTCAAGTTGGCTTCATACATTGCTGGGATACCATACATTTCAGACAACACTTCCCTGGAAACATCCTAATTAACCTATACATACAAGTCTTGTATAACACTGTGATATGATTACACAATCAGTAGATCCTATAACTGCTCAAAGACATACTTTAGATAATAGGTTAAACAGCCTTTCCAACAACGGCTGAACCCTGCATGCCTTTACCACACAGGATTTTACAACGAATAGGCCTTTACCACACATGGCTTTACAACAAGAATGTAAGTATGTTGCAGGTAAGTGTTTTTATATATATGTGTGTGTGCATATATATATATATACATATACATACATTCAATAAGCATCACGCTTATTCAAAATTTTGGGAGCATAGGCAAATACTAAAGAAAAAAGCAAGTCAAATTTACAAATCCCTGAATGGCTCAATCAACAATTGTGACTTTGTCCATGCAATGTAGAGTTATCCAATATGCACAAAAAGTTCCTCATCCTGGTTTAGACCCCACGGGTGCCTGCTGTTGAGCCGGATAATGTACTCAGATTCCATCCTTCTGAGTCTCCACTCCCTATCACCCCCCCTCGGGTTGGTAGTGTCCAAAAAATTACATTTCCTCAATTCTACCTCCATGCTCCAGATTGCAGTGGCAGGCCACCCGATACGTCACTTCATTGTTCTTGATGGCACGCCAATGTTCCAAAATCAGTTTTTTCATAGGAACAATCCTGCTACCCACATACTGTAGGCCACATGGACAGGTGATGACATAAATGGCAAAATCAGAGTTACATTTTAGGAATTTTTTAATGTTTACTTCCTGGCCTGCCGGTAACAGATACACTTTGCCGTTCACACTATTCCTACAAGCCTTGCATTTAGTACACTTGTAAAATCCTTGTTGCTTGCCCAAAAAGGTCTCTCTGCTTTTGGCCTGATAACTATGTACTAAAAGATCCTGTAGAGAACTGCTTTTTCTGTATGTTATTCTTGGCAGAGGACTGACTGTCTGGCCAATTACCTTGTCCGCCTTTATCAAATGCCAATATTTGATCATAATTCTCCTTTCTTGGGGAGAGTACACATTAAAGGTAGTTATAAGTCTCAAAGTATTTTTATTTTATTTCCTCTTTTTTGGAATTAGCAAATCATCTCTATGAACTTCCGCCACCTTCTGACAAGCATTCTTAATTACTTTTATAGGATATCCCCTCGATCTAAACTTCCTAATCATATTTGCTTGTTCATTCTGAAAACTTTGAGATGTACTGCAGTTTCTAATTTTCTCAGAGTAATTCCCCATAGGGTATACTCCACTTTAAACTTGGCGGGTGGTGGCTCTGAGCGTGTAAAATACTGTTTCCCGCTGTACTTTTCCTAAAGAGTTTAGTCTGGAGGGTGTCTCCTTCAACTGTAACCTCAGCATCCAGGAATTCCATAACCTGTCTGTGTGTTTTAGAAGTAAACCTGAGATTAAAATCATTAATAGGTAACCAGTCCAAAAACTCATGTAATACTGCCACTGGGCCATCCCAAATTTCAAAGATATTGTCAATGTATACATATATGGGTGGGTGTGCACTTTGGGTGGCAAAGATATTTTTAGAGTTTAGGTAGGACGGGGTTTTTTGTGGCAAGTGTATTTTTTGGGTTTAGGGTGGATGTGGGTTTTTAGGTGTCAATGGTATTTTTAGGGTTTAGGGTGGGTATGGGTTTTTGGGAGGGAAGGGTAAATTTTAGGGTTTAGACTGTGTGTGATTCTGGGTGAGAATTGAAATTTTATTGTGGCAAGGATATTTTATATATAAATATATACACACACGGACAAAGAAGAGATGATGAACAGAATGCTAAATAATGCATACATTCACCATGTTACAGAATTGGGTTTAATCCATATTTTGCCCACCTTGCCACCCCAGTTTGGACCCAACCATTTTAAAATCAGTCTTGACCCTGCTCCCCATGGACAGAATCCAGCCTGGCCTGGTAGTTCGGGCTGAACTGTTCCCATAGGCAAAAAACAATGGTTTAAACCCAGATGTATTACAGGGAGTGAATGTTTGCATTGTTCAGCATTATGTCCATCATACACACACATACATACACATGTAGGCATGTGTGTGTGTATACATATATATATATACATATATATATATGTATACACACACACACATGCATGTATATATATATATATATATATATATATATATATATATACTGTATATATATACTGTATATAGGTAGTTATAGTTAGGACAATTTTGGTTTTGCCAATAACTTTGGCATCACTCGACAAATCTTCATGAAATTTTCAAAACTTTGGTCAGTTCAGATGCTGTCTTGAAAGTTTTGGGGTGATCCGTGAAGCGGGGGCCAAAATAAGGGGGGGTCCCAAAACACTCTTTCTCCATACTGTGTCTATGAGGATTTTCAATTCTTTAAATACAACTACAGTCCGAACTGCTGAACAGAATTATACCAAATTTGGCAGGAAGCTAGATTCTGTTCCGCAGATCATTCTCTTTTGGTTTGGTGTAAATCCGTTCAGTAGTTTTTGCGATATTAGTTTAAACAATATAGATATCTAGCTGAGCTGAGTCGGATTCACGGATTCAGATTTGGAAAAGCAAGGCCCTGATTAGCTGGTCGCAACCTGACAGAAAAGTTACAGCCGCCATTTTGTTTGTTGCATTGGCTCGGGGTAGGGAAATGAAGAGAGAAAAAGGACGTGAGGGGTCAGGATACAGGTATCCTGACACCATAGGACACATACAGTGGTGGGCAAGAATTGTCCAATTATTTTTTTTGCTGATTTGCAGATCTGCGGATCCACCTATGGATCCACGGATCCCGGATTTGTGAATGCACTTGAGGATTTACGAATCCAGAGAAAAAATGGAGAAAAAAAATCGTTGTACAGGTATGCGTGGTAAAGACAAACACTTGGTCAAAGTTTTCATAGTAAAAGCATGCATGGTAATGATGCATTTGTTGTAATTACAACTGTGTGAAGGCATGAGTGGTAATGGCATGCATAGTTTCCCTCACACAACCAACAATAGAGCATCTACCATTGTGCATAGCCTGCTACAATACTGCTCAATCTTGTGCCTGTTGGGTGCGCATGACATTCAAGAAATGTTCAAAAAGTGCTTTTGTCATATGTAGTGACATTGTACGCATACCTATGTTCACAGCATTTTATCTGACTGAGCAGATTCAGGCTGTTCATGAACCACATATTATGGGACATGCCATTGCTCTCCACTTTTTGATAACTTGTTATTCAACCTGCAGCAGATAAAAGCAGAACCTTCGCGCCCTTTCTCCTGTAATACCATTTCAAAATGGAAATCTTGGGAGTCTGAATGTTTTTATACATTTCCTACATTAAACAGAAATCCACAATGTTCAAACATCAATATTTATTTTAGAATGGTCCTCAGTGGCTTGCTGCTACTCATATTGTTGTAGCAGGGTATGTAGTCCAGGTCACATCACCATCAGGAGTCTCTGTTACAATGGGGTGGGCTGGGATCTCACCCTATGCTTGATCTGAGAGGAAGTCTCAAGAATGCCCAGGAACATGTGATCCCACCAATTGTAGAGGTTCTCCCAGTTCATATTCACATCCAACTCATTTCAGGTGAGATCACTCAATAGGGTGCACTTGCTGGCAATGTCCTTTTAGAATCTCACCTTCGCCTTTAGCATCAATTACTTATGCGCAGACTGCAAGGCCTGACTCAACCAAGCCCCTTGGAAACATCGGGGCTATGTGGAAGGATCTTTACGAGGAAATATTTTCAGCAAGATTGTAGCCACACTTATAGAGCAGTCACTTTTGCAAAATCAGCCCCTCCAAATGGTCCTAAAAGCGTAGTAAAGCAATTTGAACTTGACTTTTTATTTTCATGATTAAAGGCCTCATGCCGCTATTAGTAGGCCAGCTAGCAAGAGACTATACTGCTGGGGAAGCATCTTTCTCTACCCACCTGCCCAACCTTCCTCATTGAGAGTTTTCTACCTTATCTGCAAGTTGTGTTCTCTATCGTGATTTTCCTTTCCATTGCAGGAGCTGCTTCAGTGACAAAAATACATTGGTAGCAGGCCTGCCATGCCACACCAGCATGTTGACAAATATTTATTTGTTTTCTAAAGGCAGACCAACAAAGTGAAGTTTTCTCTCTGGAAAACAAAACAAGCATTTGCAATGCAATAGGTCTCACATTTGGGTGAGTTAGAGCTATTGGCGTTGTAAATGCATAACTGGACTTTTCTTGTCACATAAATTGGTCAACCTGCCGGATAATTTGGTCCTCTCTGCCACATAATTTCAGTGGCCCTGCATATAACTAAAGGGTTAGCAGACCTTTTGAAATATTATTTCAAAAATGGTACTCCCTGCTGTAAAACAAAAGTTCCAGCCATAAGAGAGACCAAAGAGTAGATTACAGCATGTCGAGAGAGCAGCACATGTGCCTATAAAGAAATATACCTAAAGTGCTAGATGGGTTCCCATCACATAGTGGACATTGTGCATTTTTCCTGTCTGATACCCCCATGGTGTACATAAAGGAGCCAGGCAGGAAAACATCAGACAGACAAGGCATTGAACGGGCAGCATTTAATAGGGAGGGAGTTTGCAAGCATTGTCCACCTGCAGCTGACCAGTGAAGAGGGTGTTCCTCACAGTGGCGCCAGAAGAGGCTCTGCAGTTAAGGCATCTACAGGTCCCAATCTCTAAATTAGGTTTTGGCATCTGGCCTGTAAGCGTCTTCAATATCTGGCCCTAAAATCCTTGTTTAGAGGTATGGGGTAAAATGTAATCTGCCGACTTCAGGATAATTCAGGGTAACCACTAATGGGATTCAACTATCTACATTACTCCCATTGTGTTGTAGTGCGATGGCAATATCCATGCAGAGAGTCTTTCCACTCATGGCTGGTTTACTGGATCCACTAGGAAATGGATGGCTTTACATTGTCTTAAATCTTCAGCTCCAAAGTAGTTATCTCTCCTACAAACACAAACAAAACCTTAGGCCAACTTCAAGAACTTTTAGAAAAATTAGGGCTGATTCACAAAAGAATTTATGGATAGAAGAAGCCGTGCTACAGGAGTATTCTATACTACTGTTAAGTACCTTTGTGAATTGGTCCCGGAACATCCCACTACCTATTAATAAAAGTACAAGATGGCGTGGTCCTCTGTTTCTACTAACTGCATATGATTATTCACATGTAATTCCTAATTTAATTTGTTTTGTGGCTGATTCACAAAGGCGTGTAAGTGTAAGAGATAGTGTATATTCAGATGGTAAAAATGGAAGGCTCCTTGCAGTAATTGGAAGTCGTGGTGTGCTTGTGCTGCAGTCTCATACAGCTGTACGGTTCCTCTGTCAAAAGCATTTTTAACCCCAAGCCCCCAGCCAATGAGGAAACACAAGAACAATCTGACATTGTATTATTTCAGAAAAGAATAAGTTGATTTTCCAAAATTATTGTAGGCAGAAAATGAACTGTCTAATTTTGAAAATGTTGAAAGAGAAATATGTGAAGAATCCTGGAATCCACGCTACCAAATAGGCTTTGTGGACAAGAGAAGGGAAACCACAGACACCATCGTGGTGCCTGAGCATACAAAGGAAGTCATTGAATGTACAACTTCATTTTATTTTATAATTGCTTTTCCAGATAAGTGTGTGTATTCGGATGACGGTAACTTGAAACAAATATTTTTTGCCAGTTCAAAACAACATGCACAAATCTGTCTGCCACGTCAGGTTTTCTTCTAATAATGCTTAAACTCTGTTTTCCTTGTATAGTAAATACTGTGCAATAAAGATCATTGAATTAATCAGGAATAACTCTGCAACAGGCTTTGAATTGCACATGCATGTATAAACATTACTGTTTATTGTTCAAAGAAGAATCTATGAAACTATTGGAGAGAAGAGTGAGATTATAAAGAATCTCTGTTTTCATTTTGCAACAAAAGTAGCTCCTATTTGCATAGTTTGAAAACTACAAATGAAATTAGCGTTGAGCTAACACAAACAAGTCACTCCAACATCAATGCCACCATTTCTTAGAAGGCCGCCAGTCAGAGGTTTTCAGAAGGCACTTACTTTTATGGTTTCTCCTACTGGAAGAACCCATATAATGTCCGTTCGAGGCTGATGACATTACCTCTCAATCAATGGCACTGCGTAGGAATCAATAATGTTCAGAATGTTTCTAATGCAAAACAGGTATGGAAAGGTTCAGTAATGTGAATGTACAAAATTGGTAGGTGTGGCTTGGCTGTTAAAGAGACACCTCGAAAACATGAACCTGAAAACATCTTGCTTTGAGGCTCATTTGCAGCTATAGTCAAGGAAGTGGCATGCTGATGTGATGGATACATGAGCAGGGGCCCCCCACCAGCAGCACAAGCTGCAAAACCTATAACAAACGAAACGATGATAAACCATGTTTATTATCGTTTCATTTTTTAAAGGGGTGGGCCACGTGGGTGACGAGCAGTGAGGGGAGTGCACTATGCACTCCCCTCAGTGCGCATGTATGTTTGGCTGCCTGTCTCGGACCGGCCAAACACACATGCGCAGTAGGCTCTCTCCAGCCCAGCAATACAGTTGCCGGGCTGGAGAGAGCATGCACAGGCTCCCAGTCTGCCTGGGCCCGCCCTGCAAAGGCTGGAGGAAAGGGGACTCGTAATCCCCAGAGCAGCTCTGCTTGCAGTGTTGCCCTGGCGGATTGTGACCATCGAGATCGCCAGGCTGTCGACAGTCCAGAAGTCGGACCATGGTCTATAAGCCATGGTCCTAATACGGCAGTTGGAATGCCCTGTCTGTGGCGGTTCGACCGCCATCGCGAGTGTGGCGGTCTTGAGAACACCACACTTGTAATGAGTGCCTTAATCTTTTTCTTGAAGATTGTCTTCACCGGGAAGAAAGTTGCTGATTGGATCGGACCTCCCTGGAGCCCTCATCGGATACACGTCACAGAAGACTTTGTTGAAGAATTCTAACTTTGGAAGTAGTCGGTTTTTCAGGATGGAAATCTACATGCAGGCCGAACTTGAAGTTGGATATGACTTCCCTGGAGCCCTCCTCGGATATGTTGTGCGGGACTCCTTGGCAAACTTTTAAGTTCGGACTTTGACACGTTTTTTGGAACTTTTTCACTCCACCATTGTATGACCCTCACAGCAAGTCGATTTTGAGTCAATGTCATCGGATTGCCTTTCCAGGAGCCCTCAAAGAAATCCTGGAAGTCTGGGGCTCTGGGGGCTTTTCAGCTGGATGAACCTGCAAGTCAGACCAGGTCGACGTAAGCCGGCTTGACTCACGATGTCGGGTCGGTCCTTTTATGGAGCTTTTTTCAGAAGTTCCCCAATCTTCTTCAAACTCCTGCATCTTCTTCCAGAAGCTCTTTGGAGGTACTTTTGGAGTCCACAGCTCACCCCAAGGTTCCAGAAGCTCTGAGTTGTTCCTTGAGGAGTAGAACTCCAACTCCCAGAATGCATCTGGCTCAAACTGACCACTGCCCAGTGGTCAACTGGTCAGTTTCTTCAGGATTTGATGCAGGGACCTCTAGTCAGCTATTTTCTACCTGTAGCAAACAGGGAGTCCCTTCTTGAACCACTTGAAGCTAGTCAAAGTCATTTTTGTGGTGAAGCCTAAGTGTGCAGCTGATGCAGTCCTTCAGGGTGCAGTGTGCAAGTGCAGGTCAGAGGTCCAGCAGGGCAGTCCTTCTTCTTCTTGTCGTTGTTCCTTGTAGACATCTGAGGAGTGGGTGCAGCTCTTCCATATTTATCCTTGCTTCTGGGGTGGAAATCATCGGGGGCAACTGTCTAATTACAGGCAGGCCACCGCCCTTTTGGATGACCACTTCCTGGGAAGTGTGTCAAAGGGAGCAACATTCCTTAAAAATCAAAAATGGCAGAAATTCAGTTTTGGAGGTTAGATCTGAGGCCACCCACTGGTGTGGCTAAAATTCCTTAACACACCCCTTTCATGCCCTTTCCTAATCTAATCAAGGGGGCACCTGGTCGTCTGGGTTTCCAGGAAATGGGGCAGGTCCTGAGCTGCTCCAAATGTTCTTCCTTCCTTTGAAGTCCAATTTGGCTTCTCTCCCTCCATCCTGTTTCACCATCTGCTGAGGCAGACCTCCTCTTCCTCAAGTACTTCCTTTGTCCTCAGCCCAGGCTACTTCACACCTCATCAATGCAGCCTGGCCAGGCTGAGAGAGTGTGGCCAATCAGAGAAGGGCACTACAGAGCTGAAGTTGGCAACTTTCAAGTGCAGTTCTAAAACTCTTTCCCTGAACTAGTTATACTAAATTCAACAATGGCAAGTTGTTGGATTTATTATAACAATAAGTATCTAGCTCCTTTTGAGACTTTATTTATTAAAAATAAAGTCTTCCATGTGATCCTATGGAGCCCATTCACTACAATGGGGGAAAACAAATGTGGCTATTTTTCCCTCACCAGGGCTTAAAAAACATATTTTATAAAGTCCCTACTTATGGTTACACTGCGCCCAACCCTGGGAGCACCTAGGGCAAACCTTAGGGGTGACCTATATGTAACAAAAAGTTAGTTTAAGACTTTGGAAGTACTTTTAATTCAAAAGTCGAATTTAGGGTTAACTTTAACTTAAAAGCAGCAGCAAGGCGGGCCTGCCTTTAAAATTGCCCTGGGCACCTCAGCAGTGCACCTATGGGTGCACTACCTATGCTGGGATCCTTAAACCTACATGCCCTACCATATACTAGGAACTTTTAGGTATGTTGACACAGCCAATTATAACGAGCCTGATTTGCATACTCATTTTGATCATAGCACAGCCCCTGGGACTGTTCAGCAGTGCCCGTGGCACCAGCAGAGTCAGGAAAAGATCAGCATAAATGGAAAATGGGGGCAAAAAGTCAGGGGGCTGCAATCAGCCTAGTTTTCCACATTCTCCATTCATTTACAAGAAATGTGATGAGAGTTGTTTTATTCCTTAAGTGTCTTAGAAATGTTGTCAACTGTTTGACAATCTGGGAAGGTGAGATGCTCTGTAGCTGATGCTCAAGTTCTCCCCCTCTGATTTTCCTTTCACTGCAAGAGCTTTCCCCCTCTGTTTATTGCAGACCTGTCACCTGCTCTTGATGCCATTAACTTTCACCCTCCCAAGATCGGTGGTCTCCGGTTTAGCCATTTGCTTTATGCTGATGATTTGGCAATGTTTAGCCATACCGGGGTTGGCCTACAACGATTGCTTAACCAACTTGCACTTTATACAGCTGTGCATCATCTGGAAGTAAATCTGCTAATAACAAAAGTGGTTTCTTTTGGCAAGAAAAGGCCTTTGGGAAGCAACTGGTATTATAAGTGCAGTAAACATATTTCAGACCCCCTCCTATAAATATTTAGGGGTGCATTTCGATGCCAGGGGCAGCTTTGTCAGGTAAAAGAAGGAGATTGAAGTTAAAGTTGTGGCCCTGCAGGTGGCCTTTTCCAAACTAGTTAAAATTCTTAGGGGGCCTAACCTGCTCCCCTTAATGGAAGTTTTGAGAGCAAAGATTATCCCCTCAGTGTCTTATGGTCAGGAAGTTATATTGGGTAGTGGCTCATATCTGCTAAACAGGTTTATTATTAAGATTTATTAGAGGGTCTTTTATCTACCACAATCTGCATCACCTGCGCCGGTTTGGCTGGAATTTGGCCTTTGAGATCAGTGGACAATAGGTGCTTTCCTGAAACTCTGTCACAAGTTACAGCAGGCTACGCCGGGTAGTCTGGATTCAGTTCTTTGGCTTGAAATTAGTGCTACTGAGGTGAAAGGGTCTTACTACTGCTTTTTGTCTGATTGCAAATGGCTATTGAGAGTCGAGGACCTTTGGGTTAACAATCCTCCTCAACCCCTTTTCAAATTGGGTATTAAAAAGAGTGTTCCGCTCTGGTCCTACCACTGAGATCGAGCTCTCCTTGCTAAGCGTAAACACACCTGGGCGGATATTAATTTATTCCGGTGAGCTACCCCAGCTGGCTATCTTTCCTGTTCTTATGGCATTCATTTGAAAGAGAGATTCATGGCTCTAAGGATGTGGGATTTGGCTTTTTTGAAGCATTTAACCAACTGGTTACCCTCCCCAGGGGAGGGTGTAATGTGCAGGGGTTATGGAAGCTGCGAAGAATCTATTGAACACATGGTCTGCCTGTTTCCATCTCTGCTTAAGGAGTGTAGATCCTTGTTGAGGAATAAGTGGAACACTTTGGGGGTCCGCTCTTGTCAGCAGGCTATTATTATGTCCTTGGACTCTGAGAATACAATGCTGAATGTTTTGCTGACTAAATGTATTAATGCCGCCCACGCCAAGTTCATCAGGGGCACTGGGAGCAGTAATTAATGACATAGGAAAACTGTCTTCTGCTCTTGGGGCCAGATGTAGCAACAAACCAAATTGCGAGTTGCAATTTGCGAGTCCATCCGACTCGCAAATTGTAACTCGCAATTTGGTATGCAGTACGGTGTCTCAGACACCGACTGCGACTCGCTATGGGGTCGCAATGACCCACCTCATGAATATTCATGAGGTGGGTCGCAAATTGCGGCCCCATAGCGAGTATAGGCACTCGCAAACATGGAGGCCTGCTGTCGTCAGCAGACCTCCATGTTCGTGACTGCTTTTAAATAAAGCAGTTTTTTTTTTTTTTAAGTGTAGCCCGTTTTCCTTACAGGAAAACGAGCTGCACTTAAAAAAAAAACGAAACCTTTAGTTTCGGTATTTTTTCAGGGCAGGGAGTGGTCCCTTGGACCACTCCCTGCCCTGAAAAAATATTTGTGGGTCCAGTCACAAACTGGAAGGGGTCCTATGGGGACCCCTTCCAATTTGCGAGTGGGTTACCATCCACTTGAAGTGGATGGTAACTGCGATGCCATTTGCAACCGCGTATGCGGTCGCAAATGGTATTGCATCCCACTGCGAGTCGCAAATAGGAAGGGAACACCCCTTCCTATTTGCGAGTCGGAAATGCATTTTGCGAGTCGGTTCCAACTCGCAAAATGCATTTCTGCATAGGAAACTGCGTTTTGCGACTCGCAAACGTCAAATTTTGCCGTTTGCGAGTCGCAAACAGTTTCCTACATCTGGCCCTTGATTCTTTGGGTTTTTAACAAATTTTACACAGTCATGAGTATTTTAATTTCCTATTATGGATTTTAACATTTTGTTGGTTGCCATTTTATGGTGAAACAATTAACGCACGTAAGCACTTTAAGGGCCCAGACAGTTGTTGGTTCCATGTTTACTGCTTATGAGGTCTGTGTCTGGCTTGCAGGGAGGCCCGGAAGTGATCTTAATTATAATTATGTGCAATGTTATACTTTGCAGCTGGATCCCCTGCTATTATGAGAATGTTTTTGTTTTTGATATTAATGTATATAAATTAGTTAAGTATATTATTGTGTATTTAATGTCTCATATTAACACCGTGTTTTACTGGTAGCTCGGATTTCTCAATTTGTGTATTGTATCATTTGATTGCTCTTGGTTTTAAATTGTAATGGATTTTAGTATCTGTACAATAAATTATACATACATACATAATTTCACTGTTTTCATTAGACATCTCATTGTATGTATCAAAACCACCATTGATTCTTTGATTCCTATTTCCTTCCTGCAAAGCCATGGACAACACAGACACTGCACCTCACCAACGGTTGATTGTTCTCCTTTTACTCTCTGAACAAGAACCACACCATCAATCAGCGTGGCTGAATTTCCAGGTATTTCCTCAACAGGGTTAACATTTTTCTGCAAGTCTGTTGCTACAAGAGTTTTGCTAAAGCCCATTGTAAATGTCCTAAGGGATGAGAGAGTACATCTGCCATTTTTAAGGTTACGATTCTGTGCTGTCAGAATGATTTGACCAAATAGTGCTTTGTCTGCCTTCCTGATGAGTGTCCTACCATTGCTCTTTACCGCCTTCTTCTTGGACATGTTAGTGAAGGTTTTTAGTTTGCTCATTTTCATTGGGTCATGAAATTTCCTAATAGGTGGATTATTCTCAAGTTTGAAGTCTATATGGCACTGCTCACCTATTTCATGCACCTTCATTATGTCAGATACTATGGTGGTCATTATGATCTTGGCATTGTGGCCCGCCATGACGGCGGTGACTGGAAAACCCACCAGCCGGCATGGCGGGCCACACCGCCACATAATGTACCCATGGAGGGCCGCCATAGGCGGCCCTCACTCACCGCCAGGCTGCCTCCGTCAGGCAGCCTGGCGGCCGTCGGTATCTTTATCCGACAGGGCAGCGGTGCTGCCCCTCGGATAATGATCCCTTAGCCTCCAGCCTTTCCGTGCCGGGTTTCCCCGCCAGGGAAAGGCTGGCAGAAGTGGTGCACCGGGGCACCCATGGGGGCCCCTGCACTGCCCATGCACTTGGCATGGGCAGTGCAGCGGCCCCTGTGCAGTGCCCCATCGCGCAGGTCACTGCCCGATTTACGGGCAGTGATCTGCACGACGGGTGCAGCTGCACCCACCGCACAGAGGCATTGGCGGCAGCTCCATGTGGAGCCGCCATCAATGTCCCGGCCAGGCATTCTTGTGGGCCGGCGGGCGGAAACAATGTTTCAGCCCGCCGGCCCACAGGAATGTTCTTTATACGGCCGGTGGGGTTCCGGGGGTGCTGGTGGTCAGTAGTAAGACCGACAGCATGAACACAGCAGTTTTGACTACCGTGTTCATAATGAGGCTCTATGTCTTGATATGCCTTTTTGCCATAGAGACTAATGAGATCACGTGGCCCAACAAATGGGTTTATCCAACTTTGAACCAGACTAACAGCTCTTGTAACAGTATCTTTGTCTTTTTCAATTCATGGCTTATGTCTGTGTGAGTAAGACCTGATCTGATGTTATGAACCATTTCCTCTATCTGACCCAAAAAGATGCTTCTGTGTTCAGCCATCATATAATATCTTTTTGCAGCACCCGCCTTGACGTTGAACCTTGTCGTACCACCCGGAGTCTGTGTGTCTTTGATGACTGTTACCTCTATTGCTTGATCAACTGGAATTCATCTAAACGGATTAACATCTGACAGTTGAACCAAAAAGCATCCGTTGATGAAGTTGTAGTGTAGCTCTGGATGTTTCATTGCAAGTAATGTCATTTCGGCATAGTATACAGGAAGAAATCTAGCGTAGTTCATCCTGTCATACGCAAAACATCAGGGGATAATAGACCATATGACGGTATGATATAAATGCCAATTTCCTTCACGAGTAGCACGCAGCAGAGTAAGCAAAACATTTTCAACAATAGCCACATACGACATCCAAAATGCACAGAGATCTCCATTGTCATGGCAAAGATGTTTCAGGAAAACATCCCACAACTATTTTAGTTTGGCAAAGGCAGCATTCTGAAAGAGGTAGTCTAATCTCTGTTGGCATAGGTCTTTTGCAAAGTCTTTAACATCCTCAATGAAGGAGTAGACTACCTGAATGTTCTCTTAATAATTCTTCTCCACCCAGGGGATAAATTCAAACCAGGCCAGTCTCAACACAGCTTCATACATGTACTTGAGTACTTGAGCTCATGGTTGTACACACAACCCTCTCATACTGATGATATTGATCCTTCTGCTATCATGTCTGTTTCACTACAAAGGCTTCGAAGGCCAGTGTCTTGAAAACATTTTCCAAGAATGGACATGACATCACAAATAAAGCGAAATGTGCCCATTCGAAGAATGATACTGTCGTACATTGCTTTATGCTTCCACACAATCTCAGCTGCTTTTGCGAGGAGAGCTTGATCGATGACCACTCCAATTTTCATCAATTGCAGTGGTTCCCTTATCAGCTCTGACTGCTTCAAGATTTCAGAAACAGTTGTCAACTCAGTTGCAGGGGCAATAATGTTGGGCAAGTAGCCAATGGAATACTGTGATACACTAACTAGGTCTCTTCTACTGATGTTAAATCCTGTTGAACTTGTTATTGTCTATACGAGGCTCGCTTATTGTCTTATAACAACCCAGATTATGTTCTTATTTTTTACAATTTTGAATTGGACAACACATTCCAGCATGGCTTCGGTACTTGTCATCAATGGCTGAGGCCCAACTCGTTCAACAGAAACATCCATGAATAATTCTTGAGTATTTGTGGTGGTCAATGTTCTTTGCTTTTGCTGCTTTATGCTTGGGAGAGAACCTTTAAAAGGTTTTGGTCCAAACAACTTGGGCTGCACAGCTATATCGTTGACTCGAGTTGTCCCCTTGCCATTAAGAGTTTCTTCCAGCCTATCAATGTTATCCCATGCTAAGTTAATGAAGACATGAGGCTGAGTGTTGGCTGGAAGAACAATTTGTTTATTTACGGTAGCAGCAGTTTTCTGAAGGCACAAGGCTTTATCATTTTCTTCCAGTTATGAGTATGAAATCCCATGACCAAGTCTGTTTAGAGTGGAAATGATTTCAACATTGCCTGTCAGCATGTTTACGGCATACGGGACCAACAATTGCTGGGGGGGGTTTGCTGGCTATTTGAGACTGCATATATAATGTCCTGACTGAATGATTGCATAAGTAAGGGAACCCTTTTGGATGGTTTTGTGTTTTCTGGCTCTCCAGTCAGAAGTCTTATAAGGAACCGTTTCAGGTATTCAAGCACTGTAAATGAATCTTTATCAACATCTGATGGATGATATGGCCACAGTGTTGATGTCAAGTTTGTTTTAATCGTTGTTCTTCTTTGTAATGATGTCTGATCAATGATCTTGTTCATGTCTGTTGCCTTAACCTTTAAAACTGATAATTCTCTTTTCAACCTCTAGCTGTCTCTTACAACATCCTGTAGCATGACACTATCAGGTTGGGCCAATAATTGTCCTTTGTTGTCTGAGAATATGTGGAGGCTGTCACCGACCTCGGAGTCCAATTATCCTCTAATATGCTTCTTGGTTGATTCATCTATTTCCTGTATTCCTCTGCATGGCATGAGGATTTCAAGCTTTTCAGTGAGAGTCGTCACATGTATTACCTCTTTGTTAGGAATTATCACAGTTCTAATGTATTGAAATAATTCATCATTTGCTTCATCTCTCATATTTTTGTAGTGATCATTGGTGTGAATCGTAGATGGATAATCTTCCTCCTTTGCTTTAACCCATTTATAGTTCCTATACCAAGATGCACAATAATGGGCTTCTGCAGCCACTATGTCCCTACTACAAATTGCTTAGATCTTTGAATCACAGTTAACAGTTGCACACTCTTGAAGCCTTTTGACCACTCTATGCTCCGTGGTCTTGATTAATTTGCTATGTGTTAATGTTCCCTTGTAGCATTCTATCTTTCCACAAAATATACATTCTTCAGCATACAAGTCTGACTTTAATGATGTTCTTCAGTTTAAACGTTGACTCATGCACTCACTTGTTCCAGCATCATCACTGACCCTTGCTTTGGCTTTTCTCTTCATAGTCTGTAAAACTATCTTAATAGTAAACAGGCTCCTGCACTTCCTGTGGTAAAATACTTCGGGAACCATGTTGCTTTCCACATTTCTCGCAATGTCTAACAGGGGAATGTGATTCCTTACTTGAGCTGCCTCTAACAAAGTTTTCCATGATGAGTAGTCTTGCAGGCTTGTCAGCTTAACTTCATGTTGGACATTTGACCATCAATGAATTATACACTGGGGAACAGAGAGACAGGACATGCTTGTTTCAGTTGTCTTCGTGATGCTGCACAGTCATTCACCACCAGCTCAGGAAAAATAAATTAGTTTAAACATTTATAAATATTACTTTGTATAATCATAATTGCTATTATAATTATTATCAATAAAATTCACAATAATAAAACGTATGAAAGAATTTACATTTACATCAAGGTATCTTGGGAGTGAAGTGGTAACTCACAAAAGGCAAAGAATTATGACTTGCTATCACACATTTTTCATCTCTAGGCATCAATAACTTGCCAATAAAGCGTATTAAAACCCATCCCTCAAGTGATACCGATAACATATTTTTTTCAAGGCCTAAACAGGGTATTTCCAAATTATGCATGAGTGATGAGTGGACTATGCTTACCGTTTTTAAGGCCCTCACTATGACATTGGTGGTGACTGCTAAAGTGGCGGTAATTACCACCAAATTATGACCATGGCGGAGATAACTCCAATAGACAGCCAATGTACCACAACAATTGCTAGGGTGTTAACAACACTCACCACGGTGGTAGCCATCAACAGCCAGGCGGAAGACAAAGTACCGCCAACCATATCATGACAAAGGAAACCACCACGATTTCCGGGGCAGTACCAACGCCATTCAAAAGCCTGGCGGGAACACATCACAGAAGATGAAAGACTCACCATCGGAGACACAGAGAAGGACAAAGACGCCATAGAACCAGAACTGCAACTCTTCCAAAAGGTCATCTACGCCATGCTCCACCTGGAACACCAACACCGACAAAGACGACATCAGTGAGTACAGCCGCCTAGCACACAAGGGAGGGTGGGAGGAAAAGGAGAGTGACACACACACACACAACGCACACCATTCACACACACACCATACACACAACCAGCTGCAGACGAAAAACAATGGCACAGGACACACGTAATAATAACGCAAGGACAACAAGAATGCAGTAATGAGAATGTATTGAATGTGAACAGCTACCAAATGAACCAATAGTATGCAAAACAGATAT
This sequence comes from Pleurodeles waltl, assembly GCF_031143425.1. NCBI lineage: Eukaryota > Metazoa > Chordata > Amphibia > Caudata > Salamandridae > Pleurodeles > Pleurodeles waltl. Next base: position 126,314,084 of record NC_090448.1, read on the forward strand.
GTACGTATGTACACAAAAGGCCAATGCCCAATCCAAGGTACTAAGGACCCACATGGCCACAGGGCACAGTCCAAGGCCCAACTCGTATCCTGACATCATCCGGATAGAACTCTGCAGGGGCATCAGTTTGCACGTGGGCAGGCACCTCAGGGGGATGGGGTGGAGGGCACCTCAGCCGAATAAAGGAACATGCCCACTGGTTCTAGAGGGGGCTCCATGCCCATTTCTCTCTGCTGGGGAGTGCAAGGTCACAGTCTTTCAGGTGGGTGATTTGCCCACTGGTTCTGGAGGGGGCTCCATGCCCATTTATCTCCGCTGGGGAGTGCAAGGTCACAGTCTCTCAGGTGGGTGACTTGACCAATGGTTCTGGAGGGGGCTCCATTCCCATTTCTCTCTGCTGGGGAATGCAAGGTCACAGTCTCTCAGGTGGGGAACATGCCCACTGATTCTGGAGGGTGCCCCTTGTACAACTATCCCTGGAGGGTGGCTTACATGCCCTCCGCTGGTGGTGAGGGCTGCACTGTCTCATCTGGAGGTGAGGGCTGCACTGTCTCAGCAGGTGAATGTGCCTCCTGGCAGCCTCAGCTGGCGGTGAGGGCTCTGTGACCACTGGTGGTAGTGGTGTCACCCTGACAGCCTCTGCTGGAGGTGAGGGTTGCACTGTGTCAGCAGGTGAAGGTGCCTCCTGGGCAGCCTCTGCAGGAGGAGTGGGCTGCAGTTCCTCAGCCGGCGGTGAGGGCTCCGTGACCACTGGTGGCGGTGGTGTCACCATGACAGCCTCTGCTTGAATCGAGGGCTTCTTCCCTTTCGTGGCAGGAGGTGTGGGATCCTTACCCTTCCTGGCAGGGGTTGAGGGCTTCTTCCCCTTCATGGCAGGATGTGCAGGATCCTACCCTTCTTGGCAGGAGTTGAGGGCTTCTTCCCCTTCATGACAGGAGGTGCGGGCTCCTTCCCCTTCATGGCAGTAGGTGTGGGTTCCTTAACCTTCCTGGCTGGTGGAGTGGGATCCTTCACTGTCTTGCCACCACGACTAGGAGGTGCCTCCACTGCCCACATGGACTGTTTGGCTGAGGTGCTGGGCTGTGTTGTTGGGACCTTGCTCTTACGGGCAGCATGGGGGGGGAGAGGAAAGGACGAGGTCAAGTAGGGCAAGGAAAAGCTTCTTAGGGGCAGTGGGGCGGGATGAGGGAGGAGGGATGGGAGTGGAGGGAGTGGTTGTTGGAGGTGTATGTCTGCTGGACTAGGGTGCAGGTGCTTGGGCAGTGTGCTGATGCGAGGTGGATGGCTGTTGGGCTTCTGAATGCTCATGTTTGTGTTCTTTAGGAGGGGGAACTGACAGGTGGGAGAGGACACAGGGGATGCATGGATGGATGTAGTGGAGGTGTCTGCTAGTGAAGTGTGTGTGCTGCTTGGTGCAGTGATGCTGGTGGTGGATGTTGATGCAGTGCATGTAGGTGTGAGTGTGGACGCGACTGTGAGGGAGGTGGAGGAGGAGGAGACGGGGAGACAGTGGAGGCAGTAGATGTGGTTGTGTCTGCAACTGTCTGGTGTTTGTGTGAGGGCTTGTGGGATGAAGTGTGGTGCCTGTGTTTGATTGTGCCACTCATGTGTGTTGTGTTGTGTGCATGGTCGTCTGTATGTGTGCATGGGTTGGGTCGGGGTTGGGGAGACTGGGAAATGGTAGTTGGAGGGGGATGGTAGGAACAGGTACAATGGCTGCCATCAGAGAGGAGGCCACAGCCTGAAAAGATCTCTGTTGGGCCGCCAATCCACTGTGGATGCCCTCCATGAATGCATTGCATGGCTGCATCTGGGATGCCAGCCACTGGATGGCAATCACAATGGTTGACTACCCTACAGAGATGGATTGCAGGAGGTCAATAGCCTCCTCACTCAGGGCAGCAGGGCTCACTGGGGCAGGGCCTGAGGTGCCTGGGGTGAAGGAGATGCCCACCCTCCTGGGTGAGCTGGCATGGGCAACTCGCTGAGGGGCTACTGGGAGGGCGGTGCTGGTATGGTGGGTAGCGGCTGTACCTGCAGCTGGGGTGGTCACATAGGTGTCTGCCACCACCAGGGAGCTTCCATCGGAGGAGGTATCTGAGTCTGTGTTGTCATCTCCTGTCTCTGCCATGGTGCTCCCCTCGCCCTCCGTCCTACTGGTTCCCTCGGCGTTGGTGGACTCTGCCTCCTGGGTGCTGTGGGATGCAGCTAACTCTGTCGCCGGTGCCCCTGCTCCTCCGCCAGATGATGCTAAGGCACACATGGCCAGGATGACAGAAGAAAAAAGGGGGGGAGAGAGAGAGAATGAAAACACTGGGTCAATTACTGCACCAACACCAAAGTTGGCATACACAGCACCGTCACACACAGGGATCAGGATTGAGTACTATGCATTGCACTGCCAGTGATTTGGCTAGATGCCACAGCAAGATGAGGGCCACACACCGCCAATTGCATCCCTCCTGGGACCCACAAAGCCCTGACTGACATGGAATGCTAACAAGTTAGGTTACCTGCATTTGCCATACACCCATTACTCTTGAGCTGGATCACGCTGCAATATCTGACCTGGCATTAAGGGGCACCAACTAACTCACACCCACCACCCGGATCCCATGCCACCTACCAATTATAGTTGTAACACACATGTACTCACCCCCTTGTGGCTGCTGTGATGCCCTCAAGTGCCCATCCACCTCTAGGTAGGCCACTGCCAGTATGTGGGCCATCAAGGGGGTCAGGTTCCGACAGGCACCCCTTCCTCATTGGGAGGCCATCCCCAGCTAGGCCTCCAGGGTCTTCCATGCATAGCATCTCAGGTCCTCCCACCGTTTCCGACAGTGGGTGCTCTGCCTGCCATAGACACCCAGGGTCCACACGTCCTTGGCGATGGCACGCCATAATCCCTTCTTTTGATGGGCACTGACCTGTAGAGGTAATACAAACAGGAGGACACCATTACACATACAATCAAGACTGTCACACATATGGCCCACCAATCCCGTTTCCATCACCATTGGCACACAAATCACCCGGCGCACACCATGTACACCACCACAAGACCCCCTCCCGATGACACAATGCTTGCACACACATCTCCATGTATCCTTCACACATGAATCGTGTCCAAGGTGTACTCACCTGCTGGTCTGGAGGCCCATACAGCAGTCTGTACTGGGGTAGGACCCCATCCACCAATAACTCCAACTCCTCCGCAGTGAAGGCAGGGGCCCTTTCCCTGGTCACACGTGCCATGGTAGCTTCCAAACACAGGTCACAGCAGCAAACGCAGTGCAGGTGTTCTCCTGTTGAAGGTCAGGAAACAAATTAGGAATCTGATGGAAAATGGCAGTCACGTCTGCGGCGGTGTACACCGTCTGTGCTGGCGCTGATCCCCATTGGCCACTGTACTCCCTAGAACCCCATAATATTATCAAATGAGGAATTGCGCGGCGGTGCAAGACCGCCTTCCGCCACGTCGCCCAGCGTCAGCGGAGTTACCTCACTTCCACCTGTCCCTACATACAGGACAGGCGGTCGCCATTTCATAGTAGTGGACAACGGTCATATGAACCTTAACTACGTCACACCCTACATTAGCACATACATCGCCATTTCCACTGTCCCATCACATAAATGCACTATGTACACTGAGGTGGTGGTTCCATTCTTCAAATTGTGAAAGCCTACTCACTCTTGTGTCCCTTAGATACCTACCACTGCAGATGAATAGGAGGAGGAGACAACTCCCCGTCTACAGAACACTTGTGGACTTGGCTACACTGGAGGACAGGCACATTATACTCAGCTATAGGCAGGGCCACAATCACAGAGCTGTGTGCTTAATTGGAGCCTTACCTGATCTCAGCTATCCGTCATCTGACTATGATCCCCCCCACTTGTGCAAGTGCTATCAGTGCTCCATTTCCTGGAAAGTGGTTCTTTTCAAGTGACAGTGGGCTTGGCAGCAGGAATGTCACAGCCAGTGTTTTCAATCGTGCTGGCAAGAGTTTTGTCTGCCATGGTGAAACATATGTGAAGCTACATAGCTTTCCCCCAGGTGGAGATTTGGTCACTGTGAAGGCCAGATTCTATGCAATGGGAAATATCCTCAATATTGTTGGGGTGATTGACAGACACATATAGCGTTTGTCGCCCCCTCCACCAGAATGAACAGGTGTTTAGGAATCATAAGAGTTTCCACTCAATGAATGTGCAAATGGTGTGCCCGGCGGACCAGTATATTTCCCACATCACTGCCAGGTATCCTAGGTCGGTGCATGATGCCTTTGTCCTGAGGAATATGGCATCCTAAATCTGATGGCCCAACTACAGAGGCACAGGGTGTGGCTAATAGGTGAGCCAGGGTCCCCACCCACTGTATGTGAGTGTATGCCTTCAGGTGTCATCCACATAGCATTGTGTGAGGCTAAATGTTGTCCCTCAATACTTGCAGGTGACTCTGGCTACCCAAACCTATTGTGGCTCCTGGCCCCTTTGAAGAATACCAGGACAGGGGCTAAGAATCGTTACAATGAGGCACATGTGCGAACCAGAAGGATCATTGAGAGGACCTTTGGGCTCCTGAAGGCCAGGTTCAGATGCCTCCATCTGACAGGTGGATCCATGTGCTACTCACCCGGAAAGGTCTGACAGATAGTAGTGGCATGCTGCATGTTGCACAACCTGGCCCTCAGATGGCATGTACCTTTTCTGCAGGAGGAGGAGAATGGCAGCAGTGGACCCTGAGGACAGTGAGGATGAGGAGGAAGAGGATGAGGACAACAGAACATCAGTTAAAAGTCAATACTTCCAATGACACGCAGGTTAAACAGTGCAACTGACCATTCCTCTGATTATTGATGTTTTCTGTGTGGCTGTAGCATGATGGCATTAACTTCCTTTGCATCTCAACTTACTGTCACCTATGGCTTGTCATTTTACAGATGTTGGTGAGATAACAACTGTGCTCTGATGTGATGACTGCTACAGGTCATTATTTCTTTGCTCTCACAGTGTTCAAATCATTTGTACTAGATGTGACTGTTTCCATAAATACACATTTTCAAAATGTAAAATACAGGTAGTCAAGTTGTGTTCAAGGGTGTTTATTGTAGTGCTATGAAATTGAGGGAAAAGTGCAATGGAATGGGGTGATGGTGGAGGAAAGTCCAGGGAATTGTTCCAGTCTGTTTGTAGCACAGGTCCAGTGTCCAAAGGGCCATAGGAAGGGGAGGAAAGGCAGTTCAAAGTGGACAAGATGACAGTGTGGGACACAAGGAGGACAATCAGGAGAGTCTCATTTCCTGTTGGTGGTCTTGGCAAGTGTCTCTGGCTTCTGTCTGGGTTGCAGGGAATGTTTGAGGGGTGGTTCACCTTCTACAGGGGGAGGGGTGCTGGTGGCCTGTGGGTCCTGTTTCAGAGCCTCCTGCCCACTAGCTGCAGCAGAAGTGGAGGGCTGGTCAATGGACTGGCTTGTGGTAGAGGCCCACTGATCTGCTGTTTCTTCCCTCATGATGTTGGCCATGTCTGCCAGCACCCCTGCTATGGAGATCAAGGTGGTGTTGATGGTCCACAAGTCCTCCCTGATCCCCTCATACTGTTCCTCCTGCAGCCACCTGTTCTCCTGCACGTTGTAAAGGATCAGGGTGTGGCTAATAGGTGAGCCAGGGTCCCCACCCACTGTATGTTAGTGTATGCCTTCAGGTGTCATCCACATAGCATTGTGTGAGGCTAAATGTTGTCCCTCAATACTTGCAGGTGACTCTGGCTACCCAAACCTACTGTGGCTCCTGACCCCTTTGAAGAATACCAGGACAGGGGCTAAGAATCGTTACAATGAGGCACTTGGGCGAACCAGAAGGATCATTGAGAGGACCTTTGGGCTCCTGAAGGCCAGGTTCAGATGCCTCCATCTGACAGGTGGATCCCTGTGCTACTCACCCGTAAAGGTCTGCGAGATAGTAGTGGCATGCTGCATGTTGCACAACCTGGCCCTCAGATGGCATGTACCTTTTCTGCAGGAGGAGGAGACTGGCACCAGTGGACTCTGAGGACAGTGAGGATGAGGACAACACAACATCAGTTATACGTCAATACTTCCAATGACACGCAGGTTAGACAGTGCAACTGACCATTCCTCTGACTATTGATGTTTTCTGTGTGGCTGTAGCATGATGGCATTAACTTCCTTTGCATCTCAACTTACTGTCACCTATGGCTTGGCATTTTACAGCTGTTGGTGAGATAACAACTGTGCTCTGATGTGATCACTACAGACTGCTACAGGTCATTATTTCTATGCTCTAACAGTGTTCAGATCATTGCACTAGATGTGACTGTTTCTATAAATGCACATTTTCAAAAACGTGAAATACAGGTAGTCAAGTTGTGTTCAAGGGTGTTTATTTTAGTGCTATGAAATTGAGGGAAAAGTGCAATGGAATGGGGTGATGGTGGAGGAAAGTCCAGGGAATTGTTCCAGTCTGTTTGTAGCACAGGTCCAGTGTCCAAAGGGCCATAGGAAGGGGAGGAAAGGCAGTTCAAAGTCGACAAGATGACAGTGTGGGACACAAGGAGGACAATCAGGAGAGTCTCATTTCCTGTTGGTGGTCTTGGCAAGTGTCTCTGGCTTCTGTCTGGGTCGCAGGGAAAGTTTGAGGGGTGGTTCACCTTCTGCAGGGGGAGGGGTGCTGGTGGCCTGTGGGTCCTGTGGCGGAGCCTCCTGCCCACTAGCTGCAGCGGAAGTGGTGGGCTGGTCAATGGACTGGCTTGGGGTAGAGGCCCACTGATCTGCTGTTTCTTCCCTCATGATGTTGGCCATGTCTGCCAGCACCCCTGCTATGGAGATCAAGGTGGTGTTGATGGTCCACAAGTCCTCCCTGATCCCCTCATACTGTTCCTCCTGCTGCCACCTGTTCTCCTGCACATTGTCAAGGATGCCCTGGCAATGTTGGTAGACTCCCAGGATCTCAGTGAGTGCTCCCTGGAGAGTTGGTTCCCTGAACCTGTCCTCCCCCGCCGCACAGCGGTCCTCCCAGTGTACCTGTTGCCCTATGCCTCTGTCCCCTGAACGGTGTGCCCACTGCCACTGACCCCAGGTCCTTGATTGTCTTGGGGGCGAGTTGTGGACTGTGGACCCTGTACAGGTGGGCACACTGCTGATTGACGTGTCTTGGGGACAGAGGTGTGGGTACACTGGATGGGTGCAGTGGTGTTGGATACTGATGGGGAGGCTCTGTGGTGGACTGTGAGTGGTCTGGGGTGACCGACTGTCCAGTGGTCCCTGATGGGCCAGGTTGTTGATCCAGATCCTGAAGTCCAAAGTTACTGTCATCACTGGGGGCATCTTCTGTTGGGGGACTGGATAGTCGTGGCACCTCTTCTCCACTGACATTGGCTGGGGCACCTATGGTGATGTAAGTGATCTATTATGCTTCATGTCTGTGACATATTGTACATCCCTGGCTTCCCCTCTATTGTTGCTGTTGCCCTGCCACCTTTGTTTGTGTATGGTGATGTATTGTGGGATTGTTAGTTTCCCTATGCTGTGCATGCTTTAGTGATGGGTGTCCATGCAGGGCTGGGATGGCTGTCCATGCATTGGTATGGCATGCAGAGTTTGGCATTGGGGTTAGTCATATGTGTAGATGCAGTGTGTGGGATGGAGTGGAGTTATGGGAGTGAGGGTGAGGTGATGTGATGGCATGCAGGTATGGGGGGTGATAAGTAGTAAATATTGACTCACTAGTGTCCAGTCCTCTGGCTACTCCAATGAGTCCCTCAGGATGAAGTAATGCCAAGACTTGCTCCTCCCATGCTGTGCGCTGTGGGAGAGGAGGTTGGGGTCCACCGCCAGTCCTGTGTATGGCGAACTTGTGCCTTGCTGCCATGGAATGCACCTTCCCCCGTAGGTCATTCCACCTCTTCTCCTTGTTCTTGGGTGCCGTCCCACGGCGTTCACCCTGTCCACGATTCTCTGCCATAGCTCCATCTTCCTGGCAATGGATATCTGCTATACCTGTGCTCCAAACAGCTGTGGCTCTACCTTGACTATTTCTTCCACCATGACCCTTAATTCCTCATCAATTAAACGGGGTGCCTTATTGGGGACATGGGTGTTGTGTGTGTTGGTGAGAGTTTGTTGAGTAATGTGGTGGGGTGTGTGATATGGGGTGCGTGAGGGATGTATGGGTGTATGTGGTGTGTGTGTCTAGTTGTCTCTGTGCTGTTCGTGCCAATCTCCTGGCAGTAATTGTTGTTCGTAAAGGGTTGCGGGTAATGTGGGTGTGTGTTTTATGGTGCTGTCGGTGGGTGGGTGTGGTGGGTGTATGAGTGTCAGGTCTGTGTTTTTAGTATTGGCCAATGTAGTGTTGTTTAGTATTTGGGTGTCCATTCTGAGCGCGGAGGTAAGTACCGCCAATGGTTTACCACCATTGAATGTCCGCCATGGTGATTCGTGGGTCATGGTGTGGTGGGCGTTCTTTTGTTGACGTAACGGTATGGGTTTTGGTACCCACAGTTTAACGCTGACCTTTGGGCTGGCGGATTAAGAAACTAGCCAAATGCATTGGTATGTTAAATCCAAAACACTAATCTGGAAGATTAGTTCCATTGCCGTGGATTCATCTTGACTCTCTTGTGCTATGGGCTATTTTTCAAATGGCATTGTAGTTGCCTGAAATTCCCAAAATGTCTCCTTTATCTGTCAGGTCATGAGTTCGAGGGACTTGGGAGACCAACCACCAATTTCCAAGGATTCTTGGTGTGCCCTGCAAGTGAGTGAACAGACTCTCTACTGGAGGCCATTACACCTCTTGTGAATGTTCTCCTGTGAATGTCTGATGTTGGAGATAGCATTCACCTTATCAAAGATTCTGACATATTTCACTTCTCTGGCTTATGGTTGTTGTCTGGACCTGTGTTGCAAACAATTGGAGTTCAATCTTAATTATCTCACCCACCATCACAGCTAATTTTAAGAGGCTTTTGGTTGTCTTCTTCCAGACATCTGATAAATCTTTTAAATGAACGCTTGCTACTGTTACTTCATATTGTGAGCGGTAAATGGTTTGAGGATTGCCTTTTGTAGTGGGAGCTGAAGATGTTGTTTATGAGTTGATTTTGAGCAAGTGTGTGTTGGCAGATGCACCCATCACGGTTGACAGATGCTTCTGTCGTTTAAAATCTGATCCGCCATTGCTATCCTCCGTTGTGAGGGTCCCTCTGCCCCACACTGAGAGCGAACAACTCTAAATATGGATGGCTATCAGTCATACCACCGTAGATGGTGTGATGTCCGATGTTGGGAGACCGTAGGAATGGCAATGGAGGACTGGAAGGACCCTGACAGTCTTTCCTTCATTATAAAATATAGCGTTCCATCAGCACTAACACTAAAAATGTACGATGGTTAATTGCCAGCCTGAAAGATGGATCAATTCTGCCATAATGGAGGAATGACTGTGGGTCAGCTAAACCTTAGATCAGACCCTTAGTCTCTCAAATAGAAGTCAAAATCATCCAGTGAGTAAAGATGAAGGCTGTATCCAGAGAAGTTTCCTTGAAGTTGAACAGTCATTGGACAAGATCCTCATTGGACAAGAACCTGTTGAAGCCCTTTCTTTTTGTGGAAACGCAATGAGGGGGAAAATTCAAACTTCAAAGATACTGATGATCTTTCATTGCACAGATCATTTTGGCTCCTTCATATGGTCAAGATTCTACCTTTGAATTTGTAGTGAGGTCCCGCTGAAGCTCCAGAGGTCTTGGAAGTCTAAAAATGTTCCCAAGTCCACACTTTTCAGATTTTATGGAACAATTACTCTTGGTCTATGCTAATGTTCACAGAACCAAAGGAACAGCAGTTTGGACAGAACTCACTCCAGTTAAAGCCACCAGCAGGCTTCATTACAGGTCCAATGAAAACTTGTCAGCTGGCCACATCAGGAAAAGGTCTCTTGCAGCTTGCTGTGTCCATATAGCCACACAGGAGGTCAGCCAAATGACCTGTGGCATCTATGTCTCAGTCCTGAGTACAAGGTGGAAGAGGCACAGCCCTTTAGGCCTCCATATAGTCCTCTTCTGTCCTTCCACAGGTCCATATTTTTTCTGAAGAGATGGGTTGAAGTGCCACTTTTGAAGGACTCAGTTGCCAGTGGGTGGGGGTATTTCTTGAACACTTCTTAACCAACGTGAAATAAGTACCCAAGGGCAAGCCTTCCCCTTAATAGAACATCATGTTTGCCTCAATGTGCACTATCCCACAGTGCACTAGTCGGAGTTACATCCAAAATGGCAGAACCATACTTCTCTTGGAGTTGGGCTGGTGTCCCATCCAGGAGATTGTCTGATGAAATGAGCAGTCCACTCCTCTCAAGCACACCAGACTAATTCTTGCCCCAGCCAGCTACACTATTGTCTGTGATCAAAGGGATTTCCTTCCCTAGGTCTCCATTTACACCTAACTATAAATAGGAAAGCCTCACCCTCAGACCCTTTCAAGTTAAGGAAGTGCCTGAACTCTCCCCAAATGTCCTTCCTGAGCTGAGATAAGTCACATACCGAACACCTAGGTCTTCCTGCCAAAAGGGGGAAGCCATTGTTTCTACTCTGGGAACAGTTTTCACACCTCATTACAGCATTGACATGGGCAGCTGCTAAAGGGCTAGTGTCTACTGCACCTTCAGGTAGGCAAAGTCTACCTTTTCCTGTATATTAAAAAAAAAAAACTTCCCTATTAAATGGTATTTCTAATAAATATTAAAGACAGTTGCTGAATCATTTTTGTCTCTTACCCCATAACAGAGTTGGCAAACCTGGGTGCCGATTTAGATGGTGGCGGGAGTCCTGTTTCTCTGCCAGGGTACGGGAGTAAATTACTCCTTCACCCTGACAGAAATGCAGCCAGCTGAATTTAGAAATGATCACCAAGCTGGTGGTCATTTCTAAAGCATTGGCAGGTACCAACCTCACAGTAGTTCCTGTCAATGGTTTTTGCAGTTTGGCGCAGGGCTCCCTCAACATGACGGAGCCTTCAACTAAACTGTTTTGTTTTTTATTTTCAAAAACAAATTCCCAAAGTGGGATTTTCTTTTTGAAAATAAATAAGGTAATGCCTGCGTCACCATGGGAGCCATCTCCCATGGAGTGGGGGACATTTTTTGGTTTTACTGTCTCTCACCACCAGGGTTTGCCTGGTGGTGATAGACAGTAAAAAAAGGCTATACGTTCACCCATCCTAATTGGGCCGATGGACATATACCCAGTTCTCTAGTAGCTCTTACTCTGCCAGGCCATTGGAGAAGTTTGGCTACAGCGGTGCCAGAGTAACCATCACCGTAGCCAAACCTATGGTCTACCTGCATTTAAATCAGGTGGGTGGACCATCATGTTGGCAGTGAGGGAATTCTGTTACCTTTGCGATGGCGTTCCCTCTCTGCCAACATCTAATTCGGCCCCATAGTATTTTAATTGCACTTCCTTTTTTCTCATGGGATCTGCTAGAGCCTTTACAGTGAAAATAGCTTTTAGAGGCTAGTCACTATAAAACCATGCCAACATGAATTACTTACACATTCCACTTTTAAATTCTAGGCACACAACCTTGTGGATTACAAGACCTAGTTAGGTGACATATAATACTTAAAAGTAAGATTTCTTCCTGTCAAAAAGGATATTTTCAAAGGTTAGTCTGCAGGTTTAAAAGCTGCAGCAGTCAGGCTAGACATGTAGGCCTCAAACCATGTTTACTTTGTCAGCCTGGTGGATGGTACAACATGTTCTGCAGTTCACAGGTGACATTTAACTTTCCATGCCATTGGTGTATTTTCTTCACCATAAACTATGGCCTTCATGTAAAGTTATATATGTCAATTGGGGATTAGCCAATTTTATCATGTTTTATGAGGTCAGAGCAAGTACACTGGTGTGCAGAGTTAAAAGAAACAGCAATACCAGTCAGCATAAAATAAAGAATCCCTGCTAAAAAAAGGTATTTCATAATATTGCTCAATTGATTGACATCTATAGTTACATAAAACACTGAAACCTCTAGATACTTTATATTAAGGAATTGCTTGAAGCACAATGCTAACATCATGATGAGCGGATGCATCTTTCACAGACCATTGACAACTTTACTATGCATTTGCCTAGTCCTTGAAACTATTACTGTATCAATTGCTTAATAAGTTTTCTCAGTATTGAAAAATCACCAGGGACAGCAATAATTTTTCCTGGCTTACTTGACATGAGCAAAAAATATTCTAGGCACTCATTACGAGACTTGAATTTGAGAATGAGAAAAAAGAGTAAGAATCAGTGATAGCTCACCAGCTTGTGCATTCTTTCTCCCAATCTAGGCCATTTTTTCCTGCACTCATTTTGCTCAAGATTTTACCAATCACAGAGACATGGGAGATTAGTACCACTGCATACAAGCATAAGAAGAATGACACACATCAACCCTTTGCATACAGGTTTCTTTATGTGCAGGTCCATTTGGTGAAAAGGGATTTTTTTTTTTTGTGTGCATATGATTTAGTGCATGAGGAATGCATCCTTGGGCAAGGCTCACTCCCTTTAGGGGGCAATGTATTCTAGTAATTTCTGCTCCCCCCTTTGGGGGTAGATCGGACATTTTCTAGACCCATCAACCTCCGGGGGGAGGGGGCGGGGAAAAAATCCACCAGGTCACCAGGGAATAAAATATTGATGATTTTGGGGAGCAACCCCTTGGGCAAGGGTTGCTTCCTTTAGGGGTGAATTTGTTGCCCATTTCTGCCCCCTTGGGCCAGATTCACCTTATCCTTTTAGGCCCATCTGCCCCCAAAGGGGGCAGAAGCCACTGTACACCAGGAATGTTTCACTCAGTGTGTTGCTGTTTTTGTGGGAGCCGCCCCTTGGGCAAGGGTCAAGCCCCTTCAGGGGGTGATCTTTTTGTCTGTTTCTGCCTCCGTTTGGGGGAGATCGGCATTATGCTTTTATGCCCCCCACTGGGGGTGGCAGCCACTAGGGACCAGGAATGTTTTATTCAAGATGTTGTTGTCTTTGTTGAGGGGAGCAGCTCCTTGGGCAAGAGGCGCTCCCCTTTAGGGGGTGGTTATTTTGGCTGTTTCTGCCCCACCCACTTGGGGGGCGATTAGCCATATGGTTTTAGGCCCATCTGCCCCAAGGGGGGCAGAAGCCACTACACACCAGGTATGTTTTATTGAATATGTTTTTGTTGTTGTTGTTGTGGGGAGAGGCTCCTTGGTCAAGTGTCGCTCCCCTTTAGGCGGGTGAATGTTTGGCCATATTTTTAGGCCAATCTGCCCCCCCCAGCTTGGTGCAATGTGGACTCGCACATTAACATTTTATTTCTCCTTTTTATTCTAGTGCAAAGATTTTGATTCCTTTGCTATGACTCCTGCTTGTGGATTCGGCAGTGGTAGATCTGCAGTTTTCGTAGTTGCTATTTTTGTGCTGTTTACATCAATGAGTGTGTAATTGTATTTTATTTTGTTTCTCCTTTTTAGTGGAATGTTGTTGGTGTTTGGTGTGTCCGTGCGGAGTAGATGCTGGTGAGACTAGCTATCTATGGCAAGTAAGTGATATCGTTTTTACAGATCTTTGTGATAAAGACACACTTTGGGCCATATTTACAAGAAAGTGGGGTATCACTAGTGATGCGCCACTTTTCTTGCAGGCCCTTTGAGTCCCCTAACACCACCATGGTAGTGCCATATTTATAAACGGTGCACCATGCGCATGTTAGGGGCAATAGCGACATGTTTTTGATGCTATTGTAATGCTATACTGGATTGGCGTAAAAAAAATACACTAATCCAGTATAATGTTAAGAGGTTCATTGAAATCAATGGCAGCCTCATTTTATTGCCTGCTTCAAGCAGGCGTTACAAATTAGGCTAGAAATGGCGCAATGAAATCTTGTAGATTCCATTGCATCATTTTTAGCAAATGTCTAATGAGTGAACGCCCCCTTTGTATACATCATGCATATATAATGCATGATGTGGTGCAATACGTGTTTACAAGGTGCAGCAAACCTAGTTTACACCACCTTGTAAATATGGTGCTATGGTAGTGGCCCATTAGCATCACATTTGCGGCAAATATTTTGCCACAAATGTGGCGCTAAGGTGCACAAGGGCCTTGTAAATCTGGCCCTTTGTTGCTTGTTTTACACAGTGTTGGTTGTTGTTGATTCATTTGTCAACTTACTTTTATTAAGAAGAGGATTATGGCTAACCGCAGGATGACTGCTCAGCAGGTTGTTGGTAAGATTTTTTAATCTTCCTCTGACCATGATTATGAGACTGAATCTACATCTGAGGCAGATGAGGAAGTGCACAATTCTGGCAGTGAATTTTCTGTCTGAGAGCAATCATCTGATGATGAAGCCACTCTCAGTGCCAATGAAGTGCCTGTTTTAGAGGAGGACACTGATGTGGTGATAGTGCAGCAAGAGGCATCTAGGTTGCAGCCTAAGGCTGTAAGGCTTCCCTTTGGAAGAGCTGAACTCTGGGTTTCACTAAACATGGTGCAGCCGGTGTTGACTGCCTTTACTGGTGTTAAAGGGTGTAGAGTGAATATTGAAAACTTTTTGTTGATACATATCTTTCAGTTGTTTATGGACAATGTATTTTTGGATGAAATTGCTGAGCAGACTTAAGCCCTGCTCTAGAGCTTCCCAGTGGACTCCCACAAATCGGGAAGAGTTGAAGAAGTTCCTGGGTTTAACTGTTTTGATGGGCTTGATAAGGAAGATGTTGCTGTCTTCATATTGGTCTACCAGTCACTTGATGGCAACTGCCATATTTCCTACAATCCTGAGTCGTCATTGGTATTTGCTTCTGCTTCGGATACTGAATTTTGTTGTTAATGCATTAGCATTGCCATGAGATCACCCCAATTGTGACTGTCTTTTTGAGATTCAGCCTGTCCTTGATCACTTTGTAGATTGATTTTCAGAGATCTATGTTCCAGGGAAAGAAATAGCTTGGGGTGAGTTTTTAATCCTGTTCAAGGGCCGTTTGGTTTTTAGGCAGGACTTTCCTAGCAAGAGAGTACGCTATGGAATTAAGATGTATATGCTGTCTGATAGTAGTACATGATATATCTATAATTTCCAGGTCTGCACTGGTAGAGATTCCACTGTTGACCCCATTGATTGTCTGTACACTTTCGGAGATAATGTGAAAATTGTGTGGGAACTTGGTAGAGGGCTTTTCAACAAAGGTCTCCATTTATATCTAGATAACTTCCACACTGGTGGGCAATTGTTCGGGGAATTGATTAAAATGGAAACTTTTGCTTGTGGCACATTCTACTCTAACCATAAAGCTCATCCAAAGGAGCTTGTTTGAAAAACAAATTGAGAGGGGATAGTACAGTGCCTTGCTTAGTGATGAACTGCTAGCTGTGAAATTTGCAGACAGGAGTGATGTCTACATGCTGACTATCATCCATGATAATATTGCTTCCCCTGTCACTGTTTGTGGTCAGGTTGCCGAAGTGCAAAAACCTGTGTGCATTTTAGACTTCAATAAGCACTTGAGTTATGTAGATAGAGTAGATCAGATGTTGGGATCTCACACTACTGTTTGTAAGGGTTTCATTTGGTGTAAGACGTTGGCTATCCATCTCTATCCATCTCTTCCATCTAGCAACCATTAAAGCTTTTGTTGTGTTCAAGAATTGTTCTCCAGAGTAAAAGATTACTTTTGTTCAGTTTCAGGAATCTGTGATAAGCAGCCTTGTTGTAGTGGAACAGGCAAGTGCTCCTAGATCACATTCCTCTCATGCCCCTCAAAAAATTCCCCATAAGCCATCTAGGGCCAGATGTAGCAAAGTTTTGCGAGTCGCAAATGACCCGAATCGCTATTTGCGACTGTGCAAAATCGGAAATGGGATGCAAAAATCCCATTTCCGACTCGCAAAAAGCGATGCGAGCCGTTAGCGACTCGCAAAAATTGCAACCCCATTTAGCGACCCGCAAATTGGAAGTCGCAATTTGCGAGTCGCAAACCATATGCAATTGCAACTCGCAAATTGTGACTAGTCGCAAAAAGCCCAGTTTGCATGTCCCATTTACCACTAACTCAGAGCAGGTGGTAACCATTACCAAAGTATAAAAGGAGACCCAGAAGGCATCTGGGTTACCCAAGATGGCGGAGATATACCTGATAGCAGTGAGGAGGAGAGTCCATGCAGCCCAGCAGAGGAGGAGGAGGAGCCAGAGACAGGAGAAGATTTACAGAACAAGGCAGACTCTTTTTCAGCAAACTGAGGAAGAGATCTATGACAAATACCGCCTTAACAGCGCAGCCATAGTAGAATTAATTGAATTACTAAAACCACAGCTAGAACGCCAGACTCTGCGCGGCTGCGCCATCCCTACGCATGTGCAAGTGCTACGCTCACTGCACCTCTTGGCCTCAGGGAGCTATCAGGGGGTCATTGCTGTGGCAGGTGGGGTATCTCAAAGTGCACTGTCAAGGTTCCTCAGGGCATTCCTAGATGCCATACTCACACACATGTCTCACTTCATATACCGACCCAGGAATGAGGCAGAAATTAACAGCACCAAGCTGGACTTTTACCGGATTGCCAACTTTCCCCATGTCATAGGGAGTGTAGATGGGACACATATTCAAATATGCCCCCCTGCAAACCTGGAATATCTGTTCCGCAACAGAAAGTGTACCCACTCACTGAATATACAGGTTTTTTGTGACGCCCATTATGTCATCACTGACATTGTCGCAAAATTTCCAGGCAGTACCCATGACTCCTACATTTTTAGGCACAGTGGGATACACCAATGGCTGGAACGTGGGGAGTTTGGAGACGGATACCTCCTAGGTAGAGCTGCATACACCTCGTAGACATACACACAGGTCACTGTGCACACCAACCAGGACTTTCTAACAGTGTACTGTTTGTGCCCAACAGGTGACAGTGCATATGCACTACGGCCATGGATAATGACTCCGTTCTTAACTCCCAGCAATGATTCCGAGAGGCGATACAATAGTGCACATAAGAGGCTCAGGAACATAATTGAACGCACCTTCGGATTGCTGAAAGCAAGGTTCAGATGCCTCCACCGCAGTGGAGCTGCCCTCCAGTATACCCCCATTAGAGCATTCAAAATTGTTGTCGCATGCGCCATCCTGCACAATATTGCCACCCGACGTGGGCTACCTCTCACCCCTGCAGACCCAGATTCAGAGGATGAAGAGCAGGAGCAACCACATCGCCATCATAGGGATCGGAGTATTGCAAATCAAGGCAGACTGAGACGGCAACACATCGCAACCAATACTTTGGAAGGTACGTGTCAACTTCAACCATACTCACCTATTGACCAAAAACTCCATTTGTTAAGTGGAACAAAAAACTATTTAATATGTGCAGAAATTGAACTATTTACAATGCCTAACTGTTCATGTACATCAAAAAGCAAACCATGCATGGGGCACATTGCTGTCATGTGCCCCAACATCAGGGACAGGGTTCAGTCTATGTCCTACGGCGGCCTCTGCCAGCCTGGCTGGTCCCAGGTTGGTCTGCAGTGCTCTGCCTGGTACTCCCACTCCGGAGCACCCTAGTGTCACTGGCAGAGACACTGCTCACAGTGGAGCCCTCTTCGCTGTCCTGGGGGGTGTCCCCTGTGCCCCTGGACACATGCCGTGCCTCCATTAAATCGATCACGTGTGATCCAGCCCAGGCCTCTAGCCACATCCCCTGCAAAGTGGCCCATTTCAACTTGGAGGCCAACTGTCCTTCTCGACAGGCCAGTGGTGTTGACTGCCAGTCTGCCAATTGATGTGGCCATCCTGTCCAGCCTCTGGAGCAGCTGACGGTCCCTGCGCCGCCCACCCTTGCTCTGTGACAGTAGTCCTGCCACCAGTTCCCACATGGACAGGGCTAGGTCCCCAGTGTTTGTGCCAATGACGTCCAATTGGGAATGGAGCTGCTGCATGCTGGCCTCATTGCTCCTCACAAAGCGGTGCAGAACCCCACTAATTCTCCCTAACATATTGTTCTGCAGGCGCTGACCACGGAGCAGCTGTGCCTCGGTGATGGTGGTGGATGGACGCCCGGACTCAGCCTGCAGCCCTGCTCTCCTGAACCTGCGTCGCCTGCGCAGCGGTGTATGCCCTGTGAGCTCTACTGTGGCACTCCTGGCTATTGCTGGTGCAGCCTCCGGAACCACTGTTGCAGCAGGTGTTGACATCAAGGGGATGGTGTTGGTGGTGCAGGTGGGAGTGGTGGCAGCTCCTGTGCTTTCCTCATGGGGCTGGCTGCTGTGGCTTGTGGTGGTGTCTTATGGGAGACCTGTGGGACATGGGGGACAGACTGTCAGTGTCTACTATCTGTTGCACACTTCCTAATAAACATTTGCCTATTTACTGCCTACTTGACTACATTGCCCATAATGCATCATTCTGGTGTTTGCTACCCTGAAATGGAGCTATCTTGGTTGTGCATGCCCCTGTGTACATGGTGGGTGGGGGTATGGCATTGATGGGGGTACAGGCATATCACATGGTACTCACCGGTTGATGTAGTGGGCTCAGAGGTGTCCAGATCTCCAAATCCTGTCACTGCCTCCTGCTCCAGGGTCTCCTCCACCCTTTCCTCCAGGGATGTGGGTGGTGGTACGGATGATGGTCCCCCTCCTGTGCCTCTCATCTCCCGGAGCCTTTCTGCCACCCTCTCCTTGGTCCGGGAGCGGAGGTCATACCACCTCTTTTTGATCTCATCCACACTCCTGTGGCTGACCCCCAGGGAGTTCACTTTTTCTTGAATTTCCAGCCAGAGTTGTTTTTTGGTTGAGTCTGGCACATTGAGGGCTGCCTTTCCAAAGAGATCATCATAGTGCTGACAGCATTCTTCTGTCAGCACCTCCAGCTCCTTCTCAGAAAATTTAAGTTTTCTCTTTCTTGGTGTTTCTGCCACTGTAGCTGCTGTTCCTCCTGTTGGCTGTTCAGCAGTTTAAATGGGTGTGGTCCTCCCTCCTCCCAGGTGTATTAGTAAACTTCCTGGCTGTAATGTCATCACCATGTGCCAGGAAGTGTTTCCAGAGTGTTCTGGAGTGGTTTCTGGAGTGTTCTGCAGCACCTGCAATCAATTTACATGGAACTAGCAATTTGCGACACCCAATCGCAAATTACGAGTTCGCTTTTTGCGCAGTCGCAAACAGCGACCTCGCAGACAGCGGACTCGCTATCTGCTTTGCGACTCGGAGTGCGAGTCGCAATTTGTACACGGATATTGTACCTGCATTCCTATTAGCGACACGCAATTTGCGAGTCGCATATGCTCGCAAATTGCGAGTCGCTAATTTTTTTGTACCTACATCTGGCCCCTAGAGTCTGTATTTGAGGAGGCATGCAGATGGAGAGTTGCATGCACTGTCCTGATTGTCCTGCTAAACTTATTCTGGGTGTGCCCGCTTGTTTTAGAATGTACCATACACAGAGTTCTTGGGAGCACCCATGAGCATTTCCTGGTCTGTATCATTTTATATTTTTTGTTCAGTTTCATGTTTGGCATTAGTGTGATGTATTTAGTTAGAGGTGTTGTGTTTTTTAGTATTTACTTACAGTTGATTTGTGTTTTCTTTTATTTGTTACAAAAAGTGTCATAGCAGTGTGTGTGGACTGGCGCTGGCAGTGTGTGTGGACTGGCGGTGTGCATGGGTTGGCACTTGGCTGGCAGTGTGCGTGATGTGGCGCTTGGCTGGTGGTGTGAGTGAGCTGGTACTTGGCTGGCGGTGTGTGAGTAGTGACTTGCTGCTGGTCACTACACACACTGCTAGCCAAACACCAGTCATCACACTCCATCAGCCAGTGTTATTGCTGTGTCAGGCATGTGAGTGTTTGAAAGTGAGGGGCCCTTGAATTGCGCAATCTGTTGATGTGAGCGTTGTAATACTGGGCCTGCATTTGGTGGCATGAATGGTCTTGTATGTGTCATGTACGAAAGATGTGTGAATGTACTGTAAAGCGGCTGGTGCCTTGACTTGGCTTTACAGCTCACGAGCTGTGAGTCATGTGTTCATTTTTTTGACCTTTCAATTATTAACAGTGCATTTTATTTTTCTGAAATCTCTTGTGAATAAATCACTCACATTTGTGCCAAATCAAATTAGTATTTGTGTGTACTTGATGAATTGTCTTATCTGTCTTTCTCTGCTAGGGTGTACATTGTCTCTATATTGTCTCTGAATGTCATAATGTGCTGGGCCCGCAGCTGACAGTATGAATGGTCTTGTGTGTGTCATGTATGAAAAGAGTGTGAATGGCCTGTGAAGCTGATGGTGCATTGCAGCTTTGCAGCTCACAAGCTGTGAGTCATTGGTTCATTTTTTTGATCTTTCAATTATTAACAGTGCACTTCATTTTTGTGAAATCTCTTGTTAATAAAATTTGATATATTGAACCATCACTCACCCTCATGTAAAATCCAATCGGTATTTATGTGTAAAAATAATGGTGGGTAGCCACAAGACATTTTTATTGCACTTCTCCTTTCAGTTGGAATTCAACTCATGAAAAAAAATCTGTGCCACTGTAATCATGCATCAAAGCACACCCCTCACATGCTTGGTGTTTTTGGTGAGACCCCAGTGATGAAGGCTGCCACTGACTAGGTTAGTTTTTTCATAATTTGAGAGGTCGGGACATCACAGAAGTAAGAGACTTGTTAGCATATTTGCTTCTTGTCTAGGGAAAATCTACCAACTGTAGATATGTTTGGAAACTAGACACCCAGGGGAGTACAGGGTGGTGTGCCTCTCGTGGATTCCAACACGTTTTCTTACCCACAATGCCCTGCAACCTCACACATTTTCTCACATTTCTGTGCCATATTCTTTCAGAAACAGAAATAAACTGCAATTTTCGTACCACCCAGTGTACCCTTTGGCCTCCCCATAAAAATGATACCTCACTTGTGCGGGTGCCCAAAGCTGAGTTAAAAAAACATTTAAAAAAATAAACTGTGCTTATGAACACACTTTGGTGCCCCTTCAATCTCTACATGTGTTTGGCCCTTCCCTGTCACAGGCACTAGGTCAACCGACACAAGTGAGGTATCATTTTTATCAGGAGGCTGAGGGAAATGCTGAGTGGTAGGGAATTTGTGGCTCCCCTCAGATTCCAGAACTTTCAATCACAGAAATGTGGGAAAATGTGTTTTCTTTAGGCAAATGTTGAGGTTTTCAAGGGATTCTGGGTAAACAAATTTGGTGAGAGCCGTGCAAGTCACCCCATCCTGGACTCCCCTAGTTGTTTAGATTTAGAAAATGTACAGATTTTCTGGGTTTACCTAGGTGCCGACTGAGCTAGTGCCCAAAATCCACAATTAGGTACCTTGCAAGAAAAGAGTCCGTTTTCAGTGTAAAATTTGATATACCCATGTTGCGTTTTGGGGCAATTTCTGTCACGGGCACTAGGCCTACCCAAACAAGTGAGGTACCATTGTTATTGGGAGACTTGGGGGAATGATGGGTGGAAGGACGTTTGTGGTGTCACTCAGATTCCAGAACTTTGCATTGCAGTAATGTAAGAAAAATGTGCATTTTAGACATATTTTGAGGTTTGCAAGCGATTCTTGGTAGAAAAATGTGGTAGCTGTTTAGTTTTCAACAATGTACAGGTTTGATATGTTTCCCTACGTGTCAATTGAGCTAGAGCCTAAAATCCACAGCTAGAGACATTGCAAAAAACAAGTCCGTTTTCAGGGGAAAAATGTGATGTGTCCATATTGCGTTTTGAGGAGTTTCCTGTCACCCGCATTAGGCCTACCCACACAAGTGGGGTACCATTTTTTATCAGGAGACTTGGAGGAATACAGAATAGCAGAACAAGTGTTGCCAATTGTCTTCCTCTGCAATTGCACCTTCCAAATGTAAGACAATGTGTAAGAAAGAAGTAATTTTGAGAAATGACCTCTAATTCACATGCTATTTTTTTTTGTTTTTTTCAGACAAACTTTATTGCATTTCACAAAGCATTAATTTATTACAACAAGTATTATTCATATCACCTACTATGCTTCTTACATAACATAGTGCAAGACTGTACTTCCTAGTGCAATGCATATCATTGCATGTTGTGGTGGGTTTGAATGGTATAGTATTATTTATACTATGGCATTAGGAACACGTTGTAAAAAAACAGAAACAACCCCTTTACTCCAATCCCTCAACTGTACTGTCATCTCTGTGTTTATCTTATCTGTCTTATAATTATTTGTAGTATTTGTGCCAATGGAACCGGAATCGGGCAATGGCATATCCGTGATTATGTGTGATGCTTATTGTCTTTTTATGGAGGGGTCTTTTCTTAGTCGTGCTTGTCAGGGAGAAGGCATCTTGGTTCCTATCTCGCCAGCGCATATATGCACCTGGAATGCTTTGTGTTGTATTCCTGACTTTATGCAGTCACAGTAATATCAAAAGAGTCCAGATTTTTTAACAAGTCTAATAATGCATCCCATTCCGTTGCTATGGGTTTCTTCCTCAGTCCTCTGTATGCTTCCGGCACAGAGCCACACCCTCCACCAGTCCTCATCTTCCTACCTCTTCCCGCATTGGTGATATTGACAGCGCTACTAGGGATTTCCAGCGTCTGGTTATAAGGCACTTTGCTAGTATCAGTGTTAGGTCCATGGAGCCCATTGTTGATTTGGTGGCTTTCAGCCTAGGGAATAAGCCTATTAAGCAGTATTCCCATGTGATCCACTGGTTATTGTTTGTGAGTTCTGCCACTGCCTTGGATATGAGTGCCCAATAGGAGTGTAATCAATCGCAATCCCATAAAATGTTCAACATTTTGGCATCTGGGGCCTGACAACGAGAACATGTGGCAAGGATCGTGGGGAGCATACCATGCAGTCTATGTGGCATGAGATAAAGAGCAGTGAAGTATAGGAAACTGGATAAAATTGAAGCAAGTATTTATTGATATCTTATAGTGTTATCTGAGTATAAATTCCTATTCTTTATCCTGGAGGTTCATGCCCATATCATGTTCCCACCTGTTCCTCAATGGGGTGAGTGAGGTTAATAAATGTCCTCATGTACCCCTATATATCCATCTTACCAAGTGTTGCCCCTGTCCCATAGTGTGTATTGCTTGTGTCAATTTGTGAGTGGCGGGTTCTATGCCATTTGATATACTGAAAAATGCTAGTGTGGGTGAGGAACAGTGTTTCTCGTATTCCCTGGGTATGGGCAAAATCAGTGTGATTTAATAGTGTTTTCTTGACAAATAGATCGCCTACTGTGGTGATCTCCTTCCTAAGCCATGGTTGTAGTCATTTGATTGATAATGTCCCTGATGTGGTGGGAAGGCCCACTCGGAAATATTTGGGACATATGGCAGGGGATGTTTGAATTGCAGGAGTGCCATTTTCCAGTAGGTGAGCACAGTCTGAAGTAGGAGGGGGCTGTCCTTTGGGATTTTGGACCCCAGGCATAGCAAGCTTTATAACCTGCTGCGGAGTGGCATGTCCTGGGTGAATTCAATCTCTGGGAGGTTACGGTCTACCAACCAGTATGAAAGCCACTGTAGTTGTCCAGCTATACAGTAGGGTGTAAAGTCTGGGGTGCATATCCCTCCTTCGTCAGAAGGGAGCTGTAGCTTGGGTAGACTGACTCTGCGCCACCCATCTGTCCATTCACATGCTAGTATGGGTACCCACAAACTCAGCAATGTGCAAAGAACCACTGATTCTAAACCCCATATCTTGTGCCCATCTCGGAAATACATAGGTTTCCTTGATACCTATTTTTCACTCATTATATTTTATCAAATGAATGTATACCCAGAACACAATGAAAACCCATTGCTAGGTGCAGCTCATTTATTGGTTCTCAGTACCTCGGGTTCTTTGTGAACCTATAAGCCCTATATATCTCCAAAACCAGAAGGGTCCAGTGGAAGTAACAGCATATTGCTTTTGAAAATCTGCCATAGCAGGAAAAAGTTACAGAAATGGCTGTTTTTTTTCAACTTAATTTCAATATTTTTTTTATTTTAACTGTTACTTTCTATAGGAAAGCCTTGAAGGATCTACACAAATGACCCCTTGCTTAATTGAGGGTTTTGTCTGCCTTTCAGAATTGTATACCTTTCTGGGATCCACCCACCATTGGTTTTACACCCATTTCTGTCACTAACTGGAAGGAGATTGAAAGCACACAAAATAGGAAAAATGAGGTCTGACCCAGTAAAATGCCAAAACTGTGTTGAAAATGTTGATTCCTGAATCTAGTCTGCCTGCTCCTGAAAGCTGGGAGATGGTGATTTTAGCATTGCAAATCCTTCATGGAAGTCATTTGCAGGGGGAAAAACACAGATGCTTTCTTCTGCAGCACTAGTATTATACATAATGCTACTCGTTTTCCTGGTCATGGTTATCTTTCTAATGTGTGTACACTATCTTTTAGTAGAAATAGTCATTTCACAGGTTATAAGAAGAAAATGTAATGCGAATATAGTGAGTTTTATGTACTTATTTAAGGTGCATTCCACCACATGGTCAATCCATTATGGAAATAATTTTCCTAAATCCACGTGCAGTAGAATTGCACAATTTTCTGCTTCTTGCCTTGTTGAAATCCATTTATTTTTACTTGTATTATTTGTGCTGTGCTCTGTGCCTTTTATTTCTATTTCTTTCTTCGTGTGAAGGTTCTATTTTAAAGAAAATACACTTAATAGCACTGTTTGCACTGTGTTGTGCCCTTGAGCAAAAGGTCTTTGTAAATGCTTTCCACAGCATTCAGAAAGCATCATAACACAGCGGCAAAGGTTACAGAAGGTTTCGAGGTAGGAACATGCTGGCATAAGATAAAATGAGTAATGTAGTTCATTTCAATTTGGGTCATTACGCCCTTTCATTATCAGTAATTACCTTACAAAGTATGAAACATCTCTCTCTTTCTTTATTCTATTACTGTTGCTATTGTCTACAGAGGTTACACCAATGATAATTATGGCGCATTAAAGTGCAATCACAAAGAATGCACTTTTCACATCATATATTCATATACAGTCATAATAGCCCACTATCATTTCAAAATTTGGATTGTAATCCCAGTGTAATGTCATGAACAGAAAACAGTTTTAGCTACACTAACAATTTCTTACAGTTATTATCGAGAAAAGCTCAATGCCCAGCTATAGAAGACAGATATTACAGTTTTATATAAATTTGGACTGATTCCCCGCAGGGCTCAAACAATCTGACCCACAGTATCACCGTGGTTCTGCAAGGAATAATTGACTCACCTGTGGTAGCCTGGGATAGACAGCAACGTTTTCCTCATAGCAGTAAGACAAAAAATATTGCTAATGCATAAAAAATGCAAATTCAATGCAAACGAAATAATAAAGAATAACAATACTATACATTCATTACTAATGAAGGGAAAGTGGATAAGAAAGAAGTAAAAGTATATTGCAAAAATACCAAACCACAACCAAGATTAAATAGGCCTCCAATAGTCTAATGTTGCTGTGGGATCAGACAGACCAATGTATTAAGTCTAGTTCACAGACCAGTTGTTTTAGCATACACACTGGTTTGCTAAATGGGTTTCATTTTACAATGCAGCTAATGCACTAATCAGTCACATCCAATCTGCACATTCACTGAATGATGCAAAATCTCTCCTGTAGCATTGTGCTTTAGGCTGGAGGCATGCAGGCCCATATTTATACTTTTTTAGCGCCGCACAATACAACTGTATTTTGTAAGTTTGTGCCTCTTTTGTATCAAAAAGCATCGCAAATGCGGCGCTAAAAAAGTATAAACAAGGACCGCAGTTCTTTGAGGGACAGCAGAACTTCATCCCTGAGTTTCCATTCCCTGCACATTAACTTTTACAATGTCTTTTAAAAGCAGCCTGCTAGACCTGACATCGTCTGTGTGGTTTTCCCACAATATTTTTACTTTCACTCCTCCTATTTTGCTGAATTAGTTTTGCTGGCCTTAGAACTCTGTGCACGTTACCACTAGTAAGTAGTGCTTGCGCTCACTCCTCTGAACATGGCAAATGTGTCTTCCACGCAATTGGCACATTTAGTTCACTTATAAGCCCCTAAATACATTGGTTGTACCTGCACCCAGTGCTCATAATTTAAATGCCAATAGTTGGCCTGCAGCACATATTGTGCCCCCCACTTAAGTAGCCTGCCTCAGGTCTGCCAGTGCAGCCCGTGGATGTAGTTTTAAACTGCCATTTTGACCTGGCAAATAAACGTTTTGCCAGGCCTATGCCTTCCTTTTTCACACATATAAGTCACCTCTGGGGTTGGCCCTACACAGCCCATAGGGCAGGGTATAGTGTATTTAAAAGGTTGGACATGTACATTTAAGAATTACATTTCATGGGTGTGGAAAACTGAGTTTCACTACCACGAGGCCTACCTCTCTCACAAAATAATATTAAGTTACCTTACTGCATAACCTTTGATTTAGAACAGGTAGGAATGTCAAATTTGGGCTCAAATAAATTGTAATTTAAAACCCTCTTTAATTGTAGAGTTGAATTTTTATTCACAATTCTGAAAATGCCAATGTTGAAAATTGGCATTTACTTGTCACAATCATTTTGTCCCTGCAGCCTGTATCTTAGGTCACATGCCTGGATGTATTTGGAAGTTGGCCTTTATCTATTCTTTCCAGACAGTATCACAAAAGGTGGACTGGATGTTGACATGATTGGCCACCCTGACTAGATGGGAGGGGCAGAGCTGCCGCCTACCACATTTGCACTTCAAATCAGCGGCCTGAGTAAACACAACAAGAACTTCACACTTTTTTGGCTACAGAAATCCTGGGACCAGGGTGGGGGGATAAAATTCCAGAAACATTTGTCTAGAAAGTCTAGAAATTTCTTCCACATCAAAACTGGCACCAGGTATAAATAATGGACCCTCACACCAAATCTTCAGTACACGCTGGGACCTGCGGATCCTACAGAAAAAGGACTGCCCTGCTGCCAGAGGACTCCCTGTTGCTCGGGCCTGGCCCTGCTGTCTGAGAAGTAAGACTGGATCTTCTCCCTTCATCACAGGCTGAAGTGAATCCAAGGGGAAGCTGACTGACCACCTGTTGTGAGTCACAGTTACATAATAGGCTCCAGAGTCTTCTCCCCCCTACTTGCAACTACCCAGCTGAACGGCTGCACTGGGCCTGCTCATGAACCAGCCTGAGCCTTGCTGGCCTCTGCTGGAGTGAGTTGCTGATCCCCAGGAGGTGCCTCCACAGATCCTGGGCCCTTTGCTGGCATCAGTTGAACTCTTCAGAAAGAATAGGATAATCTTAAAATTGTGAGCTCTTCATGACAGCAAATGGACCCGTTGGTGCCAAAATCTTGCCATCCGTGCCTGCCTTCCAACTCAAACCTCTGGTAACAAGAGTCTTCGCACTACAGCGATTCTCAGCAATGACCAGCAACACAAGATATGCACTTGCACTACAGCATCAACAGCCTGCAGTGAGAAGCTCCAGCAATGATCATCTGTGACGTCTGACAGGATGTTTGTGCTGCAACCATGACTGTCCACAACACCTGGCCAGCTCTTACCGCAACAGTGATGACCATCTTCGATGCTCCTCCGGCTCCTCGTGGCCTCCTTAACCATGAACTGTACTCTTCCTGCCGGACTTGGAGAAAGTAACTTTCTCACTGGGACTTATCTGTTCTATTTTCCAGTCCCATGTTCCAATGTGGTCAGCCTGAACTTGTGACTTTCACCCGGTCTTGAACAACCAGATAATTGCATGTGTCGCTTTATGGTTTTAAGTTTTATACTAACCAAAAATCTTTGAAATTGCATATCTTGGTTCTACTGATTGGATTTTTATTGCTTTGGTGTCAAATATTTTATTTAAAACTGTATTCTTTGCTTCTTATTCATATGGGATTTTTCTTGTGCTGAAGTTTCACTTTATTACTGTTTGAGTGCTGCATAAATACTTTACACATTACCTTTAAGTTAAGCCTGTCTGATTTTGTGCCAAGCCACCATAGGTTAAAGCACAGGTTAATTTGATTACTTTAATGGTTCCTTCTGAAAAAGGACTGTGGCTGTTGCTTGAGAAGGAAGCACGCACCCTCAACCAACAACCCAATTTCCCAGACAGTCCCTGTCCCTTACATGAAGGAAATGGAAGATTGGAGACCACAGAATGCTCCCCTTGCTCATTAGATAACCCCCAAGTCAGACATCTGTATTTGTTCAATTGTTTGCCACCATAATTCTGTTTCAAGATATGGATAGATGGCATTCCAAATTGCAAAGATGAGAGGGCAGCCACTTGTGTGACACCAACACCATTTTAATTTGGAATAGTTTACAGAAGGCTCATATGAATTTGGAGTTTTCTGATTTATACATTATCTTTAATATAAGACAACATCTGATTTTGTGGCCACAAAGCCAGTTGTTTTGCGAATCACAGGTGTTGTGACGATAACATCTGGTTTTATATTATCTCCTGTGTTTTGTTGAAATTTACATTCTAAAATCAGGTCATCTGGTTGAAACATGCTATCTCACCCATTTAAGCAGTTCTGAACTCAAGATGAGGTGGGTCAAAGAGTTGAAGGTGCAGTTTGATGGGAAACTGAAGAACAAAAGCAGTTTGTGGTTTCCCAGTCTCCAACTCAAACCAGTTTAAAAAGCAATGAAACATGAGTGAAGTGTTGTTGAGGGTGGGGAGAAGCCTTGAAGATTGCTGATGTGCGATAGAACCTGTGGGCATACAGCTGTAATTCTTGGATACCTCTTAAGGCTGTATTTCTCTGCTCAGTGGGCTAAGTTTGGCTCGTTCCTCCGCTCGATTCAATTTGCAGAGATGCACTTGACTTCTATTCTTCAACCAGCAGTAAAGTTTTCTGCTCTCCTTCAGACTGAATAGGTCCGGTCTGTGCAGGGCTCATACATGAGACATTATTCTGTAAAGTAATTACTATTAAGGATGATCCTTAAAAAAAATCCTAATAAATGTTCCATTCTTTTCACATCTTATTTTGTAACTATGTGATAGGATTTATGTTCTGGGAATTTGCTTTATGGCAATCAGTAAGTCCCATACTTCCACGGACCTTAAAAATAAGATGATGGGACCTTTTCAAAACTCTGCAAACCTTTTCTCTTCTCTTCTCTGCCCCCAATCTCCACCCTTTTCTCTAGGGTTCACCAGCAGATTCCTTGACAGACCCCAGACAACTCTTCCATGCAAACCTGTTATTTTTTTGATGCCCCGTTTGAAATGCCCCTTGGCTAGTAGAGTAAATTATGAGTGGTGTAGAGTTACGTTGTGCAGATTTGTAGAGCTCATTATCATCCTGGGGGTATCCTAGCACTGAGCAGGTGTCAACCTAGCCAAACCTAGTATCTAGTGGGAGTACTTGAAAAGTCAGGTCTTCAGCTTCTTGAGGAATTCAGGAAGTTAGGAGAAGGTTCTTATGTGTAGTGACAGGTTGTTCAGTGCTTTAGGAGTGATGTAAGAGAAGGCTTGACAGCCACATCTGGTTTTCCCTATAGTTAGGATATATTAAAGTAGGCGTCTGGGTAAGTGGAGTTTTCTGGAAGGTTTGTGAAATTAGATTATTAAGGTATACTGGGCCAGTGTTAAACAGTGCCTTGAAAGACTGGGCAAGGAGTTGGAATTGTGCTCATTTGGGTATGAGGAACCAGTGGAGCTCCTTCAGGTGTGGGGTGATGTGAGCAGCATGGGAGGTTGAGAGTGATTCTAGCTGTTGAGTTCTGAATGGTCTGCAGCCTTCTGGTGAGCTTTTTGTTGATCTCGGATAGAAGGTGTTGCCATAGTCCAACCTGCTTGTGGCCAGAGCATATGTGACTCTTTTTATGGTGTGCTGACTGGGAGCCATTTGAAAAACTTCCTTAGCATATTCAGAGTATGAAAGCACGGCACAGTAACTGCATTGACTGGGGCAGTTATGTTGAGTTTGCTTTCACTGACAATCCTGAGGTTTTTGGAGTGGGTGGATGTTAGTCCTAGCTCTGCTGCCCACCAGGTGGAGCATCATAGTGAGAAGTCCAGAAGATCACAATTTCGGTCTTGTCAGCTTTGAGCTTTAGACAGTGATTTACATCATGGAGGTATTGAACTTGATCCGGGCACCTGGCGAAGTATGAGTGAGGTAGAGAATAAGTTGCGTGTCATCACCATAGGAGTGTCTCCTGTGTCCAGAGTTATGTGGATGTCATCTGTGACTGGGATGAGTGCAGTTTCCCTGCTGGAGTTGGGTTTCAGACCGAGTGGTGTCGAGGAGCTGGCTGTCATTGAGGTATTTGGTGAGCCATCTGATAATGGTTTTCTCTAAGCCCTTAGCCAAGAATGTTAGCAGGAAGATCGGCCGGTAGCTGGCAATCATTGAAGGGTCCACAGGGGCTTTCTACAGCAATCAGAGTACAGTTGCATGTTTCCAAGCTTCTGGAAAGGCCACAAGAGAGGCAGAGGTATTCAGAATGGGTTTGAGCTTCCATTGATGGGCTACAGTCCTCTGGAGACTGCATGGTTTGGGCAGGGGTCCGATGGGGCCCCTCATTGGATGGACTTCATGGGCAGGACAGTTTATTCTAGGGTGATGATGGACCATGTGATTAGTATTGGTTGCTTGGAAAAGATCGGGATGCTCTTGGTGAGGTCTGTGGGGTCTGGTTGTGGGTTGGAAAATAGCGATAGTGATTCTTTTGCTGAAGAATTGCAAGAGATTGTTGCAGAGGTTCTGAGAGGGAAGCTGGAGGTGCCTAAGGGTGAGGCAAAATCCTTCACAACTGTGAAAAATTATTTGGTGTTGGTGCTGGCATTGATATGTCTGCCAGAACAGCGCATTTGATGATCTGGATTATTTGGTTGTAGCTTCTCAGGGAGAATTTGAATGTGCTGCTGTCTATTTTGTTCTGGCTCATTCTCCATTTGCACTCCAGTTGTTTGCAGTGGTGTTTCATCAGTTTGAGTTCCTCCATGTAACAACGGCCTAAAGTTTATATCTAATTGTATTGCGATGTTTGATGGAGCCAGGCAGTAGGTAATCCAATTGTTAACATTCTAGATGCTTTGGGTAGGATGTTACTGTGCTCAGAGAGTGGTGTTCCATTCCTTGCAGTGATGCTTTTCTAGTTTCTGTGGGCTGGTCTGGTGGCGGTGCATGTGCATTGGACCGGGATAAGGATGCCGAAATTGATGAGGGCCTCATGAGAGTAAGAACTTAACGATAGAAATGTTGCATTACATTTTATGTAAGAGTGGCTGCAAGGGATTCATGCAGTTTGAATACCACTGCTTATACCTGTACTCTTAGCTTCTGTATTGGGCACCCTGCGCACATACAGAATTTAATATACTATGAGCCTCAGGAAATTAAAGGGCTTCAATGTAATATGACACAAAGTGGGATTTTGTTTTTGATAAAACGAATACTAATGACCCCTACACCGTTGGAGTTGTCTCCCATGATGTGGGGGTCATTTAAAAGTTTTCACTGTCCCTTAACACCAGGTTTTTCACAGTAGTAAGGTAGTGTGAAAACTGGCCATTTAACCACCCACTGTACATTGGTCAAATGGCCTAAACTTGTGTGACTCAGACTCTGGCGGGTTGGCAGAGAAGAATGCCAGTGACCGAACTGGAGTAGGCTCTACCACCGACAGAGTTAAGGTCCACCTGACTGTAAAGTAGGGCAGCCAACCGACGGTTTAATGAAAAGAGTACACCGTCGCTGTTGCGAAAGAGTACTCTCTCCACCAAACTCTAAATGAGTCCAACAGCCATCTAATTGTAAGAGAATAAACAGCACTTGCTGGCATTTTAAGAACTACCAGTGGCAGTGCTTGAATTTGGCTTTGCATTGCACACACATTTTCTGTAGGGTGTCGGTTTTTTTGCAATTTTATACAGAGCAAACTTGTCAAGGATAGTAGAGTGCTTCATATAAGAACTGGAGGTTACATGTTTTTTAGGCACAAAGAGATTCAGGGGGTCATTACAACCTCATCAGTCTTTTAACAAGACCGCCGAGGGACCGCCATGCGGAAGACTGCCAGTAGTGGCGGTTTGCCGCTCGGCGTATTATGACTGTTGGTGGCCCTCTGTCGTTTTTCCGACGGAGAGCCACCAACAGCCATACTGACGGGTGGCGGGGAAGTGGAGGTTGCTCCACCTCCACCGCCACGCCAACAGAACACCGCCCAGCGAATCACGTCCTGTGATTCGGCGCAGCGGTGTTCTGTTGGCGGTGTGGTGTCGGCGGAGCAGCCCCCATGGCTCCCGTCCCCTCCCAGAGGATCGACGGAACAGGTAAGTCGATTGTCCGTTAGGGGAGGGGCATGGGGGTGTTGTGTGTTGTGTGGGTGCATGGGGGTGTGCGTCTGTGTATGTAGAGGGGGTGTGTGAGTGCGTGTATGCTTGCGGGGGTGTTGCGTGTTTTGGGAATGAATGCGTGTATGTCTGTAGGTATGTCTGTATGGATGTGTGCGTGTATGTTTGAATGTGGGTGTGCGTGTCTGACTGTGTGTGTGGATGTTGGCATGTATGTCGGTGTGTGTGCGTGTATGTGTGTTGGTGGTGCCTGCGTGCGTGTCGAGTGTGTATGTGTAAAGTAATGTCCGGGGTCGGGGTGGGGAGGGGGGTCCTGCCACCTTTGGGGGGTGGCAGGGGTGGTGGGGGGTGTAGGGGAGGGAGTTGGGGTGGGGGTGGGGGGTGGGGGAGACCCCTATCAGTGCCAGGGGAGGAATTCCCTGGCACTGATAGTGCTTACCGCCATGGATTTCATGGCGGTTCCTACCGCTGGAAATCCACGGCAGTAAGCTGGGTCAAAATACCGGTGGCGGTATTGTCACTGACGCCGGGCTGGAGACCCAGGTCTCCAGCCCAGCGGTCGTCTCCGCCCTGGTGGGCGGAACGGAGAAGCGGCAGATGACCATGGCGGTAACCACCACGTGCAATCCCAGCCTCGATGCCGATTCTGTTCAAAGGGTTGATGGCCACGACTGTCAAAAATACATACATGCTCCTCTGGTTTACCTCTATCGCAAGCTGTTTTGCAAGTAATCCAGACGATGCACACCTGTAACTGATGTTGAGGGAATTACTTATTGGTTTTTTTTCATCCGCAGAGATCGGAGATGGAAACGTGCAATTACGGGGAGCTGATATAAAAGAGTTATCCGTCATCAAAGAGAGGTAAGTTTGCAAACAAGCCGGTAGAAGTTCAAAAGGCACCTGATGTCTTCTGTGGTTGGAACAGGATAGTCTAAACAACACATGAAGCAGAGGTGATGCTATCAGATATGTGTCACTTAAAAGTGATGCGTGTAACCATTTACGGACTGGTAAACAACATCATGTTGTGAGATCGCTGACAGACACAGCTGTGATCCCACACAGTGAGAAACGAGATGGAAACCCACATGCAAGGCGCTCATGCTTTGCTGCTCGCGATTTTCATTGGTAACGAGGCATTCATAAAGTTTTGTTAAGTGCACTTTCCAAATCATAGCATTCAACAGAAGGCCAGTATCTTGCAGAAAAAGCAGAATAATGGTTAAGACCCTCACAGCTCTGGCAGTGGTGCCGAAGAAACAAGCCACGCCCTCTTCCGGTGCAACCTTCAGTTCTTTATTTGTAAAGAAATACGGGCTTTTACGTACGCTGGACTTAATCACTTGGGATGATTTGAATAATTTAATTATCTGTTTCATAGTACAGGAGCCAACTCACAAGTACATTCAAGAGTATGTGTAACAATACTACCCGAGTACTGCTTCGCTTCAATATAAATGTATGTGTATATTTGTAAGGAAATGTACAAGTACCTTATAGGAAAAGCACAGAGGACACAGACCTTTCTATCCCTACTGACTGTATCAGAATATTCCGTGAATATCCCAATTTTAAATGTTTTGGGGTCAATTTACAAAGACATTTAAAAGTAGGCGAAGAAGTACTTCCGAAATACTCATTAACATGCTCATGAATACCTTGTGGGTTGGTCCCATAGTTATTTTTGGAACGATTAAGATAAATAATAGGAATACTTTACCACAATAAATAATGCCCTGGGATCAGAATCAAAAAGGATAAATGACTCAACCAATGACATTTTTGCAACTAGAGTGCACTCTTTTGCAAAGGCAACGTTTTACCTATGTTATGTTTAATATGTTGAAAATAAGAGTCCCTTAGCTTTTGCACGTTTCATTGGTTGATTGTGTCTGTTGGGGGGTGCAGTTGATCAAAAAGCTGCAGACTGGAGTTCTTAAAGAGCATTACCCATAAAAAGGTAAAGGCAAATACTTTCAAATGCGTTGTAATCTCAATTCTTGTGATGTCATCATGGGGCAAGGTAGTATAAGACCACAACTGCTGTGATGTCATCGAGGGTTGGAATGGATGAGGCTTGAGTATTACTTCTGCTATCCTTATGGTTCTGTTGAGAAGACAGCATAGTTAGAAGGGAAGAGACTACACAGATGCTTTATGCAGACTCCAGGCT
The DNA here is from genome assembly GCF_031143425.1 of Pleurodeles waltl. Classification (NCBI taxonomy): domain Eukaryota; kingdom Metazoa; phylum Chordata; class Amphibia; order Caudata; family Salamandridae; genus Pleurodeles; species Pleurodeles waltl. Next base: position 126,348,642 of record NC_090448.1, read on the forward strand.
CAATTTACAGTTGTTATTGTAAAGTTGAAAATGGAGGTTATCGGTTCACCTTCTCGCACAGTCTCCAGCACATGTGGACACTTCGGGGCCACTTCTCAGAGCAGTTATTGGAATGAGATGTAGTATACCTATGGTACACTATCACATACTCACAAACCTCTTTGTCAATTGACCCCATAGTTCGAAATATAGATCAGTATGAACTATGGTTTTCATGTGCCCCGAAAGCATGAGCAGTAAGCAGAAGCCACCAAACTGGAAACAATAATTTTCAGTCATTTTAAAGATTGTGGTGCCAGATCACTGATATATAAATCAGGTGTGTTGAAAATATAATGTATAATCAATTGACAAATCCCTGTCTATACCCTCCAAGTCACCCCAGAAACGGGGTTTAAGACTTTTTCTAGGATTTCACTGATCTGACACACCTCATAACACTCCATTAAGTATATTTAGGCAGAACTGCCAGGCAAATGAAAACCTGAGTAAGTCATGCACTAGTATTCCTCTGATATATGCCTGTTTTGACATGTCTGTCAATACAGTATAACCACACTGTTTCATGTCTCTAGTCTGTAAAGTGCTTTGTATAGGGGCCCTCAACAAAGGGAGGAAATAAGAGAGAGAAGAGGGTAAGCGCCATGGGGATGTAGTTCTCATGGAGAGACTGAGTACGTCCTGTAATGTATACAGGAGAGTGGTAGTGATAGTATGGTCACTATGTTATGGCTAAGAAGATATGAAGTGTGCCATAGCGATTGTGAGGGGATAGCGGTGTATGCATACTTTTAAGGTACGTGACCCATTTTCACCAGGTGTGGAAGGAGACGTTATTCAGTGGTTTCCAATTTAATAACCAGTGTCAAGAGGAGGTGCAGTAGAATCATTTAATTATCCGATAAGCCCAAAGAGGGTCTCAGTGTATATGGGCCCAACAAGATGAGCGGGATAGAGAGGAAAAGGATACCTTAAAGATATGGGTGAGTCATTCATGCACATCAGTCCAATAGGTGGAGAGGTATTTACATGAAAGGAACATATGATCAAGAGTACCAATGGCTATCTTACAAGATCAGCAAAGATCAGATTTGAATAGGTGAAATGTAAACATTTCATATGGTGTCCAATAGAGAAAATGCACAGCATAGAAACATGTCTGACCAAAAAGAAGGAATTAATTTATGGATAAAAGGGTGAGAGGGAATATTTTGCCAGTTGGTGGCTGTAATAGGGGAAAGAGTTGACTCCTGAAGATACTTAGACAATCATTTATGAAGGGGTGAAGAGGAGGACACTGAAGCACTTCACACAGTTTTTTACACCTTTGACACAACATGTCTCCCTTTACTCAATTGTTGAATAAAAGAGGAAAGGTTAGAGAGAGGCAATGTACCAAATTGTGAGAGTTTCGCTTTCATCTTAAAAAATGATAGAAGTCCATATTAGATAAGGAGTATTTTACCTGTAGTAGGGCAAAGGATATAGGTTGACCGTCCTCTATCAGTTCGGAAGCTACGTTGATACCCTTCAAAGTCCACACAGGGTCTAGATCAGCTGAGATCATGGAAGATGTTTTTGGCTTGTTCCATAGGGAGAGGGCAGCAGATTTAGACAGAGTAGTGCAGAAAAATGTGTCCACAAGTTTAAGGGGTCGAATAGAGTCAAGACTATTACGGAAAGAATGAGGAAGTGCCAGCGGGTTCATTGTTCAAGCTGCAAGCAAAGTGTATCAAGAGCCAAGGGACCACTGTATGGGATGAGAAATCAAGCCAGCTCACTCGACATGCAACAAAAAAGCTGTCTGGTAATAAAATCAATTTGGATGGTTTCATCCTCCCATCGAACACAGTAATCCAAGTTTTTGTAAAATTCAATATAGGTTTTTTATTTGACCACAGAAAAAAATGCATACTAATTTATCTATATTAGAGAAGAAGTTTGGAGACAACTGGTCAGGAATAATTTTCAAAGTTTCCAACCCCCCCAAGATATGCATATAGGAGACCAAGAAAATAATTGATCTTTGATTTTATTTAAGCTGTTTTGTTAATTAATGGCTCCCAATTCAACCAAGTCCCTAGAGAACCAGATGGCAAGATATTTTAACATTTTAGGTTGCCAATGAGGACCTGATTGACCAATACAGGAAGAATGACAATGAACACTGGCAGGCATTACTACTGTCTTGTATTTATTTATGTAATGAATAGCCTAAATATTTTGGAAAAGACTTGATTAAGGAAAGAACTTTGGGAATCGCAACATCAGGATTCTCAAGAAAAAAAGTATATCATATGCACATGTGACCGTTTTAAATGTATGTGAGCTGAAAGTGACTCCACTGATATCCGGAGAATCATTAGTCAACTGCAACATATTGCCGCAAGGAATATAAGAAGTGATAGCAGATAGCCCTGATACTTTGATGTAGATAGAAGGAAGAAAAAGAGTCTCATTAATCCTTATTCTCACCACGGGATATGCATATAAAGACTTAACCATTGAGGAGAAGGATTCATCTAAACTGCAGCATTAAGAAAAGGCCAGTACGCTTTATCAAAGGCCTTTGCAGGATTTAGAGCTATAGCTATAGTGGCAGGAGAGTGGAAGAGAGCAGCTTTCTCAGTTACATGGCAAAAGAGATAAGTATTGTAGCTAGCTAATCTACCTTTGACAAACCCATACTGTTATTGATTCATCAATTTAGGAATCAAACATTCTAAACATCTTTTTAGAATTTTCACATACATTTTTGCTTCCATATTCAGAAGTGAAATGGGTCTAAAGTTCTTAGCATCAAGGTGCTCTTTCGCCTCTTTAATGAGTACAGCTATAGTTGCTTCTGCTGAAGTTCCTGAAACAGCTCCAGTAGTGACAAAATGGCTTCCTCTGAAGTTTCTGAAAATGATGGAATAAAGGTTCCAGAGGGGGCAGAATTATGGAATTCAATTGGTATACCATCCGGTCCAGGAGCCTTTCCCCCGGGTATAAGTTTAATTGTTAGTATAATTTCACCTACATCAATCAGTTTGCTGAGGGGGGCATTCTCCTCACCTGAAAGAGATTTCATAGGTGTGTGTTGGAAATGGCCCTTCTGCAGGGTTATCCCCAGACATTTTGCCTTCCTCCTTCTCTTTTTCTGACCTCATTTTTGCTGGTTTCTAGACTCTGCGCACTTTACCACTGCTAACCAGTGCTAAAGTGCATATGCTCTCTCCCTTTAAACATGGTAACCTTGGATCATAACTGATTGGACTATTTAATCTACTAATGAGTCCCTAGTAATGTGCAATATGTGTGCCTAGGGCCTGTAGATTAAATGCTACTGGTGGGCCTGCAGCACTGGTTGTGCCACCCACTTAAGTAGCCCCTTACCTTGTCTCAGGCCTGCCATTGCAAGGCCTGTGTGTGCAGTTTCACTGTCACCCCGACTTGGCATTTAAAAGTACTTGCCAAGCCTAAAACTCCCCTTATTCTACATATAAGTCACCTCTAATGTGTGCCCTAGGTAACCCCTAGGGCAGGGTGCTGTGTGGGTAAAAGGCAGGACATGTACCTGTGTAGTTTACATGTCCTGGTAGTGTAAAACTCCTAAATTCGTTTTTACACTACTGTGAAGCCTGCTCCCTTCATAGGCTAACATTGGGGCTGCCCTCATACAGTATTGAAGTTGTAGCTGCTGATCTGAAAGGAGTAGGACGGTCATATTTAATATGGCCAGAATGGTAATACCAAATCCTGCTGACTGGTGAAGTTGGATTTAATATTACTATTCTAGAAATGGCACTTTTAGAAAGTGAGCATTTCTTTGCACTTAAATCTTTCTGTGCCTTACAATCCACGTCTGGCTGGGCTTAGTTGACAGCTCCTTGTGCATTCACTCAGACACACCCCAAACACAGGGTACTCAGCCTCACTTGCATACATCTGCATTTTGAATGGGTCTTCCTGGGCTGGGAGGGTGGAGGGCCTGCTCTCACACAAAGGACTGCCACACCCCCTACTGGGACCCTGGCAGAAAGGATTGAACTGAAAGGGGACCTGGTGCACTTCTTAGCCACTCTTTGAAGTCTCCCCCACTTCAAAGGCACATTTGGGTATAAAACAGGGCCTCTGCCCTACCTCATCAGATACTTGCTGGAGAAGAAACCTGAACCAGAATCTGCATCCTGCCAAGAAGAACTGCCTGGTGCTGCCTTGCTGTTGGCCTGCTGCCTTGCTGAACTCTTGTCTGGCTGCAAAAGTGCTCTCCAAGGGCTTGGATAGAGAGTGCCTCCTGTTCCCTGAAGTCTCAGGACCAAAAAGACTTCTCTTTTTCATTTGGACTCCTCATGCGCCGAAAAATTCGACGTACAGCTTGCTCCGCGGTGAGAAAATTGCTGCACGCCGACGCGACGCCTACGGGGCGACCGGAACTTCGACACACGGCCTCGCATGGACAACGCCGCCCGACTTCCGGGGAGGAAATCGCCGCAATGCCTGCAGTGAGAAAGAAAATTCCACGCACAGCCTCCTGGAACGAAGCGCAGCCAGATAACAAGCCGAGGAATCCACGCACAGACCCTGGGACATCTGGTAATCCCGCAAACCATAGAGGGAGTCGGCCCGCATGCCCGAAAACGACGCATGTCTTCCCCGACTGAAAAATAACGATGCAAGTCTGTGTGTGAAGGGGCGAAACCGACGCACACACCATTTTTCTTCCCGCAGAATGACGCACGTCTTCCCGCGTGAAAAATAACGACGCAAGTCCGTGTGTGAAGGGGCAAAACCGACGCGCACACCATTTTTCCACGCATCTCCTCCTCTGCGGCCCTCTGCGGAGATTTTCCACTCCAAACCAGGTACTTTGTGCTTGAAAGAGACTTAGTTGCTTTTTAAAGACTTAAGACACTTTGGGGGTCATTCCGACCTCAGCGGTCTTTTCAATAGATCGCCGAGGGACCGCCGTACGGAAGACCGCCAGTGCTGGCGGTCTTCCGCATGGGCCATTCTGACTGTTGGCAGCGCTCCGCCCTTTTCCGGATGAAGAGCCGCCAACAGCCATACTGGCGGCAGGCGGGGAAGTGGAGGTGGCTCCACCTCCACCGCCACGCCAACAGAACACTGCCCAGCGAATCACGACCTGTGATTCACTGTGGCGGTGTTCTGTTGGCGTGTCGGTGTCAGCGGAGCTGCCCGTTCCCTCCCGGAGGATCACCAGGAACAGGTAAGGTGATCGTCCGCTAGGGAAAGGGGGTGGGGGGATGTTGTGAGTTGTGTGCGTGCATGGGGGTGCGCGTGTGTGTATATTGAGGGGGCGTGTGAATGCGTGCATGAATGCGGGGGGGTCTGTGTATGTGCATGAATGCGTGCATGAATGCGGGGGGGTGTGTGTATGTTCATGAATGCGTGCATGAATGCGGGGGGGATGTGTGTATGTGCATGAATGCGTGCCTGTATGTGTGTATGTGTGTGTATATGTTGGGGATCGGGGTGGGGGACGGGGGTCCTGCAACCTTTTGGGGGTGGCAGGGGTGGTGGGGGGGTAGGGGAGGGAGTCGGGGTGGGGGTTGGGGGTGGGGGAGACCCCTATCAGTGCCAGGGAAGGGATTCCCTGGCACTGATAGTGCTTACCGCCATGGATTGCATGGCGGTCCCCAACCGCATGAAATCCATGGCGGTAAGCCGGGGTCAGGCGGGTTGGAATACCGCCGGCGGTATGTGACGTCCGCTGGGCTGGAGACCCAGGTCTCCAGCCCGGCGGTCGTTACCGCCGTGGCGGTCGGAACGGTGAAGCGGCGGCTGACCATGGCGGTAACCGCCATGGTCAGAATACATGAAAAAAGACCGCCAGCCTGTTGGCGGTCTTACCGCCGCTTCACCGCTGACCGCCAGAGTCAGAATGACCCCCTTTATATCACTTTTCAGTGATACTTCTACAAATTCTTATTGCATCTTTTATTGTGTTGATCTACAAATATCCAGATAAATATTCTATATTTTTCTAAACACTGTGTGGTGTATTTTTCTGGTGCTATATGGTGTTATTGTATGATTTATTGCACAAATACTTTACACATTGCCTTCTAAGTTAAGCCTGACTGCTCGTGCCAAGCTACCAGAGGGTGGGCACAGGATAATTTGGATTGTGTGTGATTTACCCTGACTAGAGTGAGGGTTCTTGCTTGGACAGAGGGTAACCTGACTGCCAACCAAAAACCCCATTTCTAACAGTGTGCACTTAGGAAAGGTTGAGCAATCATCTATTGTGGCCCCAGTCTTCAGAGTATAATGAGTGGAATAAAAATAACTAAAGATCTCTATATATCCGTCGTCCTAGTGTTAGTAACACCCTATAGGCCTTTGAGAGAATTGCTATGTTTGAATGTTTGAAAGAAGACACAGTGAGTGACAGAGGGGTAAAGAAAGCTACACATTAAAAAGCAAACCCAAAAGACCCTTCTATAAGAATAGAGAAAAAGTTCTATGGGACTAAGTACAAGCCAAAGAGGCTGTGGAAACATCCATGCAGTGGATGGAGCACAGGGCAATCCACTGCGGTGAACACATCCAGAGCCAAAGAAAGGGAGGCCCTTTGGTAGGGAAAGCTGACCATCAGACAACAAAGCAGGCAGGAAGGGTCAGCAACCTTGTTATTATAATGTAGTAATATGTGCAAAAAATATAGAAAATACATTGTAAAACTGTAGAAGAGCAGAGCAAGTAATTTCAAAGTTTGGTTAGCACCACGTATACTCAAACCCATAACTTTCAAAAGGTAATAATATAATTATTGAGACACCGAAGCCAAAAAGGATAAGTAGTCATCTAAGATGCATATTGGAAAATGCTCCTGTTAACAGCAAACAACATAACAGTAAAGATAAGCATAGATTATCCCTGAAGTCTACCACACTTAAAATATAGTATGGCACATTTATAAACGTGTACCAGGAAAAGTGCTGACAAATGTAAAGCAAGTAACACTTGAACGTTTAAAAAACATACTGGTAAAACCCACCATGAATCAGGTGGAAGGAAAATGTGAGGAGCCCACAGTGCCATCCTCATCCATTTGAGTTTCAGAAGTATTATCCAAAAAGGTTACGAGCTCTGCTGGTATATCAAAGATTTGAGGTTTACCTTTGAAGATGATCCTGAAGCGAAAGGGACCAGTGAAGGAATATCAGATATGGGTCTCAGAAAGTCTATTACAAAGGGCCAAAAATCTCTTCCTCCTCATCACAGTGTCCGTCGCAAAGTCTTGAAAGATGGAAATTCTGGTTCCCTGCCAGGAGATCCCCTCGGATTTCCTCACATATGCTAAAATGGTTTCTGCATGTTGGGGGTGTGAAGGTTTGAAGACTACTGGTCGAGGAGTTGTAGAGTGTTTACGCTGGAAAGGAGGTATCCGGGAAGCATGATCTATTTCAAAGACTCTGTGGAATGATATTTGAAGGATGGCCGGTATCCAGGAATTTAAAAACTCAAATGTAGAGTGAACTTTCTCCTCCATTCCCTCAGGGAGCCCAAAAATTCTGGGGCTGCCACGTCTACTGTGGCCTTCCATGCCAGTGATATCCTATTTGACAGAGGACACAGACTGATCGACCCTTTGTAGTCGTTTCCCACAGGTTGTGGTGTGATCCTCCACATTACTTATTCTGCCATCAGGATGGTTGAGTCTAATCTTCAAGTCTTTCAAATCTCTGTGTTTATCTTTGTACTTTGCCCAATGTCATGCACAGCATTGAGTTTTTTAAGGATGATATCCATAGTTGAAGAGTCATCTGAGTTACACTTGATTCTGTATTTACAGAGTAGAGGTTCCAGCTTAGTGCATTTTAATTTCTCTTTGGTTTCTATATCCTTTGAGTGTTCGGTTTCAGACAGGAGCTCATGTCGGGATGAGGCACGTTATGGAGATCTAGTAAGTTATAAGGCGGTGGCATCGTTGTGAAACCCCAGTTATAGAAAACAGTGAGGGAATGAAAATGAGGGAATCAAAAAGTGGAGAATGAGCCCCATCTCACTCCTTCTTTAGAACATATCTTCACCGCCCAAGCCCATCAGGATTAGATGCAACAACCAATAGCACCATGGTAACACCATTGCATAATAAAGATCCTGGGAAGCACTATTGGGCTATACTCACTGCTGCTATCAACCAAGCTCAGCTCACAGACATATAAGGCATGAATGGCAGTCCAAAACCATCACAAAGATATTTGATAAGATTGGCAAAATGTTTAAAATTTAGAGAGTTTAGACCATGAGACCATTGTTAATAACATGGCAGGCACTGCATGTAAGGGCAGTCCTCAAAAGTTATATCCCGCATAAGGGTACACAAAAGTTTCTTAGGGGGCCCTATAAAGCCCATGTATGTGGTCATGGTTCTTAAGCAGCAGTCAACAAGAGGTGGTAGGTGGTATATAGCTCAAACACTGCTTATAACATAGGGCAGAACAAACACTTCAGCACGGGGGTCAAAACCCACATAAACACATACCGGAGAGCCAGGGGAAGAGGCTCCCGGCATGTGTGACTCACCCGGTTGCAAACCGATTGAGACAGACCCGCGAGACCCTCCTTCAACAGCGCAGCTCCCTCTATACGGCTGATCTAACAAAAGAAATTACACGGGCGGCGCCAACTTGGGAGCCACTCGTCTGCACAGCGCAGAGCTGAAATCTCTGCAAAAACTCAAACCCTGGGGAGCCAGCTCTTTATGTCTTCTCCACCATGCCTTCACAGGGCTCCCTCATTGAAGAGCACCACACGATCGTCAGCATTTCAAACATTAAAGGCGTTGGCGCTGTGATGTCTCCACCAGGTGCGCAGTGACTATTAGCCTAACCCCCCCCCCCCCCCCCCCCCCCTTCAGTTGCCGTGGATTTGGGAAGGCTTGAACAAAACACTTTCTTCTCACAGAACACACATATAAACAGCCGAAGGTGAGCACCTCAAGCTTTGAAGTTTAATTATTTGCAGCCCTGACTCGTGGCTTGCATTTCTTAGGCCAGAGCTCAAACAAGCTCAGAGCCCCAAAGACTGTCCTCCCTTCTGCGTGCAGATCACAGATTCAGGCTGAAGCACACCACAGTCTGAGATAAATAAAAAATGCTGATCTTTTAAAGCGCTTCACTCTATTTTAGATAATATATTTTCTTCCTTGTCCTGTTTACTACACTAGGGCGTTCAAGTAGGTCTTTGTTTCCGCCATTACAAATACATTTTATTGCTTTTGTTTTATTGTACCTTGTTTCTTGTGCATGCTTTTTTATATTGCATTCACAAGGAGGGTTAGCTTGTGTTTTAGGTTGGTGAGATCTGCAGAATGTGTTGTGGGTTAGCTGGTTTGCAGAGTTTGTCGAAGGTATGTGGTTCTACTGAGTAGGTGAGGGTTGCAGTGTATGACAGGTGCCACTGCAAAGTGGGGTGTGGGCATTGGCTTTGGTAGAGTGTCACAGGTCAGTACGGTTTGCAAAGTATATCAGGTCTGCATGGTTTGCAGTGTCTGCTAGGAGTCAGTGAGTTTGCAGACTGTCCCATTAGTGAGAAGCAGCTGCTCTGAGGACATGTATACCAAGAAAACAAGCCACTAGTCGGCACACCAACAGAACATATCCATCCTTGCCTCTAGCCGGTCCTGTACCTGCTGTTGATTGTATATTTGTATTAGCAATTTTGCAGAGATGAACAGCAATAGCAGCAAAACGCTCAACTGTTTCTGTTTCAATTCAGTGTCCAATCACTAATAGACAGAAATATGTGGTTTAGTAACAATTATTTGTTGCACTGGTAGCTCAAGGAGCTAATGTGCCCAACCCAAAGATTTGTGTTTGCTTACCACAGTCACATGTTCGATTCTAGTTCACATAGCCTTTAATCCTTCTGAGGTCAATAAAATGAGTACTATTGAGCTGAGGAAGTATTACCATTCAATAGCACAAACAGACTCTGGGGTTTGAACTTGCACCCTACTAATATGTGTTGTTTATTGGTAACAAAAAATAACTCTCAGATATGTTCATATACAAACAGTGGTGCTGTGTTCCTCTAAACAGGCAGAACACAACAAAATGCAGGAATAACACTGCGATATAAATATTCAATCCACTTGGATACAGCACTGGCCTTTAACCCCATTATATGACCATGCAGTTCTAAATTGACTCCTGACAGGGCACAGCACTGGCTCTCTAACCCCAGGAGACTGAGCAGCTCTGAGCTGCCTGCTGGCAGCAAGCATGGTGACCAGCTGGCAACCTCCATACCTTCTTTTAAGTTGGCCTCATTTCTGCCATTGTGGAGTGCATCAGCTATAAAAATGAAGTACAGTCCACTTGAAAGATCCACTCTCCTAGAGACCTTTGAAGAAAATATAGAAAATAACCCAGAATTACAGAATTCTTGTATCCCGGTTCTTTTCGGAGAAGAAACGTAAGGTGGCATGGTAGTACTCTTAGAAGACAAGGTGGTGGGGTGCACAATGAAGTAAGATGAGAGAAAGTGCTGAGAGGGGAAAGGATAATTAGGAAAGCAGACAGAGGATGGGCTGGAGTAGAGGACTGGACCCATGTGAAAGTGAGAAGGATAGGGAGAGGGAAGGCTGAGGAGAAATGGATGATAGAAGATCAGTATTTGAGGAGAAAAGCGGCTGTAAGTATGCTTAATTTCTTAAACAAAATAATACTTAGCACCAGTGGTGGCTGGCAGGTTTAGGAGGGAGGGGGCGGTGGTAAGCACACACACACACACACTCATTCTTTCACACACAGACATGCACGCACATCCATTAACAACACTCATAACATTTGACAATTATGAAGGACTCTAAGGTTAGGGTATAGTGAGAGAAGTATTTTAATGATTGTTCTCTACAAAATCAAGACCACTTTTTCACACTTGATAAATGCTCGTGCTACTTCATGACTGCAAGGTAACAGATCACATTTTGTTTTGGGAAAGGGATCCAATGTACAAGATTTGTTTGCAACCTTTAATTTACGGCATCAGAACATGGTCTCCTTTATTTCAATTAGGTAGTGCTTGGAAGGGCTTCAACATTCTCTGAGGCTTTGTAGTTAGTCCTGTATGGGGTCCCTTCCATTGTTTTCTTTTGATTTTATGATTCCGCCTTGTGCCACCCTACAAATCCTCTCTATTTAACTCACTTGTGCAGGTTCTTGTTTATTCCTGCTGTCTCTTTTTGTGACTATTTTCCTATTATTTTTTGCTCTCTCTCCATTTTCTCACAGGCACAGATTAAACACTAGCTGTGTAAGCATAAGGCCCGAAGAGAGATTAGGGTGGGAATTGTGAAATGAGATAGATAAGGGACAAGGAAGTGCTATGTGAGTGTGGGATGCAGAGCAGAGGAGGAACTACTGATTGGTGTGGGATACATGGGCTGGTGTACTATGTGGTTGATAAGTGTGGCAGATGCCAAGAAGGAGGAATGTACATAAAGGACTATTTGGTGAAAATAACATATTCCTTCTATGGTTCTCTAATGAATGAACAGTAGTTTTCCACCCTGCTGATGTTCACACTTGACTATGGAAGGGCAAGAGACCAAGAGTGAGGCTCAAAGATTGAATAGATAATGAGAGACCAAGTAGAGTGAACGACTCCAAAAAGTAACCCAGTATGGCTTTAAAGTAATAGCTTAGAATGCCAATGCACATGTACTGTGGTTGTTGGTTGTCCTAAAGTATTATGTTGCCAATTTGTATAATTCATAAAGTGACAGAAGGGGACCTCAAAGCACTGCAAACAGAGGGCAAGAAAACAGAAAAGAATAAAGCGGAGAAAGGAAATGAAGAGAAACACTGAAGGTAATGAGAAAGGAGACTTGCAATAAGAGTGGTCTTCCCTAAGGCAGAAGGAACAGTCGTCCACAGATACACAGCCTTAGGCCTCTAACCTCTAACAGGTAGGGAGGGAGGGAAAAAGAGAAACATCGTGGAGCAAGAGATTGCAGATATATGTGTGTGAGGTGGTAGATGTAGAGCTTAGTGGTCTGTGTCTCAGGGCAGGCAGTGAGAGCCGCTGAGAAATTGGCAGAGTGTCAACTAGACCTATCATGATCCTACCTGGGACATTTCCCTGTGCCCACAACCAAAGAGGGACAGCTAGAGAGGGAGGGAGAAGAAGGCTGTTGGGAGGACAGAGACCATCAATGTTAGAAATGTATGTTCAAGGAGGTCACAGGCAGAAGGGGAGGTTAGCAGATGGCTTATGGATATTTTCACAATATGTATTACTATTTTATATTCTGCTCTTTCTAATTATTGTTATCATGCATGTTTGGGTATTTGGCCTTTGCTGTGGCAGCACCATGGATACTTACACTTTCTGATTGGGTTTGTGGTTTCATGTTGTTGTACTGTCAGCATCATTTCAAATGTGTGTTGCATTGTAGATCATGGGCTTTTTAAAACCAAGAATATTTGAGGATCTGGAACTCTGGATTTCTGTGCATTACCAAGGATTGCAGCTTCTGCATCCAGTGTGATAATACCGCATAAAAACATTAGGCATATTGCCCATGACAGCAAGAGAGTTGTCTCTAGGTTTGACATCCTGTCTTGAAAATATTGCAAAAGTATTTTATACTTGTTAACACAGTAGGAAACAGCAATTGCGAAACAAATACCTGATTATCTTGAGACTCATTGAAAAGGGCCAATTGGGTTTTTGAATATTTCATTTGCCAATCATTGTCCTAGAACAGTGGTTCCCATCATGTGGTCCAGGGACCCCTAGGTGCCTGCGAAACCTCCTCAGGGGATCTGCAACTGCTTAGAGAATTAAATAATATTAACACATTAATAAAGTGTATATAAGCAAAGTGGCTAAATGTACATCTAATTTTAATACGTACTGTAGATGTCAAGGAATTTGAAATTGAAGGCAAAAAAATTAATTTGTATCCTCAGAGTGATTCATGTGGGCAGTGCAGGTGCATCAGAGTACAGTATCGAGGATGTGTGACTTCAATTGAATTTAGAAAAGCTCCAGTCTTCCTGTTAACATTATTGTTTTTTTGTTCTAATTTTCCTGCAAAGTAAATAAGATTGTTATAATTTGGGTATGTGTTTGATAAATGTTTGTTTCTGTATTTTTAGCGTATTGTTTTGCATTTCAAATCATCGACAACGTTTAGGCCTGGGTTCCCGGCTTCCAGTATTGACTCAGTAGGGGGGGTCCACAGATTCCAATAATGATTCAGTGTGTTCCCATAATGATAAAGTGGGGGTTCACATAAGTCAAAAGGTTGGGAACCACTTTCCTAGAAAATAGAAAATAACATTCTACATTCTGCAATGTCTATTGCCCGGAATGTGAATTAAAATACAACATTTAACAGTGTTAAATTAGTGTCCCCTGTGTGTAATTTTGACACACGCTCTGAGGATCATTCTGCCCCCTAAAATTCAAAATCTTTGCCCCCCCCAAAAAAAATTATTGGTCTAGTTGCGCCCCTGGGCTCCAAAAAGATCACAAGCGAGCTGCCATCCACTGCGGCTCGCAAGCCGAAACACTCAATTTGTACTCTTGATTGGGAGGGCTCGGTGAACTTCCATTTCATAGGATCTTTCTTTTCCAAACACTTGCTCCCTCCTGGCGAATTCCCATCAGCTATCCCCTAAAAGATGTCCTGCTTGTAGGAGGTTAGTATTCGAATTCCTCTACAAGCACACTTTAGTGAACGAGCAAGAGGACGCTGTGTTGGTCATGCCATATGTTAGATGTGATGTCATGAATGTGAAATAGACTAATAAGAAGTCTTTTTTGCATCTACATATGGTATGTCTGGTTATGCATTAAGTGTGTTACTTATAAATTGGCTCGTTGGCACATCTGACCTTGCAGCTCAACTTTCATCCCATCACTAACCAGAGGTCGCTTATTCGGTCCCGTTACTGAGGGTATCAAATGCTGAGACATCCTTATAAGCAACAATAAAAGGGCAAAAATAATGAAATGGACACTAACATAAATGTGTAGATGTCATGTCAACACATTCGTTACTTTTTATTCTATGATGCTTGTTGTTAAACAAACTAATCAATAATTATAACGGTATACATTACAACGACAAGGGAGAGTGAACAGAGTTAGTTGGTCCGGTGAAAGCAACTTGAAGACACTCAAACATTTCCCTTCGGAGACATTTTCAGGTCAAGGTGATGTAATCAATATTTTAACAATCGAAGCCGTGGCAAGTAAGCATATTTAATGCCTTGTACCTAAAAGCAGTACCATTGCATTTCAATGCAGAAATGTCACGCTGAGCACCAGTACGCTCTTTTTAAAGACAAGACATATTAACGGTAAACAATTGCCTATGTAGTCGTTTACATCCATAGTCAAGAGTAATGTCATCAAGTCACTTAAAATAAATGAATATATCTGCACAAGTCAGAGGTTATAGGCTGCAGCCCTTCCATTCCCGTATCTGGTTTAACAAAGCCATGCCCAGTGGCCGCATTTCATTGTCATGTGTACTCAAACATAAAGTAACCTCTGAACTATGAATTGCAAAACATTCCAGATGCAGCGTTCCCAAGGACTTAACGTTAGCACCTTTACCTGTGCACCACAGACCCGTGCAAGCATCAATTTCATGCAGTTACACCTTTCCGTGTGTACCGCAGCCGGAACGCCACTTGTTCCCATTACATACCTGTTTTTAGGAACTTAAGGCCCAAGTCACAAAAAGTAATATATTACTAAAACACCTAGGTGAACATTACACAAAGCAGGGAATTACAGATCACAGATTCACAGATTTCCACAGACTCCCATACATATGTCCATTGAATGAACCAAATGCACTGAGTTATGGGAAGTTTGCATTTGATAACTTTCTCGCTTATTTCTTCATAGGAAAGACATTTGTTCATTTGAAGAAATCCCTTCCTCTAGGTTTGCTTAAACAGGAATAGGCAAAGGCAATCATTTTGAGCACGAGACAGCCTTAGCTGTCAGAGAGAACTTGGGATGACACAAAGAAGAATACAGAAAGGGACTTTCAGTGCTGAATTGAATGGCTATTGATTGTTCTTGATGTTTTTGCATTGCATTGCAGATGGGCTAAAATGGGAGCCTTTCTCCACATTGCACTACAGAGCTTTCCTAGCACTAATGCTGACCCTTGGTGCATGATCATTAGGGGCTAGTGACAACCAGATACACCACCATAGCAGGAAGTGCAGCAGCAACCACAGCTTTCATAACAGCAATGACCATAGCTGCTGCAAGATCAGTGGCCACAGAAGCAAAAAAGCTGCCATAATGGAGGTAAAGCAACTGCAAATTTAGCTGCCAGCACCGGGAGAAACCATTGCTGCTCTCATTGAAGAAACCAGAGCACCTGCCACTGCGATCACCATCGTAGGAACAAAGTAAATGATCACTGTTGTCAACAGCAATAGCAGCAAGAGTGACATCTGTCAGCTCGTCAATGAGCACAGCAGCAAAACACGTGGCCACAGCAGGAGCCACAACTTCTACAATAGTCATCACCACTCAGCAACAACAGCTTACACAGGAGGAACAACTTCAAACACAGCTGAGGTAATAGCAGCCAGCTTTCACCATAACAATAGCCATAGCAGGGACTTCAGAAGTAACCTTAGCTGCCATCATGACAGTGAAAAGAGCAGCAGCCAGGGCAGGTACCACATTGGATTGTGATGTGGCCTGAGCGGTTGGCAGTTGCTGAGATTAATTCTAACATTCCATCCATCGCCTTGTTGTTTTGGCATTTGCCACCCTAAGTGCACTGGGTGTACCCAGACATGTGTCTTGGGCTCACTGTGCCACTGGATGTAAGCTAGCCTGGCTCATGAGGGCTGACACCCCAAATTCGGTCCCAGGATGCTTGTTTCTACTCCAGGGAGGACCTGGCCTAGCAGTTCAGGCTGGAATGTTCCCATGGGGAGCAGGGTCAAGATTGATTTGCATATGGCTGGGTCCAAACTGGGGTGGCATGGAGGGCAAAAAAATGATGGATTGGGATGTGGCCCAAGTGATTGCCAGTGACTGTGATTAATTTACATATTCCATCAATCACCTTGTGGTTTGGCCAGGTACCACAGCATCAGCCAAGCTATCATGAAAGGGGCAACAGTAGTATCAACAATTACCACAGTAGGTCCCAGAGCAGCAACAACAGCTGTGAGCAAATGCCCACTGCCACAATAGAAACAACTGCAACAATAGTTACAAGCACACTAGGGACCACAGGAGTTTCTGCAACAGCTGTTAGTGCACAAAGGGCCAAGGTAATGGCTAAAGCTGCCGCCACAACAAGGATGACAGCTCCATCTACAGCTATAGCCACATCAAAGACAACCCCTGCCTCCAGAGCAGGGGCAACAGACGGAACAACAGCTTTCACTAAAATAGAGAATAGAGCACCCACTACAGCCTTCAGCATAGCAAGAAACAGAGCAGTGACAGCAGTTGCCAAAACAGCTCTCACATTTGCAGCCTCAGTAAGAACAGTAACAACAGCATTTGCTACCACAAATTCACCTGTCACAAGACTATTGATCACAGATGATGCAGCTGCAGTGACCAGGAACAGAGCAGTGCTAATAGATGTTACTGTGGCAGAAACTATGACAGCAACAAAAAGCAAGGACAACAGCATTAGCTACAATTGCAACCAGAGCAGGGACGAAGTCAACAACAACATTGCCATAGCAGCAGTTAATACAGCTACAAAAACAACTGTAAGTAAGGAAAGGGAAGCAGCAATGACCACAGTTGCTACCGCACTGGTAAAGGTAAATGTGATGACTGGGTTGTTTAACTTAAACTCTGTCACTAGTAATTACTCATCGTCACATTCCAATCCATGTTTTTTTGCTCATTACGTCATTACAGATGGGCATGACCTATATGCAAATCCGCCTTGGTCTTGCTTCGGCAGGAACAGGCCATGTCAAATTCCTAAGTTGTATCTCTGCTAGCAAGTAGACAAGCTCCCCAAATTGATTTCAGCCTGTTGGAGCCTTGTCACTGAGGCACAGCTTAATTCCTACGACAGAGCAAGCACAAAACCCATGTCTTCTATTCTATTTTATGCTCATTTGTGGAAGGCATGGGTACCCTGGTTCATCTCAGTGCTAACATTGCATCATAGATTATGCCACATGCTCAAGAGGGGTTAGTTATCAAACAGCAAGGTTTTTAGGTGTTTCTGGATCAGCCATATTGTATGAGGGAGAATGGTCCACAGTTTCTCCACATTGTAGCGAAAGGAGCACCCTCTACTTCTCGCTCTCCAAATAAAGGGAACGTGGCCAGTCAAGCCTTAAGGAATCTTAGGGTTCTGCTGGGGTTATAGTGTGAGATCAGAGGTCGAAGTTTAGGGGGGGCTTTAATTAAATGTACCCTGTGTGGTATGCATAGGGCCCTCTGATCTATCGGGAGCCAATGGACTGAGAACAAGGCTTGCCTGGCTGAATTGTGTCTGGGGACATTGAGCTGAATACAGGCTTACGCATTCTGCACAACTTGAAGTTTTTTGATTACGGCTTTAGACATCCCTAAATAAAGCAAGTTCCCATAGTCCAGGTGGGAGAGAAGTAATGCCTGGACCATAAGCATTCTGGAAAGAGGGGGGAGCAAGTGTAGAATTTTACTCAGCACCCTAAGCATGCCATAGCAACTGGATAAAAGTTCATTTCCCTGAACCTCCTTAGAAAACGATTTGTCCAACCATAACCCCAGACTTTTTATAACCATCTTGGGGACGGGAAGCATGCCTAGGTAGTCCAGACAGCCTAGCCTCACGTGGGGGTTGAAGCTGTTGCCTAGTATTATGAGCTCAGTTTTATCCCCATTTAACTTGAGGCACGACCTGCCGATCCACATTGCTACCTTCTCCAAACAGGGTCCCAAAAAGGGAGATTAGGGATCATGTTCGGACATAGGGGAGAGCACCAACTGAGTGCCATTGGAATATGATACGACAGATATCCCATCTGACAACACTATTTCTGCAAGAGGGTGCATGTATAGATTAAAAAGTGTGGGGCTCAATGAAGAGCCCTGTGGTACTCCACACTTCAGAAGGAATACATCAGAAAAACAGACTTTATCGAAGACCTGAAAAGTCCTGTCCATCAGAAAAGAGACAAGCCAATTCAGGGCATGTCCTGTGACTCATGTACTGTGATTCTTTCAATGAGGATTTCATGATTTGCAGTGTTGAATGCTGCGCTTAGAGCAAGGAGTATGATGGCTGCCATGCCTCCTTGGTCTAACTGCCTTTTTTATTCCTCTGCTACCCCAGTAGGGCAGTTTCTGTGCTATTCTTTGGCCAAAAGCCCATTGGAGTTATATGCAAAGCATTGTTTGCTTCTAGGAATTCAGAAAGGTCAATGATTTACATGTTCTCCTTTATTTTGCCCTCCTGACCCTTATGTGTGGCCCCCAGGTCAACAACAGCACTGGTCTGATGTATACTCAAATCAGCACGAAGATTATATATGCTTTATAACTGGGAAGCATTTATGTAAATGATAATTACAGTTAAAGAAAGGAAGTAACTAGAATGCCTTAACTTTAGGAACAATTTGATTTATAAAGACATCTTGCAGCAAATATGTAAAAATACGATAAAGTCTCTTCAAAATTCGAAAAAATGTATTTTATTACTATGCAGAACTGTTTCATTATAGTGAATCAGATTAGATCAGTCCATTGAGAAGTATTATTTTTAAGTGATAGTTTTCAAACATGAATTTAGAAACAATTATACTTCCCTACTCACCCTGACAACAATGCCTACATTGACCCAAGGGGCAAGTCAGTCATTATGTGCATCCTTTGGGTAGCCGTGGTTGCTAATATACATAATGCAACAATATAGTTTGTTAAATCAAACATAGGAGAAGTTCTTGTACAGCACAGGTTGAGAAATGTATTCAAGGTCCTCCTATAGGTGATAATGAAGAAAAAGGAGGGAACGTGAAATAAATCAATTGTCTAGGATCACACAATTTGGTCAAATGGGAAGGCAGGATTGATCCTAGGGTTTCTGGTTCCACATTGTGCAATTCAATTGAGCCACTACATATACATGCTTCACTTCACCACCTTAACAACCCCCTCCCAACTCTCTGACCACCACTCTACTGGCACCAGTGCACCCTAGGTCACACCACCGAGCAAACACTTTGGCCCCTAGGAAAATGTCTGTGAGTACCTACGGTCTGTGGTGTTATAGACAGAGGGGATCAAGGTTAGTTTTTATTTCAGTAGGAATTTTCCAACAGCATGTTTCCATGCAGGGACACTGATCTCTTCGCTTACGAAATATTTCCCTTTTCTAGCAGCACCGGAAAGATATGTTCTGCTGATTTAGAGATAACGATTGGTGTTGCGAGGTCAAGTGGATAACCTGATTTAACCTTGTTGAATAGAGCTGCAGAGCTACCCAAAGTCATACCAGGGAAGTCTGAAAGGATTTCACCATTTCTTGCTTGTCACAGTTTCTGTAGGGACCTGTATTTCCATCAGTTTCTTGAAAGCCTGAGTAAATATCAGTGATTTATTGTAGAAAAGATCTTGCAAGATAGTTGCAACGGATTGCTGTCGGTTCAGATGTGAAACTTTCTGAAGCAGGCTCCATCAGTGATTTGACGATCTGAAACATTTCTGGCTTGGAATTGAAAGTGCTCTTAATTTTTTAATCATAGTGGGCAGT
Organism: Pleurodeles waltl; assembly: GCF_031143425.1. Lineage (NCBI taxonomy): Eukaryota > Metazoa > Chordata > Amphibia > Caudata > Salamandridae > Pleurodeles > Pleurodeles waltl. Next base: position 126,368,365 of record NC_090448.1, read on the forward strand.
TTGGACTATTCTGTCTTTGTACACCCTAATCCCTTTAGAGGTCTCTCACTGTGACAAACAAACATGCTCTGGCAAAGCCAATCAGTCAGACTTTAATATGCTAATATATTGAACACAAACTTGTAAAAATGTTTACATTTTGGGGCATATTTACAATCCTTAGTGTCGCCTTAGCCTCATTTTTTTACACTAAGGCAATGCTAAGGTGGCCTTTGACCTGTGCCAGATTTAAAAAGTGGCACAAGGCATGAATTGCATCACTTTGCAACTCCTTGCACCGCATTATGCCTGCGTCAAGCATAAGGTATGCAAGGGGGGGTGTTCCTATGCAGGGAGGCCCGAAAAGATGCCCCATTGAAATTTACAAGATTTCACTGGGCCATTTTTTCCGTCATTTGTAATGCCTGCTCAGAGCAGACATTAAAATGACACACCCATTATAATCAATGTCCCTTCCTGTGCTTTGCTGAACTAGCGTCAACATTTTTTATGCTAATGCAGCAAAGCACCACAACAACATCAAAAATGTTGACACACTATTGTGGTAACAACCGCCATGGTGCACCGTATTGTAAATACAATGTAAACATGGTGTCATTAGGTGGGGCAAGGGGGACACAAGAAAAGTGGCACATCAGGACCGATGTGCTACTTCCTTGTAAATATGCCCCATCTATCTTTGAAACCTGCCTCTTTTTGTGCCTCAGATCTCTCGGTCATGTTTTTCATTCTTCCAGCTTTCAGTGGCACGCGGCAGGTTACAATGTGACAAAGTACAAAAAGTCTTTGCACATTTGTGCATGCCTATTTTCACATGCATTAGAACACTAAGGCCAGAGGTGTTGACTTTGCCAGTGCTTGTTTATATGTGAAATCATCTTTTATATGTGGGAGGTGAGTGGAACAATGCAAAAAATACCCAACGGGTGTATGAGGTGGTGCATGGATAGGTGGGTGACTGTGCGCAGCACCTTCAGGGAGTTCAGCTTCCTGTCACCAATAGGACTGGCACACCTCTTGCACCATTTGTAAAGTAGGGTCAGTCACTGGAGAGAAGACAGGTTGGTCATGTTCAACAGTTATAGATTACAAATAAGTGAGCGGATAAAAAAGGGGAGAAGGATCATGTGGCCCTGTTCCTCCCTCACAACAAAGGAGCTTCATCAACTACCCAGAGAAAGGAAAAAAAGAGTGGTGAAGGCACATGTGTTCCTTTTCCTCCCTCATAACAAAGGAGCTTCATCAACTACGAAGAGAAAGGCACTGGAGCAGAGAGATGTCTGTTTCAGCCTCCTTTCAATAAAATGGGATATATTTTACAACATGCTATTATATTATGTTGTGACTACATGCTAGAAGGATCAATGATAGACTACAGCTTCCCCTGGAAATGGATTGGAACACTCAAATGGCCTGTTCTTGCTTCCATTAAAAGACAGTGGGATCAGTGGCATCAGGAATTAGGATGCATGCTTCAGTTCCCCTGTAAATACATTAAAGCACAATTAATTACTGCTGAAGTGCCTCAACAAAATTCGTTAGATAGGTATGACTTTGTACCAAAGCACAAGGAGCATTTGTATTTGCAGGGATGAATCAGACATTTCACATGCACATTAATGTCATGTCTCTCTTCCCCATCACCAGCCCCATTGGTATACATTTTATGTATACCAGATTGGAATATGCAGACCTCAAACAATATGTTAGAATAAAAGGTTAATGAGTGATTAAATACACTTTTAATGTGCAGCATTCCAAAACATAAGTCTTTTGGCATTAGTCATAAACCAGTTCATCCAAAAAAAGGGAGCTTTATGAGTTTTTCCAAAGGTAGAGGCGGAGGACAAGAGTTTGATATCAGAAGGCAGAGAGTTCAAACAGCCCATCGACAGATAACGCTCTTCTACAAATGAATTGTAGATAGTATTGAAGAATCACCATATTATCTCGACTCCTAAGGATGGATTAAGTTATTTACTTTGCCTCATTTGAAAGTGATATTTTAGTTAGCAGTGGCTCCTTCTTCCATATAAACCACATATGTTTATGACTGAAAATGCTGCACTCACTCACAACGTCCCAAGGTTTGTACCAACCAGAGTGATAGAGCGTGCTCTGTAAGGAGGTTATGTGTTGGTGCGCTGTATTGTGTATAATAGGATGCTTTGCAAATAGTATCTAGTGCTGAGATGCAGGTTAGTAATATATACCATGATTGGTGTACTGTATTGAGTTGTGGGATAAAATGTTGCACAGATGTGTCAAGAATGTTTATGTTGCATTGGGAGCAAAAAGCATTGTCGAATGACAGTGCGGAGCATGCAGAGAGCAAGTGGAGTGTATTGAGAGGTATTGTGTGGTGGGGGTGTGAAATGAGAAGTTACATTACTAAAGTGTTAAGTAATGGGTTATTGATGCATCGGTGAGCTGTTCTATTGTTGCTTGCTGTATTCTGTAATGAAGAGCTTCAAGATGTCTGGTCTAGTGGAGGGTGATGTGATACAACTGGGAAGTGTGGACGTGTGCTGTAGGGTAATGTATAAGTCGATCAGAGTCCTCATATGCATATGCTTTGATGAGTGTGTGGAGGTTAGTGACAGGATTTTTGCATTTTCTGCTTACGTATCCCCATTCGATTTCATATATTAATGTATCTGCATGCACATTTTTCATTTATAGACACATGCTTCATTAAGAATTGATTGCACATGTACAACATATTAAATTTGCTTTATTATAGTTTGGTAGTGCACCAGTTATTCATATATATATATATATATATATATATATATATATATATATATATATATATATATATATATATGTTATGATTTATAATGTTTGGTGGCATCTAGTGAATGTGTAACAGAACTTATATGCTAATGCTTGTCTTTTACATTATCCATCACAAGTTTCTGGTCTTCTCAAAATAATCAGAAAAGTGTATTTAAACCTGGTGTAGACATGTAGTAGGCAGAGAGACATCTTCAGCATCCTGGGAACTTGGCATTACATGTCCTGAAAATATCCCCAGCAAAGGCCACCAGCTCCTCTGAGCCAGGGATCCCTAGCAGCTCAGGAACACCATAATGGACAAAATGCGATCTTCTACAAGTAAAAACACTTCAGCTTAGTTCTGCAGGCTACAGACCATCCATAAAAATCAAAATGGCACGTTTGGTGCTAAGAAAGTTTAGCTATGGGTTTCAAGGGAGTGGTTGGTTTCTAATGGCTGATCCCACTGATCCCATCATTTTATGGTATTGAAATATCATTGAAATGTTGCAATTCCTTTTAATATTTTGTTTATTTATCACTGTTGTTGCCATTGTTGCATTTATTTACTTTTATAGTTAGAGCTATACATACAACCTGCACTAGATTAGGACACCAATTTGAATAAAAGTCTTTGAAACGTGTATTTTGGGTTTCTTGTGTGTGTCCTTCCATGGTGAGAAGACTTTTGGAACTCACTAAGGCAAAAAATAATCCTGTAGTCTCAATGGACAACTTGTTGCCCAGCATGGACCTTTCTCAAGAAATTCAAACATGATTTGTGCAGTACAGTCCACCATCTTTAGTTCCAGTGGTAAGGTGGACCAGCATGTGCTTGCCATAGGATTTAGGGTTTCAATCAACTGGACGGTATGTTATAAATATGGAAAAAACGTATCAATAACATTATTGCATGGTGGGATTTTTAAGATCATATGTATGTTAAATACAAAAGTACAAGTCCTGGGTTGCTAACACTTTCATTAAAAAAGCGTAATGTATTTGAAGGTGTAACATAGCACATGTCCCCTTGACAATTGTTTAGCAGCATGGCAATTAGTATGTAGGCTTTAAGGGATTAGAAATGTGAGGAAATGTCATCTTCATCTCTATATTCTTTTAAGGATTAGGTCCTTATCATCTCTCGACTGAAAACATTACCATAGCAGAGCTCTCATCCTTTGGAAGCAGTTGGTTCTATATATTCCTCGTGTCCACCCTAGTCCTGTAGGAGACAGGTTTGGAAATAAGGTTTTAGAGGCTTGATATGAGGTGAAATTTTGGCTGTTTTTATTTCCTTAAAGTTGTGCAAAATTAATGGACAAGTATACTGCAGGATTTTTTTTCACATGGATACTGGTAGATGTAAGCTGATCTTTGAAGTTCTAATCTTCCTCTTCTTTCTTTTTCCCCTTTAGGCATGCCAGTACAGGACAGGAGTAGTGACTACTGCCAGAGTCTCGTCATGTTGGAACCAAGAGAGAAAAGGAAATAAAATCCCCTGGTATGTATACCAGGAAAGATTCCTTTCACTCAGACACCTTAGTGAGGTGAAGTGATCCTGTAGTCTCATACCAGGCAAGATTATGGGCATTCTCCTTTCACTCAGACACCTCAGTGAAAGATTATGGGCATCTCCTTTCACCCGGACACCTCAGCGAGTGAAGTCATCCTATAGTCTCATACAACAGATGGGAGTGATTAAAAAAACTTACATAGTGGAAGAGGTGCTCGTGCCATTCCTCAAAAAACTTGACAAATATAGAATTGTTTGCTCACCTGCCCATATTAACAATCGTTTCTCAAGGTGGGTAAGTTTTGTAGAGTGCTTCTCTTCATTAGAGAGATTTCAGTCTACACACTCATTTGGGGGGGGACATTTACCAAATTTAATTGAGGCGAGCAGTTCTCTTCCCCCCTTTTGCTGTTCTTTATCCGTATTGTGCACAAAAGACCTTGTTAAGATAGTGCTCTCTTGTTTTCATTCCCCTCCCCCTTTTCCCTTTCCTAGACCGGGTTACTCACCACAAGTGCCACGGTTCTCTAGAACTGTGGCGGGTGCCTTGGCTTCTCTAGCGGAGTCTCAGATCTCTGCTTTATACCACTCTTCTCACTCCTCGTCTTCTTCCCCCTCTCTCTGCTCTGCCGTCTGCTTCTTGTCCTGGCGTCACTCTCCTCTTGTCTGCTTTTTGTCCTCACTCTTCTCTTCCTCCATCTTCTTCTCATCCTCGCTCTTTCCTTCCTTGGTTTCCGGTTCCTACTTTATCTTCTTATATCTCACCAGTTTTTTCTTCTTGCTCCTCTCGCCTGATATCTTCGGCTTCTCCTTCTTCTACACCTTCTAGGAGCCATCCCTTCACTCCTCCCTATCTTTATTGCCCTCTGTTCATTTTCTCTTTTCTTCTTCCGTGTCTTCCTTAGAGCTGACCTCATTCTGAAAAATAACTTCTGGAGTCAGGGTTGATGTTTCCTCTGATTTTTGTTTTGTTATATTCCACAGATGTGTTGCCATGGACCTCTCCCCCGAAGTCTCAGGTAAGTGTTTGGAATGGGTGGGGGTAACACCACAATGCCTAATACAAATTCACAACTTTGAAAAGGGCAAATCAGGTAAGGATGTATTTACCTCAAGGTCTTGGACTACAGGGGGAGCATGTATAATGGCTAAAATATGTTAATTGCATAAATTGTAAATTAATACTGCCTAACCCATGCTACACATTCATCCTTGAAGAGAAAAGAAAGCTATAAAGATGACTTCCAACAATAGACAGACACTACAGACAAAGTCTAAATGAAAAACACTGAATAAGAAAAATAAATAAAAGAAATCCAGTGAGAACTCGAGTATTAAAAAACAAAAATCCAAAACCTGCAAAAGACAGTTTCAATATCTTCAAACTTCATAAAATAGAAAGCAATAACTGTTATTCTCCCTTTCATGGTGGTTGGTCTCTTGAAGACCTATTTTTGTTCCAGGGGGACTATGCCATGATGGAGCACATTTGGTAGAGAACCTCAGATAATAAGAACATAGTGAGGTGGATATGATGATGGACACGCCCATAACAGACCTCTATTTATCCTCATACAAACCATATAGCTTCCTATGCCTATTGTTCCTGCACATTCCTGTGCTTCTACAATCAATGGCCCTGTTGATACCCTTTCACCTAGCTCATTCTTTCTATAGCAAGCAAACACAACTTGTGCTGGTTATACTTCCATTGTGCATACCAAACTGAGCACAGGCCAGCACAAATCACACCATTGACAATTTGTAGATGGACACAGTTACATAAAGCACCACCAGAACTTCACCACAGCACACATGGAAAACACAGTGATCACTTGGTGAGGTAAGGGTAACATGGTGCAGCTATTGTATTGGTTCTCAGGTCTCCTCTCAGATGTCCTTTTTTATCCATATGCCAACACTGCCGACACCCTAGCCTGTCATGATCCAAAAGTGAAGGAGTGGCCCAAGCTATGGTTGTTGCAGACAGTCTATCACCAGAGAAGGGTGAAGAGCAAAGCAGCATTTCAATTCATCACAAAGAGATTTTAAGGATAGTAGTGTAAGCAGGAATATCACATATACAGAATGCTATATTATTGATACATTTTACATCATACAAGTTCTAATTACCAATAAGAACAAACAGTGCAACATGATAGGATTGTGCACAATTTTCAGATGCTGCAATTCATAAAAGTCAGCACTATTCCAACATTGCCACTTCTGACTATTACATAAGAAAGTCTCCCAAATAACCGGGAGCAGAAGCTCCAACCATAAACTAGAGATTGAAAAAGGCTGCAACACAGTTTCTTTGCAACCCAAATGGCATTAAGAAGTAGGGCACTTAAATTCTATGTGGACAACAGTCTGACAATGTCAGCGAGACAGAAAACAAAAGAATGCCATGGATGGGCAAATAATCTTGGGAAGATGCCTTTCCCAAGAAAAGCAACACAGGCGGCATTAGGGATGAAGAACCAGATGTACTAATGCATTAGTCACGTCACACTACCTGCAAATCAGTAAACCACAGGGTTTGCACCAAGGAAAACTGATTTTCAAATGTACTAACCCCATTTAGGAATTTAGGGCCAGATGTAGCAAAGGGTTTTACCCATTCTATGTCTATGGGAAAATGTGTTCGTACATATGGCCCTTAGTAACATGTTACCGAATCGCTAATTTGATTTAGGAAATCTTAAGGAATCTCAAATTGAAAGGGCCGAGTTTAGAGTGCCACTTACAAAAAGTGATTCCTTATGGTATGTATTAATGTTTTGCAACCAAAATGCAGTCACAAAACACTACTATTTCATGTCACCTCAAAGGAGGTGGTAACCTATTCACAAACATGAAGAAGTTGTCTGGGGAGCACTTCCCCTTTGTGAATGCTCCAAAGACCAAGGTAAGCAGTGGTCCACAGGACCACGCCTACTCTTAAAAAATAGTTTGACTAACTTTTTTCCTTTTTTTTAGTAAACACATTCTGTTTTCCTTTAGGAGTACAGGTGCATTAAAAAAAAAAAAAAAAGATTCCTTCATGTAAAAGCAATCGCAGACATAGTGGTCTGCTGACCCAGAAGGCCACCATTCCAATGAGGCCAGTAAATTGTAACGGGTTGCACTTTGTGACCTACCTCATTGATATTCATGAGGTAGGTTTAATTGTAACCACTGTGGTTTGGTATTTTGTGAACTGATCTATTAATACATAGACTTGTTTGCAAATACTGTTGGATTCATGAAGAGATGGTGCTCAAATTGCGACCATTTTAGCAAAATCAGAGTACCATCTAGATATGTAGGTAAAACCCCTGTTAAATTTCTGAAGTTATATTTTGTCAAATATCGTAGAGCATTTACAAAGTTATTTGCATCATTCTTCGTTTGTGGCAGTGTGTGGATGAGTAGCTATTAATGAAGGAACTCTTTTTTTCAAAATGGCTTCTATGTCAGGAACAATTTACCTTATGCACGCCACAGTAAGTGGAATTATAGACTTACTAGCCAGTAGCATGATGATAAAAATGAAAAAATGCTCTGGCCTGATTCAAGATGTGAAAACACTGCTTCAAAGCAACTAATGAGGTTTACTGGCTCAAAGCAACGAATGGCTGAAGTGGGCTGACCCGAAATCCATTGTGAACGTTTTGCAAAACAGATCATCTTCGGCTCTTCCAGATCTAAACCAAAGGGTGCTCACAGTACTTTCCCAGAAGTGCCCTATACTACTTCATTTCACTGAAGTTTAGGTTTAAAAGCAGAGTAATTTGGGAATAATTATTGCTTATATTTTGAATAGCCCAACGTATACATTTGTGCATATTAAACACCTTTGCATTTTCCAGTCAATTGACACTCCCAGGGCAAAATCCATTTCTCCATCCCTTGAACACACTTACAAATATATACACCCATGCATCTTGGATATCTTCCACAGCTTTGAGTATCATCTCTGTACGTACAAAATTACCCATAGATTCTGATTTTATGAATCAGGTACTTACATTTTCCAGAGGAAACTCCACTTTCTGTGCAACCGACAGTTAGGTGGACAAAATACTTTGTGAATCAGACCTTTATGTATGATGACCTTAAGATCCCTCCCCCATAGGGGCTGATTAATGGACTCATTTAGAGTTTAGAGCAACCTCTAAATATGAAGATTGGACTGTCTTTCCTCCACCTCATAGGAAATGTACCTGGTGTATTACACTGAATTTAGTGTTGTTTATTGGAGTTTCTAGGGCCTGATTACTACCTGACAAACATGACAGATGTCCCGTCCACTGAATCACAAGTGACATTGAATATCATGCACATGTAATACAACAGGCGTGATGGAGTAACCTCTCTGCCAAGCTCTAAATCAGGCCCATAATTCTGTTTTCAATCTATTATTCAAATTGCTGTGAGTATATAACTTGTGTTAGCGCGTCAGACCTTATTAAGTGAACTTACAAGGAGACGCATCTAGGCCGACTGACCTTTTGACTGTGCTTCGAGTAGTTCCCACCATGTAACCCCATATCAATATAAATCAATAGCAATAATAATCAATGGCATCAATAATCAATAGGAGTCAGTCATTTCCATGCACCATGACCTCGCGGCCATGAATATCCACGCCTTAATGTAAAAGTTAAAATGTTTATTTCCCTATATTAACAATGCTAAAGTCATGTAACTTAATCTCAAAAGCAAATGATATTTATACAGAAACAATACTGGCTGCCCAAAGCGCCGAAAGAACCGCAACCTAATCAGAGCTTGAGCCACTACGCATTCTAAGGTTAAAGTACAAATTAGTAGCACGAAAAATTGCGCAAATGAAATTATATACATTTAGATTCAGCAAAGAAAAGACATCAACTGTTATTAAATGTAGCGAACATCATCAGTGAGAACCCTAACTAACTTCAGATTAGAATAGCATGTTTGAACTTCATGCAAAACTATTTAGTCAACACAAATTGGGAAAAACATCTAGCTATGCCTCTTTCAGAAGTAGCGGTTGGACCAAGGGACAAAAGCAAACAGACATAACAATCAGTAACATTGTCATATACCTTGCCTCAGTATGGTTCAGCAAGCTGTGACAGTCTTTGTCAATTAGACATCAGTATGGCCGGCAAGGCATCAGGATTCAGCATTAAAGTTCAGGAAAAGCAAAGTCCCTTCATGCAGTTTGGAAAAGAATAGCTAAACTCTCAAGAAGAATGGGGAGAATGGCCTCTCTCCTCTTGGTGCAGTCCAGCTAAGGTAAATTTCCTAAACTACTTCCCACATCCAAATTGGTCAAAGACATGCATGTTTGCATTTAGTCCAATGAAAACAAAACCCCAAATCCACAACTTTACTAGTACACAGTTCACATGTCGGTGGTTGGCTCCTCTTCTCCTGTTCCCATCGTTTGGCTTGTCGGGTATCTATATTGTTGCAGCTTACACTCCAGTCAGTGCATCCAATGTCTTCTCCTGGGAAGGTCAGTCTTACACATACTACATTATACATTGTATCCTAGCTAGTACATCATCTTCTAGCAAGTAGTTCTCATGAGAAAGAATTTCAGCTACTAGCACTTGGTCAGCACAGTGGGAAATCACAATTGAATTCTCGAAGCAGCCAGTTCATACGTCATCTAAATAATGCAACTTGACAAGAGGCCCTGCAACTAGGCCAAAGACCTCGCTACGTTAAGGCATACGGTTAATAAAGCTAATACATAATACACAACCCTTAATATGACATATTACTACATTAAAGAAACATAAGCTCAACATTTCACATTAATAAGCTATTAATAAGTACATTTCATGAACACTGACGGACACTCAGGTGGGCGCAACTTCAAAAGCGTGCATTATTTTTCTCTATGTTAATTCATTTTCTATGCAAATTCAACACTCAGAATACATGAATATTCATTAGTAAAATTCAGCGTTAACACTTACTGCATAATTTTACTTCACGTCATAGGCCAGTGTTACAACGTTTTCTACCAGACCCTTTGAACCACTTTAGTAAAGGTTTCCTTGTCGGTTTAGCATTTTATGAATCATAGTTAACCTACGGTTGCCATAAATTTACCAACTGTGTGGGATTCACAAGGCTTGTAGGGTTATGCATGGGACTTAGACAGCAGTTTCTGCATGGTGGAAATTCGAGTTTTGAGTCCTCTTATTGTGGGAATTGCATGGTTTTAAACCAACAGTTTTGAGTCTCCAGCGTTAAAACACTTCCCCAGGAACAAGTCACTTTACGGTGTTCTTGCCATTTTCTGACCTGGAGATACAATTAAACCTCTTTCTGTGAATTAGGACGTGAAGAACTGAAGTTCCAATTTACATGAAAGTTTTTCTGGTACAAAATATTTGTGGATTATATGTGCATTGTTTTGAGGGTTATTTATAGTGGTTTCGATGTGTTGCGTCCCCAGTTTTCTTCTGTTTTTCAGCATGAGTGCTCCTATTATTAAAATAAATTTGAGTGACAACGAAACATTTGACTACTTCATGGAGATTTCCTTCCTTTTACTACTGTTTTACTACTGTTACTACTGTTATTATGTCCCTTTGTTCTTGCCTCCTGTTTATCAGGGCAACGATAGGTCCCGTTTCCTTTAGCTCAAAATACCTGCAATGATGCCGTCTACCTCTGGCCTGCATTCGTAGGCAATCCAGCTTTTTTGCAATATTTCTCGCAAAATGTGTGCAGTAGACCTACAATAGATGCTACTGCTGAGGTTCCCTGTATTTTGTGTTCTGCCTCTGGCAAAGCTATGGATCGTTTATGTATGCTGTAGAGTTCAAGGCCCTGTTCACAAGTGCAGGGCCAAAGGTTTGCACAGGGATTATAATTAGGAGTTAAGTGATAATTGTCACACCCTCACTTCTGACACCCTCTACTTCGACTGTAATACTCAGCAGAGATTAGAAAATAAAAGATAGAGGTAATCCAACAATGCTTGTTTCCTGGACATCCTAACAGTACGAATGTGGACTACATGTGGCTCGTCTGGGCGAAGCCTCCTGGAATCAGCACAGCCAGTGGCTTCTAAAGTCAAAATATGGATGCAAACTTTGGGTGAACAGAGGAGGAGGCAATCCAGTGAGAATGGCAGTACAATGGTAAGAGAATGTAAACGAGAGGTTACTGTAAAGTAAAACGTAAACAAAAGAGCATATACAACAATGCAAGAAGAAAACAACACATTTCCATATTGTTTGTTTGCATTTCAAGGTTTGATGGCAAGACAAGCTGGTCAAATTGGTGCGAATGTTCATCGCTCCAGAATGAAGTGGTGTTTCGAATTCCCTGAATATGGGCTTTGTTTGGGCTTCAGAGAAGGCAATCTTCAAGCTGTCATTGTTCACAAGTCTACTAATCCCCATGAATATGCAGTGTTTATCTTTAATTGGACTGGAATATCTTTTGGACAATTCTTTACAGTTACTCGAAAAACACTTGCATTTTTTTCATTACCTTTTGATAAAAAGAAGAAAGTAGTTTTTGTTCTGACTTGGAAGTCTTAAAGATAACTAATTTGAGAGAGACAATACGAATGATCTACGCAATAATCATTGTTTTTAGAGGTTTCATCCTTACTTCGATGATGGTACAGAAGGAACCGTTTTTGGTATGACACGAGCTCTGTCTCTAGACAGAATCAAAAAGGTGCAGGTGTGTGTGTTTGCGTGTGTCTCTCTATGTGTTTTTTGTGTATCTGTGTGTGTGTTTTATGTGTGTGGTTTTTGTGTGTGTACGTGTGTTTGTGTGCCTCTTTGTATATACTGAATGTAAGTATTCTGTGTGCTGCAAAGAGGCAGTGCTTGAATTCCCAATTTAGTTGATGCAATAATGGTCCCTTTGGGACTACAGATTAGTGAAGTGCCTGGCTACACAGTAAATGCAGGTGACTGGGTGCTCAGTGGGCTGGGAAGCTGAAGGGAGACTCACAAGAAGACGTATACGCTATTATAGCTGGGAAACTGGTTTAGGACTACAGAAGGGTGTCTATCTAGCCATGAGGACCACAGAGAAGAAACTAACGGGCATATTTATACTCCGTTTGCACCGAATTTGCGTCGTTTTTTTCGACGCAAATTCAACGCAAAACTAACTCCATATTTATACTTTGGCGTTAGATGCGTCTAGCGCCAAAGTTCATGGAGTTAGCGTCATTTTTTTGCGTGAACACCTTCCTTGCGTTAATGATATGCAAGGTAGGCGTTCCCGTCTTAAAAAATGACTCCGATGCATATGAGTCGTATTTATACTCCCGGGCAAAAATGACGCCCGGGAGTGGGCGGGTCTAAAAAACCCGCCTTAGCGCCGGATTTTAGCGCCTGTGTCAGGGCAGGCGTTAAGGGACCTGTGGGCTCAGAATGAGCCCAGAGGTGCCCTCCCCTGCCCCCAGGGACACCCCCTGCCACCCTTGCCCACCCCAGGAGGACACCCAAGGATGGAGGGACCCACCCCAGGGACATTAAGGTAAGTCCAGGTAAGTATTTTTTTATATTTTTTTTTGTGGCATAGGGGGGCCTGATTTGTGCCCCCCTACATGCCACTATGCCCAATGACCATGCCCAGTGGACAGAAGTCCCCTGGGCATGGCCATTGGGCAAGGGGGCATGACTCCTGTCTTTGCTAAGACAGGAGTCATTTCAATGGGGGATGGGCGTCGTAAACAAATGGCGCAAATCGGGTTGTGGCGTTTTTTTTGCCTCAGCCTGACTTGCACCATTTGTGGACGCCCATACGCCATTTTCCCCCTACGCCGGCGCTGCCTGGTGTACGTCGTTTTTTTTAAAGCACACCAGACAGCGCCGGCGGCTAACGCCGGCTAACGTCATTCAAAAAATACGGCGCCGGTATGGCGCTTCAGAATGGCGTTAGCCGGGGCAAATATTTTTGGCGCATAACTGCGTTAGCGCAGTTTTGCGCCAAAAAGTATAAATATGGCCCTAAGGGTCTCCTCTGGCTCACGGTGAGGGCCTCAGGTTAGCATATAAACTGATGATATCTGATGGTAATCAAAATGGACTGAAGTATAGATGAAGCAATCTTCAGGGATGACAAGCATGGTCTAAGAGCCAGTAGTGGATGTCTTAGGGCTTTCGTGGCTGGCAGTGTGAGGCTAAGGGTTCTGAGTGCCAGCTCCCCAACTCAGGGTCTGTGAGGAAAAGGTAAGTCCTTGATATCTCAGGCCAGCTAAGAGTCTCCTGGGTCATTTGAGGGCAATCAGAAGTTGGCACACTGTGTGCTTAGGGCAGATTGAGGGTGTCTACTGAAAGGTTGACACCCACTAGAAAACACTTTGAGCGCCCACAGAGTTGGTCTTAGCACTTGCAGAATTACACTGAAGGTCCATTAAGGATAACTGTGGACCAGTGAATGGTTTGAATGACAAATGAAGGTTTGTGACTTTGCTACTTGTTGATCTTTCAGGACAGGTTCAGTACGGGCGTATAATGCCTCAGCACAAATAAATTGTCTCTATAAGTGTCTGAAGACTAGCTTGTGATTGGCTATAGCTCAGCTTCGCAACACTTACAGTCGGTTGAGGGTGGTTATGACTAAGGGCCTCATTATGACCCTGGCGGGCGGCGGAGGCCGCCCGCCAGGATTCCGCCCTCCATTATACCGCTCCGCGGAGGGTATTATGAGTTTTTCCCTGGGCTGGCGGACGGTCTCCAAAAGACCGCCCGCCAGCCCAGGGAAAAACTCCCTTCCCATGAGGATGCCGGCTCGTAATCGAGCCGGCGGAGTGGGAAGGTGCGACGGGTGCTACTGCACCCGTCGCGTATTTCACTGTCTGCTACGCAGACAGTGAAATACTAGCGGGGCCCTCTTACGGGGGCCCCTGCAGTGCCCATGCCATTGGCATGGGCACTGCAGGGGCCCCCAGGGGCCCCACGACAATCCCTACCGCCATCCTGTTCCTGGCGGGCGAGCCGCCAGGAACAGGATGGCGGTAGGGATTGTCAGAATCCCCTCGGCGGTGCAGCGAGCTGCGCCGCCTTGGAGGATTCTTACGGGCAGTGGAAAACCGGCGGGAGACCGCCGGTTTTCTCGTTCTGACCGCGGCCAAAGCGCCGCGGTCAGAATGCCCAAGGGAGCACCGCCGGCCTGTCGGCGGTGCTCCCGCCCCCGTTGGCCCTGGCGGTTCTCTACCGCCAGGGTCAGAATGAGGGCCTAAGTAATGGTCTATGGGGGCCAAATAATGGTTGATGAGGTTTGGCTTAGGTTATGCAGGGGGCTTGAGAGGTAATGAGCAGGCTAACAAAAGGACCATAAAAGACAGAAGATGCTCTGTTTAGAGCAAGCCACCATCAATGATTTTACTTGTCTCGGTCTGCCATGTGAGGAATCAAGGAGAAATCTTCCTACTTTCAGGGCCGTTTGTTTTTTTGTTTTTGAGGAACAAACATGTTTAGAAATTATGCGTGAAATTATAATTAAAGAACGTCAAACAGGTGATAAAAAAACACCCACTCTGCATTCAGCTCTGCTATGATGCTTGTGAAAGATTATGTGTATTCATTTCTCCCACCCTCATGGTTGTAGTGCATTAAGACCGTTGTTTTATTGTTATTCCTTTTATTTTATAAGTATGTTAATTGCCCTTTCATCAAGGACCCTGTTACAAGTGTGCAGCTTTAAGTGCACGTTTTACTTCATTATGATTGATTGATTTCTTTACATTTTTATTATAAATGGAAACTAAATGTCTGCATATCTGTGTTAAAGATGTATTACTGTTGTTATGGGGAGATCTGCCGACCACTTTCTAAAGATGATTTTACTTACATCAGTGACTGTGAACTCACCGTAAACGGGTTAATTCCTTGAATCACATTAGTGTGTCAAACTCAGCATTATTATCTGTCTTTTATAGAACGTTGATATTATATATTCAGTTGTTCGGGGTTTATTTGGAAGCTTCATTTTAAAAGATATATTTTTTTCACCTCGCCTTTTTTATAAACATTTAAAAGAGGTTGGTACATTTTTAATGTTAACCTCGGTATATCATTTTATTAAGATTTCATTTTATGATTAAATTGAACATCAAATGCACTCTGTTGGCTTAAAACAAAAGTCCTCACGGCTTTATCATTCATTCCAATAACATGAACAGACACGAGTGCAAGACATTAATCTCGCTTGATGACTGCTCATTTCTCCAGTTGAAAATGCTTGTTTTTATATTCCCTTGAGCACTTTCTAGTGGAAATGTTTTAACAGTGGAATACATAATATATTTTAAACTTTTGTCAAACTGGAAGAACCGAAAAACACACCAGTAATTCTTAATTCTTCTAATTTTGTTGTTGTGCTAACCTTGTGTGAAAGGGCATCGTGGACAAAGATACAGCTCTGTGGGTTTAAGTGAATGTGTAGAATCTTGAAGCTCAGTTTAAATCCAAGCAGGATTGATTTTGCCATGCAGTCCTTTTGACATTAGAGAGCGAGCAAAACGTATTATTTCATTAGTGGCAAAAATGTGGTGGAGATTTGTGCCTACGTTTCGTATTTCTGACACCACGTTCAATATGAAAACATTTTACATCCATAAATGTGTGAATTAATAATGAATATTAACATGAGAATATTATTTTTAGGTAGAAAACAGTAGAAACTAAATGTATTTCGAGCACTAAATTATTATGAATTAAACACACTTATGATGGTTAGAAAAATAAATACAAATTTAAAAATTGTTTTGACATAGCATGCATAGTGTGTGAAATAAAATAATTTGCTATGCGTATTTGATTTGATTATTAAGGCGTGCAAAGGGGTTTTATTAATGTATTAATTATATTAATTTGCATTAGGCTTTCTTAACATGACTAGGCCTGGAAGGTTAATTTTGCAAGCAGTCCTGGAAAATTGTATTAGTTTATTTTATCCCCTCTGACCTGAATTCTGTCCCTGGGCAGCAAATGTAGGGGGTCATTACAAGCTTGGCGAGCGGCTACTGCCGCCCGCCAAGCAGTAACCGCTGTGCGGCCGCACTCCCGCAGACCCCATTACAACATCCCTGCTCGGCCGGCGGGGATGCGGCCGCAATATAGGAGCCGGCGGTGTTGCGGCCGTGCGACGGGTGCAGTAGCACCCGTCGCGCTTTTCACTGTCTGCTATGCAGACAGTGAAAAGCTGCATGGGGCCGTGTTAGGGGGCCCCAGGACTCCCCTTACCGCCAGCCTCTTCCTGGCGGTGCAAACCGCCAGAAACAGTCCGGCGGTAGGGGAGTCATAATCCCCAGGGCAGCGCTGCTTGCAGCGCTGCCCTGGCGGATTATCACCGCCGGGGCTAAAACGGTGGGAAACCGCCGGCCCCGGCTATGCGACCGCGGCGCTACCGCCGCGGTCGTAATACGGGTCTCCGTACCGCCAGCCTGTTGGCGGTACGGACGCCACATTACCCCTGGCGGTCAGAGACCGCCAGGGTCGTAATGACCCCCGTAATGTTGAATGTTGTATTGTATCAATATTTGTTCTAGCTGTTGAATGGAGCAGGAAACTACAGCAGGTGAAAGAATATTAGCTTAGTTTATTGTGTGCCATGGGAGAGAAACTGTTAGTAGCAAATTATTGGAAAATGTAATAATTTGGTGGAACCCTGTAACTAGAGGAAGATGACAACATATTTTTTCCTGAGAAAAGTTTATAAAGTTGCAAATTTTGTGGTGCCATCTGCAATGATTGGATGCTGAAACTGACACCCATAATGTGCTCACCTGAGGGACCAATCGAATGGATTTTGTTAGTGAAGAACTTTGAAATTGAAGTTAGTCTACCTGGAGATCTTTTTAGAGCCAGTTCCATGTTTGCTTAAGTCTGCTGCCCCATTTTCTTCTTTAAATCCCATGATGAGTTTTCTCATCATAGTCTTAACTGCCCTATTCTGTTATGTGGTTCAGTACTACTAATAGCCAAACTAATTCTTAACTGCTGATTTGTCCTATGTGCAGCCCATGTTCTGCACCATCTTGTTGCTGCTTTCAAACTGATACAGGAAGAAGGTGACTTTTACTGATGAATCATCCTGTCTGCTGTCTCATGAGGAGAGGTATAACTGAATGTTGCTTTTAATTTCCTTTTACCTTAATCACGTACACCAGCATATTTATATAGTTGGTTACCCTAGTTTGATGTTTTCCAAATTATTTTTGCCTTGTTTTATTTTTGCTTTTATCTGCATGTGTTAGCCCATTCTCACGCATGCAAGTCTCAATTCTGGTTAGTGTTAGGAATGGCCCAGCTCTCAAATTGATTGTTAAAACTGTATTTTGACGATTTACTGATGTCACCATCATCCCCTTTTAAGTCAAATAATAATGTTCATATTGTGTTGCTGCTAATCTACATAATTATTTTGAAGTGTATAGCAGTATTAGTGCTTAGTAGGTTGAATCTTTTCAGATGTTTTGGTCAGCCTATGTTTATGATTTAGTATTGCACATCATTTGAGGGACTGATTTTGGGATTGGAGTTTTGATTTAGTGTTGAGTTATTCATGATATTTAATATTGTGTATGGTAAATTCTCATTGATTTATGATTGAATGTTTCTGACTACTACCTTCTTCACCAAGTCCAAAGATTCAGTCGACCTCAGAGGGTGAGAATTGACGTTGGTGTTCTCTCACCTTTGTGGCTGTGGTTTCTGAACCCGAGGCAGGAAGAAGACTTCTGCTGGCATGCCAGCACATTGATAAAAAGAGTACCATTGAAGTATTTAATGACACCTGGGCTCTCATTGCAAGTGGGCTGATAAGACTGTATTGGTATTCCTGCGGAGATACATAGGATTCAGGGATCAGTAATTCTAGTTGTGGGAATACTATGGTGTTCATCATTTTACCCTATTGGTGTCCTGTGAATAACAGTTACTGCATCCAATTCACATAAATATTAATTTCTCAAGTACATTGCACATGGACGTTGGAGAAATTTCCAGGGTATTCTCAAAGTACTTATAATTCCAGATTTGGCTGCATTGGGAATTTCAACCATCTCACAATGAGACCCATGTTGGCTTCAATTATGAGTGTCCGATCCCGGCTTAAACACATGTCTGCGCAGGCACGGATGGGAAATACAGGTTTAATTTAATTGCTGCAAGTCAACGCTTCTGAGATGTAACCCAAGAAAACACCCAGTAAATATTGGTACATGCTGATTTTGGCGTGGAGAACACTATAATGTTTATACTATTCCCCATTTGTATGGGGAAAACTCATGACAGCAGTTATTTATTGGACCCAATAAATACCGATCACAATGGAATTTGCTTTTATTGAGGATGAAAATTAACTCAGCACCCACTTGGCCACTCCTATCTGGGACCTTAGCATCCAGGGGTAATGGTAGAAATGGCCACACTCTGAAATCTGTGGATACATTACCCTAGAATAACTGTTGCTTTCCTATGCAGAATGGCTCACCAGATTCATTTGTATTTTTTTTGTTTTGTTCATTGAGTTTTGATCAACACTGTTTATCGCCTGGTCACAGAAATGGCATGAATAGTTTCCAAAACAAAACTGCTAGTGGAAAACGAAATATAAACACAGAGTTAAATTGTGCTCAATAGTGGGTGCTGTAGGAAACAGCTAGAGCAGCGCATCCTGGATGGGTGGGATAGGGTGAGAACGTGGTAAAACAAGAGCTGAATGAGAGTAGCAGAACAAGACACCAGCTATTTCTTTGGATCTCTTCTTCATGACTTCCATCGTTCTCCAAAGCTCCAAAGTTTATCTTGAGCGTTGGGTGGACCACATATAAACTGTGTGCCTCTCAGTGGAGGGTTTTTCTCCTCCAGGTCCTAAGTGGCAACTCAAACAACTCAAGCTGTGTTGTCATTGTCTATTAAATCACTAAGATCTCTGAGAAGAAACTAACCCTGTGATTGAGAGAAGCCTTTCTATAAATTTAGCTCACATTATTCCAACGTACGCTGCCCTCTGTGGACTAAGCATCTTTGCCCCTGTATGGTTTGAGCCTGCCTTGTGAGCTTTCAAGATGGTGCAAGAAAATTGTTAGCTCAAAGGAAGCCCCAAAATTCCAGTTGCAAACATTGGTTAAGTATTTGTGGTGTTTTTTTTACAATATTACCACAATGTGCTCAACTTCCTCCCCCTCCAGATTTGTTCTGTGCTACCAAAGTGTTGTGCATGATTACTGCCTTATAAATTAGTTTTTACTTGCAATAGCTCCAGTTTTTGGCATTCCCTTAGTTTGGTTTACATTTGGTTTCCTAGTGCTGCTTTGATACAATTCCTCATGAATGTTACCTTCAGAAATTCTTTGCTTACCAAGTAACTAATAAACGTGAAGACGACATATGGTGCTTGAAAGAAATTGCTAGGATGTCCAGGTTTTTCTTACTTAGAATTCATAAAAAATGGATTGCTTCGTGCTGATAGCATTAGGGTGGTCTTCCCCCCCAATGTTTTGCCTGCCTCCCTCCATATTATGACCTCATTTCTGCTGGCCTTGGAACTCTGTGCACTTTACCACTGCTAACCAGCGTTAAAGTGCTTGTGCTCTCTTCACTCAAACATGGCAACATTGTCTCATGCTCAATTGGCATATTTGGTTAACTAATAAGTCCCTAGTAAAGTTCAGTACATGGGCCCAGGGCCTCTAAATTAAATGCTACTAGTGGGCCTGCAGCATTGATTGTACCACCTACTTAAGTAGCCCTCTAGCCTTGTCTCAGGCCTGCCTTTGCATAGACTGTCTGTAAAGTTTACCCAGCCACTTTGACTTGGCAACATAAACCTCTTGCCAGGCCTAAACCTTCTGCTCTCATATATATGCATCACCTCTAAGGTAGGCCCTATGTGACCCACAGAGCAGGGTACAATGTATTTAAAAGGCAGGACATGTACATTTATGTTTTAATGTGCCCTGGGAGTGAAAACTCCCAAACTCATTTTTCACTCCTGCAGGTCTATCTCTCCTATAGCATAACATTGGGATTATTTTATTACATTTTAGAAGTGTAATTCCCAATCTGGAAGAGATAAATTTGTCACGTTTGGCCTTTCTGGACTCACAATTTGAATTCACAATTCATGGTGAAGTCAGCGTTTGAATTGCAGTTCTGAAAATGCCACTTTTCGAAAGTTGGCATTTTCTTACTTTAGCCATTTGGTGCCTATCACCAATGCATGTCTAGGGTGGGGTGACAGCTGGGCTTATGCAGCCCCTCCAAAAATCCACACACAAAGGGACCTTAGGTGTGACTGATAGGCCATCAACATCCTGATGGACCATGCTGGGCAGGATGGGAGGGAGGGTCTGACACTTACATTTGAATGGGCAGTGTCCTGCCGCATACAATGGGCTGCATACCCCCCTGTAGTGAGTCTGAAGCCAGGGTAGGAAGAGAGGACCTCTGTGCACTCCAAATACCTTTCTTTGAAGTCTTCCCCACTTCAAAGGCACAACTGGGTATAAGTACTGGAGCTCTGACACCACGAATTCAGTACACTTCTGAACCTGTGGATACTCTGCCAGGAAGAAGGACTGCTGTACTGCTACAAGGACTGCCACTCTGCTGGACTCCTGTTTTGTTGAGCTGACCTGCTGCTTGCTGCCGTTTTGCCTGGGAGTGAGAAGGACTGGACCTGAACTCCACATGACAGAATCAAAGTGACTCCAAGGGCTTGCTTGTTTACCTCCTGTTTACGGAAGTCTCAGGGACACAAAAGACTTCTAACTCATGTACTAAAGCTCCTGGACCCATCTTCAACCAGCTCCTGACCCCCAATAGGCATCCATCCACTCCTGGGCCCTTGAAAGTGGTTTTATGTCTCCTGAAATCAACCTTTTGGCCTCTTCACGACATCGAATGGGCATGCTCGCATTAGAACTGCTTCACTCGCTGAAAGAATCAGTGTGGGCCTCTGCAAGTTTGTTTCTTTGCACAGCAAGTATCGCCCCTCGTGACTGGGAGACTCCAGCCAGCCTGTCCGTGACACCCATCCAACTCTTCATGCCGCAGACCACCACCAACAACACTCTCCTTTCTACTGGCAAACTTCCTGCCAACAAATGGGACTCTTTGCTCATCTACTGAGAGGTAAAACTTCAGTGGGACCCACCTCTGAATATGACTGATTGAAAATATTATTAAAGAAGGGCTGATTCACAAAATTGGAGTATAAAGTTTCTCATGAAGTGAAACTTACTTGTCTCCACCCCCTGATAAAGTGGGTGGAGCCAACTTTATGAGTGTAAGTTACTGCTGCCAAAGTGGTAGTAGGTCCAGCACCACACATGGCCAACCCCTTATACTGCAACAGCCTCCCACATAAAATAATCGTGACCATTGGAATTATGCAGCAGGGGAGAAATCAAATTATGTGACAGTGTAGACTAAATTATGGATCAAAAAAAGGCCAAATAATGCAGTATAATGGGGCACATTTTACAATAATATTAGCTCATTATTGTGCCATTTTTACATGTGTTAATACTGTATGGGGAAAAGTGTCACCTCATTTGTACGAGTTTGACACCCATATACAGCAATCAGCAACAGAAAGGTGACCAGTCGACCATAGTGAAGGTCCTTCCACTGCGCAGCAACATGTATTTTTAGTTACCTTTGATCCCACTAAGCTAGAAACAAACTGTTTTTGTTAAAGCCTACATGTTATGCAGCAGATGATGGATTATGTTGCAGATCGATAATTATATGGAAAATATCACATCCTCAAAATCACATAATTCCAATGGCTTTAAAAATTAAGGAGGTAAGGACTTTAAATAAAATCCCATAGTTATTAATAATAAATTAAATACATTGAAATAGTTGAAACTATAAATGAATTAATCATGAATTGAATGAAAGATAAAAAATACACATTTATTATTTAAGTATAAAATGTTGTTGCAACCATTTTTAATGTAAGACGTTTTAAAAATATAATTACATTACAAATCTGATCTAATTAATTCTATACATCACTTTCAATATATATAAAAGCATCTTAAAAATATTTTTGTTATAGGGCATTTAGTATTAAACTTAAACATCAGGAAAATAATTTTAATTTAATACAGGTAAATTAATTAAACAATAACTCAAATTAAAGGTAATAGTGTTGTAACTATTGTTTTTATTTTGTTCTTCTACTTTCATCTAACCTCTGTCACCCTGTGCATGTCCATTTAGTGTTTTCTGACAGTCGATCTCTATTGAATCACCTCTCTAACATCTCACTGTGCTTCAATTGTTCTAGGCTATGCAGCTTTTATTTAGCCTCTCCACTGTGTCTATGTTTTCAAAGGCAAGTTCTTTAAGGTTATAATGTTATTACGTGTTGCATAAGTTACTATCCTTGTGCTTGCTTTTTTCCTAAGTTTTGCATTCTGCCCACACAAAGAGTGCTTTCCACTTCTCTGGATACACTATTCTGTCTTTTTAGGGTCGAGCCTGCATCGCATGCGCTTGCGCATGCGTTTCGCTAGCGAGACGCTTTAGGAATTAAAAAGAGCTCGGAGCCCCGTCCATGTCACGTCAGTGTCTTTCATTGGTTTGTGGGCTTGCCTTTTAAAATCTGCTTGATTTCATTAGTGGATGGCACGCATATGTCACGCCTTTTCCTGTGGTTAGCGCTCCTCAAGCGCATCGACCAAGTACAGAAAACATACAAGGCTCGCTGTTTTCCATCCAGTTGGTGGACTACTTTTTCTCTATTTTCGCAGCGCGATCTCGCTTGGCAAAAGTCGAGCGATTTGCATGACATCGACCGTGTTACACAGTTAAATGCACTTTTTCCGATTACGTACATAATGGCACTTTTGCCGATAGGTTTTATTACGAGTGAAATGTCCGGTTAGGAGTTTACAGCGCTATTAGCTCTAACACGAGCAAAAGCGAGACCCGTTGCATTGCAAATGCTTGTATTTTTATGTAGTTCGTTAGGCCGCCCCTTGCCTTAAATGAGCTGTTGAAAGTGCCAAGTGACTGAAAAGTGATTGACAGTTCTGTGCATGACATCCTTAAGGCGCTCGCTTCGCGAATGGGTGGTTCCTTGAAATGGTATTTTTATGCGCTCTTCGCTTGCTGCATCAGAACTCACCGCTACGTTTCTGAAGCGTTCTATGTTTTTATGCATTTTTGTTCAAAGACTATGCTTGTAAAATTCATGACTGCTTTCCCTTTAAGCATGCATACAGGAATACATTGACTCTTGCATTGTCAAAGAGGTAGTCCAGAGAACACAGGTTTCATTCACACAGCAGAGAACACCTCTGCAAAGTCTATACGCTAATTGTAGAAGACCAAGGGCCAGATGTAGCAAAGGGTTTGCGAGTCGCAAACGGCGAAAAACGCCGTTTGCAAGGCGCAAAAGCCCCTCTGCTATGCAGAAATGCATTTTGCGAGTCGGATCCGACTCGCAAAATGCATTTCCGACTCGCAAATAGGAAGGGGTGTTCCCTTCCTATTTGAGACTCGCAATGCTATTCAATTTCATTTGCGACTGCGAAAGCGGTCGCAAATGAAATCGCAGTTACCATCCACTTGAAGTGGATGGTAACCCATTCGCAAATGGGAAGGGGTCCCCATGGGACCCCTTCCCCTTTGTGAATGATCACAAAAACAATTTTTCAGAGCAGGTAGTGATCCTATGGACCACTGCCTGCTCTGAAAAATACAGAAACAAAAGGTTTCGTTTTTTTTTCTAAGTGCAGCTCGTTTTCCGTTAAGGAAAACGGGCTGCAGATAGAAAAAAAAAACTGCTTTCTTAAAAAGCAGTCACGGACATGGTGGTCTGCTGTCTCCAGCAGGCCACCATCCCCGTGAGTGCCCATACTCGCAATGGGGTCGCAAACTGCGACCCACCTCATAAATATTTGTGAGGTGGGTCTTTGCGACCCCATTGCGAGTTGCAGAAGGTGTCTGAGACACCTTTCTGCATAGCAAATTGCGACTTGCAATTTGCGAGTCTCACGGACTCGCAAATTGCAAGTCGCAATTTGCTTTTTTCCTACATCTGGCCCCAAATGCCTTCCGACCGGCACATCTCTTCGCAACTGAATGGCAAGAAGGCAGATAATGCAAAGATGAAATAGCATGTTCCCTCATGATGGCGAAATCTCCCAAAGTTTATTGTTTGTGATTGTTTTGGACGAAGATATTTTCCCTCAAAGCTCAGTCAGTGCCTTATAAGTAGGGCTACTGGAATTATGTATCAGGAAGGACCAAATTTGGGACAGTGCTGACTAAATTATGCAGCAAGAAAAGACAAGCTATGTGGTATAGTGTGGCCCATTTTACGATAGTATTATTTCCATGAGCATCAATTCACCCAAAGGCCAGGGGTATTATAAGTGACATAACACTCCATTCGAACTTTACTTTCACACATTCACCCATGCTCACACATATACATACATTCACACACACACTGAATCTCATACAGACAGACTCTCACGTACAAGCACGCACACAACATACATTTAAAAGCATTTTTTACTTACCGTAGGTGCCAGGGAGGGTCGTATTTCAGCTAATTGTACTCCATTCTTCATTACGCTAATAGTGAATAGTAAGTTATTCACTATTAGTGTAATAAGCACGGACAGCAACCATGGAAAATGGAGCCCAAACCGACGTCCATGAGGACGAACTGGCCTTTTGTTCCTGGCACAGATTTTGCCACCTCTGAAGCCAGGAGTCACAAAGGCACTGCCAAGGGTCACAAGGGGTAAGCCAAGGGTCGCAGCTGCAACCCCTGATGACCATTAAATGAGATCCATGATTACTTCTTTATTTTGTCATTTTTAGGATCGAGACTGCGTCGCATGCGCATGCGCATGTGTATCTCTTGCGAGACACTTTATTAGTCAGAAAAGGGCTCGGAGCCCAGTCCATGTCACGTCAGTGTCTTTCATTGGTTTGTGGGCTTGCCTTTTAAAATCTGCTTGCTTTCATTAGTGGAAGGCATGCATACGTCATGCCTTTGCTGATGGTTAGCCCTCCTCGAGCGCAGCGACCAAGTACAGAAAACAAGCAAGGCTTGCTGTTTTCCATCCGGTTTGTGGACTACTTTTTATCTTTTTTCGCAGTGCTATCTCGCTTAGCAGAAGTTGAGCGCTTTGCATGACATCGACCCTGTTACATTGTTAATTGCACTTTTGCCGGTTACGTAGATAATTGCACTTTTGCTGATAGGTTTCACTACGAGTGAACTGTAGCAGCGTGATCGCGCTGTTTTTTCCATTTAATGTGGCAAGAAAAGTCCGGTTGGGAGTTTACAACTGCTAATCGCTCTAACTCGGATAAATGCGCGACCCGTTGCATTACATATGCTTGTTTTTCTCTGTATCGATCGTCCTATATGTGACTTTATTTTTCTTAAACCCACCTTTTTTATTCCCCTAGCATCCCATCTCGTTATGCCACATTGTACTTTCCTTTTTTTGTGGTTCCCTACTCCCTGTGATTCCCGGCATCTCCTGCGGAAGGGGGAGGCTGCATATTGACATTTCGTGCCAGGAGGTGATAATTTCAGGCAACCAGGACCCGCTGTATTGGAAATTATTTGAGTGATCTGAAGCAACCAGGACCCCCTGTGTGGTGCTTGCCCGGGCACATGCCAGGGCCAAAAGCGGGCCTGTCTGTGCACTTCCGTGCCTGGGCGAGGCTGGGGTGGGCCACCCCTTTATATCGTAGAGTAAAGGTAAGTGCATCCCAGTAGCCTGCCCACGATCTACCATTTGCTTCATTTTACACATTCGGCACAGTGTCAAGTACTGGACTCATGGGCAAACTAAAGTGTTTAGTTGGCTCCATGCAACCACTCCTCCCCTCAAGCCAGCACTAATTGACCGGATGCTACAACGAGTGTATGTGTTGTGTCCAATGAGATTGAGCTACTGGAGAGGAGGCTGTCGTTGGTTAGCCAGCATGATCTACCTGCTGCCAATGTTCCTCTTGAGGCCTCATCTAGCGGCGGATTTACAAGAAAGTGGTGCATCGGTCCCGATGCGCCACTTTTCTTGAGTTCCTCCACCACCACCTAATGACACCATGGTTGCACTGTATTTATAATACAGCAAACCATGATGATTGTTAGCACAATAGCATCAACATGTTTGATGCTATTGTGACGCTTTGCTGCCTAAGCGTCAAAAATGTTGACGCTAGTGTAGCAAAGCACAGGGAGACTCATAGGTTTCTATGAGTGCGTCATTTTAGCGCCTGTCCTGAGAAGGCGTTAAAAATGATGGAAAAATGGTGCAGATGTTGTAAATTTCACTGCTCCATTTTTTTGGGCCTCCCTGAGTCGGAACGCCCCTATTGCATACATTATGCTTAATGCAGGCATAATGTGGCGCAAGGGGTCGGAAAGTGGCACAATGTAAGTATTGCAAAACTTTCTAAATCTGGCAATGGGAAAAGGCCACCTTAGCGCTGCCTTAGCATTAAAAAAGATGACGCTGGGGTGACGACAGGTGGCACAAGGGGCTTGTGAATATGCCCTTTAGTGTGTTAACAGAGGCTCTTGGCATATGCTTCAACGTGCCCCACGAGGCAGTGCCTTTGGAAGAATGTGCTACTAAGGGCAGATTGAATACAACAAGGCAGAGGAGGGCACAGCGGAGCAAACCCAAGTACCCCAGTGTGAAGGCTCCTATTCAAGTAGAGCCCATGTTCAGCCTATCGATTCTGCTGAAGGACTTAGTCACGTCCAGATTGGATGGCCCATTTAGCAATCAAGGTGATGGACAGGGTCAACGGGATCCTTAGCATCGAACTTTCTCCCTTAATGGAATGTCTCGTCAAAATTGAGCTAGCACTCAAAACTATTTTTCTCATGCACCCCCAGCTCCAACAGATTGTGTGTGGTACTGATACAGTTGGACCTGGAGGGGTAGTTGGCTCCCACTAATATCTTCAGAGTGTCCTGTTCGGAATCTAAAAGGTCCCGCCCGGTTGCAGCCTCAAAAGTCTCTATGTCTGAGCTGTCCACACCAGAAGAAGGGGGCCTGGCATGGATCAAGTATCCATGAGGGATGCTCGTGAAGGGGCAGGTAAGCCTGCTGGCATCGCCCAAACTAACAAATTCCCTGTTATAAATTTGTCCCCAGCTTCATGCCCCTATGTTTTCATCCTTTTAAGAGTCCCGAAGCTGCGGGAGCGCCAGAAAGAAACATATGAGAGGCTAGTTAACAAATTTTTACATTGGCTTTGCAAAAACAAGAACTTCCCAGCTAAAATGGCCCATACTATACTACTGACATGGAGGGTAGGGCGGATTGGCCCAGATGGTGTTGATCACCTGGTGGACTGCATAATTGTTAATTTTTAATATCCAGCAATTGTGCACACACTATTTAGTGATAATATGTAGAGTCAGACAGGGGGGTCAGGAATTATACTCCTGCTTTTGGGCTATTTTTATAAACCAATCCCTTCCACTGAGCCTCCACAATTCCTGCCATGGGCAAGCCGTCAGCCTAGTTTACTTAGCTTTCCAAGAGGGACGGTAGGTCACGAGGGCATTTTAATATACCTGTTCATATTCACTTTGAAGTCCTGGAGGATGTTGATTGACTACCCCCAGAAGTGGGGCCAGTGTCCATCATTTCGTGTGAGGGGTTTGGAGATCTAGGTTTTCACATTCCTCAGGCTGCTAAGGTAGACAGGAGTGTGAAGAGTGCATCTTGTTTTTTTTGTCTACTGTGATGGGGGGCAGACATTAGGGTGAGCCACTACCACAAGAAGCTGATCATGTGAACAATTGCTTGTCTGTGATCTCTTAAGTACACCTTGATGCAAATAATGAGGGCTCCCTTGCTGAAACATCTCTGGTCTCATGGAACGTGACTGGGCTGCACTCAAAGCTGCTACAACCCAAGTGGAATGACTTTACAAGTGGCTTTGACTTTTGTCTTTTTCAGGAAACCTGGTCTATTGAACCTACATAAATGGCTGTTTATCTTTCCTTTTTTAACTCTGACATCTCCAGCCCTAAAGGGAGGCCATTGGGTGGTCTGTTGATTTGGGTAAAGATTTAGGGCCTGATTACAACTTTGGAGGAGGTGTTAATCCGTCCCAAAAGTGACGGTAAAGTGACGGATTTACCACCCGCCGTATTACGAGTCCATTATATCCTATGGAACTCGTAATACGGCTGGTGGTATATCCGTCACATTTGGGACGGATTAACACCTCCTTCAAAGTTGTAATCAGGCCCTTAGTTTAACTGTACCATTAAATTACTGCTGCTGGTCAGTCAAGACATTTTAGGCATACGAGTTAAAACAGAGCAAACGATAGACTAGACATTTATAATGTCTATGTCAGAGGTGTGAGAGGCGGTTGTTTGTCTCCCATACTACAGTTCCTTGAAGCCAGTTTAGATAAGATGCCGACATCCCACCATCTAATTTTAGGCTGGGATTTTAACTCTACCTTTGAACCCTTGGACAGGGATGATTTTAACATTATGACAGAGGAGGATGAATTATGGTCTATCCCGCAGTTGAATTTAGCCCTAGTTAAAAAATGGGCAAGGGTGGTACTACAATTAAATGCTCTTCCACTAGAATTCGGGTTAAGAGCCAGTAATGGCAGAACCAAGAGTGACAGGAACTGGGCTTCCACATTCCAGGGTCATAAAGGTTCTAGTCGAATAAATTATGTGCTGCTTGACCTCAGATTCTGGCCCTATGTAGTTGATATGGAAGTCAGGAGAACTTTTGAAAGTGATCATAGCCCATTATGTTTCTTTCTGAAATCAATGTGTGGGGACTGCGCAAATGATACACACCCTCTTAGGCGCACACAAGAACTGCTCCCCACAAATAATAGGCACCGCCTGAAAAGGCAGGGGGTAGCTCTGGATATCGATTTACTCACAAAAATATCAGGAGAGGTACAAATTGCCACTCGCATGATGGACACGTTGGTGCCTAGCATTGCATGTGGGACTACGCTTGCCAATACTCATTCAGCCCTTTTTGAGCAAATTAAGCAAAACTTTACGGCCCTGGAAGCGAGTCTGAAAGAGCAGTCAGCGTGCTAATTGGTATGATAAGAGATGTAAGATGGCTAGGACTGACCTAGTAAAGGCCATTAAGTTCAAGGATTTGGGCAGCATAAGTAAACTGAGAGCAGCTTACAAGCAAGCCCAGACACTCGCGAGGAGAGCATGGGAGGAAAAGAGGTTGCAAGATTTAAGAGATGCCTGTGGAAATAATTACTCTTCTAAATTGTGGGCCTTAGTCAGTAGCGGGAGCTGTGAGGTCACACTGCAACTGGATAATGCGATCCCTCCTGTGGTGTGGGTTAATGATTTCAAATCCCTTTACTCGGATGTCTCTTTGTTCGAGCCCTTTGTTCCTCAACTAACAACTTCTCTCTCTGGACTTAGGGACATGTTTGTTTTGAGCGAGGTCAACATCTCTATTGACATCATTATGGGTAGCATCATGGGAGATCTATTTAAATATGATAAAGAGATTTGAGCAAAATGCATTCTAGTATTGGCAAATCATATCGCCAAGGGCGCGCCTATTCCTCCCTCCTGGAAGTTGGCAAAAGTAGTACCTATTTATAAGAAGGGGGCAAGGGACTCTCCCAACAACTATTGGCCGATAAGCTTAATCAATGTGGCTCAGAAAGTATTTAGTCGTGCAATGCTGGCCAAGGTCCAAGAGTGGATTGAGGGCCAGAAACTCTTGAGTCCCTATCAGACAGGATTCAGGGCTGAGACGAGCACAATAGATCAGGGGCCATATTTATACTTTTTGACGCAAAACTGCACCGGGGCAGTTTTGCGTCAAAAATATTACCGCCGGCTAACGGCATTTTGGTGCGGCGTGCAGGCGTCATATTTATACTTTGACGCCCGGCGGCGCAAACCACAGGTGGGAGTCATTATTTTTGACGCACACCGCAGCGTCAAGTCATAAAGCAAAATGCTGTTAACGCGGCGGAAATGACTGTGGGTCGATTTACGACCCCGCAAACCGGATATGCGCTGTTTTTTGATGCAATAGCGTAAAAAAAAACAGCGAACACTGCCATTTCACCAGAGGAGAGCCAAAATGGATCCCAGATGCCACTACAGACCCCAGGAAGATGACAGCAGACCAGGAACCAGCCAGGATGACCCACACAAGAACCAGGACACTTTTAAGAAAAAAAGAAAGTGTTGCTTTAGTGCAGAAGAGCAGGAAATTCTGGTTAAAGAGGTGACGGAACACCAGCACCAACTGTTTGTCACCTCAAAGTTGCCAATCAGTAGGAGAGAGGCTATATGGCAACAAATTGTCAACAAGATTAACAGTGTGGCTGAAGTACGCAGAACTGTCATCGAGTGCAAGAAACGCTGGCATGACTGCAAGCGCAGGACCAAGGAAAAGATGGCCAGGAACAGGAAGGCAGCACTGCAGACTGGAGGGGGGAGTCCAGCACACCAGGAGGCCCTGGACCACATGGAGGAGATGGTCGCAGCCGTCATACCTGAGGAGATTGTCACAGGGATTCAAGGACAGGACAGCGCAGACTACCAGGATGCAACGCACACGTCGCATGTGGAATTATTATGTAATAATGTCATCTACAACCAGGGGGGGATACTGACCACAAAATGCATGGAAGTCATCTTATACTTGGAGTGGCATGGGTAAAGGGGCACGGCAGGGGGGCATGGCCCGTTCTGAGAAGACCTGGGGCACACCATTACACAACACCAACAACAGTCCCATGGGGCATGATGTTATGCCAACAATGGAGCAAAGGGAACGCCACGCCAGGAGAGAAGGCCACAACGTCAAACTGACATCCCGGCACACGTCAGCTACCATACCCCTACATTAACTAGGGCCCTCTTAACAACCTCTAGCCATACCGACAACTGGAATGTAACTGCGACAACAGTTGCCACTACCACCTCCGCTCTGTGTGCAGCTCAAGTAGCCAATGGCAGTAACCTCCCCATGGATCATACACACCTAAATTAGGGGGTGAGGATGACAACTTCAACAATCCCCAGAAACAAGACAAAGGCCCCAGTACTCTCAAATGTCAATGCCCATAGTTGTCGCAAACATCAGCCAATGTAAACAACAATAGGAGCTACACAGCACTAAGGACACACCCATGCTGCATATGTCAGGGTCCATCCTGTGCCTGGGTAACAATGCAACATCCCAAATGTCATACTGCTCAGACAACAGCATTGAGGGGGGGACACATGTAACTGGTCACTGAAATACACCTGCACAGTCAGAGGAATACTGATACGATTATCAGGGCAATCCAATGTAACACACATTCCCCAACATCAGCAGTACACATTACCAATGTCAACATCCATATCAGATCATAACATTGCCATGCATAGGATATGCTACATGTCAAATACATTTAAGTGGATGTGAAAGATCAGAGATTGGGGCAGGTCCAGATTGTTAAGTGTGCTGCCAGGGCCATCAGAACACCCACAGCCAGTGAAAGGTCTCACCATGAGAATGGATGTAGACGGAGGCTTGAGTAGGACAAGAAGGTGGCAATTCTCTATTTGGCCTAAACCAACACCTAGAGGCGATGAGGCTGAAAAGTCTAATAACTCAATAACATACATGTGACATGTAGGTGGGCCATAGGCCTGGTAGAATGCCCATCTGAAGGACTGGAGCAATTTACACAAAACAAGATCACAAAGTGATTTCATCAAAAGGCAGGCACGTCACATAAAAATTGCTACAACACAGAGACACACTAATTGTACCCTGTTTCATTGCAGAGGAAGATGGATCTCCTGCGGATATGCCTGTCCCAGATTTCCCTGATGACATGGATGACAAGCCGATAAACATACCCCAGGAGACTATCCAAAAGGTCCTTGAAACCCTCCAGACCCCACCTTCAGTCACAAGGAGGAGCACAGAACAAGCAACCACCGCAGAGGATCCACCCACCACCCCAATTGTAAGACCTGTCAGCTCCAATACAGCTGAGGACTCAGACAACACTGGCACTAGCTTTGAGAGAACTGTAGTTGGAGTACAGCGGGAGCTGGCCAAGGAGGTGCGGGTGGGGATGCAAAATATGGCAGCCATCCTTGAGGGGGTGCGTTCGTGCATGATGTCATCTGCAGATCAGGCAGCAGCTATGCAAGCCCTAACATCCATCCTGCAAGGACTACAAGAAACTGTCAAGGAATTCACCACTGCAGTAAGGGAGTTGCCACAACACCTCGCACCCCAAACCTTTCACTGCATGCACGAATGCAATCATGACCCCCTCAGGGCCGACCTGGCGGCCTACCATCGTGATGTGGCTGCTATTCTCAAGAACCAGCAGATCCTCCTTGCTGCAGTACTGCCCTTAAGACCTTCACAGGGAGCAGCGACTGGGATGTCTGACTCCACGTCTTCTAACACTGAGGTGTGTGTTGCCCCTTCACAACCAACAACAACAAGGACAGAGGAGGCAACACACACATCAGAAGAAGAAGACATGGAACAGATCACAATCACAAGGAAAATGACCCGCAAGCACTAGTCCCTGCGACATGGCCCACATTTACCAAGGTCCTGCGCTTTGTAACTTGCCAGTCTTTCAGCAACTGTACTCAAGCACTGTTCTGCAAACCACTGTATATCTTGTCACCCAGCCCAGTGATTGTCTCTCTCCAACTCATTGGCACATTCTGTCCCTCTGCACTGTCTGAAACATCAACCCAAGCATGTCAAAAGCATTTTGGTAAACCCTTGTGTTGGATCACAATGTAAGATGTCACGATAATGGACTCACAATCATGGACAATGTACAGAAAGCACTACAGCACTATTCAATAAATAGCACTTACACAACAAATCTGTCTCTGGGTAATGTAACATATCAACTGTTCAGTAGATAACTGAAATGTGCCTACTGTCAAATTACGTAGCTTGTCAATACAACTGTCCTGATAATATGTAGTCAGAGAAATCTGCACAGTGCCCATGATTGCATCATACTCTGCCCATCCTGAGGGACAAATCTGATGACGTGAGAAACCATACACCATCATGCTGTGTTGGACAGAAGAATGCTTCCTCAGGGGATAACTAAGCTATCAAATAGTGGCCGCAAAATGTTGTCAACATGCAAAAATAACACAAATAACATGGCACACTAATCTAAGCAAACACCACGAAAACTGCATAAATGAAGGTGTCTGAGTTTACAGACAAATAGGTAACCATGCTGAACTGTGTCACAAATGATGTATGAGAGTCATGAAGACAAGAATACCAAATTGCCAATGAGAACTCATCTTATCAGGGTGTCCATGATCATCATACTGCAGTCAGACCTAAAACTGTTTCCCCAATACCAAGTCTGGAAGCACTGTTTGTGACTTTCAAAACACACTTATCAACAGAAACATATTGTCATCCATATTAACTGTGATTGGTGGTTGCAATGAAGGGTCAACACTTTGCAAGGTAGCTCTGGGCTAGCTGCCAATCGTACAGCTCAGTTGGGATTTGTTTGTAGCATAGGACACAGATGTTATAGTACACAATTTATGTACACTGAATCCAAACCCACGATCAAGTACCATTCAACACATACTATTAAGGAAGGGTTAACCAAATATTTATTAAATGCTAACCACAGAAGAGGAAACTGAGGGAAAAATCTTACCTACCCTAATCTACCCTGACTACTCATTACCCACAACTGTCCCTAACTAACCTAAGCTACACTTACTTATCACATGTAACAAAACGTTCTAAACATCTACCCCCCATCCCCCTGATGAGATGGGACACATGGAGGACAACACATACTAACCTAAACACATACTATACTATCCTATACAAATATATATTTTTTTGTATTCGTTTTTTGTATTTTTCATTTTTTAAAGATTTTTTTTATAAAACACACAAGAACCCCAACATAGCCCCCCACCCACCCACCCACACACTTAATAAGTAAAAATATAAAGATTCTGAACCCCCCACCCACTAACACTAACTAAACTAACAGCCTATACTAACCTAACACTAAGCCCCCTAAGCCCACTAACTATAAGAACAAGGAAAGAGGAGGGAGGGGAGGGAATCATGTCCATCAAAAATTTTCTAGAGGTTGGCCCTCCGGAGGGTCCTCTTAATAGACTTAACACGCCGGTTAATGTGGCGCACATCCCAGCTCAGGTGGCTCAACTTGCGCAGCACTCTGTCCATCTTACGTTCCATTTGGTTGAAGGCTGCAGGGTCAACAGATGGAGCTGTGGCAGTCTGGGTACCGGTGGAGGAGGTCTGTGTGGGTGTGGTGCCAGGCCTAGTGGGCTGTCCTGCACCGGTGGCAATGCTGGGGCCTGGAAGTCCAGCAGATGTAGGACCAACAGTCCCAGCTGTGGGTGGGGCCACCTGGCTTGGATTGGTGGTTGTGCTGGTGGTGGCTGTGGTGGGCAAAGTAGGGCCACCCTGTGGGAAGGCTCTCCATGCCCCGGAGGCCCGTTCATGGCGATATCGCCGGGCCATCCTCCGGAACCCCGACTCCACCAGCAGGATGTGCTGGTATCTCATAGCCCGGCGCTGGAATTCACGGACCTGGTCTGGAGTCATGTTTGCAGCTGTGAAGACAAATGCAGATATTCTACATTAGTAACTGCATTGTGTGAAATGGCACAAAAAGTTAATCAGAAAATACATCTACTGTACTTGTAACAGCTCATATCACAATACAGATCATTGAATGTCCCTGAGGAAGTACAAGGCAGGCCAGCCTACAAAGGTCACATCACACATAGCACATCCACAACCTACAAGATGGGTAACAACTGGCTTTGACTTGCAATCTGAGTTCTGCCAGTTATCAGCTAAGATTCATGCTGCATATCCTCCGCCAAGACCTGGGCTACAAATCTCAGTGTACGGAAAGCAAAACTAAAGCCACATGGTCTGCAAGTTGTAACTGGACTTGCCAGTATAGTACCAAGTGCCAAACCTGAGTGCTTATACTAGTTTGCAACCAAACCGTCACTTATTCACATGTATGTGTAACATACTGGTAGCATCAGTACTAGGTACCCCATTCACAAACCCATGCCCGTGTTTGAGGGTGGGGGGTGGATAAACAACTATAATTTGCCAACAACATGTACACCGAGGAGTGTTTAGAAAACTCCACACGTGTTTGGCTCTACACACACACCACAGGTAAGGTCTATCAACAATTAGGAGTCAGCAAACCCTAGAGCAATCATAGGGCCACACATGTCAGGAAATGCAGAACTTGGTACACAACATATACTTCCAGTGAGGCCTGACTTACATCAGACACAGAGTTGCTAGAACACCCATGATCATGAATTGCATGCACACCTAGTCCATTGCACTCAAGTTCCACATACTTGTAGCACTACATGTGGAAGTACATGCTGCTAGGAGGTTCTACCTACTGTTTCATAATTACGTAGGTAAATAGGGAAGCAGATGTCTATTGGAAAGCAATTTGCTGTACCAATCTTGGAGAATGTGGGTCTGACAGGCTGCATAAATCTGAGCTGACTTCCAGTGCGACTCTTGGTGATACAAGTGTCATCCACATGACTAACCCCTGTACTCACAGTGGGGCCTACAGGAATGGCCTACAATCCCTACATAATACCATTGGATACGCATTGGCCAACTCAAAACATGTGAGAAACTGAATTCCCACTCATGGAACAAGAGAAAAGCTTGCCAAACGCAACACACCTTGCTATGCGTTCAACTCACAAGAGTCCATAACCAGCAAACACAACACATAACAGACATATCAACACTTACTGGAGTGGTCGGGGTCCTCAAATGTCGCCACCTCTCCCACTGTGTAGGGTGCCGGTCCACCTGTAAGGTATGGAAGGAAGAAATGTGCTCAAAATCTGTGCACAGCGCAAAAATTTCATAAACATATACAATGTGTAGGCTGAATAAGGAAATGGCAGCCATTCAGACATGATGGTACTGCATCTGATATATCACGGCCAACTTGTACATAGCATGGGTCTCCTGTGACAGTTACACACATATCTGCCCACATACATTGGCCTTAACTATCATGTGGTTTGCAAACATGCCCCGTAATTGGGGAGCAGAAGAAATTATGGAGTGTAATCGTCTCATCATGTGCATCCAAGAGAGACATCGAAAGCCTGGTTACTTGAGGACTGCATTACCAGTCAAACATGCCTTGTGGCCATGACACATTAATGACACATAGGTACAATGTACAGAGGGAGGGTCAGGGACTTTTGTAAGCCCCCCCCTGTTGTTACATTTGATTCAATTGATGTGGCCCAGCTATGCTGATTTGCACCACCCATGGAGATGTGAAGCCATGTCCATACACTTGGACTGCCATCCATATTTGGAATGTGGCACAACTAACTCCAACAAACATTCTAAGATGTTAGCTGAGGGCACATTACACCTTTTCACAATGTTTTCAAATCCAGATCTGACATGTATCCAAAAAGATCAAGGAACACAATAATCCCAAACATTCATAGTACTTCTGTGAATGCTTTCCTTCCACACTCACTAGACTCACAGGAGACATATGTCTGAGCCACTTTGCTATTATCAATTGACGTGAAGGCAGCACTCATTTTCTGCATCATGTAGTGATTCTAAAGTCAGTCTAGCAATTGCGTCAACAAAGTTAGCCTATATGTTGGTACATCTTTACTTCTCTGGCAAATGTGGCCTATATAGACATGATTGGCTCCTATTTTGTTTGCTTTTCTGACAAAAAGACCGCACCAATTTACTTAATGGAAAAGTATCCTGTAAGTTTGCTGAGCACGTGCTACCTGACAGCTAGCAATTGTGATCCTTGCAATAGTGCATCAATTATCCCTTTATGTTTACCCAGAATTACGCACAGTCAGCAAGTTAGCTGGCAGACATTGTACAAATCCTCTTATGTCACTACAGAGCATTTAATTGTGCACATTTACGTGAGTTGTACTCACCAACAGTGCCACCAATCATGATTCCCAGGTGGTCCAAGAGATCCTGCTCCCTGGTGATGAGGTCAGCCCACCTGTGCTTCAGCTGGTGGTCACTCCTCTGGCTGGCATACACACGCTGCAGGTGATGCAGCACCTTTCCCCACCGGATTCTGCGCGCCTCTGTTGGATACCCCTGTATCACCCTGCCCCCTGCCTGGATCATGAGCGGCAAGAAATGGCACACAAGCCAGATGAACCCCCCCAACTCCTCTTCCCCCATCCTGCCAAGACATGGCCTACCAGACATACTTGAGAAGTGAAAGGGAATAGGGGTAAAAGAAATAGAAAGGGGAAAGGGGGAAAGTAGGGGTACAAATACAGATGAAAAGTAAACTTAAGCACTAAAAGAGCCCAACTATCCCCAAACTAACACTACCCACAACAGACTCCAACAAACAACAAAAACACAAGAGAAATGGACAAATGTACACAAAACACAGTAGTACAGTATACAGCAACAATATTTATTTCACAAATGGACAATACAGATAGCACACAGGACAAAAAAGCACAAAATCTCAGGACAACACTCTCTACACAGCCACACAGTCTAGACTGCAAAGTGAAAGTGAAAGTACACCCACTGTACATGATCTGTAAACAAGATATCCTATTACATCACTTCCTGTATGAAAAGTCCCGTCTTGTTCGCATTATGCGTCATTTTTTGTCTACCAAAACTGTATTTGCGTCATTTTATTTGACGCACAGAAGTGAAAATGAGCCCGCATCCACATAATAGTACGTGGCCTGTACAAATATCTGGATGCGGCCTAATTTTCACTCCTGTGCGTCAAAAATAATTACGCAAATACAGTTTTGGTAGACAAAAAATGACGCATAACGCTAGGAACGTCAAAATTTAAGTGCATTAACTGGTCTTGGCCAATTTTTCTTGTTTTTTTGTTATGTTACATTTGGGACACATCAGAGATAGGCTGATTGAAGACACTATGGTGTTGATGGTGTATGTTCACATGTGTGACATCATACTGCAGCGGACCATGATCCGCTACTCCCTTCACAGTATTTTTACAGTTGGCTGACGCAATAGTTGGTCATAAGTGTGGCCTACATATATGTGTTGCAGAAATTGTGCATGTTTGGCATAAGGAGAGGATAGCAATGTGACGCACATATGTACAATACCTGAATGCCTTTCGCTAAAAGTGTTTGCTTTGGAAACTAATGTATTTGTTGACCAAGTGTGTGTGTATCACATGAAGCATATTTGTACATATGCTTGTATGAATGTGACGTCCATGTGTCCAGTCCTTAGATGCAAGTCATTGTGGAAATGAGAGAGGGCATGTGTTAGTCATACATGTAACAACACCCGTAAAGTGGACTTCCAAAATTTAGGGTCACGTAGACACCACATGTGACATAGCATGCACCAGATGGATGGCAGACGCTTATTCATGTCAATGGTCCACATTTTCAACATCCTATGTCCTAGAGTATTGGTAACAGCTTCCTAGGCGCTAGTTGGTGAATCCCACAGTGAGTCATACACATGCATTAAGGAAGTGGGTACCATGTTGTTTGCACAGACAGACAAGGGTGAATCTTAAATGTATGTTGACACCACAGTTGAGGCAATAGAAGTGAGCCCCAACTATCAAGTGGCTGTGGTGGACCAGCATACAAGACAGCACATGTCCACATATTTCCAGTGATCAATAGCACATAGGTGTCTTGTTCATGTGTGTGGTCCAATGATGATCCTGTATATTGTTTGGGGTGTAATTTGTCACAGTTCGGTCCAGGACTCATCATGAGTGAGTGTCAGCTATTCCTGTATCTACTGTGTATCCTTGGTTGATCAATGTGAGTAAAATGGATGTGGACATGTGAACCTACATGTGGATGGTCCAACCCTGTCACTAAAGACGTGTAATGAGACAGTCAACAGGACAACCTTGGTGTGCTGAGTGAGATAATGTCTCAGGTGTCATGTTCCGGCAGGTGTCATTACAACATTTGTACACAGGTTAGCCTCTGCAATTCCCACTGCATCTGGGAACATCATAGCCTTTGTGCTGATTATTCTCGCAGCTATTCACCACACACGGCCCATCACTATGTTGTGAGCACTGTGATTCTGTGTCTGAACTGTCGTGGTCCTGACATTTGTGTATTTTTCATGGACATTATCAGAGGTTGCTGGTTGTGCTGAAAGCCCCGTACCCAATCCCTGCCTAGGGCCCTGGGACACTGTCACACTTTTTCATTCATGCAAAACTGTGACCCAGACAAGGGATGGACCATGAATTGTGCATTTCCAAGAGGATGTAACTCAAATGGTACAGTTAAAAGGCAGATGATGCTATACAATGTATTTGTGTATGCATTGAAGAAGCCCATGCCCAATACCCCCGATGAATGAGAGGTTTGCTAATGCAAGTGTAGTACATATGTAGACACAGGGATACTTTAGAGTGACGCACAGACAGATGCCAGTCAGGCTGACAGAATGCAAGGTGATTAAGGATCCACCAATTTGACAAGTTACATAATCAGTGGTCTGACTCAGACTGTTTGGAGGACACACTAGAGAGCTGACATGTCAAACTGTGTATGTCCTGTGTTTTTGAAGGTGACAAATGAACCCAGTGGCTGTGTTACACGGCTTAATTAGTATCAATGCTTGACGGTGTAATTGACTAAATGGCAACTCCTATGCTGTTCCAGGCATCAGCAGGGGCAGTGCTTTTTGAAATGGGTGGTGTGCATGGAGGTGATCACAGGTGTGGGCTGCATCTGTTTCTCACCAGTCCTGTAGGTGAGACTAGCATTCTAAGGGCCAACTGACATTTTCACACGCGAAGCAATCTACAGGTGCTAACAGGGCTTTGAAACTAGAAGATGGTGTATAAATTAACCTGACGTCCATGCAGTCAGATGTTCTATGACAATGGCATACCATAGGAAAGGGTGTAGCACACTGGTTTGCTAATGTTGGTCTGTGTTTGTAGAGGAGGGAATATCAGGGTACACGTCATAGTATGCCAGGGACCTCTTCCGACAGGTGGGTTGTGACCAGGTGCAAGGGTGTGTCAGGAGTTAGGAAATGGGCTGACATGTAAATGGAATGTCATGTGTGCAATGCTGCTCATATGTGTGGCACTTGTGCTGTCTATGTTCTGCTTCTATGGGACTCTGGTCACAGATAGTCCTTGCAAATATTGGATGCAGTTGGACTTACTGCTGTCATGGGTCTGGTCAGGCATTCCTGTTACTGATGCCAAAGCACACTGACTGCCTAGTGTATGATGCTTGTTTTCCCCTTATTGAGTGATGGTGTCTTAGTTGTGTGCCATATGCTGCGTTTGACCTTGATTTCAACATGTAAGTGTGAAATAGTTGTGGTACTCTGCTATTGGCCTTCAAAGGAGAAATGTACATGATATATGTCATTAACAGTGTGTGTCTATGTGACCATTGTATGTTAGGCATCACATTAGCTCTGGGATGTTCAGTGTCCTACTCAGTATATCATCAATGCTCCATGAGACAACACTCTTATTCTGATGAGTAGAGATGAAGGTGTGCAAAAATGAATAGCCAGACCATGATATGGTGATTATAATAGGTGTTTATTGAAAATATTTAACTAAAGTGGTGAAGGTGATTATATTTAAAATAAATTGTTGACAATATGTTGCCGCCTGCGTATACCAGCGGCCGTGTTCTGTAGTTCCCCCTCATGTTGCAGGCCAGCATCCTCCTATTCCTCCTCTTCAGGCATTTGTGGCTCTGGTTCCAGGAGGAGAATGTTCCTTTTGATGCAAATGTTGTGCAATATTGCACATGTTAGGATGATCTTACAGACCATCTCCAGGGAATATAGGAGGCTACCACCAGTGATGTTGAGGCACTGGAACCTTGACTTGAGGATGCCAAAGGTCCTCTTGACAATGCTGCGTGTCCTCCTATGTGCGTCGTTGTAGGCACGCTCTGCAGCAGTACTTGGGTTGCCAAATGGTGTCATAATCCATGGCTGGATGCCATACCCCTGATCAGCTGCAAGAGAAAATGATTGGGATCATGTTGAGGTAGCTGGCCCTATTGAAATGACCTTTCATGGCAGTAGTTGTCTTGTGTTGTCTGTGACTCTTTTGTGTTATAATGTAGCATCCTAGGCTTGTAGGATGTACCATCTGCATTGTGTTGTTTCCTTGGCTGAACTAGTGTTTGTCTGCTAGCCGTTTGTCAGCAGTATGTATTGGGATTTGCAGTACAGTGTGCCCTCCCTAGCATTGTGACTTGTGATACAGGTGTCCATGTGTCTTCACTGGGGGTGAGATGATAGTTCCATACACAGTTAAAATTGACAGTGTTGTTAACACATTCATATCAATGTACCCTGGACATCCTATACCTTTAGACTTATGCAATGGATTAATGTAAAGGTCAGTGGGACACTTACATTTTGCAATGTGACATTTGTGCAACCCACTCCACACGTTGTGATCTTTGACGTCTTAACAATAGGCTGTACAGTAATTTCCAATGTGTGACAGGTTCAATGGTGACCTAAGAAACATGGCTAGCGATGTCACGACCTCAGGATGTTCCTGTTCACATGTTGCTGTTGTGGAGAATGTGTTGTGTGTCCTAGAGGGTTGCTGTGCAGTGTGTATATAAGTAGGTTTTTGTACTTACCAACAAGTAGTCCATTGCCATACAGTCCATCCTGGAAGTGTTGATTGATGGTGCAGTGACGGAAGATGAATGAGTCATGTACACTCCCAGGATATTTAGCCACAATGTTGGTGATCAATCCCTGGTGATCGACAATGGCCTGCACGTTGATGGAATGTGTGTGCTTCCTGTTGTGGTAGAGGTGTTCAGTTGCAGCAGGTGGCACAAGGCGTACATGTGTGCAGTCGATTGCACCAAGGACGTGTGGGAAGCCACTGATGAGGTAGAACCCCTGTTTTGTTTCCTGCTGCTTCTGCAGTGTGTTAGGGAAGCAGATGTGCCATGGTGTCAGTCCAATGATGTCATCCAGTACTTTGGGCAAAAAGGTGGAGAATGATGGTTGTGATATTCCGGCAACCAGGGCACCAGTTGTTTGAAAAGAGCCACTTGCCAGCATATGAAGTACGGCAAGCATCTTGGTTTCTGTTGGGATGGTGCGGGGTGTCAGCAAAGTGGGGGCCAACTGCGGTTCAATGTTGCGCAGCAGCTGCTGAATGGCCTGCCAGTTCAACCAATACCTGTGGATGATGTTGTGTTCCCTGAGGCCCTGAAGGGTGGTTCTGGGGCGGAATATCCTCTCCTGCCTTCTGCGCTGCCTTTGGGGTCCCGGCTGGTGTTGTTGTAGCTGCTGTTGTTGCTGCTGGGCTCTGCGTCTGCGTGCACGCTGGATTAGAATCACCTCCATGGCTCCCTGTTGCTGCTCTGCTGCTCTGATGTTTGTTTTGTGTGTTCTGATTAAATACAGGTGTGTTTGCCCCATTTTAATGCCTGCCCTGACCCAGGCGTTAATTTTTTACGCAAATCGGGCTGTGCGTCATTTTCCGGCTCCACCTCCCGGCCGTACGTCATTTTTGCCCAAAAGCATAAATACGATGCATGGCCGTTTAAGCTAATTTTTGGACGGGAACGCCTACCTTGCATATGATTAACGCAAGGCGGGTTGTCGCATACCAAAAATGACGCACACGGCGGAATTTTGTCATCCGCGGGCTCGGGCGTCAAAGTTTGAACACGGGGCAACGTTTGCACTGATTGTGCGTCAAAATTTTTGACGCACAATCGGTGCAGATGGAGTATAAATATGCCCCCAGGTTTTTCGGTTTCGGAAAACTGTGCTAATAGGCAGGGGTAGCTTATTGGTGGTGTTTACCAACTTAAAGTCCACATTTGACCTGGTACCTCGCCAAAATTGTGGTCTGTATTACAAGATATGGGGATGCTGGGTGATTTGTTGTCTGTAATAATTCGTTTACATGAAGACAGTCAGGCAGTTAATAGATGGGGCGAGCAAGGCCAGATAACTGATCCATTTAACATTGATAAAGGTGTCAGACAGGGATGTGTGATCGCCCCTACTTTATTCTCATTGTTTTTTAATGAAGTAGTCAACATCCTCTCTATACCCCTGACAGATGCCCCAT
Organism: Pleurodeles waltl; assembly: GCF_031143425.1. Lineage (NCBI taxonomy): Eukaryota > Metazoa > Chordata > Amphibia > Caudata > Salamandridae > Pleurodeles > Pleurodeles waltl. Next base: position 126,411,841 of record NC_090448.1, read on the forward strand.
CGATTGGAAAGCATAAAATATCAATGATCCTATTTGCAGATGACACATTATTGGTGGCTAAAACATTTGCAGGCCTTCAACTCTTATTAAATAGATATAAGGAATTCTGCAATCTAAGGGAGCTTGTGATTAATGCCACCAAAATGAAGTTTATGGTTATTAATCCACATAGGTCACTAAGGAGAAGCCTTGTGCTGGGTGGTGATTTTCTTGAGAAAGTCAACACTTTTGATTATCTTGGTAGTATTAAGTTGGCAGGCAATATGTCATGTCAATCCCATGTTCATAAAATGGAAAAAAGCATAGGCAAATTGTTGGTTCTTTGCTGCACAATCATAGAGCTTGAGTATGCAAACCAGTAGCGGTTGCAAAACAGATTTATGACCTAAAGGCTGTGGGGTCAGTTCTCCATGGGGCCGAAATTAGAGGTTTCTCATGTAGTAATTAATTGACTAGGTTAGAGTGCAAAGTTTTGAGAAACCTTGTCCATTTGCCAGCAAGAGCCCCGCTTTTACCCCTGAAACTTGATATGGGTTGGACATCTATCAGGGGTAAGGCTTTGCTCTGGCCCTTGTTCTATTGAAGAAGGCTGATGACCACACAAAAGCTGCCTTGTATGCGAAGAATTCTGGGAATTAGTCAAAAGTGACACCTCTCATAAGGTAGTGTGGTTCCATAATATCAAGAAGCTGCTTACCTTGTTGGGTCTACAGGCTGTATGGAATAACAATCAGCTGGGAATTATTCCATCAAAGGCCCAACTGAAGAATTGATACTGGCTGTGGGTTTCACAAAATGACAGAGCCTTGTGTGACAAAAGGCACGTGGTGAACCACTGCCCTGAACCTTATCTGGACGTTATTTCTTTGCCCAGAGATAGGAAATTCTCCATCCATTTGAGGTCCTTTACGGACAGCTGGGCATCAAATTCTGTGGCTTTTCCCCTGTGTGGCGGCTGCAAGTCTGTCAAATAATCTATTGCCCATGTATTATTTGCCTGTTGCGCATTTGAAAGCCCCCGTTTAAAGTCAACTAAACCAGCTGCTAGGGCCCACGGACCTCTCAGCAGCACGTGTGCCCTGAGGATTTTGTGAACGGACCATAGCCTATTTTATGCTTCCTCCGTCGCAAACTTCCTAGGACATATGTGGACTATGAGGGCAAAGGCCATTACGCAATGGGAGGAGAATGTATGATTGCGTCCCTCTTCACTAAATCTGTGGCTTTTGTGAGAGTTTTTTTTGTTCTCCCTTTGAATTCCAGCATGCTTCTGTCAGGGTGGCTATTCCTCGACCGAGCAGCCCCTAGTAATTTTTATTTAATCCGATTCGTATGAATTTGTTGTTGCTTTTGCACAATATTGCAACCCATTTATTTGCTCAGCATGGCCCGTGTATGTTTCCACTATTCTTGGTACTGTATAGTTTACACATCCCCCTGAATGTTTATTCTGCCGCTTTGCATAACCTTGCAATTTTCCATTGTGTTTTACTATGTTTTTTATCGCTGCTTTTGTAAATTATTATGCGTGTTTTTAGTGTTTTTGTTCCTAGGGCTCAGGTCTTAGGACCAAGATGCCCTTGAGACTATTTTTGCAACGATGGCATTACATGTTTTAGATTAGTATTCTATGTTATTTGTTTGCATTTACTCTTGTGTTGTGCTGTGCTTTTAAGTCATATGGTGCCGAAATAAAGCTATTTGACTTTGACTATGATATTTCATTGGATTTGCTACTTTGCAGTCCATTTTACACTGTTAGTTTTTGTGGGGTTACGCCATGACTCAGTATTTCTTGGACACAATGTTTCCAGTCCTGTGCATTATTTTTTGCAAATCACAGTTTTTCGGTGTCTTAGTTGAATTAGCCTCGAACCACATTAGATGTCTCTGAATCTGATGATCTGCTTGATAAAAATCCAGTACAGGAAAGCAAGTGTCCCTGTGAAGTGGAGTCATCAGGTCGTCCTTAATCATACATCCCTCAATGATGTATTGGGGATACACTTGAGAGGATACATTGATTAGGTAATATCTTCAACATTTAGTTTTAAATGTATTTAGGAATAAAGCTCATCTTTGTCTTTATGGCAGGTTACAGGGATCCCAGTGACAAAGGGGAAATTAGGGAACATACTATTCACTTTAATTACAAAGGCAAACTTATCTAAAAAGTGAGCAAGATGTGGTCAGTCAATTTTAACTTTTCACTTGGTATAATGAGTCGAGGGGCTGCAGTAATTCTGTGGCTTGTGTAGTCTACCAAAATAAATGGCAATAGTATTTCTTGTACAGTAAGTAACACAGCCACCATTGGCAATTTGCATAGAGCCCCAGTTGTCATTGTCAGTTGCCAACCAGGTAACCATTATCAGGCCCTCTAGCTTACCTGCAAATTAAGCAAAAGTTGCACTATGCATGGACCAGGAATGACCCTTGAGTGAGGAATGACTTCCTGCTACTACTGTTCCAGCTTATTTGCATTTCAGTGGCTCCGATCTTTCTACAGCAGGCTGGTGTATGGCAAGGGACATTACCAAGGGAGAGGGAGAAGCAGAAGAAAGTGCAGGCAATGGGGCTTAGGCTTCGATGGTGGGATGTGCTGGTGTGAGGGATGTAGCTGCAGTAGCAATGGTTTCCTGCTTCATTAATTTAATAAGTGTATGCTTGGCACACTGTGGCAGCTGATTCCTTTTTAAAATGGTGCGGCGATCCGACAGGCACTCCAGGAATGCCCTTAGGTACAATCCCCAAGCTCTCGATCGTGGTCTGTTATGAATAGTGTTTATAATGGGCTACAATCAACAGCTCTGGAGTTGAGGCTGAAGGCATTGCAAGTTTCTCACTCTGCCTGGCAGGATGTAGAAATAAATAAAACTGTATAGTAATTTAAAAAAAAACATGCCTACTCCGGTCCTCTCCAGGACTGCAGATCGGCAGCAAAGGATCTCTGAGGCGAATCCCCTTAATCAATCATGCATGAGAGAAGTGTTACGATTGGTTGGAGCGGGCTGGCTCTGTGCTCCTACAGGCACTGGAGGCCTGTGCCTGCTCTCCAACCTGTTGTTGAAGACAGATCAGCTTGGAGAGGTTTAAAGTGCACGTCAGGCTGGCCTTTGCAAGATATCTGGCCAAAGTGACATGCACACTTTAAACTTTGAGGGCCTGATTCACAAAGATAAATGTACATTTTTATGTAGGTTTATGATTTTTTTGCAATTCATAAATAGTACCTTTATGACTGCCTGTCTTTTTATGTGCTGAGTCTCGGCCATGAGTGCTGAGTCTTCGTAGTCGTAAAGATACTACCTGTAAAATTATTTGGAATGTGCAAAAATTCATAAACGTACACAAAAGTGTAAATTTAATGTTGTTAATCAGGTCCTGAGTGTGCACCACTCCTCCTCCCCAGCTGCCAGTCAGCAGTGATGGCCCCACCCCTGCCCTTGGCTTGAGCTGTCTGGCTGCACTGAAAAATAAAACAGTAATCAAAATAAATTATGACTGTTTTATTTTTCATGTTTGGTGCACAGGAAGCTCCTTCGCCCTAATGGAGGCACCGCTGCTGCATGGCAGTTTGCAATCTTTGAAAAAGAACGGCAAGTTGGTCAGCTTTGCATGATCTCACACCTCTAATTAGAACTTGTAACCTTGTTACACGCATATTTTTCAGTAGGCACACTTAATTCGTGAGCTGTTTTACTAGTAATAGATCCTATGATTTGCAGGATACAAACTTATCTGAAGAGTATATGCATTTTCATTTTAGCCACACAGGAGTGAGGGGTATGGGTTGTGAAAATGCTGTACCATCAACACTGGAATTCAGTGTATATTTACAATTACACAGATCATTTACAAACCTGCAATAGACACGTTCTTTATTTTTGTTTAAATGCTTCCTTAACACATGGCTCATGTACAAGGACCATTTTAATTTGTCATATGTGTCAGCAGTTTCTCATCTGCCAGGGGCACACTTAGGTGGATAAAAATGAGGAGGGCCCCTGTTAATTCCTGTCGCTGGTACAAAATGAAGGCGGTTTGAGTGCTCACAGCTGTGGAGTTGTTGCTGAAATACTTGTATTTCTTTCCACTGCTTAAGCCCCATTTAAGCAGTGTAAACCTACTCATAAACGTACACAATTAACCACTACTATTTCAAATTTGGAGTCTGAATTAAAAACTTTCTAACTTGCAGTATTAAAGCATACTAAAGTAGTGAGAGCATAGCACAGCTGCCTGATGCAGTATGTCATGTGTGACACCTTTATGCAATACTGGATTTTTAGCACATTACAGTCAGGATCTTTTTGTATCACCCTTAACATTGTAAGAACAGGTTTTTTAATGCCTGCATGTAAAATGCAATTGACGATAAGGACGCACATGACTGGTGATCTCACCTCTGACTCAGATTATGTGTATTTTACATTCACTAGCATATAATGCGTTATTGTGGATCTGTGTAGGAAAGTGGATTATTATTTTGGGTGGGCAACACTAGCTTGTCAGGCTGAACCCTAAAGTCGCTAAATTCACCAAAGCCTAATGCCCTGATAGCAAAGACACAGAGCTGATAAACTTAATTTAGGGCGATGTGTGAAGTATTTATTCAGTACCAAAACAGTAATAAGGTAAAAAACACAAAAACAAAAATCCCAAATTAGATTTATGTGAAAATAGTGACAAAAAGATGCAGTGCCTATGAGAATCAATGGAAACTAGAGACTAGGACGAAGGCATGACTTGAGCCAACCACACTGGAGAGCAGATTGCAGTGGCAGCTGATTCCTTTTTAATGTGATGGAGCAATCAGGCGGGCACTCCAGGAAGGCCCTTGGGCGCAACCCCAAAGCTATCAACTGTGGTCCATTATAAACAATGTTTATAATGGGCTGTGATTAAGAGCTCTGGAGCTAAGACTGAAGGCAGTGCAAGTTTCTCACATATACTTACCTACTCCAGAACTCTCCGGTTCCACAGTTTGGCAGCAAGGGGTTTCTGAGCCATATCTAGAATTGTTTTGTAGATATGGTGTGGAAATAAGTTATATGTTTGTATGATTGTATGATTATGTTGTATGTTACGAGAGTAATACAAAGAGAGACAAATATTAAGGAACATTAATAAAATGTAGGAAAGTAAATAAAATCCTATCAATGATCAATTAATATTTTCATTGTCGATTCATTAGTATCTATCCCCTCTGTGTAAGTTTATCCATTGTATTGTCATATGGCCCATATGCAGTGGGGTTATAAGGGCTCCCCTAGATGATATGGCTCATGCTGTTAGGCACCATGAGAGAAGTGCCAGGATTGGTTGGAGAGAGCTGGCTCAGTGTTTTTATAGGCACTGGAGGCCTATGCCTGCTCTCCACCCAGCTGTCCAAGACAGCTTGTGTTGGAGATGTTAAAAGTGACCACGTCAGGCTGGCTGTTGCAAAACAGTCGACCAAAGTGACATGCGCACTTTAAACTTCAAGTGTACACCACTCCTCCTCCCCTGCTGCTGATAGTCAGCAGTGATGGCCCCACCCCAACACTTGGTTTGGGCTGACCGGCAGCACTGAAGATTAAAACAGTAGTAAAATAATTGTATTACCATTGTGTTTTTCATGCTTGTTGTGCTGACGGGAAGGTGGGCATCATTCCTCTCCCCTAATGGAGGCACCGCCGCTGGTGGGTCGGATACACCAAACAATTTTTTCCATGTCAAGAAATTTACTTTTTGACTCAGGGCCGGATTTAGACTTAGATGAAGTACCCTCTTCTCCAAAGCAAGGTACTTTCTGCCAGATTTAGAGCTGAGCAGACCGTGATTTCACTGAATATCACAATTTGTTAATGAATCACACCAATGCGAACCAGTTTCTTTAGAATAACCCCCAGAGTCACGGGTTCAAACACTAGCAGTGCTAACGTCAGTTATTTCTTGAGCATCACATATGTAATGTGAACCCAGTGCTCCCAGAATGACCTGTCCTTGTTTTGATAGATTACGGAATAGGCTGTTTTTGTGCATATCCACCATAACTGGTGTAAAATATAAACAGACATTTCCCACTTTAATGTGGTAGTTTTCAACTGATATAATAAACAATTTCTTAATGATTGACAACATTGAAAATAACATTATGGTGTAGAAACTCAGATAACTTAATTATAATTGTTGGTATAATTCCATGGAGAAAAAATTAAACAGGTGTAGTGAATCTAATATCTAAAATACTTTTCATAGTGGGGAGCAATGAACAGAATCCAATGCAGGTCCTAAGGTCTACAAATGTCAAGTATAGAAATGCATTTTTAATTTAACATATTTCCCAACTAACAGGCACATCAAAAGAACTGATCAATTGTATTGACTTTTTCTCGAAAGCTCACTTGAATATGAAAACGGGCGTTAGTACCCAGTGTTTCATAGATATAATTTTGTCAGTATAATTTTACAATCTTTTCTTTATAATTATCACTTTGACTTATTGGTCGAACATTTATTGGATTGGCGCAACAACTTTTTCAAACATTTTATAAGATGTCTATCTGGAATGTTAGTGATGGAAATTCATACTCTGTGCATGTTTTACCCCAGGTTGAGACTTCATGTGTACACAGTGAAAACACCACAGAGGTCAGTAAGCCCTTTCACAATATATAGCCTACCCCATGTCAGAACCAATACTTGAAGAGTCTTGTCCTTGACAGGCTCTCTGTGCACAGAAACCAGGCTGCATATGACAGTAGTTTCACTCCCACAGCCTGCACACATGGGTACATGTATGTGCTCAACTGTAACCATTTCACTGCCTCTGCCCTAGCCTCACAGCAGTGACCTTACCTTCAAAAGTGGACAAAGGGAGTTATCACGCTTAGTCCAATTAATGTGAATTTACAGTGGCTGAGACTCAGGTAGTGAGACTCACTCACAGTAAATAAGGTACACAAATGTGAAAGTTCCTGTGGCCCTAAATTACCTTCAGTACCTGTAGAAAGGGAAAGTATGGACTGGAAGGGTGGCGAGGAGGATGAGTGATTAAGAAAAGGAACGTGGAAAAGTGGTACTATATGCACACAGGCAAGGTCCTGTAAATTAAATGCTGCTAGTGGGCCTGCTGCACCAATTGTGCCATCCACTTAATTAGCCTTTAAACATGTCTTAGGCCTGCCATTGCAGAGCCTATGTGTGCAGTTTAAACAGACATTTTGACTTGGCAAAATAAATCTTTTGCCAGGTCCATAAATACCCTTTTTATACATAAAAGTCACCTCTAAGGTATGTCCTGGACAGCCCAGATGACAGGGTTACTGCAAGGCCTGCCTCTCCTATAGGATAACATTGGAGTTACCTTATTACATTTTATAAGTATAATTTCCATTTGGGAAAGGAAAACTAGTTCATGGCTGGTCTCTTTGGAACTGGGGTGAAAAGTCTATTTAGACATGAAGTTGAATTTTTGATCATAATTTTAAAAATGCCACTTTTAGAAAGTTGGCAATTTTGTTCCCACAGCTTTTTGTGCCTATAGCCAGGCCTGGGACACATGAAGGTTGTAACTGACAGGCTGTGTGAATTCCATCCAGACAGTTACCCTAAAGAAGGTTTAGCCGTGCCTGTATATGTCATGTGCTGGCCGGTTGGGGGGGTGGGCTGAGTACAGCCCCACTTACAGCTGAATGGCCTGTGCTCTGTCTTCACACGAATGACCTAACAACCCTGCATTGTAACTTCAGCCAGCTTGTAGCCAGGGCAGGCAAGGTAGGAAATTCCTTGCACTGCCACTGTCTAGAAGCTTATCTCACCTTCGATAACCAGGGCACCAGGTTATGCAAGAAGGATCTCAGGCACCAACTCTTCAGTACACGTCTGTACCTTTGAATGCTCTGACAGGAAGAAGGACTGCTGTGCTGTTACAAGGACTGACACTCTTCTGGACTGCTGATTGACAAGACACCGCTACCCTGTTGTGCTGATCCACTGCCTTCTGCCCTCTCGACTAGGGAAGAAGAAATGCACCTGCCACTTTGATCTTGAACCCAGGATCCCAGAATTGCTCAAAGGGCTAGTCTGTTGGACTCCTGATCTGTGCCTCAGGGACATCCAAGGCTCCCCAACAGCTAATGGAGTTGTCTTCAGTGATTTCCTGACCCCCAAATGGGGGCATTCAGGTCCTAAACCCATAGTGTGGCTTCAAGGATCTTGACATCTTTTGGGACTCTATGGGGGCATTCAGGTCCTAGACCCTTAGTGTGGCTTAGAGGATCTTGAAATCTTTTGGGACTCTTTGTGGCCATGAACAGGCCCGTTCACACTGGAGCCACCTCGCTCACTCGGAAAATCAGCACAATTCACTTTCAGACCGTCTCTTCACATAGCAGCTTCGACAGCCTGCTATGGACTGCCAATGCGGCACTGCAGCTCTCCATCCACAAATGTCTGGCCTGCTTTTCACACCACACCAACCACCACCTGCAACATTCTCCTTCCTCCAGGTGACCCTCTCCAATGCAAATGGGGCTCTTGGCACAAAACTTGATAAGGTAAACCTTCAGTGGGGCTAATCTGGGACTGGTATTTGGCCCGTGCTCCATCATGTTTGGTTTGAACTTTTTACTTTAATCCGGTCCAGTGCAACCAGACAGCCGCGTTAGCACTTTCTGTTTCTTGGCACTATTTTCATTGGATTTTTGTCATTTTTGTATTGTTTTATTTAGTAAATTAAGCTCTATTTTGCTAACCTGGTGTGGGATCTTTTTGTGTGGTGTTTTCATTGTCTTAAAGGTTGATGTGGTGCACAAATACTTTACACATTGCCTCTAAGTTCAGCCTGACTGCTCTGTGCCAAGCTTCAAGGGAGTTGAACACAGGTTAATTTGGAGTTTGCTTGTGCCTTACCTAAGCGATGATTGTGGTTGCTGCTTTACCAGGGCTCACACCTCTGTCAACCAACAGCCCAATTTCTTACAATGACATACTCAGAACTATTGAACTATTTATTGATTTCCCCTTCAGTAGTATGGATTTTAGCAAATCTATTTGAAATAATATCCAGAGAAATGCCCCATTTGCACTGTTTTTTGCACGCTTCTTATCTCCACTAGGGTTTGCTGGAAATGTTCGCTACACTCACTATGTCAATAAAATATTGTAGGATTGCTTTTGCCAACAATGTTTTGGATTTACAGTTCACCTCCGTCTGCCATGTCAGCTATGATGGCAGGAATTGATTTGGTTTTACAGTGTTGCATTTTTAGTTGTTCAGAGTTGAGTACACGGATCATAGTGCTAGAAATAAATGTTGTTGAGGGCTTTTGTCTTTTTAGACTTTTGGCTTTCTTAACTCATGGGTAGATTATGACCCTCATTACAACCCTGGCGATAAATCCCGCTTTCTGCCGTGCTGAAGACCTCCAACATACCATTGCGGTGGCAGAATTCCACTACTGGTATTACGACCCACATCTCGGAATCTGCCACAATACAGACACCCACACAAGTCCGCCAAACCAAAGGTCAGTGATAAACTGGCATTACCAAAACCTACACCGTCACACCAACAAGAATACGCCCACACTATCATGACCCACGAATCAACGCGGCGGTCATTCAACCGCGGTAATCCATTGGCGGTATACACCGCCACGCTCAAAATTGTAAACACACATTTACAAAACACACCTACATTGGACAATTCAAAGTACACACACCTGATACACATACACACACCAAACCCACACACCCACAACACTATAAAACACACACCCACATTACCCACAAACCCTTACAGCGATTTATTTGGAAGAAGCACAGAGAGAGAGACTAGCAAGCACAACACCAGCATCCACAGGCACACAACACCATCACCCATACAACATCCATACACCTCAAACAACACACACCAACACATCCCCCCACACATCACAACAGACAGCACCTCACACATCACCCACACCACATCATGGTACCTCAAAGACACCCCAGGGTTTCAGAGGAAGAGCTCAAAGTCATGGTGGTGGAAATCATCCAGATAGAGCCACAGCTTTTCGGATCACAGGTGCAGCACACCTCCATTGCTAGGAAGATGGAGCTATGGCGGAGAATCGTCGACAGGGTCAACGCAGTGGGACAGCATCCAAGAACACTGGATGACATCAGGAAGAGGTGGAATGACCTACGGGGGAAGGTGCGTTCTGTGGTTTCAAGACACTTGATTGCTGTACAGAGGACTGGCGGTGGACCCCCACCACCTCCCCCACAACTAACAAATGGGAGGAGCAAGTCTTGGCAATACTGCATCCTGAGGGCCTCGCAGGAGTAGCAGGAGGACTGGACTCTGGTAAGTCAACTCTATACTACTATTACTACCCCCTACCTGCATGCCATCACATAACCCCACCCTCACTCCCATCACTCCACTTCATCCCACACACTCCACCATCACAACACACTCATCCCAATGCCAAACCCTGCATGCAACACCTATGCGTGGACCACCGTCACCAAAGTATGTCCAGTACAAATACCCACACAGACCCCAAACCACCTATCACAAAAGGGCAAACACAATTATGCAAGCACAGGAGTAGAGGGTACCTCACCCAATGCACAAGGTGGCACACACAGATACTAAAACTATGCATTTACACCCCAACAGGACCCTTACCCAACGTCACCAGACAGGAGGTGCCAGACATATCCAGTCCCCTCACAGAAGAAGCCACAGTGATGACAGCAGCTCTGCACGCCTGGATCAAGATGACCAGCCCGGCCCATCAGGGACCTCTGGGCAGTCAGTTCCCCTGACACTGTCACTAACCACCACAGACCCTCCGCCCTCAGGAAACACACCACAGCACCTACCCAACGGGCCCATGCCACTCTCCCCAGGACACGTCAATCTGCAGTGTGCCACCACAACAGGGAACCCAGGCAACCCCACTAACACAGGACGATCAGGGACTTGGGGTCAGTGGGAGTGGGCACACGGTTTAGGGGACAGAGGAAAAGGATAACAGGGAAGCTGAAAGGACTGCTGTGCGAAAGGGGAAGGATATGCCCAGGGAACCCACTCTCCACGAGGCACTCTCCAACATCATGGGAGCTTACCACCATTCCCAAGAGACCATGGGCACGGTACTGGCCAAGTTTCAGGAGACCCAGTGGCTGCAAGAGGAACACTACCTGGGGATCAGGGAGGACTTGAAGTCCATCAACACCACCCTGGTCACCATTGCAGGGGTGCTGGCAGACCTTCTCAACACCAGGAGGGACACAGTGCACACCAACAGGCCCCTGACACTAGCTTGGATGATGAACAGCCCTTCACCTCCGCCGGCGCTAGTGGACAGGAGGCACCGCCACATGAACAACAGGCCACCAGCACCCCACCCCCTGCAGAAGGAGAACCACCCCGCAAACAGTCCCTGAGATCCAGGAACAAGACAGAGAACATTGCCAAGTCCCCCGCCAGGAAATAAGACCCCCCTGAATGTCACCCTTCTGTCCCAATTTGTCACCCTGTCCACCTTAAACTGCCATTGCTCCACTTCCTATGCCCCATTGGACAATGCACCTGTGAAACAAATAGACTGGACTCTGCAATGGACATTCCGCCAACATCACCCCAGCCCATTTCACACACCCTCCACTTATTTGCACAGAAATAAACCCACTTGAATCACAAAACAATCTGGAGTTAGTCTGTGCTTTCACTAATGTGTAATTGCAAAACCTCTGGAATATAGCAATGTCAATGTACTTGTTCACATACCAATGTAACACAGCTGTAGGCCAGCAGTAAAGATAGCAGAGGGCACAAAGTGGGACCCAGATCTGTGAAATGGAAAGGCAAAGTAACAAGTCAGGGTCCATACACTGAGTGAAAATGACAGACTTATGCTAGCTCCAACAATAGTCTGAGATGTGGGAAGCAGTTACATCTTCTTACCTGTGTCTCACTGTAAGTATTGCATGATGATGTTGTTTTGGTTGTCGACATCTCCTTCTTCTGCCTCCTCTTCTTCACTGTCCGCAGGCTCCATAGCTGCCACAAGACCACCATCTGGCCCATCCTCCTGCAGAAAAGGCACCTGGCGTCGCAAAGCCAGGTTGTGCAGCATACAGCAGGCCACGATTATCTGGCACACCTTCTTTGGTGAGTAGTATAGGGAGCCACCTGCAAGATGGAGGCACCGGAATCTAGCCTTCAGGAGGCCGAAGGTGCATTCTATAATCCTCCTAGTTCGCCCATGTGCCTCATTGTAGCGTTCCTCTGCTCTTCTCCTGGGATTCCTCACTGGGGTCAGTAGCCATGACATGTTGGGGTAACCAGAGTCACCTGCAAATGTCGAGGGACAAGTGTTAGACAGTCACTAACCCTTAGGGACAGCCCTATACCCAGACACCTATGTCAACTGTGTTGGGACCTTGGCCTCACCTATTAGCCACACACGGTGCCTCAGGAGTTACCCCATCATAAAAGGGATGCTGCTATTCCTCAAAATGTAAGCGTCATGCACAGAGCCAGGATACTTGGCATTCACCTGGGAGAAGTACTGGTCTGCCAAGCACACCATCTGCACATTCATGGAATGGTAGCTTTTCCAGTTTCTGTACACCTGTTCATTCCTGCGGGAGGGGACAAATGCCACATGTGTACCATCAATGGCACCATGATGTTGGGGATATGTCCCAGGGCATAGAGGTAACCTTTCACTGTGGGCAAACCCTCCACCTGAGGGAAAACAATGTAGCTGCACATGTGTTTCAGCAGGGCAGATAACACTCTGGACAACACGTTAGAGAACATTGGCTGGGACATCCCTGATGCCATGACCACTGTTGTTTGAAAAGACCCACTGGCCAGGAAATGGAGTACAGACAGAACCTGCACTAGAGGGGGGATTCCGATGGGATGGCGGATAGCTGAAATCAGGTCTGGCTCCAACTGGGCACACAGTTCCAGGATTGTTGCATGATCAAGTCTGTATGTGATAATGATGTGTCTCTCTTCCATTGTCGACAGGTTCACCAGGGGTCTGTACACCGGAGGATGCCGCCATCTCATCACCTGCCCCAGCAGACGTGCCCTATGGAGAACAGCGAGCAGAGGGTCATCCATCACTTAGGCATCACAATGTGTTATTTGCTAAAACGTTGGAAAATCGCAATGTGCCGGTATCTGTCTGTATTCCACGCATAGATAGGTGTGACGCAGTTTTTTTCCATCCCATGTGGCCCCCTGAAATGGCGGCTGCCTGACCTGTAAGGTGGGACAAGGGGAAATGAGGTAACTGCGCTGGCGTTGTACACCGTCGCGGTGGGTGGTCGAAGACCGCTGCGCAATTCACCATTGGTTAACATTGGCCCCTATGGGTCCCAGGATCCAATGACGATGTACGCCGGCAGTGACGGTACGCACCGCCGCGGACTTGGCCGCCATTTTCTTACTGTTCACTCACTTGATACCTGACCTTCAACAGGAGAGGACCTAGACTGCAAGTGCTGCTGTGACCTGTGTCTGGAAGTGACGATGGCTACAGTGTCTGGGGAAAGGGCCCCTGCCTTCACTTTGGAGGAGTTGGAGGAACTGGTGGATGGGGTCATTCCCCCAGTACACGCAACTGTACGGTCCTCCAGACAAACAGGTGTGTACACTGTGGGCATGGGGGATGGCACCTGAGTGTATGGAGTGTCGTGGATGGAAGAGGGTGGGGAGGGGAACAGGCCAGCATGTCAGGATTGTGTGTGTGTGTATGTCTGGGCCAGGGTGGGAGGTGTTTGTCAATGCGTGAGATTAAATGTACGGGCTACAAACATTAAGTTTTACTTCACTTTTCCTCTAGGTCAGCGCCCACCAGAAGAAGGGTATTTGGCGTGCCATCGCCAAGGAAGTCCGGACCCTGGGGGTCTAGACGGAGCACCCACTGCCGTAAAAGATGGGAGGACCTGCGCCGCTGGAGCAAGAAGACGGAGGAGGCCCAGCTGGGAATGACCTCCCAACGTGGAAGGTGTGCCCATCGCACCATGACCCCCCTGATGTACCGGATCCTGGCGGTGGCCTATCCGGAGTTGGATGGGCGCTTGAGGGCATCACAGCAGCCACAAGGGGGTGAGTACACTCTAATTCAGCTGACTCTGCGTGCTTTACGAGGTGTCTGGGTGGTCGAAGTGGGCTGTGGGTTCCCCTAGGCCAGGGTGAACTTGGTAGGCTAGGTCCCTTGTTAGGCAGGCTCTGTGGCACCCCAACCCCACTACTGGTAATAGCCGTCTACACCTAGCCAGGCTCCTGTGACTTCCAGGTGTGCAGCAATTGGGCTTAGGCCTCGTCCCCCATGGGCATGTGAATTTGCTAGGAACTGTTAGTGTATGGCTTAGTGCATAGAGCTGCTCCCTGTGTGTTGTGTCCGCCAACGATAGTGGTGTTGCATGCACTGAACATGTGTTTCTTCTGTCTCCCCCCCTTTTTGTTTTGTCTCCTTGTTCTTGCGTGCAATATCATCATTTGGCGAAGGAGCAGTGGCACCAGAGCAGGAGGGAGCTGCAACCCACTTGGCACTGGAGGGGGAAGCCACCAGTGGGACGGAGGGCGAGGGGAGCTCCACGATGGGGACAGAAGCATACACCAGCAGCAGCGACTCCTCCTCTGATGGGAGCTTCCTTGCAGTGGCGGGCACCTCTGTGCCCACTGCATCAACAGGTACAGCCACCACCCCCCTACCAGCACCGCCCTCCCAGCAGCCCCTCAGCGTGTGTCCCCTGCCCGCTCACCCAGAAGGGTGGGCATCTCCTTCGCCACAGGCATGTCAGCCCCTGCCCCAGTCAGCCCTGCTGCCCTCAGTGAGGATGCTATTGACCTCCTGAGATCCCTCACTGTTGGGAAATCTACCATTTGAGAGGCATTTGCAACAAACAAATGCTACTAGGCGGCCCAACAGAGAGCATTTCAGGCTCTGGCCTCAGCACTGATGGCAACCATTGTCCCTGTGTCCAGCCTCCCCCCTCCAACTTCCTCCACCTAGACCCAATCCCCTGTACCTCAGCCTATCCCAAGCACACCATCAGACCAGCACGCACACTCATCAACACACAAGAGTGGACATGGCAAACATAAGCACCACACATCCCACAGGCACTCAAACAAGCACCATCCCCATGCAGACACAGCAACATTCACTGCCTCCACTGTGTCCCCCTCCTCCACGTCCTCCTCCTCCCTCCCTGTCTCGTCTCCACTTACACCTGCATGCTCTACATCCTCAGCCACTACCTCCATCACCAGCATGCCCATCACCACACACCGCTCACGTGCAATCACCACCCCCACTACCATGCACACATCCCCTGTGTCCTCTCCCAGTGTGTCCGTGAGCCCTCCTCCCAAAGTACACAAACGCAGGCACACACCCACCCAACTGCCATCCACCTCACAACAGCCTCCGGCCCATGCACCTTCACCCAAATTCAGCAAACGTACACCTCCTACAACCACTACCTCTTCCTCCACTCCCAAACCCCCTCCATCTTCCTGTCCCAGTGTGTCTAAGAAGCTTTTCCTGGCTAACATTGACCAATTCCCTACACCTCCCCCCTGTCCTTCCCCTAGGGCCAGGCTTTCCAGGTCGTAACCCAGCACCTCAGCCACCAAATCCCCAGGCACAGTGGTGCCGGCAACTGCGGGGTCATCGAGTGCGCCAGCCATCAGGGCTGCCAGTGTGCCACCTTGCGAGGCCAAGGGCATTCTGCCACCTGCCAAGGTGAAGAAGGTGCCCATATCCCGGAGGGAGAAGCCACCCCTACCAGCCACCAAGGGCTCTGCCAAAACAAAGGGGGGCACTGGCAAGACACCTGCAGCACCATCAAAGGTGGGGGAAGGGACAAAAGCAGAAGAGCAGGTCAGGACAGGGCACGGTGGCACCGACTGAGGGACTAGTATCACCCCTTCTGTCAACGACTACACCAACCTGTACGGCGGCGAACACCTCAACCTGCCGGGCCACCTGCACCGCCAACAGCACCGCCACCAGCACCGCCACCTGCACAGCCACCTGCACCGCCACCTGCACGTCTGCAGCCTCAGCAGCAGTCCCCAGCATCTTCCCCAGTGGGCAGCCACCCGAGGCTGCAGGAGACGTCCTGCTGTGTCCCTCAACAGGTGCTGACACATGCACCACCGCCAGCACTGCCGCCACGGACACTGTGGCAAGCACCGCCACCAACCCCGAGACGTGCTCGGACAGTGCCACCATAGCTGACATGGCTACCTTCACCAGTGGGCAGCCGCCCGAGGCTGGAGGAGACTTCCTGGACCCTGCCCAGCTTCCATGAGGCAAGACCTTCATCACTGTTTGCACCTGCAGGTGGCAGGCGAAGCCGCAGCAGGGTGGGGTATGTCTCTGCCTCCATGGCGTATCATGTTACCTGCTCCTAGGCAATCTCTTGCCACACACACTCAGGTGAGGGAATGGGACCGGCCACACTGCATGTGGAGCACTCTGGGCACCAAGCCCTCTCTAGAACCAGTGGAGAATCACATCCACTACCTCAGTCCTTGACAGGATGAAGCATTCTGGGCACAAGGCCCCCTCCAGAACCAGTGGAGGATCACATCCACTACCTCAGTCCTTGGCAGGATGAAGCACTCTGGGCGCCAAGCCCCCTCCAGAACCAGTGGAGAATCACATCCACTACCTCAGTCCTTGGCAGGATGAAGCACTCTGGGCACAAGGTATCCACTTGAGAGACTGTTATCCACTTGAGAGACTGTGGCTTTGCACTCCCCAGGATAAAGCAGTGGGCAAACAACCCACTGGAAAGACTTGAGAGACTGTGGCTTTTCACTCCCCAGGATAAAGCAATGGGTAAACTACCCACTGGAAAGACTTGAGATACTGTGGCTTTGCACTCCCCAGGATACAGCAATGGGCATGGAGCCCCCTTGAGGAGCAGTGGCGTCGTGCGTTCATCCGGGCTGAGGTGCCCCCCTCCTCTTCCCCCTGAGGTGCCTGTTTATTTTCAATCTGATGCCTCTGCAGTGTTCTCTCCGTTTCAAGTCAGGTATCTTGTGTGGGCTTCGCCCATGCATTTTGGGACCACTGGTCCACGGACAATGATTGGTCCACTATCCGGACTTGTGTAGTTGGTGTACATATTTGTATATACTGATTTTTGAACTTTCACTATCTGATTATTCATGATTACAATCATTACAATCATTTAATTGTGTCCTTGCATTCTTCCAGGGGTTAGAGGGGGTCTATATGTAATGTTGCTGCATGTATTTGTGTGTATGGTGTTGTGGGTGAGGGTGGGGGTGGGGGTATTGCGTGTTGCGTGTCACTCTTTTTTCCCTCCCCTGTGTTGTAGGTGCAGTACTCACCGTGGTCGTCGACGGCGTCTCTCCTGCTCTTGATAGAGCAGGAGGAAGACCAGAATGGGCAGTACGTGTAACTCGGGCTCCATGGCGTCCTGGTTCTTCGTTGGGTGTTGAGAGGTGAGTGGTTTCCTTTCTGTGTACTGTTTCCGCCGTGCTTTTGATAGCGTTGGTTCCGCCCCAGAAAAGGTGGCGGATAGGCCTCATGTAATACAGTGGGTGGAACCTTATATTCCGCCTGTCTGTTGGCGGTTACCGCCATGGTGTTTGTTTCTACCGCCGTGGCTTTCGGAGTGTTTAAGTGGCTGTCTATGTTGGCTGTTTCCGCCATGGTTCTGATTCCATTCTTTTTCCTGCCGGCCTGTTGGCGGTATTACCGCTGCTTTACCACCGTCCGCCAGGGTTGTAATGAGGGCCTTTATGTCCATTCTCAGCCAAGTGGTTCAACAATGCAATGGTTTCTCAGTTGCAAGCTATCAGATGCCATTAACAGGTCATCAACATACTGAATTAGGTTAGAGTTACAAGGCATAATTAGAGCCTTAATATTCTTTTTGAGGATCTAATTAAAACTTAAGGGCCCTTCTGTATACCCTTTTGAGACTCGGCACCATGCCAAAACACGGTTCTGGAACCGAAATGCAAAGAGGTACTGGCTGTCATTATACAAAGGTACAGAGAAAAATGATTGTCAAAAATAAGTGACTGTGAACCACTCAGCCTCACAGGGAATTAGAAACAAAACCACAGCTAGGACAACATGGAACAATCATACTATTAATCCTTGTCAGGTCCTGTACAATGCAGCATTTACAGCTAGGCCTCTGCAAGCCCATAATCAGTGAATTACATTGACTCCCCATTATTTCCTTCAAAGTGCCTTGCTGTATCATTGACTAAATCTCTGGAGTAATCCCAACACTTGTTTCAGGAGTCAGACTGTTCTATGAGGTTCTTTGGTACTCAACAGTAGGTTTTACTTTTTTGTGAGCAGGCTCAACTCTTTTTATGAAACCAATATAAGTTCCTGAAAATTTCCAGACATCTGGCTTCACTGTATCCATAAGATTCAGTGTCAAATTCCCAGATTTCATTATGCAATACAACCTAATCTCTCACCCTTCACTTATCATCTTAAAGCCTACTTCTTACTCATAGATCTGCAACGTTTGATTTGCACAGTAGATCGCATTCTAGTGAGCTTACAGGACTCGAATCACATACCACAAAGTGGTGATTTTTCTCAAAGGACCAAACTTTAACAGGTACTTCTTCTGTTACTGAGTTTGTCATTTGCTTATTTGCCACTTCTACAACTTGGATTTGTTTTTCATAGAGGGGTAGGTGTTAGACTTGGCATCATTGGCATGGTTTCCCCTAACTTTTTGCCTCTAATTCCCAGGTTGCTTCTGTGTGCTGGACTCTGTTTTCAGTGTTTTGTTTGCTCTGGATACTTTACCACTGCTGACGAGTGCTAAAGTGTAAGTGTTCCCTGTATAAATTATATGTGTACATTGGCTTATCCATGATCGGCATATTTGATTTACTAGTAAGTCCCTAGTAAAGTGCACTAGAGGTGCCCATGGCCTGTAAATTAAATGCTACTAGCGGGCCTGCAGCACTGGTTGTGCCACCCACATTAGTAGCTCTGTGAACATGACTCAGACCAGCCACTGCAGTGTCTGTGAGTGTAGTTTTAAAACTGCCAATTCAGCTTGGCAAGTGTACCCACTTGCCAGGCTTAAACCTTCCCTTTTTGTACCTGTAAGGCACCCCTAAGGTAGACCCTAGGTAGCCCCATAGGCAGGGTGCAGTGTATGTTAAAGGTGGGACATGTAATTGTGTGTTTTACATGTCCTGACAATGAAATACTGCCAAATTCGGTTTTCACTGTTGAAAGGCCTATCTCTCTCATAGGGGGGCCTGCCTTTAAATGTTATTAACGCATAGATTCTCTTTGGGAGCAGATACACAGGTGGAGTTTGTGGTCTCTGGACTCACAATGTAAAAATACATCTTTCAGAGAGGTTGGTTTTTTGATTGTGTTTGAAAATGCCACTTTTAGAAAGTAGGCATTTTCCTGCTTAACCCATTCTGTGACTCTGCTTGTTTATGGATTCCCTGTCTGGGTCAGTTTGACAGTTGGGCTGTTTGCACCTCTCCTCTAGGCAGTGACACACAGGGAGCTGGGGTGGAGCCTGCATATCCTGATGGGCCATCTGGGCTGAAGAGAGGGGAGCAGTGGTCACTTACAACTGAAAGGACTGTGCCTGCCCTCACACAATGCAGCCCCCTGATGTGTATCTGGGGCCTGGCTTGGGCAAGGCAGGGTCTTGAAAACAACAGAGACTTCTCCTTGAAGCAGGCCTATTTCAAAGGCAGAAAGAGGTGTAAGAAGAGCACCCAAAACCTCTGAAAATCAGATCAATTCTGGAACCAAAAGGAACCTCTGCCAAGGAGAAGAGCTTGAGAGCTGGATGAGGAGTACTGCCCCTTTGCCTGTGACTGTGCTTTGCTGGGATGGCCTGCAGTAGCTGCTTCTGCCTGAGAGAGGACAAAGACTAACTTTTGTGTGACTTCGCACTGGTGAAGAATCTCCAAGGGCTTGAACTGAGCTTGCCTCCTGTTGTTGAAGTTTCAGGGACAACAAAGACTTCTCTATGCCAGCATTTGGGCTTTCTGCTGAGAGTCCTGCCTGCCAAGTGGTGCACTAACCTGTCTCTGGGCCCTTGAAAGGTGCAGCTGGTGGAATAGGACAGCAATCCTTGCAAAGATCGCCGTCCTGGTAAACTTTCAATGCATCAACCTCATTGAGGCTGAAAAACGATGCTCCCCCGGCCTCACGGATACAATCGACGCTCTACCTACATTGCGGCTGGGAGAAACAACGCAACAGCCAGCAGCAGCTGCTGTTAACAACGCAAGTCCCCACACAGCATGGTTTCTTGATACCGTGAGACTGGATTTCAACGCAACATCGCTGGGTGCGGAAAATCAACACAAAGCCTGCCCAGATCCTAGGAACCCGTCCGGAATCGCTGCATTGCTATCTTGCGGGAGAGAAGAAATGTCGCACGCTGATCCGACCGGAGGAGGAACGATGCACGTTCTTGCTTGTGAGTGAGAAATCGACGCGTTGCTGGCCTTTTCTGATGCGCATCACCCATGAGGCTTTATTTTGACACTACCCAGGTACTTTTGTGCAATAACAGCGTTCTCACTGTTTTCTCAGGAATTAAGACTCTTTTTCTTTTTCACATTCGTATCTTGACCTGTGTATGTTGGATTTTTATCATTTTGGTCTTGTTTTCTTTAGATAAATATTACCTACTTTTCTAAACATGTGTTGTGTCCTTTTGTGGTGGTTTCACTGGGTTACTGTGTGTGTTGGTAAAAATACTTTACAACTTGCTTCTGAAGTTAAGAATTCCTGCTAGTGCCAAGCTACCAAGAGGGTGAGCGGGGGTTAACTGAGGGTGATTCTCCTTTGCCTTGACTAGAGTGAGGGTCCTTGCTTGGATAGGGGGTAACCTCACTACTAACCAAAGACCCCATTTCTAACATTGGTGATCAGCGGTTGGGATTTGACTTGTATTGATACTTGACATACAGTAATTAAGTGTACACTACTGTTTTCAGTGCAGACCGTTATTTGGCCACATACTACTTGTCTTTGTGATTTATGCTTTTTTTCAATTTTTTAGATTTTTTCCTACTTCCATTTCATGGTAATCCTTTATTGACTTTTGAACTTCATTTGGGAACTCATTTTTCTGCCTCTGGAACTTTGCACTTTTAACTCTTCATCATGTCTCATTCTGGAGATTCATCAGCTGGAGCTGCTGTTCTGCAAAAACCTTGCTTGTCCCATTAAGGGCTCCACCAGGAAGGCGGAGCTGCAGGAGGCACTGAGGTCCTGGGTAACAGCCATGGAAGCTGAAGGGCACACAGAGGGGGAGGAGGAGGAGGAGGCACTTTGAGGTAGAGGGGAGGGATACTCTGACATCCTTAGGGGATCTCCAGGGGCTCACCTAACCTATCATGAAGGACGCCCTAATCACAAGGTATGGTCTCACCCCTGATCAGTATAAGGACAAGTTTAGGTCCTATAAGAAGAAGGAATCCCAAACATGGTAGGAATGTATTCATTCTTTTTGCAGGTCACTGGATGGTTGGGTGAAGGGCAGTAAGGTAACATTGTGTGAGGGGCTTTACAATTTGATTGCTTGGGAGCACTTGTACAGTTTATGTTTTCCAGAGCTACGCCAGCACCTAATTGACAGCAAGCTGACTGACCCCAGGAGGGTTGCGCAAGAAGCAGACCGTTGGGAGAGCAACAGGGACCAAAAGAGGTATGGGTGAGACCATGTCAGGGTGGGCAGGGTCCCCATCAGAAGAAGTGGTAAGGGTAAACAGGGGGAGTTCTCTAAAGGGCCCCAACCTAGTTCCCAGGGTTATGAATCCCTTCCCCCAGCAGAAAAGAAACCATGGGTCTCTACAGGGAAGCCTGCAGTGAAGGGTCCCCGCAAGTGCTTTGCATGTGATCAGGATAGTCAAATGAGGGGGGACCCCAAATGCCCCAAGTGGACACAGGCACCCACTGGTACTCAGTCACAGGGTTTGGCTAGTGTAGCGCTTGGGGAAGAGGTGGTTCCAGGTGGGTGGGTGCCAGCTGGGATGACCCTTGTCTCACTAGGGGACAGTGAGATGGTCCAGGCGACACTCGTGCCTGACAACACTAAGAAGTACAGGCGATGGGTGACCATCCATGGACAGAGGGTGGATGTTCTGAGAGACACAGGAGCCAGTGTGACACAGTGAGGAGTCACCTGCTGTCTGAAGAGCAGATAGATCCCCATGTACTTCACCAAGTAGTTGCAGTGGACAACTCAGAGTGCCTGTGCAGAGTGGTAGAGGTCCCCTTTGAATGGGGTTGGGTCTCAGGTTCCCTGAAGGTATCTGTGAGTCCAGCCATGCCTGTAGATTTTTTGCTTGGCAATGACCAGGAGGATTCCCATGTGCAGGAGGTGGAACGCAGGTCACACTTGGAAATGTTGGGTCTGCCTGGGTGGGCCTGTGTGTCTACCCACTCTAAGGCAGCCCGTCAGGGTGATTAGGAAACCCTGGAGCCTGAAAGAGTGGCTGAGATGTCTGTCAGAAGGAGGAAGGGCAAGGTGCACGGGAAACAGGCCCCAGAAGTCCCCATGGTCCAGGAGGAGGCAGAACCTGAGGGAGGCCCTGGAGCCTACAGGGGAACAGGTGGCTAAACTAGGTGTGGTCCCTGAGCTGTCACTGTGGCAGCAGGAAGGGGGGGCCACCAGGGAAGCATTCTGTGAGGCACAGAAAACATGTCCTACTCTGGAGGGTTTGCAGCAGCAGGCTGCAGCCCAGGCATCTGGCGGGAGCCTGGATCACATTTGATTTACTGGGAGGATGGCCTCCTATATAGCGAGCCTAAAGTTCCTGAGACTGGGTCAGCCCGTGTGCTGGTGGTAGCCCAGTGCTTCAGAGCCTTCCTACTGGGTCTGGCTCATGATGTGCCTTTAGCTGAACAATTGGGACAGGCCAAGACCTTTGAACGCCCTCTCTACCAATTTTACTGGCCCCTAATTCGCAGGCATTCGGATACTCATTCTAAGTATTGCCCAACTTGTCAGTCAAGTGGCAAGAGTGTGGGGAAATGTAAGGCCCCCCCTACAACCTTTCCCTGTGGTTATTATCCCCTTTGAAAGGGTTGGTATTGGCATTGTGGGGCCTCAGGATCCCAAGACAGCCATGGACAACAGGCTTATCCTGGTCTTGGTGTACCATGCCACCCGGTACCTAGAAGCTGTTCCTTTGAGATTGATCACTGTCCCTGTGGTGGGCCGTGCATTGATAGGGGTTTTTACCCGCATGGGGTTCCCCAAGGAGGTGGTTTCTGATAGGGTACCAACTTCATATCAACGTATATGAAGTCTCTGTGGAAGGTGTGTGGGGTAACGTACAAGTTCACCACACCTAACCACCCCCAAAGCAATGGTCTGGTTGAGAGATTCAATAGCACCTTGATGGGCCTGTCAGAACCCTTGAGGCGGAAGTGGGACATCCTCTTGCCATGCCTTCTGTTCGCTTACAGGGAGGTGACTCAGAAAGGGCTTGGCTTTAGTCCTTTTGAGCTGCTGTATGGCCACCCTGTGAGGGGACCTTTGAGTCTAGTTAAGGAGGCTTTGGAGAAAGCCCCTAGTAAAACCCCCGGAGGATATTTTCAGTTACATGCTGGCTCTGAGAAACCAAACTGCCCGCTTCAGAGCTCTCGCACAAGAGAACCTGGAAGACATAAAATGCTTGTATGACCAGAATGCCTCTCTGGTCGAGATTCAACCTCGTCAGAAAGTGTGGGTGTTGGCGCCAGTGGAGCCTAGGATGCTCCAGGACAAGTGGACTGGGCCATTTGAGGTGGTGGATCTCAAGAGTGAAGTCACTTACCTGGTGGACTTGCAGACTTGACGGTCCTGCATGTGAACCGGCTCAAGCCACACTTTGAGTGGACTGAATTGTCCATGCTCCTAGTAACAGATGATGGGGTGGAGGAAGAGAGTGAGCCTCTTCCTGATCTCTGTCTGCTGGAGAAAAAGATGGGTCTGCGGATGGAGTGATCCTTTTCCCCTTCCTGATCCCAGAGCAGCAGAGGGACTGTCGGCAGGTGTTGGGTCAGTTTGCCTCTCTGTTCTCCCTGATCCCAGGGTTTACACACTTGTGTACACACGATGCAGACACTGGGGACAGTCCTTCTGTTAAACACAAAGTTTAGAGTGACTGACAGGGTTAGGGCTAACATTGAAGATTAAGGTCCTCATTATGAACTTGGGGCAATCACCGCCGTGCTGACGGTAAACAAAAAACCGCCAGTAGCGGAGAACTGTATACTGCCGTATAATGATGCGAAAAAGACAAACCTACAAAAATCTTGCAACCTCCACCCACCGCCAGGGCCAATGACGGTGGAAGGCAGTACACCTCACCCCACCACCGACTTGCAGACAAATCCCCGGCCCACCAAATAATGGCGTACAAATCAGTTTGCCGGACAGTGAATGTCGAACGACCATTGGCGGTACGGACCGCCATGGCCAGCAATGGGACCTGCCAACAACAAATGCACACATTGGCAAGTTTGACAAGCACACACCTGACACACACACACCTGACACACATCCACAACACTTTAAAACACACACATACACACCCCACAATCCTTTGCAACGCCAATAGCACGACAGATATTGACAACACAACACGCGTACACTGAACTCACCATCACACAAGTCACACACACAAATATACCACCAAAACACACATATTGCTCAACCACCATCATAAGCCACACATCCAACCATACAATAGCACACTAACCAATACACCTAACAACACACCACCCACAACACACACCATGGTACTCCCTAAGCACCCCAGCTTTACAGACAGGGAGCTGAGGACCATGGTGGACGAAATACTCAGGGTCGAGCCACACCTATTCGGGGTACAGGTGCAGCAGACACCCTTGGCCAGGAAAATGGCGCTCTGGATAGTCAACAAGGTCAATGCAGTGGGAAACCATCCTCGCACAAGGGATGAGGATGACATCAGGAAGAGATGGAATGACCTGCGCGGGAAGGTTGTCTATGGCATCCAGGCATAACATCGCCGTACAGAAGACTGGTGGTGGTCCCCCACCTCCTCCCCCCAAATACACCAACTGGGAGGAGAAGGTCCTGGCTATCCTGCACCCGGAGGGCCTCACTGGACTCACTGGAGGACTGGACTCGGGTAAGTCAACTACAATACCTTAACAGTCACCACACCTTTAATGCATGTATCACCCCATCCCTCTCACTACCACCAGGACCCCATCCCCTACCCAGTCCACAACACCCACACACTCACATCCAAGTCACCTGCATGCCCACTATACCCCATACAAATCACCATCCAGCCCCCTGTGCACAGTCACCAACCCAAGCATGGAATCCCAGTAGCACTACAACATCCACAATGCACCACCACTCCCCTCAATACATGCATCAAAATGTACACAAAGGGACCTTGCATGCCACTACATGGGAATTCAACCACCAATTACTGCTGACCAGTACTACAATTGACAAGAAAGTGCAGGACACCGACATCTCTATTCTCTCACACACAGGCACCACCAACCATGCCACCCGGGCGGAGAGGTCAAGGAGTGCTAGTCCTCCACCTGAAAATGGAGGCCCCACTCAAGAGAGTGCAGAGGGATGTCTAGACACAGATTAAATCCCTGGCCCATCCAACAGCCCTGGACAGTCACCACCCAGGACACCACTGACACCCCTACCACTCAGCCACCACTATCAGCTCTGGCCAAACGACCCCACACCAGTGTCACCAGGCCATGGACTGGCTGCCAACATGTACAGAGTCCAGAGTCTCCACCTACCACCAGGCAGGATGATGAAGGGACAACTGCAAGTGGACTGCCAGACCTGTGCAAGAGACACAGGCAAGTGGGCTAGGCCCATGGGGGTGGCCCAAGGAGGGATGCTGCTGCCGAGGAGGTGATTTTCGAGGTCCTGGGAGCATACCACCATTCCCAGGACAGGACGGGCCAGATCCTAGCCACCTTGGGGCAGAATCAAAGGCTACAGGTAGCACACCACCAGGAGGCCATGGAGAAATGGAAACAGCTCAATGCCACCATGGCCTCCGTTGCAGGGGTGCTGCAGCACCAGACAAACACCCAGCCTGAGTCCTCCACCCACCTGCAGGCCCCTACCAATAGCCAGGACACTGCCCTGCCATCTACATCTGCAGCATTCACTGGACTGGTGGCACTGCAAGAGGACTCACAGGACACCAGCACCCCTATCCCTGCAGCCCAGTTTCACCTTTGCAAACGTGCCCTCAGACCCAGACATCCTGCTGAAACACCAGCCAAGACCAAGCCCAGCGCCAGGAAGTGACTCTGCCCTGAACTGTCTCCCTTGTGTGCCAGTGAGCTACCTCATTGACATGCCACTGCTATCTCACCATCTTCCAATGGCCCCATGGACGATACCCCTGTGCAAACAACAGCTGAGCATTTGTACCTGAGTATGTTGTTCACCAGGTGCCCACTCCCTTCCACTGTCCCAGCACTCATGGATGTTTTGTCTTGGACCTGAGTATGTTGTTCACCAGGTGCCCACTCCCTTCCACTGTCCCAGCACTCATGGATGTTTTGTCTTGGAATAAATACACCTGTGTACTCAAAATATATGTCCTTAATCAATATGAGCTATCAATTGTGAAGATGAATGTATAGCCAGGTACTATCATAATGCGGCTTTTATTGCAGGAGGGGGTCAAACAGACTAGTGTCTGAAGAATGTCACACTGTACATTCCATTGCGTGCTCTGGCATCTGCCACTTCAGTCACGATTTTGCATTCTCACTGGTAAAGGACACCATAGTACTTACTACATGAGTCAGCCTGAAACAATGCAGTGAAGCCATCAGCATCATAGGAAATGTACCTGAGAGTCACTGGAAGTATAGCCGGATTATCTGGGTCCTGGAGTTGATATCTTCCCCCTCTTCTTCACCGTCACTGTCATCCCTCCTCTAAGGTGGCAGGGCTGGTTGGACAGTATCTTCCTCTTCCAGAAGCGGGATAGCTTTCCTCACAGCCAAGTTGTGCAGCATGCAGCAGGCCACCACTATCTTACACACATTGTGAGGGACATAGCACAGGGATCCTTCAGAGAGATGGAGGCAATGAAATTTTGCTTTCAGGAGTCCTATGGTGCACTCAATCACTCACCTAGTATGACCATGTGCTTAATTATAATTCTTCTCTGCATCTGTCCTGGGATTCCTCACAGATGTCAGGAGCCATTGCATGTTTGGGTAGCAAGAAACCTATGCAAAAGTGTGAAACACACATATTTTACTTGCATACAGCCTGGCTGTCAGCTATGTAACTGATCCAGTGTCATACACACTCACCTATGAGCCCAGCTCTGTCCCCCTGTAATTGTCCCATCATGTGTGGCACACTGCTGTTTCGCAGGACAAATGATTCATGAACTGATCCTGGGAACCTTGCATTGACATGTGAAATGTACTGATCAGCAGTACACACCAATTGGACATTCATGGAGTGATAGCTTTTATGATTAAGGTACATCTGTTTATTCACTCTTGGGGGTATTAGGGCTATGTAGGTACAATCAATGGCACCTATCACATGGGGGATATTTGCAAAGGCATAGAATCCTAATTTGATGGTGGTGAGATCAGCACTTTGGGGAAACTGGACATAACTTTGCAAGTGTTTAACACATGCATTCAGTAGATTGGACAGGATGTAGCTGAATATTGGCTGAGATACACTTGCAGCCATGCCCACTATCACTTGAAATGAGCCTGTGGTCAAAAAATGGAGCACAGATAGTACCTGCACAGTTGTAGGTATGGTGATTCCTATTGGCCGGCTTCAGAACAGGATCCATTTCTGCACAGAGGTCAAGGATTGTAGCTCGATTAAGTCGGTAAGTTATGATGAAGTGACGTTCCTCCATGGTGGCCAGATCTTCCAGTGGTCTGTGAACAGATAGGGCTCTCCCTCACCACATGGGTCGGTACCTATGGGTAATGAAGGAACACATCTTGAGTTTGGACATACACTTACATCACATAGTGACAGAATTCATTTTTTCAATGCGACACATATGTAACACACACAAACACAAAGAATGAGGTAGTCCTGTCAGGCTAATGTGTGGTGAGGTGTCTCAGTCATAATGGCATCACAGTGTAGACACATGTGGGGGACCAGTACTCATGTCAGTACTCGCGAGCAGGAGAGGGAATGGATCCCTGGATAAGGCCCCCAGCCAGGCTATGGAGATGTGGTGGATGCAAAATGGCAGCCTCCTGTCATCCAGGTATTGTAGTGTGGAAGTGACTTCATTCCGCTGGCATAACTCGCCATGGTGGTAAGCGTTGTTCACCGCCATGCACCCGATCATTGGATTACATGGTTGTCGATTGGGAACATGGGCCAATCATTATCGCCACTGGTGGTGATGGTGCACACCGCAGCGGTATCTGCCACCATTTTGACAGGCCCTTGACACTTGATTCCTGCATTACAAGAAGGGAAGAACTCCACTGTGTGTGATGCTGTGTCCTGTCTGTGGTCCCTGAGATGCCACGTGTTTTCAGGGTAACAGGCCCTGGCCTTCACCACTTAGGAGATGGAGAAGCAGGTGGACGGGGTCCTACCCCTGTATGCTAAGTTGTATGGGCGACCAGAGGAGCAGGTGAGTTGCTATTTGTCCTCCTTAGATGTGTGGGAATGTGTTGGATGCCTGTATACGTTTTTGTTCACTGTGTGACAGCTCACCCATAGTGTGTCTGGCAGTTTTTGGCTTGAAATTTGTCCATATGTATGTCTTCATGGGCCATGTCAGTTTGAACGGGCATGGCATTTGTTTATGGGGCACCCAGACTGACGTCTGTTTCTTTACTCTGTGTGTCCCATGCAGGTCAGCGCCCATCAGAAGAGGGGACTGTGGCAAGCCATCGCCAAGGAAATGCAGACCCTGGGTGTCTACAACCGGCGGTGCACCCACTGCAGGAAGCGGTGGGAGGACCTGAGGCGCTGGGCCAGGAAGACCGGAGAGGCCCACCTGGGGAAGGCCTCCCAATGAGGGAGGGGTGCCCGTTGGACCCTGACCCCCCCTAATGGCCCACATTCTGGTGGTGGTCTATCCGGATTTGGATGGGCGCTTTAAGGCAGCACAGCAGCCACAAGGGGGAGAGTGCCAACACTGTTGTGATACTACTGTGGTGCATGCATATTAGTAGTGCTAGGCACATAGACAGGTGTCTCGCTGCAGTCCTGCCCCCCTCCACATCCGTGGGATAGTGTCATAGCTAGTTTTCGCAGGGTCTGTAGGCCTGTGAGGGGTCCCCTGTTTGGACCATTGTATTCAATGTAGCCTCATGAACTTCTTCATCTTCAGTTGCCTCAGAGCTGTTGATCAGTGGATGACTTGGAGCCATCTCGAACTAAGGCCCATATTGATACTTTTTGACGCACAACTGCGCCAACGCAGTTGTGCGTCAAAAACTTTACCGCCGGCTAACGCCATTCCAACGCGCCATGCGGGCGCCTTATTTATGGAATGACGTTAGCCGGCGCTACGGACTGGTGTGCGTAAAAAAAAATGACTCACACTAGGCAGCGCCGTCGTATGGGAAAATGGGGGTTGTGCGTCAAAAAATGGGGCAAGTCAGGTCTGAGGCAAAATTCAGGCCTCAAACCAGATTTACGCCAATCTTTTTTGACTCCCAACCTCCATTGACATGACTCCTGTCTTAGCAAAGACAGGAGTCATGCCCCCTTGCCCAATGGCCATGCCCAGGGGACTTGTGTCCCCTGGGCATGGTCATTGGGCATAGTGGCATGTAGGGGGGCCCAAATCAGGCCCCCCTATGACACTTACAAAAAAACGAAAAAAAATACTTACCCCAACTTACCTCAACTTCCCTGAGATGAGTCCCTCCATCCTTGGGTGTCCTCCTGGGGTGGACAAGGATGGTAGGGGGTGTCCCTGGGGGCAGGGGAGGGCACCTCTGGGCTCCTTCCGTGCCCACAGGTCCCTTAACGCCTGCCCTGACCCAGGCGTTAAAAAACGGCGCCCATCAGGCTGTGCGCCGTTTTTTAAGGCCTGCCCCCTCCTGTGCGTCAAAATGACGTCAGAGTATAAATAAGGGGCACAGGCCTTAAAGTCATTTTTTGGAAGGGAACGCCTACCTTGCATATAATTAACACAAGGCTGGTTCCCCCTTTCAAGAAATGACGCACATGGTGGAATTTTGACGCCCGTGGGGTCGGACGTCAAAGTATAAATATGGGGCAGGGTTTGCGCCGATTGTGCGTCAAAAATTTTGACGCACATTCGGCGCAAACAGAGTTTAAATATGCCCCTAAATGCCTCCAAAACAGAAATACTCATATCTGGTGATTGTTAAAATTATGACCCACTGTGCACCTGGCCTGACTATCTCAGACCACCTCCTCAATTATCCAAGGAAGTTAAAAACCTCGGAATTACCATGGACTGCAAGTTAACTATGAATGCCCAAGTGGACAAATTAGCACAAACAAGCTTCATCACCTTGAAGACTCTGCAACGCATCTTCCCCCACCTCGGATTTTCGCACAAGGTGCAGACTACTATCTCTCTTGTACTACCAAACTGAATTATGCCAATGGCCTCTACCATGGATCATCTCTATCTATTATGAAAAAATTACAACATATTCAAAACTCCACTGCCAGGCTACTATTACATATAAAGCCACAAGCACACATCTCCCCTGCCTTGAGAGCACTACACTGGTTACCTGTTTCCAGAAGATCCACCTTCAAGCTGCTTTGTATCACCCACAAAGCCATACATGGAACAGGACTGCCTTTTTATCAGAAACAAAATAACCAAATACATTCTACTAAGAAACCTCCGCTCAAGATTGGCTCCCCCCTTTAGAATACTCGCATACATGAAAAAGACTATAGGTGGTACATTCTTCTCCGTTCAAGCAGCCAAACTATGGAGTGCATTACCCCCAAATATAAGATCCACAGATAACTATCTTGTCTTCAGAAGACTACTCAAGAGTTGGCTCTTCCCTTCATAACCACAATACTCAAACAGGAATGGACTGCATATGCCTGTGTTGATAAATATTTTTAATCTGAATCTGTGTATATTCTAGATATGTATGGTTCTTTAGGAAATATGTATCGCTACTATGTCATAACAATAAATTACACACTTAGGCCCTCATTCCGAGCCTGGCGGGCGGCGGAGGCCGCCCGCCAGGCTTCCCCCCTCCGAAATACCGCTCCGCGGTCGTAAGACCGCGGAGGGTATTCCGAGTTTTCCCCTGGGCTGGCGGGCGGTCTTCACAAGACCGCCCGCCAGCCCAGGGGAAAACTCCCTTCCCACGATGACGCCGGCTCGTAATAGAGCCGGCGGAGTGGGAAGGTGCGACGGGTGCAGTTGCACCCGTCGCGTATTTCAGTGTCTGCTTTGCAGACACTGAAATACTTTTAGGGGCCCTCTTACGGGGGCCCCTGCCGTGCCCATGCCATAGGCATGGGCACGGCAGGGGCCCCCAGGGGCCCCGCGACTCCCCCTCCCGCCATCCGGTTCCCGGCGGGAGAACCGCCAGGAACTGGATGGTGGGAGGGGGAGTCGGAATCCCCATGCCGGCGCAGCATGCTGCGCCGGCTTGGAGGATTCCTTTGGGGCAGCGGGAAACCGGCGGGAGACCGCCGGTTTCCCTTCTCTGACCGCGGCTGAGCCGCCGCGGTCAGAATGCCCCGCGGGGCACCGCCGGCCTGTCGGCGGTGCCACCGCGTCCCACGGCCCTGGCGGACTTGTTCCGCCAGGGTCGTAATGACCCCCTTACTCTTTAAACCTGTTTAGCAAATGTATAGTTACTCCCAATTAAATATGTATATGTATGTGAATATATACATATATATATATATATATATATATATATATATATATATATATATATATATATGTATAAATAAAATAAAATCTATAAATAAAACTCAAAATACAAATAAGTAAATTAAAGTAAAAAATAAATAAATATTAATGAATAAACAAATTAAAGAAAAATAAAATGATTAAAAAAGTATATATATATGTGTGTATATATATATATATATATATAAAATGATAAATAATTAAACATAATATATGTTTACTCTCTTGTAAGCTTTACTGTGACAACCAATCACCATATGTCATGTCTCTATCAATCTAACCTCCACCCCCACTCTGACTCATCCCAAACCCATTCTACTACTTTCATCTCCAAAATAACCCTGCCTAAACTCTTCCCTCCCCTTCCACATCTAGCTCACCCAAACCTCACTTTACTACCATGATCTCCCAAACAACCCTAATAAATTCTCCCTCTTTTATCTCACCTTGACTCATCCAAAACTCCTCCTGCTAATAAGATCTCCCTAACCTTTTCCACAGACTCTTCCCTCCTCCATCTCTCCTTTACTCATCCCAGGCCTCATCCTATTACTATAAACTTCCAAATTAATAAACTCACATAACTCTGCTCAAATTAACTGAGAAAAATACAAAAACTGAACTCATATTACCCAATACCAATCCACCACTAATTTCTCTTGGGTTCCAGAGCAGCATGCTACTCACCGAAAAGCACTTCGACGCCTTGTCAGCGGTGGTAAGTGCTATATAATTACTATTACAATACAATAAAATACAATACAACTTGTAGATGTGTTGGCTTGGCATCGTCTCTCATTGGTTCACTTCACAAAGTGTATCAGAGTAGTGGGTCAGGATGGCAATGTAGTATATTGTGGGGTCATGCCTACCAGTCAGGGGCAGATTCATAACATGTGTTGTGTCTGCTGTGGGTTTGTGCCTGAGCTGGGTGGGAGTTTATATGTCCCAACATGTACATATTTCCTGGAATTGACATACTTCTTTCTTGTTTTGTTTCCCCACCCTAGTGTTCTTGTGTCCCTGTGTACATTAGCATCATCTGGCGAGGGAGCTGTGGCAACGGCGAATGGAGATGCTGTAGCCCATGGTTCCCAGGAGGCAGAGTTAACCAACACCAAGGGGACCAGTGGGTTGGAGGGCAATGGGAATACCACGGGAGGCAACCACCACTGGAGGTAGTGACTCTGATACCTCCTCCAAAGGCAGCACCCTGGTGGTGGCAGACCCTACTGGGCCCACCCATTCTTTGGCATCTTCCGCCACCTCCCATACAATCGCCACCCTCCCAGTTGCTCCCCACCGAGTTGCCCATGCCCGCTCACCGGAGAATGATGCAGGAGGCTGTGCATCGCAGGAAGGAGCTGAACAGTGCATGAAGAACTTTGTGGAAGGATGCCAACAATCCTTGACAACTGCAAAACACGTGGTGCATGGGGTACTGTCTTGTGTGGGGAGGCAAGCTCTTACCTCCACCAAAGTTGTACAGCTGGACTTCAGGACCGTCAGCACCACTTCAGTCTACCACCTGTGTTGCTGGATCCATGCACTTCTTCAGGAGAGGGGGTCCAAGCCACCTGTCGTCGCTGCAGAGGGGTGCCTGCTAAAGCAGGGAAGTGACTTCTTCACTTCAAGGGAGATTCCTTCGTTCTTCTGGTGCAGGCTGAGGACTGGCTGTCCTCTGATGATACACGACTGGGAAACAGTTGCAGTTGCTGGCAGGAGATAAAGATACAATGTTGCAGAAGTCATCTTTGCTTCTTTGTTGCAGTTGTATAGTTCCTGGAGAGTCCAGATGCAGTTTCTTCGCAAAGAAGGTGAAGTAAAGGATGCAGAGGATTCCTGCTGGAGTCTTGCAATCC
Source organism: Pleurodeles waltl (assembly GCF_031143425.1). NCBI lineage: Eukaryota > Metazoa > Chordata > Amphibia > Caudata > Salamandridae > Pleurodeles > Pleurodeles waltl. The sequence continues at coordinate 126,445,657 of NC_090448.1, forward strand.
TAATCTGAAGAACCATCCAAGAGAGAGACCCTAAGTAGCCCTGAAAGGGGATTGGTCAGCTAACAGGTAAGCACCTATCATGGGAGGGCTCTGTTGTCACCTGCAGGCACTGGCCATTCAGATGCTCCCAGAGTGCCCTGCCAACTTGGAATCGAAGGTGGCAAAACCAAGGGACACTCTGGAGGAGCTCGAACACCAGCCCTGGGGTGGTGATGGACAGGGGAGTGGCCACTCCCCTTTCCTTGGTCCAGTTTCGCGCCAGAGCATGGCCCGGGGGTCTCTGAACCAGTGTAGACTGGATTATGCATCTGTGCCCTTCAAAGCATTTCCAATGCTCTGGGAGGCTACCCCTCCCATGCCTGTAACACCTCTTTCCAAGGGGAGAGGGTGCAACATCCCTCTCCCAAAGGAAATCCTTTGCTCTGCCTTCTTGGCCTTGAGCTGCTCAAGCAACAGGAGGGCAGAAACCTGTCTGTGAGGTGGCAGCAGCTGGGGCTGGCTGGAAAACCTCAGAAGGCTCTAATGGCAGTACTGGGGGTCCTTCAAGGAGCCCCCAGAGTGCATGGAATCATACAACCAATGCTTGCAAAAGCCTTAGGGTATGATTCCAACATGTTTGATCCCAAACATGGTCATATTCGGAGTTACCATTGTGAAGTTGTACATTGGTAGTGACCTATGTATAGTGCATGCATAAAATGGCGTCCCCGCACTCACGAAGTCCAGGAAAATGGACCTGGACAACATGGGGGCACCTCTACTAGTGCAGGGGTACCCTCACACACAGGTACTCTGCACCCAGCCTTCAGGGTTGGAAGGCCTGGCATGTAGGTGACTTATAAGTGACCTGGTGCAGTGTAAATGCCTCTGAAAGGGTGCATGCACCATTTCACAGAGGCTGCAATGGCAGTCCTGTAGAAGCCTATGCATGGGCTCCCTATTGGTGGTAAAGAAATGCTCCAGCCCATAGGGATCCCCTGGAGCCCCAATGCCCAATGTACCTAGGTACCATATACTAGGGACTTGTAAGGGGTGACCAGTATGCCAATTTGGGAAGAAATACTGGGTTACCAGTATGCAGTCACAACATTTAGAGGAGAGAGAGCATAAGCACTGGGGTCCTGGTTAGCAGGATTCCAGCGACACAGTCAAACACACTGACATAAGGCAGAAATTGGAGGTAACATGCCAAAAAGAGGGCACTTTCCTACACCCTGCCTATGGGGCTGCTAAGGGCCTACCTTAGGAGTGCCTTACATGTATAAAAAGGGAAGGTGTAGGCCTGGCAAGTGGGTACACTTGCCAAGTCGAAATGGCAGTTTTAAAACTGCACTCACAGACACTGCAGTGGCCCTGTTTATAGGGCTTCTAATGTGGGTGGCGCAACCAGTGCTGCAGGCTCACTAGTAGCATTTGATAACCAGGCCCTGGGCACCTCTAGTTCACTTTACTAGGTACTTACCAGTAAATCAAATATTCCAGTCATGGATAAGCCAATATATACATATAATTTATACAGGGAACACTTACACTTTAGCACTGGTCATCAGTGGAAAAGTGTCCAGAGCAAACAAAACAGCAAAAACAGAGTCCAGCACACAGAAGCAACCTGGGAAGTAGAGGCAAAAAGTTAGGGGAAATGATGCCAATGATGCTAAGTCTAAACGTGACCCCCCAGCTGAAAGTGGGGAGCAACTACCCAACATCATGGGAGTTCTCATCACTAAGGCGGAAAAATCTGGACAAACCATCAGCACTGGCGTGGTCGGTGCCAAGGCGGTGTTCTACCGTAAAGTCCTTTCCCTGTAGAGAGATGGACCACCTCAACAATTTGGGATTCTCGGCCTTCATCTTCACTAACCATTGGAGGGGCCTGTGGTCTGTCTGAAACCGTAAGTGAGTCCCAAACAAGTAAGGTCTTAGCTTCTTCAGTGCCCAGACCACAACAAAAGCTTCACACTCAATTGCACTCCACCTACATTCCCTGGGAAGTAACATCCTGCTAGTGAAGGCTACAGGTTGATTTAAGCCCTCTTCATTAAGCTGTGAGAGTACTGCTCCAATACCATGCTGTGAGAAGTCTGTTTATACAACAAATTCCTTTGAATAGTCAGGTGCCTTCAGCACAGGTGCTGTGCACATGACAGCCTTCAGGGCATCAAAAGCTGTCTAGCAGGACTCAGTCCAGATCATTTCTGGGCTGCTTTTTGGAAGTTAAGTCCAACAATTGTGCTGTACCCCTTGACAAACTTCCTATAGTATCCAGTGAAACCTAAAAAGACTCTCACCTCAGTCTGGGTCTTAGGGGGGCTCCCAAGCAAGAATGGTTTCAATTTTTGGCTGCAGGGGCACCACCTGGCCACTCCCCACCTGGTGTCCCACGTACACCACAGAACCCTGCCCTATTAGGCACCTACTTGCCATGATAGTGAGGTCTGCCCTCTGCAGGGCCTCCAACACTTTGCAGAGGTATTGTAAGTGTTCTTCCCACGTAGAACTGAAATCATCCAGTCCAGGCAACACCTGGTTGACCAACCTCTGAAAGGTGGAAGGGGCATTCTTCATCCCAAAGGGCATCGCCCTAAATTGGTAGTGTCCATCTGGTGTGGAGAATGCAGACTTCCACTTAGCCCCCTCGGTCAGTGTGATCTGCCAGTACCCAGAGGTAAGATCAAACCTACTTAGGTACTTGGCAGCTCCCAACCGGTCAATAATCTCATCAGCTCAGGGAATGGGGTGCGCGTCAGACTTAGCGACCACATTGAGTCCCCGGTAACCCACACAGAACCAGAGTTCTGAAGTTGCACTAGGAGAAGCAGGCTTTGGGACTAAAACCACAGGGCTGGCCCAAGGGCTGCGAAAAAAAATCAATAACCCCCAACACTAACATTTTAGAAACTTAGGTGGTCATTATAAACATGGCGGGAAACACCGCACCGCTGGCGGTGGCGGTAACTACGGTCAACAGCCTGGCAGTCTGGTCACCAAATAATGAAGCACATGAGAAACAAGCAGCGGGCCCTCCACCCACCGCCATTTTGGTAGCCCCACCGACGATGGGGGAGGTCGCCCTCAGACCGGCGGATAGGCCCTACCTGCCCACTGAATTATGAAACACCACACCGCCATCAGTTCCAGGGTGGGAAACACCACCAGGTAAAGCATGGCAGAAACGATCCATATAAACACTCACTGGAGGCACACAGAACACACCGACGCAGCCATGGAGTGAGAGTTGGAAATAATCCCAGTGCTTCTCCTTGCCATATTTATCCAGGACCGTGACCGATGACGAAGATGACAACGGAAAGTACCACAGCCTAGTACACATGTGAAGAAAGGGCACAGTTACACACCCACCCACACCGCAACGTACTCCAAACCCCTCGCACCATCCCAAGCCATACATTCCATAACAAGATGTACTTGCCAGACACAAGCCAACAAATACCTGCACCAATGCACACACCTGTGCACACCACCCCCCACATTGAAACGCTGCACAATGGGCCAATATTGCACCAACATGTCTGCTGGGCACTAAAATGTAATTTAAACAAATAATTATTAAAGCCCAAACAAGGCCTTAGGCCAGTCCATAAACAAGTCCCGTGAGGGCAAATATAGGCCACACTCGACTCCTACGATGGTAAAGGAGACTCCACTGAGAAGGGGTATCAATGGGGCAGCCAGGCACCTCAGGGAACAGGGGCAGGGGGTGCCGGGGTGGTGAGTCAGGTCTTGAGCTTAGGTTTAGGAGGTGGTGGTGGAGAGGGTTTGGCTTGCCCTTGGAAGGAGGGGGAGTGGGCCAGGACCGGGGGGTGGCAGAGGGACCTGGGGCAACACAGGGCTGCTTCCTCCCTGGGGAAGGGGCACGGGAATGGGGAGGGAGGACTGGGGCGGACTTTGACGAGGAATGAGTGGACTGTGCTAGGGACATTTAGGAACAAGACAGGCCAGTGGGTAAAAACAGGCCAACACAGGATAGGAAAAGCTTCTTAGGTGCAGTTGGGGGGGATTTGGAGCCAGGTCTGGCAGTGGGGGTTGAGGGAGTGGTGGTACGAGGTGTAGGTGTGCTGGACATGGATGCAGGTGCCTGTTTAGTATGCTTTTGTATGGCGGATGTGTGTGGTGTGGATGAGTGTGAGCATTTGAGTGTTTTGGAAGGAAGGGGTTGGACACAGTGGTAGAAGACAGGCTGCCAGTGTATATGGATGTTGTGTGGATGTCTGCAGGTCTGGTGAGTGTGCTGCAAGTGTATGTGAATGTAGTTGTGGTGAGTGCAGGTGTGGTGTCTGGGGTGCATGACTGGATGTCAGCTGTTGTGGTTACTGCAATAATGGGGGCAGCAGCAGTGACCAAGGGTGCAGTGCATGTGAGTGTGCATGGTGAGGTGACAGACAAGGAGGCGGGGGAGGCTGACACAGTTGGGGAGGTGTATGTTGTTGTGTGTGCTTTGGTATGTTGGGTGTGTGCTTGCCTGTGGTGGGAAGTGTGGTGCTTGTGTTTCTCAGTGTGCTTCATGAAGGGTGAAGGGAGTGGGGTGCTGGAAGGGGTAGAGGTGGTGGGAGGGGGGATGGGAAGACCAGGGACACTGGCTGCCATCAAAGAGGAGGCCAGAGCCTGAAAAGATCTCTGTAGGCCAAACATGGCACCGTGAATGCCTTCCTGGTATGCATTGTATTGCTGCATCTGGGATGCTAGCCCCTGGATGGCATTCACAATGGTTGTCTTCTCTACAGAGATGGTTCTCAGGAGGTCAATAGCCTCCTCCATGAGGGCAGCAGGGCTGACTGGGGCAGGGGATGAGGTGCCTGGGGCAAAGGAGACGCCCACCCTGTAGGATCCCTTTGTGTACTGTTGCGTGGGCCTCCTTTTGCATGTTCTTTGTCCCTGTGCTTTGGGACTCCTGTGCATGATGGCTGGTCTTCTGAGGACTCTCTGAGTTGCTGAGAGACCCCTCTGCCTCCCCCTCCAGGGTAGAGGTCACCAGGTCCCTCCTGGTCCCGGAAAGTACCATTTTCTGCTAACCTCAAGATTTGCATGTGACAAGGCTTGTTGGCAGAATCCAGCAACGCAAACAAGACTGCAGTCAACTATCCGGTGTGGGATATCATCTGCACCAACCAGGAACGCGCATCCATCTTCTTTGGTGCAGTACTGACTGTTCTTCTTCACCGGCTGTTCTTCTTTTGCACCTCCATCTGGGTTAGCAGGGGCTCCTGTTCTCCTTGGACTCTTCAGTGCTTCTTGGACTTGGTCCTCTTCTTCCATAGGTCTTCAGGTCCAGGAATCCATTGTTGGTGTCTTGCATTCTCTTCTGGTTCTTGCAAAATCTTCTATCACGTGTTCTTGTGTGTTCTAGGAAAGTCACTGTGATTTACTCCTGCTTTCCTGGGCTCTGGGGTGAGTTCTATTACTTACCTTTGGTGTTTTCTAATACTCCCAGTGCCCCTATACACACACCACACCTACCTAGGTGGGAAACCAACCTTTGCATTAAACTATTTTAGCACATGGTTTTTGTTCCCACTAGGCTCAGTACTAACTATCGTGATTTTCCCTACTTGCACTGTTTTCTACCTGTTTTTACAGCTATTTCTGCATTCAAGGGTATATACTGTGTATATTACTTACCACCTAAGGGAGTTTAGTCTCTAACGTATCTTCTGGCATTTTGTGTCACCAGAATAAAGTACCTTTATTTTTGTAATACTGAGTATTTTCTTTCATGTGTGTGAATATTGTGTAACTACAGTGGTATTGCATGAGCTTTGCATGTCTCCTAGTTAGGCCTTGGCTGCTCAGCCACAATACTCCTAGAGAGCCTGGATTTTAGACACAGACTATATTTCACTAATAAGGGATAATTGAACCTGGTATAAGGTGTAAGTATCTTAGGTACCTACTACAAACCAGGCCAGCCTCCTACAGGGTGCAGTGTATGTTAAAGGTGAGACATGTACTTATGTGTTTTACATGTCCTGACAGTGAAATACTGCCAAATTCTTTTTTCACTGTTGCAAGGCCTATCTCTCTCCTAGGTTAACCTGAGGGCTGCTTTTAAATATCACTAAAGTGCAGATTCCCTTTGGGAGCAGATAGACAGGTGGAGTTTGGGGTATCTGAACTCAAAATGTAAAAATACATTGTTTATTGAAGTTGGTTTTTAGATTGTGTGTTTGAAAATGCCACTTTTAGAAAGTAGGCATTTTCTTACCTAAACCAATCTGTGACTCTGCTTGTTTGTGCATTCCCTTTCTAGGTCAGTTTGACAGTTGGGCTGTTTGCACCTCTCTTCTACACAGTAACATAAAGGGACCTGGGGTGTAGCCTGCATTTCCTGATGGGCCATCTGGGGTGAGGGGAGGGGAGGAGTGGTCACTTACACCTGAAAGGTCTTTGCCCTCACACAATGCAGTCTCCCTGGTATGTGTCTGGGGCCTGGCCTGGGCAAGGCAAGGCAGGATCTTGAAACAATGAGAGTAGGCCTACTTCAAAGGCAGAAAGGGGTCTAAGAAGAGCACTGAAAAAGCCCTGAAAATCACATTACTTTTGGAACCAAGAAGAACCTCAGCCAAGGAGAAGAGCTTGAGAGCTGGAGGAGGAGTACCTCATCTTTGCCTGTGACTGTGCTTTGCTGGGTTGGCTTGCAGTAGCTGCTTCTGCCTGAGAGAGGACAAAGACTGACTTTTGTGTGTCTTTTCACTGGTGAAGAATCTCCAAAGGCCTGAACTGAGCTTGCCTCCTGTTGTTGAAGCCTCAGGGACAACAAAGACTTCTCTCTGCCAGCATTGGGCTTTCTGCTGAGGGTCCTGTATGCCAAGTGGTGCCATAACCTGTCTCTGGGTCCTTGAAAGGTGCAGGTGGTGGAAAAGGACAGAAATACACGCAAAGACCGCAGTGCGGAGAAACTTTCAATGCACCACCCACATCACGGCTGAAGAACGATGCGCCGCCAGCCTCGTGGCTAAAATCAACGCTTCACCTGCATTGCGGCTAGGAGATCGATGCAACTCGGCTGGAGAAATGATGCACAACACCCACAGCAGCTGCTGTTAATGATGCAAGCCCCCGCGCATCGCGGTTTCTTGACACTGTGCAACTTATGTCAACGCAACATCGCTGGGCGCGGAAAATCAACCCAAAGCCTGCCCGGACCCGAGGTGCCTGTCCAGAATCAACGTATCGCTTTTTTGCAGGAGAGAAGAAATGACCCACGCTAAACCGACCGGAGGAAGAACGAGGCACGTACTCGCTTGCAAGTGAGAAATCAACGCATCGCTGGCCTTTTCCAACGCACATCGCCCGCGCAGTTTAATTTTGAGGCTACCCAGTACTTTTGTGCAACATCAGTGTTTCCACTCTTTTCTAAGGAATTAAAACTCTTTCTCTTTTTAAAATTCATATCTTGACCTGTGTATGTTGGATTGTTTTGGTCTTGTTTTGTTTAGATAAATATTACCTATTATTTGAAACCTGTGTTGTGCCCTTTTGTGGTGGGTTCACTGGGTTACCGTGTGTGTTTGTAAAAATAATTTACACCTTGCTTCTGAAGTTAAGCCTGCCTGCTTGTGCCACACTACCAAGCGGGTTAGCGGGGGTTAACAGAGGGTGATTCTCCTTTAGCCTGACTAGAGTGAGGGTCCTTGCTTGGATAGGGGGTAACCTGACTGCCAACCGAAGACGCCGTTTAGAGACTCTGGTCTACCTCTAAGACTGAGCCCTAGTATGCAACCTTCCTCCCCCTCATTCACCAACATTGTGACTGATCAGAACCATAGCCCTCGTGTGCATTAAACATAGGAAACTGCTAAAACACATTCTGATTTTGGAAGGAATTCTGATTTAAAATTGGGGCTTGATTTTAAATAAACCGGGGAACATTTGCATTTTGCTGTGGCATCAGGCATGTGGAACCTGCTTCACTGGAGCTTGGGGTTCATTAAAACTTTGCATGCTCAGTATTGGTGAACTCTGTGGCTGTATGAGGTTATTACTATGGGGACTGTGTGAACCCTGAATTCTGAACCTGGTTCTCATTTGTCACTCTGTTAGGATTAAGACTACATTTCCGCTTCCAATGTCCTAACTAATTGCAATAATGACAAGGAATCAATCTCAACAAAGTTGGCACAGCAATCACAGTGCTTTGAGAAATTGGAACACCATGACCTCTACCTTGTTGCAGGAACCCATTTACACCTGGTATCAAACTTCCTCCCAGCTGATACACTCCTTGCATAGAACCAACGTCCCATACATAAAGTTGACTTTGACTTCCTCTTTGTGCCGCTTTCATCTGTGCACCCATCAATTTCTCCTTCAATCACTTCTGCTTCATTTCCAATTCATCGCTACAGTAGTTGGCATATCTCTAAATCTCATCAACTTATTCTGCCAACAGATCAAATGCTGCTGAATCATCATAATGGTCTCAGGTCTCAATCCTGTCACAAACTGGGACACAAACTTTCCCGTGTCTTTAGCTTTGAGAGTCTCCATTCCACTGTGCTGCTTAAACATCTGCAACAACCTCTCATAAAAGACATGCACTGACTCCTGGGGTTGTTGAGTCATCCTGTCAATCATAAACCAATCACTGTCTTTAGGTGTTTTTTTTCCCTTCAAGAACATTTTCACCTGTTGATACTTTTTATCACCAAAGGCGACGGGGCATGTTTTATTGGATTTATCGGAGATTCCTTTTCTGGCCATTCTACAGCCACTTTACATTTTACCCACAAATCTCTTAGTACTACGATGTTGAAGAAGGTATGCAAATCCACCCACAAGACTTGTGAAATCTTCACAAATAGCTCAATCTGTTTATACCATTCCACAGGCTTTTCTCTCAATCTTGGAAAATCATTGGGGAATGATGCAAGATCAATCATACTCCAAGGCAGATGGCCATAAACTTCACCAGTCACTTCTCTCAATGGAAAATTTGAAGTGCCCTTTCCATCCATTAAAGAGGCCAGCAGCTCTATTTTTAGTTTCTTCTGATATTTCTTCTTACATCTGCCCTCCCACCTATCTAACTCACTCTATTTTCAGATGCTTCTAATTTATTCCTTAATTTCTGTTTTCATTCCCAATTTTCTCATACTGCAAATGTCATTTGCATCAAAATATACACAATAGCTTTTCTGCAATGTCTTGGTTTGGTTTAAATCTAGATCATAAGTTTGGTCCAATTCAGACAATTTATCATGAGCTTATCCTGCACACTTAGTGATGTCTTTACACATGAATACAAGTGTGTTCTCTTGGTAGGTATCTAATGGGGGAATATCAAGTTTTCCTTGTTTCAACTCATTCAATTCTAAGTTTTGTTTGACCACATTCATTCTATTTTCCCTTACCGGGGTCTGACCAATTTCTCTGCCTGATCCTGAACCTTCACCTTCTCTTTGGGACCCATTGCAAAATCTAATCAAATCATCTAGTATCTTGTTAATTACCAACATTCTGTACGACAGAAGCATTGGACACTATGGCCCTCATTACAAATTGGGCGGTAACAGCCGCCTACCGCCATGGCGACGGCTGCCAACATACTGTCGCCGTGGCTACCAGCCATCCACCCGCATTATGACCGTAGACGGAATTCTGCCAGAAGGCGAACGGAATACCGTCGACGGTCAGGGCGGCGGACGGCGGTAAGGTGGCGCTGCTGCCAGCAGCAGCACCACATCAGCAAAACACTGCCGACCGTATCATGAGGAAGGATACGGCCTGGCGGTGTTTTTCTGGTGGACGATGCTGCTGGAAGCAGCTCCTCGTCCCGTCTTCTGCCGGCGGACCCCCTGCAAGCAGGTAAGTCGGGTTCTCCCTCAGGAGAGGGTGTGTGTGTGTGGGGGTGGGGTGTGTGTTTGTTTTTGTATGTGTGCATGCGGGTGTGAGTCGCATTGAATGTGTACATGAATGACTGAATGTGAGTGTACGTGTGTGTTGTGTGTTGTGCATGCGTGTGTATGACAATGTATGTTGGTGTGTGTTGCAGTGTGTGGGTATGTATGTGTACATGCGTGGATGGATGGGATATGGGTATGCGTGTGTGTATGATTTTGTATTTGTGCACATGTGGGTGTGTAAATGTGCGAGGGCAGGAGAGGGAGAGGGATGGTGTGGGAGGTCTCTAGGGAGGGGGATGGGTTGGGGGAGATCCCTATCAGTGTCAGGGTAGGAATTCCCTGGCACTGATAGTGCCTACCACCACGGTTTTTGTGTTGGTACGCTTGCCACAAAAACCAAGGCAGTAGGCGGGGTCATAATCCAGAGGGTGGGATTGTGACGGCCACCTGGATGGAGACCGAAGTCTCCAACCCTGCGGCCATTACCACCCTGGCAGCCGGAGTGGTACATTGGCGGTTTGGCTTGAGCCAAACCACCAATGTCATAATTTGGGAAAAGGTACTGCCAGCCTGTTGGCAGTACCTTTCCCCAAATTACCACCAGGGTCATAATGAGGGCCTATCTGTTCTCTGGGACTACTGTTGATGACACTCTGAGTTGAACTCCAAATAGACATGTTAGAATTTTGTGATATTGGAGTGGACTCTCCGACAAGAGTAAATCATGTCTGATTCCTGGTTGATGCTGGAGCGACAACATAAGAGGTATTCACCTGAGTCGGGACCACAGGAGCATTAGTTGATATATCCACTGCAGTAGAGACTGTCAGAGTGTGTGCTATGGTTACTGTTGACTCAGGTTTATACAAAGGAACTGCCGGACCAATAGTGACCAGAGTAGCGATTGTATCTAGGGTATTCGGAACAGTTGAGTTAACAGGGTCACTAACCCCTGAATTCTCTCTCATCCAGTTCTGACACATATTTATTGGTGTAGTGGGTATTCCAGAGTTTCCACTGGTAACTGCAACATTCGTTCCTTTGGCTTGGACAAAATTATCTGGAGGTGGAAGCATTGATAACACATCTAGGAGATCATCACTAGAATCACTATCACTGCCCACACCTGTACTCTCTGGGTTTCCTGACTTTTCCTCCTTCTTCTTCCCTTTATTTTCTTGCTTTTTCACAAGCTCTTCACTCATCAAAGCAGGGTACAGTCTACTTCCCTTTATTGTATCAGTTTTCTACCACCATGGTTCTGCATCCTAACATCGGCACAGCTATAAACCACCTTTCGAACCCTTCCCTGATATTTTCCCTTTTCTTAACATGAGCTGTGTGCTCCCAAGCATTAAATGCTTTGAACTTTGCCAGCCTAGAAGGTGGCTTCATTTCAATTACACCTTCTTTCTCTGTGATCTTATGCTATTGACTCAGGCAAATACTTATGTCAAGGACCACATTTCTGGCCATATAATGACCTGGTATGTCTTTGAGTGGTGCCTTTTACCTCTCTCACACAGGTATTCTCACATCTCCCCTAATCAGAGTTCATATAGCCTCAAATAATGTCATTTTCCAACAATAACATCAATAATCACAAATAGAATGCAATTTCAAATGAGGAATACATTGTCTTTGCTTGCAATTTCAGTCCATGATTAACAATCAATAACAGTATGGCAATCTGTGATGTAGTCAACCAATGACAGCATACCGCTAACACCAATCGTTTAATCTCAGCACACCACACTGTGACATCCTTCTCACTCTGTGCAGCGGCTCACCCTTCTTTACAATTGCTCACAAATGTTGCAATACAAGCAGAATTACAATGCCAATCAAATTTAACAAACTTTGGACCTGATTTAAAGTTCAGCTGATGGGTTACTCCATCACAAACATAACAGACAAACTCTGCCATATTATGATCCCATTATGGCCTATAGCGATTGCAATATGGCGGACAGGGTATCCGTCACATGTGTGATGGAGTAACCAGCTTTCCAAACTCTAATTCAGGCCCTTTGTCTATTCCACTAAAGAATCAATAGTATTCAATCACACAAGTAATGGTCCAGAGTAACACTTCCTGGCCCACTCTCACTTAAGTGAAACCACGACCAGCAGGGAATCACCAGAATTAGTGTAGTTTATCCCCTGAGCAAAATGATCCATCACACTAACCACACCTTACTCTCACACAAAGGTATTTGTCCCTTTCTCAATTGTGTAGCCAATGGTACCTCACGACTATCACCTCCAAACTTTGCAGACAATTACAACACAGTATTTTCTACAAAGATAACGTATTACTATCCCGGGATCTTAGGCTACATTGATCCCGATAACCACTTCAACCTCTTTGCATTAAGCGCTTTCATTCCCGCACAACTTAAAACATCACCATGTCTCAACACGCAAACTCTGCAAAACACAACAAGCTAGACATAAACAATTACAACTGTGTCCATATACACTAAAATATTTATTTTTTTAAATAGCAACGCTTTTACAACTTAATTCCAAATTTCTGGAAAACCACTGCTCCTCAAGTTCGGGACACAGTCTTTAGAGTCAGGAATGGGCTTGGACAAACTGGGATCTCACATTGGTGCACTAATTCCCTTTCTCCCGATAACTAAATCATCCAGCATGCTACCTTCTGAGAGTGAGCAGAGGCATGATTTACAATCTCTCTTGTATTTGTAGATGCAGTCATCGGGAGCCAGGTGGTTTCACAGCAATCCAGCAGAAGGGAGGAAGGGACATTAAGTAATCCATAAGTACATTGTATATTAATAGGAGCTCACATAATAGTTTATTAGGTACTAATTCTTTTGCTTACCTTTTAGAAGCTAAGAAGAACATGTGGCAGCTCAGAGTCATCCAGTGGCAGTCCAGTGTGCATCAGCTTGTCCCTTCGTCCCAGTAGGCCAGGCTGGATCACGGTTATCTGATCTGCCTGGCCCTTGGGGAAGTTAGGAACTTTCTGCACATCCATTTCACTCCTGCATAAAAAGGTAGGATCCTGACAATAGGGCGTGCAGCAGTCACAACACACTGTCCTTGCCCCTCCTTGAGGCACCACCAGGAGTGAAACAGGTCGATAATGAGCACTTGCAGGGTATTATTGGGTGCTCCAGCAGGAGTAGTGAATATTTTAAGAGAGGGCACTCCCACTATTTCCTGCTAAAAGGCTTCTTGTTGCACAGTTCATTTCCTCTATTTAAATGGATGCTGACAGGTGCCTGGTCCCACCCTGGGACACCTGCACACAGTCAATGCCACTGGTGGCCCAAGGGGGAGTCCAAGGCATGTGTGCTGCTCCCACCTGTGCTGTCTTCATACATGTGCACATGTGCTAATGTGTAACCAGCCAAGTGCCTCTCAACCAGCTGCCTTGCAGCAGTCTTATCTCAAAAGGTAGACCCTGGAAGTAAACATACACGGTCCAAATTACCATGGAACTACATTCAGGTATTGAGACTTACCCAGAACAAAGGATTAAAATCAAAACATTCATGTGGACCACATGGGCAGAATCCATGTGCAACATCTAGGTTCTGTAAAACATGATTTTGATTATTAGTGTGCTTAGATTAATCATGATTATGTTTAGTTGAAATTCCACAACTATCACGGTTAGGGATTTTAATCTCTGTGCATTATGTAATGCAAAGAAAAGTCCAGAATCCACCACCATGTATGTTTATTTGTATGGACAAATGTTTTCATATAATATCTTATTACTATAATTTTGGTAAAGCTTTAGCAGAGCTGTGTTTACTGTGCTTCTCTTACAATCAAATAAACAGAGAACAAGCCTCTTTGGTGTTTGGACAAAATATCAAGTCAAAAGTATTGTGTCGACAAAATATTGTGTCAAGAATATCGAGGACAAAAATAATGTGAAGGTAAGTTTCAATGGGTAAGCTAAGTTTTACTATATATACCTCCAAGTATTGGTACCTTGGCGATATACATAAAGTCAATGTAAATAGATGTGGAGTTAACTATAGTAAATCTATACTTACCTATTTGCACTTACCTTTTCAATGTTTTGCTCCTCAATATTTTTGACATTATATTCTGTCCCCACAATATTATTAGGGTTGATATTTTGTCAGACAACCACCCCCTTGGTAGGTGTAAAGCCAAGTAGGCAATTCCAAGCTTGAATGTGTACCTGTTGCCTGATTGTTAGTGATGTATTGATTGCTATATAACCTGTTACCTTTTCCACTATAGTGACCTTACACCCAATACATTATATGCAGCAGACAGGAGGTATCCAGACTGTGGTAATATACCACCCAAACGAGTGTGGCCAAAGTAGCATTTTCTCTTTCTGGATTTTCTATTCTACTTTCTCCCACTTATGTGTGCCATTTGCTCCTTGATACTTTAGGGCAGTAGTCACAAGTAAGGGAGTGGTGGACCTACGTTTCTCCTGTATGTCTAAAAATGGCACCATTTAGGTTAGTGCATGTAATCCTCTGACATTCGTGCCTCAATTTTATCATTGGCCTTTCCAAGGTGTTGGAAATGGGGTCTTTGGTTGGCAGTCAGGTTATCCCCTGTCCAAGCTTGGACCCTGACTCTATTCAGGAGAAGTCACACACAATTCAAATGATACTGTGCCCACCCTCTGGTAGCTTGGCACTGAGCAGTCAGGCTTAACTTAGAAGGCAATGTGTAAAGTATTTGTGCAATAAATCATGCAATAACACAATATAGCACCACAAAAATACATCCACACAGTGTTTAGAAAAATATATCATATTTATTTGATAAGATGCAGGTCAGAACGATTAAAATGCAATAAGTATATGTTGAGATATCACTGAAAAGTGATATAAAGGTGGTCATTACAACATTGGCGGTAAAAGCCGCTTACCGCCGTGCAGAAGGCTGCTAACACACCGCTGCGGCAGCGGAATTCTGCCACGGTCATTATGACCCACAGCTCGGACTCCACACCAAAGGTCAGTTATAAACTGGCGAAAACAAAACCTCCACCGTCACGCCAACAGAAATACGCCTACACGCGGCACACCGCCGCGCTCAAAATACACACACTCTTACAAAACACTACCACATTTGACAATTCAAAATATACACACCTGATACACATACCCACACCACACCCACACACGCAATACAATATAAAACACACACCCACATCACCCACAAACACCTACGACCAAAATCCCGAAAGAAGGCCAGAGAGAGACACTACAATCTACAACCAAGCATCCACAGGCACACAATACTATCACCCAATTAACATCCACGCACTTCACACAACACACCACTAAATATCACCCCACTTATCACAACACACACCACCCCACACATCACCCACACCACCCCATGGCACGGCAAAGACACCCCAGGTTCTCTGAGGAGGAGCTCAGGGTCATGGTGGAGGAAATCATCCGGGTAGAGCCACAGCTATTCGGATCACAGGTGTAGCACACCTCCATAGCTATGAAGATGGAGCTATGGCGAAGAATAGTGGACAGGGTCAACGCAGTGGGACAGCACCCAAGAAATAGGGATGACATCAGGAAGAGGTGGAATGACCTAAGGGGGAAGGTGCGTTCCGTGGTATCAAGACACCACCTTGCGGTTCAGAGGACTGGCGGTGGACCCCACCTCCTCCCCCACAACTAACAACATGGGATGAGCAAGTCTTGGCTATTCTGTATCCTGAGGCCCTCACAGGAGTAGCTGGAGGAATGGACTCTGGTAAGGCAAATCTTTACTACTATATCCCCCACCCTACCTGCATGCAATCACATACCCCCACCTTCGCCCTCACCCCCATAACTCCAACTCCTCACAAATGTCCCAATACCAAGCCCTGCATGCAACAACATAGCATGGACACCCATCACCAAAGCATGGCCACTGCACATACCCATACACCCCCCTAAACCATCATCACACAACGTCCCACACAGGAATGCAAGCACTGGGGTACACGGTCACCCACCCATTGCACACCATGGCACACACAGATGCAATAATCATGCTTTTACACCCCTGCAGGACCCCTACCCAACATCACTGCACAGGAGGGTCCAGACATGTCCACACCACCAACAGAAGAGGCCCACAGTGATGACAGCAGCTCTGTCCAACTGGATCTAGACGACCAGCCCGGCCCATCTGGGACCTCGGGACAGTCTGTTCCCCTGACACAGTCACAGGCCACCACAGAGCTTCCCCCCTCTGGAAACACCAGCACAGCACCCACCCAGCGGGCCCATACTTCTGTCCCCAGGACACGTCAAGTAGCAGTGTGTCCACCACTACAGGGAACCCAGGCTAACCCACCACCCCAACAACAACAGGGACCTGGGGGCAGTGGCAGTGGGCACACAGTTCAGGGGACAGAGGCCCAGGGAAACAGGGGAACTGGGAGGGCTGCTGTGCGACAGGGGGAGGGCAGGCCCAGGCAACCCACTCTCCACGAGGCCCTCTCCAACATCATGGGAGAGTACCATCATTCCCAGGAGACGATGGCAACAGTACTGGCCAAGTTTCAGGAGACCCAGCGGCTGCAGGAGGAACAGTATTTGGGCTTCAGGGAGGAACTCAGATCCATCAATTCCCCCCGGGGCACCATCGTAGGGGTGCTGAAGGAAGTCCTCAACACCAGGAGGGACACTGTGGCACAACAAGGGGCCCCTGACACTAGCCTGGACGATGAACTGCCCACCACCTCCGCCGGCGCTAGTGGACAGGAGGCACCCCACCCCCTGCAAAGGGAGAACCACCCCGCAAACGGTCCCTGAGATCCAGGACAAAGACAGAGAACAATGCCAAGACCCCGCCAAGAAATGAGACCGCCCTGAATGTCATCCTTTTGTCCCACCTTGTCACCCGGTCCATCCTCAAACTGCCCCAGCTCCACTGCCTATGCCCATTTGGACAATGCACCTGTGAGACTAATAGACTGCACTCTGCCATGGACATTCCTCCACCATCACCCCTCACCATTTTACAACCCCCTCCAATATTGAGCACTTAAATAAACACCCTTAAAGCACAAAACAATCTGTAGTCTGTCTGTGATTTCGAAATAGTGTATTAGCAATTACACCTTTTCACCTTGACAAAATCCTCTTTCAATTGTAATGTCAACATACCTATGTCACACAGCTCTAGTCCATGAGGAAATAAAGCAGATGTCACACAGTGGGACCCACATCTGTGAAATCGTAAGGGAAAGTGACAACTCAGTGACCATACACTGGGTGAAAAGGACAGACAGTAGAGAGGTAGTAGTGTTAAAGTACATGTAGTAGGCCGGTTTGTATTCTTACCTGTGTCTTACTGGAAGTATTGCAGGATCACAGAGTCCCTGCTGTCGATGTCCTCTTCTTCTGCTTCCTCGTCTTCGCTGTCCACAGGCTCCACAGCTGCCACAACACCTCCATCTGGACCATCCTCCTGCAGAAAAGGCACCTGTCATCGCAAAGCTAAGTTGTGAAGCAGACAGCAGGCCACGATGATCTGGCACACCTTCTTTGGTGAGTAGAATAGGGAACCACCTGTCATATGGAGGCACCTGAACCTGGCCTTCAGGAGGCTGAATGTCCTTTCTATAATCCTCCTAGTTCGCCCATGGGCCTCATTGCAGCGTTCCTCTGCCCTTGTCCTGGGATTCCTCACTGGGGTCAGTAGCCATGACAGGTTGGGGTAGCCAGAGTCACCTGCAAATGACGAGGGACAACTGTTAGACACACACTAACCTGTAGGGATATCCCCAGACCCAGACAACTATTCCCACTGATTTGGTTCCATGTGCTCACCTAATAGCCACACACGGTGCCTCTGGAGTTGCCCCTTCTCATAAGGGATGCTGCTATTCCGCAGGATGTAAGCGTCATGCACTGAGCCAGGGAATTTGGCATTAACATGGGAGATGTATTGGTCTGCCAAACACACCATCTGCACATTCATGGAATGGTAACTCTTCCGGTTTCTGTACACCTGTTCACTCCTGCGGGGGGGACTAAGGCCACATGAGTCCCATCAATGGCACCTATGATGTTGGGGATATGTCCCAGGGCATAGAAGTCACCTTTCACTGTAGGCAAATCCTCCACCTGTGGGAAAACGATGTAGCTCCGCATGTGTTTCAGCAGGGCAAACAACACTCTGGACAACACAGGCTGGGACATCCCTGCTGCTATGGCCACTGTTGTTTGAAAAGACCCACTTGCTAGGAAATGGAGTACTGACAGCACCTGCACTTGAGGGGGTATTCCTGTGGGATGGCGGATAGCTGACATCAGGTCTGGCTCCACTGGGCACACAGTTCCTGAATTGTTGCACGATCAAGCCTGTATGTGATGATCACATGTCTTTCCTCCATTGTCGACAGGTCCACCAGCGGTCTGTACACCGGAGGATGCCGCCATCTCCTCACATGCCCCAACGGACGGTGCCTATGGAGGAGAACAGCGAGCACAGAGTCAACCAACTGAGAGGTACCTAAACACAGCTTACTCTGAAAACCATTCATAACCTGAATTTTGCCTATATGAGTTTTGAGGCAAGGCCTAGGTATGTGTGACGCAGTTAAAAATGAAGCCATGTGGGGCCCTGAAATGGCGGCTGCCTGACCTGTAAAGTGGGACAATGGGATGTGAGGTAACTGCGCTGGCGTTGTACACCGTCACGGTAGGCGGTTGGAGACCGCAGCGCAATTCTGCATTGGTTAACATTGGACCCTATGGGTCCCAGGAGCCAATGACGATGTACGCCGGCAGTGATGGTATGCACTGCCGCGGACGTGACCGCCATTTTCTATCAGTTAAATCACTCGATACCTGAACTTCGACAGGAGAGGACCTACACTGCAAGTGCTGCTGTGACCTCAGTCTGGAAAAGACAATGGCTTGTGCGTCTGGGGAAAGGGCCCCTGCCTTCAGCACGGAGGAGTTGGAGAAACTTGTGGATGGGGTCCTCCCCCAGTACACGCTACTCTACGGTCCTCCAGACAAACAGGTAAGTACACTGGGAGCATGCTGTGTGGGCAATGCCTGTGTGGAGTGGTGTGGATGAATGATAGGGGGGGGGAGAATGAGGCGTGCATGAAACAACGGTGAGTGCATGTGCCACATGGCAAGGATAGGGATGCGGGCCAATGACTGTGATGGTGCAGTTGGTAATAACTTCTCTTTTTCCCCTGTACAATTCATGTAGGTCAGCGCCCACCAGAAGAAGGATATTTGGCGTGCCATCGCCAAGGATGTCTGGACCCTGGGGGTCTATCACAGACAGAGCACCCACTGCCGGAAGAGATGGGAGGACATTCGCCACTGGAGCAAGAAGACGGCGGAGGCCCAGCTGGGGATGGCCTCCCAGCGTGGGAGGGGTGCCCGTCGCACCATGACCCCCCTGATGTTCAGGATCCTGGCGGTGGCGTACCCGGAGTTGGATGGGCGCATGAGGGCATCACAGCAGCAACAAGGGGGTGAGTACACACTCATTCTGCTGATTCAGCACGCAGTGGAGGTGTCTGGGTGGGGGAGGTGGGCTGTGGGTTTCCGTAGGCCAGGGCGAATGTGCTAGTTCAGTCCCCTTTTTCAGGCAGACCCTGTGGCACCCCACCCCACCTAGGTACAGTGCCAACTACACCTAGTCAGGCTCCTGTGACATCCATGTGTGCAGATTTCGGCCATAGCCTTGTAGGCCATGTCCCAGGGATTGAATAGTGGATCCCAAGTGCGGGCGTAGTGCAGGGGGCTTCTGTGTCTGTCGTGTTTGCCAACAGAAGCAGTAATGCATGCACTGAACATGTCTTTCTTCTGTCTTCCCCCCCTTTTTGTGGTCTCCCTGTACATGTGTGCTTTAGCATCATCAGGCGGAGGAGCAGTGGCACCAGAGCAAGAGGGAGCTGCATCCCACATGGCCCTGGAGGGCGACACTACGGAGTCTGATTTCACAAGTGGGATGGAGGCCGAGGGGAGCTCTACGGTGGGGACAGGAGCTGACACCAGTGATACGGACTCGTCCTCTGATGGGAGCTCCCTTGTGGTGGCGGCCCCATCTGTGCCCACCGCATCTACAGTTACAGCCGCCACCACCCCCCTCCAGCATCGCCCTCCCAGCAGCCCCTCAGCCTTTGCCCCGTGCCCGCTCACCCAGGAGGGTGGGCATCCCCTTCGCCCCAGGCACCCCAGGCCCTGCCCCTGTCACCCCTGCTGCCCTCAGTGAGGAGGACATTGACCTCCTCAGATCCCTCACTGTTGGGCAGTCTACCATTTTGAATGCCATCCAGGGTGTAGAGAGGCAGTTGCAACAAACCAATGCATTCCTGGAGGGCATTCATTCTGGTCAGGTAGCCCTTTAGCGAGCTTTTCAGACTCTGGCCTCAGCACTGATGGCAGCCATTGTCCCTGTCTCTAGCCTCCCCCCTCCAACTTCCTCCATCCAGGCCCAATCCCCTGTAACTCAGCCTATCCCAAGCACGCCATCAGACCAGCATGCACACACCTCAACAGACAAAGGAAGCTCAGGCAAACATAAGCACCACACATCCCACAGGCACTCACGCAAGCATCCCACACATGCAGACATAGCAACATCCACTGCCTCCACTGTGTCCCCCTCCTCCTCGTCTCCCTCCTCCCTCCCAGTCTTGTCTCCACTCACACCTGCATGCACTACATCTACAGCCTCTCCTTCCATCACCAGCACACCCACCACCACACCCCGCTCACGTGCAGTCACCACCCCCACTACCATTCACACATCCCCTGTGTCCTCTCCCAGTGTGTCTGTGACGCCACTTCCCAAGGTACACAAACGCAGACACACACCCACTCAACAGCCATCCACCTCACGACAACCTCCAGCGCATGCACCTTCACCCAAAGTCACCAAACGTACACCTCCTACAACCACAACCTCTTCCTCCACTCCCAAACCCCTCCAGCTACCCGTCCCAGTGTTCCTAAGAAACTTTTCCTGTCCACCCTTGACCTCTTTCCCTCACCTCCCCCACTCTGTCAGTCTCCTAGGGCCCGACTCTCCAGGTCCCAACCTAGCACCTCAGCCACAGCATCAGCAGGACCAGTGGTGCCAGTAGTCACCGGATTCTGGAGTGCACCAGGCAGCAGGGCAGCCAGTGTGGCAAAGAGCCACAGCACGGACAGTCCCCCACCTGTCAAGCATCAAAAGTTGGCCAGTGCCCGGCGGGAGAGGGGGAAGACAACAGCCAGCAAAGCCGCTCCCAGGGGTACAGGTGGGAGTGTGGAGTCAGCAGCGACACCTTCCAAGGTGGGGAAGGGGCACAAGAAACCTAGAAAGTCTGGGAAGATCAGCACGGCGGAGAAGACCGCCATTGGCCCCTCTGCTCAGGAGGCGACCGCCAGCATCAGCCCCGCTACCCAGGAGGCGACCGCCAGCATCAGCCCCGCTGCCCAGGAGGGGATCGCCAGCATCAGCCCCGCTGGACCAGACAGGACCGCCAGCATCAGCCCCACTGCCCAGGAGGCGACCGACAGCAGACCCGCTGGCCCAGACAGGACTGCCAGCATCAGCCCGCTGGACCAGACTGGGCCGCCAGCATCAGCCCCGCTGGACCAGACAGGACCGTCAGCATCAGCCCCGCTGGACCAGACAGGACCGCCAGCATCAGCCCCGCTGGCCCAGACAGGACCGCCAGCATCAGCCCCGCTGCCCAGGAGGCGACCGCCAGCAGCCCCGCTGGTCCAGACAGGACCGCCAGCATCAGCCCCGCATCAGCCCCGCAGCCCAGGAGGCGACCGCCAGCAGCCCCGCTGGCCCAGACAGGACCACCAGCAGCAGCCCCGCTGCCCAGGAGGCGACCGCCAGCAGCCCCGCTGGCCCAGACAGTACCGCCACAAGCACCGCTGCCAAAGACAGGACCACCAGCAGCTGAAGCGCTGCCCAAGACAGGACCGCCACAAGCACCGCTGCCAAAGACAGGACCGCCAGCAGCTGAAGCGCTGCCCAAGACAGGACCGCCACAAGCACCGCTGGCCCAGACAGGACCACCAGCAGCTGGAGCGCTGCCCAAGACAGGACCGCCACAAGCACCGCTGCCAAGGACACCACCGCCACATGCATCGCTGCCAAAGACACCGCCGCCACAAGCACCGCAGGCCCATGAGCGCCAAAAGCACTGACGCTACTGAGGCCGCCATGTACAGGATGAAGCACTCTGGGCACCAAGCCCCATCCAGAACCAGTGGAGTAAGGCATCCACTACCTCTGTCCTTGGCAGGATGAAGCACTCAGGGCACAAGGCCCCCTCCAGAACCAGTGGGGATTTACATAAACTACCTCTGTCCTTGGCTGGATGAAGCACTCTGGGCACCAAGCCCCCTCCAGAACCAGTGGAGATTTACATCCACTACCTCTGTCCTTGGCAGGATGAAGCACTCTGGGCACAAGGCCCCCTCCAGAACCAGTGGAGTAAGGTATCCACTACCTCTGTCCTTGGCAGGATGAAGCACTCTGGGCACAAAGCCCCCTCCAGAACCAGTGGAGACTGTTATCCACTTGAGAGACTGTGGCTTTCCACTCCCCAGGATTGCACAGTGTGCAAACCACCCACTGTAGAGACTTGTGAGACTGTGGCTTTGCACTCCCCAGGATTGAACAGTGGGCAAACAACCCACTGTAGAGACTGGAGAGACTGTGGCTTTGCACTCCCCAGGATTGAACAGTGGGCAAACCACCCACTGTAGAGACTTGAGAGACTGTGGATTTGCACTCCCCAGGATTGAACAGTGGGCAAACCACCCACTGTGGAGACTTAAGAGACTGTGGCTTTGCACTCCCCAGTATTGAACAGTAGGCATGGGGCCCCTCGTGGATTTGGTGTTTTGCACCCAACCGGCTGAGGTGCCCACCCTTTCCCTTCCCCCTGCGGTGCCTGTTTTATTTCTATCTGATGCCCCTGCAGTGTTCTCTCAGTCATGTTCGGGTATCTTGTGCGGGCCTCGCCCATGCAGTGTGGGCCCAGTGGTCCACGGACTTTAAGGGTGGAATACCCTGGACTAATATTCTTGGTGTATATATTTGTAAATAGTGTATGTATATTATTTGACTACTGAAATTTAATATATTACAATCGTTCACCTCATTTCCTTTTGTCTTTGCATTCTTCCGGGGGGCTTAGGGGGTGTAACTGTAATGTATCATGCTGTATTAGTGTGTGTGTTGTAGTGGGTGAGGGTGGGGGTGGGGATGTTGCGTGTTGCGTGTGTCATTGTTTTTTCCCTCCCCCTCCCCCTCCCCTGTGTCATAGGTGCAGTACCCACCGTGGTCTTCGCCGCTGGCATTCGTGCTCCTGGTAGAGGAGCAAGAAGATAAAGGCTGGTAAAATGTGGAGCTCTGGTTCCATGGCTTCCTGGTTTCTCGTGGGGTGTGCAGAGGTGAGCGTTTTCCCTTCGAAGTCCTGTTTCCGCCGTGTTTTTGTTTGTGGTGAATCCGCCCTGGAAAAGGTGGCGGATTGGTAGGTTGTGATACTGTGGGCGGTACATTGTCTCCCGCCTGTCTGTTGGCGTTGACCGCTGCGCTGTTTGTTTGTACCGCCATGGCTGTCGGAGTGTTAAAATGGCTGTCTTTGTTGGCGGTTTCTGCCACGGTCGTAATTTCATTTTTTTTTTCGCCGGCCTGTTGGCGGTCTTTCCGCCACTTTAACACCGACCGCCAGGGTTGTAATGACCACCTCAATCTGTTAAGATCCCAACTACCATTTTAAAGGTATTTTATTTCTTAAAACAACGGCATCAGAAAAATGAATTTAATTGGAATAATAATATTATAATATTATAATAAAGATATGGAATACACCAGGTACAACTAAAAATGAAGAATTAGGTGCTGACAAATTTTGAATTTATTTTCAATAATTCCTCTTCTATTTCCTGTAAACATGTTTCAGCCAAAAGGCTAATCAACTTTTTGTAAGTATTTAAAACTGATTTATGATTTTCTCTCCAATGTGAATATCATTTCATATTTGTGAATACTCGTAAGCAGTTGAGGAGTTTTCAATTTAGTAATCTGTACCAAAAACAATGTCAAAATACTTTCCATCTACAGATTAATTTTCAGAATACATTTCTCTAACGATTGTCTGTTGACCTGCTGTATTTATAATGGTAATGTTCCTAATTTGCCATTACGTTGCATCATTCTACTTCTTTCTCATGGCCGTAATTGCTTCTCCCTTCTCCAGTCAGGGTTCCCCTATGGGATCTCGCAAAAATCAGCACATTCTCGGGTTTATTGATATATTGTTATCTGTGAGCTCACAGTTAATATTATTGATGAAAGCATCAGCATGCCATGTATATCCCTACCTAATGCCTATCATCACTTTCCTTTATCTAGGTACAGAAAGATATGTTCAAGCCCTTGTTTCTAAACACTACTGTTAACATCCTTTTTAAAACAATTTTAACTATGAATATGTGTGTTTCGTAGTTCTCTTTAGTGGTAATATCTAGTTGAATAAGTATTCCTTTAATTCATTAAATTATCTACAAAATGTATAGTTTGATTAATCTGCATAAACCATTTCACTCACAGAGCACATCTAGCTACATTTTGTCAAGATAGGTTTCATGAAGACCAGCCAGAGAGAAAAGTTTCCTTTTCAACCTCCCATAGCAAAGTTTGTTTACCGATACAACAAAAACTGTTGGATGGAATTACACAGGGCATGGCATGAAACTAGCAGTGGCCTTTCGTTTGTGGTAAGGAGTAAATCCATTCTTTAGTTACTGGGATATCTGTGTTAGACAGGCACGGCTCCTCCCCTAAGGCGGAGAAACGTTTCCCCGCCACGCCAGCAGCAGCAGCAGCTGAAAAACATTTACAAGAAAAGGATAATAAACTATGTTAGCGTGTTCTTGTAAAAGGGGTGGGGCCACGGGTGATGACTGGGATGGAGAGGGAGTGCACAGCACTCCCCCTTGGTGCGCATGTATGTATGGCCGGCCACCTCGGGCCAGCCAAACATACATGCGCACTAGGCTGTCTCCAAACCGGCACTGAGTTGCCCAGTTGGAGAGAGGAGGCACAGGCTCCCAGTCTGCCTAAGAGTATCTTTTCTTGGCGCTTCAAACAATCCGAATGTTGCTGTCATGCTGCCAGAAGCTTTCCGGTTGGCTACAGGGCAAGCTGGGAGCTTGTGCCTGGGGCTGCAGTGAAGGCAAGAGGAGCGGCGCAGAGGTGGCAGTGGCAATGATTCAGGTAAGTGGTTTTTATTTTATTAATTTTTTTCTTCCCTATCCCCATTGCACCCCCCCCCCACCCGCCCCCTAAATATGCTGGGAGCCACTCCTACTGTTAGAAAAAAGTGTGGAGCGGGCTTCAGAGGGTTGATCAATGAGAAACCTATGTGTATGTTGTTCAATTCCGGGACCCTGGGTGAATCTAGAACCATAGAGGAGTTGAGGATCCAAAGTTTGAAAACTGAACACATCCCATTGGAAGAGGAAGCATTCCCCTAGTTACAATCATTGCATTCAAACATGCCATGTGTACATCCTGATACAATATTCTGTTTTCAGGGGATCTTTGTACCACTATCGACATTTCCATCTGGAAGAAACAACGCTATCTTGGAACAGTATGGCATGTTGCCTTCTTTGTTTCCAAGACCGATCGCAGAGCTAGGGTTTTATCCACGCTAACCCTTGCATGATGGAGAAAGTAGCAGACCTGAATGCCGGCATCCAAGGGCGCAGTCTGGGATGTACAGAAACCACGTGGTGGGGTTGTTGAAACCCATGTCAGCATCCCTCTAAAACACTGACTTGGTGTGAATGAAACCTGCAACGATGTGCCAATCCTTAGTACTACACATGAGGACACAGGAGAATCAGGGCTGGAACATTATTTACACTTCACTCCACTACACTGACCTTCCACTTGGTTAGGAGTGTGCGGATGGTTTGGAAGAGGAAAGGGGATTCTCAGATGTGTATATACTGCATGTTGGCAAAGACTATTCCAAAACCATTCCTTCGGTACTTCCTCCACTCGTTAACTATAAACAAGTTAATTTTCTGGGATTGAAAGTTATGATCTGTAAAATATGAAAGTGTTTGGGGAAAGCAGGTGGAAAAGAATTCATGAACTGCAGGGGTGTCTATGGAATGGTCTGAAAAGTAGACTTCATGGGATATTGGAATGCAGGAAGTAGGAGTTGCGCATTGTGTATATGGATGGGTAAAACAGAGATACAATTTGAGCATTGCTCGGTTGTTTGTAGGTAAGGAATGGAAGGTAAGTTTCCTGGGTGATGGAATGAGGCTTGAAACAGATATTTTAAGAGTTGCTGGAGGAAGGTAGGAATTGTAAATCTTTGGGACTTTCAGGAATAGCAGCTATGGGCTAAACAGTGTCATCTTTCTTATGTGAAGAGGGTTTGAGGCATGAGTTCAGCGTTTTTACATATTTCAGTGATGAGATAGGTAAGACAGTTACATTCGTGAAGGGAGGGTGCCTGCACTGTGCTCTTTGCTTGTGTTTGTTCCTAGTAAGCCATTGTAATATCATATTTCACACTAGTAGTTTCTTCTGGATTTAACATAATGAAGCGCATAATGTTTTGCTGATGGGAAAATTACAGAGAGTGAGCTTTACAGCTATTCATATTTCAATGCCTCTTTCAGCTGCACTGTCTTTAGGCAAAACGCGCACTAATTATGCTGTTGCCAGTTTATAGGTTGCATGTTTTAGTACAAAAAAAGGCCCCGCGCACGTCCAATGAGGATTGTTTCACCGATTTAACAATCATATTCTTTAAGGCACTTTCTTATATAATGCAATAATGTGACGATGGAGCAAGCCAGGGTAGTATTACAGAAAATATAGAGTGGTACTAATGGATCCCTGCAGAAATGTACAATTGTCTGAAACAGAAGGTCCGAATGTGCCAGTCTCTCGACCATGTTTCTTCTGCAGTACTGTACAACACTGTGCCTCTTCCAGGCAGTGAAAGGGTTAACGACGGATGTTAGTGGATGCAGATAGAGACCGACTGACCCCCGGTATATTGGAGTCGTCGTAACATCTGGTGTATTGTGTATTTTGTTTACTGACGCTGTATGCTGCTGAAGTATGTGGTTCTTCTGTCACTGGTGTCGCGACGGCTTGGGCCAGAAGGGGCATGTGCTTCACCCCGATCCTTTCTGACCCCCCTCCTTTGTGCACCATCACCGTTGCTGCCAGTGTTGCCAGGGTATTGACATCCAGAGCACTGAAGGAAAACCGAGCAGAAGCATCTCAAGAAGCCAGACACATTGTCTGAATAAGAAGTGAGATCAGATGAGATAAGATGTCTGGCATGTGGGTGAAGATATGCTGGCTTCCTAAAATAAACCAGTGACTGACACAGAGGAAGTTTAAGAAATTGAGGTACTATTTGATAGGGGTGAGTAGCCACCTCATGTAATAACCACAACCTTTATCAGGATGAACCCTTAAGTTTACTGAGTTCACCTAAGCGACACCCGACAGAGCAGATAGGTTTGAGGCAACCTGAATCTTCAGCTCAGCATTAACGCACCTTCATCAGATGGACTTGGCATGTTGGTCTTGGTCCTCTGGAGGTTTTTGGAGCCAAAAAATGTTTGAGTCCAGGTTTAAGGAATAGTAGGAGTACGCTTTGGCACTAGCCAATGGTCCAAGACCATGGGGACATCACTTGGGTGTCAAGACTCACTCCAGCCGAGGCCAGCAGTAGAAGCCAGAAAAGGTTTAGTTTGCCTTGGTCAGCTGGGAAATTTCATGAAAGGTCTCATGTAGCTTGTTATGTTCCTCTAGCTTGAATAGGAGGACTTCTTTCTCCTGATTACACGAGGGAGAGCAGGTCCAGTCTTCTAGGCACTTTCCAGGTCACAGACAGCAAGTCTAGCTCTCTTCTGTTCTTTCACTGCTCCAGAAGGTGTTCTGACGAGGGTACTCTGGATGCCACATTTATCCCTAGCACCAGTGTGTGGCTACAGGAAACTCCCTAACCAATGGGTATAAAAAGTCCCAGGGTGACCATACCCACGTTTGCTGCATTTCCTGTGTACCCTACTTCAAACATTTCCACGGCAACCATCTCTTCTTAACCTTTCTGCCGCTCTGCAGAGCTCCTGTGACCACACCATAGGTCAGACAAGGGAATGGGTCATGCCACCTCTCTCGCAGAACTGGTTCTGGGGGCAGCTTCTCTCCCACAGGGATTGGTGCCTGGCTGACTAGAGGGTCAAAAGAGGGGCATCCCAAGTGTTCATTTTATCTGGCTGTGGCAGGGTGGGCCTCTTTGAAGGTAATTAAGTTCCTGGGAACAGCACAGATGGTCAAACTCCAGAGGAAAAGAACACCTTCTCACACTCAAGACCTTTGACTCAGCTCTGGAAGCAAGTTCACACCTCATCAAAGGGGCTAGTCGCCGCCAGCATGACAGTTGAAGCCCATGCAAATAGTTCTCTAGAGGCTTTAGGAAGGGAAAAAACACATTTTTTAAAGTTCCTTTTTGAAAATAATTATTACAAATCTCACTTCAATAGTGAATCCAATCTGGGTTGTAATAAATATTTCAAAAAGTCAAACATGGACTTTGTAGCTGTTTTCGAGCTGGAAATAACAATATTAAATGTAATATTGTATCCTAACACTTTCCCATGGAACAGCCAACTCTGCCACAATTAAAAAAGCTTTGAGGGCCTTTTCTCTGTAAGGAAGTATAACATTAAACTTTTAGACATTCTATTTTTAAATACTTAGCACTCAGCCTAATGAGAATGAAGGCTTACTCAGGGGTGACTTATTAATATTTAAAAAGAGGGTGTTAGGCCTGCACAACCAGGTTACAGATGGCAAGCCTGCAGTCCTACTTACACTGTGTGGGATGTCACAAGGGGCGCTGCACTACACTTGTGACATTTGACTTATAGGTCATGGGTGTATTTTGTATTATAGGTAATTTAAATATGCTGATTAGGAGTGATAATTTAATCATGTCTCTTGTGAAAGGGGGAGCAGAGGCACTTCACACCAGGCTAGGGGTAAAGTGCACAGAGTTCTACAGCCATCAAAAATGGCCAATTTAAAAATCTGGTGGTTCACCAAGCAAAACATGATAATTTCCAACTGAGAGTGTATATTATTATTCTGTAATGTCCCTCTCACTTTAGAAGTAATCAAAATTCAGTTGTTCTTTGTTCTTTATCTTTTGTGACACCTCAAAAGTTAAACTGAAAATGGTAAAGAAAAAACATTGTGATCATGAAGATCAGCTGCAGGACCATACCCTACTTAATAGCTACTAGAACAGCCCTGTGTTAAGCACGTTAGCTCAGTCTCACTCTCACCTTTCAAGAAAACTCATACTAGTCATCTGATGTCAAGTCATTTTTCCTACTATAATGTTAAGACTTTTGTCTCACACAAAAAATACAATTGCAGATTACCTCTTTGAAAAGAGCAATTTTTTAGAAAGTGAGATTGAGGTGAAATTGCATTGGTTGAGCTGGCTACAAAAAATAGGGCATACACTCTCAAGTATTTCAATATTTCAGGGGTACATGCTAAGAAGGGATCTGCATGTTTCTTTTCTCTGTCAACAACATTACATTACCTCTTCAACCCTTTTTCCCGTTCCAAATTTGCTTACATGAGGTGTTCCAACTCTTCCCAGGCCTGTGTGCCTTAGCCAGAACCAATAAAAAAGGCACAATGCAAAAACTCTCCCACCCCTTCCTAACATCCAAGCACCTCCCACCAATTTCTTTTTAGCAGACAAGAATGTGAACAAAATAGGTTGTGAAAATGATGGCCCTATTTTTGACTAATACATACTAACTAAGTAAATACACATACCATCAATACACAGGCACAAAGAAGATTGCAATGTACAGTGCATCTTGGCAACTGTAAAGCATTAGGAGGGAAGGGAAATGCATAGGCCACTACTTAGGGTCTGTAGGGTTAACGGACAGAGAAAGAAACCTGATCTGATGAGGATTAAAATCTTAACCCGTTCCCCGCATGGACATAATGGTACCTAGCGCTCCCTCCGAGGGCCGCCCATCCCACCCCTACAGGGCAGGTCTGGAAGGGGAATTGCTTCCCCTTCCACCCCTGACCCCTCAAACCTCCACAGTGACATCTGATGCCGTCAGCACGCGATCCCGTGCTGACCTCATCAGAGGTCACCGCCCATCACGTAGTAAGCCTAAGATAATTAGACCGATCAGCCCGCAGGGCGGGCAGAAACCACTACACACCAGGGAATTATTTTTCATTACTATACTTACGCATAAGGGGAGCAGCTCCTTTGGCAAGGGCTGCTCCTCAGGCGGCTAAATTATTTTTAGGCCACATCTGCCCCCCCTGGGCTCAGATATACCTAATATGATTAGGCCGATCTAAAACCCTAGACACAGGGATCATTTTGTTTGTTTATTTTTTTATTTGTGGGGAGCGACCCTTTAGGCAAGGGCCACTCCCCGGGGGGGGGGGGCAAAATATTTTTAGGCCATTTCTGCCTCCCCAGAGGCAGATCGGCCTAACATAATTATGCCGATCTGCCCCCAGAGGGGGCAGAAAACCCTTAGCCACAAGGGATAAAAAAAAAATTCAAAAAATTATATGTGGGGAGAGACCCCTTAGGCAAGGGTCACTGCCGGGGGGGGGCAAGTTATTTTTAGCCCATTTCTGCCCCCCATAATTAGGCCGCTTTGAACCACTGGACACCACAGATTTTTTTTTATACTTACGCATAAGGGGAGGGGAGGGGGCAAAATATTTGTAGGCTTTTTCTGCCCTCCCTGGAGGCAGATTGTCCTAATATAATTAGGCCGATCTGCTCCCGGTGGGGTAGAAACCTCTAGACTCCAGGGATATATATATATTTTTTATTTACTTCATGTTCTTATGTATGGGGAGTGACCCCTTAGGCAAGGGTCACTCCTCTGGGGGCAAATTGTATTTAGGCCATTTCTGCCCCCCTTGGGGGCATATCGGCCTATTTTTGTTAGCTCCAAGGGGGGCAGAAACCACTAGACAGCAGGGACTGGTGTGTGTGTATGTGTGTGTTTTGTTTGGGTGGCAGCCCCTTGGGCAAGGGTCGCTCCCCATGGGGGCACATTACTGTTGGCCATATCTGCCCCCTTTAGGGGCAGATTGGCCTAATTTTGGAAGGCCCATCTGCCCCCAAGGGGGGCAGAAAGCCCTTCAAAGACCAAGGAAGATTTTTTTTTCAAAATAAGAGGGTGGGGCTATGGCCATACCACCACCCCAAATAAATAAGGCCAAAGTTGTTCTGCCCACCAGTGGGCAGATTGGGCAATTACCCCAGATCCACACACTGGGGTGCAGAAAGTCTACTAGATGCCAGGGAATAAAAAATAAAAAAACTGAAGGGGGTAACAGTCTTTCAGCTCTCCCCCGCACACTAAAACATCCTATCCCATAGCAAGCAAGAGGACATTTGATTATTTTGGGTTTTGGTTTTACATTTGGGCCATGAGAGCTTGGTAACTCTCAAAATTGTCCCACTTTAAATGGTGAGGGCTGCACTTTTTTGGCTTTGGGACGCAGCCATGTCGAAAAATCCACAACACCTAGACACATCTGAAAACTAAACATCTGGTTGATTCCAGGGTGGTGTGCTTCACATGCACCCGCACCATTTTCTTACCCACAATGCCCTGCAAACCTCCAACTTTGCTGGAAATCACACATTTTTCCCTCATTTTTGTGATGGAACCTTCCGAAATCTGCAGGAATCCAGAAAATTCCTACCACCCAACACTGTCTCATCTATACCAAAATGTTTTTTTTCACACTGCCCTTTAGGACCCGCTTTGGTTCCCCTCAATTTCGACATGTTTTTGGTTCTTCCCTGTCACAGGTGCTTGGCCCACCTACACAAGTGCAGTATCATTCTTACCAGGAGACTGAGGGGGACGTTGGGTGGTAGGAACTTTGTCCAGGTGAGGTGATCTCACACAGAAATGTGGGAAAAAAATGATTTTTTTTAGCTAAATTTGAGGTTTGCTGAGGATTCTGGGTAAGAAAACATTAAGCGATCCATGCAAGTCACACCTCCCTGGACTCCATTGGGTGTCTAGTTTTCAGAAATGTCTGGGTTTGGTAGGCTTCCCTAGATGGCTGCTAAGCCCAGGACCAAAAACGTAGGTCTCCCCCGCAAAAACAGGTAGTTTTGTATTTGATAATTTGGATGTGTCCAGATACTGTTTTGGGGCATTTCCTGTCATGAGCACTAGGCCTACCCACACAAGTGAGGTACCATTTTTATCAAGAGACTTGGGGGAACGCTGGATGGAAGGACATTTTTGGCTCATCTCAGATTCCAGAACTTTCTGTCACCGAATTGTGAGGAAAAGTTGTTTTTTGGGCCAAATTTTGAGGTTTGCAAAGGATTCTGGGTAACAGAACCCGGTGAGAGCCCCACAAGTCACCCCATCTTGGATTCCCCTAGGTGTCTAGTTTTATAAAATGCGCAGGTGTGGTAGGTGTCCCTAGATGCCAGATGAGCTGGAGGCCAAAATCCACAGCAAGGCACTTTGCAAAAAACAGCTCTGTTTTCTTTGGGAAAATGTGACGTGTCCACGTTGTGTTTTGGGGCATTTCCTGTCACAGGCGCTAGGCCCACCCACACAAGTGAGGTACCATTGTTATTGGGAGACTTGGGGGAACGCTGGGTGAAAGGAAATTTGTGGCTCCTCTCAGATTCCAGAACCTTCTGTCACCGAAATGTGAGGAAAAAGTGTTTTTTGGGCCACCTTTTGAGGTTTGCAAAGGATTCTGGGTAACAGAACCTGGTGAGACCCCCACAAGTCACCCCATCTTAAATTCCCCTAGGTGTCTAGTTTTAAAAAATGTGCAGGTTTGGTAGGTTTCCCTAGGTGCCGGCTGAACTAGAGGCCAAAATCCACAGCTAGGCACTTTTCAAAAAACAGCTCTGTTTTCTTTGGGAAATTGTGATGTGTCCACGTTGTGTTTTGGGGTATTTCCTGTCACAGGCACTAGGCCTACCCACACAAGTAAGGTACCATTTGTATCGGGAGTCTTGGGGAAATGCTGGGTAGAAGGAGATTTGTGGCTCCTCTCAGATTCCAGAACTTTCAGTCAAATTTTGAGGTTTGCAGAGGATTCTGGGTAACAGAACCTGGTGAGAGCCCCACAAGTCACCCCATCATGGATTCCCCTAGGTGTCTAGGTTTCAAAAATATGCAGGTTTGGTAGGTTTCCCTAGGTGCCGGCTGTGCTAGAGGCCAAAATCTACAGATAGGCACTTTGCAAAAAACATGTCAAATTTAAATGTAAAAATGTGATGTGTCCATGTTGCGTTTCCTGTCGCGTGCATTAGGCCTACCCATTCAAGTGAGGTACCATTTTATTCAGGAGACTTGGGGGAACACAGAAGAGCAAAACAAGTGTTATTGCCCCTTGTCTTTCTCTATATTCTTTCCTTCCAAATGTAAGACAGTGTGTAAAAAAGACGTCTATTTGAGAAATGCCCTGTAATTCACATGCTAGTAAGGGCACTCCGGAATTCAGAGATGTGCAAATAACCACTGCTTATCAACACCTTACCTTGTGCCCATTTTGGAAACACAAAGGTTCACTTGATACCTATTTTTCACTCTTTATATTTCAGCAAATGAATTGCTGTATACCAGGTATAGAATGAAAACCCATTGCAAGGTGCAGCTCATTTATTGGCTCTGGGTACCTAGAGTTCTTGATGAACCTATAAGCCCTATATATGCCTGCAACCAGAAGGGTCCAGCAGACGTAACAGTATATTGCTTTCAAAAATCTGACATCGCAGGAAAAAGTTACAGAGTAAAACGCGGAGAAAAATGGCTGTTTTTTTTACCTCAATTTCAATATTCTTTTTATTTCAGCTGTTATTTTCTGTAGGAAACCCTGGTAGGATCAACACAAATTACCCCTTGCTAAATTCAGGATTCTGTCTACTTTTCAGAAAAGTTTAGCTTTCTGTGATCCAGCATTGGTTGCACACCTATTTCTGTCACTAACTAGAAGGAGGCTGAAAGCACAAAATAGTAAAAATGGAGTATGTCCCAGTAAAATGCTGAAATTGTATTGAAAAATTGGGTTTTCTGATTCAAGTCTGCCTGTTCCTGAAAGCTGGGACAATGGTGATTTTAGCCCACAAACCCTTTGTTGATGCCATTTTGAGGGAAAAACACAAGCCTTCTTCTGCAGCCCATTTTCCCCATTTTTTTGAAACAAAATTTTTTTTGCTGTATTTTGGCAAATTTCTTGGTCTCCCTCAGGGGAACCCACAAATTCTGGGTACCTCTAGAATCCCTAGGATGTTGGAAAAAAGGATGCAAATTTGGCGTGGGTAACTTATGGGGACAAAAAAGTTATGAGGGCCAAAGCGCAAACTGCCCAAACAGTCAAAAAAAGACGTTGCACCTGAGGGGGAAAAGGCCTGATAGCGAAGGGGTTAATGTGACATCAGAATACCACTAAGTAATTAAATCATAGTGCTCGCAGAAGCAGAGCTGAAAGTAAGTTGAAAGCTAATAGTTTATGGAGCTAGGTATATGTACATAAATCAAATCTTAAAAATCCCATTCCAAAAATGAAATAAAATATTAAGGGTCATATTTTCAAGGTTTTGCTGAAGGTAGAAACATGGGTCCATTAGGATGCTGCAAACGCGCTTCTATATTTAAAATGTATTTATAGTGTCAGGACAAATAGGCCCTCATTCTGACCTTGGCGGTCTTTTCGCAAGACCGCTGAGTTACCGCCGCGGTGAAGACCGCCGACCGCGGCGGTGTGCCGCTGTGCGCATTCTGACCACTGGGAGCGTTCCGCCGGAAAACCGCCAGCAGCCACACTGGCGGTCGGCGGGAAAGTGGAGACTGGTCAACCTCCACCGCCACGCCAGCAGAACACCGCCCACAGAATTACGACCCACATTTCTGTGTGGCAGTCTTCTGTTGGCGGTCTTCTGTTGGCGGTCACGTCCCTATGGCTCCCGTCGCCTCCCGGAGGACCAACGCACAAGGTAAGTTGATCGTCCGTGAGGGGAGGGGGTGGGGGTGTGTTGTGTGATGTGGGCGTGCATGGGGGTGTGCGTGTGAGTGTGTAGAGGGGGTGTGTGAGTGCGTGTATGCGGGCGGGGGGTGCTGCTGTGTCTATGGGTAATGTGTGCTGTTCGGCAGGTGCGCATGTCGGCATGTATGTGTGCGGGTATGTGTCCCCGTTGTGTATGTGTGTGTAGGGGGTGTGTATATGTGCATGTTGGGGGTGTGTGCATGTCGGGGTACATGTATGTGCATGTCGGGGTGGGGGTGGGGAGGGGGTTCGTACCACCTCTGGGGGCTGGCAGGGGGGTGGAGGGTGTGGGGGGAGGACTCGGGTGGGTAGTAGGGGGTGGGGGAGACCCCTATCAGTGCCAGGGAAGGAATTCCCTGGCCCCGATAGTGCTTACCGCCATGGTTCGCACGGCGGTTCCCGCCCGCAAGAAACCGCGGCGGTAGGCAGGGTCATAATACCCTTGGCGGTCTTGGGACGACCGCCGGGCCGGAGTGCGCAAACTCCAGCCCCGCGGTCATGACCGCCGTGGCGGTCGGAGTGGAGAAGTAGCGGTCGGTCGCGGCGGGGACCGCCGCGGTCAGAATGCCATTTTTAATACCGCCGGTCTGTTCGCGGTCCGACCGCCGTCTCTCCGCCGACCGCCAGGGTCAGAATGAGGGCCATAGTGTCTTGGCAAAAAAAGAGGTGGAGACTAAGTAAAGGTAATGAGGTTTTAGCAGACAGGAATTTGGGCAAAATAGGTGATGTTGATGGCATAATGTTTGACTAAAACATACTAACTATGTAAATATACATATATCAGCGATACACAAGCACAAAAAAGACTAGATTGGAATGCACAGTGCATTTTGGCAACTGAAAAGAAAGCACTAGGAGGAAAGGGAAGGACATAAGCAGTCACTACTTGGGGTCTGATGGATACCGGACCCAGAAAGAAGCCTGTTCTGATTAGGCTGATAATCTTAATGTAACATCAGCATGCCACAAGTAAAGAAATCATAGTGCACGCAGAGGCAGAGATGAAAGTTGAAAGCTAATTTAATTACAAAACTCAAATCTTACAACCACCATTCCTAAAATGAAGTAAAATATTAAGGGTCATATTTTTAAGGTATATTGTTAATAAAAATAAGTTTATGGGCATATTTACGTTGTTTACCCCTGCCAGGTGTTTACAAAGGGGTTCCTGAAAGGTATAAATGGTTTTTTGATTATAGATTCCTCCACCTTGAGTGCAGACAAATCAGCATCCATTATTCCCACTCAAGGGTGGTGGTGATGGCGGGGGTGTTTCTAGACATAGGGGGTCATTCCAACCTCGGCGGTAAAAGGCGCTTACCGTCGTGCAGAAGACCGCCATAACACCGCCGCGGCTGCGGTAAACCGCCACGGTCATTCTGACCCACAACAGGCAAACCGCCAAAATACAGACATCCACAAAAGTCCGCCAAACCAAAGGCCAGCGAGAAACTGGCGATGACCAAACCTCCACCGTCACGCCAACAGAAATACGCCCACACTATCACGACACACGAATCCACGCGGCGGTCTTTCAACCGCGGTATTCCATTGGCGGTACACACCGCCACGCTCAAAATACACACACTCTTACTAAACACAGCCACATTGGATAAATCGAAATACACACACCTTCGACACATACACACACCACTCCCACACACCCAATACAATATAAAACACACACCCACATCACCCACAAACCCCTACTCCTAGAGACTCGTGAACACGCACAGAGATAAGAGACCCGAGCACCCAGACGTGCAATTCACTGTCACCCAGCAATATTACGACGCACTTCAAACTACACACCAATACACATCATCACACTTAGCACCACACAATCCACCCCACACATCACCCAAACCACCCCATGGCACCGCAAAGACACCCCAGGTTTTCTGACGATGAACTCAGGGTCATGGTGGAGGAAATTGTACGGGTAGAGCCACAGCTCTTCGGGACACAGGTGCAGCACACCACCATTGCCAGGAAGATGGAGCTATGGAGCAGAATAGTGGACAGGGTCAACGCTGTGCGACAGCACCCAAGAAATAGGGACGACATCAGGAAGCGGTGGAACGACCTACGGGGGAAGGTGCGTTCCATGGTATCCAGGCACAACATTGCGGTGCAAAAGACTGGCGGCGGACCCCCACCTCCTCCCCCAGAATTTACAACATGGGAGGAGCAGGTCTTGGCGATCCTGCCTCCTGAGGTCCTCGTAGGAGTAGGCGGAGGAATGGACTCTGGTAAGTCAATACTTAACTACTTCATCCCCCCAACCACACCAGCATGCCAACCCATACCCCCACCCTCACCCCCAGCCCCATCACACCTACTCCTTGCAAATGTCTCACCCTCACAACCCACCCATCCCAACACCAAGCCCTGCTTGCGACCACAAAGCATGGACACCCATCACCTAAGCATGCCCACTGCACATACCCATCCCCCCCCAAACCACCCTCACAAAAGCCCCCACACATGAATGCAAGCACAGGGGTACACGGGCACCCACCCATTACACGCTATGGCACACACAGAAGCAATAATCATACATTTATACCCCTGCAGGACCCGAACGCCACGTCACCGCGCAGGAGGGTCCACAAATGTCCACTCCACCCCCAGAAGAGGCCCACAGTGATGACAGCACCTCTGTCTCCCTGGATCTAGATGACCAGCCCGGCTCATCGGGGACCTCTGGACAGTCAGTTCCCCTCAGACAGCCACAGGCCACAGCAGACCTTCCCCCCTCTGGGAACACCAGCACAGCACCCACCCAGCGGGCCCATATCTCGGTCCCCAGGACACGTCAATCAGCGGTGTGTCCACCCCTACAGGGCACCCAGGTTAACCCACCACCCCAACAACAACAGGGACCTGGGGGCAGTGGTAGTGAGCACACAGTCCAGGGGACAGAGGCACAGGGAAACAGGGGAACTGTGAGGGCTGCTGTGCGACAGGGGGGGACAGGCTCAGGGAACCCACCCTCCACGAGGCCCTCTCCTCCATCATGGGAGCATACCACCACTCCCAGGAGACGATGGCCACGGTCCTGGCAAGGTTTCAGGAGATCCAGCTTCTGCAGGAGCAACAGTATATGGGGTTCAGGGAAGAACTAAGAAACATCAGTACCGTAATGGGCACCATCGTAGTGGCTCTGAATCAGGTAGTCACCACATTGCGGGACACTGTTGCACCACAAAGGGCCCCTGAAACTAGCATGGACCAAGAACTGCCTACCACCTCCGCCGGCGCTAGTGGACAGGAGGCCCCGACACAAGACCAACAGGCCACCAGAACCCCACCCCCTGCAGAAGGAGAACCACCCCGCAAGCGGGCCCTGAGATCCAGGAAGAAGACAGAGTAAGAGGCCAAGACCCCTGCCAGCAAAGGATACCTCCCTGATTGTCATCCCACTGTCCCACATTGACACCCTGTCCAACCTTACACTGCCCCTGCTCCACTTTCCACAGGCATCTGGACAATGCACCTATGATACTGATAGTCTGGACTCTGCCATGGACAATCCTCCACCATCACACCTCAACGATTTGCAACCACCCACCAATTTTGAGCACTGTAATAAACACACTTATTGCATAAAACAATCTGGAGTCTGGCTGGGATTTTGTACAAATGTATTAGACATTACCGTGCCAAATGGCATATACACATTGTGATGCCAACATACCAATGTCACACAGCTGTAGTCCATGGGGAAATAAAGCAGATGTCACGCAGTGGGGCCCACATCTCTGAAATCGGAAGGGAAAGTCACAACTCAGTTACCATACACTGGGGGAAAAGTACAGACAGTAGAGAGGTAGTAGGGGTTAAGTATATGTAATATGCCGGTGTGGATTCTTACCTGTGTGTCATTGAAAATACTGGTGTATTACTGTGTTCCTGTTGTCTATGTCGTCCTCTTCGCCTTCCTCCTCTTCACTCTCCACAGGCTCCACAGCTGCTACAACACCACCATCTGGACCATCCTCCTGCAGAAAAGGCACCTGGCGTCGCAAAGCCAGGTTGTGAAGCATACAGCAGGCCACGATGATCTGGCACACCTTCTTTGGTGAGTACATTAGGGATCCACCAGTATATGGAGGCACCTAAACCTGGCCTTCAGGAGGCCGAAGGTCTGCACTATCACCCTCCTAGTTCTCCCATGGGCCTCATTGTACCGTTCCTCTGCCCTTGTCCTGGGATTCCTCACTGGGGTCAGTAGCCATGACAGGTTGGGGTAACCAGAGTCTCCTAATAGCCACACACGGTGCCTCTGGAGTTGACCCATCACGTAAGGGATGCTGCTATTCCGCATGATGTACGCATCATGCACTGACCCAGGGAACTTGGCATTAACATGGGAGATGTACTGGTCAGCCAAACACACCATCTGGACATTCATGGAATGATAACTCTTCCTGTTCCTGTACACCTGTT
Source organism: Pleurodeles waltl (assembly GCF_031143425.1). Classification (NCBI taxonomy): domain Eukaryota; kingdom Metazoa; phylum Chordata; class Amphibia; order Caudata; family Salamandridae; genus Pleurodeles; species Pleurodeles waltl. The sequence continues at coordinate 126,485,106 of NC_090448.1, forward strand.
CACTCCGGCTGGGGGGGACCAAAGCAACATGTGTCCCATCAATGGCACCAATGATGTTGGGTATATGTCCAAGGGCATAGAAATCAGCCTTCACTGTAGCCAAATCCCCCACCTCAGGGAAGACGATGTAGCTCTGCATGTGTTTGAGCAGGGCAGATAACACTCTGGACAACACCTTGGAAAACATGGGCTGGGACATCCCTTATGATATGGCCACTGTTGTTTGAAATTACCCACTTGCTAGGAAATGGAGTACTGACAGCACCTGCCCTAGAGGGGGGATCCCTGTGGGTTGGCGGATTGGTGACATCAGGTCTGGCTCCAACTGGGTACATAGTTCCTGTATAGTGGCTCGGTCAAGCCTGTATGTCAGTATGACATGTCTTTCCTCCATTGTCGACAGGTCCACCAGCGGTCTGTACACAGGAAGATTTCTCCATCTCCTCGCATGTCCCAGCGGACGGTGCCTATGAAGGACAACAGCGAGCACAGAGTCAAACAACCCACAGGTACGCAACCACAGCTTGTACATAACACGATTCCCAATGCATTGAATGGCTTGTATGAGTGTCGATGCAAGGCCTAGGTATGTGTGACGCAGTATAAAATAAGGCATGTGGGCCCTAGAAATGGCAGCTGCCTGACCTGTGAAGTGCGACAATGGGATGTGAGGTCAATGCGCTGGCGTGGGACACCGTGGCGGTAGGCGGTCGAAGACCGCGGCGCAAAGCTGCATTGGTTAACATTGAAGCCTATGGGTCTCAGGAGCCAATGACGATGTGCGCCGGCGGTCGCGGTACGCACCGCCACGGGCGTGACCGCCATTTTCTATCTGCTTAATCACTCAATACCTGATCTTCCACAGGAGAGGACCTACACTGCAAGTGCTGCTGTGACCACGGTCTGGAAGAGACAATGGCTCATGCGACTGGGGAAAAGGCCCCTGCCTTCACTGCTCAGGAGTTGGAGAAACTCGTGGATGGGGTCCTCCCCCAGTATGCGCTACTCTACGGTCCTCCAGACTAACAGGTAAGTACACTGGGACCATGCTTTGTGGCCAATGCCTGTGTTGAGTGGGGTGGATGAAAGATGGTGGGGAGGGGAGTGATTGAGGCATGGATCAAACGACGGATGAGAGCATGTGCCACATGGCAAGGGTGGGGATGGGGGGGCCACTCACATCGAGCATGCAGAAGGTGATGATTATTCTTCTCTCCCTGTACATGTCACATAGGTCAGCGCCCACCAGAAAATCGCTATTTGGCGTGCCATCGCCAAGGACGTCCGGACCCTGGGGGTCCACCAGAGACGGGGCACCCACTGCAGGAAGAGATGGGAGGACATCCGACGCTGGAGCAGGAAGGCGGCGAAGGCTCAGCTGGGGATGGCCTCCCAACGTGGGAGGGGTGCCAGTCGTATTTTGACCCCCCTGATGTCCCGGATCCTGGCGGTGGCCTACCCCGATTTGGATGGGCGCGTGAGGACATCACAGCAGACACAAGGGGGTGAGTACACTCAAATCCTGGTAACTTTGCGCGCAGTGGAGGTGTCTGGGTAGGGGAGGAGGGCTGTGGGTATCCCTAGGCCAGGGCGATATCTGTAGGCTAGGCCCCTCCGTAAGGCATGGCCCTGTGCCCCCGCCCACCACCTCTGTAGGGTGCCAAGTGCAGCTATTCATTGCCCTGTGTCATGTATGTGAGCAGGGGTCGCCCATAGGCTTGTAGGCCATGTCCCACTGATTGCGTAGTGAACCCCAAGTGCGCGGCGTAGTGCAGGGGGCTTCTGTGTCTGTCCTGTCCGCCAACGGTGTCGCCAATGCATGCACTCAACATTTCTTTATTTTTCCCCACCCCCCTATTTTTGTTGTCTTCCTGTTCATTTGTGCATTAGCATCATCAGGGGGAGGAGAAGTGCCATCGGAGCACGAGGGAGCTGCATCTCACATGGCCATGGCGGGCCATGCAACTGACTCGGATTTCACCAGTGAGACGGAGGGCGAGGGGAGCTCCTCAGCGGGGACTCGTGCGGATGTCAGTGACAGTGACTCGTCCTCTGAAGGGAGCTCCCTTGTGGTGGCGGCAACATCCGTGCCCCCGCTACAACAGGTACAGCCGCCACCCAGCACACCAGCACTGCCCTCCCAGCAGCCCCTCAGCGTTTGCCCCGTGCCCGCTCACCCAGGAAGGTGGGCATCTCCTTCGCCCCAGGCACCTCAGGCCCTGCCCCTGTCACCCCTGCTGCCCTTAGTGAGGAGGTCATTGACCTCCTGAGGACGATCATTGTTGGGCAGTCTACCCTTTTGAATGCCATCCAGGGTGTAGAAAGGGAGGTGCACCAGAGTAATGCATACCTGAAGGGCATTCATTCGGGTCAGGCTGCCCATCAGCGATCATTCAACACTCTGGCCTCAGCACTGATGGCAGCAATTGTCCCTGTCTCTAGCCTCCCCCCTCCAACTTCCTCCACCCAGACCCAATCCCCTGTACCTCTGCCTATCCCAGACACACCATCAGACCAGCCTGCACACACCTCAACACCCAAGGGAAGCTCATCCAGACATAAGCACCACACATCACACAAGCATTCACACAAGCAACATCCACATACAGACATACCAACACCCACTGCCTCCACTGTGTCCCCCTCCTCCTCGTCTCCCTCCTCCCTCCCTGTCACGTCTCCACTCACACCTGCATGCACAACATCTTCAGCCACTACGTCCATCACCAGCACACCCACCAGAACCCCCGCACATGTGCAGTCACCACCCACACTACCATTCACACGTTCCCTGTGTCCTCTCCCAGTGTGTCTGTCACCCCCTCTTCCAAGATACACAAACGCAGGCAGCCACCCACCCAACAGCCATCCACCTCACAATAGCCTCCAGCCGAAGCACCTGCACCCAAAGACATCAGACTTCAAACTCCTACAACCACAACCTCTTCCTCCACTCCCATACCTACTACACCTACCCGTCCCTCTCTTACTAAACTTATTTTCCTTTCCAAACTTGACCTCTTCCCAACAACTCCCCCACCCCGTCCATCTAAAAAGACTCCAGTCAGCACCTCAGCCACCACAACAGTGGGCCCTGTGAAGACAGTCTGCCATGGACTGTGGAGTCCCCCACCCTCAAGGGCAGACAGCTCAGTAGGGAGCCGAGGCACGGTCAGCCCACCGCCGCAAAAACATGCGAAGTATGTCAGTGCCCGGCGCGAGAGGCCTAAAACACCTGGGACCAAAATCCCTGCCATGGCTCCGGCAGGGAGTGTGGTGCTTTGCACTCCCCAGGATGGCACAGTGGGCAAGCCACCCACTGTAGAGACTTGATAGACTGTGGCTTTGCACTCCCCAGGATGGCACAGTGGGCAAGCCACCCACTGTAGAGACTTGAGAGACTGCAGCTTTGCACTCCCCAGGATGGAACAGTGGCCATGGAGACCCCTGGTGGATCTGGCGTTGTGGACTCATCTGGCTGAGGTGCCCCCCCTTTCCTTCCCCCTGAGGTGCCTGTAGTTTTCCTATCTGATGCCCCTGCAGTGTTCTCTCCATTGGAGTCAGGTATCCTGTGTGGGCTTTGCCCATGTGATTTGGGCCCAGTGGCCCACGAACAATGCCTGATACACATATCGGACATGACAATTTATGTATATAAAGTTTTAGATGTGTGATATATTTTATACTCAGTCATACAATATATTCCAAAGTTTATAATAATTTCCTTTTGTCTTTGCATTCTTCTGGGGGGCTTGGGGGCGTAACTGTGATGTGTTGCTATGCATTGATATGTGTGTTGTAGTGGGTGAGGGTGATGGTGGGTGTGTCGCATATGTGTGTCCCCGTAATTTTTTGCCTCCCCCCTCCCCTGTGTCGTAGGTGCAGTGCTCACCGTTGTCTTCTGCGCCGGCGTTCGTGCTCCTGGTAGAGGAGCAGGAAGACAATCGCTGGGAGGATGTGGAGTTCGGGTTCCATGCTGTCCAGATTCCTCGTGGGGTGTATGGAGGTGAGCGTTTTCCGTTTGAAATGTCTGTTTCCGCCGTGTTTTTATCGGCGGGGCTACCGCCCCGGAAAAGGTGGCGAATTGGTGGGTTGTGATAGGGTGGGCGGTACATTGTCTCCCGCCTGTCTGTTGGCGGTGACCGCCGCACTGTTTGTCCCGCCGTGGCGGGCGGTGTGTTGAAGTGGCGGGCTAGTAGGCGGTTTCCGCCAGGGTCGGAATTCCATTTTTTTTACCGCCAGCCTGTTAGCGGTTTTGCCGCCGCTTTACCACGACCGCCGAGATTGGAATGACCCCCATAGTTTGCCTTCAGAGTTTGGGAACGCCTTCAAACATATAGATATGTGGGTATCGCCAAACTCCTCTCCATCTCCTTTCAACTGTGGAAATAGTCAGAGACTCACTCCACCATGATGGTGTAACCTGATTTCTGAGGAGGGAAGGAAAATAAATCACCCACATTTTGCACTGGAAAGTAAATTACTTTAAAAACATGTTGTACTGGTTTGCATCACTTTTGGGACCCAACCCCAGTGCAAAATGTTTGTGAATATGGCCCTCAATGTACAAACACATGTAATATTGGTGGCAAACCAGGTAAACCTCAGAACCTTTCTGTTGCCCCCTGAAATTTCTAGTGGCCCCACTGGTTCCTGCTTGTTAGGCGTGCGTGTGCTTTCAATTTATCATTTGCTACATATATGTGTGTGTTTGTAGAATGTGCCGGTAAAAAGGCCATTCCCTTAAACTGACAACTGTTTGTAATGAATCTAACCTGCAGATTCCCCTCTTTTTTAATTGATTTGTTGTTATCTATCTATGTATTCCGTATGTTACCTCACAACTAGTCAGCAACAACTTGTCATAGCCGCTATTCCTACTATCTTCGTTGCATGGATACCAATGCTTTTTCCCCCAGGAGTTAAGTGATTGTGTTTGTTCACCTTCTCCCATAAAGTATTGTTTTTAAATGTGTCCCAACTCTGTCTATGCATATGACATGCTAGAAATCACCCACTCCTGCTATCCCTGCATCTGGAAGTTCGCCATTACACACAAATCCTGCCTGGAAGCCTATATGTGGTGTTTGTGAAGACAGAATTGACTTCAGAAGTAAAATGACATCTGCATGAGTTTATGCTGCATCACTTGACATGCACTGGAAGGAACTAATTGCATTTCCATAGGAAAGCAGTATTTAGCATTACATGCAATCCATATAAGAGCTTCTTGTTTTGTATTGTGTGGCAAAATAAAGTATTCCCATTGCCTGTCAATGTGTTTAGTTCTGCTTGGGAAACTAATGCTGTAAACTGGTTCGAAATGTCTTTACAGTGTGCACTTTGACTTGTACGTAGCATGTTATGATGCGATTCTGTAATCAAAGCATGTAATTTCACCAATATTTATAGTATATTTAGTCAAAACATTCCATAAGTACTCATGGGAAGTGGTGACAGGTGCAGACTTTGAAGTGTACTCACACATTAAATCAGTTACACATGCATAAATGTACCTAATGTCCATTTATGCACGTGTAACTGCTTCACATAAGTGCATTTGCAAGTGAACTTTTTTCTTTTCCCCCCTCAGAGAAATATTCTCCCTATGGAAAAAACCCGTTAATCTCACAAATTTTGGGTTGATTCCCTACATATTCCAGCATAGGTACTTACTCCCTACCTTGACAGTTGTAAACCTCCAACCTAATCCATGATGGGAATGGGGTGAGATATAGCTGGTGAATGCCTACAAACTCACTATTGTGTGGACGTTCAATATCAGTGAATGCTGTCACCTTGCCACCTGGAGTAGATTTAGTAGATTTATTACCACATAATGTTATACCAAAGTGGTGGAATATTAGCATGAGTAAAACAAATTGCCTTTGTAACTTCACAGTTTGGAAATTCCTAACATGACTTGACAATTGTGATTCATGCCGTTTGTGCACCTAAGAGTGTACTTGGGTGTGCAGCTGGCTTTCTGAATCAGGCCGACATGGTTCAGGGTTGTGGTTTTGCCACATCCATCACCTTATTAGGTGGTGTCCACTCTATTTCAATCTAAATTTCCAAGGTGACCTTTGATGGGAAGATACACAAGATGGGCACTTATCTACCTCCTATCCATGACACCATTCTGCCACAAGCACATGTGCAACCTGCTGGGCTAGTCCTTCCCAGCAGCATATAACTTACTCTTCTTGTCTGCAAGTGGCAGCTGGTAATTCGAGCAGGGTGGAGTGAGTGGGCCACACAAGCACCCATGTACACTCACATGCGTGCACACATTCACCCATCATCCCCAGCATTCACAAGCATTTACATATGCACACACCTATTGACAGCACACACTCACAGATACACATAGATGTATACATACACATATGCAGGCACCATCAAAAAAATGTTCAAAACCTTACGGGGCCACAGCTGTGATCTCAAATGGCTGGAGGGAAGCCTCTGTGGTTCTTGATGGCTGGGACTGCTGTCTCCTCTCAAGGCCTGACTTTGTTACGGGTCAGCCAATGCAAGGATTCAGCCTTTACTTGTCACAGAGTGGAATGGGGTCAGTGAGACTGCTGACCCCATCCCACTCTGTGATAAACGTCAGTGATGGACACTCAGCCCTGGGCACTTCCGGTCTTAAAACTGAAACACCCATGTCCAAGACTATCAGTGATGCTTCCCCTCATCATGAGAGGGAGGACCACCAAATGCTTTACCAGGCTGAGGTGGTCAGCCCACAGGGCTTCAACATCTTCAGGCACAGTTCTGCTAAGGCAGCCGGGCGCCTGTGCATTTAATGCAAGTACAGCTCCTCGCTGCCTGACCTGCACATGAAGTCTGTCAGGTTGACCTTCGATCAGCCCGACAGGCATTCTCCAGGTTTGGCAAAAGTGGGGGGAGAGGCCTCCATCCTTAAGGACTGGCTGCCACTGCTGTTTACAAACCATGGCCCATATTTATACTTTTTGACGCACAACTGCGAAGAGAGTATAAATATGCCCCCATATGTGTGATTTTATTTATCACTAGTGTGTGATTCTCAAATAAGCACACATGAATAATGTTTCTTCCCGTTTTTTTTTTGTGGAAGTTGATTGCATGTAGTACATGGATTTGGTAGTGACGGAAAGCATGCTGATTAGTCTAAACAGTCTACGGAGAGAACATTGTTTGTAAAAAACTAAAAGCACCGTTTGCTCTACACCAACCAATAGTTAAAAGAAGACGCGCTCTAGGAAAAGCAAAGAGATAATCGACTCCTCATAGGGAGGCCACTTCAGGGGAGATTTTCATCACCAGTTTAAGGTGGGCTGAGGTACAACAAAGGATAATGAGGCCGTTGAAGGATCTCTCTGCCGCCGCTCTGTGTGGCATTCATTTTCTGCCTCTCAGCGTGCTACTGTTTCATAAGGAAAACTTCCCTTACACGATTTTAGATGAAAGAGGCCTTGTGGCTGAACCAACTTTCCAGACAATTTCCAAACGTAAGTTTGTTGTTTAGATACATTTCAACAGGACTGATTCAGGATTTAAAATGTGACCATCTCGAAACATAATCTCAGGCCGAGTTTTTTTCTGAATGTCGCCAAAATTAAGCATTTGATATTTTGAATAATTTATCATCTTAAAACGCCTTACGTTTAACTTATTTGATCAGAAGCAAATCAACGTGATTTATAAATATGTATTTTTAAATGTTATTTTAGAGAATATGTATTTTTAATTGTTATTTCACCATTGCAAAGATTAAACTTAATAGGAATACTACAATGTCTTATCTTTTATTGTCTTTCAGACTCAAAATCTCAGTGTTAAGGAATAAAAACATAAAGAAAAGTGGTGGAATGTTACTGAAAGATTCGAGATGAAACACTGGAACACGTTTTATATTTGATCCTAACCGACTGCCAACTGTCTAAGGCATTGTGATGTTGTTACCTGCTGGTAAAGGGACCGTCATATAGTAATTACACTGGGATCACAGAGAGCCGTTGCACTCATCTCTATTTTTTTTTAATATGTTTAACAAATTAGACAGTAAGCGATATATAAAATTAAAATCCGTAGAATATACGATTTCCCAATGAATGCATCTATCTCAATAGAACATCACTTATTTTCCGAGTCACTGTCCCACCTACAAACAATAGGGAAGTCAATTAAAATGTTCAGAAAGAAATGTGGTCGATAACAGTGTCTTGAGTGCAGTTTACTATTACTGAACTGACCACAGCTGTTTGTGCTTCCCCTTCTCTAGTGGGATTGCTACGGCACACTTAGCGCCAGTGTGATGTGAAAGAGGAGTCACTCTATGCAAATGAGGGAATCCCTTTCTCCATGAGCATGACACATGTTTCTGAACAATTTTCACAAGAAATAATTATCCAGGGTGGATTTGCTGAATTTCTCACACCCATACTGTACCCGTATATAGGCCCAGATTTAAGAGGGTTAAATGCCTCCTTGCGCCACATTAGTGTCATTTTTTTCACGCTAATCTGGCCCAACAAGGCCAAAATCACTGCACCAGATTTACAATGCATTGCGCCACTTTGTAACCCTTTGCACCTCATTATGCCTGCGGCAGGCATAATGTATGCATGGGGGACCTTCCCCCATTAGAGGGGGTCGAGAAAATGGCGCAATGAAATCTACAAGATTTCCTTGCGGCATTATTTTTGGTATTTTTAACACCTGCTCAGAGCAGGCGTTAGAAGAGGGCACACCACTGGTTACAATGGGTCCCTGTGTACTGTTCAGGGTTAAAGTCAAAATTTTGGTGCTAACCCTGAACAGTACATCAATAGCGTAAAGAATTATGACGCTATTGCCCCCTACCCTGCGCCATGGTGCCCTGTATTTTAAATACGGCACACACATGGTGGCGGTAGGGGTGCTCTAAGGGGTACAAGAAATAGTGGTGCTGCACTGGGTGCAACGTTGATTTTCTTAAGTCTGCCCCATTGATTGTTCTCCCAGGACACAGTTTTAGAGTATGCATAGTGGATCCCAGGGACCTTGAGAGATTGCACTACTTTACTCCCTTCCAAATGCAACTTTTGGGTTCTCCTGCACAGATAGTAACAGTACTGCTTGCCAAGGATGAGTTAGCCGTCTATATGTAAGGGCATGAGGTGCCCTAGAACATCAATTCACCAAAAGGTCAGGGGGAGCGGAACTGACATCACACACCATTTGACCTTTACGTTCACTCACACACATGCTTACACATACATACACAATCACACATACAAACACTCTTTCTCACATAAATGCGCTCACGTACACACACGCACACAACATACATTTAAAAGCATTTGCTACTCACCTCAACTGCTAGGAAAGGTCACATTCCAGCTAATTGGACTCCATTTGTATTATAATAATTGTGAATATCATTATTCACCATTACTGTAATGTAAGCATTGAAAAAACAAGTAAATTAGAGCCCGAACCGATGTCCATAAGGGCCAGCTGTCCCATTGTTCCTGGCACTCATTTTGCCCCCAAAAGGCCTTGGGACGCAATTGCATGCTAGGGGTCACAGCTGCAACCCATGGTGACCCCTAAATGACGTCCATGGAGGTGCCCCATCCTTTAAGAGTAGCTGTTTTCTGGGGCATTCACGATGGGGTGAGTCTTTCTTCACTTTTAGATGGTATAATTGCAGTATATAGTGGGTGCACTCAGGTGAGTCTCCAGGTAGGACTATAGTAACAGTGTCAGAAACACACTCTTCTTCAGTCATGTTGCAAAAACAACAATCAACAAATCAGAAATATGTGGGCAAGCTGAATGCAGGTACGGAGGTAGACATCTTAATAAAAACACACCACCACATGCTCTCATATCTACTGCTGGCAGCTACTTCATGATGCACATTGCAGTAGAAAATATTGATACATTGTGAACAGGAGCAATATGAAACAAGCATTTGCAGTGCAATAGGTCTTCCGTTTGCTTGAGTTGGAGCTATTGGCATTGTAAATTCATAACTGGACTTTTCTTGCCACATAAATTGGTCAATCCTGCATCATTATTTCGTATTTTCCTGCCATATAATTCCAATGGCCCTGCATGTGACTACAGCACTTCCATTTACCTTCTTCCTATATCTGCAACAAAAAATGAAAATGTTTCCATTTATCATCCTAGTTTAAATCTGCCATGCTAATTCCAATCGAATACCACTTTCCCCACCCCACCATCAGAGTTGCTGGCTGGCTAACACAATTCCCCCAAAAAGAAATTAGACAGCCACAGAGTAGAAATAAACTAGAAGGGTGACCCAAACATATCGAGAGTGTTCAAACGGTAATAGTTTCATAAGGATTTTAAGTTGGCCTCAATCATGGTCATACTTGTAATAAGGAGAGATTATGAAAACATGTACAATTAACATATAAGCCTTTATTAGAAATACACTTTTGGCATTAGACTGCAATGCTTAAAACAGCCCCTAGAGAGCACCATAACAAACATATCATTTGTGAGAAACATGGTCATGTAACCATATTATTAGCCCCTAGAGATCATAACCCCATGAAAAAAACAGGAGTCATTAAAGCAGTGTAACTATACAGTATACTTAGCCCCTAGAGGATGTGTTTAGGGCTAGCAGACGTACTACAATGATATTACAAACAAGGCCTTTAAAACAAAACTTCTCTCAGCTATAAAACAAAACTTCTAGCAATGGGAACGTTTATGGTGGAAGGGGTTATTATGTTGGGGTCCCCACTAACCTATTGTGGGGACTCAGATATGATGTGGACAGAAAGAGTGTTTTGAATGTGGTCCCATTGTCCTAGGACCACCACAGGATGAGTTATGAGTAAAAATGTTTTGTAAAAGTAATACCCGGCAAAGTATTATGGGGAAAGTTTTTGTGCTGTGAATATTACAGTATGTTGACTGCAATGCTCGGAACAGCCCCTAGAGGACACCACAATAATATAGCATTTGGAAGAAACATGGTCATGTAACCATTCAGTCAGCCCCTAGAGAGCATAACCAAATTTAAAAACAATGGGAGAAAGTAATGCAGTGTAACCATATATGTAGCCCCTAAAGAACATAGAGCATTCATTTTCGAAGCTAGCAGGTATATTGCAATGATTTTACAAACAAAGCCCATGAAACATAATTTCGTCCAGCTGTATAACAAAAGGTCAAGCTGTACAAGTACTTAAAAAGATAAAGAATGGTGGTAGGGGTTATTATTTTGGAGTCCCCACTAATATAGCGTGGGGACCCATAGATGATGTAGACAGACAAAGCAGGTATTGGTGAACGTTTTGAGGGTGGTCCCATTGTCCTAGGACCAGTATAGGCTGAGTTATGAACAAAAAGGTTTTGTAAAAATTATGCCCTGCAAAGCATTATGGGGCAAGTTTCTGTGCCACAAATATTTTATTATGTTGACATGACTGCAATCCTTAGAACAGCCTCTAGAGGACACCACAATAAAAACAGCACTTGGAAGAAACATGGGGGGTCATTCTGACTTTGACGGGCGGCGGAGGGCGCCCGCCAAAGTCCCGCCGGCAGAATACCGCTGCGCGGTCAAAAGACCGCCGCGGTAATTCTGAGTTTCCCGCTGGGCTGGCGGGCGACCGCCAGAAGGCCGCCCGCCAGCCCAGCGGGAAACCCCCTTCCATGAGGATGCCGGCTCCGAATGGAGCCGGCGGAGTGGAAGGGGTGCGACGGGTGCAGTTGCACCCGTCACGATTTTCAGTGTCTGCTTGGCAGACACTGAAAATCTTGGTGGGGCCCTGTTAGGGGGCCCCTGCAGTGCCCATGCCATTGGCATGGGCACTGCAGGGGCCCCCAGGGGCCCCACGACACCCGTTACCGCCAGCCAGGGGGTCGGAATCCCCATGGCGGCGCTGCTTGCAGCGCCGCCATGGAGGATTCCCTTGGTCAGCGGGGGCCGGTTTCCCGTTTCTGACCGCACCGGTCTGTACCGCCGCGGTCAGAATGCCCATGGGAGCACCACCAGCCTGTTGGCGGTGCTCCCGCGGTCGTTGGCCCTGGCGGTCCATGACCGCCAGGGTCAGAATGACCCCCATGGTCATGAAACCATACAGTCAGCCCTCAGAGAGCATATCCATATGAAAAAAATGGGAGATAGTAATGCAATGTAACCATATAGATAGCCCCTAGAGAGTATAGTGCATTACATATTTTTTAAGCTAGCAGGTCCATTACAATGATTTTACAGACAAGGTCCATAAAACATAACTTCTCTCAGCTGTATAATAAAAGGTCTAGCCTTGAGAGTACTTAAAAAGTTAATGAATGGTGGTAGGGGTTATTATGTTGGAGTACCCACTAACATAGTGTGGGGACCCAGAGATTACGTAGGGAGAAAGAGAAAGTAGTGGTGAATGTTTTGAAGGTGGTCCCATTGTCCTAGGACCACCACAGGCTGAGTTATGAACAAAACTGTTTTGTGAAAGTAATGCCCTGGAAATCATTATGGGCCAAGTTTTTGTGCCACAAATATTTTATTATGTTGACGTGACTGTAATGCTTCGAACAGCCCCTAAAGGACACCACAATGAAAATAGCATTTGTAAGAAATATTGTTAGCTCCTAGACGGCATAACCACACAAACAATATAGCAATAAATAATGCAGTGTAACCATATATTTAGCCCCTAGAAGGCACAGTGCATTACACATCTTCAGGAATAACAGGCTCTAACATAATATTACAAACAAGGCCCTTAAAACACAAGCTATTCCCAGCTATAAAACAAAAGCTCGTCATGAGAACATATAAAATGACACTGAATGGTGGGCGGGGTTATTATTTCGGGGTTACTAGTTTAGTGGGGACCCAGAGTTGACCTAGAGTGAAAGAATGCATCTTACTGAACATTTTGGTGATGGTCCCATTGTCCTAGGATCACCACAGGAGTTATGAGCAAAATGTTTTGTAAAGTATTGCCCTGCAAAGCATGATGAGGCGATTTCCGGAGTGTAGTGAATATTGTAGTATCGGCTCTCCCTCTTGGCCGGAGGAGCCATTTTCGCTTTGAGGATTTCTGTTTACCAATTTCAAGTGTTCTAATGGGAGAGTCAAAAGAAATGACTCTGATTAGGTAACTGTGAAACATGTGACCCTGTTCTGCCTGTTCGCGATGTGAGCGCTATGGCCAGCATGCAGCACGAACACTGAAGTATATTGGCGATAGTGCAATAATCCATGTAACAGGGGCATTCTGCAAGGCGTGACAAAAAACAGTCTCAAGGTAGGAGAAACGTAAAGCATTTACCTATGACATCAAGTGATTTTTGAAAGGTAAGCCCAGGAGCGAATGAAAGTGCTGGATGTGAGATGGGGATGCTTAAAAGCCCACAATACTTACAACAGGTCAAAGCACTTGCACACTCTTCCTAAAGCCAGGATCTATGTATACATATAAGTATGTATGTATGTAAATGTCTATGTGTGCATGCATGTATTTATATTTGTGTAGCACATAACTTGGTGAAGAGCAACAAAGCACTGAAGCAGGTGCTATAGCCTGACAGTGTAATTCAAGAATATTCATGAAACTTGCAACTCCCTATCGTGCCACAAACCCTCCTTGTAGGTGGTTGTGATCTAAATACGACTGCTACCATAAGATGCACTGTTTTACTACAAAGCAATGCAGGTTACAAACATGAAGTCTCCTGGGAAGTAGCACCAGGTAGCCACAGAAGAAAGAGGTTTAGAAGCACAAACACCCAAGATGCTGACTATGAGTCTTGAAGCAAACCTGATCTTGCAAGACTTAATTATTTGGACTAGCATTACGGTAGATGATTGTGTAGAAATGATAGAACTGAGACTTTGAGAAACTAACTGGCACTTACAGAACTTGTGCATGAAGGAAGAAGCTTCCAGAAGTGCAGAATATGTTAGTTAACAAGACATAGCAGGTAAATGAGATGGAAGGCACAGGTGACTCACATGAACATTCATTAGTCATAATAGAGCAGTTTGGGAAGTGCTACAGGACTGAACTTTACAAGAGAAGTATGCATGGACTGATTTTTAATGGCATATGGACTATGCATTCCATGTGTCTTACATGTACATTACTTGGACACTTGCATTGCATATCACCTTAATTCCTGCCTTAACAGATGATGATGACCTGAGGAGAACAGCTGAGGGATTCTGTGAATTTAAGTTGGAAGTCAGTAACTAAGTTGTGCTGTTACCCCCTCAAATTGTAGTCAGGCAAGTCTGAGGTGATACTGATAGGGCAACCTTTGAAATCCTTTATCCTGGCCTTCACATTAAAGGATATGAAGCTAGTTTGCAATCCTTTTTTCAGATGTCTTTTTTCCCCATTCAGTTTTCTATCACATCCGTGCCTTAATTTCAGAATGTTTTGTTTCTCTAGCTGAAGAATTATTACCATTTCTTAAATTTGAATTCTTATAGTACACCCATGCCAGTTACTGCATTAATGGTCCCAGACTGGACTATGGAATCCTAGGTCTAACCAAGGGACCGTAATTAGCGCCCCTGTCATGCACAATTGTGTTATCATTTATGTCATTTCAGATGTTGCATTGATGTTATCAATGATGCCATAGAACATGTCATGAGTGGTGCAGTATGTGAGGTCATAAGAAGGAAGTGTTAAGGGCACAGGCAATAGATTCTTCAGTTAACTACAACTGGTGAATTTCAGTGTTTCGTGAGTTTAAAGCTCTACGTTTTAACTGACATTTTCACCCAGCTTACCTAGGTTATTTTTTTAATGTAAAATAAGATATTATAACCATACCTAAGTACAATGTCATTTAAACTTTTGAATGTTTTAAGTACATTTCTAGTGTTTTTCAACATAAATGAATATTACATTACCATGCCTAACTCGGCCTACCCCCTAGGTGCATGCTTTTGGTTCTGTGCAGTGTGGTGTGGCTGCAGGGCCCAAACCCCCTGCGAGCTGCTAAACCCACACGGTCATGGCCTTTGGCCATGCGCAGCGTGAAGTTGGCTGCAGTGCCTGGCCTGCACTCATGCCCTTCACCCAACCCCATGGTCTGCCAACACCTCAGCGAGTGAGTGAGTCAGTGACTGTATGGGTGACTAAGTGGGTATATGAGTGACTGTATACATAAGTGACAGGCTGTATCAATGTCCATATAAGAGGGTAAGTGGATGTGTGAGTAGTTCTCAGTAAGTGAGTTGGTGTGTTAATGCCTGCATGGGTGACTGACTGGGTGTGTCAGCGATTGTACAGTGTGAGTGACTGGGTGTGGTAGTTGTACAGGTAAGTTACTTTGTGTGCAAGTGTCTGTGTCGGAGAGTTAGTGGCTCAGATTAGATAGCTGAGTGTGTGGGCATGTGACTGCTTGTATGTTTGAGTGTGTATGTTATTTGGTTCTACAGGTTTATGAGTTGGTGTTTGAGTGGCTCTATGAGTGTGTGAGTTTGTGTGTATGTAGCTGTGTAGGTGTACGAATAGCTGACTTAGTAATGTATGGTGAGTGTGTCATGTTAGTGGCTGTGTGAGTGAGCTTGTGTCTGTGAATAGTCTTATGGGTGTATGAATGAGTCTGTGAGTAGTACTGTGTGTGGTTGTACCATTGTTTTTATGGGGGAGTAAATGCTTGAGCTTTTTTGTAAATGATGTCATCAGTGAACTAATTTGAGATGTCATCAGTGATGTCATAAGTGATATCACTGACCATGTCACAAGTGATGTAATATGTGAGGTCATAAGCAGTGCATGAAGGGGTGCAAGTTATAATTAGCTGAGGTACCTATAACTACGGAATTTCACTGGGTTTGTGTGTGTGAAACGTGATCCTAACTATAACTTCCCTGTAACTTTTGTTTTTTCAGTGAATTTCTATGTTTTTTGTTCTATTTCCTAACTATAATGTCTCTGTAATTCTTGTTTTTCTCAGTGAATCTATTTTTTAAATGAAGAGGAACAATGTCCATAGGGTTTGAGGAACAGTGAGCCTTTGTAACCACAATAATTCATTATTTGTGTTTTATATTTAAGCTGTGGTGAAAAAACAAGCAAAAGTGATAAAAAGTAGAGTAAAGCAATATGGAGGTGTTTAAGAAATGGTGAAAAAGGAATCAGTACGTAATAAAAAATTGAAAAAGTCTGAAAATAATATACTGAGTATGCAGGAAAGGTAATAAGGCAGTAGTGAGGATAAGGTTAAGAATGTAAAAAAAAACAAAATAAGGTAGATAAAATAGTGAGAAAGTTTTAATAATGTAATTATAGATATATGAACTGTATTAATTGTTTTTCTGCGGTGCCGGAAAATGTGAACAGTCCCACTCTGATTTTTATTTTAATCACGTGATCGGGGTGGGTTTGGGGATACGGATCACGCTATTTTTAAAAAAAAGTTATTTTAGTGTATATGGGCATCTGTTTTTTATATTGGTGTTAGAGTACATCTATATGTAAGTATACATAAGTTACTCTATAGTCCTTTTAGTTTTAAATAAGTGATTTTAAGTTTTATCTGGAACAGCTGATCCATGAAGGGAACCGTGGATCCATCCTATCTGAAAAGAAACCTTCTTATTTCATGGCTGTATTTGGACCACGTCCTATAACTGTTGTAGTTACACCATAGACTAGCCATTTCTTGAGAGAACTCTGTGGATGCAGTTGTGACAACTAGTCTATCACTTCATTTTTCTAGTTTTTGACATTTGGAATATGGCTAGTGCATCTTCTCAAGAACATCAAGAGGAAGACTCTAGCATGGAGGAGGAGAAAACTAGAGAAAGCCAGAAGAAGGCAAGTTAAGTGTGGCAGTTCTTTACAATTGCTGCAGGAGAAAAAAAAGTGTCTGCAAAATTTGACACATGCACCATATCTGGCAAGCAGTTGTCACCAGGTATCAGCAAAGAGTACTCTCATGGGACATCTTCAATGTGAAAGCACCTTTGCACAATCCATGAGAGAATATACAGGAGGATGATACGAGACAGGAATGCTTTTGAATAGATATCATCTTCAGCTGGTGGACACGGACAGGCAACAACTAACATCACTGTCCTACCGGTTTTGTGAGAATTAGTAGGCACAGTGACATACTGTGCAACTTGCCACATCCTCCTTTGTGCAAATGAGTCATCTGCTGAGTTTTTAATGCTCTTTGCAACCACCGCTGCTAGATTTTTTATTCCCAATTTTAAAAAAATGTTCACATTGCTTCTTTGTTTATTCTTGTCTAATTCATACCACAGCCACATTTTTCTCCAAAAAACTATTAAAAAATTGTTATACAAACTTAAAAAATAAAAAGGTTCTTGTTAGAACCATTCCATTTATTAAAAAAAGAGCTATGTCTGTGTTATTTATTGATACGATATGTGGCGAAGTATTTAACATTACTATCCATGAAACTCACTACAAGTATTTACCGAACTCTAACTGTATCTGTTCAGTAAAATATTTCATTTCAAAGTTAACAATATAATTAGTGTGTATGATCAAAAGTGGTAGATGAAAACACATTTAAAAACACCATCCTTGATAGGCTGAATGATGTCATAAAATCTGATAATCCATGATTAGAGTATATCACTGGTGATATTTTTTATGGTTTTGCAGCTGTTCTATATGCTGGATAGTAAGTATCCAGCATATTTGTTTTTATAATATCTGTACTCTATGGATCAAACTCTCCTAAGTACTACATTTCTGGAGAAGATTACAAGGCTCTCTTTCGCATGTTGGCAAGACCTGGACTAACCCAAACAAGTCCACTAGACTTTGAGAACAAACCACCTGAACTCAACCTATCACTGCACTCAAATTAGCTTATCTCTCTATGTGATAGCATGTTCAAGCTGAAACTGTGTAATTTCTTTGATAGAGATTTTTCTGCAGAAATCTCCTCTCACGTTTCCTTCATCTCTGTTTCCCCTGATTTTGGCTCCATTTGAATACTTGCTTTAAATGGATGCACAGTTTGTATTAGAATTAATTTATACACATTTAATTGATTAAGGTCTTCTGGAATTGGCACTAATTATAATCTATTATGAATTGATCTAGCTGACTTTATAGCATTCTCAAATGTGTTATAACAATACTTACAAATGGTTTCTTTTGTGTCTAAATTAAGTTGTTCTCTTCTACAACTAGATATGCTCCAAATTCCTTCCAGTCATCATTTCTGTTTTCTTTATTTTTAGAAAATAGAACTACATTACGAGTTTAGTTTCTGTAATTAATCCGGTGACAACAAAAACATACATACTCAGGTTTCTCAGAACACAGTGTCTTAAACTGTTCTATCTCCTGCGTAAATTTGTCAGTACTTATTTGTCTATCCACTTCTTCTACAGCTCTCAACACTTCCTCCTCATTTTCTCTATTATCTTCTCCAGGCCCAAAGAAATGTAACTGAATATCTCCAAAAGCTTTCTCAACCACTCTACCATGTAACAGCGCTCTCTTCACATCTGCTAAACATAAAGCTGGACTTTGTATGTAATAAAGTCTCCTAACTAGATTGGGCATTTTTGAACGATGCACAGCTAACACTCGAAAGTGGTAAAAAGTGCTTTTGCACACTTCTTTGAAGGATATGCTAATTAAGGACCTTGTAAGTTAGTGTATTTTCTAACTTTGCATGGATCTAATTTTAAATTTTCTGTTTGAGACTCCTCCATGAAAAGTCTCTTAGAATTATTTTTTCAATGTATCATTTGATTCCTGAGGGACAGTGCAAATACTGCTATACTTCCACTTGTGCACAGGACCTTGGTTACGCCTACCTTGTACTTCTTCAGATATCACTTGTCCTACATTCCTAGGAACTATCTGTTTTTTTATGGGAGTGTCATCTTCACTTTATAGAAACGGCCACTTGTGTCAACTGCATTCACTAACGTGTTCTCAAGCAAGTAGCTCTCTTCATTAAAAAATTGTTCTGTGCTAGATGTGTGTATCCGTTCATATTTTGAAATGTTACAAAAAGTACGTTTATTACTAAGCCTTTTCCTTAATGTTCTTTTCCTCATGCAGACTACTGTTTGATCTGGCGTCTTCGTTCTGTTCAATATTAGGATAAAAAGTTTCCTTTTCAAAATAAATGCTTTGTCCACAATACTTTCAATAAGCTGTTCCTGCTCAATTATAGGACTTATCTTTCTATACTTATTCATCTTTTTCAGCAAATTTTGTATTACTCTATTTCAAAACATTTTTTCTCTTATCTTCTTAAACTATTTTTTTCTCCAAGTCAACTCCTTCCTATTCTGGTTAAATTTTCTACTTCAACCAGCTTGTAATCCTTCCACTTTATCATTTAATTTACAACTCCTCTTCTCATTAGACAATTTCTTTCAGTTTGAAATTTTCAACATACATCTTTTAGAAAGTTGTTACTGCTCTTATCAGTTGTTCTTTTTTCTTGTTCACATTGTCCACCTTATCTGGCTATTTACTGTCAGTTTGAATTAGGTAGCATTGTTTCCTATGTTTCCTTCCTTTTTTCTTTCTCTCTTATTAGGCATTCTGATTCTTTTTTTTCCAGTACAACAAGTACAACTGAATATCTGCAAATCAAATAAAAAATAAATATACCTCTATAGAAAACAGTATAAAATTATATACTAGAACCAATTAGCTTTGCCAATGTGTTCACTAGTATGTACGGATGTATGATGGAACATTGCATGCACTTACAACGCATGCCTTTAGAACGCAGTAAGTACAATGCATGGTCATTAACACCCATGCACTTACCACAGAATGCTTTTAGCACGCATATGCTTTTACCACGCATGACTTTACCATGAAACTGTCATAGTAAAGGAATAGCTGGTAAAGACATATGCATGGTAAAGAGTAGAGGTAAGTATAACGTACATTATATATATATGTGTGTGTGTGTATACATATATATATATATGTAATATATATTTCTATATATGTGTATATGTAAATATATATATATATATATATATGTATATATATATATATATATATATCTATATATATATGCACAAACACACCACTCCACCCAAAAACACTAACTACCCCAAAGATTACCTTACCACCTCAAAACCCATTTCCACCCTGAAACCTAAACTCCCCTTAACGCACCAAATCCCATACCCACCCTAAAACCTAAAAATGTCTTTACCACCCAAAAACCCATCCCCACCCTAAAATACAAAAAATCACCTTACCACCCCAAAACCCATACCCACCCTAAAACCTAAAAATCCCCTTACCACCCCAAAACCCATACCCACCCTAAAACCTAAAAATGCCCTTACCACCCCAAAACCTGAATCCACCCTTAAACATAAAAAATACTGTAACCACTCCAAAACCCATACCCACCACAAAAAACTAAAAATGCCCTTACCACCCAAAACCCATACCCACCCCTAAACCTAAAAACTCCCTTATCACCCCAAAACCCATGCCCACCCTAAAACCTAAAAATGCCCTTACCACCCCAAAACCCATCCCCACCCTAAAATACAAAAAATGTCCTTACCACCCCAAAACCCATACCCACCCTAAAACCTAAAAAAACCCTTACCACCCCAAAACCCATACCCACCCTAAAACCTAAAAAAAACCTTACCACCCCAAAACCCATACCCACCCTAAAACCTAAAAATGCCCTTACAACCCAAAAAGCCATACCCACTCTAAAACCTAAAACCACCCACACCACCCCAAATCCCACACCCACCCTAAATCTTAAAAATGCATTTACCACCAATAACCGTTACCCACTCTAAACACCCTATATATATGTGCATGTATATAAATATACATATATATATGTGTATATATACAGATATAAATATATATATGCATCCATATATATATATATATATATATATATATATATATATATATATATATATATATATATATATATATCACTCAATCCACTTAATACTTACCTATGCTTACCTTTAAAACCTTTATCACGCATACACCTTTACCATTCATGCCTTTACAACGAAATTCGTTGTAAAGGCATGCATGGTAAAGGTATATTCGTAGTAAAAGCATGCGTGGTAAAGCGATGCGTGGTAAACGCATATGCGTTGTAAAGGCATTGTGGTAAATGCATCTTGTTGCATTTACCGCGGTGTAAGTGATGTTTCCCCTATGCACATGTGGCTTAGTGCTCATCTAATGGAGTAATACATTATTTGTACTAAAACTACACTTTAACACTTTACAAATATATTTTTAATGTCAACTTAAGGAAGGACTTAAAGTGCACACTCAGCCTTTGCAGTAGTAGGGTGAAGTCATGTTTTTAGGAGTAGTTGCCTATATGGCTGACTAGTTTGTGACAGTACCATGCTGCATATCTGAGTGAGGGTATGAGTCGCTCATTAGTGTTCCATCAGATCTTTAAGTAAATATGAGACTATATCACTGGGTGTTTTACTAACTATATGAATCTGTAAATCTCTCTCTAAGTGTCTCTATAAATGAGTTACTTGCTGTGTTGGCAAGTACAATAGTATGTAACTCTGTGTGCAGTTCACTCAGATACTACTGGCTACCTAACTACTACATAGGTATGTGCTTGAATCTATAAGTAACCATCTCACTATCTGCCTAAAATTACTATAGAACTATGTGTCTCACTGTAAGACTGGATGTGAGACTGTCTGTCCAGATGTGAGATTGGGTGTTAGAATACGTCAGTGTGAGAGTGGCTGTGAGAGTGTTTTGGCATGAGACTGGTTGTGACAGACTCTCTCTGGGTATGCACTGGGTGCTGTGGGGTCTGTTTTGGTGTGACACTGTCTGGATGTGGGCATTAGTGTGAGAGTGTCTGTTTTGTTAAGACAGTGTGTGTGAGATTGTCTATGTGGGTGTCAGATTGGACAGTCACAGTTTGCCACAGTGACAGTGCACCTGAGATTCTGTGTAAGGATGTGAAACTGGGTGTAAGAGCATCTGTCTGAGTTTGAGACTGGGCCTAACAGTCGTTCTATAGGTGTAACAATGGGTGTTGAGTGTTTGTGTGGATCTGAGAGTAGTTGTGAGAGTGTCTGTCTAGGTGTGACAGTGAGTAAAAGATGGTGTGTATATATATGAGAGTGAGTGAAACAGTGTCTTCCTGGGAGAGACACTGCTTTTGTAAGTATGTCTCGGTGAGAGTGGGTGTGAGAGTCTCTCTCTTGATGTGAGAGTGCATGTGAAGTGTTATTTCTGGATGTGAGAGTGAATGTTAGAGTGTATGCATGGGTGTTTTAGTTTATCTGCCCTTTTGTTAATAGCTACACCATTACTGCAATAGCCTGCACACCACATTTATAAGTAAGCACAGCACTCTGAAAGAGCATCTGTAATTCATTGACACTTAGAAGGATATCTATAATGTTTTTTAACAGAACCCACCCAGCTCTATCATCTATCTATCTGACAGTGTTCCATCATATATTTAAGTAAAACTGGTACACATCTGGCTAAGTGAATGAGTTTGTTTATTGGTGTGCCACCAGATGTTTCAGTAAATATGCTAGCCACAGGGATATGTAACTGTGTGTTCAACTGGCTCCAATACTATTAATAACATAAGTGGTGAATGCGTGTGTACATGCATATATGAGCAGTTCTCGTCAGTGTGTGACTGGATGTGTCTGTGGCTCTATCCTTTTTGTTATTAGCCATATGAGTTGCAGTATGACTTAGACACTGTCTATATAAGTGAGGATAAGACTCCGTAACTACATTTCTAAGTCAGTGAAACTTAGAAGGACATGTTTCATCTTTTAAATATAAAGCTCCCTGATCCATGCACTACCTACAGCCTACCGGAGAAGAGAACTTTGACCACTGAAATGACAATTTAAGGACTGGCAAGCAGCTTTTCTAATGGGAGGTCCCGCTGACAGTAAAACTGCATACTCAGTGTCTCCAGTACTAGGCCTGAACCAAGTTTTAAATAGAACATGTGTGGATAGCTAAGTGGGTTGTGTTAGTATTTGGTAAAGTAGTAGGACTAAGACATATTTAAATTAGTACTTCTGTGGATTGATATTCACAATATGTCAGTATTTGGTACATATCTAGGTGAGTATCAGTACCTCTATCAATGTCTCACCAAGGGCCAGATGTATCAAAGCTTTTTGCATTCGCAAACAGTGCGAATGCCCGTTTGCGAATGCAAAAAGCCATTTCAGAATGTATCAAAGGCATTCTGAAAGCAATTTTAAGGAATCGCTAAAATAGCGATTCCTTAAAATTGCGACCCTGTTTAGAGAGTCACAAATTGCGACTCTCTAAATTAGAAATCGCAAATAAGGAATCCTTATTTGCGATTTCTAAAACACATGTAAGAAGCAATTCCTTAATGCGAATTGGACTTTAAGGAATCGCTATTTACCACCAAGTGGAACTTGGTGGTAACCATGTGCAAATGTAAAAAATGCATTTAAAATGCATTAAAATTTTTTACATGTAAAGCACACATGCCCTTTTGGAATGTGTGCACCTTACATGCTGAAAAAATATATTTTGGGGTGCAGCAGAGGGGGCCTAAGGCCACCAGCACCCTGGACTTTGCATTTCCAAAAATTGCAAATTCCAGCTAGGAATTCGCAATTTGGGAAATGCAAAATATTCGCAAATATGGGCCGACAGGTCCATAGGTGCGAATGGGGCCGGTATTGCAATTTGCGATTCGGTAATAGCATTTGCGATTTTTAAGAAATCGCTATTACCAATCGCAAATGTGATACATTGCATTTTGCAAATCAGAAATAGCGATTTCTTAAAAATCGCTATTTCCGATTCGCAAAAGGCCTTCTTCATACATCTGGCCCCAAATGTCTAAATAAATTCAGTGAGTTCCGAATATATGTATTCATGTGTGCAACTGACTCAGGCCCTCATTCTGGCCCTGGCGGTCGGCGGAGAGACGGCGGTCGGACCGCGAACAGACCGGCGGTATTAAAAATGGCATTCTGACCGCGGCGGTCCCCGCCGCGACCGACCGCTACTTCTCCACTCCGACCGCCACGGCGGTCATGACCGCGGGGCTGGAGTTTGCGCACTCCGGCCCGGCGGTCGTCCCAAGACCGCCAAGGGTATTATGACCCTGCCTACCGCCGCGGTTTCTTGCGGGCGGGAACCGCCGTGCGAACCATGGCGGTAAGCACTATCGGGGCCAGGGAATTCCTTCCCTGGCACTGATAGGGGTCTCCCCCACCCCCCACTACCCACCCGAGTCCTCCCCCCACACCCTCCACCCCCCTGCCACCCCCCAGAGGTGGTACGAACCCCCTCCCCACCCCCACCCCGACATGCACATACATGTACCCCGACATGCACACACCCCCAACATGCACATATACACACCCCCTACACACACATACACAACGGGGACACATACCCGCACACATACATGCCGACATGCGCACCTGCCGAACAGCACACATTACCCATAGACACAGCAGCACCCCCCGCCCGCATACACGCACTCACACACCCCCTCTACACACTCACACGCACACCCCCATGCACGCCCACATCACACAACACCCCCCCACCCCCTCCCCTCACGGACGATCAACTTACCTTGTGCGTTGGTCCTCCGGGAGGCGACGGGAGCCATAGGGACGTGACCGCCAACAGAAGACCGCCAACAGAAGACCGCCACACAGAAATGTGGGTCGTAATTCTGTGGGCGGTGTTCTGCTGGCGTGGCGGTGGAGGTTGACCAGTCTCCACTTTCCCGCCGACCGCCAGTGTGGCTGCTGGCGGTTTTCCGGCGGAACGCTCCCAGCGGTCAGAATGCGCACAGCGGCACACCGCCGCGGTCGGCGGTCTTCACCGCGGCGGTAACTCAGCGGTCTTGCGAAAAGACCGCCAAGGTCAGAATGAGGGCCTCAGTCTCTATTGGAAAAATAACTGCTGCCTCCGTGTGTGTATGAATCCAAAAGCAGCCTTCTCACAGTCTGCATAGCTGTGTTAGTGGCTGTTAGACCTGACAGCCTTAGGGTGGTCACCCCTAACTTTTTGCCTGCCTCCCTCCACTTTTTCATGAATACAAAGAATCAGAAGGTAGGGACAAATACAATAATTGATTTAAGACACCAGTGCTCAATCCTGAACTCTGGGGACAATTTCTTTCCCTTGTTTATTTAAATCGTTTTGGTAACAAAGGTAAGCAGTGGTTATTCGGTAAACATTCTATAAATATTAACACATAAAAATGTACATAACATCACAAACAATAATGACAAGAAACCAACTCATTGAGTCGTGACGGTATCACAAAGGAGGGTTGTGCCCCTCGTATATTCTTTACCTTGTGGTCACTATCATGAAATTCAAATTGTGATCCACTGAAAAACAATGGCTGAGGGCCTAAGCTGCACCCAGCTGTCAAATACCTATCTATTTATTTCCAAAGGTATTGTATGGTGCATATCTCATTTCTCAATACATTGACTTGTAAGCCCTCAGTCTCGCGCAAAATGGGTCGACGCGTTTCGGCCTATCCAGTCGTGGCCTCATCAGAACTCGAGAAGGGCAGTACCGCTTCTACAAAAATCAGCAACAAACATGAACTAGTATCATTCAGAACGGTAACAAGGGAGTCAGAATCCCAACAAAGTGTAAGTCAGTATCACCAAAAGCATGTGAGTCCCGTCATGCATCAACTCACGTCGCTTACACCACTGTGTGGAGAAGAGGATCACGGACTGTTCAATTAAAACCACTTGATTAAAAGAGCCTGTGCCAAAAGTCTGACGTGAGTAACATGCTTTCTGTAGCCATAGATCGTGCATTACTATCAGATGGTGCCAAACCTAGAAGGGAGGAAATTATATTTACCTCTTATTGTGTTGGCAGCAAAGATACTTACAATGAGCCCCGTCTATTAGCTAAAGAATACCTGGCCAACCAAGAAATACGCATTAGTGTATAGCAATGAATAAAACCAACTATTAAACACATGCCCCTATGTAGCATCCACAAGATACCGGTGTTGTTTGTTGCTCTTACTTTATTTTCTTTAGATTTAGGAGGCAAGAAACATCCTCTGCACTTCTGGTGCTTCTATTGTATTGGCGTTATTGGGAAAACCAATTCCCTAGCCTGTAATGTAAACGGACGCTGTCAAGTATTTTTAACATTCAGCAACACTAGAGCAGAGAACGAAGCGTCTCGCTGAAAGATAAGGGGTCTGAGCTCAGACTTACTTCAAAAGGGGGCGAAGGAGCGCTTTTGTTGTTTCCGTCAGGAGGGCGTTGATCACTCCTCCTCGCGTCTGCCAAGCAACAGCAACGCTGGAGTCCTCGCGCGTGTGGGATATAACGCTAACGCGTGCCAATGACTAGCTCGCGTTGACCGTAAAACTTAGGGGAACAACGGCAGCCATCTTAGAGTGCCCCCGATACCACTTATCTCGACAAAAGGGAAAAATCTCTAACTATTATATAGGGGGGGGGGGGCTCTGCCAACTACTAGGGAATACACCATTGGTCTCTCATCTATAGAACCTATTGTTGCCTGAAAACCTCTAAGTAAGAGCCAGATATAGAACCCCACGGCCATTTTGGGGTTAGTAACCCCATTATTTTGACAGATCACTACCAAAAGTATTGGTGCAACAATGCCCTCTCAACGCGGCTAATACACATGGGATTGTCTGAACAAAACACTTTGGTGAACTTACAGAGACCACATTATATATTACAAGGTCTTCTATATATAAACAAAAAAGGGTACAAAATACAGACATTCGATTTGTGTATCTCATTTTAAACATAGTGGTTTGTCACAGCTCTGTCATCCTCCTCAACAAAAGGTTTTGACCAATCAGCTAATTAATGTCCAAACTTCATCACAATCATTAAGCCCAATTTTAGCTGTTTGGAATTTTTCAATTAGCCTTGCTTCCAATTTCAACAGTCTTGTTGTCATTGATGGTCCATCCATTTTGGGTACTGTATCACTGCTAGTACTGTCCAGCGTATATCTTCCGCTGTATGTGTATACTCCAGAAAATGTTCAACGAGTGGTGCTCCTTTTATCGCACATTTAATTCTTGAACGATGTTGCAAAATGCAAGCTTTCACGGGTTGTAAAGTTTGTCCAATATAGGCTTTGTCGCAAGGCCACATAATACAATAGATCACACATTTTGTATTACAATTCGTGAAATCATTTTGTACATGTACTTTGCCATGTATTTTAATCTCTTTGGAATCTTGCGTGTATTGACATGCTGTACATTTCCCACATCTATAGTGTCCCTGAACGGCTGGTAACTGTAACAATGATCTCAGATATTTCCTTCTTTCTGGGCATGTTTATGCCGCTTGTACCCACTGATCTTTCAGGCTACGTGCTTTCTTAAAGGAAAAGAGCGGTTTATCTAGGTTTAGGTCTTTGATAATCTTCCAATTCCTCTCAATAATGGAACAAATTTTGTAAGCCTTTGGACTAAACATAATCACACATGTTAGGGGGATCTCTTTTGTTCTTACTTTGGGAACCAGAAGTGTTTCCCTTGGTGTGAACCAAGCCCTTTTAGCTGCTGTTTTAACTAGCTTTTTGGGGTAGCCTCTGTCGATTAGTTTTTTTGTCAATTCATCTGCATTACAAAAATAATCAGTTTTTTCTATACAGTTTCTCCTTATTCTTAGGAATTGCCTGTACGGCAGATTTTCTTTGAGTGTTCTGGGGTGTCCACTTGAAAAGTGTAACAATGTGTTGCGGTCTGTAGGTTTTTTATATAAGCTGACTTCTAATCTCCCATTCCTACTTACAATCCACAAGTCAAGAAAATTGATTTTTATTTTGTCTTTACTCATGGTGAATTTGAAGTCAACTGTACGTTGATTAAGCCAGTTAAAAAACGTCTTAAGTGTTTCTTCTGTCCCTTCCCAGATCTTTAGGATGTCGTCTATGTATCTGTACCAGTTGGTAATATGTTGACTAAATGGGTTGGATTGTGGATAGATCAATTTTTGCTCAAAACAATCCATCACCAAATTAGCAATTTCTTGGGGCGAAGCTACACCCCATTGCTACTCCTTTGACTTTTCGGTATAGTTTTTCATTGAACTTAAAAAAGTTTTTTTTAAGACATAACGTGGCTAGGCCCACTAGAAAATCTGTTGGGGGATTCGTAGACTCGATATTGTTGTTTAGAATTTGTTTGATAATCTCTAGTGCTTCATCTTGTGGAATGTTTGTATTTTTGGACACTGTTTTTGCTGGTTTTTAGACTCTGTGCACGTTACCACTGCTAACCAGTGCTAAAGTGCATATGCTCCCTTTAAACATGGTAACATGGGATCATACCCAATTGGACTATTTAATTTACTTATAAGTCCCTAGTAATGTGCACTGTGTGTGCCCAGGGCCTGTAGATTAAATGCTACTAGTGGGCCTGCAGCACTGGTTTTGCCACCCACTTAAGTAGCCCCTTAACCTTGTCTCAGGCCTGCCATTGCAAGGCCTGTGTGTGCAGTTTCACTGCCACTTCGACTTGGCATTTAAAAGTACTTGCCAAGCCTAAAACTCCCCTTTTCCTATATATATGTCACCCCTAAGGTGTGCCCTAGGTAACCCCTAGAGCAGGGTGCTGTGTGGACAAAAGGAAGGACATGTACCTGTGTAGTTTACATGTCCTGGTAGAGTAAAACTCCTAAATTCGTTTTTACACTACTGCTCCCTTCATAGGCTAACATTGGGGCTGCCCCCATACATTATTGAAGTGGTAGCTGCTGATCTGAAAGGAGTAGGAAGGTCATATTTAGTATGGCCAGAATGGTAATACAAAATCCTGCTGACTGGTGAAGTTGGATTTAATATTACTATTGTAGAAATGCCACTTTTAGAAAGTGAGCATTTCTCTGCACTTAAATCTTTCTGTGCCTTACAATCCACGCCTGGCTGGGTTTAGTTGAATGCTCCTTGTGCATTCACTCAGACACCCCCCAAATACAGGGTACTCAGGGTACTCAGGGTACTCAGCCTCACTTGCATACATCTGCATTTTGAATGGGTCTTCCTGGGCTGGGAGGGTGGAGGGCCTGCTCTCACACAAAGGACTGCCACACCCCCTACTGGGACCCTGGCAGACAGGATTTAACTGAAAGGGGACCTGGTGCACTTCTAAGCCACTCTTTGAAGTCTCCCCCACTTCAAAGGCACCTTTGGGTATGAAACAGGGCTTCTGCCCTACTACCTCAGACACTTCCTGGAGAAGAAACTTGTAACCAGAACCTGCATCCTGCCAAGAAGAACTGCCTGGCTGCCCAAAGCACTCACCTGACTGCTTTCTCTGAAGGACTGCTGCCTTGCTGTTGCCCTGCTGCATTGCTGTTCCCTGGATGTGGTGAAGAGGTGTGTAGGAAGTTGGCTCTGTATGTGCTATTTCAAAGTAAGGAATAGCATGCACAGAGTCCAAGGGTTCCCCTTAGAGGTAAAATAGTGGTAAAAATAGATAATACTAATGCTCTATTTTGTGGTAGTGTGGTCGAGCAGTAGGCTTATCCAAGGAGTAGTGTTAAGCATTTGTTGTACATACACATAGACAATAAATGAGGTACACACACTCAGAGACAAATCCAGCCAATAGGTTTTTATATAGAAAAATATCTTTTCTTAGTTTATTTTAAGAACCACAGGTTCAAATTCTACATGTAATATCTCATTCGAAAGGTATTGCAGGTAAGTACTTTAGGAACTTCAAATCATCAAAATTGCATGTATACTTTTCAAGTTATTGACAAATAACTGTTTTAAAAGTGGACACTTAGTGCAATTTTCACAGTTCCTAGGGGAGGTAAGTATTTGTTAGGTTAACCAGGTAAGTAAGACACTTACAGGGCTTAGTTCTTGGTCCAAGGTAGCCCACCGTTGGGGGTTCAGAGCAACCCCAAAGTCACCACACCAGCAGCTCAGGGCCGGTCAGGTGCAGAGTTCAAAGTGGTGCCCAAAACACATAGGCTAGAATGGAGAGAAGGGGGTGCCCCGGTTCCGGTCTGCTTGCAGGTAAGTACCCGCGTCTTCGGAGGGCAGACCAGGGGGGTTTTGTAGGGCACCGGGGGGGACACAAGTCCACACAGAGATTTCACCCTCAGCAGCGCGGGGGCGGCCGGGTGCAGTGTAGAAACAAGCGTCGGGTTTTCAATGTTAGTCTATGAGAGATCTCGGGATCTCTTCAGCGCTGCAGGCAGGCAAGGGGGGGATTCCTCGGGGAAACCTCCACTTGGGCGAGGGAGAGGGACTCCTGGGGGTCACTCCTCCAGTGAAAGTCCGGTCCTTCAGGTCCTGGGGGCTGCGGGTGCAGGGTCTCTCCCAGGCGTCGGGACTTTAGGTTCAAAGAGTCGCGGTCAGGGGAAGCCTCGGGATTCCCTCTGCAGGCGGCGCTGTGGGGGCTCAGGGGGGACAGGTTTTGGTACTCACAGTATCAGAGTAGTCCTGGGGTCCCTCCTGAGGTGTTGGATCGCCACCAGCCGAGTCGGGGTCGCCGGGTGCAATGTGGCAAGTCTCACGCTTCTTGCGGGGAGCTTGCAGGGTTCTTTAAAGCTGCTGGAAACAAAGTTGCAGCTTTTCTTGGAGCAGGTCCGCTGTCCTCGGGAGTTTCTTGTCTTTTCGAAGCAGGGGCAGTCCTCAGAGGATGTCGAGGTCGCTGGTCCCTTTGGAAGGCGTCGCTGGAGCAGGATCTTTGGAAGGCAGGAGACAGGCCGGTGAGTTTCTGGAGCCAAGGCAGTTGTCGTCTTCTGGTCTTCCGCTGCAGGGGTTTTCAGCTGGGCAGTCCTTCTTCTTGTAGTTGCAGGAATCCAATTTTCTAGGGTTCAGGGTAGCCCTTAAATACTAAATTTAAGGGCGTGTTTAGGTCTGGGGGGTTAGTAGCCAATGGCTACTAGCCCTGAGGGTGGGTACACCCTCTTTGTGCCTCCTCCCAAGGGGAGGGGGTCACAATCCTAACCCTATTGGGGGAATCCTCCATCTGCAAGATGGAGGATTTCTAAAAGTTAGAGTCACTTCAGCTCAGGACACCTTAGGGGCTGTCCTGACTGGCCAGTGACTCCTCCTTGTTTTTCTCATTATTTTCTCCGGCCTTGCCGCCAAAAGTGGGGCCTGGCCGGAGGGGGCGGGCAACTCCACTAGCTGGAGTGTCCTGCTGGGTTGGCACAAAGGAGGTGAGCCTTTGAGGCTCACCGCCAGGTGTTACAGCTCCTGCCTGGGGGAGGTGTTAGCATCTCCACCCAGTGCAGGCTTTGTTACTGGCCTCAGAGTGACAAAGGCACTCTCCCCATGGGGCCAGCAACATGTCTCTAGTGTGGCAGGCTGCTGGAACCAGTCAGCCTACACAGATAGTTGGTTAAGTTTCAGGGGGCACCTCTAAGGTGCCCTCTGTGGTGTATTTTGCAATAAAATGTACACTGGCATCAGTGTGCATTTATTGTGCTGAGAAGTTTGATACCAAACTTCCCAGTTTTCAGTGTAGCCATTATGGTGCTGTGGAGTTCGTGTAAAACAGACTCCCAGACCATATACTCTTATGGCTACCCTGCACTTACAATGTCTAAGGTTGTGCTTAGACACTGTAGGGGCACAGTGCTCATGCACTGGTACCCTCACCTATGGTATAGTGCACCCTGCCTTAGGGCTGTAAGGCCTGCTAGAGGGGTGTCTTACCTATACTGCATAGGCAGTGAGAGGCTGGCATGGCACCCTGAGGGGAGTGCCATGTCGACTTACTCATTTTGTTCTCACCAGCACACACAGGCTTATAAGCAGGGTGTCTGTGCTGAGTGAGGGGTCTCTAGGGTGGCATAAGACATGCTGCAGCCCTTAGAGACCTTTCTTGGCATCAGGGCCCTTGGTACTAGAAGTACCAGTTACAAGGGACTTATCTGAATGCCAGGGTGTGCCAATTGTGGATACAATGGTACATTTTAGGTGAAGGAACACTGGTGCTGGGGCCTGGTTAGCAGGGTCCCAGCACACTTCTCAGTCAAGTCAGCATCAGTATCAGGCAAAAAGTGGGGGGTAACTGCAACAGGGAGCCATTTCTTTACACAAGCCCCCCCCCAGCCTACAGGCCAGGAGACTCAGCCCAAGCTGGGAGAGTCTTCCTAGTCTGTCAGGCGAGGAAGAGTAGGAGAAATAGGCTGGTTAGTTGCAGGGCCTACTCTGCCTTACATCCTTCTGTTCAGGTCATTCCCTTTGGGGAACTGACCCACTTCCACAGTGATAGGACCTAGTCTGAATTGCCTCTTGTCTGCCTCTTCAATGTCTCCACCCATTCTTTCTATTTTGGTCTTAGAGGTGTCCACCTCTGCTAACCTTATCTTGGCCAGGGTCACCCCTAGCTTACCCAGAGAGGTTACCCAGAGCTGGAGTAACCCCACCATGACCAATAGGGTCAGGGGGCCTAACTTGCTATTTGGCATGGGGTCAGACCACCATGCTAAGGATAGTGCAGCCATAAAGGCTAACACCCAGCAGAGGCCACTGACAGCTGTCAGTGCCCAGAACCACACCTTTAGCTCTTCACCTAAAAGGGAAGGGGCTAAGTTACAGGCTTCTTTGGGTTCAGGTTGCCTGTCTGCTGTATTGGAGTGGGGGGTTACCACATCTTGTAGTAAACACCCTTCTTCCACTCTTTCTTCTGTTAGCTGAGGAGCCACCCACTCAGGTTTAACAGTTGCCTGACTAGCCAGGACTTCTTGTGGGTCAGGTTGGACTTTATCAGGGCCATTTTTGGAGTTCTCCCCTACTGGAGCAGAATCTCCCTGGCTTGCTGTAACCTTGGCTAAAGGTTGTCCACCCCTCCTACTCTGTTTTCTTTTCTTCTTCTTCTGGGGCCTGCTTGCATTTACTGCAGAGGCAGGATTTCCAGAATCCTTGGGAGAGGACTGGCACTGGACCAGTTCCTCTCTTGGGCTCTGACTAACCTCTGGGTAGTCATTTCCAAGGAGACAATCAAGGGGGAGGTCTGTACTGACTACTACCCTTCTCCAGCTAAGAGTGCCACCCACTTCTATGGGTACTAAAGCCATAGGCCTCTTAGTGACCCTGTCTAGGCTAACTCTTACTCTGGCCATCTCACCTGGGATGTACTGGTTTGAGAGCACCAGCCTGTCATGCACAATAGTGTGACTGGCACAAGTGTCTCTCAGGGCAGTGGTTGGGATTCCATTCACCAGTAGGTGGTGGAAGTGTCTACTTCCCTCTGGAATCTCCAACTCACCTGTTGGGCCCTGTTTCCAGTTGAAGGCTAGGAAGACCTCCTCATCTGAGGAGTCATCTCCCATGGCTACACTGGTTACCCCAGGAATTTTGTTCTGGGGTTTGTTTTTGGGACAAGAAGTGTCCTTGGTGTGGTGCCCAGACTGTTTACAGTTGTGGCACCAGGCCTTAGTGGCATCCCAGTTCTTACCCTGGTACCCACCTTTGTTTTGGGTTGTGTCTTGGGGCCCACCCACCTGTTCTGGTTTTTGGGGGCCTACAGAGGACTCTTTTTCTTTGTTTCTAGTGTCACCCACTTTCTCCTGGGGAGTTTTTGTAACCCCTTTCTTTTGGTCACCCCCAGTGGAAGTTTTGGTTACCCTAGTCTTGACCCAGTGGTCTGCCTTCTTTCCCAATTCTTGGGGAGAAATTGGACCTAGGTCTACCAGATACTGATGCAACTTTTCATTGAAGCAGTTACTTAAAATGTGTTCTTTCATAAACAAATTATAAAGCCCAACATAGTCACACACTTCATTTCCGGTTAACCAACCATATAGTGTTTTTACTGAGTAGTCTACAAAATCAACCCAGGTCTGGCTCGAGGATTTTTGAGCCCCCCTGAATCTAATTCTATACTCCTCAGTGGAGAATCCAAAGCCCTCAATCAGGGTACCCTTCATGAGGTCATAAGATTCTGCATCTTTTCCAGAGAGTGTGAGGAGTCTATCCCTACACTTTCCAGTGAACATTTCCCAAAGGAGAGCACCCCAGTGAGATCTGTTTACTTTTCTGGTTACACAAGCCCTCTCAAAAGCTGTGAACCATTTGGTGATGTCATCACCATCTTCATATTTTGTTACAATCCCTTTGGGGATTTTTAGGATGTCAGGAGAATCTCTGACCCTATTTAAGTTGCTGCCACCATCGATGGGACCTAGGCCCATCTCTTTTCTTTCCCTTTCTATGGCTAGGAGCTGCTTTTCCAAAGCCAATCTTTTGACCATCCTGGCTAACAGGGGGTCATCTTCACTGGAGTTATCCTCAGTGATTTCAGAGGTGTTGGTCTCTCCTGTGAGGGAACCAGCATCTCTGACTATTATTTTTGGAGTCAGGGTTTGAGGGACCCTGTTCTCCCTAGATAGGACTGGTAGGGGGGAATTTTCCTCCAAGTCACTATCCTCTTCCTCTGAGTTGCCACCCTCAGAGGGGTTGGCCTTTTCAAACTCTGCCAAAAGCTCCTGGAGCTGTATTTTGGTAGGTTTGGGGCCCATTGTTATTTTCTTTATTTTACAGAGTGACCTTAGCTCCCTCATCTTAAGATGGAGGTAAGGTGTGGTGTCGAGTTCCACCACAGTCACATCTGTGCTAGACATTTTGCTTCTAAAAGTTGGAATACTTTTTAAGAATCTACAACTAGTTCTAGGTTCTAATTCAAACTTTTACAAACTTTTAAACTCTAAAAGAAATGCTAAACAGGATCTAACACAAGGCCCTAGCAGGTCTTTTAAGAATTTAGAAAACTTTTCAAATTGCAAAAATCCCTTTCTAATGACAATTTTGGAATTTGTCGTGTGATCAGGTATTGGCTGAGTAGTCCAGCAAATGCAAAGTCTTGTACCCCACCGCTGATCCACCAATGTAGGAAGTTGGCTCTGTATGTGCTATTTCAAAGTAAGGAATAGCATGCACAGAGTCCAAGGGTTCCCCTTAGAGGTAAAATAGTGGTAAAAATAGATAATACTAATGCTCTATTTTGTGGTAGTGTGGTCGAGCAGTAGGCTTATCCAAGGAGTAGTGTTAAGCATTTGTTGTACATACACATAGACAATAAATGAGGTAACACACTCAGAGACAAATCCAGCCAATAGGTTTTTATATAGAAAAATATCTTTTCTTAGTTTATTTTAAGAACCACAGGTTCAAATTCTACATGTAATATCTCATTCGAAAGGTATTGCAGGTAAGTACTTTAGGAACTTCAAATCATCAAAATTGCATGTATACTTTTCAAGTTATTGACAAATAACTGTTTTAAAAGTGGACACAGTGCAATTTTCACAGTTCCTAGGGGAGGTAAGTATTTGTTAGGTTAACCAGGTAAGTAAGACACTTACAGGGCTTAGTTCTTGGTCCAAGGTAGCCCACCGTTGGGGGTTCAGAGCAACCCCAAAGTCACCACACCAGCAGCTCAGGGCCGGTCAGGTGCAGAGTTCAAAGTGGTGCCCAAAACACATAGGCTAGAATGGAGAGAAGGGGGTGCCCCGGTTCCGGTCTGCTTGCAGGTAAGTACCCGCGTCTTCGGAGGGCAGACCAGGGGGGTTTTGTAGGGCACCGGGGGGGACACAAGTCCACACAGAGATTTCACCCTCAGCAGCGCGGGGGCGGCCGGGTGCAGTGTAGAAACAAGCGTCGGGTTTTCAATGTTAGTCTATGAGAGATCTCGGGATCTCTTCAGCGCTGCAGGCAGGCAAGGGGGGGATTCCTCGGGGAAACCTCCACTTGGGCGAGGGAGAGGGACTCCTGGGGGTCACTCCTCCAGTGAAAGTCCGGTCCTTCAGGTCCTGGGGGCTGCAGGTGCAGGGTCTCTCCCAGGCGTCGGGACTTTAGGTTCAAAGAGTCGCGGTCAGGGGAAGCCTCGGGATTCCCTCTGCAGGCGGCGCTGTGGGGGCTCAGGGGGGACAGGTTTTGGTACTCACAGTATCAGAGTAGTCCTGGGGTCCCTCCTGAGGTGTTGGATCGCCACCAGCCGAGTCGGGGTCGCCGGGTGCAATGTGGCAAGTCTCACGCTTCTTGCGGGGAGCTTGCAGGGTTCTTTAAAGCTGCTGGAAACAAAGTTGCAGCTTTTCTTGGAGCAGGTCCGCTGTCCTCGGGAGTTTCTTGTCTTTTCGAAGCAGGGGCAGTCCTCAGAGGATGTCGAGGTCGCTGGTCCCTTTGGAAGGCGTCGCTGGAGCAGGATCTTTGGAAGGCAGGAGACAGGCCGGTGAGTTTCTGGAGCCAAGGCAGTTGTCGTCTTCTGGTCTTCCGCTGCAGGGGTTTTCAGCTGGGCAGTCCTTCTTCTTGTAGTTGCAGGAATCCAATTTTCTAGGGTTCAGGGTAGCCCTTAAATACTAAATTTAAGGGCGTGTTTAGGTCTGGGGGGTTAGTAGCCAATGGCTACTAGCCCTGAGGGTGGGTACACCCTCTTTGTGCCTCCTCCCAAGGGGAGGGGGTCACAATCCTAACCCTATTGGGGGAATCCTCCATCTGCAAGATGGAGGATTTCTAAAAGTTAGAGTCACTTCAGCTCAGGACACCTTAGGGGCTGTCTTGACTGGCCAGTGACTCCTCCTTGTTTTTCTCATTATTTTCTCCGGCCTTGCCGCCAAAAGTGGGGCCTGGCCGGAGGGGGCGGGCAACTCCACTAGCTGGAGTGTCCTGCTGGGTTGGCACAAAGGAGGTGAGCCTTTGAGGCTCACCGCCAGGTGTTACAGCTCCTGCCTGGGGGAGGTGTTAGCATCTCCACCCAGTGCAGGCTTTGTTACTGGCCTCAGAGTGACAAAGGCACTCTCCCCATGGGGCCAGCAACATGTCTCTAGTGTGGCAGGCTGCTGGAACCAGTCAGCCTACACAGATAGTTGGTTAAGTTTCAGGGGGCACCTCTAAGGTGCCCTCTGTGGTGTATTTTGCAATAAAATGTACACTGGCATCAGTGTGCATTTATTGTGCTGAGAAGTTTGATACCAAACTTCCCAGTTTTCAGTGTAGCCATTATGGTGCTGTGGAGTTCGTGTAAAACAGACTCCCAGACCATATACTCTTATGGCTACCCTGCACTTACAATGTCTAAGGTTGTGCTTAGACACTGTAGGGGCACAGTGCTCATGCACTGGTACCCTCACCTATGGTATAGTGCACCCTGCCTTAGGGCTGTAAGGCCTGCTAGAGGGGTGTCTTACCTATACTGCATAGGCAGTGAGAGGCTGGCATGGCACCCTGAGGGGAGTGCCATGTCGACTTACTCATTTTGTTCTCACCAGCACACACAGGCTTATAAGCAGGGTGTCTGTGCTGAGTGAGGGGTCTCTAGGGTGGCATAAGACATGCTGCAGCCCTTAGAGACCTTTCTTGGCATCAGGGCCCTTGGTACTAGAAGTACCAGTTACAAGGGACTTATCTGAATGCCAGGGTGTGCCAATTGTGGATACAATGGTACATTTTAGGTGAAGGAACACTGGTGCTGGGGCCTGGTTAGCAGGGTCCCAGCACACTTCTCAGTCAAGTCAGCATCAGTATCAGGCAAAAAGTGGGGGGTAACTGCAACAGGGAGCCATTTCTTTACACAAGCCCCCCCCCAGCCTACAGGCCAGGAGACTCAGCCCAAGCTGGGAGAGTCTTCCTAGTCTGTCAGGCGAGGAAGAGTAGGAGAAATAGGCTGGTTAGTTGCAGGGCCTACTCTGCCTTACATCCTTCTGTTCAGGTCATTCCCTTTGGGGAACTGACCCACTTCCACAGTGATAGGACCTAGTCTGAATTGCCTCTTGTCTGCCTCTTCAATGTCTCCACCCATTCTTTCTATTTTGGTCTTAGAGGTGTCCACCTCTGCTAACCTTATCTTGGCCAGGGTCACCCCTAGCTTACCCAGAGAGGTTAGCCAGAGCTGGAGTAACCCCACCATGACCAATAGGGTCAGGGGGCCTAACTTGCTATTTGGCATGGGGTCAGACCACCATGCTAAGGATAGTGCAGCCATAAAGGCTAACACCCAGCAGAGGCCACTGACAGCTGTCAGTGCCCAGAACCACACCTTTAGCTCTTCACCTAAAAGGGAAGGGGCTAAGTTACAGGCTTCTTTGGGTTCAGGTTGCCTGTCTGCTGTATTGGAGTGGGGGGTTACCACATCTTGTAGTAAACACCCTTCTTCCACTCTTTCTTCTGTTAGCTGAGGAGCCACCCACTCAGGTTTAACAGTTGCCTGACTAGCCAGGACTTCTTGTGGGTCAGGTTGGACTTTATCAGGGCCATTTTTGGAGTTCTCCCCTACTGGAGCAGAATCTCCCTGGCTTGCTGTAACCTTGGCTAAAGGTTGTCCACCCCTCCTACTCTGTTTTCTTTTCTTCTTCTTCTGGGGCCTGCTTGCATTTACTGCAGAGGCAGGATTTCCAGAATCCTTGGGAGAGGACTGGCACTGGACCAGTTCCTCTCTTGGGCTCTGACTAACCTCTGGGTAGTCATTTCCAAGGAGACAATCAAGGGGGAGGTCTGTACTGACTACTACCCTTCTCCAGCTAAGAGTGCCACCCACTTCTATGGGTACTAAAGCCATAGGCCTCTTAGTGACCCTGTCTAGGCTAACTCTTACTCTGGCCATCTCACCTGGGATGTACTGGTTTGAGAGCACCAGCCTGTCATGCACAATAGTGTGACTGGCACAAGTGTCTCTCAGGGCAGTGGTTGGGATTCCATTCACCAGTAGGTGGTGGAAGTGTCTACTTCCCTCTGGAATCTCCAACTCACCTGTTGGGCCCTGTTTCCAGTTGAAGGCTAGGAAGACCTCCTCATCTGAGGAGTCATCTCCCATGGCTACACTGGTTACCCCAGGAATTTTGTTCTGGGGTTTGTTTTTGGGACAAGAAGTGTCCTTGGTGTGGTGCCCAGACTGTTTACAGTTGTGGCACCAGGCCTTAGTGGCATCCCAGTTCTTACCCTGGTACCCACCTTTGTTTTGGGTTGTGTCTTGGGGCCCACCCACCTGTTCTGGTTTTTGGGGGCCTACAGAGGACTCTTTTTCTTTGTTTCTAGTGTCACCCACTTTCTCCTGGGGAGTTTTTGTAACCCCTTTCTTTTGGTCACCCCCAGTGGAAGTTTTGGTTACCCTAGTCTTGACCCAGTGGTCTGCCTTCTTTCCCAATTCTTGGGGAGAAATTGGACCTAGGTCTACCAGATACTGATGCAACTTTTCATTGAAGCAGTTACTTAAAATGTGTTCTTTCATAAACAAATTATAAAGCCCAACATAGTCACACACTTCATTTCCGGTTAACCAACCATATAGTGTTTTTACTGAGTAGTCTACAAAATCAACCCAGGTCTGGCTCGAGGATTTTTGAGCCCCCCTGAATCTAATTCTATACTCCTCAGTGGAGAATCCAAAGCCCTCAATCAGGGTACCCTTCATGAGGTCATAAGATTCTGCATCTTTTCCAGAGAGTGTGAGGAGTCTATCCCTACACTTTCCAGTGAACATTTCCCAAAGGAGAGCACCCCAGTGAGATCTGTTTACTTTTCTGGTTACACAAGCCCTCTCAAAAGCTGTGAACCATTTGGTGATGTCATCACCATCTTCATATTTTGTTACAATCCCTTTGGGGATTTTTAGGATGTCAGGAGAATCTCTGACCCTATTTAAGTTGCTGCCACCATCGATGTGACCTAGGCCCATCTCTTTTCTTTCCCTTTCTATGGCTAGGAGCTGCTTTTCCAAAGCCAATCTTTTGACCATCCTGGCTAACAGGGGGTCATCTTCACTGGAGTTATCCTCAGTGATTTCAGAGGTGTTGGTCTCTCCTGTGAGGGAACCAGCATCTCTGACTATTATTTTTGGAGTCAGGGTTTGAGGGACCCTGTTCTCCCTAGATAGGACTGGTAGGGGGGAATTTTCCTCCAAGTCACTATCCTCTTCCTCTGAGTTGCCACCCTCAGAGGGGTTGGCCTTTTCAAACTCTGCCAAAAGCTCCTGGAGCTGTATTTTGGTAGGTTTGGGGCCCATTGTTATTTTCTTTATTTTACAGAGTGACCTTAGCTCCCTCATCTTAAGATGGAGGTAAGGTGTGGTGTCGAGTTCCACCACAGTCACATCTGTGCTAGACATTTTGCTTCTAAAAGTTGGAATACTTTTTAAGAATCTACAACTAGTTCTAGGTTCTAATTCAAACTTTTACAAACTTTTAAACTCTAAAAGAAATGCTAAACAGGATCTAACACAAGGCCCTAGCAGGTCTTTTAAGAATTTAGAAAACTTTTCAAATTGCAAAAATCCCTTTCTAATGACAATTTTGGAATTTGTCGTGTGATCAGGTATTGGCTGAGTAGTCCAGCAAATGCAAAGTCTTGTACCCCACCGCTGATCCACCAATGTAGGAAGTTGGCTCTGTATGTGCTATTTCAAAGTAAGGAATAGCATGCACAGAGTCCAAGGGTTCCCCTTAGAGGTAAAATAGTGGTAAAAATAGATAATACTAATGCTCTATTTTGTGGTAGTGTGGTCGAGCAGTAGGCTTATCCAAGGAGTAGTGTTAAGCATTTGTTGTACATACACATAGACAATAAATGAGGTACACACACTCAGAGACAAATCCAGCCAATAGGTTTTTATATAGAAAAATATCTTTTCTTAGTTTATTTTAAGAACCACAGGTTCAAATTCTACATGTAATATCTCATTCGAAAGGTATTGCAGGTAAGTACTTTAGGAACTTCAAATCATCAAAATTGCATGTATACTTTTCAAGTTATTGACAAATAACTGTTTTAAAAGTGGACACAGTGCAATTTTCACAGTTCCTAGGGGAGGTAAGTATTTGTTAGGTTAACCAGGTAAGTAAGACACTTACAGGGCTTAGTTCTTGGTCCAAGGTAGCCCACCGTTGGGGGTTCAGAGCAACCCCAAAGTCACCACACCAGCAGCTCAGGGCCGGTCAGGTGCAGAGTTCAAAGTGGTGCCCAAAACACATAGGCTAGAATGGAGAGAAGGGGGTGCCCCGGTTCCGGTCTGCTTGCAGGTAAGTACCCGCGTCTTCGGAGGGCAGACCAGGGGGGTTTTGTAGGGCACCGGGGGGGACACAAGTCCACACAGAGATTTCACCCTCAGCAGCGCGGGGGCGGCCGGGTGCAGTGTAGAAACAAGCGTCGGGTTTTCAATGTTAGTCTATGAGAGATCTCGGGATCTCTTCAGCGCTGCAGGCAGGCAAGGGGGGGATTCCTCGGGGAAACCTCCACTTGGGCGAGGGAGAGGGACTCCTGGGGGTCACTCCTCCAGTGAAAGTCCGGTCCTTCAGGTCCTGGGGGCTGCAGGTGCAGGGTCTCTCCCAGGCGTCGGGACTTTAGGTTCAAAGAGTCGCGGTCAGGGGAAGCCTCGGGATTCCCTCTGCAGGCGGCGCTGTGGGGGCTCAGGGGGGACAGGTTTTGGTACTCACAGTATCAGAGTAGTCCTGGGGTCCCTCCTGAGGTGTTGGATCGCCACCAGCCGAGTCGGGGTCGCCGGGTGCAATGTGGCAAGTCTCACGCTTCTTGCGGGGAGCTTGCAGGGTTCTTTAAAGCTGCTGGAAACAAAGTTGCAGCTTTTCTTGGAGCAGGTCCGCTGTCCTCGGGAGTTTCTTGTCTTTTCGAAGCAGGGGCAGTCCTCAGAGGATGTCGAGGTCGCTGGTCCCTTTGGAAGGCGTCGCTGGAGCAGGATCTTTGGAAGGCAGGAGACAGGCCGGTGAGTTTCTGGAGCCAAGGCAGTTGTCGTCTTCTGGTCTTCCGCTGCAGGGGTTTTCAGCTGGGCAGTCCTTCTTCTTGTAGTTGCAGGAATCCAATTTTCTAGGGTTCAGGGTAGCCCTTAAATACTAAATTTAAGGGCGTGTTTAGGTCTGGGGGGTTAGTAGCCAATGGCTACTAGCCCTGAGGGTGGGTACACCCTCTTTGTGCCTCCTCCCAAGGGGAGGGGGTCACAATCCTAACCCTATTGGGGGAATCCTCCATCTGCAAGATGGAGGATTTCTAAAAGTTAGAGTCACTTCAGCTCAGGACACCTTAGGGGCTGTCCTGACTGGCCAGTGACTCCTCCTTGTTTTTCTCATTATTTTCTCCGGCCTTGCCGCCAAAAGTGGGGCCTGGCCGGAGGGGGCGGGCAACTCCACTAGCTGGAGTGTCCTGCTGGGTTGGCACAAAGGAGGTGAGCCTTTGAGGCTCACCGCCAGGTGTTACAGCTCCTGCCTGGGGGAGGTGTTAGCATCTCCACCCAGTGCAGGCTTTGTTACTGGCCTCAGAGTGACAAAGGCACTCTCCCCATGGGGCCAGCAACATGTCTCTAGTGTGGCAGGCTGCTGGAACCAGTCAGCCTACACAGATAGTTGGTTAAGTTTCAGGGGGCACCTCTAAGGTGCCCTCTGTGGTGTATTTTGCAATAAAATGTACACTGGCATCAGTGTGCATTTATTGTGCTGAGAAGTTTGATACCAAACTTCCCAGTTTTCAGTGTAGCCATTATGGTGCTGTGGAGTTCGTGTAAAACAGACTCCCAGACCATATACTCTTATGGCTACCCTGCACTTACAATGTCTAAGGTTGTGCTTAGACACTGTAGGGGCACAGTGCTCATGCACTGGTACCCTCACCTATGGTATAGTGCACCCTGCCTTAGGGCTGTAAGGCCTGCTAGAGGGGTGTCTTACCTATACTGCATAGGCAGTGAGAGGCTGGCATGGCACCCTGAGGGGAGTGCCATGTCGACTTACTCATTTTGTTCTCACCAGCACACACAGGCTTATAAGCAGGGTGTCTGTGCTGAGTGAGGGGTCTCTAGGGTGGCATAAGACATGCTGCAGCCCTTAGAGACCTTTCTTGGCATCAGGGCCCTTGGTACTAGAAGTACCAGTTACAAGGGACTTATCTGAATGCCAGGGTGTGCCAATTGTGGATACAATGGTACATTTTAGGTGAAGGAACACTGGTGCTGGGGCCTGGTTAGCAGGGTCCCAGCACACTTCTCAGTCAAGTCAGCATCAGTATCAGGCAAAAAGTGGGGGGTAACTGCAACAGGGAGCCATTTCTTTACAAGGTGCTCTCCAAGGGCTTGGATAGAGCTTGCCTCCTGTTCCCTGAAGTCTCAGGACCAAAAAGACTTCTCTCTTGCAACTGGACTCCTTGTGCGGCGAAAAATGTGACACACAGCTTGCACCGTGGTGAAAAATTCACTGCACGCCGACCCGGGACGACGGCGCTCGACTTCGCAAGGGAAAGATCGACGTGGCGCCTGCGGTGCGACCGGAACTTCAACGCACGGTCCACCAGATAGACACATAGCCGACCTGGGACGCCGCCGCCTGACTCCCAGAAAATTCCCTGCATCACCCACCGGAACGACGCAGAGCTTGCCAACAAGCCCAGAATTCCACACACAGACACAGACCCCGGGGCATCTGAAAACCCCGCAACCCGAAGAGGAGGCCGCCCGCGCGCCAGAAAACGACACAAAGGGCCTGATTCTAACTTTGGAGGACGGTGTTAAACCGTCCCAAAAGTGGCGGATATACCACCTACCGTATTACGAGTTCCATAGGATATAATGGACTCGTAATACGGTAGGTGGTATATCCGCCACTTTTGGGACGGTTTAACACCGTCCTCCAAAGTTAGAATCAGGCCCTTTGTTTGCTTTTAAAAGACTTAAGA
Source organism: Pleurodeles waltl (assembly GCF_031143425.1). NCBI lineage: Eukaryota > Metazoa > Chordata > Amphibia > Caudata > Salamandridae > Pleurodeles > Pleurodeles waltl. The sequence continues at coordinate 126,528,737 of NC_090448.1, forward strand.
CAGTTTATATCACTTTTCAGTGATATCTTTACATTTTCTTATTCATCTTTGATTGTTTTTGACCTGCAAATATCCAGATAAATATCATATATTTTTCTAAACACAGTGTGGTGTATTTTTGTGGTACTATATGGTGTTATTGTATGATTTATTGCACAAATACTTTACACATTGCCTTCTAAGTTAAGCCTGACTGCTCAGTGCCAAGCTACCAGAGGGTGGGCACAGGATAATTTGGATTGTGTGTGACTTACCCTGACTAGAGTGAGGGTCCTTGCTTGGAAAGGTGGTAACCTGACTGCCTGACTGCCAACCAAAGACCCAATTTCTAACAGTGGCTATATCATTTTCTTAATATATGTATGAGTTGAAGTATGGGAGGGACACTGCCTATATAAGGGAGACTAGAGGTGTGGAAGTTCATGTTTAACTCACTAAAACGTAGAAGTATGTTTAATGTTTTAACTACAAAGCACTGCCCTCTACCACCTACCCACAGACTAGCTGAGTGCTCAATTTACAGTAGTAAAACCACAGTTTGAGAATTCACACTCAACCTTTCTATTGGCTACTCAAGCTGACAATAAAAGTGCACACTTAAGGTCTCCAACAGCAGGTCTTATGTATATTTAAACTAGTACCTGTGTGGACAGGTGGAAGGACTGTGTCACCATGTAGTTACATATCTGTCTGACTGTATCAGTACATCTATGAATGTCCCATCAGATGTTATTTATATTCCATTTTAGTGCTTGTGAACATACTGCTCAGTCTCATACATCTAATATGCAATCATCCCTGTAGTAACGTACTCCAATTTAAAATATATTATACTACCTACACCTCTTAAGTATGTATCTTGCTCTGTATATTTGTGACTCAGAATTAGTTTGAATTTCTTCTGACGTAATATGCAAAAAAACAAGCAGAAGAATGCCACACCACCATCAAGTAAGTGAACCACTAATTGCAACCTTTTCACTTTGCTTTCAAGGTTACTCAATCACAAAGCCAATCAGAGTCTCTCTTTCACATGTCAGTTATGCTAGGCATCTTCTCGCTAGTTGTCATAGTTACCCTTTCCCACACTCCTCAAAAGATAGCCCAATTTTCACCAGATGCACTGATCCACCATGGCACTCAGAGTGGCTGCCCGTGTAACTCTGAGGTTGGATCCACGAGAGAGCACAATATATTTTTAGTATATATTCTAAAATAATGCTAATATTTTCCTCTTTTGATAGACAACTGTGTTGTCACTTAAACATACTTTAAAACACTGTTTTCCTAGTGGAACTCTAACTGTAACTACCAAGTCAAGATCTAGTCTTTTTTATAGCCTTCCCCCAATCCTTGTCTAGCAGTGCTACCAGGGAAACATAGTGTGTAACATTCTTGCTGCAGTAGGTCACAAGTTAATAACAGTTTCTGCAAACACCATGCTTACTTTTAAATGAAAAATAGCAGGTGTGGTTGACCTTTTCAAATAATACACATATCACAAACAGCAACACTTCTTCTGCTTTCTCAGAAGCCAATCCCACGTCTATGTTCTTTTCTTACAATATCACTACCTAACTTCATGCATCAATCTATTTACAACAACCAATCAAAACTATATGTTATTCCAACTCCCGCCGCCCATGCCCAAAGCAGAAAGGCATTGCAGCCAAGCTATTATACCTACCCAACCCAGCGCCATGCATAGCCTTTGGCCGTGCACAGTGCAGATTGAGCACAGGGCCTGTCTTTGTCAGTGGATCTGTGAGTGGGTGTGTGAGTTTCGGAGTGGGTCTGAAAATGGGTGTGTGAGTCTGTGAGTGGGTCTGAGTGAGTGCATGAGTGTCTGAGTGGGTGTATGAGTGAATGAATTACTGTATGAATGAGTCTGTGGTGTTTCTTTCAAATTCTTTCATATATTGTGAATATTTCATGAATAATCTGTACAAATTTGCGAATTTTCATGAACACCACGCATTGAAATGCAAAAGTATGTGAAACCCATAATTGGCTCCTAAAACACACCTATATCACACCCCTGGCATCAGGGTACATGCATCATGACCCCCTATGCCACTTTCAATTAAGATTTCACCCCTGGGGACCTTGTCCCGTGAAATAAAATGTCAGCCACAACTTTGTAGTCACGTTGCAGTCAGCCAATTACATCGCTTCCTTTGGTGTGTGCATTCTCAGAAAAGTGTGAATTTCGCAAAGTATTTGTGAAGACAACGCAGCCAAAGGTATACAAGTTTGGATTTCCCTACATTTCTCAAAAACTACTGAATGGATTTACACCAAATAAGCAAAAGATCGATCTACGTACGTAAAACTAGCTGTCAGCCAAATTTGGTGGAATTTCGTCCAGTGGTTTTGGGCTGTAGATGTGCCTAAAGGTTTTATGGCAATTAACATGAGAAGCGCAACTTTTTTGACCCCCAAATTTTTCCCAGCCCCCCTATGACGGATCATCCCGAAACTTTCCATGCACAATAAGAAACACTCCAACACTTTTTTGGGGAAAATTTCATGAAGATACATCAATGGTGCCAGAAAAACAGGCAAGTCAAAAAATGTTTTGATGGAAACATGGTGCTAACTATAACTGCCTAGTGATAATATATATATAAAACAGTGGTGTTCACCACTTGTTGTGGCAGAGAAAAAGAAAAGGGAGATCCCAAAAATGTCATTTTCCCACGTTAATTCTCATCACACATTTTGAGAAGTGATACAGAACAAAACACTGGACTGCATTACACCAAATTTGCCAGAAAGTTAAACTTACTCAGAAAGTATGCTTTTTATTTGGTGTAAATCCTGTCAAACTGTTTTTTGAGAAATTCACTTTTAAAGAGATGCTCAGGTGGGCTTGAAGGTGTTAAAAAATAGTTAAATCTGGTCTGTTGGTCCTAGGGGATCCCTGCAGGAGTCCACAGCACCAAACCTTTATTGAGGTAGAGAGATCTCCTTGACCAAGGGAGCTTTATCTCTCGTTGGCGACCTTGGTCTCGTGTCACCCGTCCTGCTGGACTAAGAAAGTCAAAATTATTTGGTCACCTTTACAGTGCACAGGGCCTCATTACCTGTGTCCTGAAGGAAATTAAAAAAACAAGTATAAAGGGTTGAGCAGAGCCCTGATCCCCGTTACTTCTAGGCATTCTGTTTAACAGAAGGGCCTGGCAACAAGGTTAGGCTGCACAAAGTGTTTTTAGTGTAGGGTCTGGCTGCAGGCCAGGCACTGTGGCAAATCTCCTATTGTGCATGACTGGAGCTCATGTGCTGCTGGAATTGGCTGCCCGTTGTGAATTTGCACAGGGCTTGCATACAGGTAAGGTCTTGCAGTCAACCTCGCGCTTCCAAATGCCATGCATGGAAGGTTGGCCTCTTGTGTGGGGTTGTGTGCATAGCCCTGTGCCCAAACTAATGCCATGAATGGCCAAAGACCATGTGCAGTGGGGGGTGTTTGGCTGCACATAAGGCTTTGGGACTAAGGCCTGGCCATGTGGCAGACACTATGTGGGACCACACACTGCACGTAACCAATGATAGTTGGCTGCACACGTGGGACTGGATGCAAGTCCTGTCCACAGCCAAGACCCAGTGGCTAACTGCCCACCGTACATGGCCCAATGTCATGGTCAGCGGGAAGGTTGGCTACCCATGAGGATGTTGGCTGTATGCAAGGGTTGTCTACACAGTACGTTTTTTACAGAGGATTACGCGCAGGCCTACTGCATGTTCCCCTATTCCCTCCTTCCTCCACTCTCAGTCATGTGCATGCTCTTACCCCTCACTTTCCCTGGTGTGTTGTGCTGTCATTACCCCTGTGATGTCACTGTCCTCTGGAGCTGTCCATGACTCTTTCTCACCTGTCCTTCCTTGGAGGATGGGGGATATTTAGATTTTCTTAGTTCTAAGATTGGTATGGGGTGGGGAGTCACCTATGAAGAACAAATGGGCATTTGCCCGGTACTGTTGGACTACCGTAGTACCAAACATTTCATAAAAAAAGATTTTAATTGGCATAATGTGCAGTACTGATAAAGATTCGTATGATAGTTGGTGTAGTTGATAAAAAACAATAACAAAAGTGAAGTCACTTGCCTGTACTTTCCAATATAAATGTCTGGAACCTCACAACAACAGAGGAGATGACCACAGCAATTAAACTGGAAAGTGTGCAGAGAGAGGTTGGCTATCTGCATCAGATTGTCTGCCTGTGTTGGCTAGGTGTAGGCTGTGCCCAACCCCACACTGTGCACAGCTGAAGGGCTATAGTGGCTTTTTTTAAAGGTCCATTCCCTTATTATAAGCAGTCACTTTTTGATGAGGGTAATTACTCTGGATTTAGCCTTTAATGGCCAGTACAGCCTGCTATGGTAGGATATAATGGCATATAAGAACATCCTGGTGTCATAGAGCAGACCATTCTTATACCTTTTTAGTATGTTGTAGCACACTATTGTAGTCATTAGAGTCCCAGACTATTGTTATAGGTGTTTGCCTTTAGTTTGAACCTATTACCGTAGAGTGGGGCTTTAATGATCACGGTAGCCTGCTCTGGCAGACTGTAAGAAAATTAACATTAGTAGACACACATGTCTTTTTAGGTGGTTCTAGCAAGCACCATTTTTTAACACTTTTTTCAACTTTGTTAAAATTTTGCGGGGATTCAATTAAAACTTGAACAAAAAGGAGCATTAACTTGGATCTTATAATAGAACAAACAGAAAACGTATTTCTTTTGCACACCTGTTTCTGTGCAGTCAAGAGCAGATCCCAGGCTAAGGTTCCGTGTCTCCTGCTGAAACAATTTTTCTGCAATCCATGCAGAAGTTAAAATGTGCTCATATAGGTGGACTCTGTCCTGCTGAAGGGCGGCTTCAGTTTTAACTGGAGGACTGTTGCAAGGCTAGACAGCGTGGTCTGCAGCATGCAATGTTGAGGCTCTGTTGTCTTCCAGACCCTCCCTTTTAGCAGCATTCAGTTGCCTGATATGCCACAACTTGCGTTACTTGAGGATTCCAGATGTACTAAAGAATATTTCTTTGTGGTACCTTTTGGAAATTGCTTGTCGTAAAGGCAGCATGTGACAATATTTGTAAGCACAATTCTTTACCAGTAAGAATGGTGAAAAACTCCTAGATGCGGATTGGAAGGTGATACGTTAGTCTTCCTCTTGATGCTGCTCCTCATCACCAAAGAGGGGCTCAATTTCTTCACCAGGAGATGCTATTTTTTTTTAGCATGAACCCCCCACAAATGTCACTGTAGGAAACAAAAACAAAGTAACTGCACAGGTAGTGGTTTTTGTGAACTGCCACTCCCTAGTAAGAGTAAGAGGGTGCAAACTTCCTGTCCATACACAAAACTATGTCATTAGCCAATTTCTCTGTCTGTCAGTGATACTGCAGTACCGTTTACAGATATTGTGGTACTTCCACACCTAAAAACTCAGAAATTCAGCTAAAACCGTCAAGACCCCTTTCCTATTTGGACTTGTGAGGAAACCTCTAGGCTCAAACTTTAAATGAAACCGCAATTTGTTTTAGTAGTTCTGGGTCGTGTGGTACTGCCACGCGGCCCTGATTTGGATGTAATCCCCTGTGGGGTTCCCACAGGAGCCTCTCATTGATTGTGTGGCTCCCAACAGGAGTGAAACTTTAACTAATGGGAGGTAGAAAAAAATAAATAAACATGAAAGCAGCCATTTGATTGGCTTCTCAGGAGAGAGTAACCCAAAAAAGGACACGCCCATTAGAAACAACCTCAAATGATTTTACTAACTACTATTACTGGATTGATGTTTAACAGAGTCAGTTTGCAATGAATGTAATCCAAAGTAGTTGTGGTCTCAGACAAAAATGGAGACCAGCTGTTAGAAATTGGGTCTCTAGTTGGCAGAGGTATGCACATGTCCAAGTTCGGCCCACAATCCTAGTCAGGGTAAGTCAGATACACAACCTAAATTATCTTGTGCTCACCCCTTGGTAGCTTGGAACAGAGCAGGCAGGCTTAACTTAGAAGGCAATGTGTATAAAGTATTTGTGCAACACGTAATTACAGTAACACAGTGAAGAACACCACAAAAAGACTCAACAGGAGGTTAGAAAAATAGAGAATACTTATGTCATTAAAAACAACAAAAAAGTCCAATAGATCAATCACAAGTTGTAGAGTATTGAATAAGTTAGATTAGTGAGCGGGTTGAGTTTGTCGACTAAGAATTCATTAAATAATGCAGCTGTTCTATTCGTCACTACTCCCCCAGTTAACATAGAAAGATTTGTAATAAAACAAATGGTTCATTCCGTAATGTGAGCTCATGGTATGAATCTGCTGTCAGGAGTGTAGCAATGCGTTCTGTTGTAGTCTTAGGCTAAAAAAAAAAGAAAATGTGTGGGAGCCCCCTTTATGGGAGCTTTGGTAGGCTCACCAGTGCTTAGTTCTCTTGAAGGATGTGCTGTTGCAGCCCCCAACTGTTTGTGGTGCCAAGGGAGGCAGAGAGCAGATTCCTGTAATCCTCCATTCGGCCCGGTGTGGAAGGTGAGTGTTGCAGCTTGGGATCCTCGCTGTAGGTCCTGCGTTGTCCTAGGTGCCCCAGGCTTGGGAATTGGAGGCTCCTTTGCACTGGCTTCAAATGGGTGGCCAAGGAGCCAGGTCTCAGGATGGCAGGTCTAGGGCACAGTGTACTTAGAAAGCCCAAGGCCAGCAGCGCAGTCCGGCAAAGTGCACCCAGCGGCCCGAGGCAGAGGTCGCTGGGTTGTTGCGCCGATGTTGAATTACTCTGCTCCTCAGCTCTGGAAGGTGGAAAAGCTCTGCCTTTGCAGTTGGGACAAGGGGATCAGAGGCAGGCATTCAGTCAGCGCTTCAGTGTGTCATCGCAGAGGGTGCACTGCGTCTGGCTCCCTTGATCTGAGGGTTTTGTTCAGTGCTACAGCACTTAATTGTAGTGGGTGTACATGTCTGGTGGCACTACAGAGATTATCTTTGATTCACACTGTGGCGCAATTGTCAGAGTTCACTTTTGGCAGTACTGGGGGTACAGCAGTTGCTTTGGACTGTTTTGGTTCTTCCTAGCCCAGAGTCAGCAGGCAGCAGGCCAACACACAGAGCACAATGCTAGGCAGTTCCTCCTTATTGAACGGCAAGTTGAGTGCAGAAAGCCAACACAGCAGAGCAAGAGGCTAAGTGGCAGTCCCTCCTGGCAGTACAGCAAATAGAGTGTATCAACTCAACACAGCAAAGCAAGTGGCTAAGCGGCAGTCCCTTCTGGCAGCACAGCTCCTCGTAGTTGCTGAGTCTCCCCAGGACTCCAAATGAAAACTGTTTTTTATAAGTTTGGGGCCCAGTATTTATACTATGGTGCCCGGGCTCTGGAAGGTTGGAGAAACTTCCAGGCCTTCATTTGAAGTCCCCAGGGTCCTCTTCCTGCCCTCTCTGGGTCCAGACACCCAACGGGGGGTGTGCTGCCCCTTCTGTGAGGAGGGGCACAGTCCTTCTCAGAAGTAAGTGTCAGCACATCCCTCCCATATAGCCCAGAGGGACCCATCAGCCTGGTGATTGGACATCAGTATGAAAATGTTCCCTTTGTGTTTGACTGTCTAGTGGGAATGCACAAAGCCCAGCTGTCATATACCACAGATTATTCAGAGACAGGCAGATGCACAGAATGGTGAAAGTAAGAAAATATCAACTTTCTAAAAGTGGCATTTTTAGACTTACAATTTGAAATCCAACTTCACCATAAGTTGCGATTTTAAATAGTGAGTCCAGGGACACCAAACTCCATACATCTATCTATTCCCAATTGGAAATTACACTTAAACATTTTTTCAAGGTAATTCCAATGCTATCCTATGGGAGAGATAGCCCTTGCAATAGTGAAAAACAAATTTAAGAGTTTTTTACTATCTGGACATGTTAAACTTAAAAGTGCATGTCCAACTTTTTAAATACAATGCACCCTGCCCTTGAGGCTAACCAGGGCCCACTTTAGGGGTGATGTACATGTAATAAAAAGGAAGGTTTCGGCCTACTAAGTGGGTACACTTGCCTAGTTTACAGTTTACAGTTTATAGTCGATGACAGTTTAAAACTGCACATACAGGCTCTGCAGTGGCAGGCCTGAGACATGTTTGAGAACTACTATAGTGGGTGGCACAATCAGTGCTGCAGGCCCAGTAGTAGCATTTAATTTACAGGCCCTGGGCACATATAGTGCACCTTACTAGGGACTTATAAGTAAATTAAATATACCAATTGTGGAGAAGCCAATGTTACCATGTTTTAGGGGACAAAGCACCTACGCTTTAGCACTGTTCAGCAGTGGTACAGTGCACAGGTCTCTAAAGGCCAGCTAAAATAGGTCAGAAAGCAAGAATGCAGAGTACAAACTGTTAGGGGGGACCACATCAAGGATGCTAGGTCTAACACCAGCAAATACCAAGTGCATCATCCACCAGGCCTAATCAAGGTACACTATCTGAAGATGATGACATTAGTGTTCTCCTAAGCACTTCCACAGCTCCACAAGGAGCAAAGTCAGTGGAGGAATCACTGGTGTGGCAGTTTTTGAACTTCCGGCTTGTGAAAAACAGTAAGTGCACAGAAGGTTATGTGTGCTTTGTGCCAGAGAGTGCTGCATGGAGAGAAGTTTGGAAAGTATTCAATGGGAACCTCTGGAATGTGGAAACGCCTGAGGGCTATGCATTCAAACAGCATAGCACGCATAGAGATACATAGGAAGTGAGGGGTAGAGAGAGAACCAGCTGCCTTGGAGGAAGTGCTGGGCCAAAAAGAGGAAATAAATTATGACAACATCCAACATTTCGTTATATACTGCAGACAAGACCATAAAGTTGTGGCCTGTGGTGAAGTAAATAAACAAATATATTGAACAGCATTTGCAACCAGAACACACTTGTGTACAAAATAAAAGAAGTATTAAAATATGATTTAAATTTTTTTTAAACATAAAAAAGTTAGATAGTAGTTCAAAACTTTAAAAAATTTGAAATAAATTACAAATATCAACAAAATTGAGAAATCTAGTAGTTGAAAACTGTAAAAGAAAGTTGAAAAATAAGAAAATGGAAAAATGAACACAAAACAATGTACACATAAAAATAGTATTCACTCTCTTCTACACATAAGGTTGGGTGACCGTAAGGGTTTGGACAGAAGGTCTGGCTGCAAGTCAGGTCCTGTTGCCAACTCCTTGTGCTCACAGCCAAAATCTGTGCTCAGTGGGAGATTTTGGTGAATATGATAAAAAAGCAATTGTTAGAGTGAAGTTATCGTCAGGAGTTGCAATAAGATATTAGTTTACATTAAAATACCCTAGAAATTCACTGAATGAAAATGATTGTTAAAGTGAGGTGTTGAAATAAGGTAAAAGCTAACATTTAAAAACAAAAAGAAACTACTGAAATTCACCAGTTATAGTTTATTGAGCTAACTATAACTTGTGCCCCAGTCATTCCTTGTTAATGGCCAAACATAAAACATCACTTGTGAAATGCTAAAAGACATCATTACTATGTGTACACATGTGGATCCATAGAATGGAAGAAGCCTCACCCCTTGAGACAAGCATGATTAAAGATATTGAAAGTTATGTGTTGTACCTTTTACAAATCACTAAAGTTTTGGGTGCAAATATCACTCCATTGAAAAGAAGGTAAAGGCTGAACTCTCGTAATCTGACTTGCAGAGTATGTTTGAAAATAGGTTGAGGCTTAAAGCCTGTGCAAAAGCATTTTTCGAATAACTTCGGTGCTGTTTGATGAATCGTAATGGAGCTTTGAAACAAAACGTTCTTCCACATCAGCTTTCTTTGTTTTCTAAAATGATTTAGTGGTTTATATAGTAATTAGAGAAGTAGTAGTTTGAATTATGTAATCAGTGAGGAATTAGAGATGTCATCCGTGATGTCATCAGTGGGGTCATTTTAGATGTTATCAGTGATGTCATCAATTATGTAATTTAACTTGTTATAAGTGATGTAATATATGATGTCATAAGCAGTGCATGGCAGGCACCTGTTAGAGTTAGCTCGCTGAATTATAACTGACATATTTCAGTGTTCTTTTTTGTTTTTTAAACATAAATTTTTAAGTCATTTCAACACCTAACTGTAAAAGTTACTTTAACCTTTGTTCTTTCAGTGCATTTCTAGGGTCCTTCTTTACATAAGCTAAAATCTTATTGCCATACCCAACTATAATATCACTTTAATCTTTGGCCATATAGGTAAATACACCTGTAAACACATACACCCACACAAAATCGGTAGGCTGAATAAACATGTGGAAATATGGAAAGAGGATGCTATACATATACAGATGTCACCAGTTTAGCTAATGTTAGCCCTTTGGAAAACCAATGTTCTTCAAATTACTAAGACCCACACCTCCCCTTACATTTTTAGCCCTCTGGCTTCATGCCTGTATTCTCATCTCAATGCTCATTTACTTCAGCCTGCTCTACAGAAAAGTATTTAAATTCAATAGCTCCTATTTCAACAAACAGAAATTTCAAGAGTGCGTCACTTTTGTTTTGAATACAAAATGTTAGTGCTGCGAAGCTGCAGTTGATTACTATTTTCATTTGACATGTTATCAGTGATGTAATTAATGGTGCCACTTAAAATGTCAAGAGTGATGTAGCATGTGAGCTCATGAGTGAGGCACATGTTATAATTAAGTCTTTGAATTGTAACAAGTACATTTTAGTATTTTTGGGCCTTTAAAACATGCTCAGGTGTTATTTCTACACCTGCCTCTATAGTCATTTTAACCTACAGGTTTTTACATTGTATTTCAGGGCTGTTTTTAATGTATGTTAATGTCTTATTACCACATCTAACTATAAAGTCACTTTAACCTATAGTTTTTTCTCAGAAAATCTGGGGTGTTTTTAATGTATGTTAATGTCTTATTACCACACCTAACCATATTTTTTCACCGAGTTCAAGGTTTTTTTAAAATGATATTTAAAATGTAGCATACCCACACACACAAATAGTATAAACCCACACATACCCCCCACACATACACACATATATACATATGTATATATATAGCATATCTCTATCCTTCTGAATCCCCTTCTCTCCTCTCATCCGAGACCAGAGCCCAAAGAAACAAGTGGCACAGCTTCAGTAATAGAGTTTCTTTTCATTTATATTGTGAATCCCTCAGCATACAGGATAGTAATTGACCCATGTGTTTTGGCCATAGCCTTCCTCGGGGTCACAGAGTGCAAGTGGACAGACCATCCTCTTTAAGGGGACCATCGCTGTGTTCACATCGTGCAAATTAACAATTAAAAACAAATAGCAACCAGGCCCCACATTTCACTATTAATTTCAAAGTCTACCATGATCACCAATCTTTTGGCTTTTTTTTTATAATGTATATTACCACTCATTAGCAAAATATTGCACAAGAGGAGGCTTGTTCAACATCATTAGCAACACTACACCAGCTTCATGGCTGGAATAATGATCAATTACAAAATCTTAGTAATTTATTAAGCATGGTCAATACACCCTAACTTTGACCTGATATTACTAAACTAGAATCAATCAACATTTCAGACTGATGTTTATACAAACACAGTGTCTCTGGCGTGTAACAATCTAAAAAAGAGAACTTTGTCCTGCTGTGGCTGTCAAAATTCAATTAGGAGCATTGGACCAGGTGCAAATTCATGATGCAATCATGCAAGCAGAGCAGATACAACTTGATTTATATCCCTACGTTCTTTGTTTTTCTAAATCATATAACCCAGCTCCACTTGGGAATATTTTTTCTCACCATCTTTTCATAAAGTACCTTTCATTTATTATTATTGTTACGATCCCCTTTAAAACAGACACTCAGGGGCATATTTGAGAGCCTCTAGTGCCATTCTAACACCACAGTAGCATCATTTTATTATGCTAATGTCACATTAGAAGGCCCAAAACGGCGTGCCACATTTTCAAAGTGGCACTTTGTAACCCTTTGCGCTACATTATGCCTGCACCATGCATAATGTATCCAAAGGGGGTGTTCCCCCATTAGAGGGGCCAAAACATTGTTGCAAAGAAATTTATTTGTGTCATTTGTTTGGCACTTTTAATGCCTGCTCAGAACATATTTTTAAAAAATATGGTAAGCTCTTCTGAGGTCACGGTTTTAGTGACCCAGAAGACTTACTGCATTTTTTAATGCTACTAGGGTTGCTTCACTTCCTGTAGCCCAACACAACATTACCATTACCATTTCTAGGAGCACCACCAAGCTGTAAAAAATATGTGTTTCAAAAGCCCTTGAAGTGGATTATGGAGCACTCCTTGCAGGGAGCAGTGAATAATAAATGAGCAGCTTCTGATGCTCATTTATTATTCACATTTTTATTTTTTATTTTATGTGTCCTGGCGATTACCTGGGACACTCAGATCCTTACTTTTTGATAGGAGCCATTTGGGGAGCTCCAGGCCCCCCACGGCCCTGCTGGCTCCCCTGCCAGCACCCATTCTGGGAGCCAGCGGGAGCCGGCAATTCTTTTTTTTTATTTTTAAGTTATTGAGGAGGGATGAAAACAGCAAATTTGTGGCAAAAAAATATGTTTGTGATCCCTCTGGGACCACCCCATCAGGCCTAACGTGGCAGGGTATCCTTATCCTGTCCCTCATTATAAATATCTTTCACATTTTTTCCCAGGACTCTGGAGTGTCCAGAGTCCTGAATATGGTTGCTGCCACCTTTTGTTGATGTGGTGTCAGCCAATCAGATGTTATGTTTAAATCTGTTGGGTCATCAGAAATATACAATGTTTTGAGGCTAAATTGCTCCAAAACTACTGAATGGATGAACACCAAATACCAAAAAGCACTCTTCCTAGTCTAAGGTCTAGCTTTCTGCCAAATTTGGGTTAACTCCATTCAGCTTTTGGGTTGTAGCTGTGTCTAAATTAAATTAATGGGAAAATGTGTTCTGGGGCCCCCGTTTTTCTCAGCCCTTGCTTGACGGATAACCCTAAAACATTTTGAAACTTTCCAGGAAGGAGCTGAGGTGGAAGAACATTTTTTAGAAAGTTTTATTAACATTCATCAAATGGCACAAAGCTATTAAGAGAACAAAAAATGCTTTTTCTGAAGTCTCGGGTCTGCTCATAGTTTGTGACAGAAATCCCATAATGCAGATAGACTTGTTCTAATGAAGCACCCGTAAGTTACCTTACTTTAGAGACAGCAAGGAGCTTCTTTTTGCTGATTTTCTGTGTGGTGCCAGCAAAGAACGTCTGTCCTGGACGTCAGGTGACAGAAAACCTTTTATTCTTCCCTTCTTCCATTGTCCAGTGCATATGAGGGTCAATTGCCCTGAAGGCAGGAAAATGTAGGCAAATGGGAAATTGTGCACCTCAACTGGGTTTTGCCTTCTAATAAGAGAGTTTTAAGTAGTCATGTAAAGTTACATTGATATAACCAATCACCTGACAGCACAGTCTTATGATTGCAGGGTCACCTGACTTTGTGTCATATACATGCGTAGTCATGAACATGGACTGGAAAACGCTGAGTCCTCAGTGAAATTAGGGCCTCAACTAATTAAGTTAGCAGCCAAGGGAGTTAGCTCACGACCTAGTAAATCTTATTGCCACTCACTGGATCTCTATTGTTTTCTCCCTTCGCAAAACATTGCAGAAATTGAGTTTACTGACTTCTGTATTACATCATCCCAGCTGTCCCGCCCATGAGTAGTGTTCCACAAATGATGTAGAGTAACCCTATTTAAGTCATGTTACTTCATCAGGAGGCACCTCTACGGTGTTAATATATTAATATAATGTATTAATATAACAATGAATGACACTAAAGTGAAGGTTTTAACCAATAAAGATGGTTTACGTATCAATGCATCACGAATTTGGAAAAATAGCTAGATGTGGATTACTAGTCACATGTTAAAAATATCTAGATGACCTAATAGATCAGCTGATATCTGAGTTTTCTTGATCTTTATGTATTCTCTGCAACACATGGATATTGGAATAATTAAAAATGGAAAGGAAGTCATTGTGGCACAGAGTGACAAATCACCTTAGGGACACGTGTTATCTGCTGTGACTGGATTTGTGGTAATATATTCTCTGCTATAATCCCCACAACACATTCATCCATTCATTCATCCACACTGTTTCAATCTCCAATTCCAAACTCATGCGTTCATCTATCCATTTACTAACATCCATGCATTAATATGAATCCATCTTTCCACCCCTACACTTGAATCTACCCATCCACTCTCCAATGGATTGGTTTATCTATCTTCCCAGTTTTGCACCCAGAACACCTAATCATCTGTCTTTCAATCCATCCTCTTCATTCTTCCATCAATCCATTCAACCTATCCTGCGCATTCAACTATCCACCCCCATCTATCCACATATCGCTCGATCCAGATTTTATTGCTGTTAGACATGTTTATCAAGGTGATGGGCAGTTGCTGTTAAAACACTGGTACGTTCTACTGACGTTCACTCTGACCATTATGCTTCATTGATAGTACCAACGCTTGGATGAAGGTAACTTGATTAAAACTCTATGCCTCTAAAATGGATATTTCCCAGTTCATTGCCAGTTTTGCAAATGGTAAGGTTCTCTATTACTCGATTCTCTGTGGAATACACCTGAACCCCATGAAACTGAATACAATATACCCGACAATATGTTCGGATTGCCTTAGGTGTAAGGCAATAAAAAGAAAGCTATATTTACGTGGTATGGCACTGCCCCAAGCTAATACCATAAGCTGGTGTTTTCTAGGTTAGATCTGCCCACAGGCTCGTGCTGCCATAGACATAAAACAATGTTCAATAGTGATATTCCCCAAAGCTGAAAAAAGAAGATGAGAAAAAAAGGTTCTGCTCTCAGAAAGTGCAAATGTTGGACTGACCAGCCTCCTCAGATTCAAGAAGGTAGCCAATCCTGAGCAGTTTGGCTCGTCTGTATTCATTTGTGTATTTTTTGCCATACACTTTAAATTATTTCACTACAGTGTCTTCTGTTGGAACTATGGTTTTTGTTTCACGTTTTCGTAAACATTGAGAAACAAGTTTAAAAAATATACCAGTAACTGTAGAAAATTCAAGATCCTATCTTATTACCAGGCTGTCTTTTAACTTTAACCTAATCACCAAGAGACAATGCATTACTAGTACACTTGTATCCAAATTATTTGGTCTCCCGAAGAGAACGACAGTCAACCTCTCAATTACAACAGCCTAATATCCAGTTATGAACCAAACCAAGACGCCTTTCTGCATAATCCCTACACATTCTCCGACTTTTGTGGACATTCCCTGCATGCCAGTGTATACTGTTGATAATAGAGGCTTTTGGTCTGGATGATCATACCCACAAGATAGCCAAAGGTTTGGTGTGAGTGTAACCTGTCACTATTGGTTTATGGTGGTATAAGGCAGTTGTGAATCCTTATAATTTGTATTATATAACCCCTGATTCTGTCATAACACATTTCAGTGTTATGCGAATGATCAAGGTATAAAAATACTCGTCAACTCCTATGTTGTGAATTTTCTGTACCCGATAAATACATTCTGATTTGAAGTAATTTTATCTATGGTTATTTCTACTATTACTGTAGGTAGGTCTTATGCTGAAGCAGTTAGCACACAATTCAAGGTACACACAGATTAATGTAAACCCATAGTGGCAGAAATCTACAAATCATGTCTGTTTCTGTGCACAATTGACAAAGCCACATCTTTTCAAAGTCAACTGTTATTAAATCAGTCTGCTGTGCAACAAATACAGCAATAGAAGTGAGATGAAGGTTCACCTAAATGCACAGTCTGACTACAATGGACACCACGGGAGTCACATCATTTGAAAACAACATAGGAAATGCGGACACCACACTTAAATTAATATCTGTTCCATTAATGCTGAGGTGATTAATGACAATGGAAAGCAAGTTACACAGAATAGAACATTTTTGGAAGATTGACAACAGTAGGATCCTAGGCACGACAGCTGAAGCTGGAGATCAACATCTCCTAGATGCATGGAAGGCTTTTCAACATCAACACATTCTGATGGAGAGAGGAGAGAGTGGAGCCCACGAAAGCCTGCCTACCGCTTGGGCATCAATTCACCAAAATGCCAGGGGTAGCAGAAGTGACATCACACAACATTTGACCTCCACTGTGACTCACACACACATGCTTACATATAAACACATTCACGCACTCTCTCACATACACTCTCACCCGCAATCATGCATACCACATACACTTGAAAGCATGTTTTACACACCTTAGCTGCCAGATAGTCATATTCAAGTAAATCGTATTACATTTTTGAGTACACAAATAGTGAATAATATTATTTACTGTTTGTGTAATAAAAACATTTACAAAACCAGGTAAGTGGAGCCCCAACTGATGACCACTAGGACAAGCTGCCCCTGTGTTCCTGGCATTGATTTTGCCACATCTGAGACCAGAGGTCGCAAATAAAGTGCCAGGGGTCGCAAGGGGCAAGCCAGGGGTCGCAGCCGCACCCCCTGACGTCCCCTAAATGGTCCAGGACTTACACCCCATAAAGAAAGAGCAAGTATGAATGCTAAAATGGTTGTAGAATGTGAAAGTAGCACTGAAAGAGACAGGTGAATGAAAAAAGTTTCGTAAATTGGTGAATAGTACAGTCGGTTTAAAGTTAATCGTGCGTTCTAATTTTAACTATGAGCCTTGTAATATATCAGATAGTTATTCATAGTTATATTAAATCTGAAAGTACAAACATTGGTCCAGCAACCAAGACTAAAGGTTCATTTCAAGTTTGAACATAACTTGCCTTTCTACAGGTGGAGACAAAACTGGACTTAAGTAAGAATGTTAACAGCTGACTTGATTAAAATAAATACAAATTTATGAATTTGTGAAAATGAACTTTGTTTGCACAAGTCGTTCGGTCAGCCTAAAATCCTGTCACATGGCTACATAATTATGAGAGCAATTCCATTTTTCGAGGGGCCTGATTACAGGTTCTTCCTAATATTCCGACCTATGGGTAAACTCCTGTTTAGGCTTGGTTTTGAATTAGGAGTTTTGAAGGTATTTAAAGCAGCCTAAAAGTATCAGATGTGTTAAATAACTCAACCTTCATTACATTTCGGCAGGTCAAACATGCAGAAAATTAACGAGAAAAGCATGAAGGATTTACTGTATCATGTGCATTTTGTTGCATTAAACACCAAAATCTGCATGTAATTCCCCATGAACTCTAATAGGTATTATTTCTTGCAACTGATAAACATCGTAACCCACCTTACATCTAAGGCCTAGATTTACTAAGAAATCATGTAATGCAGCACAGCAAGTAAAGTTAGTGTGCTGTGATGTGTGAACAGGACAGGAGAGAGTAGAACAGCGCCATAGAAGATGTTGCTTTCTTCTGCTCTAAAATAAAACCACAAACTGAATGCAATGTCTTTGTAAAGCTGGGTGCAATAGTTATAGTTTACCCTGCGGCACTCAGACATGAAAATTCTTACCCTGATATTTGCCTATCGTCTTATAACATTGCCTGGTTCTTTTCTACTATAAAGAAAACAAACATTGGTGAAGTCAATAAGTCTTACAAAAATGCACGAATTCTTTTGGCATGCTTTAAGTCTATCACTCCACACCTATTGGCTTTGCCATTGCGTGCCTCAATGTGCCGATGATTCCTAGTACAATGGAAATGTACTATTTTCTACACTGTTCCTATTTCAAAATCAATCTTAAATGGAATTACAGGGAAACACTGATATATATTCAACTTGAATGAGCACAAAATGTATCAGAAGAAACAGTGAGCCTGACCACAGAAACATTTTCAACTTTCACTGTTTCATGTCCTGGTAACTTAAAGCACTGCTTGGTATAAGCACCTTTTACCCCTTGTTAGACGTTGTCAGCCTTAGGGTGGCCTTCCCACAAACTTTTTGCCTTCCTTCCAAATTTTTGCTGATCTCATTTCTGCTGGCCTTAGGACTCTGCACACTTTACCACTGCTAACCGGTGCTGAAGTGCAAGTGCTCACTCCTTAAAACATGGTATGATTTGCTTATCCCTGATTGGCATTTTTAGTTTACTTGTAAGTCCCTAGTAAAGTAGTCCTATAGGTATCCAGGGCCTGTAAATTAAATGATACAAGTGGGCCTGCAGCGCTTACAGTGTGTTACAAGTGGGGTTTCTGTTTGTCAGAGTATGCACCCTGTAGAAGTAGGAACCACAACTCAAATCAGGGTATGCTAGATACGCACAAAAACTAACCTGTACTCACCCTCTGGTAGCTTGGCACAGAGCAGTCAGTCTTATTTAAAGAGGCAGTGTGTAAGGTTTTTGTGCAACACACACAGAGTACAAAATGTAAAGACCACAAAAATACTCCACAGAGGGTTAGAAAATTAATGATATTTTTGTGAGTAAAGCACCACCTAAATGACAGAAATCCAATAAGTAGAATTTGAGTTATGAATTTTTAAAGATTAAATAAAAAAGTAGATATTTAAAGTCAATAGTGCTTAGAGGTTGCTTGAGGTCGGACTGAACCGGGGTAAATACAAAGTTCAGGCCGACCATGATGAAGGGCAGGCTGGCTACAGGACGTATGCAAGTCCAGCTAAAAAAGTACCTTGGATGGGGGAAGCGTCAATGTTGAAGACTTGATGTGTGAAGTAGAGGAGGCCATGCGTTGGTGCTGATCCTGTTGTGGATGGAGGTGCTGCATCGGTTCCAAACTGTGCAGTCAATGAAGGTCTTGACGATGAACCCCCCCTTTGCGATGGAAGTGATGAGTCGTTGTCAAGCCGCACACTCGGGGAAGCTTCGCATTGAGCAGCACTGGAGATGGGCGATGCCGTGTCATTGGGTGGAAATGCATCTGTTCTGATCAGGGCAACATTGATGCATTATTTGAGATGGTCATCACAGCAGAAGTCACCTTTCAAGGGTCCAGGACTGGATGGCACCATTTGGCAGGGCAAGACTCACAGATTTCAGAGTCCTGGTGCTGTTGCAGAGTTGAAGGAAGTCTTTGACAGCCCTGTGACTTCAGAACAAGGGGCAAACCAGCAAGCCCTTGGAGGCACTCTGGGTTAAAATGAGATGTGTCCAGTCCTTGTCCTTAGCAGGGCAGAGATCAGCAGGAAGCAGGGCAACTCGGCAAAGCAGGGAGCTGTCTTTCTAGGGCAGCAGTCCAGCAGTTTGGCAATCCTTGTAGCACAGCAGTCCTTACTCCTGGCAGAGTTATTCACTGGTCCAGTAGTGTACTGTCTTGATAGGGTAAGAGGCCAATATACCCATGTGTGCCTTTAAAGAGAAGGTGACTTCAAAGCACGCCCTTGAAGTACACAGGTTCCCATTTCTTCCCACCCCTGACTCCAGACTATCAGTGGAGGGTAATCAGCTCTTTGTATGGGACACTGGACACTGCCTATTGAGATGTAAGTGTCAGCTCCCTCTCTCTTTTCCTGCCAGGAAGAGCTATCAGAATGCACATGAATGCAGATAAGTTCTCTGTCACACCCACCCTACCCATGTTTGTGGAACAGCTGGGGAAAGCGCTGGACATCTCAGAGGGCAGAAGGCAATGTTTTTAAAATGTAAGACATGTACTTTTAGGTTTTACATGCCCTGAAAAAAACTTAAATTTGTTTTCACTACAGCAAGGTCTACTTCTCTCATAGGATAACATTGGGGTTACCTTATTATCTTTAATCAGCTGCAATTTCCAAAATGGACAGGTAAGCAGTTAATGCCTGGTGTCTTTGGAATTGTAATGGAAAATCCTACCTTGTGGAAAAGTTGGATTTTAAATTACAATTGTGAAAATGCAACTTTTAGAAAATGGCATTTTTCTGCCATAGGCATTTAGGCCCTCATTCCAACCCTGGCGGTCTGTGACCGCCAGGGCGGAGGGCAGCGGAAGCACCGCCAACAGGCTGGCAGTGCTTCATGGGCTATTCTGACCGCGGCGGTAAAGCCGCGGTCAGAAAAGGGGAACCGGCGGTTTCCCACCGGTTTTCCCCTGGCCCAGGGAATCCTCCATGGCGGCGCTGCTTGCAGCGCCGCCATGGAGATTCCGACCCCCTTCCCGCCAGCCTGTTTCTGGCGGTTTTCACCGCCAGAACCAGGATGGCGGGAACGGGTGTTGTGGGGCCCCTGGGGGCCCCTGCACTGCCCATGCCACTGGCATGGGCAGTGCAGGGGCCCCCTAACAGGGCCCCATACAGATTTTCACTGTCTGCTTTGCAGACAGTGAAAATCGCGACGGGTGCCACTGCACCCGTCGCACCCCTGCAACACCGCCGGCTCCATTCGGAGCCGGCTTCCTCGTTGCAGGGGCTTTCCCGCTGGGCCGGCGGGCGGCCTTTTGGCTGTCGCCCGCCGGCCCAGCGGGAAAGTTGGAATGGCCGCCGCGGTCTTTTGACCGCGGGGCGGTCATTCGGCGGTAACCGCATGGCGGGCGGCGACTGCCGCCTGCCGTGGTCAGAATGACCGCCTTAGTGCCTGTCCTGACTCCACACAAAAGGCTGCATACCCTCTGTAGTTCATCTGGCGCAAGGCCAGTGAAGGCAGGATTTTTGGGACTTCAAAGGGAATTTCTAGAAACTTCTACCACCTTCCAGAGAAAGAGTATCAGGCAAAAAATATTGGATATGAGACACCACTCTGAACCTGTAGATGCTCTGCCAGGAAGAAGGACTACTGTGCTGCTGAAAGGACAGCAACTCTTCTGGACTGCTGCCCTGCTGGACTACTGCCTTGCTAGGCTGCTGGCTGCCCTCTTGCTTGGGTGAGAAGTAACAAATCTGCAACTGTTGAACCCAAGACCCAGAATTACTCAAAGGGCTAGTTGGATGGCCTTCTGACTAGAGCCTCAGGAACAGGAGGCACCAATAACATTGAAACCTGGACACTGCCATCTGTGAGTCTACCCTACCTACCCTACCAAGTAAAGCCATCCCAGTCTTGGACCCTTCGAAAATGGCCTAAGGTGCTCTGGCAGCTTCCGAGATTCAGCAAATCCGACACACCTCCTCTGCTGTGTGCTGCAGCCCCAAGCAGAACCGATTCACTGTTGCTGCCTGACACACCCTCAGCGCAGGACCTCACATCTCTCATCAAAGGCAGCTTTGCTGGCGGACTCCGCAATGCAGCCTCGCATCTCCAGGAAACCGATGCATCGCCCTGACTGCACAATACATCTTCAGTGCTGGATTGCTGGCCCTTAACAGGATTCTTAATAATGACGTAAGACCTCGCCTTGCAACCTCACCATACCATGGACAAAGCAGTTGCTTCCGCTGCATGAGACACCTTCAAAGCAAACCCTTGCACCACTCTCCAAACCAGGATTCAAGGCACTTTATTCAACTGGCCTAACTGGGTCCCGGTGGCCGGCCCACACTCTATTGCGGTTGGCCTGAGCTTGTGAGTTTGTCCCAGTCTGGCACTACCACATATAAACAGTTGGTGGTTTGTGCTTTTGGAACTATTTGCACTGAAATCTTTAAACCTGCATACCTCTGGTTCTACTGATTGGAGTTTTAATTGTTTTGGTCTTATTTTATTTATTAAAGATTGTTCTATTTTTTTAAACTGGTGTGAGATCCTTATGTGGTGTGTTTTCACTGTGTTACTGTTTGAAGTGTTGCACAAATACTTAACACATTGCCCCTTGATTAAGTCAGATTGCTCTGTGCCACGCTGCCTGAGGGCTGAGAATGGGTTAATTTAGAGTTTGGTTATAACATCACTAACCACACTGAGAACAATTATGGTTGCTGCTTGAGAAGAGGGTCACCCCCTCAACCATTAACCCAAGGAGGTGATAATTCCTATCAGGATTGCTTTTACCTATTTGTTGTGCGGCATTATACCACAGTACGGATGTGCTCTTTAGTTTTCTTTGTGATGCATTTTAGTGCTGCAGTTTTGCAAAAGCGAAGTTGTGATGTATAGTGGTTGGTCTGTTGTGCTCTGTTTTGACAGCTTTGTTGTGTAGTGTGCGTTTATCTTTTAACAGTGTTGATATGTTGCTTTCTGTGATATGGGTTTTATTACTCTGGTAGCTCTTAATTTGTAAAATACTTCTACTCCAGGTCTTCATCTGTTTAAGACACCAGGCAGAGAAAAACCCGCAGCAGTCACTTTATTATATTAGTACTTAAATTAACCCCACATCTATTTAAAAAAAAAAACTGATTATTTTACTTTCTGCAAATCGCATTTTCCATTCACTGTTTCGCTAAGTGGCAATAGATGAACAATGTGTGACAAGCAATGATCGGCACTACAAAGGAGTCGGCTTTTGGCTAATATGTATTCTAAGTACCATTTGGAATGCATTGCAACCTTATAAAAATTAGTAATGCATTATCGATAAACAGCTCGTTGTTAAATGCATATTCATTCAGTTAGTGCAATGAAATGGAACATGCTTCAGTTCTCAAGAATGTGTTTGTTGGAAATCTGTTGACATGCAAACTAACTTGCGTTTGTTTCTTGGGAAAATATTTTGACAGATAAACACGCTCCAACTGTTACAACTTAGAACGATGACAGAAATGTACTCACTGGAGTACACTGTGTTTCAAATCGCCCAACACAGATTTAAATGAGTTTTAGGGGCCTGCAGCCTTCTGGTTGTCACAAAGAAGTGTTGACGTGAGGAAGTAGGAAGGCCGAAGCCGTGTGAAGTTTGCGCTGTATGCAGAACACAGGTACACAGTCCATGTGAAATTAGCTAACACAAGAGTCTGTGCATGCTGGAGCTGTGGTGCATTATCTCATAACATTCGGCCGGGGGAGAGGAGGGTTGTTCTTAAGAGTGGGCACCTGGGGTTAAAAGTGGGAGGTATCTGATTTTTGCCAGCGTCAAACTGGGTGACACGCTTAAAAACTCCTTTGTCAACAAATATTGCAGGTAGCCTTTTTTATGCTCAAATGTTCCTATCTGTGCCATCAGTGCGGTCTGATGTCTTGCTGAGAAGTCCCTGTTTCAGTGCATTGTAGTGGTTAAAGTACAGGTCATTGATAATTCAGTGAACATATTGGAAACTACTGTCATTAAAAATAATTGCCTTGCACTCTTGAGGAGAGAATGTAGCTTCATAATGAGATGCAAAGACCTTGACACTTAGGGCCTCATTATGACTTTGGCGGTCTTGTGACCACCATGTTGGCAGTCCGACCGCCAACAGGCTGGCGGAGAAGACTGCCAAATTATGACTTTTGTAGCAGTGCATACAGAATACCACCAAAGCACAGCCGGCACCGCCAGGCAGGTCAGACCTCCGCGGTCGAATGGAGGCACAAACAGTCCGGTGGAGACCATGTTTCCGCCAGACTAATTACGAGGTTGCACACCACCACGGTCAAACCACTACGGAATGCCAGACGGAAAGGAACAGTATAAAAGGAGACACCCACCTCCAGGAAGCCATACACGTCCGGAGCCCTCTTGGAACCACAACTAGAAGTCATTCAGCTGCTCCTGCTCGCCGAAAGACAACAGAATCATCGCCGATGAGGATAACAACAACCCTAAGTACACACACTCCCTTGTTATATTTGTAAATTGTCAAATCAAATCAAATAAGCTTTTTTCGACAGATGCTGTCATAAAAGCATACATACATAAAACAAAAGCCATACATGACCACAAACCAAATATTAAAAAGGCATTTGAGACTCAGGTAAAATACTTAGTAATAGGGCCATATAAAACTGTAAAAATGCACTGGTTTTTAGTTAAAAGCTATTCTGAACATTTTAAGAAAGATATATTTTGTTCAAAATAACATCATAAAAAGTAGAAAAATAGGACAGTAATAAAAATGTTTAAAATCACCCAATGGATCTCATACGGCTATAGATATAGAATTTACTTCTCAGTCATTAATAAAATGAATTAATTTCCTGTATCTGATAATAGCCCATAAAATTTAGGCATGATGATACAAATGTGTATAGTTGGCAAAAACAGTAGGGACACATAAGCTGGTTGACACTGTATTAAATCCATAGATCACAATAATGGCAGCAAAAATATCTTTCTTGGTGAATTATAAAATGAACAAAATAAAATTGTATGGAAAGTTCTTTGCTCTGTAGCCATGTCACACGGGCATTTGGCCATAGGCCTCGACCAATCATAAACAGCTGAAAAACTCACCAAGTGATGAAAGAAATCTAGCCTAAACCTGGTTAGAACAAATCTATGCTGTTCATTGCTGACCTCCCTTAGGTATAGTTACATGGCAGGTGAGGTTAAGACTAGCTGATTTCTAAGAACACTTGGCTTAAGCAATTCAGCTGGAAGACATAGTTCTTCTAAGTGTGACAAGCAATCTTTTTTAAGGTTTTTAATTGTGACAGCTCGTAGTGTTTCTGGTAATAATCTGGATGTCCTAAATCATTCAAACCTTTTTACATATCCCAGCCATTGTACTCTTCCTGCATGAGTGGACCTAAGACAGTCCCCTATAATCTCTTGGTTCAGCTTGGTGTACACAGAAGCGCATATCTTGTGCCATAGCAAGATCGGTTGAGTTTTAAATAAGCTTGTAATGAACGGGACCCCTAATTCTGAGTGGCATACACATGAACGCCCACTCTGTGGGAGGGAAAGAAGATACTCCAAGAAGGCATTCTCAGTCAGCTACAGAGAGTCATGATTTAATTGCCCCCAAAGGCCTGCCCCATACATGGCTGTTGACATACATTTGGCCTTGTACACTGTTAATATCTCCCAAGGGGGTTTCTTACCAACCTTGCATGCAACGTTGTGCAAGGCTGCAACAGTTGTCTGAAAGTGTAGCCCTCTGGTTCTAATTACCATCCGCCAATCCCCTTTTACGTCGAACATGATCCCCAAGTAGGAGAAGGACGTTACATAATCAATTCTAGTACCTTTTATTATGAGGCTGGGGATTTTCAATAGCATTTTCCCACACCTCGTAACAAATGTCTTGCTTTTATTAACTAATAGCCCCAGTTCCTCCGTATAGGACATGTTAGTAGCTGTTGCAGTGCAAGAGGGGTTCGTGCCATAAGAACAGCATCATCAGCATATAAAAGGGCAGGGATGGGCCAGGACCCTATTTAGGGGAGATTATTGCAATTAGCAGGCAATACATTACCCAGACTATTAATGTATAAGGAAAAAAGGAATGGTGCCAAAACACAACCCTGCCTTACACCCCTCTCAATACTAAAAGGCAGGGTACATTTGCCCGTTAGACCATATCGCACTCTGGTGCTGCACCCATGATTTGTTTCCCTGAGAAATTGTGTGATTGGTGAGTCCACCCCCATGATCCCGTTGGTTGCCCACAATTTACTATGGATAACACAGTCAAAGACAGTAGTTAAATCAACAAAGACCAAGTACAATCTCCCTTGTTTGGTGGTAGTGTATTTCTCTATCAGCATGCTTAAATTCAGACTCTGTTCCCACGGTTCCTATTGCCCCCCAGAACCCATACGGTAAGTCCGATAAGGCATTCTTCTCCCGGGCCCATTCTTGCAGTCTGTTCAAGATAACTTGACCTGTCAATTTCAACATCGAATCAAGGAGAGAGATAAGTTGATAACAAGAGGGACTGTACCTGTCTCCCTTTTTAAAAATTGGGCCAATAATTGATTCCCTACCAGACTTCAGTATGCCAACTTGACAACATGCATTCAGGACTTGAGTAAGTAGTGGCCTCAAATGGGTTGTGTTTATTTTAAACAGACCCACAGGGATGAAGTCTGGACCCGGCGCCTTGCTGTCTTTGCTCGCGTGTAGGGTAACAAAGATCTCACCCAAGGTAAATGCAAGGTTGATATGGAAAATAACGGGGGCCAAAGCGTCGCTGTCAGTCGCCTCATCTACTGTCAGTCTTAACCTATTACTAGGATTGGAATAAATAGTAGAGAAGTGAGTAATACAGTCTCCCTCGCTAATAGCCATTTCAAGGGGTGGGTTGGTGTCAAACTGGCGATAGGGCAAATTAATTACCCACCAAAAAGCTGCAGGGTCCTTACTAGTGCTTGCTTCATGCTATTTATCCCATAGTTCTGCTTTCCTATGCAATAAAACATGCTTATAGTTTTTCCTAGCAGTCCTGATTTCATTTACGCAGCGTGGACGTTTGTGTAAGGCTAATTTCAGCATGTGGTGGGCCTTGGTACAAGGTTCATCAAACCACCCTTGCTTCCTGTTTTTGCTTCTGTCCCTACCTGTGATCACTAGTCCCTCCTTGATGTCCCCAGCAATCTTTAGAACATTCTCCAAGATATCCACGGGGTCAGAACCCGGGTCTAAACAAGTTTCAAAAGCCCCTGTACATCCACAAATCATATTTTTTTAGAAATTCTTGGGGATCAATCTTTGACCAGCGCAGGGTATACCCGTTAATCCTGTTAATGTCCATGGCACTCACTGTGCAGTAGTTGGGGAGTGGCGCTTGGGATAAAAAAAATCCCTTGATGCAATATCTAAATCTATGCTCAGAGGGTAGTGTTCGCTGCATGCAATTGTGTGGGTGATAGAATTTTCAACCCTTGCGGCGTGTCTACTTGTGACGAATATATAATCTATCACTGAGTTTTTTCCTTGGCCATTGTATGTAGTAGCGAATGGGATTGGAGGGCAGCAAATCTCGTTACAGATTGCAAGGTCAGTGCTAAATATGAGTTTGTTCAAATGTTCCCTATAGATGGAGTGTGTAAAATGTGAGTGCCCAGCATTCCCCCTTTCACTTAAAGCGTAGATCTTCTGTGAACCCCTGGTGCAAACTTCAATATTAAAGTTTCCCCCACATAGGAATACCAAGTCCTGGAATTTCCTATTCCTGAGAGCTTCAACATCCCTTTTTAGTAGAGTCAAGGCATTTTTTATCCCAGCTTTCGGGATGTTATTATAAAAGTTGAATAATGCCACCACACAAGTAGCTGATGTTTCAATTACAATAATCTGATGGTAGGGTTGCAGTGCCAGGATAGTTATACTAGATGCCCTCAGGGTGTTTGATACGTAGGGACAGATCCCCCCCTTTGCCCCCACTGAGTTGGATGGTTTCACCGGGGTGTGATGAGTTATAAAACCATTTAGGTGGATTGGGTTTACTGCCCATATTTCTTGAACACAGACTACAGTAAAGCTATTAACAAAATCACACCAGTCTGCTATTACCACCTTGGACAGTAAACCTGCCACATTCCAGAATACTATACTTGTCTTTCTCTCAGTAACCCTATTCTCACAATTGACCAAATGGTCTTGAGTAGAGTAGGTAGGTGGGATCTGTCCAGAGGGAGGGGGAGGGTGTTTTGAAAGTCAGCAGTAGGAGTAGCAGTCAAACCAAGGGTAGTTATGTCACTTGGGAGGGAGGGTAAATCAGCAGGAATTTCTGGTGATACACTGAGTCAGTCGTTCTCATCTAGTGTAGAAGAAACGTCTACTGAATGGTTGATGAACCCGACCCTGTCACGTGGAAGGAGTCTGGGATACTTAAACTGAATGTGTGAGTACCATGGTGCACTTGTCCTTGCATCTAAGGCCACCAAATTATAAACCATGCTCCCATCTCTGTGTGTCCAGATCTGGCCTTCTCACTGCTTCAATTATGTTCTTACATATAATGAAATAACAACTCCTCACATGGCGGATCCAATGGATTGCCTTATTTCTAACCGAATCTCCCCCTTCCCTGTTGGCTGGTAATGTAGTTTGGGGATGTTAACTATTAGGATAGTATTGTTTAAATTAGTCTGATTAGCAGCAGACTTTCTAGCACGATTTGGAAGTAGTCTTCCGTTGATCTAGGAGTTGGTGGTGAAGCCTTGGTTTGTCACCCATGCTTAGACTATTGTATGTGGGAGCCTGACAAGGGGTCTTGGTCCCACCGCCTGCAATAGGATAACCAGCACGGAGCACAGGACTGGCAGCAGCGGGGGTAGGAGTACAATTCTTACCAATGTTCGAGGGCAATTTGGTTGAAAATGATGAGAGACCTGGGGGATTGAACTTGAAGCTACCGTTATGATCCCTGCTGGACATCACATTTACAGATATTAACTGTTTGACCATTGTAATTAAATAACTAGCCATCAATTTAAGCTCAGGCACCTCATTTTTTAAATCTGTTATGCATGAGATGTACTGAGCGCTAGGCTGGGCTTATGTCTGTTGCTCCTCTGTCTACAATCCTGCCCGTCAATACACTTAGGTCAGGATCACCTTGGAAAATATCATTTAGGGGACTGAAGCGCTTAGTGCAATGAAGGGCTTTGCTTCCAGTAAGCAAAAGCTCATTCGCTGGTGATGATGGCATACGTATAATGGCATTTCTCACTTTGCCCTGCCATATAGGAGCTAGAGGCTTTGACCCTCATTTTTTAAACATCTCTGTTATTTTCCTATAGCCCTCCCTTGACCTTGCTGGGGATCCCTCGCTCTGAATACCTCTAGTGGCTCTATCCGGAGATGAAGTTAAAATATCCTCACAATCGACCAAGAAATTGTCTATCATGTTCATTACGCAGTTACTTGCTGCGTGATTCTGCCGTTTGTGTTTTTTCTATGTGCCACCCAACTATGCCCTTGGTTGCTTTCTTTTTACCCATTACAGTTGTTTCCACCCGAGGGAGAACCCTTAAAGATAAAAATGTCAATGTAATCAACCCAAGAGTCTATAACAACACTTAAACTCTTGCAAAGCCTGCTTCATAGTAGATGTTGGGGAGTGGGCCAGCCCAGCCTCCTTAAGGCTCAGATGGGTGTGGAGGGGCCTGCCCTTGGCCCGGGATTTGCCCCGCGCGCAACCCGCACTGCGGTGTGCCCACTTGGGCTTTATAGCGCTTGTTGATCTGGTCGAGTGGGAGCAGGTGCTGTGGAAAATGGCCGCCTCCTGGGGCCACAAAGCATTCTGGGATATGTAGTCCCTCTAGAATTGGTTAGCGCGACCCATTGTCAAATTCTGTACAGTTACTTAACATTCCATAGGGAGGGGGGTGAGAGGGCTACACACACACGTAACAGTAGAATGACACACACACTCATATTCTGCATCAAGGACACCCACACAAACATAGCACGCACACTATAGCCAGCACACACACCACACATCAATAACACACAGTTACACATGGCAACACAGCACAGACCTAGCCTCACACATTCCCATACAACATACCAACATGTCACAACAACACTACAATCGCACAAATATGAACACATGTTACACACTCACAATCAACACTGGCCAGGGACTCAACACATATACTACACAATCTGTGATGCAACACACACAATTACACCATATACAACCTAGCAATCGACACATACACAGCACATCAAACCCATCAAGCCCTGCACAATACACACAGACTCATACAGTCTAAACACACCAATCCACACAGCACAACAACAAACACATATCAACATAAACAGAACACAGTAACATGACAACAACATACATTTTTACATACAATTAAGCCATCACACAACACACACCCGATCCCTGGGGGACAAAAGCACTGCACACAACCTCACATACTGCTCTAACTATACATGAAGCACAAGCACCCCAAACACACACAAATATAGGCACACTACCAAGGACAGTCAGGAACGGCTCAAATCTAGGAAAGGAAATGCAGGACAAATATCTAACCAAAAGACTAGCGACTGGTTGGCTTTAATGTGTTCAAACTTGCAATAAATAGGCCATAGGCCTGTCATAGGCCAGATGATTAGCACCAAAGGCAGATAACAGTGCCTCTACTTGACTCCTGACTGCCATAAACCTCCACAAGTAGAGGCATCAAGGGGGTAGGCAGGCACCTCAAGGATTTTTGGTGTGTGGTGGGAAAAGCGGAGGTTTGGGCTTGGGTTAGGGCTTGGGAGGGAGGACTTTAGGCCTTGATTTGGGACAGGGGTTGGAACTTTTTGAGAGGGGTGGACTTCTTTTTGGCAGGGGGAGGGGCATGGGTCCTGGCAGTGGGGTAGAGGAGGCCTTGGAGGTGAAAGGGATGGCCTTGGAGAGGGTAACAGTTCTTTTAGGGGTGTCACGGGGGAAGAGTAGGTAAAAGGTCAAGCTTGGGAAGGAAATTATTTTTGGACATACGTGGCCGTTCATCAGAATCCAGGTTTGGGTGAGAGAGTGATTGCTTTCACATTTATGTGTGGATGTCTTGGATGCGTATTTGTGGGAGGTGTGCTTGTGTGTGGTGGGTGTCTGTTGGTTTGGGGAATGAGGGCATTTATGCGTCTTGGTCTGAGGGGAGTGGAGGTGCTGGGGAATGCTGTGGTGGGTGGGTGGCTATCTTTTGGGATAGTGACTGCAGGTATGGTCAATGTGCTGCATGTAGGTGTGTCAGTACTTGTGGTGTCTGCAGGTGTGGTGACGGGTGAATGTCTGAGGGTCTGCTGGGGTGCTGTCTGTGGGTAGGATAGGTGTGGTGACTAGATCACTGAATGTTGGTGTGGTGTCTGCAGGTGTGTCAAGTGCTGTGTCTGTGATGCAGGGGTTGGTGAGTGTGTGATGGCAGGTTGTGACCATTGCTGTGTCTGCAGGTGGATGCTGTCTGTGTGCGTACCGGGTGTGTGTCTTGTGGTACTTATCTTTGTCTGGCCTACACTTGGATGTTGAGGTGGAGGCATGCCTGTCTGTTTGTATGCTTTGGCTGGGTCAGGCAATGGGGGATTTGGACTGAGAAGAGAAAAGTGGAGGGGGGATGGTAGACAAGGGGTAACTGGCTGCCTTCAGTGTGGAGGCCAGAGCCAGAAATGATCTCTGTAGGCCAGAGATTGCACAGTGAATGCCCTCCAGGAACGCATTGTTCTGTTGGATCTGGCTTGCCGGTCCCTGGATGGCACTCACAATGGCCATCTGACTCACAGACATAGACCTCAGGAGGTCTATAGCCTACTCACTCAGGGCCGCAGGGCTAACAGGGGCTGGAGCAGAGGTGCCAGCAGCAAAAGAGACACTGATTCTCTTGGATGACCGGGCACAGCCAACTGGGTGGGGAGCTACAGGGAGCGCTGTGAAGAAAGGGCGGGGTGGACAGAGATGGTACTGAGGTGGACCCAAATGGTTCGTCCACCACGAGGGAGTGACCACTGGAGGAGGAATCCAAAGAAGATGTAGTGGATCCGGTCTTCCCCGTGGCACTCCCCCCACTCTCTGGGCCACTGGGTCCCTCGGTGTCTGTGGTGTTGTGATTGGAGGTCCCGTGGCCAGAAGCTTCTCTACTCTGCTGTGCCCCATCTCCTTTGCCTGACAGTGCTGATGCTGAAAATAGATAGTGAAGTAGGGTAATCACATTCACAAGATAACACTTCCATCAAACATTATACATATGTCACATCACATCCTGTTCACTAACACCCTCAGGAAGTGCCAGTTTAAGGCCAACATCATGTCAGAACAAAATACAATGTATGTCTCTCATAATCTACATTGTGACACACCAGCAAAGCTACCTAACAGACACCTACAATGCGATGATTTCAGTTGACCAATCACACTGACCATACCATGACAAGGTGACTATGCCACTTGATAAAGGTTCTCTATCCAGAGCAACATAGTCAAGAACCAATCAAGCAATAGTTCAGAAATATGAAATAGTGTCCCACAAATCCAAAACACATATTTACCACACAAATATTTATCCTGATGTTATGTACCAGGCAATGACACATGTTGTAAAGTAAAGGCAAGCAAGCCTTGTGCAAACAAGCCATACCTTCTTCATGTCACATAGTTACTACCATATACCATGGACACATGCAAACATGTAACACCGCAAATAGTCACACATGTCAAATTTAGGTCAAGGAGTAAAGACACATGTCCCATACACATACAATTGTAATGTACCAAGGGGTGAAAATACAATATGGACCAAGGCATCTAGGACATTGGTCTCCAGAAAACGAAAATTATCAGTCATGTGAGGACCAAGTAAGCTCAGACCAATGTCCCACACACAATCACAAATTGGCAATAAAGAGTAGTTAACAAATGGAGTACTGTACTGTGCAGGAAGGTGAGAACCAGACCTAGGTAACTAAGCGATTAGTCCATCAATAGCCCACTGACTGAGTAACAGCATCACTACTCACACATCAGACATGGCAAGCCTGACATCTGTCTGTAGAGGAATCCTAGAGCCAAAGCATATGTGATGCTAACATGACTGCTACACCAACCATGATGCAAGCTAACAGTCTGGACACACTTACCAACCTACTCAAAGGTGAATATGAACTACCACAACTACACCAGATAGATGTCATGGAAAACATGAGGTTCCAAAACAGCCTGGCCTCATTTGACATATCCTTCATAGCCACAGCAGGTACACATAATAAATACCAATGCTGAATCATGACTGAACCTTTCAATTGACACATGGTATTGACAAATAACTGTCTGGGCCATAACTGTGAATAGGCTACCGTTGCCTATGTATCATACCTACAGCAGTAGTGGCCACTTTTTTACTATCAGACCATCAGCATGGTAGTTACATTCCTACATCCGATACCAACATATGTGTGAGTATAGAAATGTTGCAACACCTCTGTGGTATCCAACATGCATATTGTCTACCCTGGTGAGACATCACAAATGTCTATGTACATCCCTCACTTACCAAGGGGGATTACCTTGTAACAGATGTGAAGATGTGAACCTCGCATGTCATGTAACATGTCAAATGGACATCACAGCCTCACATGATGCTGTCACTTCTCAAAAGCCCTTACAAACTTCAATATGTCTGACTCTATGTTGCAGAGGACAGAGAGCAAGGACCTACACACCTTACCATTATGACATTCTGAAGATTTAACTGTTGGTGGGAAGTAACAATCAACAGGGTAGAAGAAGCTGTATATCGGTACACATATGACACAGTCATATGTCCACCGTTATGTGTCATTGTACTGAGGGGACAACATAGTAGAGTAACATGTCTCAAAATACATTTGTATGTGCACACCTGTCTACTGTACACCAATGCGTTCACAGGAGATCTGTGACACATTGCACTCATACACCTGCTAAAGGGGCAAATATGCGTTACTTTCGGACATACCAACTTATGGCTTTTGTGCTGCCTTCAAATGCCCATCCAACTCAGGCCACCTCCAAAATGCGGGCCATTAGGAGCATCAGGGCCCGACGGGCACCCTGTCCTCATTGAGATGACATCCCCAGCTGGGTGTCTGCAGTCTTCTGGGCCCAGCGTCTCAGGTCCTCCCCCCTCTTCTGTCAGTGGGCACTCAGCCGACTTTGGACCCCCAGTGTCTGCACTTTCTTGGCGATGGCACAACCAAATCCCCTTCTTTTGATGGATGCATTGATGACATAGACAATAAAGAACGTCATGTCCACATGTAGCACACAAATCAAGGTAGAGTTATTCACAACTTAGTACAGCAAGCCAAACACAGACTGTCTTGTACACCCTCTCAACTGATAAAAGAGCATATACAGTTAGGACATATGTGAGCTCGAAACAGGCAGACAACATGCATCTACAACACCAGCAGTCATGTTATCACACATGACAAGACACCAAACACTTCTGAAGATGGGATTATTCTGGAAGAATATGGCATACAACCTCTGGTAACCGTGTGCAACAGTAACAGGATAGGTCAGGTAACATACATGACACACTCTCCACAGTGGCTCAGGACTCTAACTCTCTCACCAACCATAAGTACATACCCAGGAAGTCACCCATTCTAGCACAACTTTACAACTCAAAAGACTTTAATGACACAGTCAGGGGCATTGCTCATCAGCCTTTGCTTAGCATATCAAAGAATAGTTGAGCCAATGAGACACATATGCATATGGTGCACTTACCTGCTCCTCTGCTGCACCATACAGCTGTCCATAGAGGGGTAGAACTCTTCCACCAGCTTCTCCAGCTCCTTGGGTGAGAAGGCAGGGGCCCTATCACTTGCAGGGCGTGGCATGATTGCTCCAAGAGGCAGTACACAACAGGTCAGGTTGTGGAGATCTTGCTGGCAGCAGGGTCAGGAGTCAAGTGAGAGAAGAAGTATGGAATGGCGGTCACGTCTGCCACGGAAGAGACCATCACTGCCGGTGGCCATCGCCATTGGCCCTTGACTGCCAAAGGCAGCAATGTGTTCTAATAGCAATGTCCACTGTGGTAGTATCCGCCTACCGCCATGACAACGTCCACTGGCAGTCACAGGTCGTTTCCTATTGACCAGTAAAGTAGATCAGGCAGTCACCATTTTAAGCCATTTAGATGCTTGGAGAAGTTAATTTAATGATGCGTCACAAGGTGGGAAACATATCTACTGCATAGTGTTTAGTACTGCCATTGACCAACCATGCATGAATAGTCAGAATGAAGAGACATGTTGTCATGTTCATAAAATAAAAGTAAGGTATCTTTAGTGGCACAGTCAACACCCTCTTGGCAATTGGATGGATAGTTTTTGTGGCTTTTTAATGAAAAGTGTAGTCAGATGTCAATATCACAAAGACTCGCTGAGGCATGCGTTTACATTTCCATGTTAAAATTGAGGGAAAGGGATCAGATTTCATAGATAAGCCATTATTTCTTTAGGTGTGTGCTGTGTATCATGTTTCTACTGTATCATATGGCGTGTCTGATCATTATGTGAGGCATATGTATTTTGACACTTACAAGGGACACAATGACTGATAGACATTCATTCTTATTTCCTCTCACCTAGTTACCGTGGAATGAGAATGGGCAAACAGTGTACCCTCCACTAGCAGACCTGAAGGCCATGGAGGATCAACATGTCATTCAGATCTACTTCTTGGATAGGCAGAGAATCATGGATCTCTGTCGTCAGTTGGAGCCAAATCTGATGCCTGGCATTCGTCATGCAGATAGCATACCATCCATTGCAAAAGTCATGTCAGTGCTGCACTTCCTGGCCACAGGCTCCTTCCACAATACAGTGGCCCTAACTGCAGGGATGTCCCACCCTACGTTCGGTCTGGTCTTGAAGGATGTACTGTCTGCATTGTTGAAACACCTGTACAGCTACATCAGATTTCCAAAATGTGAGGATTTTGCCCATGTGAAGGCAGATTTTTATTAATTGACACACATTCAACATGTAATCCGAGCCATAGATGGTACCCATGTAGCTTTGGTTCTCCCACATGGCTATGAACAGGTGCATCGGAACAGGAAGAACTTCCTCTCCATAAATGTCCAATTAGTCTGTTTGCCGGACTTCTACATTTCTCAAGTATGTGCATGGTACTCAGGTTCAGTCCATGATGCCTTCATCATGCGGAACAGCACTATACCACAGCTGATGACATGAAAGTACACAGAGAGGGCCTGGCTGGTTGGTAAGTCATCTATGTCATGTGTGTCAGAATCCTATGTCTGCTGCCAAATGTAAGGGTGTCCAAGATTTATTTTTGCACACCTGCAACAATGCCTTACAGGGGATTCTGGCTACTCAGACTGTCTCTGGTTGTTGACACCAGTGAGGTACCCAACCACCCCAGAGGACGTCCGCTTCAATGAGGCCCATGGAAGGATACGGGCTCCTGAAGGCAAGATTCTGTTGCATTGATAAGTGTGGTGGAGCCCTCCTCTACTCACACACCAAGTAGTGTCAAATCATTGTGGCCTGCTGTGTGCTCCACAACCTTGCCCTGAGACATAAAATCCCATACATTCCAGATGAGGGGGAGCCAGCAGTTCCAATGGGTGAGAATGCAGAAATATCAAGTGATGGTGGCAGTGATGAGGATATAGGTGGAGACATCCTGGCTTGTCTTATCAATCAGTACTTCAACTGACCGAAGGTATGTCTTGGTCTGTAAAATGATTGACTCAGTGGGGTATTGGGGGGTTAGGGATGTTTGAGAAGGGTGTTTGTATGACCATCAGACAGGTTATTAGTTGATTAGCAGTACGTCTCAGGTTTTCATGTGAAATAGTACAAGGAGCTGTGAAAAACGTGGTGATCTCCTTTGTTAGTATTTGTTACAATGTACAATCAGAGTTACCATTGTATTTGGGGCATGTATTTCTAGGTCATCTTTACAAACTTTTTGTTCTATATTTTTCCTTTCCAGATTTTTTCACAATGACATCCTCACGTGGACATTTGTGAATTGTGTCGCTGGCAGGTGGGTTTAGCAGGTCTGACGTGAAGTGGGCATGGATTGATCCAGGTACTGTGTGATATTATATTGGTGATGTCTGAGTGACATGCCTAGGCCATCAGGACAGTGGGATGGCAGTGTTCTGTCCCACACAATAGACCTATTTGCCATGGTATGTAGGTCCAATGGTGTCATGTATGTGTTCTTGTGTCTATGACACACGTCTTCCTGTGCCATCCATTCCCTCAAGCTTTTCATTGGTTTGATAATGAAAATAACTTACTTGTATGTAGCTGTCCCTGTGTTTCCTCATTGCAGGCCACTGTGCATGTGGTGAGTAGCATGCCTGCAGATACCTGACCATGATAAGTGGAAGGCTCCCTGAATGGGGACAGTTGTACTGACCTCTGTCTGTAATATGGGGTATGTTAATTTGGTAGGTCTGGTATGGGTATGTGATAAGGGTTTAGCTGATGACACATTGCATCAATCTCTTTGCCTATTTGGATAGACAAATTCTGACAGGTCCCTTACTTCAGTGGTCTGTGGGATGTTAGTTAACAACACCTATGCTGAAGCACAAAATTGTCAAGATTTACTTTGCTGTGTGATCATTGGCATGTGGTCAGCCTATGTGCAGCACTGTGCTATAAATGGGGATTGATGATTGTCCACTTCTATCATTGTGTATGCATTGAATCCAGAATCAAACGTATATGTGGCCTGCCCCTTCCCACATTTGCTACTTTTGTGTATGTCATTTGTAAACAAGAACTTTCACAGTTAACTTTTCAAAATCGATGAAATATGACTCTTAAACATATGTTGTGGTTTAAGTGTGTTTTTTTACAAGTGTTCAGGTAAATATTATGAATGGGATCAAAGCAATAAAGTGTAAACAGTAAAGGGTTCAGTCATGGTGGATGTAATCATCAGGGTAGCTGCTACAACATTTGGAGTGCAGTGACCTCCTATCTTGAAAAATGGACAGTGGTCGTAGAAGAGTCGATAGGGTGTATCATTCGCACACAAGGGCAACCAATCAGTAGAGGATCACTTCCTGGCAATGGTAGTTGTCTTGGCATCTGCTCCTCCCAACTGTTTGGGTAGATATCAACGTTCGTGGGGGGTTCTTGAGCTACAGAGGCAAAGGTGTCTGAGGCATGTACTTCCTCAGGCAGAGCCTCCGTTCCACTGACTGCCACAAATATAGAAGGGGCTAATGTTACATGGCCAATGGAAGAGGTTTGGTGTTGTGCACATACCCTGCTCAGGGAGGTGTTAATGTCTCTCAGCACCCCTGTTAGGGAGGCCCTGTTGGCATTGAGGGCCTCCCACTGTTGCATGACTTCCTGGTGGTTGTCCCTCTGCAGCTTCTTGCTGTCCCCCATCATGGCAAGCACCTGGCCCATCATGCCTTGGCACTGTTGGTAAGGTCCCAATAATTTGTAGATTGTGTCCTGCCCAGTTGTGTCCCTAGTAGCTTCAAGCCACTGGCCCACACCATCCCTCTCACACACCCTACCCCACATGCCTGCGCCATTGGCACAATTTTCCCACTGCCACTGGTGCCAGGTCCTTCATTGTCAGGGTTTTCTAGTTGTGACTTGTCACCTGTACTGGGGGGGCACATGATGTTTGTAACACTCCTTGGGACACAGGTTTGGTGGCGATAGGTTTCTTGGGATGTAGATGCAACAGGACTAGGAGGAGTTGATGTAGGCAGGGTGAGGTTGACAGTTGGAGACTGACCAGGTATCTCAGATGGGCCAGAGTCATCCTCATTGTCCACACTACCTCCTGAGGTCATTCCACCTCTTCCTGATGTCCTCCCTTGTGCATGGATAGCTGCCTACATAATTCACCCTGTCGACTATTCTTTGACACATCTACATTTTCCTGGTGATAGAAGTTTGCTGGGCACCAAACAGATGTGGCTCTTCTCTGATGATTTCATCCACAAGGACCCTCAACTCATTGTAAGTGAAACAGAGATGTTTTTGTGGGGACATGGTGGTGGTGTATGACATGAAAAGGTAATAAAAAGGGGTGACGAGGTGTGGGTGCTGTGTTGTGAGTGGGTGACGGATGGTGTCTGAGGTGTAGGGTATTAATTTGTGTATTGTGTATGTTGTGCAGGTGTGGGATGACTGTTTTTTGAAGAGTGGAGGGGTGCCTAATCTATGGTTCTTAATTTATATTTGCAACCTCTATTCTGCTGTCTGTGGTGTTCTGGTTGAAAAGGATTGTGGGGTGTGAAGGGGTGTGTTTTATAGTGCAGATTGGAGGTGTGTTGGGTGTGTGAATGTGTGTCAGTAGTGTGTAATTCAAATAATACAATGTGGTGTTGTGTATTACTGTGGTGACCGCTGACCATCACATTGGTTTTTCTGCCATGGAAGAACCGCTATTGTGATTTGTGGGTCGTAATACGTTCAATGGGTTTTTGACGGGCTAACAGTGCAGGTGGTGGAACTACATCTTTCCCGCCCTCTAGAGTCCTGGTGGTGTCGGGGTTTTGGCTGTCTTTTGGCGGGCTTCGTTGTGTAACTCGTAATATGACGGTCTGTATGACCACCAACATGGCGGTCTTTTGGCGGCCACCCCCGTGGTGGTCTTGCCGTCAGACCGCCGAATTCGTAACGAGGCCCTTAGTGCCAGCGTCATTCCATTAAAAGGGCACCATAGTCCCCTAGCTGCGAGTGCTGGTCCATTTACTTGACTTACTTAGAATGAACTAAAGCAAAGTATTAAAAGTGCAGGTATGCTGCTAAGAAATACCAGCATGTCCTATTTAAACTGCTACCACCTACTGAGAAGTGCCTGTACTTGCCCTGGGAAGAGATCCTAGGAGCAACTAAGGGCCCTATTCACAAAGTAACGTTTTCATATGTAGAGATCTCCTCACGTTTCGATCTACACCTACAACTAGCTATAAATCTTCTCAGGGATGGAATTCACCATTTCAGGTGTAGATGTGTAGAATAAGGAGTTTCCACCCCTCAAATGAGGGGTTAGAGACTTCTCTGACAAAATTTACAACTGAAAAGTTACTATTAGTAGATTTCTCCTATTTGTGGAGATCGCCACAACCAGGGATGAGATTTCCTACAGAAAGTAATAGGGAATTTGAACAAAATTAATTAGTTTCAATAAATAATAAGTAAATAAGTAATTAAGAATAAATAAATAAATAAGAAAATAGTAAATAATAAATATTATAATTGTAACACATTTCGCTAACTCCAATTCACAAAGGACTATGACAGTAACAAGGAACAACTCACTTCCATTAGAACTTAGGGGGTCCGCCAGGGGTAATGTAGCATCCGTACCGCCAACAGGCTGGCGGTACGGAGGCCCTTATTACGACCGCGGCAGTAGCGCCGCGGTCACACCGCCGGGGCCGGCGGTTTCCGCCGGCGGTGATAATCCACCAGGGCAGCGCTGCAAGCAGCGCTGCCCTGGGGATTATGACACCCCTACCGCCAGCCTGTTTCTGGCAGTTTGCACCGCCATGAAGAGGCTGGTGGTAAGGGGTGACCTGGGTCCCATGGGGGCCCCTGCACTGCCCATGCCATTGGCATGGGCAGTGCAGGGGCCCCCTAACAGGGCCCCGGCCAGCTTTTCACTGTCTGCATAGCAGACAGTGAAAAGCGCGACGGGTGCTACTGCACCCGTCGCACGGCCGCAACACCGTCAGCTCCATTAGGAGCCGGCACCTATGTTGCGGCCTCATCCCCGCTGTGCCGGCGGGCGCAAACTTGGTTTGCGCCCACCGGCCCAGCGGGGATGTCGTAATGGGGGCCGCGGGAGTGCGGCCGCACGGCGGTTAAGGGCGTAATGACCCCCTTAATGTGTTAAGATGTTTACGTTATTTTAATTAAATATTTTATCCCTCCCCTACCCTTTAGAGTATTATTTGTGTCACATTCTTGGATACAAAATAGGAAGCAGTGTATTTTAAAAATAAATGATCATTTACACTATATTGTATTAAAATGTAGTATGTATATTTAAAACTCAACATTTGGATATTTTTTTTTTTTAAATGTAATTATGAAAACAAAATTAATTCAAATGCAGTTTCATTTGTTTTTCAAATCAATTAGATTTTTGTATATGGTTATCTATGTGTTAGTGTTATTCTCATTGTCCATTGATTTCAATGGGAGTGTTTTGCAGTAACAGTGGTTAGGTTTGTATAGTGCTTGACTTACTCCAGGACTGGGCTGCAGTACACTCAAGCCTGTTGTGTCAGTAGTAATACAGCACTTGATATAAATGAGTGTTTGGAAATTGCCAGCATCTTACTCCAATGCGAGAGTGTTTTTTGCATTAGCCTCTCTCTCCCTAGACCCCATCTCCAGTTTCCCTTAGCCACACAAATGTTATAGTAATTACTTCCCAATTTCCATTTTCTCTCCATTTCTGCTTGTCCCTCACACAGTTACTACTAAAACCTATATCTATTTAGTGGATATGCAAGCCACTGGGATGGAGATCTTGTATAGGAAAGATAGAGTGGCAAAGCTGAAGATCTGCAGATGGAGGTTAGTGAACTGCATTTACATACTCAAAACAGTTTTCGTGAATAAGCTCATACATACTTGAATGCACAGATATCATTGGAACACTTTTACTTTGAGTGCTTGAATAATTAGTTGAACACACTGTGGCCCTCATTACAACCCTGGCGGTCGGTGATAAAGCGGCGATAATACCGACAACACGCCGGCGGTAAAAAAAATGGAATTATGACCACAGCGGAAACGGCCAACACAGACAGCCACTTTAACACACCGACCGCCACGGAGGTAGGAACAAGCACTGCGGCGGTAACCGCCCACAGCCAGACGGAAGACAGTGTACCGCCCACCCTATTACAACAAGCCAATCCGCCACCTTTTCAGGGGCAGTACCAACATCATGAAAAGCACGATGGAAACAGTACACAGAAGGGAAACAACTCACCTCTGGACAATCAAGGAACAACCATGACGCCATAGAGCCCGAACTACAGGTGTTACCCATGCTACCTCTTCCTACACCAGGAATACCAATGCTGGTGAAGACGACCATGGTGAGTACCGCACCTAGCACACAGGGGAGGGGGAAGGAAAAAGAGAGTGACACACACACACGGAACATGCAACACTCCCACTCCCACCCCCAACACCATAAACACAAACAGATGCAATAACATTGCATATCCACCCTGTACCCCTCAGGAATAATGCAAGGACAAAAATAATTGATTAAAGTGAGTTTAATAGGATACAATACTAGAAATTTGAGATTCAAAATCAAAACAGTATGTACATATATACAAATGGAGGGACACTGCCCAGTCCATATTGTCCGTGGGCCACAGGGCCATATCACATAGGCCAAGGCCCCACTTGACTCCTGCCTCAATACCAAGAGAACACTACTGGAGCATCAGGTCAAAAATACATAGGCACCTCAGGGGAATGGGGGTGGGGGGCACCTCAGCAGGAAGATGGTACCACATCACTGGTCCTGGAGGGGTCAATATGCCCTCTGCTTGGTCCTGGGGACTGCAAGGCCACAGTCTCTCAAGGGGGTGGTTTGCCCACTGCTTGGTCCTGGGAAGTGCAAGGCCACAGTCTCTCAAGCGGGTGGTTTGCCCACTGCTTGGTCCTGGGGAGTGCAAGGCTACAGTCTCTCAAGTGGGTGGTTTGCACACTGCTTGGTCCTGGGGAAAGCAAGGCCACAGTCTCTCTAGAGGACGGCTTCTCCACTGGTTCTGGAGGGGGCTTTGTGCCCAGTGATGCAGCACTTGGGGAGTGCCAGGTCACAGTCCCTCACCTGTGTGTCAGACCCACAAGATCTGCAGTGGGCAGGATGCATGACACTCCATGGAGGCAGGACTACAGTCCATCCACCAGTGGCTACGACTGCACAGTGGTGGTGGTGGTGGTGCACGTGGCGGAGCTGGCAGTGGTGGGGGGGAGGCTCCAGCCCCTCCCCTGCAGCCTCGGACGACCACCCACTGGGGCTGCGGCTGCTGGCAGTGGTGCTGACAGTGGTGCAGATGGCGCTGCAGGTGGCGGTGCAGGTGGCAGTGCTTGTGGCGGGGCTGGTGGTGGTGCTGGCAGTGGTGGAAAAGGCTCCAGCCCTTCCCCTGCAGCCTCGGATGCCTGAAGTGCTATGGTTGGTGTTGTGTGCTCAGATCCAGCTCCAGCACCAGGTCCCCTATCCATCCTGCCTGCAGTGGCCGGCCCTTTGTCTTTGCCCTTGGCAACTGACGGTCCCTTCTTGCCTTTGCCAGCTGGTGGTGCCTCCTTGCCCTTGGTAGCTGGTGGTGCCTCCTTGCCCTTGCCAGCTGGTGGTGCCTTCTTGCCCTTGCCAGATGGTGGTGCCTCCTTGCCCTTGGTAGCTGGTGGTCCCTTCTTGTCCTTGCCAGCTGGTGCAGGCACACTGCCAGTGCTGATGGGTGTCTCCTTGGAGCCTCTCACACCTGCAGTAGCTGCTGAAACTACAGTGGCCGTGGACTGGGTGACTGAGGTGCTGGCCTGGGTTCTGCCTACCCTGGCCCGAAGTGAAGAACGGGGCGGGGAGGGGAAGGGAAGAGGTCAAGGGTGGAGAGGAAAAGCTTTTTAGGGAAACTGGGGCGGGAAGAGGGTGAAGGTTTGGGAGTGGAGGAAGAGGGAGTGGTGGTTGGAGGTGTCTGTCTGCTGTGTTTGGGTGCAGGTGCATGGGCTGGATGCTGTTGTGAGGTGGGTGGCTTTTGGGTGCCTGAGTGCCTGCGTTTGTGTACTTTGGGAGGAGGGGGCACAGACACAGTGGGAGAGGACACAGGGGACATGTACATGGATGTGGGGGTGGTGACTGCCAGTGAGGGGTGTGTAGTGATAGGCATGATGGTGATGGGATAGTGGATGAGGATGTAGTGCATGCAGATGTAAGTGTAGACGCTACTGGGAGGGTGAACACTGGAGGCAGTGGATGTTGTTATGTCTGCATCTGGATGGTGTTTGTGTGAGTGCCTGTGGGATGATGTGAAGTGCTTGTATTTGCCTGAGCCACTCCTGTGTGTTGTCTTGGGTGCATGCTGGTCTAAAGGTGTGCTTGGGACAGGCTGGGTTTGAGGAGAATGGGACTGGGTAGAGGAATTTGGAGGGGGGGGGCTAGAGACAGGGACAATGGCTGCCATCATTGAGGAGACCAGAGCCTGGAACGATCTTTGTTGGGCCACCACGCCAGAGTGAATGCCCTCCAGAAATGCATTTGTTTGTTGCAACAGAGATGTATCGCAGGAGGTCAATAGACTCCTCACTCAGGGCAGTATGGCTGACTGGGGCTGTGCCTGAGGTGCCTGGGGCAAAGGAGATGCCCACCCTCCTGGGTGAGCGGGCACAGGAAACATGCTAAGAAGCTGCTGGGAGGGCGGGGCTGGTAAAGAGGCTGGCTGCTGTACCTGTAGTTGGGGTGGGCACAGAGGTGTCTGCCACCAGCAGGAAGCTACCATCAGAGGAGGTATCACTGTCCGAACTGTCCCCTCCAGACTCCCCTGTGGTGCTCCCCTCGCCCTCTGTCCTACTGGTGCGGATTCGCCCTCCAGGCCCATGTGGGATGCAGCTCCCTCCGTCGCAGGTGCCTCTGCTCCTCCGCCAGATGGTGATAGTGCACAGAAGGACAGGGTGCAAAAAAAAAAGGAGGGGAAGAGACAGATGATACACTTGGTCAATGCCAGCAACAACACCACTGTTGGCGTACACAACACACAGGGGACAGCCCTATGCAATAGGCGATCACTACCACTCACAATGCTAGTCACCAGGCCATGGAGAATAATGCCTAACAACAATAGCAGCATACCTGAGACCCACAGAACCCTGCCCAGTAGTGGATGCCCACTAGCATGTTTGGGGGTGGAGTGCAACAGACCCTGTCCAACATGGAACCTGTCCTGCAATGTTCAACATGTCCTCGGGCACCTACAGGCCCACATCCCCCACCCAGATAACACCCCACCACATGCAATATGCAGAATTGGAAACTGTACTCACCCCCTTGTGGCTGCTGTGATGCCCTCAAGTGCCCATCCAGCTCCAGATAGGCCATGCCAGTATGCGGAACATCAGGGGGGTCAGGGTTTGAAGGGCACCCCTTCCTCGTTGGGAGGCCATTCCCAGCTGGGCCTCCACCGCCTTCCTTGCCCAGCGTCTCAGGTCCTCCCACCGTTTGCGACAGTGGGTGCTCTGCCTGTCGTGGACCCCCAGGGTCTGCACATCCTTGGCGATGGCACGCCATATACCCTTTTTCTGATGGGCAGTGATCTGCAGGGAAATAAACATAGAATAATGCTATCAGTCATACCGTCTGGCCTGTTACACTCATGCCCCCACCATATCCCTCCCATCCCCTTACGCACATACATTGCCCACCATACTTGCAGCACTCTGCCCAGGACCCCTCAACCAGCCCCCCTTACATGAGGCCTTTGCCCATAGCACTCCAT
This sequence comes from Pleurodeles waltl, assembly GCF_031143425.1. NCBI lineage: Eukaryota > Metazoa > Chordata > Amphibia > Caudata > Salamandridae > Pleurodeles > Pleurodeles waltl. Next base: position 126,573,446 of record NC_090448.1, read on the forward strand.
GCATTCATGCCCCATGCATCGTGCACACAGTGTACTCACCTGTTGGTCTGGATGCCCATATAGCAATCGGTACTGGGGTAGGACCCCATACACCAGTCTCTCCAACTCCTCTGAAGTGAAGGCTGGGGCCCTTTCCCTAGAGACTCGAGCCATGGTCACTTCTAGACACAGGTCACAGCAGCACTTGCAGTGTAGGTCCTCTCCTGTTGAAGGTCAGGTAGCAAGTGAGTGAACAGATAAAAAATGGCAGTCACGTCCGCAGCGGTGCGTACCATCACCGCCAGCGTACATCTCCATTGGCCACTGGAACCTGTAGGGCCCAATGATAACCAATGAGGAGCTGCACGGCGGTTTTCGACCGCCTCCTGCATCGTAGCACAACGTCGGTGGAATTACCTCATTTCCACCTGTCCCTCCACACAGGACAGGCGTCCGACATTTCAGGGGGGGTCAGGCCATGGCACCTAACTGCTTCACAGCCGGCATAAGCACATTTTAGGGTATAAATATAAACATACTGTTTTGTTTCTGTTACAACATGCAATGCATTGTACAATGACGAAAAGTTGAATAGTGACCAGATGCTCATCGTTTTTTACCCCTAGAGTACAACCGCTGAGGGTGAATAGGAGATGGAGACATCCCCCGTGTACAGGCCCCTGGTGATCTTGGCAACAATGGAGGACAGGCACATTATCCTCACTTACAGACTTGATAGGGCCACAATCCAAGAGCTGTGTGCCCAATTGGAGCTAGGCCTGATCTCAGCTCACTGGGATCCCCCCTCTTGTGCAAGTCCTATCAGTGCTACATTTCTTGGCAAGTGGCTCCTTCCAAGTGACAGTGGCCGTGGAAGCAGGGATGTCTCAGCCAATGTTCTCAAACATGCTGACCAGAGTTTTTTCTGCCCTGATGAAACATATGTGCAGCTACATCGGTTTCCCCCAGGTGGAGGATTTGGCCACAGTTAAGGCTGACTTCTATGCAATGGGACATATCCCCAACATCATTGGGGCAATTGATGGTACACATATTGCAATTGCCCCCCACCCCCAGAGAAATGAACAGGTGTTCAGAAATCAAAAAAGCTTTCATTCTATGAATGTGCAGAATAGTGGGCTTGGCAGACCAGTACATCTCCCATGTGAATGCTAAGTATCCTGGGTCTGTTCATGATGCCTTTATCCCGAGGAATAGCAGCATCCCATATGTGATGGCTCAACTCCAGAGGCTCAGGGTGTGGCTAATTGGTGAGCCCTGGTCCCCACCAAGTTGATGTAGGTATATGGGTGTGGGGTTGGCCCTAAGGGTGAGTGTCTGGCTAACAGGTATCCCTCAATATTTGCAGGTGATTTTGGTTACCCCAACCTCTCATGGCTATTTACCCCCAGTGAGGAATGCTAGGACAAGGGCATAGGAAAGTTACAATGAGGCACATGGGCGTACAAGAAGAATTATTGAGCGCACCTTTGGCCTCCTGAAGGCCAGGTTCAGGTGCCTCCATCTGACAGGTGGATCCCTGTGCTACTCACCCAAGAAGGTGTGCCAGATCATCGTGGCATGTTGCATGTTGCACAACCTAGCCTTGAGATGCCAGGTGCCTTTTCTATAGGAGGATGGGGCTGGAGATGGGCGTGTGGCAGCTGTGGAGCCTGTGGACAGTGACGAAGAGGAGGCAGAGGATGAGGACGTGGACAACAGAACACCTGTCATACGGCAGTACTTCCAGTGACACTCAGGTAACACACTGCAACTTCACCTTCCATTGCAGTTTTGTATAGTTAATTTTCTCTAGGCAGGCTGCAGTTCCCACTACTCTGACCACTTACTGTACCCTTTGACATGTCTATTCACAGATCTTTTTGCCCTACTCTGGCTCCTGGTGTATTGACTGCAGCGCATCACAGGTCATACATATGTATACATAACTGTACAGTCGAATTGTAATGTCTACAGATTGTTAAATTAATACATCCTTAATTCATTTGACAGACTCCATACTTGTATTTCTTAAGAGGGTTTTTATTTCAGTGCTGAGAAGTAAATGGGGATGTGCAATGGGCTGGGGTGATGATGGAGGAAAGACCAGGATACAGTTCAGTCTGTTTGTACCATAGGTGCACTGCCCAAGGGGCATAGGAAGTGATGCAGTGGCAGTTCAAGGTGGACAGGGTAACAGAGTGAGACACAAGGGTGACAATCAGGAGAGTCCTATTCCTGGTGGGGGTCTTGGCAATGTTCTCTGGCTTCTACCTGGATCGCAAGGACCATTTGTGTGGTGGTTCTCCTTCTGCAGGGGTTGGGGTGCTGGTGGCCTGTTCTTTCTGTGGCTGGGCCTTCTGTCCACTAGCGTTGGCGGAGGTGGGGGGCTGTTCATCGTTGTGGCTAGTGTCAGGGGACCGTTGGTGTGCCACTGCCTCCCTCATGATGTTGGCCATGTCAGCCAGCACCCCTGCAATGGTGACCAGGGTGGTGTGGTTGTCCCTCAGGTCCTCCCTGATCCCCAGGTACTGTCCCTCCTGCAGCCGCTGGGTCTCCTGGAACTTGTACAGTATCTGGCCCATGGTCTCCTGGCAATGGTGGTATGCTCCCAGGATGTTGGAGAGTGCCTCTTGGAGAGTCGGTTCCCTGGGCCTGTCATCCCCCTGTTGCCCTGCAGTCCTCCCAGCTTCCCTGTTATCCTGTGCCTCTGTCCCCTGAACTGTGTGCCCACTGCCAGTGACCCCAGGTCCCTGATTGTCCTGTGTTTGTGGGGTGGCCTGGGGTCCCTGTAGTGATGGACACACTGCTGATTGACGTGCCCTGGGGACAGGGGTATGGACCCACTCGGTGGGTGCTGTGCTGGTGTTTCCTGAGGGGGGAGGCTCTGTGGTGGTATGGGACTGTGGCTGGGTAACCGACTGTCCGGAGGTCCCTGAGGGGCCAGGTATGTCATCCTGATCCAGGCGTGCAGAGCTGCTGTCATCACTGTGGATCTCTTCTCTGGGGGGACTGGATGTAGCTGGCACCTCCTCTCCAGTGACATTGTGTGGGGGACCTGTGGGGATGTAATGCAGAGTTATAGTTTCAGCGTGTATCATCTTGTGCATGGGTATGTTGCCCTCTATGGTTGATATTGCCATGGCAGACTGGCCTTAGTGAGAGTTGTTATTTAGTGGGCCAGGTGATTGTCTCTAGTGTGCATGCAGTGGTGATGGTTGTCCATGCAGGTCTGGCAGTGGTGTACATGCATTGGTATATCATGCAGGGCTTGGCATTGGGATGAGTGGGTTATGATGGTGGGGTGTGTGGGTAGTGGTGGAGTGATGGGAGTGAGGGTGGGGGTTTGTGATGGCATGCAGGTGGGGGGGTGAAAGTAGTAATGATTTGACTTATCAGAATCCAGTCCTCCAACTACTCCTGCCAGGCCCTCAGGATGCATTATTGTCACAACTTGCTCCTCCCGTGTTGTTAGTTGTGGGGAGGAGGTGGGGTCCACCACCAGTCCTCTGAACAGCTATCTGGTGTCTTGCAACCACGAAACGCACCTTCCCCGTAGGTCGTTCCACCTCTTCCTGATATCATCCCTTGTTCTGGGGTGCTTTCCCATGGCGTTGACCCTGCCCACGATCCTCTGCCATAGCTCCATCCTCCTTGCAATGGATGTCTGCTGCACCTGTGATCCAAATAGCTGTGGCTCTACCCGGATGATTTTCTCCACCATGACCTTAGCTCCTCCTCAGAGAACCCGGGTGTCTTTGTGGTGCCAGGGGTGTAGTGTGACTGGTGTGTGTGAGGGTGTATTGGGTGATGTGTTGGGGTGTGTGCTGTGAGGCGCGTGGGGGATGTATGGGTGATGGTGTTCTGTGGCTCTGGTTGTGTGGGTGCTCTTGGTGTCTCTCTCTCAGTTGTAAATTATTTTGAGTCGTAAAGGGTTGAGGGTAGTGTGGGTGGGTGTTTTATAGTGTTGTGGGTGTGGTGTGAGTATGGGTGTCAGGTGTGTGTAGTTTGAATTGTCCAATGTGGCGTTGTTTTGTATGTGTGTGTGTATTTTGAGTGCGGCAGTATGTACCACCAGTGGTTTACCGCGGTTGAATGTCTGCCACAGTGATTCGTGGATCATAATGCTGTGGGCGTAGTTCTGTTGGTGTAACGGTGTGGGTTTTGCTACCGCCAGTTTATCACTGACCTTTGGGCTGGCGGACTTGTGTGTGTGTGTCTGTATAGTGACGGATTTCTATGGTCACGGTATGTTGGCAGCAGTCGCCATGGCGGTAAGCGGAACTTACCGTCAATGTCATAATGAGGGCCTGTGTCTCTTCTTTTCACTGCACACAGCTTATAGTTTAAATAGGAGTGCCCTGAAGAGGTACATGATATTTATCACGTAGTTGGAATTTTGCAGGGCTTTCAAGTTGAGATGGGATTCTTTCCGTTTTTTTTACCAGGACTATTTCCTTGTTAAATTTCAGCAGTTCTGACCTATTGAGGCAGGGAACTAGCTTTTCTCCAAACCCAGCATGCAGAACAGTGTACAAACTCTCCTATCCTAAAGTGCAGCAGGTGCAGTCGCTCCAGCATCACATCCTCTCTTTGTGCAGTTCCAATGGGTGCAAAGCGGTCTTCTTCTTTTCTTCCATCCAGGTCCAGTGAATGCTGAGGGCCAACATGCTTTGAGTGCCATATTTATCCCAGGAAAGTGCTCTGAGGGGGCCACACGATCACTAGCCAATGGTCTATTGGGTCCCCTATGACCTAATGAAGAAGTTCCTGTGATGTTGGCATCTGTTTGTCACAGAATGCCACATTCTTGCTCCCTTCAAGATGACACAACACTTCCTCTGTCGTGATGAGCAAAGTAGCCCACCCTAGAGGTGTGGCTACCTAAGGCAACAGCCCATTGGTAAAATCCATTTAGGGTGAGTTTCCTTTCTCTGGCCCTCTCTCTGTGCTGTCTGCAGGAACAGAAGACATCCTGCTCAGGGGTGTTGGACCGAGCAACCCATTAAAAGCGGCTTTCCTTTTAAAACATGCCTCCGGGCTAAAGATGACATTTTGCTGCTATAGCACTGCCTTTTTCCTAAGGCTGGGAGTCACACATCTCCCATGGCGGTCAAAAACTGTGTGTGTGTATGTCTTTGTGGGGTTACTGGACAAGCAAAGCACAGAGTATCAACTTTTTAAAAGTTACCTACCTTTGATAGTGACATTAATTCTGACTTGGGTATCAAGTGGCATTTAATATCATGATTAATTTGAGAGCTTATATGACCCAGTTTGGTAGACCCAGTCAAAAGTTATCTGGGTTAGGGTGCCACCTGGTAACTTTGTTTTCGCCAATGGGGCTACCAACTTTAGTCACAGCAAAACGCCAATTTGAACTGTTCCTGCTAAGACATATCATAAAACCTATGTCTTACTGAACAAAATAAAGCTCCCTGTCATAGGATTCTACCGCCCTTCCTTAGGGGAGACTTACATTTAATGTTATGGGATGAGTGGCTTTGCCATCGGTGTAAATGGCAAAGTCAAACAAGAAGTGTAAACAGTGTCCTTCCAGTTTGCAGTGGCAGGCTAGCAGCCATTTTGTACCTTGTCACATGAAAGGTGGCACAAACAGTGCTGCAGCCTTGATTGGACACTAAGGGGGTTATTACAACTTTGGAGGAGGTGTTAATCCGTCCCAAAAGTGACGGTAAAGTGACGGATATACCACCAGCCGTATTACGAGTCCATTATATCCTATGGAACTCGTAATACGGCTGGTGGTATATCCGTCACTTTACCGTCACTTTTGGGACGGATTAACACCTCCTCCAAAGTTGTAATAACCCCCTCTGTCTTACATGCCGCGGGTACTCTGAGTACCATATACTATGGACTTATAAGTAAAGCAGGCTTTACCAATTGGGTGTATCACATTTGAGGTAAAACACTGGCAGTGAGGTCTGGTTAGCAGGTCTCAGTGCACTCTCGGAGTCAAAAAACAGCCGCATCGGTCCCAAAATTAAGGGGTGAACATGCAAACAAGAGGCATTTCCTTACAGAGTTGCAATGTATCAAACTCATTTTGCCAACCTTCAAAATATAAGAAACGTAGTGGACCAGAATTTATTCATTACCATGACATGTTGGTTTTACAGAGCTGCCTGGCATGCCTAACACGGATTCATAATTCGACATAGATGCTGAGGGCAGAAATGGTACATAATTTCAAAATAAATACAGTGATTATTGTTATTATTATTATTATTATTATTAATATTATTATTATGATTATGATTGTTATTCTTATATGTCTGATAATAATAATAATAATAATAATAATAATAATAATAATAATAATATTAATAATAAAAAATAACTAAGATAAATAAATAAACAAATACATTCATATAAAGTTTTTCTTAGGAGCCCACTTTTGAACAACTCCAGGGGTGCTGAATACCAAGTAATTTTGTCTTGATTTCACCTCTGCCTCTTTCTTCCACCACCCTACTCTTCCTGTCTCTTTCACTTTTTCTCTATGCTTTCTCCTTCTGTCACTGTGTTCCTATCTTTCTCTTCTTTCATTTTCTACTTTTTGTGCCATTCTGTTTCTTGCTGGGGGTCAAAATCTGATTATTAAAAGTAAGCTTAAACCCCCAAATATGAGTGCTGGTGCCCACTACCTGCAACCATCAGAATAAGATAAACAGTGCCAGAGAGTGACAACATATGTTTATGACAAAGAACACAGTTGGGGACAAATCAAAGCTGGTTCTAAAGTACCCATGACCTCGCTTTTGGTGAAAGTCTACAGAAATGAAGTAACACAAAGGAGAAAGAAGCGCAGAGGTTTCCCAATGTATAGAAATGCCAAACTTTATTCGCTGGACACTCTTGGGCTTAAAGTCTATCAGGCCACTTCAGCACCCCCAAGCACATGAACCTCATATAGTAGACAATATATTAATAAATATTGAGTTTTGATTCAGTAGTGTGGCAAGAGTGTCATATGCCATGGTGCAAGAAAGGTAACTAGCCCTTCTACTCCCAAACAATTGTGTTACAGCTGGCCCCTCACACTTGCAGACCCTGGTGCTGCTGCACCTGCTGCACCATTTCTAGCAATGCCCTTTTTATGATTGCCAGCTTTTCTGAATCTTAATGCCACCAATTCATATAGTAACTATAATCTAAAATAGTCTCCCTTTCATCACAAAGTAACTTCAGCAAAGTCTGGGGACACATTTTTAGGTAACCAAAATCTCATGCCCATTTTTCTGTGTAGTCAAGAAGGAGGAGGTTCACATTTTGAGCAAAAGCTCATTGACTCTTTGTTTCGATATTCACAGTTAATCAAATGAATAACCTATAGAAAGTTATGCTAGAGAATGAGATTCACATCGTAGGGTGGGAATAAACAAGTCTGAGTTGGTCTTAAAAAACACAAAAGGGTGATCACATACATAATTGCATTTTTCTACTGGAGACCTTTCTAGGATCAGGTTACACTGTATAATATCCTGTAAATGTTTGATTTAGAATAAAGTCGTATAAAATAAATAATAAATGCCCGAGTTTGAATGCAAAGTACATAGACGTGAAACGAAGACATACTACTCTTCCCTTTGGAAGTTATAAATTTCAGCAAATAATTCATACTTTGCATTTCATAGACAAGCCTGCCGATTTCCAATATATAAATGTGCTTTTTGACACCAAAAAAACTGCAGCAATAGAGACTCTGGACAGGAACGTGGAAGAGTGAAAAGTTACATGCAGAACTATCGTTGGTTTGATGTGAGTAACGGGGATGTTTCCCGCCAAGCGCTTCTGAGCGACTGAAAAGTGTAAATAAAAGGGAAACTCGAGTTGTCTGTGGTGCCCCTCACAACCCTGAGATGAACAGCATTCACTTTTAAACACTTTTTACCCATCTATAATTTTATACTATGTAAGGCTGCCGAAATGATCTACCCGTGGTACTCAAGGGCAGGGGAGTCATGGGGAGCTACATATAACATGGCCTCCACTGCCCCTCTTAGAGATAAAACAAAAACCCTGCCTCCTGCCACCCACCCTCATTATCATCTACATTGACTTCTTCCCAACCACATATGAAAATGCACCTGGCTTCCTGCCAGCAACCCCACCGCCTTCTGTGCCAGCCCTCCCCATTCCCACTCAAGACCCTGCTCAAAGTTGACAGTGGTTCTATGAAATTCGAGGGGCAGCTCGGAATCTGTTTACATTTGATTGGGGGCTTTCCAGAGACCTGCTTTGACAGTGAAATTTGGCGGCTGGTGCAGGCAGCATGCCACCTGCATTTTCCCTCCTACTTCACTCTGTGAGCACTTGAGAGATAGGAAGAAGGAATATATGCCCAACAGCTACCATTTGGCCACCTTGCTCAGTTCTCTGTAGACGCGGGCAAGCAACACAGGGGAAGGAAATACTTCCCCTTATGACATCACAATAGTGGAAACCAAATTGTATTTCCCGCTGTTGTTGCATCATGGCTGTGAATAACCTGTTTTCGATCAGATTAGTAAGAATAATAACTTTCCGAACTTCACTAAGCTTTTTTGTTAAATAATTATTGAAAACTAAACGAGTGCAACTGTAAAGTACCAGGAGAAATGTTGTTTTTTAAGTACACTTTAGCAGGTGAAATTCCTCACGAAAATGGCTTAAAATGGGAATTGTGCAATGTTATGGAAAAAAAACTCTCCTGCAAACAGAATTAGAGGAAGGTGGTAAACTTTACTAACTTTGCACACGTTGTGAAGCACAATGTTTGAGTTTGATATTCCTAATGGATTTACAACCAAAATCATAAGGCTAATTTAAACAATGAGGTACAGCTGTGTGAAAAAATGTGATTGGGTGTTGACACTGGATTTTGTAAATAAGGATATTGTCAACAGAACAGAAGGCCAATCATGTTATATTAAAATGTTTATGCTCTCTCAAAACAAATGAAAGCCTACAGCAACAAGCATAAATAAACATGATTTGACAAAACCAATAAGTCTCGCTTTGTAGATTTATTGACTAAGACAATTCTTTTGGCTGATGCTGTCCAGCACCCACAAAAAGCAGAATGCTATTTGGAGATGCTGTACACCACTGGCAAAAAGACTAGCTTTGTAGATTTATTGACTATGCCAATTCTTTGTGCAGCATCCACAGAAAGGAGAATGCTATTTGGAGATGCTGTACAGCACTGGCAAAAAAGAAAAAGGAGAAAAGGTGTGCCGATGCTGCTGTTGAGGGCTGCGTCAATGTGTCAGTGTTTTTGCACATTTACACATGCATGCATCAGCAACCATGCATGCGCCTATGGAATTACACTGATTCCCTTCTATTTTTATTATTTACTGACCTAAGGTAAGTAAGTAAGTAAGGTTGATGGCACTTATATCTGCAAATCAAAACAATTGTATTTTAAGTGGGTGAAAACATGTTTTTTGTGTATTGAAACTACTGGCAGCAAATGACACCTGCTGAACACTCCACAAAAAAATACATCAAGTTTGAAAAAAATATAGTGCCAGCAATGAGGAGGGAGCAATGAATGAGAGGGTGAGCTAAGCAAAAGGGAGTGGTTGTGGGATAAAGCAAAAATAAAGGTGGGGGAAAAGCTGCATACGAGGGAGAGAACAACATGTAACATGCAGGGCAGGGGGAGAAGAACACAAGGAAGAGAGCTAGAAAATACATGCACTCTCATGGAGTGCTAAAAAAATATATTAGGAAGTTATACATTTGGTTCACCCACATAACTTTCAAATTTTCTGGAAATCTTAACTGAACTATCACACCCATTTCCCTTAGGCCCTTCATGCATTTACCCATTTCCCACCATCTTTCTTCATCGGTACGGGAAATATCAGACCTAATCTTGAATGTAATCCCTTGGGCCTGAATGAACTTTACCTTTAGGGTAGAACCCAAGATGCTTTCTTCAACTCCGTATGACTGAAAATTTGCTAATATTTTCCGGGGTCTCTTCAATCAATCAATCATAGTATTTATAAAGCGCGCTATGTACCCGTCAGGGTTTCGAGGCGCTGAGAGGGGGGGGGGAGCGCTGCTGATTTAGCGGTTGAAGAGCCAGGTCTTGAGGAGCCTTCTGAATGCGAGGAGGTCCTGGGTCTGGCGAAGAGATGTGGGGAGAGAGTTCCAGGTCTTGGCGGCAAGGAAGGAGAAGGATCTGCCGCCGGATGTCTTGCGCTGGATTCGGGGTACGATGGCGAGTGCGAGGTTGGCGGATCGGAGTTGACGTGTTGGAGTGTAGAAGTTCAGTCTGGTGTTGAGGTAGGAGGGTCCGGTGTTGTGAAGTGCCTTGTGAGCGTGGGTCAGGAGTTTAAAGGTGATCCTCTTGTCTACCGGGAGCCAGTGGAGTTCCTTTAGGTGAGGGGAGATGTGGTTTCAGCGGGGTATGTCGAGGATCAGTCGGGCGGAGGCATTTTGGATGCGTTGGAGTCGTTTGATGTCTTTGGTTGGGATGCCTGTGTAGAGTGCGTTGCCGTAGTCAAGTCTGCTGCTGACGAGGGCCTGGGTCACCGTCTTTCTGGTTTCTGTTGGAATCCACTTGAAGATTCTGCGGAGCATTCGAAGGGTGTTGAAACAGGAGGAGGAGACGGCGCTGACCTGTTTGGACATGGTGAGGGCGGAGTCCAGGATGAAGCCGAGGTTTCTTGCGTGGCTGGCAGGGGTGGGCGGGGGTCCGAGGACGGAGGGCCACCATGAGTCGTTCCAGGCCGAGGGAGTGCGCCCGAGGATGAGGGCTTCCGTCTTGTCGGAGTTGAGTTTCAGGCGACTGTTGTTCATCCAATCGGCGATTGATTTTAGTCCCTCTTGGAGGATTGTTTTGGCCGTGAGCGGGTCTTTGGTCAGGGAGAGGACGAGCTGGGTGTCATCGGCGTAAGAGATGATGCTGAGATGATGTTGGCGGGCCAGTTGAGCGAGGGGTGCCATGTAGACATTGAACAACGTAGGGCTGAGGGAGGATCCTTGGGGGACGCCGCAGATGAGGTTGGTGGCTTTGGAGCGGAAAGGGGAGAGACGGACTCTCTGCGTTCTGTCTGAGAGGAAGGATGAGATCCAGTGGAGGGCTTTGTCTTGGATGCCGGCTTCCTGGAGGCGGGTCAGTAGGGTGCGGTGGCAGACGGTGTCAAAGGCGGCTGATAGGTCGAGGAGGATGAGGGCTGAGGTTTCGCCATTGTCCATTTGATGTCTGATGTCATCTGTGGCGGCGAGGAGAGCAGTCTCAGTGCTGTGGTTTCGTCTGAATCCGGATTGTGAGGGGTCCAGGATGGAATTGTCTTCGAGGAAGTGGGTGAGCTGAGTGTTGACGATCTTCTCGATGACTTTCGCTGGAAAAGGGAGGAGAGAGATCGGACGGAAGTTTTTGAGATCGTTGGGGTCGGCCTTGGGTTTTTTGAGGAGGGGTTGGATTTCTGCGTGTTTCCAGCTGTCCGGGAAGGTGGCAGAAGTGAAGGAGATGTTGATGATCTTGCGGAGTTCGGGGGCGATGGTGGCGTTGGCTGAGTTGAAAACATGATGGGGGCAGGGGTCCGTGGGGGAGCCTGAGTGGATGGTGTTCATGGTTGCTATGGTTTCTGCCTCGTCCACGTGGGTCCAGGCGGTGAGGCGGCAGTCGCGGGAGCAGACGTCGGGGGTGGGGTCTGGCGGTGGACCGGTGTTGAAGCTGTCGTGGATGGTAGCGATTTTCTGGTGGAAGAAGGTGGAGAGGTCGTCGCAGAGTTTCTGGGAGGGCGGGATGTCGTTGGAGTTGGCTTTTGGATTGGAGAGTTCCTTCACGATGCCGAAGAGCTCTTTGCAGTCGTGGGCGTTGTTGTTGATGCGTTCGGTGAAGTGGGCGCGCTTGGCGATGCGGATCCGTTGGTGGTGTTCGCGGTTGGCGTTTTTGAGGGCGACGAGGTTGTCGGGTGTGCGTTCTTGGATCCATTTCTTTTTGAGCTTCTGGCAGATGCTTTTGGAGGTGGTTAGATCGTCTGTGAACCAGGCTGGTTTTTTCTTTCCTTGGATGGCGGTGGGTTTCTTGAGAGGGGCAAGGGTGTTGGCGCAGTCGAGGATCCATTGATGGAGGTTGATGGCGGCTGTGCTCGGGTCGGTTGCGTCGGGTGGAAGGTTGTTGATGAGGGTGCTGGTCAGTTGGTCTTGGGTGACTTTGCCCCAGCGGCGGTGGGGAGGTAGCTGGATGCGGTGTTGCTCTGTGGTTTTCTTATAGGTGAAATGGACGCAGTGATGGTCGGTCCAGTGGAGTTCGGAGGTGTGGCTGAAGGAAACGTGGTTGCTTGAGGTGAAGAGGGGGTCAAGGGTGTGTCCGGCGATGTGGGTGGGCGTGTTGACTAGCTGGCGGAGTCCGAGGTTGAGGAGGTTGGAGGTCAGTGATGCGGTGTTGACGTCGTTGGCATTTTCCAGATGGTAGTTCAGATCTCCCAGGAGGATGTAATCCGGGGAGGCGAGGGCGTGGGTGCTTGCAAGGTCGGCGATGGTGTCGCTGAAGGGGGCTCTTGGTCCTGGAGGGCGGTATATGAGGGTTCCTCTGAGGGTCGTGTTGGGGTCCGTGTGGATCTGGAAGTGGAGGTGTTCGGCTGTCCTGAGGGTGTCGTTCGAGTGGGTGTGGATTTTGAGGGTAGCTTTGTGAGCGATGGCTATTCCGCCGCCGATTCCGTTGGTTCGATCTCTTCTGGTGATTTTGTAGCCGTCCGGTATGGCGATGGCGATGTCCGGAGACGAGGAGTCGTTCCACCAGGTTTCGGTCAGGAAAGCCACGTCAGGAGCAGTGGTGTCGAGCAAGTCCCAGAGCTCGATGGCGTGTTTTCGTGCGGAGCGGGTGTTGATGAGGATGCAGTTCAGGTGGTTGGGGTTGAATGTTTCAGTAGTTGGATTGGTCGTTCTGATGCAGGAGAAGTTGCAGGTACGGCAGGAAAAAGGTCCTTTAGTGTGCTTCGGGGATGCCCGGCAGCATTCAGTGGAGGGGCCGGGATTGAAGGCGCGGAGTTCGTTGATCGAGTAGCGGATGCGGGGGGCGCGAGGGCCAGGGGGTGTGGCGCTGGGCGCGGTCCAGGCGCGGACGGGCGCAGACAGGCTTGCCTCTGATGCGCCTCCGGCGCGCCAGAGGCGCGCCCGCTGCGCGGACGCGCAGCACCAGCCATTAAGAAGCGAGGGGGGAGGGAGGAGCAGCTGGGAGGTGGGAGGGAGCGGCAAATGGGGGCGCAAGGGGGGCGGGGCTGCAGGGAGGCAGCGGCAGGGAACGGGGAGCGCACAAGGGGCAAAAAACACTGAAAACTAGCAAAACTACAAGCAGTTACAAAGAGAAAATACAATCAGAAATACAATCAGAAATACAATAATGGCACAATACACGATCGGGGAGACAGCAATCAGGGGGGCACAAAGGGGGCAGAAGCGCCGGCGGCGAGGCGCTGAAAAAACGAAAAAGCCAAAAAACACTTACAGGACGGCGGAAGCGGCACACGGGTCAAGAGAGCCCACTAGCCACCAGGGATGAGGCGCAGGAGGATGCCTGCGGGTGGAGGAGGGCCTCGAACACGCAAACGGCAGCGTGCTCGTGGGACAGAGGCAGAAGGCAGCAGGTTGGTGCTGCGGTCGTGGGGGGCGAGCTCAGGACCTGAAACAGGTCAGAGTTCGCTCACTCGCGACGCGCAGCGCCAGCCATTAAGAAGGGAGGGGGGAGGGAGGAGCAGCTGGGAGGCGGGAGGCGGGAGGGAGCGGCAAATGGGGGCGTGAGGGGGGCGGGGCCGCAGGGAGGCAGCGGCAGGGAACGGGGAGCGCACAAGGGGCAAAAAACACTAAAAACGAGCAAAACTACAAGCAGTTACAAAGAGAAAATACAATCAGAAATACAATCAGAAATACAATAATGGCACAATACACGATCGGGGAGACAGCAATCAGGGTGGCACAAAGGGGGCAGAAGCGCCGGCGGCGAGGCGCTGAAAAAACGAAAAAGCCAAAAAACACTTACAGGACGGCGGAAGCGGCACACGGGTCAAGAGAGCCCACTAGCCACCAGGGATGAGGCGCAGTAGGATGCCTGCGGGTGGAGGAGGGCCTCGAACACGCAAACGGCAGCGTGCTCGTGGGACAGAGGCAGAAGGCAGCAGGTTGGTGCTGCGGTCGTGGGGGGCGAGCTCAGGACCTGAAACAGGTCAGAGTTCGCTCACTCGCGACGCGCAGCGCCAGCCATTAAGAAGGGAGGGGGGAGGGAGGAGCAGCTGGGAGGCGGGAGGGAGTGGCAAATGGGGGCGCGAGGGGGGCGTGGCCGCAGGGAGGCAGCGGCAGGGAACGGGGAGCGCACAAGGGGCAAAATACACTGAAAACGAGCAAAACTACAAGCAGTTACAAAGAGAAAATACAATCAGAAATACAATCAGAAATACAATAATGGCACAATACACGATCGGGGAGACAGCAATCAGGGGGGCACAAAGGGGGCAGAAGCGCCGGCGGCGAGGCGCTGAAAAAACGAAAAAGCCAAAAAACACTTACAGGACGGCGGAAGCGGCACACGGGTCAAGAGAGCCCACTAGCCACCAGGGATGAGGCGCAGGAGGATGACTGCGGGTGGAGGAGGGCCTCGAACATGCAAACGGCAGCGTGCTCGTGGGACAGAGGCAGAAGACAGCAGGTTGGTGCTGCGGTTGTGGGGGGCGAGCTCAGGACCTGAAACAGGTCAGAGTTCGCTCACTCGCGACGCGCAGCGCCAGCCATTAAGAAGGGAGGGGGAGGGAGGAGCAGCTGGGAGGTGGGAGGGAGCGGCAAATGGGGGCGCGAGGGGGGCGGGGCCGCAGGGAGGCAGCGGCAGGGAACGGGGAGCGCACAAGGGGCAAAAAACACTGAAAACGAGCAAAACTACAAGCAGTTACAAAGAGAAAATACAATCAGAAATACAATCAGAAATACAATAATGGCACAATACACGATCGGGGAGACAGCAATCAGGGGGGCACAAAGGGGGCAGAAGCGCCGGCGGCGAGGCGCTGAAAAAATGAAAAAGCCAAAAAACACTTACAGGACGGCGGAAGCGGCACACGGGTCAAGAGAGCCCACTAGCCACCAGGGATGAGGCGCAGGAGGATGCCTGCGGGTGGAGGAGGGCCTCGAACACGCAAACGGGAGCGTGCTCGTGGGACAGAGGCAGAAGGCAGCAGGTTGGTGCTGCGGTCATGGGGGGCGAGCTCAGGACCTGAAACAGGTCAGAGTTCGCTCACTCGCGACGCGCAGCGCCAGCCATTAAGAAGGGAGGGGGGAGGGAGGAGCAGCTGGGAGGCGGGAGGGAGCGGCAAATGGGGGCGTGAGGGGGGCGGGGCCGCAGGGAGGCAGCGGCAGGGAACGGGGAGCGCACAAGGGGCAAAAAGCACTGAAAACGAGCAAAACTACAAGCAGTTACAAAGAGAAAATACAATCAGAAATACAATCAGAAATACAATAATGGCACAATACACGTTCGGGGAGACAGCAATCAGGGGGGCACAAAGGGGGCAGAAGCGCCGGCGGCGAGGCGCTGAAAAAACGAAAAAGCCAAAAAACACTTACAGGACGGCGGAAGCGGCACACGGGTCAAGAGAGCCCACTAGCCACCAGGGATGAGGCGCAGGAGGATGCCTGCGGGTGGAGGAGGGCCTCAAACACGCAAACGGCAGCGTGCTCATGGGACAGAGGCAGAAGGCAGCAGGTTGGTGCTGCGGTCGTGGGCGGCGAGCTCAGGACCTGAAACAGGTCAGAGTTCGCTCACTCGCGACGCGCAGCGCCAGCCATTAAGAAGGGAGGGGGGAGGGAGGAGCAGCTGGGAGGCGGGAGGCGGGAGGGAGCGGCAAATGGGGGCGCGAGGGGGGCGGGCCGCAGGGAGGCAGCGGCAGGGAACGGGGAGCGCACAAGGGGCAAAAAACACTGAAAACGAGCAAAACTACAAGCAGTTACAAAGAGAAAATACAATCAGAAATACAATCAGAAATACAATAATGGCACAATACACGATCGGGGAGACAGCAATCAGGGGGGCACAAAGGGGGCAGAAGCGCCGGCGGCGAGGCGCAGAAAAAACGAAAAAGCCAAAAAACACTTACAGGACGGCGGAAGCGGCACACGGGTCAAGAGAGCCCACTAGCCACCAGGGATGAGGCGCAGGAGGATGCCTGCGGGTGGAGGAGGGCCTCGAACACGCAAACGGCAGCGTGCTCGTGGGACAGAGGCAGAAGGCAGCAGGTTGGTGCTGCGGTCGTGGGGGGCGAGCTCAGGACCTGAAACAGGTCAGAGTTCGCTCACTCGCGACGCGCAGCGCCAGCCATTAAGAAGGGAGGGGGGAGGGAGGAGCAGCTGGGAGGCGGGAGGCGGGAGGGAGCGGCAAATGGGGGCATGAGGGGGGCGGGCCGCAGGGAGGCAGCGGCAGGGAACGGGTAGCGCACAAGGGGCAAAAAACACTGAAAACGAGCAAAACTACAAGCAGTTACAAAGAGAAAATACAATCAGAAATACAATCAGAAATACAATAATGGCACAATACACGATCGGGGAGACAGCAATCAGGGGGGCACAAAGGGGGCAGAAGCGCCGGCGGCGAGGCGCTGAAAAAACGAAAAAGCCAAAAAACACTTACAGGACGGCGGAAGCGGCACACGGGTCAAGAGAGCCCACTAGCCACCAGGGATGAGGCGCAGGAGGATGCCTGCGGGTGGAGGAGGGCCTCGAACACGCAAACGGCAGCGTGCTCGTGGGACAGAGGCAGAAGGCAGCAGGTTGGTGCTGCGGTCGTGGGGGGCGAGCTCAGGACCTGAAACAGGTCAGAGTTCGCTCACTCGCGACGCGCAGCGCCAGCCATTAAGAAGGGAGGGGGGAGGCAGGAGCAGCTGGGAGGCGGGAGGCGGGAGGGAGCGGCAAATTGGGGCGCGAGGGGGGCGGGCCGCAGGGAGGCAGCGGCAGGGAACGGGGAGCGCACAAGGGGCAAAAAACACTGAAAACGAGCAAAACTACAAGCAGTTACAAAGAGAAAATACAATCAGAAATACAATCAGAAATACAATCAGAAATACAATAATGGCACAATACACGATCGGGGAGACAGCAATCAGGGGGGCACAAAGGGGGCAGAAGCGCCGGCGGCGAGGCGCTGAAAAAACGAAAAAGCCAAAAAACACTTACAGGACGGGGGAAGCGGCACACGGGTCAAGAGAGCCCACTAGCCACCAGGGATGAGGCGCAGGAGGATGCCTGCGGGTGGAGGAGGGCCTCGAACACGCAAACGGCAGCGTGCTCGTGGGACAGAGGCAGAAGGCAGCAGGTTGGTGCTGCGGTCGTGGGGGGTGAGCTCAGGACCTGAAACAGGTCAGAGTTCGCTCACTCGCGACGCGCAGCGCCAGCCATTAAGAAGGGAGGGGGGAGGGAGGAGCAGCTGGGAGGCGGGAGGCGGGAGGGAGTGGCAAATGGGGGCGCGAGGGGGGCGGGGCCGCAGGGAGGCAGCAGCAGGGAACGGGGAGCGCACAAGGGGCAAAAAACACTGAAAACGAGCAAAACTACAAGCAGTTACAAAGAGAAAATACAATCAGAAATACAATCAGAAATACAATAATGGCACAATACACGATCGGGGAGACAGCAATCAGGGGGGCACAAAGGGGGCAGAAGCGCCGGCGGCGAGGCGCTGAAAAAACGAAAAAGCCAAAAAACACTTACAGGACGGCGGAAGCGGCACACGGGTCAAGAGAGCCCACTAGCCACCAGGGATGAGGCGCAGGAGGATGCCTGCGGGTGGAGGAGGGCCTCGAACACGCAAACGGCAGCGTGCTCGTGGGACAGAGGCAGAAGGCAGCAGGTTGGTGCTGCGGTCGTGGGGGGCGAGCTCAGGACCTGAAACAGGTCAGAGTTCGCTCACTCGCGACGCGCAGCGCCAGCCATTAAGAAGGGAGGGGGGAGGGAGGAGCAGCTGGGAGGCGGGAGGCGGTAGGGAGCGGCAAATGGGGGCGCGAGGGGGGCGGGGCCACAGGGAGGCAGCGGCAGGGAACGGGGAGCGCACAAGGGGCAAAAAACACTGAAAACGAGCAAAACTACAAGCAGTTACAAAGAGAAAATACAATCAATAATACAATCAGAAATACAATAATGGCACAATACACGATCGGGGAGACAGCAATCAGGGGGGCACAAAGGGGGCAGAAGCGCCGGCGGCGAGGCGCTGAAAAAACGAAAAAGCCAAAAAACACTTACAGGACGGCGGAAGCGGCACACGGGTCAAGAGAGCCCACTAGCCACCAGGGATGAGGCGCAGGAGGATGCCTGCGGGTGGAGGAGGGCCTCGAACACGCAAACGGCAGCGTGCTCATGGGACAGAGGCAGAAGGCAGCAGGTTGGTGCTGCGGTCGTGGGGGGCGAGCTCAGGACCTGAAACAGGTCAGAGTTCGCTCACTCGCGACGCGCAGCGCCAGCCATTAAGAAGGGAGGGGGGAGGGAGGAGCAGCTGGGAGGCGGGAGGCGGGAGGGAGCGGCAAATGGGGGCGCGAGGGGGGCGGGGCCGCAGGGATGCAGCGGCAGGGAACGGGGAGCGCACAAGGGGCAAAAAACACTGAAAACGAGCAAAACTACAAGCAGTTACAAAGAGAAAATACAATCAGAAATACAATCAGAAATACAATAATGGCACAATACACGATCGGGGAGACAGCAATCAGGGGGGCACAAAGGGGGCAGAAGCGCCGGCGGCGAGGCGCTGAAAAAACGAAAAAGCCAAAAAACACTTACAGGACGGCGGAAGCGGCACACGGGTCAAGAGAGCCCACTAGCCACCAGGGATGAGGCGCAGGAGGATGCCTGCGGGTGGAGGAGGGCCTCGAACATGCAAACGGCAGCGTGCTCGTGGGACAGAGGCAGAAGGCAGCAGGTTGGTGCTGCGGTTGTGGGGGGTGAGCTCAGGACCTGAAACAGGTCAGAGTTCGCTCACTCGCGACGCGCAGCGCCAGCCATTAAGAAGGGAGGGGGGAGGGAGGAGCAGCTGGGAGGCGGGAGGCGGGAGGGAGCGGCAAAAGGGGGCGCGAGGGGGGCGGGGCCGCAGGGAGGCAGCAGCAGGGAACGGGGAGCGCACAAGGGGCAAAAAACACTGAAAACGAGCAAAACTACAAGCAGTTACAAAGAGAAAATACAATCAGAAATACAATCAGAAATACAATAATGGCACAATACACGATCGGGGAGACAGCAATCAGGGGGGCACAAAGGGGGCAGAAGCGCCGGCGGCGAGGCGCTGAAAAAACGAAAAAGCCAAAAAACACTTACAGGACGGCGGAAGCGGCACACGGGTCAAGAGAGCCCACTAGCCACCAGGGATGAGGCGCAGGAGGATGCCTGCGGGTGGAGGAGGGCCTCGAACACGCAAACGGCAGCGTGCTCGTGGGACAGAGGCAGAAGGCAGCAGGTTGGTGCTGCGGTCGTGGGGGGCGAGCTCAGGACCTGAAACAGGTCAGAGTTCGCTCACTCGCGACGCGCAGCGCCAGCCATTAAGAAGGGAGGGGGGAGGGAGGAGCAGCTGGGAGGCGGGAGGTGGTAGGGAGCGGCAAATGGGGGCGCGAGGGGGGCGGGGCCGCAGGGAGGCAGCGGCAGGGAACGGGGAGCGCACAAGGGGCAAAAAACACTGAAAACGAGCAAAACTACAAGCAGTTACAAAGAGAAAATACAATCAGAAATACAATCAGAAATACAATAATGGCACAATACACGATCGGGGAGACAGCAATCAGGGGGGCACAAAGGGGGCAGAAGCGCCGGCGGCGAGGCGCTGAAAAAACGAAAAAGCCAAAAAACACTTACAGGACGGCGGAAGCGGCACACGGGTCAAGAGAGCCCACTAGCCACCAGGTATGAGGCGCAGGAGGATGCCTGCGGGTGGAGGAGGGCCTCGAACACGCAAACGGCAGCGTGCTCATGGGACAGAGGCAGAAGGCAGCAGGTTGGTGCTGCGGTCGTGGGGGGCGAGCTCATGACCTGAAACAGGTCAGAGTTCGCTCACTCGCGACGCGCAGCGCCAGCCATTAAGAAGGGAGGGGGGAGGGAGGAGCAGCTGGGAGGCGGGAGGTGGGAGGGAGCGGCAAATGGGGGCGCGAGGGGGGCGGGGCCGCAGGGATGCAGCGGCAGGGAACGGGGAGCGCACAAGGGGCAAAAAACACTGAAAACTAGCAAAACTACAAGCAGTTACAAAGAGAAAATACAATCAGAAATACAATCAGAAATACAATAATGGCACAATACACGATCGGGGACACAGCAATCAGGGGGGCACAAAGGGGGCAGAAGCGCCGGCGGCGAGGCGCTGAAAAAACGAAAAAGCCAAAAAACACTTACAGGACGGCGGAAGCAGCACACGGGTCAAGAGAGCCCACTAGCCACCAGGGATGAGGCGCACGAGGATGCCTGCGGGTGGAGGAGGGCCTCGAACACGCAAACGGCAGCGTGCTCGTGGGACAGAGGCAGAAGGCAGCAGGTTGGTGCTGCGGTCGTGGGGGGCGAGCTCAGGACCTGAAACAGGTCAGAGTTCGCTCACTCGCGACGCGCAGCGCCAGCCATTAAGAAGGGAGGGGGAGGGAGGAGCAGCTGGGAGGCGGGAGGCGGGAGGGAGCGGTAAATGGGGGCGCGAGGGGGGCGGGGCCGCAGGGAGGCAGCGGCAGGGAACGGGGAGCGCACAAGGGGCAAAAAACACTGAAAACGAGCAAAACTACAAGCAGTTACAAAGAGAAAATACAATCAGAAATACAATCAGAAATACAATAATGGCACAATACACGATCGGGGAGACAGCAATCAGGGGGGCACAAAGGGGGCAGAAGCGCCGGCGGTGAGGCGCTGAAAAAACGAAAAAGCCAAAAAACACTTACAGGACGGCGGAAGCGGCACACGGGTCAAGAGAGCCCACTAGCCACCAGGGATGAGGCGCAGGAGGATGCCTGCGGGTGGAGGAGGGCCTTGAACACGCAAACGGCAGCGTGCTCGTGGGACAGAGGCAGAAGGCAGCAGGTTGGTGCTGCGGTCGTGGGGGGCGAGCTCAGGACCTGAAACAGGTCAGAGTTCGCACACTCGCGACGCGCAGAGCCAGCCATTAAGAAGGGAGGGGGGAGGGAGGAGCAGCTGGGAGGCGGGAGGCGGGAGGGAGCGGCAAATGGGGGCGCGAGGGGGGCGGGCCGCAGGGAGGCAGCGGCAGGGAACGTGGAGCGCACAAGGGGCAAAAAACACTGAAAACGAGCAAAACTACAAGCAGTTACAAAGAGAAAATACAATCAGAAATACAATCAGAAATACAATAATGGCACAATACACGATCGGGGAGACAGCAATCAGGGGGGCACAAAGGGGGCAGAAGCGCCGGCGGCGAGGCGCTGAAAAAACGAAAAAGCCAAAAAACACTTACAGGACGGCGGAAGCGGCACACGGGTCAAGAAAGCCCACTAGCCACCAGGGATGAGGCGCAGGAGGATGCCTGCGGGTGGAGGAGGGCCTCGAACACGCAAACGTCAGCGTGCTCGTGGGACAGAGGCAGAAGGCAGCAGGTTGGTGCTGCGGTCGTGGGGGGCGAGCTCAGGACCTGAAACAGGTCAGAGTTCGCTCACTCGCGACGCGCAGCGCCAGCCATTAAGAAGGGAGGGGGGAGGGAGGAGCAGCTGGGAGGCGGGAGGCGGGAGGGAGCGGCAAATGGGGGCGTGAGGGGGGCGGGCCGCAGGGAGGCAGCGGCAGGGAACGGGGAGCGCACAAGGGGCAAAAAACACTGAAAACGAGCAAAACTACAAGCAGTTACAAAGAGAAAATACAATCAGAAATACAATCAGAAATACAATAATGGCACAATACACGATCGGGGAGACAGCAATCAGGGGGGCACAAAGGGGGCAGAAGCGCCGGCGGCGAGGCGCTGAAAAAACGAAAAAGCCAAAAAACACTTACAGGACGGCGGAAGCAGCACACGGGTCAAGAGAGCCCACTAGCCACCAGGGATGAGGCGCAGGAGGATGCCTGCGGGTGGAGGAGGGCCTCGAACATGCAAACGGTAGCGTGCTCGTGGGACAGAGGCAGAAGGCAGCAGGTTGGTGCTGCGGTCGTGGGGGGCGAGCTCAGGACCTGAAACAGGTCAGAGTTCGCTCACTCGCGACGCGCAGCGCCAGCCATTAAGAAGGGAGGGGGGAGGGAGGAGCAGCTGGGAGGCGGGAGGCGGGAGGGAGCGGCAAATGGGGGCGCGAGGGGGGCGGGGCCGCAGGGAGGCAGCGGCAGGGAACGGGGAGCGCACAAGGGGCAAAATACACTGAAAACGAGCAAAACTACAAGCAGTTACAAAGAGAAAATACAATCAGAAATACAATCAGAAATACAATAATGGCACAATACACGATCGGGGAGACAGCAATCAGGGGGGCACAAAGGGGGCAGAAGCGCCGGCGGCGAGGCGCTGAAAAAACGAAAAAGCCAAAAAACACTTACAGGACGGCGGAAGCGGCACACGGGTCAAGAGAGCCCACTAGCCACCAGGGATGAGGCGCAGGAGGATGCCTGCGGGTGGAGGAGGGCCTCGAACATGCAAACGGCAGCGTGCTCGTGGGACAGAGGCAGAAGACAGCAGGTTGGTGCTGCGGTTGTGGGGGGCGAGCTCAGGACCTGAAACAGGTCAGAGTTCGCTCACTCGCGACGCGCAGCGCCAGCCATTAAGAAGGGAGGGGGAGGGAGGAGCAGCTGGGAGGTGGGAGGGAGCGGCAAATGGGGGCGCGAGGGGGGCGGGGCCGCAGGGAGGCAGCGGCAGGGAACGGGGAGCGCACAAGGGGCAAAAAACACTGAAAACGAGCAAAACTACAAGCAGTTACAAAGAGAAAATACAATCAGAAATACAATCAGAAATACAATAATGGCACAATACACGATCGGGGAGACAGCAATCAGGGGGGCACAAAGGGGGCAGAAGCGCCGGCGGCGAGGCGCTGAAAAAATGAAAAAGCCAAAAAACACTTACAGGACGGCGGAAGCGGCACACGGGTCAAGAGAGCCCACTAGCCACCAGGGATGAGGCGCAGGAGGATGCCTGCGGGTGGAGGAGGGCCTCGAACACGCAAACGGGAGCGTGCTCGTGGGACAGAGGCAGAAGGCAGCAGGTTGGTGCTGCGGTCATGGGGGGCGAGCTCAGGACCTGAAACAGGTCAGAGTTCGCTCACTCGCGACGCGCAGCGCCAGCCATTAAGAAGGGAGGGGGGAGGGAGGAGCAGCTGGGAGGCGGGAGGGAGCGGCAAATGGGGGCGTGAGGGGGGCGGGGCCGCAGGGAGGCAGCGGCAGGGAACGGGGAGCGCACAAGGGGCAAAAAGCACTGAAAACGAGCAAAACTACAAGCAGTTACAAAGAGAAAATACAATCAGAAATACAATCAGAAATACAATAATGGCACAATACACGTTCGGGGAGACAGCAATCAGGGGGGCACAAAGGGGGCAGAAGCGCCGGCGGCGAGGCGCTGAAAAAACGAAAAAGCCAAAAAACACTTACAGGACGGCGGAAGCGGCACACGGGTCAAGAGAGCCCACTAGCCACCAGGGATGAGGCGCAGGAGGATGCCTGCGGGTGGAGGAGGGCCTCAAACACGCAAACGGCAGCGTGCTCATGGGACAGAGGCAGAAGGCAGCAGGTTGGTGCTGCGGTCGTGGGCGGCGAGCTCAGGACCTGAAACAGGTCAGAGTTCGCTCACTCGCGACGCGCAGCGCCAGCCATTAAGAAGGGAGGGGGGAGGGAGGAGCAGCTGGGAGGCGGGAGGCGGGAGGGAGCGGCAAATGGGGGCGCGAGGGGGGCGGGCCGCAGGGAGGCAGCGGCAGGGAACGGGGAGCGCACAAGGGGCAAAAAACACTGAAAACGAGCAAAACTACAAGCAGTTACAAAGAGAAAATACAATCAGAAATACAATCAGAAATACAATAATGGCACAATACACGATCGGGGAGACAGCAATCAGGGGGGCACAAAGGGGGCAGAAGCGCCGGCGGCGAGGCGCTGAAAAAACGAAAAAGCCAAAAAACACTTACAGGACGGCGGAAGCGGCACACGGGTCAAGAGAGCCCACTAGCCACCAGGGATGAGGCGCAGGAGGATGCCTGCGGGTGGAGGAGGGCCTCGAACACGCAAACGGCAGCGTGCTCGTGGGACAGAGGCAGAAGGCAGCAGGTTGGTGCTGCGGTCGTGGGGGGCGAGCTCAGGACCTGAAACAGGTCAGAGTTCGCTCACTCGCGACGCGCAGCGCCAGCCATTAAGAAGGGAGGGGGGAGGGAGGAGCAGCTGGGAGGCGGGAGGCGGGAGGGAGCGGCAAATGGGGGCATGAGGGGGGCGGGCCGCAGGGAGGCAGCGGCAGGGAACGGGTAGCGCACAAGGGGCAAAAAACACTGAAAACGAGCAAAACTACAAGCAGTTACAAAGAGAAAATACAATCAGAAATACAATCAGAAATACAATAATGGCACAATACACGATCGGGGAGACAGCAATCAGGGGGGCACAAAGGGGGCAGAAGCGCCGGCGGCGAGGCGCTGAAAAAACGAAAAAGCCAAAAAACACTTACAGGACGGCGGAAGCGGCACACGGGTCAAGAGAGCCCACTAGCCACCAGGGATGAGGCGCAGGAGGATGCCTGCGGGTGGAGGAGGGCCTCGAACACGCAAACGGCAGCGTGCTCGTGGGACAGAGGCAGAAGGCAGCAGGTTGGTGCTGCGGTCGTGGGGGGCGAGCTCAGGACCTGAAACAGGTCAGAGTTCGCTCACTCGCGACGCGCAGCGCCAGCCATTAAGAAGGGAGGGGGGAGGCAGGAGCAGCTGGGAGGCGGGAGGCGGGAGGGAGCGGCAAATTGGGGCGCGAGGGGGGCGGGCCGCAGGGAGGCAGCGGCAGGGAACGGGGAGCGCACAAGGGGCAAAAAACACTGAAAACGAGCAAAACTACAAGCAGTTACAAAGAGAAAATACAATCAGAAATACAATAATGGCACAATACACGATCGGGGAGACAGCAATCAGGGGGGCACAAAGGGGGCAGAAGCGCCGGCGGCGAGGCGCTGAAAAAACGAAAAAAGCCAAAAAACACTTACAGGACGGCGGAAGCGGCACACGGGTCAAGAGAGCCCACTAGCCACCAGGGATGAGGCGCAGGAGGATGCCTGCGGGTGGAGGAGGGCCTCGAACACGCAAACGGCAGCATGCTCGTGGGACAGAGGCAGAAGGCAGCAGGTTGGTGCTGCGGTCGTGGGGGGCGAGCTCAGGACCTGAAACAGGTCTCTTCTGTCCTGGTTTCAATTTCAATGGGTCTCGATGAACCCTCTGTTTTTTTTGCCCCTAAGTCTACAGAGGAAGTTTCCTGTGGGCAGGCTTCAGCTAGTAAGTCTAGAACAAATAGTTTTACATCAGCCCCTCTGCAACTTCTGCCGCATCCAGGATTCTGATATAGTTCCTTCTTGAATTATTCTACATTTTCTCTTGCTTTGCTGGCAGCTCTTTTTCTCTCTGCCTCAACCGGGCTATCTCATGCATGTTTCCATTAACAGTTAAACTAAGTTCCTGAACTCTGTTCTCGGGTACCTCTGTGCACTGGACCAGACCCAACATTCTGTCCTTAAAGCTTCAACATGTCGTCTGAATGTCTCTTTGCTTTGCTTCTGGGGTTGAGAAGAGGTTGTCTTTGATCTCTTGCGACAACTGGCGAAACATCTCCTGCACTGCTCCCTAACCAACTAGGTCACTGCCACCACCACTAGCCATCTGATTATGCAATGAAGGCGACAAGGGTGGAGTGGCCCCTTCTCAATCAGATCTACCATATCTGCTACCCCCCCCCCACTCCCTTCACTTAGAGTCAGATTCTTCGCAGCCAGAGGCGTAAACTTATTTGTGACTGGTATATGTGGGTGTATCATAGATGTTTCTATGCTATTGCTTGCCACTGTCTCTTCTGACATTAGTAGTGGAATAGCAGACTCAGCATCTGAGGTGTGCACCATTACGTCATCTACGTGTAATGCTATTTTTCTAGAAAAAGCACTTATTGCGAACTGCCTTATTTCCCTTTTTAATCTCAAGCTTTAAGCCAAAGGCTCAATATGCAAGTCAAAAAGAGTAGGTGACAGAGGACAACCCTTCTTAGTCCCCCTACCTATTTTGACAAATGAAGTGAGGCTACCATTGACTAAAATCTGAGCACATGGCATACCATAGATCTTGCCCAGTACATTCCGGAACTCATTCGCTATTTCCAAAGTTCTTCAGCACACCTGCTAAATATTTCCAATTGACTGTGTCAAATGCCTTGGCCACGTCAAAGGTTACAACTGTCAGGGGGATTCCTAAGGTTGTAGCTAAGTCAATTGATCCTATCAAGGTATGAGTCAGTTCCCTCAGATGACTCCCAGGTAAAAAGTAGGCCTGGGCGGAGTTCCACTTTCTTTTTGGCGCTACTGCTTCAGAGTACATAGGGGCCCATTGTATTTAATGTTATGCCCCCTTTTAACGCCTGCCCTGAGCAGGCATTAAAAGTCCTGAAAAAAATGGTGCAAGGAAATCTCTTAGATTTCCTTGCGCCATGTTTTCAGCCCCCCTAACAGGGGAACATCCCCTTTGTATACATGGCGCAGGTGTAATGTAGCGCAAAGGGTTACAAAGTGGCTCAATGCATGCATTGCTCCACTTTGTAAAAATGGTGCGCTGTTTTTGAGCATCTAACACCACATTAGCATCAAAAAATGATGCTAATGTGTCTTTAGGATGGCACTAGGGGCTCTTAAATCAGCCCCATATTGTTGCAAATGAAATGTAAGGTCGAATTCACAAATCTCACAAATTTTCTGAGTGTAATTAAATTGTGTCCAGGCCCTGTTGTAGACCAAAACCAACATTGCACAAGTGCAAGTAAAATTTCTCCCAAGCTGAGTATTAGTTAAATTGAAATCCATGTACTTGCAATGTTTTTAAACAGACACATCCTTAGTATGAAAGAGCCCAAGAAAGCACAAATTTGTCACTTACTTTTTAAATGTGTGCATCTGAATAAAAAGGACAGTGAAAAATATGAATTAAAATACCCTGCACAACATCCCAAAAAGCACGCCAATATGTTCTGTATGCTAGAGTGACAGCAGAAGAACGGATGCTGGGTGTCCAATTTATTTGGCAATGGCATACAAACATGGGGACCACAACCAATGTTATGCCAAGTTTTACTGTGACCCACATATTCGCACTGATCGCTACATGTCACAGTTTAGAATCCCAGTAAGGTCGATTCAGCATCCGGTCCTTCCGAGGTCGGTGCATTGAGTCGCATTAGTTGTTTGTTTTACAATGACTAGAAGCAGCAAAAATGTGCTATAAAGCCCAAGTGCTACATAAACAGTGTTTTTATTATTATCTATGTTAATGCGCTTCTAATTGTTTAGTGTCTGTGCACGCCCTATAAAAAGATTAAGGGCCATATTTATACTTGGTTTTTGCTGTTTTAGCATCACTTATTTTGACGCTAAAACCATGCTGACCTAACTCCATATTTATATTTTGATGCTAGACCCATCTAGCGTCAAAATATTGGAGTTAGCGTCATGTTGTGGATGCGACAAACTATCTTGCGCTAATTAGATGCAAGGTAGGCATTCCCGTCTACAACATGACACTAAACCCATGGTGCCATATCTATCCTCCAGCACAAAAACAATGTGCACAGAGGAGGCGGACCTAAATAATGGTGCTAAGTTTGCTTAGTGCCTTTATTTAACCCCTGGGTCAGACCAGGCGTTAGGGTACCTGCGGACCCATTGCCATGGCCAAACATCATGGGATGGGCCCCCAGATGGCCATCCCAAGCCCCGGCAACACCCCCACCACACCAGAGGGAAACCACAGGATGGGGGACCCCATCCTGGGTAAGTATAGTTAAGTTTTTTTTTCTTTTTTGGTGTGCCATTGGGGGCCCCTGACATGGGGCTCCTTGCCTGGCACTGGGTCTTATATTGCCTTGCCCAGGAGACACTGGTCCCCTGTGCTGGGCATTGGGGTGGTGGGCATGACTCCTGTCTTTTCTGAGACAAGAGTCATATTTGGTTGCTAGTGCGTCAAAAAAAATGACGCTAGGCAGGTTAGCGGCATATTTATTGCCGCTAACCAGCCTAGCATAATTGCTAAACCACTAGCACCTTTGTCCCTACCGCCATTCTGCTCCCCGGCTAGTCTCTTTATTTTTTACGCTAGCCATTCCTTAGCGTCAGTGTGCTGCAATCCATAGATATGGCTACGCTATGGAATGGCACTAGCAGGAGCTAAGCAATTCCACGCAAAACTGTGTTAGCGGTTTTGCATCAAAAAGTATAAATATGCACCTAAATGTCACATATTTGTGCTGTTATACAATATTCAATCGCTGTGCTGAGCTTTCTGTTGCGAGCGTTTCCGAACAACACGGAGAAAAACAAGCATAGGTCCCAACCTGTCCTCGTTTCATTCCATCAACATTCCTACATCATTGTTTCAAAATGGCTGAAAAAGTAACGCATTCACTTTAGAAGAGGTTATTAGGCGGTTAGTTTCCTAGATGCAAATCGGGTTCTGAGTCGTTGACTTCTGTGGATACAGAATACGTGTGTTGTGATACAGTCGATTTATGTCGGAGAACAACTGCATATCTAAGCGGCAGGTACCTGTGAAAGAGGTAAACGTCTGGGGGACGGCTGGTGACATAAAAGCGTCGAAGCTAACCTGAAGAAAATGCGGCACATAGGCCTGTCGCGTTTTCATAGGTTGCGTGTCGTTTTTGTGTGTTTACTCAGACAACTTCTGTTTTCAAAATGCGCTCTCCGTAACTTCGGGACGGCACATTCTTCTGTGCGAGAGTCAGCGGCGTGGAGAGTGGGGCTCCAGGGACCATCAGCAAGTGTTGGTCAGGCCTGAGCATCTGGTGAAAGATTTATGGAACAGCGTGCCTGCTTCACAGGGAGGGGGGGGGGCAGCTACCTGTGTGGGAAGTTCAAATGTTACATTGTTAGATTATCTTACCTAGTAGGAATCAGGGCAGGAATGCGTTTGTCTGGTTCAAAATGTCTTTGTTTAGATGTACGCGTGATTGTCAGGCTGTGCCGGCATTCCCACTTTAGATGGAAATCAATAGACATTTCAAAACAGAAACATTTAGGACTGTATTATTTTGTGCTTCGTAGCAACCTGGTCGTGAACAGCGTACGTAGGTTGTGTTCTCGAACTAGTGAAACTCGTAAAGCAAGCATTGGCAGTGCAAATTCAGAAATGCACACGTATGCATGTGTTTGCACACCTTAACTATTTTAAAGCCAGAATTTCTGCCATTGCCAATGCTTACTCATGGAACGTGACAATCTGCAAGATCCCAGTCCCAGACTTGCGGTTGCATCCGTGGGAAAACTATCAGTGCCTAGAATTTTTGACTTTTTTTTTTAGTTGTGTGTTTGGGACATTTTTATTCCACCGCGTGGTTTGGGCGAAATTCATGCTTTTACATTTCATGCAGTTGTGAACTTAAACATAATTTTTGTGCAGTTATGAAGAGCCCACGTTCATACAGGCAGAGAAAAACATTGGTACATAGGTTCACACTCATTAACATTGACATGGGACGGGGTGGGGTGGGTAAAAACTGGTGAGGTCCATGGATATAGTGCAGTCACAACGAAGTCCCCACAGGAGAGTGAGAATGAAACACCAGGTCTGTGGTTGTTACAAGACGTAGCTATTTAAACCACACAAGTTCCATTAAGGGAAGAAAATGGCAGTTCTGTAGACGTTGATATGAGAAGAAAAGAAGCAAATTATGGCAACACAGCTCACAGTTCGCAGAATAAGTGTCTCTTGAAATGCCTATAGAACAAGGTACATTTTAGTCAGATTCCTCAACCCAACCGCAGTGGTGTAGCAAAGGCCCCTGCAGCCCCTGCGGTGCGGGGGTGGGTGGGGGGGAGGGGGTTGAGGGGGGAGGAGCTCCAGGAGGACACCTCAGCTCAGTGCTCTGGCCTAAGAGCTCCGTGCGTGAGTTTGGGGGGGGAGAGGGGGGCTCGATATACAGTGCAGGGTGGCCCCTTCGAGTTTCATTACGCCACTGCACCACCAGTGATTAATAATTGCAGAATGAATTGTTTCCAGCAAAGGTTTTGTAGTTACATCCCTAACCAAGGCGGGCACCCAGTGGCAGCAATCCCCCCCCCCCCAGCATACTTTGGCAAATCATGTCATCTACATCCACTTAAGTCAAGCTTCACCTATGACTAATAGAGGAAGAGGAAATACAAGCAGCTTTGCAGTTTGAGATTGCTACCAATTACGCAACACCCAGCCACCACATAAGGCATTGTCCCTGCCAGGGTATCTACCACCAGCAAAGCCCCATAATCAACTCCAGGCAACTCATTGTAGGGATGAAAGGTCCAGGACCACAAGCAGGTCAGTCCCCCCTTCAGCCAAACCTTGCCCACAAAGATCAAAACCCCGACAGGGAGACAGAACTAGCAAATTAGTAACATTTCTCGGGTAGCCCAGTTATATTTCGCTCACACTCCCGCCACTGGGCGATGAGGTAACTGGCGAACTCGGAACAAAGAGGCTGAACTCATGCTCTGCAGTGCCTGTGAAGGACTCCATCCTCAGTGCCTTCAGATGATGTCACCATGCCCCCTCGCAAGCACAAAGCGATAGCTGGCCACTACCACCATGCTGCTCTTGCCCATGGAGCGACTAATGGTGACCCTCTCCAATAAGCAGGGTACACCTAGTCAGTAGGCAAGGGGAGTCAGAAAGGATGCCACATGACGTCACTGATGCCATTCCTTCTGCTTCATCTGCTCACTCCAGATGAAGGGGCATAAACACGAAGTAGAAAACTTTGCCAGTTTGCTGGTTTGGGAGGTGCCTGTCTTCCTCGCTGCTCGGCGTCATATTTGCAAAAGGACTGTTTTCAATTTTGCTGATTTTATGTTTTAACTTTCGCACTTTTGTTTTATTTTACCTTGCTTAACCAATATATATTTCCTCACTGGGGAGCCTATATAGGACTGCAGGGTTGCTGGGCCCTTGTTTTGTACCTTTTCGGCATGCCCCCTCGAAGATGTGTCAAAGACAAGCCCGTCTGCCCCCGTCCACACCTGGATTGCACTGAAGGCCAGAACCCCTGTTGCTTTCACCCTGCAATTGGCCACCAGGAAACAATATTCTGTTAAGGAACTGTGGGCCAGATGTACATAGCCTTTTGCGCCTCGCAAACGGCGAAAAACGCCGTTTGCGAGGCGCAAAAGGCCTCACGCGATGCAGAAACACATTTTGCGAGTCGGTACCGACTCGCAAAATGTGTTTCAGACTCGCAAATAGGAAGGGGTGTTCCCTTCCTATTTGCGAGTCGCACCGCGATGTAGAGTTGATTTGTGACCGCGAAAGCGGTTGCAAATCAACTCGCAGTTACCATCCACTTGAAGTGGATGGTAACTCATTCGCAAACGGAAAGGGGTCCCCATGGGACCCCTTCCCCTTTGTGAATGCTCACAAAATTATTTTTTCAGAGCAGGCAGTGGTCCTATGGAATGGAATGGAGCCGGCGGAGTTGCAGGGGTGCGACGGGTGCAGTGGCACCCATCGCGATTTTCACTGTCTGCAAAGCCCCCTGTTAGGGGGCCCCTGCACTGCCCATGCCAGTGGCCAGTGGCCCCACGGCACCCGTTCCCGCCATCCTGGTTCTGGCGGTGGACACTGCC
This sequence comes from Pleurodeles waltl, assembly GCF_031143425.1. Classification (NCBI taxonomy): domain Eukaryota; kingdom Metazoa; phylum Chordata; class Amphibia; order Caudata; family Salamandridae; genus Pleurodeles; species Pleurodeles waltl. The sequence continues at coordinate 126,605,196 of NC_090448.1, forward strand.
AGAAACAGGCTGGCGGGAAGGCGGTCGGAATCCCCATGGCGGTGCTGCAAGCAGCGCCGCCATGGCAGATTCCCTGGGCCAGCGGGAAACCGGCGGGAATCGCCCAGGAAGCACCGCCAGCCTGTTGGTGGTGCTTCCGCCGCCCTCCGCCATGGCGGTCATGGACCGCCAGGGTCAGAATGACCCCCTATTTGTGCTAACGGCAGTTTCCAAGTACATGTAGATCTTGATTCAACAAGGCACTCAGGTGTCAGGATGTTTTTCCACCTCTAATAATCAAATGACTACAATGCGGTGTGCGCTTATAAATGCCCGCCGACGGGTCTCCGTAGTTATCTGGTTTTATTGATGGTCATCATCTCGACACAGTCTTTGTAAGTCTTTGTAAGCGAAACCTGGTTGAATGCATCCTCCAGTTCTGACATAATAGCTGCGACCCCTTTGGATTATTCTATTTATAGATTAGATAGACCCCTGAAAAGGGGTGGCGGCTTAGGCATTATCTATAAAGATTTCCCGAAAGCCACATTTGACACAGCGTTATCCTCAGATTGTGAAGTGCTGGCTTTTTGCTTTGAGCTTACAAAAAAACAATCTTTCAGGGAATTGTTCATTTACTGCCCACCTGGTCCTACACGTGTTTTTTTCAAATCTTTTGGCCCACAATTAGAAGCTGGGGTTGCGCTGATTATTTCATCATCGTAGGGGACTTTAAATTTAATCTTGAGGTCCCTGAAGACAAAGACACTGTGACTCTCCTGGAAACTATTAACACTCTTTACTGGATACGCTCACCCATTTGGCCAGCCATTCCCTAGACAGGATCTTCTCAAGTAACCCTCATATGTCTGTTAAAGACTTCATGCTGCTATCTTGGTCTGACCACCTTGCAATTCCGTTTGCAATTAATATTTTCCAGATAGCCCAACCTAATTAGACACATGGCCGTCCAATCAGCTACGGTGCCTGGAACAAGATTGAAGCAGGCAACTAACTCAGCAACATTTATGCCAGAAACATAAATTCTCCCAGGATCCTGAACAACCCATGCTGGAGTACTCAGAATGGTTAAACTCAGCTATTTATAAGCTAGTGTCCCTCAAATAAACTAACACCGGTAGAAAAAAGACCTCTGTGCCATCGTTTAAAGATGCACTCCATCAGGAAAAACAAAACTGTAGAAAGCTTGAAAGAAAATGGAGGTCACATTACTGTGAACTTGAGAAATAAATAAATAAACTTGCTATGACCAAGTATAAAGATCTACTTACAAAAAGAAAAAATGGCCTACTACATGCAGCTGATCGAATCAGCTAAAAATTCCACTAGGGAATTATTCCAGGTGATCACGAAACTCACCAAACTTCCCGGCAACAAAAGAGCAAGCAGTAGTCAACTTTTTTGTGACTCGCTTGCACACTGTTTTTGTGACAAGGTCGACCAACTCTGTTTGAATTTTGCCACCAATCAAAATCTAACCTCTAGGGATGATACCTATACAAATCTGGCCACTGATGTCAAATTAAAAACACATGATGACCTTGAACAAATAACTTTTCTTGAATTCTCCTCAGTCACACCTGACGAGGTGATCAGGCTGATTCTCTCTACCAAATCAGGGTCTCCATCAGGCCCTTGTCTGCATTCAATGGTTAAACTGATTCCAGGAGCCATAGCTCCTAACTTAACCAGCATCTTTAACTCAATGTTTGTGACTGGGCATTTCCCATCACTTTGGAAAAAAGGCCTACATTTTTTCTCTTTTGAAAAAATCAAGCCTAAGCCCTGAAGATCCTACTATGGCCCCATTTCCTGCCGTCCATTTCCCACAAAAATTGCATGGAACATGATGAATCAGCAACTGGTGCAGTTCATCTAGGATAACCATCTTCGGGACCCAATGCATTTTGGGTTCAGACCTGGACACAGTACTGCGACTGCTCTGATCAAGGCAACCGAGGAAATAAGGGCAGCATTAGAAAAGGGAAGAACAGCTGCCCTTATTCTCCTTGATTTGTCGGCACCTTTGACAAGGTCGACCATACTGTTTTCATTGACCATCTTGAGGAGTTAGGGATTAAAAAGAAGGGACTCTCACTTCTGAGTTCATTCTCGGAAGGAAGGAAGAGAGCAAACTGTCACCCTGGAATCATTCACCTCTAAACCTTTTCCTCTTTCATGCAGGGTTCCAAAAGGGTCCTCTCTTACCCCTACATTGTTCATCCTTTACGTAACAGACCTAGCATTGCTGGTTCAATCCTTTGGATTCTCCCTTACCTCCTACGCTGATGATACACACATTGTGTTATCAGCATTTAATAATGTGAACATCATTAGTGTTAAGTTCCATGACTGCCTGCATGCAATTAGTGTCTGGATGAGCAATCATTGCCTAAAGCTAAACTTGGGTAAGAGGTGATTCTTTTTTTGGGAATAATCTGCAGTTTTGGGCCCCATCCTCTTTGTCACTGGAAATGGGACCACTCCGATTTCCAGTAAAAAAGAACATAGGAGTTGTGATTTATGATAGACTAAATTTTGGTAATCAAATTGGTGGACTCATCCTCATTTAACACCTTAAAGATGATTAAGAAAATTCTTCTATTCATCCACACAGATGCTAAGAAAACCGTAATTACAACCCTACTTTTGTTAAAAATAGACTATTGCAATGGGTTGTACCTAAATTTGCAAGTACAATAGCTGAATACATTGCAAACCCTGCAAAATGTGGCATCCACATTGCTCTTAGTTGTTCCCAAATTTCAATCAGTCTGTCAGACCAACAGAAGGCTTCATTGGCTGACAGTAAGGACCGCATAACATTTAAGGCATTCTGCATAGCCCACAATGCTTTGCATGATATTGGACCTGAATGCTTTAGACAAGCATTCAAATGGTACAAACCCAGCAGAAATCTACGATCGATGGGGCAAAAAAAGTAGTCGTCCCCAAATTCAAGAGTATGAAATGGGGAAGGAGAACTTTTGTTACCAGGGCCACCAAAACGTAGAATCTGCTTCCACTTCATATCAGAGCCATTCCCTCCCTGTTTACCTTCAGAAATGAGCTGAAGACATGACTTTTTAATAATTGATTTTAATTAGGGCTTCATCCAGTAGTGGTCAAGCCTTTTGCTAGTGCCAAGACACTTCAGGATATACGAGCACTCTACAAATTGCTTAACATGCCATAACATACCATACCATACCATACCATACCATACCATGCCATACCATACCATAACATAACATAGCATAGCATAATGTAGGAAGTTTGCTCTGTATATACTATTTCAAAGTAAGAAATAGTGTGCACAGAGTCCAAGGGTTCCCCTTAGAGGTAAGATAGTGGCAAAAGTAGATAATTCTAATGCTCTATTTTGTGGTAGTGTGGTCGAGCAGTAGGCTTATCAGAGGGTAGTGCTAAGCATTTGTTTTACACACACAGGCAATAAATGAGGAACACACACTCAAGGACTTACTCCAGGCCAATAGGTTTTTATATTGAAAAATGTATTTTCTTAGTTTATTTTAAGAACCACAGGTTCAAGATTGACAGTTAATACTTTAAATGTAAGGTACTTCACTTAGATACTTTAGGAACTTTGAATGAAAACAATATCATGTACAGTCTTTGTAAAAATGGTAATAAGCTTTTTTCAAAGTGGACACAGTGCAAAAATCAACAGTTCCTGGGGGAGGTAAGTAAAGGTCAGTTTTGAAGGTAAGTAAAACACTTACAAGTCTCAAGTTTGGGGCATAGGCAGCCCACCGTTGGGGGTTCAAGGCAACCCCAAAGTTACCACACCAGCAGCTCAGGGCCGGTCAGGTGCAAAAGTCAAAGAGGTGCCCAAAACACATAGGCACCTCTGGGGAACAGGGGTGCTCCGGTTCCAGTCTGCCAGCAGGTAAGTACCTGCGTCCTCGGGGGGCAGACCCGGGGGGTTTTGTAGAGCACTGGGGGGGACACGAGAAGGCACACAAAGTACACCCTCAGCAGCACAGGGGCGGCCGGGTGCAGTGAGCAAAGCAGGCGTCGGGTTTTAGATCAAAAACAATGGAGGGACCCGGGGGTCACTCTAGCGTTACAGGCAGGCACGGGGGGGGGGCTTCTCAGGACAGCCACCACCTCGGCTAAGCAGAGGGTCGCCTGGGGGTCGCTCTTGCACTGAAGTTCGGTTCCTTCAGGTCCTGGGGGCTGCGGGTGCAGTGTTGGTTCCAGGCAGTCGCGGTCAGGGGGAGCCTCTGGATTCTCTCAGCAGGCATCGCTGTGGGGGCTCAGGGAGGTTGTCTCTGGTTACTCACGGGCATGCAGTCACCGGGGAGTCCTTCCTGAGGTTTTGGTTTTCTGCAGGTCGAGCCGGGGGCGTTGGGTGCAGTGTGAAGTCTCACGCTTCCAGCGGGAATCGTGAAGTCTTTGGAAGTTGCTTCTTTGTTGCAAAGAAGTAGCTGGTTTTGAACAGGGCCGCTGTTCACAGGAGTTTCTTGGTCCTTTATTCCATGGCAGTCCTCTGAGGCTTCAGAGGTTGCTGGTCCCTGTCGAATGCGTCGCTGGAGTAGGTTTTTGAAGTTGGAGACAGGCCGGTAGGGCTGGGGCCAAAGCAGTTGTCGTCTTCCTCCTTCTCTGCAGGCTTGTAGGTCAGCAGTCCTTCTTGTTTCTTCAGGTTGCAGGAATCTGATTTCCTGGGTTCTGGGGTGCCCCTAAATACAGAATTTGGGGGGGTGTTTAGGTCTGGGAGGGCAGTAGCCAATGGCTCTGTCCTTGAGGGTGGCTACACCCTCTTTGTGCCTCCTCCCTGTGGGGGGGCACATCCCTAATCCTATTGGGGGAATCCTCCAAACTCAAGATGGAGGATTTCTCAAGGCAGAGGTCACCTCAGCTCAGGACACCTTAGGGGCTATCCTGACTGGTGGGTGACTCCTCCTTGATTTTCTCATTATCTCCCCTGGACTTGCCACCAAAAGTGGGGGCTGTGTCCAGGGGGGTGGGCATCTCCACTAGCTGGAGTGCCCTGGGGCATTGTAACACGAAGCCTGAGCCTTTGAAGCTCACTGCTAGGTTTTACAGTTCCTGCAGGGGGGAGGTGTGAAGCACCTCCACCCAGAGCAGGCTTTGTTTCTGGCCTCAGAGGGCACAAAGGGCCTCAACCCAGGGGGTCAGAAACTTGTCTCTCAGCAGCAGGCTGGCACAGACCAGTCAGTCCTGCCCTGAAGGATTGGGTAAAATACAGGGGGCATCTCTAAGATGCCCTCTGTGTGCATTTTTTTATAAATCCAACACTGGCATCAGTGAGGGTTTATTAGTCTGAGAAGTTTGATACCAAACTTCCCAGTATTCAGTGTAGCCATTATGGAGCTGTGGAGTTCGTTTTTGACAAACTCCCAGACCATATACTTAATATGACCACACTGTACTTACAATGTCTAAGAATAGACGTAGACACTTTAGGGGCATATCGCTCATGCAGCTATGCCCTCACCTGTTGTATAGTACACCCTGCCTTAGGGCTGTAAGGCCTGCTAGAGGGGTGACTTACCTATGCCACAGACTGCATTTTGTGTGCATGGCATCCTGAGGGGGATGCCATGTCGACTTTGCCTTTTTCTCCCCACCAGCACACACAATCTGCCATGGCAGTGTGCATGTGTTTGGTGAGGGGTCCCTTAGGGTGGCACAACATATTCTGCAGCCCTTAGGGACCTTCCCTGGTCACAGGGCCCTTGGTACCACTGGTACCTTTTACAAGGGACTTATCTGTGTGCCAGGGGTGTGCCAATTGTGGGAACAATGGTACATTTTAGGTAAAAGAACACTGGTGCTGGGGCCTGGTTAGCAGGGTCCCAGCACACTTCTCAGTCGAGTCAGCATCAGTATCATGAAAAAAGTGTGGCGTAACTGCAAAAGGGAGCCATTTCCTTACACATAACATAACATAACATAACATAACATAACATAACATAACATAACATAACATAACAGGGAACCATGCTCACTAATGATTTCAGTACAGCTTAAGTGGTGTTTAGCACAGGAGTGCAGGTCAAATGATGCTCAGGTGCTGAGCACCATAAAATTGGCATCAAGTAAATAAACAAGTTCAGCTAGTGCTGGGAGAAGAAAGACGACTGAGAGAGCACAACGTCAAGCACAAGTAGCATTGTGCCTGCTTTGACTGCTTGCTCCAAACAAAGGGGTACACACATAAAACAGAGTGCTGCTTCTTTAGAGAAGACCACCTTCAGTAATAACATCCGTACATCATAAATGGAGTTTGGCACTGGACTGCATGTCAGATGTTACCCAGTGCTAAGTAGCATAAAAAAAGCTCACTGAGGTTCTTGGGACTCTGAATGGTCATAAGGGTCATGTTTGCATATTTCATTGGTGGTATCCTGAGGACCTCTTTTCCAATTACTCATCTATAGAAATGTATGAAAAAATGTAAAGGTCCATGAAATGTTGTGGGCTGATCCAAAATATGACAGTTTGACAATTGTGCAATGCTTTTGGGAGCCTCACTCAAATTAGCCAACAGCTGAAGATGGCTGTTAATAATCTCTTTCTATGCTATGTAATGTTTGTGTTTTGTGCTGCATGCTAACACCAGGGCTTGCCAGAGAGCTAAGGTGATTTTTAGCTATACAAAACACAAAATTAAAGTTACAAGCTTCTCATACAACACCTATGAAAAGCGGTTAATGAGCCACAGCAATCTAAGGTTACAGTGTACCAAACAAAGTAAAGAAGGACTGCATTGTTCTACTCTAACACCTTAAACAGGGCGCAATTCACAAAATATTATGTTTTTTCAATTTTCACAAAGGTGTGCACATGGTTTTTAGGTCGAGCGTTAGCGTTCGGCCTGCTGTATACTAAAGTATACAATAGAGTGAGTTTCAGCTTTCTCATTTGTTAGTTGCAGTGTCCTTCAAAAATCCTTGCTTGCAAGTGGTCAGTTCTGCCTCTTTGTCCTGCCTCTTTTCACTTTGGGAGCAGCACAAAGTACTGTGCAATTACGCTATGTCCTGTTCATCTCTTCTGTAAGGCCCTTTTTTTGGCATTTGCCTGTTTCACCTCAACAGTGTGGGTGCTTGTTCAGCCCCTCCTCCCCACCAGCTCCCTCTCTAAACATAAACCATCAACAGAGGGGGGCTTTTCCAGGGCCAGCTCACCCTTGCTCTCTTCATTTTGTTATTTTCAGTCTGTCTGGCAATAAAAGTCCAGTCAGTAATTTACAACACTATGAGCTCTAACTCGAGCAAATACAAGACTATTGCATTCCAAATGCTTGTTTTGTGAAAGCAGGCTGTCTGATATTCAACGGTTAAGCTGGTGAGACAAGGGCAGGCTGTACACTGCAACTCTAGATGTTTTTGTCGAAAACATTTGCAGTGCAATCAATACAAAAGTCAAAAAACGAATTGAAAAATAAATGGATCAAATTCTTAGGTCGAAAGCCAAGAGACGCTTCTGCAATGAATGACTTGTAAAGGAGAGACTAGAGAGAGCTCTTTGAAGTGTGAACAGACTCGGGCCCTTCCTGAGGGGGCGGGCAGGGCTGCCGGGTCAGGCCCTGAGGGTTGGGGCGCTCCTGCACCTGGCCTGGCAGCTTCAGGCCCTCGCACTGCTGGCCGCAATGATGGAAATACCCCGTCTCATTACCTGGCCACCCAGGCAGCATCCCTGGTGGCAAACTACATCAACTACCAGCAGGGGGCGCCGCACCGCGTCTACCAGCCAGACTGGGTGACAGAGGCATGCCGAGAGGTGAATGGGGCTGGGGTACTGACAGCCGAGGGCTCCTGAGGCGGTTAGAATGGCGGGGTGAGGGTAAAGGGATCCTGAGGAGGGCAGGGGGTGATTGGTTCGGGCTGATGTCGGCACAGCAAATCAAGAGAACCGCCTCCCAGCAGTTTGTTTTACAGTAACTGTCTTACGTCATATGCGGAACATTCCAAACGCCCCTCTCATCCCGAGGTGAGGAGACTCTTTTCCCTGCTCGTGCGTATCTACCAGGTTTTCAGTTTGCCTGCTGCCTGTGTGTGACATCCCCATATTTTTCGGTGGGCTTGTGTGTGACATTTGATGCTCTTTCAGTGACACTGTGCATGAAATAAAACAAATATCACAAATGAACAAATCAGCGCAATGTAATGCTTTAAAAATGGTCATAAAACATCCTTGAGTGAAGCCAGGACGGAAAGAAGGAGTTAGTCACGCGGATTGTGCTGGCCTTTCCCTCAGCACCTCCTGCTCACAGTGGGACACGCATAAGACAAAGAATTTCACTTGGTGCAAATTCTTCTGTTTAGTTTTATGACTGCAAAATTTCAAAGCTACACATTTATTACCTGCTAAGCAACTGCAATCTGGTACTTCCATAGCACAAATGAAGTGAAGCAAAACTACAAGTGACAGAATGGGTAATGTTGTTTAAATGCTGCTCCACACCGGGCCATTCATTTTACTGTGAACCCATAAGAGAACTCATTTCCTTTACCCTCACTCTGCACCTCTACCCTGTAGGCCCTTTTTATTTGCTCAGTTGAACTCAGCCCTGCCGAGGGCCACACATTTGTGTGACCGCATGAAAGTCTGGTGGGTGTGCGGTGCCATAACCTATAATGCGTTATTCTAACACGAGATGCGTGGAATTTGGCAGGTCTGCACATGTGGTACAACCCTGTAATTCCCTAGTTGGTGCACCAGGACATTTCATTTTTCCCCTGCAATGTAAGCATAAAGGAAGCTGGAATGAGACCCTATGGGTGATAAGCCGCATTTTATAAGTACTGATTGATTTATTTATTTATTGAAGGTCATTTACATAGCTGCCAAGTTTCTTGTGTGTGTATGTATGATGTCAGTGTTTGGCGTGTGTTTAGGTGTGCCACTTCAATGGCTGAAGTGGGCTTATGTGTGACATTTAATTGCCTAACCTGTGACACTTTGAGTGACATTTTATCACAAGTCAAAGTAGCTGTGCCTGTATTATAAGGTTAATTTCAGAATGTCCTAAGCAACCCTTAAAGAGTTCAGTGTAGGTAGGCGAATGGGTGTTTCCCGCGTAAGGGGCATAAGATGCTGGATGTTGCATGCATCCCTGGCTAACGTATGAAAATAAATATAAGTACACATGGCAAGAGAACCGATTCAGATTGGAGATTGCAGATTTTTAAAGTAAAAAATGGCTTTATTTTATCTACCCACAGCCTAAAATCGACCATGCTTCGACACTGGTGGGGAAAATACATACTCACATTTTTAGGGTCGAGCGCGCAAGTGCTCTGGCCTGTTGTAATCTGTCTGTGGGCTTTTACCCACACCCACTACCGCTGTTCATTCTTTGTTGTGCTTATCTTAAATGCTTAATTTTTATTAGTTCATTTTTTTAAATGTCCCTCCTTTGCGTGCTGACCTTCCTCCCAGGCGATTTTACTAAGTGAACATTTTTGTTTGCAATCGCACTACGTCACGCTTACTCCTGTTACAGTGTGTGATGGCCCCTCCTCTGGTTTCGGTTTGCCTTTCATCCCAGCCATGATCCTTTCTAGACATTCAGGCAGGGAGCCAACAACTCTTGCGTTCACGTCGGCTGTGGTGCTTTGAATTGACTTGCTTATATCAACTGTTTTCCTTTTCCTTTTCAATTTATGTGGCACGAAAAGTCCAGTTAGGAATTTACAATACTAATAACTCTAACTCTACCAAACGCGAGACCCATTGCATTGCAAATGCTTGTTATATTCTGTGAGAAAAAATGAAATATGAGTCACAGATTCACTTAATGTCATGCTTTTGACTCTACTTAAGTTCACCAGTAGACCTGTAAGCAAGTCAAAAGTCATGGTGACCCTATAGGTGTTTGATGCACTAATACTAAATCATCTGCATAGTTTATTTTTTATCTCCTAGCTTAGAAGCCACGCAACTTTTTTACCACTAGAAAATTGGTAGGTCAGGCATACCCCAATGAGCAAACTCGATGCCCGAATGATTGAGACTGTTTTCGGTTGGAATACTTTGGGAAAGATAAGACAATAGAAAGCTGAATCCTAACCCAAGAACTGTTATGAGTTAACTACAATAAGTTGAAGTCAATTCCATATGTCGACAAGTTAGTCCACTAACTACATCTAAATATTCCTCTAGGGGTGTGTAGGACCATGGGGATAAGGCTGCTGGTTTTCTGGTAGCAACAGCAAACAAGCACAAATGATGGACTGAACGCGGAACCAATGAAACATTCACCCCAAGTCACAGATGTGGGTTTAATCCACCAATTCTTTTACTCACCATGTCACCCCAGTTTGGACTCAACCATATGCAAATCAGTCTTGACCCTGTTTCCCATGGGAACAATCCAGCCCAAACTGCCAGTCCAGGTCCTCCTTGGACAGGAATCAAGCATCTTGGGACCAGTTTCAGTGTATCACCCTTCATCAGCCAGGCTAGCTTGAATCCAGCAGAAAAGTGAGCCCGGGACCCACATTTGGCCATACCCAAAACACTTAGGGCAACAAAAGCAAACAAACACAAATGATGGACAGAATGTAAAACCAATCAAACATTCATCTCCAGTCACAGATTTGGGTTTAATCCATGAACTCTTTAGCTCAAAATGCTACCCCAGTTTGGACCCCGTCACATGCAAATCAGTCTTGACCCTGTTTTCCAGAGGAACAGTCCAGCCCAAACTGCCAGGCCAGGTCCTCCCTGGACCGGAAACAACCATCCAGGGACTGGTTTCAGGGTATAACCCTTCATCAGCAGGCTAGCTTGAATCCAATGGCATAGTGAGCCCAGGACCCACGTCTGGGCATACTCAGCACACTTAGGACAACAAAAGCAAACAAACACAAATGATGGATGGAATGCAGAACCTATCAAAACTTCAGCCACAGATCTGGGTTTAGTCCATCAATTCTTTTGCTCACCACTCCACACCGGTTTGGACCCAGCCATATGCGAATCAGTCTTGACTCTGTTCCTCCTGGAAACAATCCAGCCCGAACTTTCAGGCCAGGTCCTCCCTGAACCAGAAACAAGCATCCTGAGACTGGTTTCAGGGTAATACCCTTCATGAGCCAGGCAAGCTTGAATTCAATAGCATAGTGAGTCTGACACCCATGTCTGGGGATACCTGGGGCACTTAGGGTGACAAAAGCAAACAAACACGAATGACGGACAGAATTCAAACAGGCTGGCGGTGCTTCCTGGGCCATTCTGACCGCGGCGGTAAAGCCGCGGTCAGAAAAGGGTAACCGGCGGTTTCCCACCGGTTTTCCCCTGGCCAGGGAATCCTCCATTCCGACCCCCTTCCCGCCACCCCGTTCCTGGCGGTTGTTACCGACAGGAACAGGATGGCGGGAACGGGTGTCGTGGGGCCGCTGGGGGCCCCTGCACTACCCATGCCACTGGCATGGGCAGTGCAGGGGCCCCCTAACAGGACCCCATAATGATTTGCAGACACTGAAAATCGCGACGGGTGCCACTGCAGTGAGGAGCCGGCTTCATCGTTGCTGGGTCTTTCTCGCTGGGCCGGCGGGCGGCCTTTTGGCGGTCACCTGCCGGCCCAGCGGGAAAGTCAGAATGACCGCCGCGGTCATTTGACCGCGGTGCGGTCTTTTGGCGCCCGCCGCCCGCCGGGGTCGGAATGACCCCCTCTGACTCCTCAGGGAAGTCGCAGTTGGTGGATCTTGCCTCTTCCTCTCATTTGTACGAGTCTCACACAAGCAAATGCAGACAAAGAGATGCAGGACAGTTTTCAAAGCATTTATTGAAAAGCCTCCATTCTATGATAAAAGGCATGAGATTCAATTATTACGAGGATGAAACATATCGCAGTTAGAATTGTGACCATTAGTGAAAAACAAATGAACAATCCCAACATCCTGGAATAAACGTGTATAAGCCTTTCTGCCTGTACTAGTCCATGGAAGGAGTTCCCAACCCCATACCTGAGAACAGGGGTCTGCTGGCCCTCTCCTCGTTTGGCTGTAGAGACAGGGTCGGGATCAGCAAAATTGCGATAGAATGGCACACAACATAGGATGGTTCCTCTCGCTGGAATGGCCTCTCTAACCTCCTTGGACCTATTTGATGTTTTTATAACAAAACATGTTCTGAGAACAGGCCTGATGTGATAATGTGTCTAGATCTCGAAGGATGGCTCCATGCTCTTGGGGCAATAACACTAGATAAACTATCATGTACAAGGTGAAATGCTGTGCGAAGGAACTAACAATGCTACTGATTAAAAAATAAACAATCCCCGCTAGAAGCAAGCCACGGTAAAATGAAATAAAATGAATAAATAATTCAATAATTGGGTAAAAGGTCACAGGCCTAAGATAAAATAAAAGTGCCCAAGCAAGGCACTAAAATGAAACCATGACAAGGCACTGCTGAAATCATTGATACAGAAGTATAAAACATTGTCCTTCTTGACCATAATTTAAGCAGTCAGTATATGTAATGCCACTGCATCATCATTCATGCTACACCCTCATTTAAAGCCTCAAGTGCAGTATTTGAGGTTCACAGTCCAGGCTGTCACACCTGAGAGCAGATGTTTCACAAAGAGGTTCACAACTGTATCCAGAAGACCAATTAGATGTTAGTATGTTTTAAATATTCCTAACGCCCTTCTTGATTAAGGAGGCACACATACTCTCATACTATGACTCTGGCATTTTGCTACCCTGTATTACATGGTTATAAATAGGCTTCATTATTTTGTCCCAGAATGGGGAGCTATCTTCAGAACATTCATACGATTGCATTTGCGATGGTGTCCTGGAGGGTCTTGCTTCCTTAATGGATGTAGAAACATTCTCCTAAAAGAACATGTGAGCCATTCAAGCATAGGATAGGACCTGCAATGGGGTACCAGGGCTGTTTCATCTATACAAAGTTACGATATGCTAACATTAATCATTTTCTCTTAATGCTAATATGGATTATAACTGGAACTGTCATCCGATTTGACCACTAGACTTTAGAATTTCGTAAGGCCCTTGTTTTGACAAGACAGTAAAAGTTTGGCCACCAGGTTTCTCGATAATCTTACTTGGCTGACATAGGCCCTCATTACAACCCTGGTGGTAAATGCCACCTACCACTGTGCTGACGGGCGCCAACATACGGTGACCGCAGCAGTAAACCACCACGGGTATCATGACCCACACAGAGAATACCGCCACCCACACAAGACAGACACCCACACAAGTCCACCAGTGATAAACTGGCGATAGCAAAACCCACACCATCACGCCAACAGGAACACACCCACAGTATCACGACCCACGAATCAATGCAGCGGTCTTTCCACCGCGGTAAACCATTGACGGTACACACCGACGCGCTCAAAATGCACACACACTTACAAAACCACACCACATTGGACAAATCAAAATTCACACACCTGACACACACCACACCCTCAGACTCATACCACTATAAAACACCCACCGACATTACCCACAACCCCTTCAACAAAAAAATTAGAACAAGCAGAGAGAGACAAGCAAAAAGCACACCTTCACTCAGAGGCACAGAACACCATCACTCATACACCACCCACGCACATCACATAATACATCACAACACATCACCCCACACATCACCTCACACATAACACTCACACCACATCATGGCACCTCAAAGACACCCCAGGTTTTCTGAGGAGGAGCTAAGGGTGGAGGAAATCATCCGGGTAGAGCCACAGCTATTCGGATCACAGGTGCAGCAGACATCCATTGCAAGGAAGATGGAGCTATGACAGAGAATCGTCGACAGGGTCAAAGCTGTGGGACAGCATCCAAGAACCAGGGATGACATCAGGAAGAGGTGGAATGACCTACGGGGGAAGGTGGTTCCGTGGTATCAAGACACCAGATTGCTGTACAGAGGACTGGTGGTGGACCCCCACCTCCTCCCCCACAACTTACAATATAGGGGGAGCAAGTCTTGGCGATCATGCATCCTGAGGGCCTCGCAGGAGTAGCAGGAGGACTGGACTCTGGTAAGTCAAATATCCCCCCCACCCTACCTGCATGCCGTCACTAACTCCTACCCCTACCCTCACCCCCATCACTCCACCCACTCACATAAATCCCACTGTCACAACCCACACATCCCAATACCAAGCCCTGGATGCTCCACCAATGCATGGACCCCCATCACAGACCTGCATGGGCACCCATATTCACATCATGCACACTAGAGAGACTCACCCACCCCACACAATCAGCAATCACACAAGGCCAAGGCGAAAGGGAAAGGGAAAGACACTCAGTGCATAAAATGGCACACACAGATACAATAACAATGCATTTGCATCCAAACAGGACCCCTACCCAACGTCACTGGACAGGAGGTGCCAGCTACATCCAGTCCCCCCACAGAAGAGGCCCACAGTGTTGACAGCAGCTCTGCACGTCTGGATCACGATGACCAGCCTGGCCCATCTGGGTCCTCTGGACAGTCTGTTCCCCTGCCACAGTCCCAACCCACCACAGACCCTCCCCCCTCAGGAAACAACACCACAGCACCCACCCAGCGGGCCCATCCCATTGTCCCCAGGACACATCAATCAGCAGTGTGCCCACCACTACAGGGACCCCAGGCAACCCCACAAACCCAAGACAATCCCTGGACCTGGGGTCAGTGGCAGTGGGCACACGGTCCAGGGGACAAAGGCACAGGACAACAGGGAAGCTGGGAGGACTGCTGGTTGACAGGGGGAGGACAGGCCCAGGGAACCGACCCTCCACGAGGCACTCTCCAACACCATGGGAGCATACCACCATTCCCAGGAGACCATGGGCACGGTACTGGCCAAGTTTCAGGAGACCTAGCGGCTGCAGGAGGGGCAGTACATGGGAATGGGGGATGACCTCACCAAAATCTACACCATCCTGGTCACCATAGCAGGGGTGCTGGCTGATATGGGCAAGACCATGATGGAGGGAGTGGCTCAACAAAGGGCCCCTGGCGCTAGCCAAACCGAGGAACAGCCTTCTACTTCTGCCGGCGCTAGTGGACAGGAGGCACCGCCAAAGGACCAACAGGCCACCAGCACGCCACCCCCTGCAAAAGGAGAACCACCCCGCAAACGGTCCCTGCGATCCAGGCAGAAGACAGAGAACATTGCCAAGACCCCCACCAGGAAATAGGACCCTCCTGATTGTCACCCTTCTGTCCCACTCTGATTCTCTGTCCACCTTGAACTGACATTGCTCCACTTCCTATGCCCCCTTGGACAATGCACCTGTGATACCAAGAGACTGGACTCTACCATGGAACTTCCTCCACCATCACCCCAGCCCCTTGCCCGTACCCCCATCCTATTTAGCACACAAAATAAATACCATTTAAATATAACCCATACTGGAGTCAGTGTAATGATTGGGAAGATGTATTCTTACAACATTCTCAAAGCATTGTAACGTCTATGTTCATTGAAATATACCAATGTATGACAGTTGGTGGGCATCAGTACACATAACAGGAGCCAGAATGGGGGACACAGATCTGAAAAAAGGAAATCCAAAGGGAGCAGTCAGTGTCCATAGACAGAGGGTAAGAGGCTGCCATGTACAATGTCCTACAGTAAACGGATATGTGAAGAGGAGTTACAGTCTCTTACCTGTGTGTCACTGGTAGGACTGCAGGATGATGTTTGTCCTGTTGTCAACATCTTCTTCCTCTGCCTCCTCTTCCTCACTGTCCACAGGCTCCACCGCTGCCAGAAGACCAACACCAGCCTCATCCCCCAGCAGAAAAGGCACCTGGTGTCTTAATGCCAGGTTGTGCAACATACAACATGCCACGATGAGCTGGCACACTTTCTTGGGTGAGTAGTACAGGGAGCCACCAGTCAGATGGAGGCACCGGATTCTGGCTTTCAGGAGGCCGAATGTCCTCTCAATAATCCGCCTAGTTCACCCATGTGCCTCATTGTAGCGTTTCTCTGCCCTTGTCCTGGGATTCCTCACTGGGGTCAGTAGCCATGACAGGTTGGGGTAACCAGAGTCACCTGCAAATATCGAGGGACAATTGTGAGACACAAACTAACCCTTAGGGACAACCCCATACCCAGACACCTGCTCATACTGTGTGGGGACCTTGGCTCACCTATTAGCCACACCCGGTGCCTCTGGAGTTGGCCCATCACATAAGGGATGCTGCTATTTCGCAAGATATAGGCGTCATGCACAGAGCCCGGATACATGGCATTCATATGGGAGATGTACTGGTCCGCCAAATACACCATTTGCACATTCATTGAATGGTAGCTTTTTCTATTTCTGTACACTTGTTCGTTTCTCCGGGGGGTGGGGGGGAGACAAATGCTACATGTGTACCATCAATGGCACCAATGATGTTGTGGATATGTCCCAGGGCATAGAAGTCACCTTTCACTGTGGCCAAATCCTCCACCTGGGGGAACACGATGTAGCAGACAACACCCTGCTCAACACGTTTGAGAACATTGGCTGAGACATCCCTGATGCCATGGCCACTGTAGTTTGGAAGGAGCCACTTGCCAGGAAATGGAGCACTGACAGGACCTACACTAGAGGGGGGATACCTGTGGGCTGGCGGATAGCTGACATCAGGTCTGGCTCCAATTGGGCACACAGTTCTTGGATTGTGGCACAATCAAGTCTGCATGTGATTATGATGTGTCTGTCTTCCATTGTCGATAGGTCCACCAGGAGTCTGTACACCAGAGGATTCCGCCATCTCATATGCTGCCTCAGTGGTTGTAGCCTATGGAGGAGAACGGTGAGAAGACGGCGAGAAGAAGGTCATTTACCACATAGATAGCACAACTGTGTCTGAACTAATGTTACAGAAGCCGTGTGTTAAATCGTGAGTCAGTATATGTGCCAATATGTGCTGTGACGCAGTGCCATGCCATGTGCTCCCCTGAAATGGTGGTTGCCTGACTTGTGAGGAGGGACAAGGGGAAATGAGGTAACTGCGCTGGCATTGTGCAGCATCGTGGTAGGCGGTGCAATTCCGCATTGGTTATCATTGGGCCCTATGGGTCCCAGGATCCAATGGCAATGTACACCGGCGGTGACGGTACGCACCGCCACGGACGTCACCGCCATTTTCTACCCATTCACTCACTTGATACCTGACCATCAACAGGAGAGGACCTACACTGCAAGTGCTGCTGTGACCTGTGTCTGGAAGCGACAATGGCTCATCTGTCTGAGGAAAGGGCCCCTGCCTTCACTGCGGAGGAGTTGGAAAAACTGGTGGATGGGGTCCTCCCCCAGTACACGCTACTCTGCGGTCCTCCAGACAAACAGGTGAGTTCACTGTGAGCATAATGCGTGGGCTATGCCTGTTTGGAGTGGTGTGGATGTAAGCCACATGTTGGGGGGTGGCCTGAGGGCTGCATGTGAGGTGGTGAGTGTATGTGCATCAGGGCATGGGTTGGGAACTGCTGGGCAATGAGTATGATGGGCTGGACAGGTGAGTAAGTAAAGTGTTTCGCTCTGTCAACCCTCTAGGTCAGAGCCCACCAGAAAAAGGGTATTTGGCGTGCCATTGCCAAGGAGGTGCGGACCCTTGGGGTCTATCACAGATGGAGCACCCTCTGCCACAAGAGATGTGCCGCTGGAGCAAGAAGATGGCAGAGGCCCAGCTGGGGCTGGCCTCCCAACGTGGAAGGGGTTCCCATCGCACCATGACCCCCCTGATGTTCCCCATCCTGGTGGTGTCCTATCCGGAGTTGGATGGGCGCGTGAGGGCATCACAGCAGCCACAAGGGGGTGAGTACAGTTTCATTAAGCTGACCTTGCGCGCTTTAGGAACTAGCTGGGTGGGGGATGTGGCCTGTGGGTGCCCCTAGGCCAGGGCGATCATGCCAGGGTAGGTCCCTTGTTTGCAGGCTCAGAAGCACCCCTACCCCAATGGTACAATTGGGCAGCTACTAGTGTGCAGGGTCCTGTGGGTGTCTGGTGTGCAGGTGCTGGCATTAGGCATTGTACCCCACGGGCTGGTGACTACCATAGTGAGTGGTTGGGCAAGGCCTATTGCATAGGGCAGCTCAGTGTGTGTTGTGTCCACCAACTGTAGTGGTGTTGCTGGCTTTGACCATGTGTATCCTCTGTCTCTCCCCCCCCCTTTTTGTTTTGTCACTGTGTCCTTGTGTGCATTGGCATCATCGGACGGAGGAGCAGAGGCACCGACGACGGAGGGAGCTGTATCCCACATGGCCCATTAGGGTGAATCCACAGAGGGTGAAGGCACCAGTGGGACGGAGGGCGAGGGGAGATCCACGACGGGGACAGGAGGGGATGCCAGTGACAGCGACTCCTCCGCTGATGGAAGCTCCCTGGCGGTGGCGGACACCTTTGTGCCCATCCCAACAACAGGTACAGCTGCCACACCCCCTACCAGCACCGCCCTGCCAGCAGCCCCTCAGCGTGTTCCTTGTGCTCGCTCACCCAGGAGGGTGGGCATCTCCTTCTCCCCAGGCACCTCAGGCCCTGCCCCAGTTAGCCCTGCTGCCCTCTGTGAGGAGGCTATTGACCTCCTGAGATCTCTCACTGTTGGGCAGTCAACCATTCTGAATGCCATCCAGGGTGTCGAGAGGCATTTGCAACAAACAAATGCATTCCTGGAGGGCATTCATTCTGGCGTGGCGGCCCAACAGAGAGCATTTCAGGCTCTGGCCTCAGCACTGATGGCAGCCATTGTCCCTGTGTCCAGCCTCCCCCCTCCAACTTCTACTACCCAGACCCAATCCCCTCTACCCCAGCCTATCCCAAGCACACCTTCAGACCAGCATGCACACACATCAACACACAAAAGTGGTTCAGGAAAACATAAGCACCACACATTATCACACAGGCACTCACACAAGCACCATACCCATGCACACATACCAACGTCCACTTCCTCCACTGTGTCCTCCTCCTTCACGTCCAACACTTCCCTCTCAGTCTCGTCTCCACTCACACCTGCATGCACTACATCATCAGCCACTGCCTCCATCACCAGCATGCCCATCACAACACACTGCTCACGAGCAATCACCAACCTCACATCCATTCACACGTCCTGTGTCCTCTACCAGTGTGTCTGTGAGCCCTCCTCCCAAAGTACACAAATGCAGGCACACACCCACTCAACAGCCATCCACCTCACAACAGCCTCCAACCCATGCACCTTCACCCAAACTCAGCAGACGTACACCTCCTACAACCACTACCTCTTCCTCCACTCCAACACCCCCTCCATCTGCCCGTCCCAGTGTGTCAAAGAATCTTTTCCTGGCTAACATTGAACTCTTCCCTACACCTCATCCCCCCATCCTTCCCCTAGGGCCAGGATGTCTAGATCCCAGGCCAGCACCTCAGCCACCAAATCTGCGTCCGCTGTGGTCCCTGCAAGTCCGGGGAATTGAAGGGGACACCCGTCAGAGCTGCCAGTGTGCCACCTACAGATGGGAAGGACCACCCGATTCCGCCACCTGCCAAGGTCAAGAAGGGGCCGGCATGCAGCAGGAGAAAGTCGCACCACCCACCCAGCAAGGCGTCATCCGAACACAAAGAAGACGGTGCCAAGATCCCAGCAGCGACTAGCAAGGTGGGGAAGGGAAACAAGACAAAGACCAAGTCACCTCAGGGCACAAAGCTTCCTGGTGAGGGGCTGGTGACCACCATTTCCCCAGAGATGCCAGCGACCTGTGCCACCGTCACAACCGCTACAACGACCGCCACCTGCACCACCACCTGCACCGCTGCTGCCACAACGTCAGTCTGCAACATCCTCCCCAAGGATCAGCCATCCGAGGCTGCCAGAGACGGTCTGGTGTCTCCCTCCACCACTACAGACACCTGCGCCATGGGCAGCACCGACAGCATCTCCGCCGCAGCCACCGCCACAGCCACCGCCACCTGCACCACCATCTGCACCACCATATGCCCAGCCGTACCACTACATCGGACGTCAGCAGCATCCCCAGTGGGCAGGCGTCCGAGGCTGCAAGTGACGTCCTGGATCCAGGACACACCACATGAGGCACCAGCACTTGCAGTACCAGCAGTTTGCAGCCTAAGTTGCCGCAGGATGGAGTGTGGCTCTGCCTCCATGGAGTATTATGCTACCTGTTCCATGTACATCTCGTGGCTCAGACACCCAGGTGAGAGAATGTTAACTGCCACACCCCAGGTGCAGCATCACAGGACACAATGCCCCCTCCAGAACCAGTGGAGACATGCATCTACTATCACTATCCTTGGCAGGATGAAGAACTCTGGGCACAATGCCCCCTCCACAACAAGTGGAGACATGTATCCACTATCACTATCCTTGGTAGTATGAAGAACTCTGGGCACAATGCCCCCTCCAGAACCAGTGGAGACATGCATCCACTATCACTATCCTTGGCAGGATGAAAAACTCTGGGCACAATGCCCCCTCCAGAACCAGTGGAGAAGCCATCCACTTGAGAGACTGTGGCCTTCCACTCTCCAGGACCAAGCAGTGGGCAACCCACCCACTAGAGAGACTGTGGCCTTGCACTCCCCAGGACCAAGCAGTGGGCAACCCACCCACTAGAGAGACTGTGGCCTTGCTCTCCCCAGAACCAAGCAGTGGGCAATCCACTTGAGAGACTGTGGCTTTGCATTCCCCAGGACCAAGCAGTGGGCAACCCACCCACTAGAGAGACTGTGGCCTTGCACTCTCCAGGACCAAGCAGTGGGCAACCCACCCACTAGATTGGCTGTGGCGTTGCACTCTCCAGGACCAAGCAGTGGGCAGACCACCCACTTGAGAGTCTTGAGAGACTGTGGCTTTGCACTCCCCAGGACCAAGGAGTGGGCAGACCACCCACTTGAGAGATTGTGGCTTTGCACTCCCCAGGACCAGACAGTGGGCATGGAGCCCCCTCGAGGAGCAGTGGCGTTGTACCATCTTCCGGCTGAGGTGCCCTCCCTCCCTTTCCCCTTGAGGTGCCTGTGTTTTTTCTACCTGATGCCCCTACAGTGTTCTCTCTGGTTTGAGGTAGGTGTCATGTGTGGGCTTTGCCCATGCTTTTTGGGTCCACTGGTCCACAGACATTTACAAGGGACAGTGTACGGCCTTGTGTACATAATGTAAACTTTGTATTTACTGATTATTTGAAATTCTATTCCTATATCTGAATGTTCCAATATATCACTGGTTAAACTAATTTCCTTTTGTCCTTGCGTTCTTCCAGGGGGTGACGGGGTGTATCAGTAATGTTGTTGGTTGTGTTAGTGTGTATGGTGTTGTGGGTGAGGGTGAGGGAGTTGCGTGTGTGTGTCACTCTCTTTTCCCTCCTCCACTCCCCTGTGTGCTAGGTGCAGTACTCACCTTCGTCGCCTCCTTCTTTCTACTTCCTGGTGTATGAGAAGATACACCAACATGGGGAGGATCTGCAATTCGGGCTCCATGGGGTCCTGGTTCTTCGTGGAGTGTCAGAAGCTGAGTGGCTCCCCTTCAATGTACTGTTTCCACCATGCTTTTGATGTCATTGGTACCGCCCCGTAAAAGCTGGCGGATTGGCCTCTCATGATAGGGTGGGCGGTACATTGTCTTCCGCCTGTCTGTTAGCGGTGACCGCCGTGGTGTTTTTTGCTACCCCCATGGCGGTTGGAGTGTTAAGGTGGTTGTCTATGTTGGCAGTATCCGCCATGGTCGTAATCCCATTTTCTTTCCGCCGGCCTGTTGGCG
This sequence comes from Pleurodeles waltl, assembly GCF_031143425.1. Lineage (NCBI taxonomy): Eukaryota > Metazoa > Chordata > Amphibia > Caudata > Salamandridae > Pleurodeles > Pleurodeles waltl. Next base: position 126,626,931 of record NC_090448.1, read on the forward strand.
GTGTTACTGCCACTTTAACACTGACCGCCAGGGTTGTAATGAGGGCCATAGTATTTTTTAATAATCTACGAAGTTGTTTTTCATCACTGTTTTGTGTCAGGTGATACTGATGTTTAATACCTTCAGAGTGCACATTTGACTCATTTCTTTAACCCTGCACAAGCTAGTAAAGCAGGACTGAAGTCTCTGATGAGCAGTCTGTTGCATTTTTAAGTTAAAAAATCTTCTTTTTGGGCTGTCACAAACCTGCTGCAAATATAATTGAATACAGTTTTCTAATTTTTAGAGGACTTTCTGAAGAAATTGTTTGAAAATGTGGTAAATATTAGCACACAGTTGTTGCACAGCAATCATTTTTTGAATTGAAAAATGTATCTTGTTTAATCTTTTAAAATTATCCATTGAACTATTTTGGAGATGTGAAAAAGACATTCTGAGGTATACAAGCCTTACTGAACTGTGGTGGAATTGAAAAATACTTTTCCATTTGAAATTGCGACCTCTTATAGGTGTATGATCTAAAATAACATTAGTATGAACTAGCTGGGTGATTTCCCCTAAGCACCATTTAACTATCTAAATTGTGCAGAACACAGATATTATTTTAGACACTGGCCCTTTGTGTGCCCTTAGTCATGTGGAAAATTTGCTGAATAATTTACAAAAGTTAATTACAACAGGTAACTAGACCTGGCATTTGTCCTGATTTAGAAATCATGTGCATAGACTTGTGCTCTGAATTGAAACGTGTACATTCAACATGCTTTTTATCATGACTTCATGCACAACTTCACACGCTATTTTCATAATATTGACATAAATATTTCCTGACCACCTTTAGTAGTTAAAGGATACTTTCTCTAGTATAACAGTATAAAACAATCCCATGTGCTTAACTTTAGAGAGGGAGGTCTGGGTGCAATTTGATCTCCTAATGGTGCACTGTCTAGGAGCTTGGACATTCACCTCCATGAATGATGCACACATCTCTGTTAGCCAGAGAAGAGGTATTTTATGCAGGATTGGGGTACGTTTTTAAAGCTTGGAAGAATCTATAGCTCAAGCTTCTGTTGACATTTATTAAAATATTAGGGATTTTCTTCATGCTTATGTTTCTAACAGTTGCTTGTGCCAATTATTACTTTTACCACCATAAATTATTGTTATACTTTATACTCTAAATTAACACATAATAAAGATTTATTTTTCTGCTAAATATTTTTTATCGGAGATCCACCAAGCAGTAACAAAATAAGCAATATCCATAACAGAACATATATATCAATATTATTGCAATTTGTTTAAACGGGTAACTTTACGTAATACAGAAAAATGCTTTTTATTGTATGTAAAAGGAGGTAGATAAAGGCTAAGGGGAAGAAAAAAGAAGCTAAACAGGAAATAATAGGAGAGAGAAAAAAATGGGCACAGAAAGAAAGAGAGAAATATTAAATTAAGGTAATGATGAGTGTAAGGTCAGAAAGAGAGTAAATGGTAACCAATATAAATCTGATTTGATCTTCTAATGTAACGTAAGGAGGAAACAGTATTTATTTTATACTCATCACACACAAAATTCCATCACGTTAACTCAGATAACTTAGATGCATCTTTCCAACAGAAAAGAATAACTTTGAAAGCAAGTGCAATTAATAGATCAAACAGCAAAGGCAATGGGGTTATATTCTTAAAGTTAGGCAACAAAGATCCTAAGAAAATATTTTGGAATGTTAACCATATATTACATTTAAAGATCTTTAGGCATGTAGACCAAATCGATTTCCAAATGTTAAGAACATGAGAAAAATAATATATAGATGTGTCAGAATGCCATTACATGTAGAGCATGACCAACATAGTGGAGAAGTAGATAACTCAAATTTAGAAATGTATTCTGGGGTAATAGCTCTATTCTAAAGTGCAGCTTTGGAGGTACTGAATATTTTAAGCCAAATGTTTTCCCAAGATGTTACAGCGAATGATATGGAAAGATCTGCTTCCCATAGTATTTCAATTTAGTTTTTAGTTTGCATAGAAGTAGGTGACATTAAACTTTAATATATGCAAGCAGCTTTAGGAATAGAGTCAATGTAGATGAGATCCAAAGGTGTCAAAGGCAGGAGTGGGATTGGTTGAGAAAGGAAAATACGAGTGAGTAAAAAGGAATGGTGAGCAGAGCTTATTCGTTCATATTCTTTTAAAAAAGAATTGGGTAGTTGGTGTTGTATTTATAGTTGGCGAAAAGGTATAAAAGAGTTTTCATTCACCAATTCGTGAACACACATAGGACCCTTCTCCTTCAAGTGTTAAAAATAAAAGGATTTGCAATGAAATTTGAGAAATGTATTGTGCCAAAGTAAGGTGGATAGAAGACAATGTTTAAAGTCAAAAGCAGCAGAGAATAATGTATTTAACAAATGTTGGGAGTATTTTAAAATAGGATGTTTGGATATGAAATTACAGTTTGGCGTATGAACAACATCTTTGAATTAGAAATCATTCATCATGGACCATTCAAATGTAATTCATTGTGGAATGCATGATTCTTGAAAGCAATTAATTAGGGCACGAAATTGACAAATCAGAAAAGCTGTAAGGCTTACAATTTGGGAATCCAACTCCCACTTCATTTTTCGGGCGTTTATGTTAATATAGAGCAACACATGGGTGCTTTCTGTTCCACAGGAATTTTGAACAAATGGAGTTCATTTGTGAAAAACAATAATTAGGGATCTTGAAGGATAACATAGAGATTGTATAAACAATATGTGGAACAATCATCATTTTGATAGTGACTAGTGTACCCTACCATGATAAACACCATGGATACTAAGATGAGAATAACATTTGTAATTTTGATTTTAAAGTGGAAAAAGCATGACTAAGTGAATTGAAGATAGTAGAATAGAACCAAATACCAAGGTATTATATTTTGAAGGGACACTACATAAAACTAGCGTTGGCAAACATGCATTGACAAAGGGAGTCTAGTGGTAAGATTTCAGTTTTGGAAAAATTAAGTTTCTATCCCAAAATACTGGAATATAAATTGATCTCCTATACAAAAGGATCAATGGAGGTCAAACATTGGCTGATAGGCAGATAGCTTAATTGCTAAGGAATTTTGTTTAAATCCAGAGATAAGTGTATTACAACATTTAGGTTCAAGGACTGGTTCTAGAAAAAGAACAAAAAGTAAAGGGAAAAAGGAGCAACCCTGTTTGGTTCCTCCATGCAAAGTAAAATAAGGGCAGAAATGACCATTGACATAAACACTAGCATTATGGTCGGAGTATAATAATTATATGAATGAAATCAACTTTGAACCAAAGCCAAAAGTTGTGAACATGAATTGCTAGTTAATACAGGCAGTTAATATAGGCAAATGTTTTTGCAGCATCTTTAGATAGGGCTGCCAGTGGGGTATTACTCTTCCTAACCATCGTAAAAATCTTTGAAAACATCCTGGCATTATCTGTGGCAAGTCGTCCTTAAGAAAAAAACAGACTGATCATGTTTATCCAGAAGGGGTACAAGAGTTTCTAGGCGAGATGCTAGGATTATGGCAAAGAGTTTCAATTATAATTGATTAATGAAATAGGGTGATCATTTTTGCAGAGTGTGGATCTTTATCTGGCTTGGGAATAATAACAATCAAGGCTTCCAAATGAGAGTCACTAGCGATTGAATTAAAAAAAGCAGTTAAACAGCTCTAATAACTTAGAGGCAAAAAACGTTGAAAGGGAGGAAATTATTCTATAGAAAATCCATTGTAAAAGCTGTCTTAGATTTGTTTAGGGACTTGATGGTGTTTAAAAGACCTTGGAGGATAATATCAGCTTCATTTAAACGTGTTAGATAGGGAAGGAGGTTTAGGGAGACCATTGATGGGTTCTGTATATAATGATTTGTGATAGGATCGAAAGATGTTGGAGATACCAGAGTCAGAATTCACTGTGGTATTATTAGATTAATTACGAATGTGATGTATATTTTCCCATTCTGTTTAAATTTTTTAATGCTTTGCTAGCATTTTACTCACCTTTTTCAGGCCTCACTTTATGTAAGATGTTACATGCATCAATGTCTGTAAGTTTGTTGAGATTGGATTTGGCTGTGATCTATTCATGTAAGATCAGGGAAGATTTGGAAGAGAAGCCACTATGCTCAAGTGTTTTAACTTGTTGAAGTAAATTGAGATATTGAGAATTTAGGGCCAGATGTAGCAAAAATAAAAATTGCGACGCATTTTGCGAGTTGATGCGACTCGCAAAATGCGAGTCGCAATTTGGAATGCCAGAAAAAAAACCGATCCGATTTTGCGACTCGCAGCCGGACTCGCAACGCTGTGTGTGAGTCCGCAGATTGCGAGGTCGCTGTTTGCGAGTGTGCAAAAAACTAACTCGCAATTAGCGAGTAGGTGTCGCAAATTGCGACTACCTTCAAAATTGCTTACAGGTGCAGCAGAACACTCCAGAAAGCACACCAGAACACTCTGTAAACACTTCCTGGCACATGATGATGACATCACAGCCAGGAAGTTAACAAATACACCTGGGAGGAGGCTGGACCACACTCTTTTATAACTGCCAGTCTTCACACTGAACAAGCAGCAGCAGCCATGGAGGGAACCCCACGAAGAAGAAAACTCAAATTTTCTGAGAGGGAGCTGGAGGTGCTGACAGAGGAATGCTGTCAGCACCATGATGAGCTTTTTGGGAGAGCAGCCCTCACTGTTCCTGAGGCCACCAAAAAGAAACTCTGGCAGGACATTCAAGAAAAAATTAATTCCCTGGGTGTGAGCCACAGGACAATTGAGGACATAAAGAAGAGGTGGTATGACCTCCGCTCCCGGACCAAGGAGAGGGTGGCAGAAAGGCTCTGGGAGATGAGAGGCACTGGAGGGGGACCATCATCTGTGCCACCACCCACACCCCTGGAAGAAAGGGTGGAGGAAACATTGGAGCAGGAGGCAGTGTGTGGATTTGGGGACCTGGACACCTCAGAGCCCAGTACATCAACCGGTGAGTACCATGTGATAAGCCTGTACCCCTATCAATGTTATACCCCACCCACCATGTACACAGGTGCATGCACAACCAAGATAGCTCCATTACAGGGTAGAAAAAGCCAGAATGATGCATTATGGGAAATGTAGTCAAATAGGCAGTTCATAGGCAAATGTTTATTAGGAATTGTGCAATAGATACTAGACACTGACAGTGTGTTCCCCATGTCCCACAGGTCTCCAGCAAGACACCCCCAACACCCCAACCACCCAGGCCCAGGAGGACACCCCAGGACCCGCCAGCACCCCCACCTGCACAGTCAGCAGCATTCCTGCATTAGTAACGCCTGCTGCAACAATCACGCCAGAAGCTGCCCCAGCAACAGGCAGAGAGGATACAGGTGGGAGCACAGGGCAGCCACCGCTGCGCAGGCGTCGCAGGGCAAGACCATCTGGATCCGGGATACTTCCTCCAACCAGCAGTGAGGCACATCTGCTGCGGGGTCAGCACCTGCAGAACAGAATATTGGGCAGGATTAGTGGTGTGCTGCACCGCTTTGTTAGACACAACCATGCAAGCATGCAGCACCTCAACAGACGCATGGACATGATGTGCCAGAACACTGGGGACATTGCCCTTGCCATTAGGGAACTGGCGGGCGGACTGCTGGGCCAGGCAGAGGCTGGGCGGCGCAGAGATCGCCAGACAATGCAACGACTGGACAGGATGGCCACATCGATCGGCAGGCTAGCCATTAATACAACAGGCCTGTCGAGGAGGACAGTTGGCCTGCAAATAGAGATGGGCCATTTTGCTGGGGATGTTGCCAGGGGCCTGGGACGTCTCACCCACATAATTGAACTTATGGAGACACGGGAAATGTCAAGGGCCACCGGGGAAACACCCCAAGACAGTGAGGAGGGCTCAACAGTGAGCAGTGTATCTGCCACTGACAGCAGGGTGCTGAGGAGTGGTAGGCACAGCACCACGGACGCATCAGGGACCAGCCAGGCTGGCAGGAGGGGCAGGAGAACATAGATGACACCCAGGACCAATAAATGTGGCACATGGTGTTAATGTGCCACATGACTGGTTGGCATTTCCCTGCCCATGGACAATTTCAACTTGTATATAGTTTCTCAATTACAGTAATAAAACAGTTATTTCTGTTCCACTTAACAAATGGAGTTTTTGGTTAATAGGTGAGTATGGTGGGAGTTGACACGTACCGTCCAAAATATTGTGTTGCAATGTGTTCCCGTCTCAGTCTGCCTTGATTAGCTAGACTCCTATCCCCATGATGGCGATGTGGTTGTTCTTGCTCTTCATCATCAGGATCTGGGTCTGCAGGGGTGAGAGGTAGCCCACGTCGGGTGGCTATGTTGTGGAGAATGGCGCATGCGACCACAATTTTGAATGCGGTGATGGGGGTGTATTGGAGTGCACCTCCACTGCGGTGGAGGCATCTGAATCTTGCCTTCAGGAGTCCGAAGGTGCGCTCTATCAGGTTCCTGGTCCTCTTATGCGCACTGTTGTATTGCCTCTCAGATTCAGTTCTGGGTGTCAAAAACGGAGTCATGATCCAAGGCCTAAGAGCATATGCACTGTCACCTGTTGGGCACAAAAAGTACACAGTTAGGAAGTCCAGATTGTCGTGCACAGTGACCTGTGTGTATGTCTGCAAGTGTCTGTGGCTCTACCTAGGAGGTAACCGTCTCCGAATTCCCGACGTTCCAGGCGTTGATGTATCCCACTATGCCTAAAAATGTATGAGTCATGGGTACTGCCTGGAAACTTAGCTACGATGTCCGTGATGACATAATGGGCATCACAAACGACCTGATTGTTGAGTGAGTGGGTACACTTTCTGTTGCGGAAAGTGTGTTCCAGATTAGCAGGGGGGCATATTTGAATGTGTGTCCCATCTACACACCCTATGACATGGGGAAAGTGGGCAATGCGGTAAAAGTCCAGCTTGGTGCTGTTGATTTCTGCCTCATTCCTTGGTAAGTATATGAAGTGAGACATGTGCGTGACTAAGGCATCTAGGAAGGCCCTGAGGAACCTTGACACTGCACTTTGGGATACCCCACCTGCCACAGCAATGACCCCCTGATAGCTCCCTGAGGCCAAGAGGTGCAGTGAGCATAGTACTTGCACATGCGTAGGAATGGCGCAGCCACACAGAGTCTGGTGTTCTAGCTGTGGTTTCAGTAAATCAATTAATTCTAGGATGGCTGCGCTGCTAAGGCGGTATTTGTCATAGATCTCCTCTTCAGTTTGCTGAAAAAGAGTCTGCCTGGTTCTATATATCTTCTCCTGTCTGTGGCCCCTCCTCCTCCTCTGCTGGGCTGCGTAGACTCTCCTCCTCACTGCTATCAGGTATATCTCCGCCATCTTGAGTAACCCAGATGGCTTCTGGGTCCCCTTTTATACTTTGGTAATGGTTACCACCTGCTCTGAGTTAGTGGTAAATGGGACATGCAAACTGGGCTTTTTGCGACTAGTCGCAATTTGCGAGTTGCAATTGCATAAGGTTTGCGACTCGCAAATTGCGACTTGCTATTTGCGGGTCGCAAAATGGGGTCGCACCGGATGCGACTCGCAAACGGGTCCCATCGCTTTTTGCGAGTCGCAAATTGCGATTCTGCCCGTTTGGGAGTCGCAAATGTTTGCTACATCTGGCCCTTAATCACTTCCTCCTTTTGGCAGAATTAATATATATAGCGAAAGCCAGAAAAGAGGCTTTAAAAGCATCCCAATTGTTGAAAATTGATGTATCAATAGTGTGATTAATTTGAAAAAAATCCCTGACTAAAAGCAGTAGCCTCAGTTATACAATATTTATCAGATAATATGAAATTATTAAATCTCTATCGACCAGTTTTGGAATCAGTGAAGGATAAGTCTAAAGGGGACAGTACTGGTGCATGGTTGGAGATAAAAAAAAAACTATTCCTGATGATTGTAGAGAAGGTCTTAAATATTTTGTAACTAAAACAAAATACATTCTAGACATTCTATGATGTACATTGGAAAGAAAAGTAAATTCACATTTATAAGGATTGCATGTTTTCCAAACATCGAATAATGGTCGAAAGGTGATAGCCGATTAGAATGTCTTATGGATTTATCAGAATTAAATTTGCACTTAGATTTTCTTTCCATAAAGGGGTCTAACCATTGACTAAAGTCTGCTTCTATAATAATTTTGGGGTTGCCAATATTAGGAAGCTTTACTTTAATAGTGTGCCAAAAATCCAGATCAGGTTTGACTGGACCATAGATATTAAACAGGAGATATGTTTCTTATGAATAATGGCATTAGGGAAAACACCCAACATCCATTAGTATCATATTCAGTTGACAAGTTCTGTAATTTCAATATTTTATGGCATAGAATACCAACCGCACCCCTACAAGTGGCCAAAGAAAAAAAAGCAGACCAACCCATTGTCATTTTAGTTTAAATGATTCAACTTCATTACAATCCTTTCCTTAAAAAAGCAATTTGAGAGTTAAAATTAGACAAATGAGAAAGTAGTGTTTGTCTTTTAACCAGATGTCCAAGTCCATGGACAGACAACCGTAAACATATTGAGAGCAGAGGGAGAAAAGAACAGGTACATGGGTGACAAGCTGCAAAAACGGAAAGGGATACAAAATGACACCATAAAAGCAACAAAAGTATGACTGAGGTGACACAATCATATTATATGATATACAGGCACTCTCATAATAGTAGTAAAAAGAAGAAGAGGTCAGAAGGAGAGAAATGAGAAAGGGAGTGTAGGAAAGTAGAAGAGGCAGGTCAAGGATAGGAATCCAGATCTGAGAAGAAGAGAATTGAAAATGAGCATGGGACACATTGACACCATAACAAGAACAAAGGCAGAGACAGGAAAACAAAAACTATGTAGAAGAAGCCATGTATTCTAGAAACTTGTGTAATTAAGAATAAAACAGTTCTAAATCAAAGTTCTTAAGATTTCTGAACATAAGTGTCCTAGAATGAGTGATAGTTTGAAGAAACGTTTTTGATTTAACAGGATCCTTGAAAGATCTCAAGATGCTTCAACAGAAGTGATTTTGCATAGGCAAGGATGAAGGATGCCGTAGCAGATGTTCAGCTGCCTCATTTGAGGTTGTAGTTGAAGAAACTCTTTTCATCTAGCTTTGCAGTACAGATATCTTGAGAAATTATTATACTGTGGCCAGATAAGACAACATTTTTCCTCAGCGGCTTTCAAGACATGTAGAAGGTCTATAAATTAAAAAAGAGCATAATAATTCCTCTAAGTTTAGAAGAGTGAGTATGAGGATGACCCATATGATGTGTTTTTTTAATATTAAAATGAGGAACGGTAGAAAATCCAAGAAGATTTGAAGGGAATTTCTTCAGGAATTCAAGGAGGTCCTAACCTTCGAGAGCTTCCAGGAAACCATATAGGTAACAGTTATTCCATCTATTCCTGTTTTCAAGGTCCTCTGTATGCAGTTTGAGTTTTAGGGTTTTCTTTTCAAGAAAAGGAATCTTAGTAGACATACCCTGAAGAGAAATAACGCGTTGCTTCATTTCAACCATTTTATCTGACATAATAATCCAGTGATCTTCAATTTGCTGAAGCTCTTCATTAGTAGCACACATAAAAGGCTTAAACCCCCTCACCGCATCCAGGATGCTGTCTCAAACTGGATTATGAGAAAACATAATAGGTGATGGAGGATAATTTTTCAACCTTTTAGATTTTGTGCTAAAAAGAGATGGCTTTAGACATTTTGAAATAATGCATTTTGACATAATGCACAGTGCGGAGAGGGACCTTCTAGAAGGATTTTATCCTGCCCATAAGAAGAAGTAGTGACTCAAGCAGAGTATGAGGGCAGGAGAATGTAGGGTTGCAACCTCTAAAAGTGGCAATCAGTATGAAAATATCTTTTCAGCATGATAAATAGGTGGAAAGTATGTGTGCAGTTTCAAAGTCTGGATATGCACCAGGACAGCATTGAGTTACGTTTCTCAGAATTATTAACCATACATGCAAAACATTCTGTGGGCTAACTAGAAAGATATAAGCAGAAGAAACTTACTGTGTTTTAGTTTATTTGTAGAAATGGCCTGAAGATATAAATCAGTATTAAGATTGCAGTGCTCAAAGATTTGTGCTTTTATGTAGGCTATTCCATGAAAAGAAAAGTATTAATTTGTGCAGAAAGTAGAATGTTAGTGGTGTGCTGACATAATGATAGCCACTCACATGCTACCACAATGTCACAGTGTTAAGGCATGAAGAAGGCAGCCTTGAGGTTGTAGCAGTAAATAAATCTAATGAGGTCCAAGGGCATGAGCAGGGAAGGGGTGATTAATTAAAGAAGCAACATTTCTGTCTTCGGGAGGCTTGCTAACAAAATGGCAGCCTGCCCACAAATCAATAGAACACACCACCCCAGCATTAGAATATGCAGGAGGCTTCGGAAAGAGCAAACACAATATTGTTTAGTTGCGGAAATCATGAGAAGTCCCAAGACATGTTCGGAGAAGGGGTAAGCAGACTGGAAGTGGATTTTTATAAGTTGTAAACTCTGCGTCATAAGCTTCAAGGGTCTGCTACCATTCTACATGGTGCATGTTAGACTTGGCATCCTTGACGTGGTCTCCCTAACTTTTTCCCTCTGTTTCCCAAGTAGATGATGTATGCTGGACTCTGTTTTTAATATTTGTGTCACTCTGGGCACTTTATCACTGCTATACAGGGTACAATATATGTGTAATTGACTTTCCATGATTGGCATATTTGATTTACTAGTAAGTCCCTAGTACAGTACACTAGAGGTGCCCAGGGTGTATAAATCAAATGCTAGTAGTGGGCCTTCAGCACTGGTTGTGCCACCCACATTAGTAGCCCTGTAAACATGGCTCAGACCTGCCACTGCAGTATTTGGGTGTGCAGTTTTAAACTGCCAATTCGACTTGGCAAGTGTGCCACCTTGCCAGGCCTAAACCTTCCCTTTTTATACATGTAAGGCACCCGTAAGGTAGGCCCTAGGTAGCACCATGGGCAGGGGGCAATGTATGTGAAAGGTGGGACATGGACTTATGTGTTTTACATGTCCTATCAGTGAAATACTGCCAAATTCGGTTTTCAATGTTGCAAGGCCTATCTCCCTCATAGGTTAATATGGAGGCTGCCTTAAATGATTATTAAAGTGTAGTATCCCTTAGGGGGCAGATTGAAATATGATGTTTAGGGTCTCGGAGCTCACAATTTAAAAATACATCTTTCAGTGAAGTTGGTTTTTAGATTGTGTGTTTGAAAATGCCACTTTTAGAAAGTAGCCATTTTCTTGCTTAAACCATTCTGTGACTCTGCCTGTTTGTGGATCCCCTGTCTGGGTCAGTTTGACAGTTGGGCTGTTTGCACTTCTCTCTAGACAGTGACACAAAGGGAGCTGGGTGTAGCCTGCATATCCTGAGGAGCCATCTTTGCTGGGAGGGAGGGGAGGAGTGGTCACTCACACCTGAAAGGGCTGTGCCTGCCCTCACACAATGCAGTCTCCAACCCCCTGGTGTGTGTCTGAGGCCTTGCCTGGGCAAGGTAGGATTTCACAAAAAAGTGAGACTTTCCTTTGAAGTAAGCCTACTTCAAAGGCCAAAATGGGTATAAGAAGAGCACCCAAAACCACAGACTTCAAACACTTCTTGGGGTAGACACTCTACCTTAAAGACACTTCCTGGAGAAGAGAACCTGAACCAGAACTTGCATCCTGCCAAGAAGAACTGCCTGGCTTCCCAAAGGACTCGCCTGACTGCTGCCTTGCTGCCCTCTGGCTGTGGTGAGAAGTGCTCTCCAAGGGCTTGGATAGAGCTTGTCTCCTGTTTCCCGAAGTCTCAGAACCCAAAACACTTAATTTCTACAAGAAGGACTCCTTGTGTGGTGAAAATCAATGCACAGCACGTCAGAAACAATGCATAGCCTGCACTGCGGTGAAAATTTGACCGCACCCCGAACCGGAACGACACAGCCCGACTTCGCAATGAGAAGATCAACCAGTGTAGCAACCGGAAATTTGACACCCGGCCCACTGGATCGAAGCACAGCCGAGCCAGAACGACGCAACATGACTTCCAGAGCAGAATCGACGCAGCGCCTGCCGTGCAGTAGACATTTTCATGCAACACCCACCAGATCGACGCAGCCCCTGTGACTTCGTCCTGTCAGCACCAGAAATCCACACATCATCCCCGGGGCATCCAAAAACCCCTCAACCAGAAGAGGATCCATGGCCGAGCGTCGGAAATCCACGCACAGCCATCCCTGCGTGAAAACTAAACTACGCATCATTGTGTGCGGCCCGAGAAATCGGCACACAACTCCTTGTTTTCCATGCATCTCCTCCTCTGCGGTTCTTTGCAGAGATTTTGCTTGCAAACCAGGTACTTTGTGCTTGAAAGAGATATTTATTGCTTGTAAAAGACTAAAGACAGTTTATATCACTTTTACAGTGATATCTCAACATATACTTATTGCATTTTAATCGTTTTGACCTGCATCTTTTCAGATAAATATTATATATTTTTCTCAAAACGGGGTGGTGTAGTTTTGTGGTGCTGTACTGTGTTATTGCATGATTTATTGCACAAATACTTTACACATTGTCTTTTAAATTAAGCCTGACTGCTCAGTGCAAAACAACCAGAGGGTGGGCACAGGATAATTTGGATTGTGTGTGACTTACCCTGACTAGAGTGAGGGTCCTTGTTTGGACAGGGGGTAACCTGTCTGTCAACCAAAGTCCCCATTTCTAACAACATGTTTTTAACAACCAACAGAGTGTTGCCTTCCTATTTTTTTTAAAAGCTTCTTGAAGGAGGCAAATGGCAGTTGCATGTCTCATAAATCTCTTACGTTTGTATCATCGAGTGCCTTTTGCAAATATTGATTCTATATCGACTCATGATAATCAGTTAATGCTGACCATACTATATTGGATAATCAGGATTGGTCTTTATTTTGCTTGATTTTATAACAGCTTTTTATGAATGCATAATTTTGTCCTCATGTTTCATTGATCAGTCTGAATTGCAATTGTATCCACGCAGGTGATGCATTTTGGGGAGGGTGAAACACCTTCTTGTAAGCAAGTACCTGTAGTTTGTTCAATAATACTGCATCATTCCCTTTCCGAGTTATGCTTGCCTAAGTCAATGCGGGCAATATTTTTGCAGCCATTGCGGTTAACAGCGTTTTATATGATGGCCCGTCCAACTTACTTATTAATGTCCTGATGGCCATAAGCAAGACTTAGACCTTTTTTTGCAGCTACTGTCTCTGTTCCTGGAGAGTAAAACTACTATCAGTATAAATACCCAGATATTTATAGGATTTAACCTCCTCCAACTGGGATCCATCAACCATATTTTGAGAAAGTCAGGCTTCCAGCCCATTGACATTGTTTTTTTTTTTATCCCGTTTATTTCCAGTTTATTTATTTTTACATAATTCCTTAACTCATTGAAAGATCTTTGCAAACCCACCTTTGTTAAACTCATCAGCACAACATTGTCTGCATAAGCAAGGTGCGTCATTTGGAGGGAACTCAAGCGTGGGGGATGGTGGTTAACATTTAGCATAGGTGTAAATGCTGCCATGAATAAATTGAAGAGATGAGGAGCCAGGATACACCCTTATGTTAAGCCCTTGTTAGTTGGAATCTTCCTTGATATACACGCGCAATCTCCCTATTTTACACAGATCCAAGTATCTGTATAAAGTTGCTCTATCCCTCACGGTATTCTAGCCGGAATGTTCCACTGCCACAACTTTCTCTATAAAATGTCCCTGTCGACACAGTCAAATGCAGCTTTTAAATCTACGAAATATAAGTTTAGTTCCTATTGTTTCCTCTTGCATTTGTCAGCTAGCAATGAGATGGCTAATACATTTGTGTTTGTGCCCTGGCCTTTCTGAAAACCGGTCTTATTTAAAGGGATAAGGTGATTTGTGTCCGACCAATCTAACAATTAATCTGTTCTCCCATCCTGTCCAGAAAATCGGTTATGGTCTCCCCAGCTTTCATAGTTTCTGCCATTAACCCTTCTATATCGGGGCAGTCAGATAACTTTTCCCTCAGGGCCATCCATACTTGGTGCCTGTACAAATTGAACGTGGCTCTGTCATGCTTGGTGTTTGTCAGCGTGATTGATGGGATGCGGGCTCAGGTGAACACTGTGTTAGTTTGCTCTCCAAAAAGACTACTTAGCAGATTTTTTACATCGCCCATCACTGGGTATATTTCTGTGATGTTCTTCTCAAAACATGAGATTCATTTCCCTGCTTCATCCAACAATGGTGGCAATTTGGTCATTAGCCCTTCTTTATCCATCTGAGCCCAAGGCACATAGATGGTCCCTGACGTGCCCTTCTGCAGTAGCGGGTATTTATTGGCTTTGAGTAGCTCCACTGGTCTTTCCGTAACAGCATACCCATCATTTTTGACAATCCTGCATGTAGAAGTTCAATTTGGGATCTTCCCCTCCATGCTGGATGCAGTCTTCTGCAACAGCCTTGTCCTCTGGTTTGAAAGATCCCTCCTTTGGTCATGGTCTATCATACTGGTCACTTTCCTTTGTCCAGAGGGCTAGCAGGTGACAAAATGGGCACTCAAGATCTCGCCCTCCTCTCGGGTCACTAACTCTTTTGGGGTCAGATTGTCTGTCCTGCTCATTCTAGAGGAGCAGCAGACATCTTCGTCGTTGCTCTCCTCATGTGCATGCAAAGGTGCCATCTTGTCTCTTCTGTGTCTCAGTTGAGTTTGCACCAGGCTACCTTGGTCTCCTATTTCCTGGACAGCCCCTTTCCTACGTTGACGATCTGGTGAGGCTCGGATCCCAGCCAAAAGCCTCTCCTCTAGTTCTGCTTCAGACTCTTCCCCGAACAGTGCTCTGTTCCTATCCCTGCTCTCCTATGGTGGAGGTTGCATCTCTCTACTTTCTCATTGTGCTTTCAGAGTGCAAGCTCTCTCCCTCCCTAGTTAGCGCATTTCCTCTAAATCCCACCTAGGTTGCCTCCTTCATTCTGAGCTATGCGCTGTTCTTTTTGCTTGAGACTTGCCTCAAACTCGCTTTCTGTTGTTCCTTCGGCTACCTGAGCAAACACTGTCGCTCCCCCTCTGTCATCATATCCCAGAGGACTGAGACACCTTTCCTCACTCCCGCTAATTGTCTCACTGTTCAGAACCACTACGAATCTCCCTGTCACTCAAGTGCATTCATCGAAACAGTGGGAGAGCATGTTCTCCATGCTGCTGAGGCTCGATGGGCTGAACGCGACAGATGGGAGGTAAAAATTCGGGGAGCTCTAGTGATGGACCGAGCTGGTGCTGGGATTGCCTGGGCCTGCTGGCATATTAGATTGTCATGTCTAGTCTTTACAGTTCATTGTTCAGTAGGGGACCCTCGGGCTCCCTCGGCCGGCAGGTTGGTATAACTTACTGTGGGGATAGAAGTCTTCATGGAGAGCACCTCCATTTCTGCATACGGAGGGTATGGACAACTTGCTTGCTGAATGTGGGATAGGATTATTGGTTTGGGCCTCCTTGAAGATAGCACATAGTTCTAATAGTGCTTCTCTCTTGTCCATCTTTTGCCCTACATGTTTAGACTGTATCTGTGTCCTTGTGTGTTAGCTTATGTTTGTGTCAAAGGTTCTGTCCCTTGGCCAGGGAAACACGTGTGCCTTAGTATGTGTTTGCAATTTGTGGCAAAACTTGCTAAGTTTTTTAGCCTGTGTGGGGAGCCTGGCTTGCATGTGTTTTAGTGACGATTGAATGATAAGTTGTGCAGTTTTTTTAAGGGACAGATACACAAATAGCAATGCATATGAAGGGTCAAAACCAAGAAGAAAATGCAATTGTTAATTCAAACATCATGATATTTGGCATCAAATAGCTAACTTTACATTGGTATTAAATAGAGATTGTAAGATATAGTAACGCTTTCATATAGCACATTGAGTCATCGACAAAACACAATACTCAAGACAAAATACAGTTGCACTCATTTACCAGCACCACAACATCAACGATACATCAATTTTCAATTATAATAAAGCAAAACCGACAGAGAAAAAATTATGACATTGTCAAAAATACCTTAGCCCACTCCTAGCACATGGTATTGTGTGACCAGAGGAAGCTCTGTGCAGTACACAGGACTAAGTGAGCCTAATAGTCTGTCAACATCTGCTCTGGGACAAAGACAATAACAATTTATGCAGAGAAAAGGAAAAACTCGACAACCACAGGCCCTTCTTGGCCTAACACAAGCTGCACCTAATCTCCCAGATCCAAATTGTGTCATGCCCAGCGGATCAAGTGAACAACACCTCTCACTTCTTTCAGATACCAACAGTGTTCAGAAACTGATAGGACTGAGAAAACCCTTTTAGACTAAGATTAAGGTGCCAGCCCTATACCACACTCAGGCCTCAGGTATACCATCTCTGTCACGCCCATCAGTCCAAGCGGTGAGGCCTCACTCCCTGTATCACACCCAGGGAACAAGCGTACCATTTGTTTCACATCCAACGATCCAAGCAACAACAAAAAATACACCCTATATCACACCGGGGATCAGGTGTACCATCTGTGTCACACCTAGCATTCCAAGTGATAAGGTTTCAACCCTGTATCATACCAAGGGTACAAGCGTGCCTTCTGTGTCACACCCAGTGGTCCAAGCAACAAAACAACTGGCATGCTGACTATTAAAAAAAAGGTGACCTCTGCGGGATTGCCTCCGAGGCCACCTTGTGACTACTCAGTTTGGACACATAAAATAGGTAAAATGCCAGATTTCTATCAGTGGCCGGACATTCAGGTTAATTTTTCACACTTCTTCCTAGTTTGCCACATGCCAAATGGTGGGACTGTGACTCTGATATAGTCTGCTACCCTTCTGACGGTGGCTTCAGGGTGGTCCTCCGCCCCAACGATTCAGCATTGGAGTTTCTGTCACTCCCAGCACATTGTAGGTAAGGGCTATATATCTCAGAGATCTAAGGGGATACCAATGGGGAGAATTGTGGCCAAAGGTGTCAGTGCAGCCAGGTCCTTTTCAGGTTTGGCATAGGGAATCCTGGCATCTGAAGGGATCTAGTGGTGGGCATATTGACACTGTGCCACCAGGTGTGGAGATGTGAGCATTCGGTAGGGAAGAGTTTCATAGTGACTTCTGAATGGGCAACTGGTGAGGATCCTTCAGGAGTTGAACATTGTGAGAGCGTGCAATCCTTCGGGTACTGTTTGCAAACATTTGTGCCGCTGTCTGAGTGTCAAAATAGTGAGGCTTACCGTCCACATTTACCCTAAGGCATGCAGGGTATAGCATACTGTAGCGGATTCCCTGCTTCCTCACTGTGGATTTGACAACAGCAAATTTTCAGCAGGCATCTTAAACTGCCATGGTGAAGTCTGGAAAAAGAGAGAGCATGGACCCTGCCATTGTAGTGGACCATTATCCTTGGCCTGCTGTAGTGCAGTGCGTCTAGCCTTGCATTGTGGCAGTCAAGTTGTTCACCCATGTTATCAAGGTGCCCAGCCAGGGCGTCAAACCTGTTGTCAGTGGAAGACTGTTCTGAGCTCAGCCATTGTAGCATCTGCTTCAGTAAACTGTTCTGGCTCCGGCCCCCGTGACCCAACAGTCCTAGATTGGCCCAGGCTGCATAGGCCTGATCTTTTGTGCTTATGAAAGTTGAGCCATCTCTGCTTGGAATCTGCAGACTCCATTTCTGGGAGGGGGATGCAGGGTCCCTATAGGCGCATCACCCCCAGATAGTCACAGTGTTCAGTCAGTCAAAGTAGGCACAGACTCAGGGGTAAAAAAGACAGCACTTCGTGACTGCTACTTGCAGATATTAGTGCAGAGGGTCTCAATATCCGTGGTCTTCAAGATTGGCAAGGAGGCATACTGAGGGGTCATCCCAGTGGGTATATTTAACATAGGTGGCCCTAGTGCGTGGTGGGAGATGTAGTAATATCTCATTCCCAGTCTATAGGGCAGGTCATGCCCCTATCACTCCCCAAGCTCAGTGTGATTTAGTCTCAGCTAGGGGCCACCCACCTCAGTTGCTGTCGTGGCCTCGTGGCCTCCAAAGGTCAGTGCGCTGGAGAGCGTAAAGCCACCTTGGGGGCTTTGCTTGTGGTGAATTCAGCTGCAGGTGGCAGATGCGCAAGGCAGTCCCCTGTGGGAGTATCAGAAGGTGCCAATGGCATCAGGGAGGGCGGGTGAGGGCTCCCTCATTGATAACCCCAGAGTGGAAAAGCACTGTCAGCCCCCTCAGTCATGGGGAGATCAAGGCCTCAGCCAGAAGCCCAGGCGGCATGCAGGTCTCTCCATGGCCTGGGACCAGCGTTGTAGGCAGTATGGCCCAGCATAAATTGCAGAAGGGTCAGCATAGCACTGCAACCAGGGAAGCAGTCTGCAATCTCATTAGGTGAGAGTGAGTGACCCGACAGGGCATCTCAGGCTCACCTGTTGCTCCTCTCACTGTGTGGCCTCCAAGGCAAAGTTGGGCCAACGCTGCAACGCCGCCTGCCATGATGGAGCATTAACACATCTCTTAGAAACATCTTATTGACAAAAGGTTTGCTTCAAAGCACTTTGGCCCTGATTTCTGGCGAGTTGAACTTTTCTTCCTATGGTTTTAACCCCTGTTTGCACAGGTGTCAGAATTCCAAGTTGTGTTGAATTTACTTGACCTGTTAATTAACAGGTGTTATAAAGTCCTTACTTTAAGAAAATGAGTTATTCGTGAGGAAGTGAGTCGTTTAGTGGTACTAAAACAATTAACAGTCAAAACACAACAAAAAAACACCCTGCAACACATTTTTAAATCTCAACAAATTTTAATATGAAAATAGACACAAAAATGATGGAAATTCAAACATGGAAGCCAGAGATATCAAAGTGTAAAGGTTTAGGGCAAAAAGAAAAGAAAAAAACAAAGCGTCATTCAGGAGTCACTGATTGCGGTTGACTAGAATCTCTACGTGAATATATGTGAATTCAGTCCAATGGTGATGCAGCAGAGGTCAGGTACACCAAGCGAGCCTTCTCAGTCCAAGTTTTTACCTTCTGACTTAGGGCCTGATTTAGATATTGGTGGAGGGGTTAATCGTCACAACGGTAACAGATATCCCCTCTGCTGAAATCTGAATCTGATCCCTGTGGGATTTACATTTTCGTGGATGGGCTATATGTTACCCTTGTGACAGAGTAATTCCTTCCCCAGTATCTATATCAGGCGCTTAGTCTTTTTTATGGAAATCAAAATCTCTCAGCGGTGGCACGGTGGCACGGTTGCAGGCTGTATCCTGCAAATTCCTCTCAAAGTTGGATAGCTGTTGGACAAGGTCCTGTTGAATCAATTATTTTTGGCAAGAAAAGCACAACATCCAAGCAGAAGTTAAATTTCAGGATATAATGGACTCGTAATACGGATGGTGGTATATCCGTCACTTTACCGTCACTTTTGGGACGGATTAACACCTCCTCCAAAGTTGTAATAACCCCCTAAATTCTAAAATGCACTGAGTCATGGAGGTAGTATTTACATCACTTACTGCAGTTATGATCTTTTTCATGCTTGGATACATGCATGGTTACACACCATTTAACCTTCACTAGGTATTTTTTATTTGTGTCATTTTAGTTCCAAAACAGTACTGCAGTGTACTGTTTAGAGAAACTGTATGCACGGAGCAAGGTTGGGCTCCGATGCCAGCACTGGCACATTGGAGAGCACTGTGAACCTGACCTCATTGGGACTACATTTAAATATAAGCGGTAGTGCCCAATGTATGAATTTGGATACATATGAATCAGAGGTGGATGGAGGAAAACAAAGGGAATTCATAAGGGAAGAATTAGATTACAAAAATGGCAGGATACTTACTGTTGCAAAAAGGTTTGATGATTTAAAGAAACAGAACTATACCGGACAAAAAGCAGGTCTTATCACCTAATAGCACTATAAGTCAATCTGAAGCGTAGATAAGTGAAGGAGAAGGTACATCACAAGGGACCATCAGGACCACTTTTGCCTCAAGATGGCACAAAATAAGAAGAGGGAGGAAAAATAAGTTATCAATTAAGGAGCCAGAAATGGAGCCAATAGGCCTACAGGAAAGGCCTATGGAAGAAAGTTTAATAGTAAACCTCTCAGACTACTAATTAAACCAAGAAGTAACTCTACTGAATAAAGGATTGGCCTTCTGCCTCTGGGCCTTTTGATGTTGTATAGACTAAAATTGATATCTGCAAGTTTGTGCGCAAAGTCAAGCTTGCCAGGTACTTTGTTAAAATAGAACGAGTGGAGATAGCAAGAGCAAAGGAACAAACCTATGATGTTGGCCTAACAATTGCCCAGAAGAAAGATATAAGAACAATGTATGACCTACTATATGATCTAGATGAGGTCCTTAATATATTAGATGCCTAGCCTATTAGTTACCACAACTTTACACTTGTTTTATTTTAATATTGCCTATGTAAGTCTGTTGTAGTAACCTTAAATCTCTATCCCATATGCATTTTTTGGCAAGTGGCAATATTGTTTTAAAACATTTTGTCAGTCTAATATTTTTATTAAATTAAATTGTACATATTTTTTAATTTACACAAAAAACTGTAAAAGAAATTCGAAAATTAAAATACTCCCATGATAGGCAATATGCATGTGGGGGGACTTCTGGCACAGTAGGATTGTCTGCCATGATTCAATCCTACATAAGTGTCTCAGTCTGAGAAAGGTGACTTGAATAGAAGGCCTGGGTTAAGGTTTTTGTAATCATGGCTGATTATTATTAAAACATGATGGACTTTAACCTAAATAGTTTGACAACTGGATGGGTGAGCTTAAACAGTAAGTATTCACAAGGTCAATATTTCTCCTATTTTATGTTGTAATTTCCTTGAAGGGGATTTTTATGTATGTGAAGTAGTGAACATAAGTACTTATCAAGGGTTTGTTTTTACATTTGTTTCTTTTGAAAAGACAGGGCTACAACTTAGCAGAACCGGTTGGAGAAATATGAAATCCACAACTGCCAGCTGGGCAGAAGAAATTTCAGAGACCAGTGAGGCCGGTGCATCCCACCAGAGACAAAAGTGCACTACCACCAAAACACCCCGGGCAGATGTTTTAGAGCTCACTGTGAGGGTGTAAGAATTGGACACCACCAGCCAGGAGGAGGTGGGCAATTGTCCTCTATCTGGCCAAGAGCAAGATGTCAAAGTTGTGTCCCAAGAACAGGCCCCATTGTCATCTGGGCCTGCATCACCGCCTCTTTAGCTTTAATAACCCCCACATCACAGAAGCCTAGAGTTGCAACCTTGCACTACCTCCTGTTCTGATTTCCAAACCGATCTGCAGTAATCCCAGGACACATTTGCCTCAGATGTCCCTGAACGTTTGAGTATTGCACACCCTTCCCCCTTAATATGGCTCAATATGTGATCTCAAGAAGGGAGTAAGGCTGATAGCAAAAGATCAAGTAGTGATCCCTCGAGATATATTTGAGTTGGTATAAATGAGGACACTCCTATAGTTGCAATATAACCAACATAGAGATCTATATACCCTCCTGAACTCCTTGATGTCAGGCTCTACATCACATCTGCCTCCCCTACACAACTCCCCTGCTGTTCTCATGTCTCTGTTTGCCTTTTTTTTAACATTTTCTCTTCTACCCCTGCATCACATATTTCAGGGTGCTGTTTAGTCTTCCACAGGCAACAATGTAATGTCTGAGTCTGAGACGGGTCTTAATGTTGTAGTGGTGAAAAGCAAGCCTAAGGATGGGCAGGGATGTTGAGCCTGAAATAGGAACTTTGTTCTGATACCACACCTGGTTTGAGGGAGTAACTTTATTTATAACTTGGATTATCTGCTTTCAATCTATTCTATTTCTGTTTTGGGGCTTATATAATGTATGTGTCAACACCAGAGCAGTACGCGCTCTATTGGTGACAAAAATGCAAAAACCCAGCACTCTCAAAACAACGTAATTTATGCATTGTGCTGATATGTTGTGGTTTAACCTTTTGCATTGCAGAGTTCAATCCTGAAAACTTATTTTTAATATGCTTACAAATACTGTTCCTTTGCAATGTATTGCTGCAGGTTTTCAGAGTGTGTTAGGGTGTGGTCCCTTTCCAGGGCCTTCCAGAGACTTTCCCTGCAACATGCCTGGGTGTGGTTCTGGGCTGGGCCAAGACTCTATAAAAGAGAGCCAGCCCAACTCCCAGTGCTCACTATTCAGAGGTCCCGGTGCAGAGCAGCAGCTTCTCCCTGATCTCCTGTCCCGGCGGCCTATTTGGATCTTCCAGTCTTCTGTCCTTCATCCTTCATTGGTGATCATTGTTCCAGGCGGTAAGACGGTGGTTGGACTATCCTGACACAGTTATTGAGAATTTTCATATTCTTGGTTTAATTCTTAAATGAGTAACAGATTACTTGCGCGCTACCATTTCTTGACATTTATATGGTAGTTTCCAAATAGGCAAGACGCGCGATTTGTTTCATAAAGGTTTGACTTTGTTATTCATTGCGTGCTACCATTTCTTGACATTGGCATGGTGGCTTAAGAATCGGCAAGAGGCGCGATTCGTTTTATGGTGTTTAAACATTGTTGTCCATTGCGTGCTACTATTTCTTGACATTTACATGATGTTTTACGAATTGGCAAGACGCGCAACTCGTTTCATGAGGATTTAACTTCGTTGTTTATTGCGCGCTACCATTTCTTGACATTTACATGGTGGCTTAAGAATCGGCAAAAGAAGCGCAATTCGTTTCATTGTACTTTGATCTTGTTATTTATTGTGAGCTGTTATTTCTTGACATTTACATCGTGTTTTACGAATCGGCAAGACGCGCAATTCGATTAATGATGATTTGACTTTGATATTCATTGCGTGCTACCATTTCTTGGTATTTTACATGGTGACACTCGAATCGGCAAGACGCACGATTCTCTCCTCGAGTTTAATTCATGTTGTTTATTGTATGCAACTATTCTAAGATATTTATTATGTAATATTCGAGTTGACAAGTTATGTGATTTGTTTCCTGAATCCATATTGTGTTATTCATGGTGCACAATCCTTTTATGGTGTTTACTATATATATATATATATATATATATTTATATATATATATATATATATATATATATATATATATATGCAATATGCGCAATTTGTGTTGAAACATTTTAAGAGTACACAGAAGGCCAGAGTTTCTAGATGCAATATTGTATGGTCCTAGTATATATTCTCAAAACAGGATTTATATGACTGGTTTAAAATTTAGTCAGAATGTTTTTCTGATTCTCATGTAAAGGAAAGTACTTGAATAAGAAAGTTTTCATTTAATTCATCTTGATTCCCCTACAGGTATCCGGCCATCTTGAAACTTAGTCATTTTAAACTTAACTCTTAGATTGTTCATGCTTTTAGAGTGACTAGGCTTAGAATCATAGTCTAGTATTGATTTCAGGAGATATAATTTTCTTATTGTGTGTTCTAACCTTTTTCTTACTACACGTCTCCTTCCCAGCTGTTCCCTTTCTAATCCCCTCTTCCCCTCAACTCTCTCAGTCTCTGTGATTTATCTATCAGAGTCTTGGAGCTGTTCAGTGGTGGACGTGTTGGGAACGTGCACAGACCCCGAGGTTCTGGTGACTCTGACAGAATAGTGAGCCCAAAAATTATTATCCTCCTGGCTTGCGTATGTTCTCAGCATGGGCACGCTAGACGAGTTAATCAAGGCTATCACCCAGCTCCAAGCAGAGGTGGTATCATCCAAAGAATTGACAACTAGCTTAGCAGAGAGAGTGAGTCAGTTGCAAGATAAGGTAGAGAAGAAGGAACAAAGTCCCACAGGTGTGTCTTGCCAGGTACTTCTTCTCAGGCTTCTGGAAGTAATCTGATTTCCCTAAATATTCCTTCTGCAATTCCTTTAGCTCCCCCAGAACGTTTCTCAGGTGACCCTTTGAAAGCGCAATCTTTCCTGGTTCAAGTGGAACTACACTTCACCTGCAGACCAAATACTTTCCCTGATGCCCAGTCCCAAGTAGCTTTCTTGTTATCATATTGTCTGGGGATGCAGCTACTTGGGCAATTCCTCTTGTGCGTAAAAATAGTCCCTTGTTGTACAACTGGAGAAATTTTGTTCGTGAATTTGAGAGAGTTTTTGATCGTAGAACTGTAACACAGTCAGCAGATCGTGAATTATTAGATTTACGCCAAGGGAGTCAAGACCTAGTGTCGTATTTAGCCAACTTTAACCGGCTGGTTGCCGAGACATCCTGGCCTGAAGAAAAACAAGCGGTCTTGTTTTACAAGGGACTCAAAGAGGAACTAAAAGATATCTTAGCGCAAATCGACCCACAACCTACAGACTGTCAAGAATTAATAAATCTTGTCTTGAGACTTGATCATCGTTTAGCAGAATGTAAAGGAACGCGCAAAAAGATTGAAAAATATTCATGGCGCGTTCATGATAACAGAGACTCAAGAACTCCGAAAGAAAGAATGCCGGAACCGATAGAAATTGGAACCATCAGAACACCTGTGACCAAAGATGAAAAGGACCTACGCAGAAAAAATGGACAATGTCTATATTGTGGGCGAAAAGGTCATTTTGCCAAAGATTGTCCAATCAAGCCAAAGAACAAGCAAGGTCCAGTTCAGAAGGTCGCAGCCAATGCACCAGTCGAGTTGGAAAACTAAAACACCCAAGATGCAGAGAAGGGTTGCGCTTGGGTGTCACCGTGGACCCTTCACAATCTAGACATCTTAAACTGGAAATAATAGTTCAGGTCAAGAAAAAGATCTATTTCAAAAAGGCTCTAGTCGATTCTGGGGCTACTGGGAAGTTTGTTGATGTCCAATTGGTTCGTGCATGGGGGATCCCATATATTGAAAAGAAGACCGCAGAAATCATCCAGGCAGTTGATGGAAAACTCTTGACTGGAGGTCCGGTAACTCTTCAGACTATCCCCTTGTCGATGATTTGTGAAGATAAGAATCAAAGAAAGAAACATAAAGAGAAAATCATCTTTGACGTGATCCATGCTCCCCAATATGGGATTATCCTCGGCTTGCCATGGTTAACTCATCACAATCCGGAGATCAATTGGGCAGAATGAAAAATAGTGTTCTCATCTGCGCTATTTAACGAACAATGTCTCCAAAAGATTCAAGTACCAAAAGTTTGCAACTCTAACATAGCTACTGCCGCGGAGAAAGAAATTCAGCTGCACAAACAGTATTCATCTTACAAAGATGTCTTTGATGAGAAAGGAGCAGAGACTCTACCTCCTCATAGATCTTATGACTATCAAATTAATCTAGCCCCAGGTGCGATACTTCCCAACTGTCGTGTATATACCCTGTCAGAACATGAAAATCAACATTTACGAAAATACCTAGATCAATTTTTGGAGAATGGCTTAATTCGCCCCTCTAAGTCTCCTGCAGCTTCGCCTTTGTTTTTTGTTCCAAAAGCTAATGGAGAACTTCGAACTTGCATCGACTATAGGTGTTTGAACAAAGTCACCATCAAGAATAAATATCCTTTACCCTTAATTCCGGTCTTATTGGAACAAGTAAAGAGAGCAAAAATCTACACGAAGCTTGACCTTCGAGGTGCTTATCATTTGGTCAGAATGAGAGAGGGTGACGAATGGAAAACAGCATTTAAGACAAGAAATGTCCTTTTTGAATACACCGTCATGCCTTTTGGTCTGTGAAATGCTCCAGCAGCATTTCAATTTTTCTTGAATGACGTTCTTAGAGAGTACCTTGACATATTTGCCATAGTCTACATCGATGACATTTTGATCTACTCAGACAATGAAAACGAACATGTCCAACATGTCAAGAAAATTCTTGCAGCCCTTCGAAAACACCATTTATACTGCAAACTAACCAAGTTTGAGTTTCATGTTACCACAGTTGAGTTTTTAGGGGTTATTCTTACCCCTCAAGATATGGTGATGGCAGAAAAGAAAGTAAAAGCCGTATCTGATTGGCCCACCCCAAAGAATGTTCGTGATGTACAATGTTTCCTGGGGTTTGCAAATTTTTACCGGAGGTTCATTAATCATTTCTCCCAGACAGTGGCTCCAATCACTAAGCTACTAAGAAAGAAAGAAAAGTTTGTATGGTCCCCAGAAGCTGATCAAGCCTTCTCGACTTTGAAGGAAGGTTTCTCCACTGCCCCAGTCTTGACTCACCCTGATGCGAATCAACCTTTCATAGTGGAAGCTGATGCTTCAGATGTAGCAATAGGAGCCGTCTTATCACAACGAAATAAAGACACTGGTCAACTTCATCCTGTAGCTTATATGTCTCGGAAGTTGAACGAAGCCGAACAGAACTATGTCATTGCTGAAAAAGAGCCTCTGGCGATTCGTGACGCCTTTAAAGAATGGAGACATCATTTGTTGGGTGCCAAATACACTGTCACAGTATATACTGATCATCGTAATCTTCAATTCGTAAGTTCCGCCAGACTTTTGACCCCTCAGCAATTACGCTGGATGCTTTTTTTTGCCGAATTTGATTTTGTAGTAACCTTTCGGTTTGGTAAAGATAATCGCAAGGCTGACGCCTTGTCCCGTCAAGAGTCTACCACGTTGCCTGCATTTCAAGCCTCCAGAGCTATCATTGCTCCTGACAAGGTTCTATGTATCATAAAAACTGAAGATTTCTTTGAAGAAATTTGCAACTCTTTCACTGTTGAAAAATGGCAAACATGGGCCCAAGCAGATCCCAAAAGGTCAATCAAGGAAGATTTACCCTTTCATGACGCTCGTTTGTTTGTACCCACTACCAAACATCGCAAGATAGTGTTTCATTGGTTGCATGTCATACCTACGGCAGGTCACCCAGGTACTCGTAAAACTCTTGAACTGATCCAACTCTATTTTTGGTGGCCTACCCTAACAAAAGATGTAAAAGCAATGGTAAAGAACTGTGACGTTTGTGCTCGCATTAAAACAAGTCAACCAAAAGGGTTGTTACATCCACTTCCATCCCCAAGTCGTCCATTGGAGCACATTTCTTTAGACTTTATTAACGGTCTGCCAGTGGTTCAACAGCATTCAGTAATTCTGGTGGTAGTAGATAGTCTCACGAACTATGGACATTTCATCGCCTGTAAAAAATTGCCCACTTCTAGTGAATTGGCAACTATTTTACTGAACAGAGTGGTTTGTTATCATGGACTGCCAAAGGTGATCCTCTCCGATCGGGGGTCACAATTTTCCTCCAATTTCTGGAAGACATGGTGTAAAACACTCCAAGTGACATCTACGCTATCTACTAGTCACCATCCTCAAACAGATGGTCAAACGGAGAGACTAAATCAGACTTTGAAAACGTGACTACGCTGAAAAGGCACTTCATTCTTGGACATCTATGCTCTGGTTAGCTGAGTTAGCTTACAATAACTCATTCCACACTTCTATTGGCGTTACACCCTTTTTTGGTCTATTTGGCTATCATCCTAACACCTTGCCCATCACAATTCCTCAAGAAAGTTCTCTTACTCCAGCTGTGTCAGAAACCATTCAGCATTTACATCAAACCCAGAAACTGATTCAACAGCATTTAGAAAAAGCCAAACAAAAATATAAAAGGCATTATGACAAGAAACATTGTGAGGGACCGCAATATCAACCAGGTGACAAAGTGTGGCTATCCACAAAACATATAGACTTCAAGAAGAAGCACATGTTTAACCCCAAATTCATAGGTCCTTATACTGTCTTCAGCAAATCAATCCAGTGACCTATACACTACAATTGCCCAGATCCTTACGGATTCATCCAGTGTTCCACACTTCTCTCTTGAAAAAGGCAGTCCAAAAGGTCCACCCTCATCCAGCTCCTGTCCTAGTACAAGGGGAAGAAGAATACGAAGTCAAGAAAGTGTTGGATTCTAAACTGAGAGGGCGTAATCTATGGTACTTAATCTCATGGAAAGGTTATGGTCCTGAAAGTAACTCATGGGTTTCCGCATCCGATGTTCATGAACCAGTACTTGTGAGACGCTTTCATCGTCTTAATCCAAGCAAACCAGGCCCTAGAGCGCGTCTGGGAGAGGGGAGTACTGTCAACACCAGAGCAGTACGCGCTCTATTGGTGACAAAAATGCCAAAACCCAGCACTCTCAAAAAAACGTAATTTATGCATTGTGCTGATATGTTGTGGTTTAACCTTTTGCATTGCAGAGTTCAATCCTGAAAACTTATTTTTAATATGCTTACAAATACTGTTCCTTTGCAATGTATTGCTGCAGGTTTTCAGAGTGTGTTAGGGTGTTGTCCCTTTCCAGGGCCTTCCAGAGACTTTCCCTGAAACATGCCTGGGCGTGGTTCTGGGCTGGGCCAAGACTCTATAATAGAGAGCCAGCCCAACTCCCAGTGTTCACTATTCAGAGGTCCCGGTGCAGAGCAGCAGCTTCTTCCTGAGCTCCTGTTCCGGCGGCCTATTTGGATCTTCCAGTCTTCTGTCCTTCATCCTTCATTGGTGATCATTGTTCCAGGCGGTAAGACGGTGGTTGGACTATCCCGACACCGTTATTGAGAATTTTCATATTCTTGGTTTAATTCCTAAATGAGTAACAGATTACTTGCGCGCTACTATTTCTTGACATTTGTATGGTAGTTTACAAATAGGCAAGATGCGCGATTTGTTTCATAAAGGTTTGACTTTGTTATTCATTGCGCGCTACCATTTCTTGACATTGGCATGGTGGCTTAAGAATCGGCAAGAGGCGCGATTCCTTTTATGGTGTTTAAACAGTGTTGTCCATTGCGCGCTACTATTTCTTGACATTTACATGATGTTTTACAAATTGGCAAGACGCGCAACTCGTTTCATGAGGATTTAACTTTGTTGTTTATTGCGCGCTACCATTTCTTGACATTTACATGGTGGCTTAAGAATCGGCAAAAGAAGCGCGATTCGTTTCATTGTACTTTGATCTTGTTATTTATTGTGAGCTGTTATTTCTTGACATTTACATCGTGTTTTACGAATCGGCAAGACGCGCAATTCGATTAATGATGATTTGACTTTGATATTCATTGCGTGCTACCATTTCTTGGTATTTTACATGGTGACACTCGAATCGGCAAGACGCACGATTCTCTCCTCGAGTTTAATTCATGTTGTTTATTGTATGCCACTTTTCTAAGATATTTCTTATGTAATATTCGAGTTGACAAGTTATGTGATTTGTTTCCTGAATCCATATTGTGTTATTCATGGTGTACAATCCTTTTATGGCGTTTACTATATATATATATATATATATATATATATATATATATATATATATATCTGCAATATGCGCAATTTGTGTTGAAACATTTTAAGAGTACACAGAAGGCCAGAGTTTCTAGATGAAATATTGTATGGTCCTAGTATACATTCTCAAAACAGGATTTATATGACTGGTTTAAAATTTAGTCAGAATGTTTTTCTGATTCTCATGTAAAGGAAAGTACTTGAATAAGAAAGTTTTCATTTAATTCATCTTGATTCCCCTACAGGTATCCCGCCATCTTGAAACTTAGTCATTTTAAACTTAACTCTTAGATTGTTCATGTTTTCAGAGTGACTAGGCTTAGAATCATAGGCGGTCATTCTGACCGCGGCGGGCGGCGGTAGCCGCCCGCCATGCGGTTACCGCCATTTGGCCGCTCCGCGGTCAAAAGACCACGGAGGCCATTCTGGCTTTCCCGCTGGGCCGGCGGGCGCCCGCCGTCCCAGCGGGAAAGGCCCTGCAACATAGAAGCCGTCTCCGAATGGAGCCTGCGGTGTTGCAGGGGTGCGACGGGTGCAGTTGCACCTGTTGCGATTTTCACTGTCTGCTAAGCAGACAGTAAAAATCATGCTGGGGCCCTGTTAGGGGGCCCCTGCACTGCCCATGCCAGTGGCATGGGCAGTGCAGGGGCCCCCAGGGTCCCACGACACCTGTTTCCGCCATCCTGTTCCTGGTGGTAAAAACCGCCAGAAACAGGGTTGCGGGAAGGGGGTCAGAATCCGCGCCGCCATGGAGATTCAGCCCAGACAGGGGAAATCCGGCGGAAAACCGCCGGATCCCCTTTTCTGACCGCGGCTTTACCGCCGCGGTCAGAATGGGCAGGGAAGCACCGCCAGCTTGTTGGCGGTGCTTTCGTGTCGACCGCCAGGGTTGGAATGACCCCCCATAGTCTAGTATTGATTTCAGGAGATATAATTTTCTTATTGTGTGTTCTAACCTTTTTCTTACTACAGGTCTCCTTCCCAGCTGTTCCCTTCCTAATCCCCTCTTCCCCTCAACTCTCTCAGTCTCTGTGATTTATCTATCAGAGTCTTGTAGCTGTTCAATGGTGGACGTGTTGGGAACGTGCACAGACCCAGAGGGTCTGGTGACTCTGACAGAATAGTGAGCCCACAAATTATTATCCTCCTGGCTTGTGTATGTTCTCAGCATGGCCACGCTAGACGAGTTAGTCAAGGCTATCACCCAGCTCCAAGCAGAGGTGGTATCATCCAAAGAATTGACAACTAGCTTAGCAGAGAGAGTGAGTCAGTTGAGATATAAGGTAGAGAAGAAGGAACAAAGTCCCACAGGTGTGTCTTGGCCAGGTACTTCTTCTCAGGCTTCTGGAAGTAATCCGATTTCCCTAAATGTTCCGTCTGCAATTCCTTTAGCTCCCCCAGAACGTTTATCAGGTGACCCTTTGAAAGTGCAATCTTTCCTGGTTCAAGTGGAACGACACTTCACCTGCAGACCAAATACTTTCCCCGATGCCCAGTCCCTAGTAGCTTTCTTGTTATCATATCTGTCTGGGGATGCAGCTACTTGGGCAATTCCTCTTGTGCATAAAAATAGTCCCTTGTTGTACAACTGGAGAAATTTTGTTCGTGAATTTGAGAGAGTTTTTGATCGTAGAAGTGTAACACAGTCAGCAGATCATGAATTATTAGATTTACGCCAAGGGAATCAAGACCTAGTGTTGTATTTAGCCAACTTTAACCGGCTGGTTGCCGAGACATCCTGGCCTGAAGAAAAACAAGCTGTCTTGTTTTACAAGGGACTCAAAGAGGAACTAAAAGATATCTTAGCGCAAATCGACCCACAACCTACAGACTGTCAAGAATTAATAAATCTTGTCTTGAGACTTGATCATCGTTTAGCAGAATGTAAAGGAGCGCGCAAAAAGATTGAAAAAATATTCATGGCGCGTTCATGATAACAGAGACTCAAGAACTCCGAAAGAAAGAATGCCGGAACCAATAGAAATTGGAACCATCAGAAGACCTCTGACCAAAGATGAAAAGGACATATGCAGAAAAAATGGACAATGTCTTTATTGTGGGCGAAAAGGTCATTTTGCCAAAGATTGTCCAATCAAGCAAAAGAACAAGCAAGGTCCAGTTCAGAAGGTCGCAGCCAATGCACCAGTCGAGTTGGAAAACTAAAACACCCAAGATGCAGAGAAGGGTTGCTCTTGGGTGTCACCGTGGACCCTTCACAATCTAGACATCTTAAACTGGAAATAAGAGTTCAGGTCAAGAAAAATATCTATTTCAAAAAGGCTCTAGTCGATTCTGGGGCTACTGGGAAGTTTGTTGATGTCCAATTGGTTCGTGCATGGGGGATCCCATATATTGAAAAGAAGACCCCAGAAATCATCCAGGCAGTTGATGGAAAATTCTTGACTGGAGGTCCGGTAACTCTTCAGACTATCCCCTTGTTGATGATTTGTGAAGATAAGAATCAAAGAAAGAAACATAAAGAGAAAATCATCTTTGACGTGATCCATGCTCCCCAATATGGGATTATCCTCGGCTTGCCATGGTTAACTCATCACAATCCGGAGATCAATTGGGCAGAACGAAAAATAGTGTTCTCATCTGCGCTATGTAACGAACAATGTCTCCAAAAGATTCAAGTACCAAACGTTTGCAACTCTAACATAGCTACTGCCGCGGAGAAAGAAAATCAGCTGCCCAAACAGTATTCATCTTACAAAGATGTCTTTGATGAGAAAGGAGCAGAGACTCTACCTCCTCATAGATCTTATGACTGTCAAATTGATCTAGCCCCAGCTGCGATACTTCCCAACTGTCGTATATATGCCCTGTCAGAACATGAAAATCAACATTTACGAAAATACCTAGATCAATTTTTGGAGAATGGCTTCATTCGCCCCTCTAAGCCTTCTGCAGCTTCGCCTTTGTTTTTTGTTCCAAAAGCTAATGGAGAACTTCGAACTTGCATCGACTATAGGGGTTTGAACAAAGTCACCATCAAGAATAAATATCCTTTACCCCTAAATCCGATCTTATTGGAACAAGTAAAGAGAGCAAAAATCTACACGAAGCTTGACCTTCGAGGTGCTTATCATTTGGTCAGAATGAGAGAGGGTGACGAATGGAAAACAGCATTTAAGACAAGAAATGGCCTTTTTGAATACACCGTCATGCCTTTTGGTCTGTGTAATGCTCCAGCAGCATTTCAATTTTTCTTGAATGACGTTCTTAGAGAGTACCTCGACATATTTGCCATAGTCTACATCAATGACATTGTGATCTACTCAGACAATGAAAACGAACATGTCCAACATGTCAAGAAAATTCTTGCAGCCCTCTGAAAACACCATTTATACTGCAAACTAACCAAGTGTGAGTTTCATGTTACCACAGTTGAGTTTTTAGGGGTTATTCTTACCCCTCAAGGTATGGTGATGGCAGAAAAGAAAGTAAAAGCTGTATCTGATTGGCCCACCCCAAAGACTGTTCGTGATGTACAATGTTTCCTGGGGTTTGCAAATTTTTACTGGAGGTTCATAAATCATTTCTCCCAGACAGTGGCTCCAATCACTAAGCTACTAAGAAAGAAAGAAAAGTTTGTATGGTCCCCAGAAGCTGATCAAGCCTTCTCGACTTTGAAGGAAGCTTTCTCCACTGCCCCAGTCTTGACTCATCCTGATGCGAATCAACCTTTCATAGTGGAAGCTGATGCTTCAAATGTAGCAATAGGAGCCGTCTTATCACAACGAAATAAAGACACTGGTCAACTTCATCCTGTAGCTTATATGTCTTGGAAGTTGAACGAAGCCGAACAGAACTATGTCATTGCTGAAAAAGAGCTTCTGGCGATTCGTGACGCCTTTAAAGAATGGAGACATCATTTGTTGGGTGCCAAATACACTGTCACAGTATATACTGATCATCGTAATCTTCAATTCATGAGTTCCGCCAGACTTTTGACCCCTCGGCAATTACGCTGGATCCTTTTTTTTGCTGAATTTGATTTTGTAGTAACCTTTCGGCCTGGTAAAGATAATCGCAAGGCTGACGCCTTGTCTCATCAAGAGTCTACCACGTTGCCTGCATTTCAAGCTTCCAGAGCTTTCATTGCTCCTGACAAGGTTCTATGTATCATAAAAACTGAAGATTTCTTTGAAGAAATTCGCAACTCTTTCACTGTTGAAAAATGGCAAACATGGGCCCAAGCAGATCCCAAAAGGTCAATCAAGCAAGGTTTACCCTTTCTTGGCGCTTGTTTGTTCGTACCCACTACCAAACATCGCAAGATAGTGTTTCATTGGTTGCATGTCATACCTACGGCAGGCCACCCAGGTACTCCTAAAACTCTTGAACTGATCCAACGCTATTTTTGGTGGCCTACCCTAACAAAAGATTTAAAAGCAATGGTAAACAATTGTGAAGTTTGTGCTCGCAATAAAACAAGTCATTCAAAACCAAAAGGGTTGTTACATCCACTTCCAACCCCAAGTCGTCCATGGGAGCACATTTCTTTAGACTTTATTAACGGTCTGCCAGTGGTTCAACAGCATTCAGTAATTCTGGTGGTAGTAGATAGTCTCACGAAATATGTACATTTCATCGCATGTAAAAAATTGCCCACTTCTAGTGAATTGGCAACTATTTTACTGAACAGAGTGGTTTGTTATCATGGACTGCCAAAGGTTATCCTCTCCGATCGGGGGTTACAATTTTCCTCCAATTTCTGGAAGACATGGTGTAAAACACTCCAAGTGACATCTACGCTATCTACTAGTCACCATCCTCAAACAGGTGGTCAAACGGAGAGACTAAATCAGACTTTGAAACAATACCTACGTGCCTAGGCTGAAAAGGCACTTCATTCTTGGACATCTATGCTCTGGTTAGCTGAGTTAGCTTACAATAACTCATTCCACACTTCTATTGGCGTTACACCCGTTTTTGGTCTATTTGGCTATCATCCTGACACCTTGCCCGTCACAATTCCTCAAGAAAGTTCTCTTACTCCAGCTGTGTCAGAAACCATTCAGCATTTACATCAAACCCAGAAACTGATTCAACAGCATTTAGAAAAAGCCAAACAAAAATATAAAAGGCATTATGACAAGAAACATTGTGAGGGACCGCAATATCAACCAGGTGACAAAGTGTGGCTTTCCACAAAACATATAGACTTCAAGAGGAAGCACATGTTTAACCCCAAATTCAGAGGTCCTTATACTGTCTTCAGCAAATCAATCCGGTGACCTATACACTACAATTGCCCAGATCCTTACGGATTCATCCAGTGTTCCACTCTTCCCTCTTGAAAAAGGCAGTCCAAAAGGTCCACCCTCATCCAGCTCCTGTCCTAGTACAAGGGGAAGAAGAATACGAAGTCAAGAAAGTGTTGGATTCTAAACTGAGAGGGCGTAATCTATGGTACTTAATCTCATTGAAAGGTTATGGTCCTGAAAGTAACTCATGGGTTTCCGAATCCGATGTTCATGAACCAGTACTTGTGAGACGCTTTCATCGTCTTAATCCAAGCAAACCAGGCCCTAGAGCGCTTCTGGGAGAGGGGAGTACTGTCAACACCAGAGCAGTACGCGCTCTATTGGTGACAACAATGCCAAAACCCAGCACTCTCAAAACAACGTAATTTATGCATTGTGCTGATATGTTGTGGTTTAACTTTTTGCATTGCAGAGTTCAATCCTGAAAACTTATTTTTAATATGCTTACAAATACTGTTCCTTTGCAATGTATTGCTGCAGGTTTTCAGAGTGTGTTAGGGTGTGGTCCCTTTCCAGGGCCTTCCAGAGACTTTCCCTGCAACATGCCTGGGCGTGGTTCTGGGCTGGGCCAAGACTCTATAAAAGAGAGCCAGCCCAACTCCCGGTGCTCACTATTCAGAGGTCCCGGTGCAGAGCAGCAGCTTCTTCCTGAGCTCCTGTCCCAGCGGCCTATTTGGATCTTCCAGTCTTCTGTCCTTCATCCTTCATTGGTGATCATTGTTCCAGGCGGTAAGACAGTGGTTGGACTATCCCGACACCGTTATTGAGAATTTTCATATTCTTGGTTTAATTCTTAAATGAGTAACAGATTACTTGCGCGCTACCATTTCTTGACATTTATATGGTAGTTTATAAATAGGCAAGACACGCGATTTGTTTCATAAAGGTTTGACTTTGTTATTCATTGCGTGCTACCATTTCTTGACATTGGCATGGTGGCTTAAGAATCGGCAAGACGCGCGATTCGTTTTATGGTGTTTAAACATTGTTGTCCATTGCGCGCTACTATTTCTTGACATTTACATGATGTTTTACGAATTGGCAAGACGCGCAACTCGTTTCATGAGGATTTAACTTTGTTGTTTATTGCGCGCTACCATTTCTTGACATTTACATGGTGGCTTAAGAATCGGCAAAAGAAGCGCGATTCGTTTCATTGTTCTTTGATCTTGTTATTTATTGTGAGCTGTTATTTCTTGACATTTACATCGTGTTTTACGAATCGGCAAGACGCGCAATTTGATTAATGATGATTTGACTTTGATATTCATTGCGTGCTACCATTTCTTGGTATTTTACATGTTGACACTCGAATCGGCAAGACGCACGTTTCTCTCCTCGAGTTTAATTCATGTTGTTTATTGTATGCCTCTATTCTAAGATATTTATTATGTAATAGTCGAGTTGACAAGTTATGTGATTTGTTTCCTGAATCCATATTGTGTTATTCATGGTGCACAATCCTTTTATGGTGTTTACTATATATATATATATATATATATATCTGCAATATGCGCAATTTGTGTTGAAACATTTTAAGAGTACACAGAAGGCCAGAGTTTCTAGATGCAATATTGTATGGTCCTAGTATACATTCTCAAAACAGGATTTATATGACTGGTTTAAAATTTAGACAGAATTTTTTTCTGATTCTCATGTAAAGGAAAGTACTTGAATAAGAAAGTTTTCATTTAATTAATCTTGATTCCCCTACAGGTATCCTGCCATCTTGAAACTTAGTCATTTTAAACTTAACTCTTAGATTGTTCATGTTTTCAGAGTGACTTGGCTTAGAATCATAGTCTAGTATTGATTTCAGGAGATATAATTTTCTTATGGTGTGTTCTAACTTTTTTCTTACTAGAGGTCTCCTTCCCAGCTGTTCCCTTCCTAATCCCCTCTTCCCCTCTTGAACTCTCTCAGTCTCTGTGATTTATCTATCAGAGTCTTGGAGCTGTTCAGTGGTGGACGTGTTGGGAACGTGCACGGACCCCGATGATCTGGTGACTCTGACAGTATGGCTACCCGAAGGCCTCCCAGCGCTTCCAAAGACATTAAGATCGGTAGTGGATACAGGAGAGTCACAGGTCAAAAAGCCAAGCCTTCAAGCCTTTACAGAAAGCTAACTTGTGCTCCAAAAGGCGCAATTCCAGTCTCATCATGTTCCAGAGTCTGGGTGCCAAATAAGAAATAGACTGGCCACCCCAACAAGATCTAAGGCACCTAGGAGCTGATATGGAGCTAAGAGTTCTCCCTGATAGATGCGGGCGGCTAGAGATCTTAGCAGAAATGGACCTCTGTTATGGACAGCTCTGTGCAGAATACAGAGTAACTTGAACTGAACTTGGCATTCCTCTGGGACCCAGTGCAATTCTCTCAAAGCCTTGTTGGCTAAGACATACTTAGGGGTGTTCGTCAACAGGCGTGCAGTGGCATTTTGTATAGTCTGCAACTTTCTGGTGAGGCATTTCTGTAATTGAGACTAGATAGCAGAAGAGCCTAGATGAAAATTCACCTGGCGGTGACAGGGAGAAGGTGAAGAATGTTCAGCAGTAATTTCAAAGTACCTATCGCAGCTGGCAGCAAGTATTTTGGTGTGATCATCCATAGTCAGGCCTTTGTCCAGCCAGAACCCGAGTCTCTTTATAGAGTCTTTAGGACTGGGCAGTTTGCTAAAATAATCCAAGGAGGGACTTGAGATTAGCTGATTGAGATTGTTACCCAATAGTATAACCTCCATTTTATCCTCATTAAGTTTCAGCTTGCAATCTGGCATCCATCTAGCAACCTTCTGAACACAAGAAGTCAGAGATGTACGGACAGAGTTTACTTCAGGGGATATTGACATCGAGTGTCATCGTCATAGGACACCAATGATAGCTCATGTGCTTAGACTAGCTCAGTCACAGGGGTAGATAAATAATGAATAATGTGGGGCTCATAGGGGAACCCTGAGGCACCCCACAACCCAACGGGAGGCTAGTTGACAGAAAAGACTGATCCTGGACCTGGAAGGAGGTGTTCTATAGAAAATAATCAACTTTCTTTAAGGATTTTTCCTAATTCCTATTTTCTCGAACTTCTAAAGTTAAAGTTTACATTTTTACTTTATTCTAGTTTCATACGCTATTGTAGATGGGCTTGGTCTCTCAGTTTTCTGATGTGTTACCCACTAACCTCCAAGTTTAGGTTTTCCTTTGATTGAAGACACTATTTTTATAATGTTTCCAAATCCTAAAGACTGGTTATATTACTTTTATATTAGATTAAAAAACAACATATTTTGATTTAATAATAGATGCAATTGAAAGGACAATTTTTTATGTCATGTTGTACTTTTTGCATTAAGCAGCTGTGGATGAACTCATATGTAATCACTGTGCATGATTATAAAATGTATAGGCACATAGAATTTATTATGAAATAACTTTACACATATTATTAACATAAAGCCTTAACATGAAAAAACACAAGAAAATGCTCAATATTTTTTTTGGGTAGGCATGATAAAGTTTTTATTTTCAAAGGTGCTCTCAGGTTGGATGTTTACAACTCTAGATTTGTGAATGGTGCGAACAAAAATACGTTTAATTGCGTATTTGAGTGAGTGAGGTGTTAAAACTGAATTGTGAATGATTTTAATGCCCTCATAGGGGTGGTCATCTACGTCTCTAGCTATCCAATACTGGTTGTGCTTGTTGATGTGGTGTTGGTTGTGGTGATGGTGCTCATGGTGGTGCTTCTGCTTGTGGTAGTTGAGATGAAGGTAATAGGCTTTTAGGTGTTGCAGGGGAATTCACTTCAATGTTTGTAGATGATGTAGGCCTCATAGGTGATGGTGCCACAGGTAAATCATTTGCATCTCTTTTCCTGCAGATCTGTCCTTGCTTTCCTCACCCTCCTGGGTCAGGCATAATGCCTTATTCTCTACTCTCTTCCTTCAAAAAATGAAGATGTTCACACTCTATATTCTTCATGTCTAGCTCACATTTCACAATCTTATCTAAGGCATTGGTCCTTTAAGATGGTTACAGCCTCACTCAAAGTCTCCTCCATGTCACGAATATCCAACACATAGTGGACTGCAGCTGGAAAAATTGGTCCTCCCAGATGCCAACCTCACCAGAAGCCGGTGTGGTCATCTGATACGGCAACCATATGGCCCATCAAGATAAGGGTTCCCTCTGTGAGGTTGTGGGTGTGAGAGTGAGATTGAGGGCTCCTCCCCACCAGGGCTGTTCTCCGCCTCAGAAAAATTAGAGAAAAGCAGAGACATATTTTCATGTGAGGAGTGTGTGGAGGAGTCAAGGTAGGTACCTGTATGTTGAGGACTGTTTGGCAGTGAGTACATCTTAGATGAAATAAGCATCTGTGTCTGTTTAGCTGGTGAATGGGTGACTAGCAATCCACATGAGATACCTTGAAAGAAGACTGACACCAGCCATGATGTGGTCTAAGATGATGTCTACTGTATGAAACCATCAATGCCTTCTTCCTCCTCCTTCACCTCCTCCTCCTGCTCTCCCTCTTCTTCTTCTGCTGCGGCAGCCACTGAGATAGTTGATTTGAGGAGGATTGAATGTTCCCTTGGGTTTAACCATCATCCTCTGCTTTGGGATGGTGAAACATTGTTGTCAGGCTCAGTGCCCTAAAACCTGCATAAGGAAGATGATAAAAGTTGAAATACTTAAAATAATGGTTGAGCTCAGTTCTTCACCAGATTTCTTTCAAAACAGATTTCTGAAAGAAGTTGCACTTTAACGTAGTGACAAGATAGAGTACTTAAATATATTAGGGTGAGGGCTGATACAGGCATGGAATGGCTCTATATATGAAATGGAAACTCACCTGCTCCAACCATAGATACTTAGTTTGTGGATGGTGCCAGCTGCTCAACTATTGTTCATGAAGATGGTAAAAATAAGGTAACTTATATTCCAGCAGCAGGAGAGAAGGTTAATATACAATGTGAGACAAAGAATTATAAATCAAAGAATGTTTGTCTCAAATAGTTTTAAAGAGTTAATCATGAAAGATAATCCATAACACATAAGTAAAAAAAAAAAAAAAAAGCAGACATTTGAAACAACGTATAACATGCTGAGGAGGTATAAATTATGAGATACAGTAGTATATTTCCAATGTTACACAGACTTACCTGGTTGACAGACCAATAGATAGCCATATTGCTGCTGCCAGGATTTCCCTGATGCCATTTGTTGTGATGGTTGAGTTGTGGTGACCAGGAGCTGTTCTCTCACTATAGCTGACAAAAGAGGCACATAGAGGGTAATAAGACATCCAAAGACATACGTTGTGATGTTACTCTAACATGTTGGATACACAGCCCACTTGAGGGCAGACACCTGGGTCGGATAGTGTAGCACTTGGGGAGGAGGTAGTCCCAGTTAGCTTTGGGGAACAGATAGAGGTGATCCTAGTGTCCCTGGGAAATGAGGAAATTATACCAAAAGCCTACATGCCTCCTAATACTTCCAAGTATAGGTAGTGGGTTACCATTAATGGGCAAAGGGTGGAGGCTCTGCATGACACAGGAGCCAGCATGACTACTGTCAGAGGTCATCTGGTGTCAGCATATTAGGTCATCCCCAATACATTGCGCCAGGTCATAGTCGCTGACAATCGTGAGAGCCACCTACTGGTAGCTCTGGTTCCCTTTGAGTGTGAGGGGTCTCTGGTACTCTGAAAGTAGCTGTGAGTCCTCCAATACCTATAGATTGTCTGTTAGGCAACGACCTTGAGCATACTACCTGGAAGGAGGTAGAGCTAAGGTCTCATCTGGAGATGTTAGGTTTGCCTGAGTGGGTCTACTTGACCACAAGGTCCATGGCTGCCCAGGAAGGGAGTCAAGGGCATCTGGACCCTGGAACAATGGCCCATACAGCTGCCAAGGAGAGGGGCAAGGGGTGCAGGAAGCCAGTCCCAGAAGTTCCCACAGTGGTTGATGGGGTTCATGAGGAGGAAGCCCCAGAGCCAACTGCGGAGTGCTTTGCTGACCTGGTTAACCTACCTGAGCTTGCTGGCTGTCAAGTTGAGGGTGGGCCAACCAAGGAAGAATTCTGGCAAGCACAGAAGGAATGCACCACTCTGAGACAACAGGCCTCAGCCCATGCAGCAGATGAAGCCTCTGGTGATCACTATGGGGGTTATTACAACTTTGGAGGAGGTGTTAATCCGTCCCAAAAGTGACGGTAAAGTGATGGATATACCACCAGCCGTATTACGAGTTCCATATGTTATAATGGACTCGTAATACGGCTGGTGGTATATCCGTCACTTTACCGTCACTTTTGGGACGGATTAACACCTCCTCCAAAGTTGTAATAACCCCCTATATCTATTGGGAGAATGATCTCCTCTACAGTGAGCCTAAGGTGCTGGAGACTGGGGCAGCACGTGTGCTTGTGGTTCCCCAGTGCTACCGGGCCTTCCTACTGGGTCTGGCTCACGACATCCCCCTGGCGGGACATTTGGGGCAAGACAAGACCTTCGCCAGGCTTTTCACCCACTTTTATTGGCCCCGAATGCAGGTGGCCTCAAATGCATTCTGTAGGTCCTGCCCAACCTTGCAGGTTAGTGGGAAGACAGGGAAAAGGCTCAAGGGCCCCCTTATCCCGCTCACCATCATTGGCATACCCTTTGAAAGGGTGGGCATCGGCGTCATTGGTCCCTTCAAACCCAAGACTGCCTTAGGCAACAGGTTTTTCTTGGTTTTGGTGGACCATGCCACCCTCTACCCAGAGGCAATCTCTTTGAGGACAGTGACTGCACCAATAGTAACCAAAGCTCTTATGGGGATATTTACCCATGTGGGGTTCCCAAAGGAGATTCTGTCTGACAGAGGCACATAGTTCATTTCTGCATACATGAAGTCTATGTGAGATGCGTGTGGGGTGACCTTCTGTTTCACCACACGTTACCATCCCCAATCCAATGGTCTTGTTGAGAGATTCAACAAGACCTTGAAAGGCATGATCACAGGCCTCCCTGAGGCCATGAGGCATAAGTGGGCTGTCCTCTTGCCATGCCTTCTCTTTGCTTGTAGAGAGGTGCCCAAGAAGGGGGTGGGGTTCAGCCCCTTTGAACTTTTTTATGGGTGCCCTGTCAGGGGACCCCTAAGTATAGTAACAGGGGGGTGGGAGAAGGCTCCCAGGAACCCACCCCCCCAGGATGTGGTCAGCTACATGCTGGCTCTCTGCAACCAGATGTAGCGCTTCTGGAAGAAGGCCAAGAGCAACCTTGAGGCCAGTCAAGAGGTTATAAAACAGTGGTATGACCAGACGGCCACCTTGGTAGAGTGTTAACCTGGCGACAAAGTTTGGGTGATGGAGCCAGTAGAGCCTAGGGCCCTTCAGGACCGCTGGACTGGCCCATTTGAAATCAAGGAGCTTAAGGGGGAGGCCACTTACTTAGTGGACCTCAAGTCCCATAGAAGCCCCCTAAGGGTGCTCCATCAAAACCGACTGAAGCCTCATTTTGAGAGGTCTGAGGTCAGCGTGCATATGGTGACAGATGAGGGTATGGAAGAGGAGAGTGGATCCCATCCCTGACCTCCTCTCTGCCAAGGAAGGTGATGGGTCAGTGGAGGGTGTCAATCTCTCTGACTCCCTGACCCTGGATCAGAGAGGCAACTGCTACCAGTTACAGGAACAGTACTCCTTCCTGTTTTCCCTTACCCCTGGACTCACATGACATTGACACAGTAGACAGTCAAGAACAACATTTACAAGTTGTCAGACAAGGTGAGGGCTAGCATCAAGGAGGAAGTTGTGAACATGCTGGCTTCTGGGGTGATTGAGAGGTCCAGCAGACCCTGGTGCAGCCCTGTAGTGCTGGTTCCCAAGCCTGCAGCTCCCGGTGCCAATCCAGAACGGTTCTGCGTGGACTACCGGGGTCTTAACTCTGTCATGAAAACAGACGCTCCCCCCAGCCCCCGAGCTGATGGGCTCGTAGACAGGCTAGGTGCTGCCAAGTTCTTCAGTACCTTTGATCTCACATCATTGTGCTGGCAGATCACCTTGACTGAGGGGGATAAAGAGAGATCTGCTTTTTCTACTCCTGAGGGACGTTGCCAGTTCAGAGTAATGCCCTTTGGATTGAAAAATGCCCCCACTACCTTCCCACGGTTGGTTAACGGGGGCCAAGCTGGCAAGGATGTGTTCTGTGCAGCCTAGTTAGATGACATTGCCACCTACAGTTCCAGCTGGGAGGAACATCTGCTTGACCTCAAGGAGGTGCCTCAGG
Organism: Pleurodeles waltl; assembly: GCF_031143425.1. Taxonomy (NCBI): domain Eukaryota; kingdom Metazoa; phylum Chordata; class Amphibia; order Caudata; family Salamandridae; genus Pleurodeles; species Pleurodeles waltl. Next base: position 126,669,862 of record NC_090448.1, read on the forward strand.
CTCTGCAGTTGGCAGGCCTGACCATAAAGGCCTGTAACTGCCAGATTGGCCAGGGTTCCGTGGTGTACTTGAGACACCTAGTAGGTGGTGGCAAGGTGCAGCCCCTCCAAGCCTAGGCTAGACAGTCAAGGCCTGGCAACTACTTGGAACCCAGACTGAGGTGAGGGTCTTCCTGGGTATCACCAGGTACTACCGCAGATTTGTTAAGGGCTATGGCACCATAGAGGCCCTCTTAACAGAACTCACATCTAAGAAACAACCTTGGTTGGTGAATTGGACAGAGGCTTGTCAGAAAGCCTTTGATTCTCTGAAAGAAGCCATGTGCGTGGCACCCATGCTCAGGGCCCCTGACTATTCCAAGGAGTTCATTGTGCAGGAAGATGCTTCAGAGCATGGCATAGGGAATGCTCTAGCACAGCTGATTGAGAAAGGCCTCGACCAACCAGTAGTCTTTATTAGCAGAAGACTATTACCACGGGAACAGAGGTGGAGTGCCATAGAAAGAGAAGCATTTGCAGTGGTCTGGGCACTGAAGAAGCTGAGACCCTACATGTTTGGGCCTCACTTCCGGGTTCAGACATGCCATAGGCCCCTCAGATGGCTCATGCAGATGAGGGGTGAAAATCCTAAACTCTTGAGGTGGTCCATTTCCCTACAGGGGATGGACTTTATTGTGGAGCATCGCCCAGGGACTGACCACACCATTGCTGATGGTCTCTCCAGATACTTCTGCCTTGGCGATGAGAGCTCCCAAGGGGTTAAGTGGCTCTCCTCACTTTCAGCTGGGGGGGGCACATGTTAGACCTGACAGCCTTAGGGTGGTCATCCCCCACCTTTTTGCCTGCCTCCCTCCACTTTTCTGACACTGTTTTTGAAGGTTTTCGGACTCTGCACACTTTACCACTGCTAATCAGTGCTAAAATGCATATGCTCTCTCCCTTAAACATGGTAACATTGGTTCATACCCAACTGGCATATTTGATCTACTTGTAAGTCCCTAGTAAAGTGCACTACATGTGCCCAGGGTCTGTAGATTGAATGCTACTAGTGGGCCTGCAGCACTGGTTGTGCCACCCACATAAGTAGCCCCTTAACCACGTCTCAGACCTGCCATTACAAGGCCTTTGTGTGCAGTTTCACTCCCACCTCTACTTGGCATTTAAAAGTACTTGCCAAGCCCTAAACTCTCCTTTTTCTATAGTGGAAAACTCCTTAATTCGTTTTCCACTACAGTGTGATCTGCTCCTTTCATAGGCTATTAGGACTGGTCTCATATACTGTTTGAGTGGTAGATTCTGATCAGAAAGGGGTAACCAGGTCATATTTACTGTGGCCAGAATGGTAATACAAAATCCTGCTTATTGGTGAAGTTGGATTTTATATTACTATTTTAGAAATGCCACTTTTAGAAACTGAGCATTTCTCTGCATTTAAAATTCATCTGTGCCTTAGAGCCTGTCTCTAATCCACGTCTGGGCTGTTCTGGTTAACAGCCCCCTTATTTATTTCACCCAGACAAGCACAAGCACAAGATACTCAATCACACATGCACTCATCTGCATACTGAATGGGTCTTCCTGGGCTGGAAGGGTGGCAGGCCTGACACTTACATTTCAAAGGCTAGTGGTCGCCCTCACACAATGTACTGCCTAACCCCCTACTGGGACATTGGCAGACAGACCTGTACTAAAAGGGGACCTTGTGCACTTCAAAACCACTCTTTGAATTCTCCCCCACTTCAAAAGCATTTTTTGGTATATAAATTGGGTCCCTGATCCCACTAAATCAGACACTTCTGGACAGGAACCTGCAACCTGTCACGAGGAACTGCCTGGGTGCCCAAAGGACTCATCTGGACTGCTTTGTGAGAAGGACTGCTGTCCTGCTGTTGCCCTGCTGCGCTCTGCTCTGACTTTGCTGAGAAGTGCTCTCCAAGGGCTTGGATTGAGCTTGCCTCCTGTTTTTTAAAGTCTCAGGGCCAAATGGACTTCACCTCAACACCAAATCGACGCACAGCCTGCCGGAAACGACGCGCAGCCGTGGTGCAGCTGAGAAATCGCTGCGCAACCGAACTGGAACGGCGCAGCCCCACTTCCAGAGCGAAGAATCAATGCAGCACCTGCCTTGCAGCCGGAAATTGAATGCACAGCACTACCAGGATGACACACAGCCGAACTGGAGTGAAAAATCGATGCAGCGCATGCTGTGCGACAGAAAATTCGATGCATCGCATACCAGATCAATGCCTGTGACTTCCTCCTGCACGTCCTGGATTTCAATGCATTGTCCCTGGGCTTCAAAAAGCGCCCTGCATCACAAAGAAGAACCAAGACTGCTTGCCGGAAATCGACGCAAAGCACCTTGCAGCTTGGAAAGAAACAACACATCGTCTGTGGCGCACCGAAAAATCCAATACACACCCTATTTTTCCACGCATCTCCTCCTCTGTGGTCTCCGTGCATGTTATTTTTGATGCAAACTAGGTACTTTATGCAAACAAGTGACAAGTGTTGATTTCTAAAATTTAAGACTCATTTTAATCTTGCAAAAGTGATATCTCAACTTGGGCTTAGTTTATTGTTTTGACCTTAATTTAACCAGATAAATATCATATATGTTTCTAAACATATGTGGTGTGTTTGTGTGGATTTTTCACTGTATTACTGTATGGTTTATTGCACAAATACATTACACATTGCCTTCTAAGTTAAGCCTGACTGCTCAGTGCCAAGCTACCAGAGGGTGGGCTCAGGATAATTTGGATTGTGTGTGACTTACCCCGATGAGGAATGTGGTCCTTATTTGGACAAAGGTGAATACCTCTGCCAACTAGAGACCCCATTTCTAACACACAGTAAAACAAAATCACAGGGCACCCCGCTGTAACTTATCAACTGGGCTAAAGGAAAGATTCTAGTGCTGACATTGCACTTCCCTGTCATAACATTTAGAAATGTGACCAAGAATATCACAGGTAATAACTGAATAAAATGAGAGCATAAGTGGCTACATATATGTGTAACAGTACACATAAATATATACTGTCAGTTATAAAGAGAAAGATATGCTTGATCCAAACTCAAAAGAGCAAATGGTACAATTGCAGTCTCTACCATCGGTCTGACCTACATGGCCAATCCTGGTCTTGGTGCAGAACTCGGAGCAGAAGTAGAGGTGTTGCAGATGATGGATGGCATGGCAACAAACATGTTTAAAAGTAGATTAAAACAAGAAGTGGATGAGCATAGTTGTGTTAAAAACATGGCAACTTAAGGTATAGTTGAGTAAGTTAGTTTATCAAAATGAAATAAACCGATAAAAGTCTTGTATAGTGTAATAGTGATCTACCTGTGTGTATTGTAGGGTTGCTCTTGGCTACAGGCCAAGTGTGTCACCCTACCACATTACAAAGTGCCCGTACCCCAGATATAGAAACTAAATTACAGGTAATAGTCAGTGAATGAGAGGAAGGAAGAGTAAAATATGACTAATAAAAAAAGTATTGGATTTGAAGGGTGCGTGAGATAAAGTTTGTCTCTGAGGGATGTGTGTGATGTCTCCATAACAGTGCAGGGTGGTGGAAAGACAGAGTTCTGTGAGAGGCTGTAGGTTGAACTGCAGTGTTAGAGATGATGATGGTTGGATTTCTAAAATGTAGAGTTTCCTGGTGTAGATACAGCCTTGTATACAGCCTGGTGTAGATACTACCTTTTGTAGTGTTTTACAGAAGGAGATTAATGTTTTAGCAGAAACAAGGTTCCAGCACCTGGGTCTTATGCACTCTTGGCTTGTTTCAGCGTTGTAAGAAAAATAGGGAAGTTGCTAGGTTCCTTGACCTCGAGCTTTCCATGGCTAAACTGGGAACCAATCACACGCACCTGGAAGTCGAAGGCGCCCCCTCGACCACTTGCTTGGGCCTGATCAGTGGAGGTGATTTGTTGTATGACTTAATTTCTTATGTGTTCAGCGTGTATTATTATTTGGTGTTGTACTAGGTTTCACCTGTGGTGGAGTCATAAATCCTCCTAGCATTAGCAGATGTGTTCCATTCTTTGAGAGCCTTAAGATTAAGTATTAAAAAATGTTTGTTTTAAAAATTAAACAAAAATAAAATAAATTACATCAGACAAATATTTTTTTTTAAATGGTAAAGCCATAAAAAAAAGACTTTTATTTTTATAGTTGTCCCTAAGGGTGGCTGCTGCTTTCAATAATTTCTATGAGAGTGTGTTCAATACCAGTAATTGCCCATTAGTGGTGCATGACCTACTCCAAAGTTGAATAGAATACATTTGAGTCTGTTTTGTCTCTATTAGAGCTGTCGTACAATAGAAGTGTATATTTGAATAGTAATCACTCTTTTGAGGATGAATGTTTTGTATTTGACTGTCCCTCTTTCGAACCTCTCCTTAAATTTCCCATCTGGGGAATTATTTCCCATTTGCAGCCACTCTTCCGTGTCCCTCCCATACATGCGGAGACCTCTGCACAGAAAAGAAGCGAGATTTCAGGTTTGTAAATTGCATTTTGAAGTTAGTGAAGTAAGTGAATATATCACTGGAGTACTATTTTGCAGACTCCAAAATGCAGTTTGCAAGGTTGGTCATTATGTTTGCAATTCTGTATTTTGTCACCATTTAAATAAATTGCAAATTATTTGTGGCAATTACCATTGTCTGTCTCTGATTTCCAAGCTGTGGGTGGTAAAATATCTCCAACAGTTCAGTCAGTGGTGGACTAGCTGTATGATTCTCTGTGGTATGACAGTTGCACTATTGGGAAGTGGGGATAAGTCGAGTAGACTGAGGCAGGTTTAGATTTAGATTTGGGGTCCAGTTTGATGCTGGATAAACAAACAGGAGAATGATCAGTAGTGCATAAAGGTACCCTTTTACCTCTCTTCTATTCTTTCTTATTCTCTCATAGTTTAATTGGCACAATGCTTTACATCTGTACAGCATTGAACAATGTTACCGTTATTTATTGACAAGCTTTTTGTTTTGCTCTTCGCATTAAATAAATAGCAGATAATGCACATAATAAATATTATTGAGAAGGTACAATAAAATAAAAAAGGAAAATGCCAGAGACACTCATTTTAAGTTTATTACATTTACTCACTGTAGGGAGCTGCACAAATTCATAGATCTGTGCTTGGTAATCTATTAACATCATAGCTCTCCAGTCATACATTCCCTTCTACCAATCATATTCCTGTAAATATTCTGTTGATAGATATTTTGAAGGTTCTGGGTTTTCTGAAATATGCATTTGTACACTTTGCTCCTCTTTTTGCCTCATGTAATGTTGTCAAGGAAGAGAAATGATTTACCCTGCACTCTGTACTTGGAAAGCCTGCGAATAACCTCATAGATCCATCTTTGTGAGTGCTAAAAACATTACTAATAGTGGCTCCTCCTCTGCGAATTCATGTACAACCATTACTTATCTGAAATTATACCTGTGGAAAACCTGTCCATCTGTGCGATTTTCCTTTGAATCTTCTTGTGGGGCCATACATATTGAATATGTACAGACCACAATTTAATGAATCAGAACCTGTAATTTGTTGTTGCAGATGACACTTTTTTCGCACAAAAGTGAAACATGGGTGTGCAAACTTTGCTGTGAATTGGCTTCCTTCTTTAAAGTTAAAGGAGGTCAAAAACGTGACCTTCTGATTCTACGGAGAATGTTATGACAGAATGGGGTAAAAACGTGACTCCATTACGTTCGTGATCAGAGAACCAGCCACAGTTATGTTGTTTAAACACGATATGCATTGTTAAGTACTGTATTTTTCGTGTATCTGCTGTTCCTGCTGTCTTCCTTCCACAGTCCAATTTGCTTTCACCTGCAAACCTATTGCTTTGGTTCACTTGGAGGTAATTTACTACCTTACTTTGATGTTTCTATCATCTTTGCACACTCCCCCCTCAGCGATGTGCACCCGTCCTCACCCCTTAAGGAAGGCAGATAATATGTCTCAAACAATATATTCAGATGAAAGAGCTCTACTCGGACAACATGCCTCTGTTACTCTTTGATGTCTTGGTGGGAAAGCTCTGTATGTTCAAGTCAAGGTATTTTTTATTGAAACACTGAAACACTTTCTACTCATAGAGATATAGTTTGCAGATCTTTTCTGTCACTAGAAAAGGCTTGCCAATATATACATACCTGTGAACACAAAATTGGAAAACGTCCGGGAACTTCTTGCTCTTCTACTGGGCATCTGTGTCATTTGCGCGTATTGTGAAATACAACTTACTGTCGCTGTAGATAAGCATCTGCATCAACACGTTGTATTTTATAAAACGTGCAAATGACACAGATGACCACTAAAAGTGCAAGAAGGTGCCATTTTTAACCATAAGGGACCAAAGAGATGCAAAGCTCCGCCTATTGCATGTGATAGACCACTTTCAAACCTACAAGGCAGGTGTCATTATTAATTAATCGTAGGATTCTGATTCAAACAATTCACAAACAATATAAGATCGTGTGTGATACTCGGTTGTTGATTGAAGGTGAGGGGACCCCTTCTCAACCAAAAGCCATTATCCTGTCAGAGTCAACCACAAACAGACACTAAATTAACCTGTGCTTCACCTTCTGGTAGCTTGACACACAAGCAGTGGAGCTTAACTCAGAGGAAATGTATAAAGTGTTGATGCAGCACGCAAACAGTAACAAAGTCAAAACACAAGAAAACCCAACTCCAATTTAGAAAAATAGAATCAAATTTAATACATGATTTGACACCAAAAGACAAAAAATCAGTCAGTAGAACCGGAGATACTGACAAAAGACAAAAAATCAGTCAGTAGAACCGGAGATAACCAATTTCAATGTTTTCAAGTAAGTATAGTGGCAATAAGCACAAAGCACCAACTATGGTAATCTGGTACTGCTGGATTGGGACAAAGTAACAAGTTCAGGCTGACCACAAAGCAGAGTTGGCTGGGTACAGGAACCAGGTTCATCCGTCTGGGAATTGTACTTTATGTCCTTGGGTGGAGCATTGCATTGCCCCCAATGCAATGCGAAGTCTTGTGTCAGGTTGCTTCACTTTGCGTTAGTTCCAATGAGAAGCTGTGAGGGCTGCGATGCAAGGCCCTTAGTAGAGTTGCGTCGTGATGTGTCAGTTCTGATAAGGTGCTACGAGGGCTGCGATTAGCTCTGATGTGAGGTCCTGCGTTGTGTCCCACTCTACCGGTTCTAAAGAAACCTACAGTTGAGCCAGGCGAAGAACACTCTGATGCCAGGTAAGGGTCTAGAACCTGGGAGGTACCTTTTGAGGTTCAGGACTCATTCCAGCAGAGGCCAGCAGTAGGTCATACACAGGTCCAGTGGAGTCTGGACAGTTGGGCAGATGCAGGGCAGCCCTCTGGAGCTCTTTTTGTCCCTGTAGCTCGGAACAGGAGGCCAGTCAGCTTGTCCTTGGAGTCACTCTGGTGATTCTGGGATCAAGAAGTAGGGCCAGTCTTCCTTTCTCAGGCACCAGGGCAGCACGGTAGTCCTTCTTGCAGCAAGGAAGCAGGGCAGGTCTTCCAAGGCAGCAGAGTTGTCCTTTTTTGGAATCTTCTACAGGCTCAGAAGTGATCTGAAGAGTGGGTCTGAGGTGCTAGCTTTGAAATGAGACATGCATCTGGAGTTTTCCCACACAGAGGTGTTTGGAATTTCCTGACGTGGTCCCAGTTTGTCTGCAGTCACAATAGGCTAGTGTGAAGTTGGGTGTGAGCTGAGGTAGTGTCTTTGAAGTGCAAGGAGGGCTGTTCACAGCTCCCACCCCCATACCGCCTTCAATGACCCATATTGCCAACACCCAGGCCCTCTCCTTTGTGGTTGTCAGGGAGGAATACACAAAGGCCAGCTGCCAACTACATGTAGTTATATGATCCATGACACAGTCTGGAGGCACCAAATGGTTAGGACAAGAAATTGCCAACTTCCTAAAAGTGGCATTTTCAGAATTGTGACTCAAAATCCAACTTTACCATTTAAGGGTTTCAAATTACAGTACCTCATACACCAAAAAAGACATTACTACCTGCTCCCAAACAGAATTTACCACTTATTGAAAGAAATAAGGTACACAATTTTATCCTATGGGACAAGAAGGTCTTGCAGTAGTGAAAAACAAATGCGTGTTTTTTACTACCAGGACTTGTATAACCTGAAATTACATGCCCAAACGTTTAAATACAGTGCACTCTGTGCTATGGGCTGTCTAGGGCCTACCCTAGGGTTGACTTGTATGTATTAAAAAAGGAGGTTTGGGCCAAGCAAAAAGTTTTTTTTGCCTTGTCAAAATTGCACGCACAGGCTGCAGTGGCACGCCAGAGACATGTTTAAAAAGGCTACTCAAGTGAGAGGCACAGCAAGTGCTGCAGGACCACCAGTAGCAATCCTGCATTCTGGTGTGCATTCTTGTTTTATGGCATATGGCACCCTTTCCAAAATGTAGTGGGCCTCTATAGTTTCTGGTAGCCTTTCATTAAATCTGCCATTGACATTCCTAACATGTGCCGGGTATGCCTCATATATGATGATCATGAGTACATAATCTGTATATTTAATAAAAATGACAAACTTGTGTTTCAGAATCTGTTATTTTTCTAAAGAGGAAAGGCTAGCGTTTGGGGAGAACCAAATGTATTTTCAGTGCAGCTGATGTATGGCCAGTAAAGTGTGCATTTCCAGTATATCTAAATCTGAGGTTTGCATGGTAATTTTTGGTGCGTTCTCAAAAACTATTGCTGATGTTGTTGCATCATTCCATTTGAGGAAAGATGACAGAAGTCACACACATACTGTCCTGTAGGTTATGCTGTAGGTGGAGGCAATTCATGATCTATATTGATGTATTTTTATGATTTTTATTCCCTATATAGAACAGTCAGACATGAAACTGCAAGATTAATGTAAGCTAGGAGGTAAATGTGCTGCCTGAACCTATAAAGCCTTTGTAACCTCCTAGCTGTGTGAGCCTCTACGATCTAAGAGTGGCATATGGGATATGTCTGCTGTATGGACGTCTGAGGTCTCGTGACTTGAGAAGTAGCTCTGAGGCTAAAACTTCAGATTTAAGCAAATTTAATTTCATAGCCTGCCTATTCAAAGTACATTCTCATCCATATTATACGAATTTTAGTCAGCACGGAAGGGTTATAATGGGCAAATGGAATTAAGTTAATGATAGAAATAAAGAAACAAGTTTTACACATTTGTAAAATGATTGAAGATCATGTCAATTTACATACCCATAGTATTCCAATTACATTTAAAATGTATGGCTCTTACTACATGTTCTGTGCAAATTGCTTTGTCGTATCAAATGCATCATTTGATCAATTTTTAAAAGAAATATTTTTAAGGGTTAAGGTGTAGGCTCATTTTCGGACAATAAATAATTGAAATACAAGATGAGTATTACATGAGCACCTCTTCAGAGTTGCTAGTAAAAACTTGTATAGACAGTTTCCTCCAAAATGATTACTGTAGTAATATGCATGTGGTCCTATTTCATATTTCTTCTAAAGAAGTGGGAGAAAACCTCCAAGACCTTCTATAGGGACTCAAACACTGCACTTCCGTTGTGTAATTTGGGGTAGGGACATTTGCCCAAATTCTCCATTTGAAAGCTAATTGGGCCACTAAGAGTGGTCGAAATGCTGCAAACCTTAACAACAACTTTAAAGGGATAGGCATGGGGTTCTCAAAGTGGCATAACCATGGTGGGAGTCCGGTAGGGCATGTGCACAGTTGCATTCCTCCAACTCCCCCACGATCTCCACTCCAAGGCTGCTAATAAATGAAACAGTTGAGCCTCTCACAAATCATAGACCCACCCCATACTAAACAATAATACTATATAGCGCATAGGCTCACCTCGTCCTTTCAAAGAAGTTAAAGAAACAAATATATGCATAAATATTTATTTTTCAAAAGAAATAGCTACACTCGAGTTATTGAATTTTAGAACATGTTAATACATGTTTGTCATGTTATTCGTGATTCTGCCTCTGGTTTCAGCTTCTTAACGAAAGAATGAGTGTTGGCTATTAGAGCAAATGCTTCAAGTACAAGGGAGTAGGTTACAATGAGAACATTTTCTTCTGTTCCAGTCCATAGTCTATCTTCCAGAATCGGGGCCAGGGCATTGCAGCAGTTTCTATAATCAATGTGATGTTTGAAAAATAGACTGAAGTGAATTAATTGTTCCGAATTTTTTTATTTATATATTTTGTTGATTTCTACATTGGTTTGTTACAGAGTGCCAGTTCGTGGTGTTAGGGCTCAAAACAATTTAGATTATATTCCAAAGACTATTGCTGAGTTACAGGTGTTCAGTAGATGTAAGCAGGGGCTGTTCTGGTGGACATTCCCTGTCAGCCGCCCATGAGGAAGTAGGGAGAGCATCAAGAACATTCCCCTGGATGGAATGATGGATTCATTGTCTTGGGAATGCCACCTCTTTGTAAAAATGAGTGGAAACAGATTTGTGAAAAATGTTCATATTCTCCATCATATTATAAGACTGCTCCTCTCAGTTATGCCACCGAAAATAGTTTTTACTGTTTACTGATCTCAGTTGCTGCTACCATAAATCCAACCAACTTGTAGTGAAAGTGAGTACTGCCAAGTATTGTATGAATAGCTTGATCAGTCTTTGTCTTCACCTGACCCTCATTCTGAGTTAAACAGGATCCTAGAAATATGCTCAGTAATGAAAAAATAGGTAACACTGATTTCCTGGTAATTCATCAGTCCAGACCAGGCAACTCTGTGTTCCATAGTAATTCAGGTGCAAAAGTAGTGCACCAGATTTACCAATACGCATGGATTTAGGGCCTTAATGACGCTGGCCTTTCAGTTTCAATTTTTTCTAGTCTATTCCGCTGCACCATGAACTCCAATCATTGCTTAGTTACATAGTGTGGCTTGGACATTTTTTCTGTGTCGACATTGACTGGTGGAATTTATGTTCCAGAATCATGTTTATCTTTTTCAGTTCATTAGCCACTGTAATACATCATTATGTTGTATCATATATGAAATCTCCTATTTTGATATGAATTAAAAAGCTTCTGCTTGTGTAGGTGCCATTTTCGTTCAAGAATTGGGGCCTTCTATTTGTCAGACAACATTCTAGCTGCAGCTCAGTCTAGTCTTGTATTTGGCTCTGTGATTTTCAATATGGGAATTCAAGTTTTGACTATTTTGTTCAGTGTAAGAAGACATTCACTTTACACTAAACCTTTGCAACATGGTGACTTAAATTCATCTGAAAGCCATTCCCATTGCTTGGCATGCTACCTCATTTTTCGATGGCCAATTTGAAACACAAAGTTTTTTTCGCTGGTATGAGAAATAAGGTTTGGGAGATCCAAGGGCAATCACAAGTGGCTCTGCCCCAATTGTGTCAACTGTGGTCTTTTACTTCTGGTGTCTAGGGACCTCCATACAGCAGACATTTAAACTGGGGACCGAGTACCACTTTTGGCACTTGACGTTCAGAGTAGTGGGGTGGAGCATTCTAAGGTGGACTCAGGGAGTTGCTGTGGCATGTAAACCCACAACTCAGCAACACACAAAAATAGCCCTCAATAATTATAGCCCAGTTGGTGCATTATCTTTAAAAAAGAGAAGTATCTTAATACAGAAAAAATCTAATGTTACACACGAAATTACACATATATGCAAAATGGCAAGGGGAATTGTAATTTTGGATCTCCAGCAAAATAGGCTTTACAGAATACCGGAAGAGTAAATCAAAGTTACGAAGAGAAAGGCCAATGCGGACAATGAACTCTGTAAAAATAATCTGTTCCCATTATCTGTGAGGTACCTAGTGAAAATGCATACACAGGAAGTCCTACCCATCAAGACAGCAATTCACTTACACATATTTATATTAAATATTATTTACTATCAAAAGGACATGCCTTCTAGATTTAACAAGGAATTACATGCCTACAACCTCTGGTAAAGCATGGTGTTTCAATAGCCTATTGGCATTTTCACATTTGCAGCACTGGCTATTCTAAATACGAATACCATCCTATAGGTTTTAACATATGAAAGGCTGTAAGTTTTATTTTTTACAGATGAAAAATAAAGCCTGCAGCCTTGGTCTTAAACACTGCTTTCAGGTACACAGACATGATTTGGGACCTCTACTGCCTTCACCAAAGTTGGTGGATTAAGCTGGTGCCCTGTTTTTCCTTTGCACCAGTACTTGCCACTTGAGGAAAATAATGATACAAAATGTTTTCCATATCCGCAGGGACTTATGGGGTCTTGCTGCAGTTCCAGTTGGCATCCAAATTTTGTAAGGCTGTGTGTAGATGTCCTTGTTCTTCTGGGGTACCCTCAAAAACATATGCAAATTCTATGATTCTGTGGCCCTTATAGGGTGTGCAAAAGCCTTTGCAGATAGCCGAAACAAAATGCTGGTATCCTTTTATGTGGCCTCCTTGACCAATACTTTTCACAATTTGAGTACCCCTGCCTTCATTGGCCACCTGTGCACATATATGTCCTGCCTGTCACTGACCAAAAGGGGGCGTGAGCAGTAAGCTCCTTGCAATTGCAATGCTTACCACCTCCCTCAATACCAGAGATACTGTGCAAAGTGTCAGCAAATAAGTTGTTGATTCTCACTCGTGCTCCCCATGTTTCTCATGTACTTAGTGCTTGGAGCAAGGCAGGTGATAATGATGCTGCTGGCACCTTAGGAGTGGCCTCATACATGGCCATGTCTGTGAAGGCCAGGATCTCCCCTGGGGCACAGGAGGTTTTTTCTTGGTCATCCCCATATCTAGGGGGTTAATGTTTAATGTAGAAAAGGCTTGTGCAATGGTTCTTCAGGGATCAATGACAAGCAGTATCCCTTAAATACCTAGTGCTACTGGCTTTCCGGTTTTCCCTCTGATGGGTGTCCCTGGCTTCACAGCACATATAGCAAAGCACCAAATGCTGCAAATAAGCTACTAACTAATGTTAGGATATGACAATTAAAAAGTCTTGGGGTTAGGGGTCTATAGCCTGGCACCCTTCCCACCAAACCAGCGCCATTGATTTAGTGATAATTCCAACCCATAAAAAGGAGGTATGCACTAAATTCTTATCCTATTCCATTTTTTCACATAAAATTGGTTAACAGTAATTCACAACAGTCCGTATTAATATTTCTTCAGTTCATATCTTTATTTGCATGGATCCAAAGGTTACAAATTGGGTTTATGATTGGCTAGGGTATGCACCTAAGCCAGGCAGAACCCACCCACTCTAGTAGGGGCAAGGGAGTTACACGTCCAAGATAACCGATGCTCACCCCCTTGGTAGCTTGGTCCGAGCAGTCAGGCCTATCCCAGAGACAATGTGTAAAGCGTTTGCACAACACACATGATGCACTATCCCCACCACAAAGGAAACACAACACCAAGTTATATGAAAATATACTGTATCGTCCCCAACACAATTATTAAACCAAACACAACATGTCAGTAATATCCTGCTAACCAAGCAGTTGTCACAACGTTACACATTAGTTACTCTGCAGAACTAGCAGTAGTCACATATAACACACAGGTTTCTTATTATTCTGCAACATAAGCAGTAGTCAGGAAAAACATTACTACACAAATGCACTTATCATAGAAATATCATAAATGCCCATATCAGTAACATTATAAAACATATGGCAAGTCAGGGAAACATATTAGCATGTTAGGCCCATAAAAGGAACACCAGCACATATATGTAACACATCATACAACTAGGCAGGTTACCATGTAAATCAATCATGTCTATACTGGGAACATTGTAATATATGTCCTTTTTAAAAAAAAGTACCTGTATCATGATGAAAGGCACTTCCAGTGGCATGAAGAGAAAAAAGGGTCCCCCAGCGCTCCACTGCGCAAAATGGGGCCCTCCGGTAATTTTTGGGGAGAGGGGTGGTATGCACCCCCTCCTGCTTTAACATTGGGCCCCTCCTGGGGCCCACAATCTCTCAGGCCCCACCAGGCCTCAACTGGCCCTCCAGCGGGGGGGACCAAAGCCAGCACAACGATTGGAGGTGACCCCGCTCCTCACACAGGGGGCCACCTGGAGTGACAGAAGCCGCATCGCAAGGCTGAGGGGGGCTTGCATGGCCCCTCCTCACATTCAGGGAGGCCACGCGCCTCCTACTAAGTGTGGCGGTCGGGCACTCAAACCCACCCGGGCTGGGAGGCTGACTCACCTCTCCAGCAGGCAATAATGAGCTTCTCCCCGGGCGTGTTGTGGGCACTCCTCGGGTCCCACGATGGCAGGTCTCCCACACAGGGAGAGACCTGCTTCCTCCAGACTCAGGCCGCAGTGGTGATGTCAGCAAAAGGACAGGCCCGTTAGTGCCCCGGGGGCATTCTCCTCGTCAAGCTTTGCCATGGGGTCCCTTCTGAAAGCTCACTCGCCCTGGGCCTTGTTTCCTTGTTCCCTGGGAGCAGAGCACACAGCGCGTTTCCTATGCGCTTTGAGAAGACAAGCTGCCCGGGCTGTGGCGGTGATTCCTGGTGGCAGAAAGTGCTTTCAAGCGCTGGGGGCAGCTGTCTTGGGCTAGAACGCACTTTCAGAGTGCAATGCAAATCAACACATAAGCGCTCCTCCAGGCGCTAGATTCATAGAGAATGTGCTTCTCCAGGCACTATACAATTAAAAAGAAAGCTCTCCACATGCGCTCTAAACAGACAGTTGTAGCGGTCAGGGGCCATGGCACGCTGCCCCTGGGGGACAACAGAAAAAAAGGAACACAGAGTGGCAGGGCCCAGCAGCAGGCCAGCACAAGGGGGATGCAGGCAATTGGCAGATCCTTCACAAGATCAAGCAGGTCACAGGTCAGCACAGCAGCAGCAGTCCATGGCAGTTCCTTGTGAGTCCTTCCAGCATTCTGTGTCCAGTTCCAAGTAAATTCCAAAATGTCACCCCATTGTGGGGAAAACTCCCCTGTATTATACTTAGTTTTACAGTGTGTTTACAAAGAAGTGGAGAGGAGGTTCCAACCAGTTACAACTGGTTCTGGGAGTGCCCCCTCTCTCCTCCAGCACAGGCTCCAAGCACCAGTTGGGTGTGAATGACCCTATTGTGTGAGGCCAGGACACAGCCTTTACAAATGTAGGTGTGCCCCGCCTCTCCCTTCTCTCAGCCCAGGAAGACTATTCAGTATGCAGATGCACCTCTGTGACACCTCCACCCTCCCTGTGTACAGGCTGTGTGAAAAGTATGCACAAAGCCCAACTGCCACTCTGCCCAGACATGGATTGGAGTCAAGCTGCAAAACACCAGAGTCATAAGCACAGAGAAATGCTCACTTTCTAGAAGTGGCATTTCTGTAACAGTAATAAAAAATTACTTACGCCAGTAAGCAGCATTTCTCACCACAATTACAACTATACCAAACATGCCTACACCACCCCTCTTAAATCAGACTATACCACCTAGATATAAGGCAGGGCATTTCCAATGCAATCCTATGAGAAGGCTGCACTCACAGCAGTGAGAAACAAAATAGGCTGTTTGTCACTACCAGGACTAGGCACATGTCCTGCCTTCTACGGACATAGCACCCTGCCCATAGGGCTATCTAGGGCTTACCTTAGGGGTGATTTACATGCAGTACAAGAGGAGTTCTGGGCCTGGCGAGTACATTTAGATGCCAGGTCCCTGTGGCAGAAAACTGCACATTCAGGCCCTGCACTAGCAGGCCTGAGATAGGTTTGAAAGGCTACTTCAGTGGGTGGTGCAAGCAGTGCTGCAGGCCCACTAGTAGCATTTAATTTGCAGGCCCTGGGTATAGAGATACCACTGTACAAGGGACTTGCAAATAAATTAAATATGCCAAATAGGTATGTGCCAATCATACCAACTTTAGAAGGGAGAGCTCCTGCACTTTAGCACTGATCAGCAGTGATAAAGTGCTCAGAGTCCTACAGCCAACAGCGAGAGGTCAGAAAAAATCGGAGGAAGGAGGCAAAAATTCAAGGGATGAACCTGCCACAAGGGCCAGGTCCACGCCAAGTATTCAGCCAGTCAACACGTTTTTTGATGGACACGCCCTCTTCCTCTGGGCTTTTATCTTGTTGATGACAGCAAAATTTCAAAATTGCACTATGACGATCATAAATTGTGAGTCAACAAGACTGGAGAGCAGATACCAATATGTGGCAACTTGAGAATTGGACGTCTGGAGAGCATATACCAATATGTGGCAACTTGAGAATTGGACGTCCTGATATATTGGTGATCACCATGTTGCAGTTTTGAGAACACACCCATCCTTGTGGTGTCAAACCATCCTGCTGCTCCTCATTGTCATTAGCTGGGCTCAGCCTGATGCTTGTCCCTCCACTATCTTGTATGGTGGGAGGGATTACAGTTAGCAGCTCTTTCCAAATGTGTGGCATAGCACCTCGCAGTGTCAAACTCCACCTACTCAGGTCTGGGCTCTTTACCTCCTTACCCCAAACTCAAAAGAAAGCCCTGTGGTGGCAGAACCAGAGATTTTTCTGTTCTTTTGATCCTTGTTGGCACATCCTCTGAGTATAATACAAAGTTTTTGCTAACAGCTATGGAAATTCCAACCCCACCACCTTCTTTTGGCCAGAGAAGCCTAATCTCCCTGAATGACCCTTTGTGTTCAGGGTTTGGTCTGGTGGCTGAGGAAGCAGAGTGATTAAGACTACCTGTCAGGCACCTCAAACCAGAAATCTAATTAAGGCTGAGTCAGTACAATATACCACACTATGTTTAGGGATTTAGATGTCAAAACAGACTTCATAGATTGTGCTAAACAATTTTATACAAGAGAGCAAATTTGACCTTTGTATCATAAACCAATTTACAGTAACAGTAAAACAGTTAAACACAATTTACACATGTAGGGCCAGATGTACAAAAATGCAAGTTTGCCTTTCTTAAATAACAACTTCATAGAAATCGCTATTTAAGAAATGCACAATGCTATGTACAAAGATAGCAATTTTCTAATAGAGATTCCTAAATTCACAGTAGGAATCGCTATTAGGAAATCGGTATTAAGAAATTCCATGCATTTGAGTCAATGGGCTGGTTTTTAATTTCCTAATAGTGATTTTTTATTAAGAAATCTCTATTTAGGAAATGCAAAACCAGGGATAGCAATGGGAAAAAGGACCCCCTTGGTGCACACCAAAAGTAGGGGTGCACCTGTAGAGCACACATATGCCTAAGTGGCATGTGTGTGCTCTATTGCAAGGTAAAAAAGCACCTTGGGATGCTATTTTTAAATTGCACATGGTTACCACTAACTTCAAGTTGGTGGTAATTGCATATCCAAAATGTCCAAATAGCATTTTGGAAATGCACGGTACATCAGAATAGGAAATCCAAATAGGAAATCCCTATTTGCATTTCCTATTCTGGGAATTGCAAATTGCGATTTCTACAGGGTAGAAATCAAAATTTACAATTCCTTACAGGGCTTTGTACATTAGAAAAGCCCAGTTTGCATTTCTTAATGGCCCAAAATACCAATTTGGACCGTTAAGAAATGCAAACAGGCTTCGTACATCTGTCTCATAGTGCACAGTGAGAACATTACCACTATTACCAATATTACAACATACCCTAATGTTGAAGTCCCTTTCAGTCTACAGTAACGTAATTTTAATTTTAGTCTGGGCTCCATTGATCACAAGGATATCTTTTATGTAGATGCCAGGGTGAGTCAGACAACAACTATAATGCACGCATGTTCATGCAGAAGTTATGCAACGATGCATTCCTTAATGTGCAGCATCTGAATTTGTGTTAAAAGGTGGGTATTGGATGTTACAGCTCAAAACCATTGTACCAAGAAAATTACAATGTATGGAATGTGACTGAAAGTCGATGTAAACGTATTGACGATTCATTTCTTAATAGATCAAATTATGTTACTCAGCCTTTTTTGTTAATACTTTAAAAATTGTCACATTGGTAATATTGCTTATTTCTTATTTGTATAAATTTATTTCTTGAAAGTGAAGTAAACCAGGATTGTTGTGAAGAAATCAAGACGTACAAGGACAGAAGTAACAAGTAGTGTTTAAAGTAATTACATAGGCATTAAGTGAAAGACTAGTCCTGCTCAATCATAGACTGTGCACTTACAGTAAGGTGGAAAGACGTGATAATGGATGTGGTGTACACCAGATGTTACATTTCCTGCAAATTGATATGTTAGTCGAGTGCACTAGTGGCTGTCATTGCTCCTTTATTAAACCACCAGTATGGGTCTAGCCACTTGAAACAAATACTGTATTTGGCTTCGCCTGCGCATTTGCCCTTTGGCATTATGAGCGAGTCGCCCTGTTATTAGCCAATAGTCTGGAAGACAGGAGAAAATTGATGGGGGGAATTATCAGGTCAATAATGTGAAGCCAAACAGAATTCCCACTGCAGATTATCTGTAAAACAATAGAGGTACAGCCTATATGAAGGAACATTATTCGTGGGACATTATTTAGAGAGTGGATGACTAATGAAAGTCCGAACTATGCTCAGTAGTGTTATAGATTGTGACTATGTGTGGAGTCACACTGAAATAATGGCTAAATTTGTGAACAACGCATATATAACTGAAAACAAGTTAAAAGTAAAATCTTGTGGGTACATGTTTAGCTACAAAACTCACCGAAATGCTTATCTATAATGTGCTTATTTGAACATTCAAAATGATCGCTACATTTACGAAAGTTGAAGTAAATGATCTTGACATAAACATGTTTTCTTAATGCTTTTTGAAGCACCGCAATAACCTACGTATTTGGAAGGTACTACTTAAGCACTTCACATACTTGACAATGTTTCACTCTTCAAACGATGGGATTTTTTTCACACAAAAAGGGAAATTGTGGTAGAAATTGCCTGCAAGAAACATGTTGTGCAAGAATTTGTTCCCACACATTTTATGTTCTGTAGAGATTTTAACAAGGAAATCTTACGATTTTAGACTGTTTCAGCCATGTTTAAAGCTTAGCTCTCTTTGTGCAATTCACAAAGTTTGCACCATTTTTCGAAAAGTGTGTTAAGTTTGCAGAGGCAAAGTCATGTACCCGACAAATTCCTTCCTCTGAGGGCAGTTAAATGTAAGAAAATTATAATTATAGATTTATATCTGTCAATAGCAAGATAGTTTCCCACATGGAGGATCCAAAGGACATCAGAAAGACAGCACGAGTGAAACTCAACTGGACTATGATGTTCCTTGGAATATTGTCATCGAAAAATATATTCTACTGACAGCTGCCCATCTACTGTTGTCTGTTGAACGTATTCCATGCAAATTCGTTTCTCTCTGCTAAGCTCACCTCCTGGATCAGCTGCCCAGTGTGGGAAGAGTAATGGTAGAGTCATGCACAGGGTGACATCACATCCTTAATGCTGACATACAAATTGTACACTAAAATTGAATTACACGGTTGTCCGAAACCAACCCCATCATCCTCTGGCTATCTCTCTACTTGCTATCGACATGTAAAAAAATAAACATATATAAACATATGGCTTCTTACCACTCTTACCCTTCACCACCTGCTGTCACTGTCTGCCATACCCTCCTACTCACCCCCCTCTTACCCAAAGGCAACTCTCTCCTCTATCATGTTAGTGGGCAGTTAGCTTCATGCTGTCAGTGGCTCTCACCGAGCCATTTTCAAGACTGACTGAAGTATGCTTTCACCTCAGTTCTACAGAAACCCATGGCTGACTGCAATATCCTGTCACCACAGGCCTACGGAAACCCATGGCTGACAGCAATGCCCCATCCCCAGAGGTCTGCAGAAACCCAGGGCTGACAGTGGATGTTGGGTGGTACATCGCCTCACCTTCATCAGTTCTACGAGGACCCTAGAGAGGTGGGTGAGAGAGTTGACCATAACATGCTATCCCATGACTTCACTTGGGCCTCTCTTGACCTTGAAAAAGCGCTACCGAATCAGTGTCCACATCTGCAGGGGCTTAGGGCACAGTTTTTCCTCTGTTCTGCTATCAAGAGATAACTTGCACACCAAATGCCGTGCTTATGATCTTAGAGGCAGATGCAATTGCAAATGTCATAAGTGATAGTAAGGGTCAAGTTACATATTCCATTAGCACTAACTAGGGGTGGGTGTAACTCCTGTAATTTGCTGTAACACAATTATGCGACATTACAACAAAATTACACAATAAATCATGCTAGAAGCATAACTGAGCATTTAGTGCTATTTTCTTAGCCCAAAATTCATACTTGCATTCAAAATGGTCCTGAGGATGCATGATGTGATAAGAAAATAGCACAAAGTACCACAGAACATGAACAGCAGCAGCCAGCAGCCACCCATTCTCACTAAGTTCATTGTTACTTTCCTCCTGTGGCAGACTTGTTGTGCTAAATTACTCATAATTATGGGAATGGTGTCATTGTATCGTTAGTTTGGTAATTTTGCATCAAGAGAGCAATGCAAAATTACCAAACATTCTCAAATTACTCAGGTGTAAATACAATTTTGTCAGGCCTTTTATTCACACTGTCAACAGACAACTATGAATATATTATTATTTATTGGTGTGTTTTGCCCCTTTATTTGTTACTTTTTCTATTAATATTGTCAGATCAATACCATTGCAATTGGTTTGCAAGTTTTAGTTTGCATTGCTAATGTGTGAGTTATGGATTGCAGAACTAACCATAAATGGTGAATTTCAGGAGGTTATATGTTTTGTTTTGAAATAATACCTTAATTTTAACTGTATGTCAGTGTTTTATTTTCAAACATACTTTAAGGCGTTCATTGCAACTAACCTACTTTAGCTCCAGGTGTTGAAGGATAATTCTGGATTTTTTTCACTATGATATACTCCATCCAAATTCCCTGAAAGAATTCCAGTTGAGTTTGTCTGTGGGCCCTATGTACTGCAGACAGCGTAGCCCCTGCCCTCTGGTCATGCCTTGTACACACCAACTCCTGCTGCACATGGCCTTTGGCCATGTGTAGTGAAGTTTAGAAACACGGCCTGGCCATAATCCTGTGCCTAATCTGCTACAGTCATCAGAACCCCACTGCAGATGGCCAACAGCCAGGCTCTGTGACAGCCATAGCTGTACATGACCTTCAAGTGGCCAATCAGGGTCGGCCCCTTAAATTGAATTCTTAAAAATATTGTGATTATTTTTATATAAACATTTTTGAATTTGTGAACCCCAGTTGCACTCCCTGGAGACTTGTAGAGACTTGGAGTCCCCATCTTGGATCTACCACAGTGTTTGCATACCTCCTTCCCTTTGTTTTGACACATACAAGGTACTTTGTGCTAAAAAGATACAATGATTGATTCCTCTGGATTAACACTCATTGCAATCTTTAAAAAGTGATATCTTTACTTTTGTATGTTGGATTAATGTTGTTTTGGTCTTGTTTTATTCAGGTAAATATTGGATATTGTTTTTAACTGGTGTGGAGTACTTTGGTGGCTTTTTTACTGTGTTACTGTGTGTGGGTGTGTGTGTGTATGTGTGTGTGCAAATAGTTTACACATTGACTCTGAGATATGCCTGACTGTTTGTGCCAAGCTACCATGGGGTGAGCAGGAATTATCTTAGCTGTGTGGCTCCCTTACTGTGACTTGAATGAGGGCCCCTACTTAGACAGGGTGCAAACCACTGGCAAGTAGAGACCCCATTTCTAACATTGGTGGCAGTGGTGGGGATATGACTTGTATTTGTACTTGACATACAGTGATTGGTGTATACTACTTCCATATTGCAGATTGTTATGCAACCACATACTGTTTCTTTTGGTCTTTTCTTTTCTCCTTCTGGAGTTCTTGTGCAACCTCTGAATTTCGTCCACAATCATGGCTCAGTCTGGTGAGCCATCAGGGTTATTGCAGATTTGGTGTAGCACACCCACACTACCATGAAGGATGCCCTTATCACTAGGTATGGCCTGACACCAGAGATGTACAGAAGGAAATTTAGGGAGAGAAGGAAACTTGACTCCCAGACCAGGCTTGAGTGTGTGATTTCTTTTGCAGGGCACTGGATGGTTGGGTGAAGGACAGAGAGGTAACAGATTATCAGTTTGTATGTATGGTAGCACTTGTCTAGTCTGTGTTTTCCAGAGTTGCGCCGACACTTGCTTGACAGGAGGCTTACTGACCCCAAGAAGCTTGCTCAGGAGGCAGACCACTGGAGAAATACCAGGGCCCACGAGCAGCTGTATGTGGGAGACTCCACCAAGGGTTAGCAACGTCCCCCTCTGAAGAAGAAGGAGGAGGTCAACGGAGACACACACAAGTCCCAGGATAAGGGGGGAGAAGAAGGCTCCCATGTCCCTTCTGAAAGGAAGGAGGGGCGTTCTGGTGGGCGGTGACCCTGGGCACTCCATTTTCAACCCCGTTGCTTTGACTATTCCCAGTAAGGACACAAGAAAGGGGACTCTGTCTGTCCTAAGAAAACCCCCACTGGTGGTCCCGCTAAAGGGGTGGCCAATGTTCCCTTAGCAGGAGAAAATCTCCAGGAGCAGGTCATAGTCCATGTCAATATATCTCTTAGTTGGGAGGTGAACTCAGAGGGTGAGTTGGTGATCCCAGAGGGTGGAAGTTGGCACCTATATCAGGTGACAGTGGAGGGGGTCCTAGTCATTGCTCTGAGGGATACCGATGACAGCTGGACCATGGTTGTAGAAAGGCTAGTTTCCCAGAGCAGTACACCGGCCAGGTGTATAGAGTGATTCCATCCCATGGGCAAGACTTTTTCTGCCTCTGGCTCTGGTGTCCCTAGAGTGGTGTGGGGTGGTGACCCAGAGAAGTGTCATAGTTAGTCCCCAGATGCCCGTAGACTGCATTCTGAGGAATGAGTTGCCCCCGGTGTCTTGGGAACTGGGAGGGGTGGCCGACAAAGGTTAAATTCAAAGCTCCAACAGTTCAGTTTTCTGGGGGTACCACTCCAAAGTGGAAGGTACAGGACACCAGCAAGAGGGATTGGAGGAAGGCGAGTTCACAACTGTTATCTGCTCAGCCTAAGGGTACAGACCCTAAGTTGAGTGACCAGCCTCAGGATACCCCCCTTGAATGGGTGGGAAGTAAAGTGGAAAAAGGGTGCAACACACCTGGGGCTACTTACCCCCACTTTTCAAAACCACAGAGGATAGAGACCCTGGGATGGTCTAGGGCCTGGCTCTTGACACTGACATCTGTCAGTGGCCTCTGTTGGTTGTTGTGCTTGTGGTCAGAATTTTCCCTGGGTTGTGGATTGCAATCAGACCCAACGGGGGAATGGGCCACATCACACTGTTGGCCATGGGTTAGTTTAGTGGACCCTGAGAGTGTAGATAGAGGGACCCACCAGGGTACAGAGTGGTGTAGAACTGGCAAGAGCCCCTGCAGTAATGGGCCATTGCCTAGGTTCTATCACTCTAAGCAGGAAAGTCCAGCGATGTATTGATTGGTCTACCTTGGCTTTAGGCTGGGAAGGGGGTTGTGTTGGAAATGGTCCTTTTTGCAGGGTTATCCACAAATGTTTTTGCCTCTGACCTCCTTTTTATGACTATGTACTGCATTTTGTTTGTGCTGGCTTTAGGATTCTGAGCACTTTACCACTGCTGACCAGTGCTACAGTGCAAGTGCTCTCTGTCTAACTTGTATTGGTGATTGGCATAATTGATTTACTAATAAGTCTGTAGTATAGTGTCCCATGGGTGCTCAGGGCTTGTAAATTAAATGCTACTAGTGGACCTGCAGCACCGATTGTGCCACCCACATGAGTAGCTCTATGAACATGTCTTAGACCTGCCACTGCAGTGTCTGTGTGTGCAGTTTTGAACTGCCAGTTCGACTAGGCAAGTGCACCGACTTGCCAGGCCCAAACCTTCCCTTTTACTACATGTAAGCCACCCCTAAGGCAGGCCCAAGGCAGCCCTATGGGCAGGGTGCAGTGTATTTAAAAGGTAGGACAAGTACTGGGGTGTTTTACATGTCCTGATAGAGATATATGCTAAATTTGATTTTCTCTATTTCAAGGCCTATCTCTCCCATAGGTAACGTGGGGATTGACTTGAAAAATCTTTTAAGTACAATTTTCCATAGGAGCAGATAGAGGCATGGAGTTTGGGGGTCTTTGAACTCATAATTTGAAAATACATCTTTTGGTAAAGCTGGTTTTTGAATTGTAAGTTTGAAAACGCCACTTTTCGAAAGTAGGCATTAACTTGCTTAGCCATTGTGTCCCTTTGTCTGTTTGTGGAATCCAAGTTTGGGTCAGGGTGACAGTTGGGCTGTTTGTGAAATCACTCAAGACAGTCACACAAAGGGAGCTGAGGTGTGCCCTGCATATCCTGACGAGTCTTCCTGGGCTAGAGGGGTGGGAGAAGCTGACTCATGCACCTGAATGGGGCTGTGCCTATCAATACACAAAGCAGTCTCCAACCCCCTGGAGTGCGTCTGGGGCCAGGGCAGGAATAGGCAGGGTCTTGAGCACTACAAAGACTTTTATTTGAAGCTTACCTACCTGGAAGGTCTGGGGGCATTCTTCAGGGCCTAGGATCCCTAAACAGCATGCAGTGTGCCGAAGGAAAAATCTCCCCTGAGATAGGGGGAGAGCAGGAATATATTAGAACAAATAGGGGGGCCTACCTGAAGCAAGGAACTACCTCGCGGAGGCCCTAATAACTGAGGCTAATGGCCTCAAATTCCAGGAGGGGGAGTGTCACCTTATAGTCACACTTTTGTCAAAGGAGGCGCTCGCTGTGCACCTAGACCGACCCCTCGCTGGACCTCTTGAGCTCAAGCTGCATGCTGTTTAGGGATCCTAGGCCCTGAAGAATGTCCCCAGACCTTCCATGGCTCCTAGTAGTGGGCAGAAACATGTCAGCTGTTTTTTAGATAGGCGACCCAGTGAGTCCTCATTTTCACAGAGGTATCCCGTCATTGTTTTTAATATACCATCAGACACCACCATTAAAAGTGTAGATCACACACAGGTAACTGCCTAGGTGTTTTTCCATAGCTTAGCTGGATCCCTCAATCTCCAGATTAATATATATTTACGCACTCCCTCCCGTTCTTTTAACGGTGAGGTCGAGTCCGCCCAGGTGGCACTGTCCTACCTGGGTGGGGCTAGGTGGTCAAATGATTAAGCATGACACTATATAGTGTGTGAGACCACCTAGTCCATAAAGTAAATACCTCTCTTCTTCACTCACCCTACACAGCACCCACACTGCCTGTTCTTTAAAACTAGTGAGGTCTACGAGCCCACGGATAATCTCTCGTGAATATAGCTCCATAACATCGGTGAACCCCATACTTTTCTGTGTTGACTAGGTTTGTTGTGATGGCCTGATGCTTCTGTCCTGGGTGGGAAAGGACAGGACTCTGCTTTCTACGTCCTGCTTTCCAAGGTTCTCCAAGGCTTTGAGCTTGCCTCCTGTTAAGATGTCTCAGGGACATCAAAGACTTCATCTGCCAGTGCATGGGTCCTTCTGCTGAGAGTCCTGAGTTGCCAAGTGGTGCCATTTCCAGTGCCTGGGCCCTTGAACGTGTAAGCTGGTGACCTGAAGGAGAAAATCTACTCGTGATGAGCCGTGGCAGAGAAATCGAGACAGCTCCTGTCTCGCAGCTGGAGAATCACATCTGGATTCTCTATGTATAGTCCAAGGCATCAATTTCTCATCCACCCTGCACCACAGTAAGGAACAGAGGCTGTGTGTCCAGAAATCAACGCATCACCTTACCTGCGAGGAAAGAATGAATGCATTACCACCCCTGCCAGTAAGGAACCAACATATCACCCCTCCCGCGGGAAAAGAATTGCCACATTACCTCCCCTGTGCAGTAAGTAACCAACACATCACTTTGCTTTTTGGTGCTTTACCTCCCCTGCAGCCCGCATCATCTTTGTTTTTGATGCATTCCAGGTACTTGGTGCTAAAAAAATACATTCATTGATTCTAATGGGTTACAACTCATTTCAACCTTTAAAAAGTGATATCTTTACTTGTGTATCATGGATTTGTGTTGTTTTGGTCTTGTTTTATTCAGGTAAATATTGCCTATTTTCCTAAACTGGTGTGGAATACGTCTGTGGTGTTTTCACTGTGTGACTGTGTATGTGTGTGTTTGTGTGTTTATACACAAATACTTTACACTGAGATAATCCTGATTACTTGTGCCAAACTATCAAGGGGGTGAGCAGGGTTTATCTTAGCTTTGTGGATCCCTTGCATTGAATAGAGCAAGGGTCCCTACGTGGACAGGGTGTAAATCCCTGCCCTCTAAAGACCCCATTTCTAACATTTATTTCTTGAAACCTACGAAATTGAATTAGAACAGTCTAAGCCAGTGCACCTTACTGGGTAAACTTTTATCAATCAATAATGTAATATGAATTGTTATCAGTGCTATTATCAATGATGGTCATTTAGTCTGTCACGAGTGATGGAATAAATGTGGTCACAAGCAGTGGATGATGGCGTGTAAGTTATAGATAGCTCAGTAAGCTCTAACTGGTTAGAATTTTTTTAAACATTCGTTTTTGTCTCATTTCAACACCTAATTATAGCCTCACTTTAATCTTTGTTTTCTTTCAGTGACATTCTAGGAATTTATGATCATATTCAAACTTGAGCATGCACCCAACACCCTTGGGCAACCTACAGCCAACACCCCACCCCCGCTCATGGTCTTTAGCTGAGCACAGCAAGGGTTTGGGCACATGTTCCCTGGCCAGGCCCTGTGCCCAGCACCCCCGTGGATGGCCAATCACCCACTGCACATGGCTGCAGAGGGGGTTGGTCACAGAGAGTGGTGCCAACATCTCAACAGGCAGCCAACAGGCTGTTTGCAGCAGGTAGTTACCCACAGGGCCTGGCGAGGCCCTGTGCCCAATCCCCTATGTGTAGCCACCCACCACAGACCCCCATCAAACATATTTTTCAAATTTAATTTTTTTTAGGACCAATTTCCACTTGTGGTACTGCCAGGCTGCACAGCTCCACTGTGTGGTTTTGCAGTTCTATGGCTTATGCAGGAGTCTTGCGGTATCATATCAGTGCTGCGCTGGGTCCTGTGCAGTAAAACTTTCTAAAATAAAAGTTCATCCACCTCATCTCCTTCCTGGAAAGATTTGGGGCGATCCATCAAATGGAGAACAAGAAAAAAGGCAGGCCCCAAAATGAAATGTCCCCATTTATTTTTCCATGGGAAAGTTAAGCAGAAATTCCGCAAAAACAACTGAACAGAATTACACCAAATTTGGCAGGAAGCTAGATTGTAGCCCAGAAATGTGCTTTATGTGATTTGGTGTAAATTCATTCAGTATTTTTTCAGAAATTAATGTTAAAAAACTCTGAATTTCTGGAGAGTTGGGTTCATGGGGCTCTTTCAATAGTCTAGCAATCATGCAAATTCAAGAAACGGAGTGATCTGATTGGCTGAGGGGCCTTTTTTTCCCTTTGACCACCCCATTACCACAGGATTGAGGGTTCTGCAGGAGTGAGTTGCCTGATTTGCTGGCCACAACATGAAAGGAAATGTTGCAGTAGCCATTAATGAAGTAGAGGACTTAGGCCCTCATTCCGACCCTGGCGGTTTGAAACCGCCAGGGTGGAGGGCAACTGAAGCACCGCCAACAGGCTGGCGGTGCTTCCAGAGCTATTCTGACCGCGGCGGTAAAGCCGCGTTCAGAAAAGGGGAACCAGCGGTTTCCCGCCGGTTTTCCCCTGGCCCAGGGAATCCTCCATGGCGGTGCTGCCCGCAGCGCCGCCATAGGGATTCTGACCCCCTTCCAGCCAGCCTGTTCCTGGCGGTAAAACCCGCCAGGAACAGTATGGCGGGAACGGGGGTCGTGGGACCCCTGGGGGCCCCTGCACTGCCCATGCCATTGGCATGGGCAGTGCAGGGGCCCCCTAACAGGGCCCCACCATGATTTTCACTGTCTGCTATGCTACGCTACTCCACCCGTCGCACCCCTGCAACTCCGCCGGCTCCATTCGGAGCCGGCTTCCTCGTTGCAGGGGCTTTCCCGCTGGGCCGGCGGGTGATCTTCTGGAGATCGCCCGCCGGCCCAGCGGGAAAGTCAAAATGACCCCCGCGGTCATTTGACCGCGGTGCGGTCTTTGGGCGGTTTCAGCCCGGCGGGCTGCACCCGCCGCCCGCCGGACTCGGAATGAGCCCCTTAGTCCTTGTTAGAGACTGGGTGTCTGATAGGCAGAGGTATGCGTCCTGTCCAAGCAGGAACCACAGTCCTAGTTGGAGTAAGTCAGTTACACATCATAAATTAACCTGTGCTCACCCTCTGATAGCTTGTACACAGGGCAGGCTGAACTCAAGAGGCATAGTTTAAGGTATTTATGCATCACTTGAAACAGTAAAACAGTGAAAACACCACAGAAAAATAATCCATACCATGTTTGAAAAAAGCTCTTAATTTAATGAACAAAAGAAGACCAAAATTAAAAAAATTCAACAAGTAGAAGGAGAGATATGAATATTTCAAGAATATCTGCAATTGTAGTGCTAAGAAACTTTAAAGGGCCAACAGGGGCTATCTGGATGTGCTAGACTGAGGTAAATCCAAAGTTCAGAATGACTACAATGGAGTGCAGGATGGCTACAGGGACCAACCGTTCCCCACTGACACAGCATCTTGTGTGGGGGGTTGTACCAACATCAAGGAACCGATGTGAGGAGAAGAGGAGATGATGCTAAGACAATGTGTCTGTTTGCTTCTGCACAGTCAGGGGATGTGTCATCATCAAGCTGTACAGTCGCCGATCCTCGAACAGGGGTGAGGCATCAAACCCTTTGAGATGAAGGTGATGCATCACTGTCGAGCCGTGCTGCTGGAGATATGAAGGTGATGCACCAGCACTGATGGTGATGCTTCGATCCTGAGCCATCCAATCAGCAATTTGAAACCCTCATCCTCAGCTGCAGCAGCGATGCAGCAACGTTGAGGTGAGATGCAGCAGTTCCATAGAACACAGCTGCAGAACCTACTTCCAAGGGCACAGGACTGGAGTGGCACCACTTGTCAGATAGAACTCACAATTAGCAGAATCCAAAAACTGTAGTAGAGGTGAGTGAAGTCTTTGATGTCCCTCAGACCTCAGAACAGGAGGCAAGCCAGCAAGCCCTTGAAGTCACTTTGGTTCTATGGATTTAGAGATGCAGGTCCAGTCCTGCACACTTTGCAGGAGGGCAACAGTCAACAGGGCAGGCACAGCAGAGCAGGAGCTCAGCAAAGTCCAGCATAGTCCCAGCAGAGTGATAGTCCCTTTGCAGCACAGCAGTCCTTCCCCCTGGCAGAATCTCCTCAAGTCCAGAAGTGTACTAGCTTGGTGGTGTTTGGGGCCCAGTACTTATACCCAGTTGTGCCTTTGAACTGGGGGTACTTCATAGAGAGGCATTTGAAGAGCCCAAAGTCCCTGCCCTTCCTTTCTTGGCCCCAGACACACTACAGGGGGTTATGCAGTTCTTTGTGAGGGCTCAGGATCCAGCTTATTGAGGTGTAAATGTCAGCTCCTCCTTTCCATCCTGCCCAGGATGACCCATCAAGACATTAATGGCACATCATACACGCCTATGCTCCCTTTGTGTGTGGCTGCCTAGAGAGAATGCACAAGAACCAAGCTGTCACTCACCCAGACATATGTTCAGAGACAGGAAGAGGCACAGAACGGGTAAAGTAAGAAAATGCCAACTTTCTAAAAGTGGCATTTTTAGACTTGCAAAATAAAATTCAACTTCACCGTAAGTTGTGAGTTGAAATTGTCAGTCCAGAGACACCAAACTCTAAACATCTATCTGATCCAAATTGGAAATCACACTTATAAAATGTAATAAGACAATCCCAATGTAAACCTATGAGAGAGATCAGCTTTACAGTAGTTTTTCACTACCTGAACATGGAAAACGTAAAAGTACATGTCCAACTTTTTAAATACACTGCACCCTGCCCTTGGGGCTGTCCAGGGCCAAGCCTATGGGTGGCTTATATGTATTAAAAAGGAAGTTTGGGCTGGCAAGAGGGTTCAATTGCTATGTTGACATGGCAGTCTAAATCTGCACACACAGGCCCTGCAGAGGCAGGCCTGAGACATGTTTAAAGGCTACTAAAGTGGGTGGCACAGCCAGTGCTCCAGGCCCACAGTAGCATTTAATTGAATTCCCTGGGCACAGGAAGTACATTTTACTAAGAGCATATGAGTAAAATAGATATGCCAATTATGGATGAGTCAATGGTAACATGTTTTAGGGAATGAGCACATGAACTTTAGCAATGATCGGCAGTGGTAAAGTGCCCAGAATCGTAATGCCAACAAAGACGAAGTCAGAAAAACAGGAGGTCAGAAGGCAAAA
Organism: Pleurodeles waltl; assembly: GCF_031143425.1. Lineage (NCBI taxonomy): Eukaryota > Metazoa > Chordata > Amphibia > Caudata > Salamandridae > Pleurodeles > Pleurodeles waltl. The sequence continues at coordinate 126,700,270 of NC_090448.1, forward strand.
TGTCAGGGGGAAACCACACAAAGGATGCCAAATCCAACAGTCCCTTGCCCTGAAAAAGTTTTTTTTTTTTAAATATAAAGGAGGGATATCTTACCCACTACCCTTGTGGGGGCCAAAAGTAAAGAAAATGGCAGTTTTTTTTTATTATTGACCCCTAAAGTAGGCCAAGGTCTGTAGGGGGGTCAAACCACTTTATTTCTTTAATTAGATAGAGGGGTATAAGCATGGCGGTTTGCCCTCCCCCAAGACAAATTTGGTCCCAGGGACCCCATTCCCTTTGGCATCCCATATTAGGAAGTAGAGGGGGCATGGACCACCCTCCCTGAGCCAATTTCAGCCCCTGAGACCCTCTCCACGGAGCCCTGCAAACCTAGTGAATGGGAGAGGGGTGTGGGCTTCCCTCCTAGGGATGAGTTTCAGCCCTGGGAACCCCATTCCCCAGGGTCTGATTTATTAGCAAAAGGGGAGGGGGCGTAGAGCTCTCCTAACCCTATCCTTTAATGGGCCATTTCTCACATTACGGTAGGAGGATGTTCAGCCTACTCCACGTGCCGTAGATCTGCCCCTGGGACCCTATCTCCCAGGGCCAGATTTGAAATGATGTTATCAACGATCTCATAGAACGTCATGATATATTGTATGAGGTAGTTAGTAGAACATGGCAAGGGCATCAGTTATACTTACCTCAGGGCACAAGGTATAGTTACTTGATAACAATTGCTGATGATTTTCAGTGGTTTTGTTACTGACATAGTACACTATTATATTTGTTACATAAAAAATATAAAATTACCACACGCAAAGTAAAGTACTGAAATCTTACTCTCCAAATAAAGACTCATAATTTACGTACCTATGAGGTATCGCCCCCACGAAGTAAAAGCTGGTAAGTACTGGTAGTGAAAGAGAAATTTGTGCTGTTGTCAGTCTATAGAATTTTGCAACTGTACTCACTTGAAACAACGACCTCAGGTTCACTGAACCTGGAAGAAAAGGGAAGACTGCAAAAAGAAATGATTATTACACTTCCCGGGACTGACAAACTTCCAATGATGTTTATGCACATAGGTGACTCAAGATGTGTCAAATAAGTTTCAAAGGAGGAAGCATAGAGGGTAAGGAGGCACATAAAGAGCAGTGGTATGACGGTGGTGATAACGCGTCCATCCCTTATAAATTACCTGTACCTGGACACGTTGAAGGTCGGTGAATCTTTTAACCGAGTCAGGCTCTCCTCATCCTAAAATAGTCGAGTCACTCAGATCAATAATCAATAACTATTGTAATCGGTAATCAATACTCAATTAATAGATCAATATAGCACATCAGAAATCAATAACAGTTGGAATTTCGGTGCACCATGACCTTTCAGGCATGAATAACCACACCAGTTTATTAAAAGTTAGTGAATTTATTTCCCTATATTAACAAAGCTAACACGATGTATATAAGTCTCAAAACCAAATGATATATGTATATGAACATTACTAGCTGTCCATAACGGCGGAAGAAACGCAATCTACGCAAAATCTGGATGATGATACACTCAGTTATGGCAATGCAAATCACTAATATGACTAACTGTATTTGACTAATTTCATACATTGGTCAGCATAACAAGATTTCAATTTAGCGTGGTACATTGAATGAATACCTCAACTAACCTCTAATTAGCATTGGCATGTGGGGCTTCATGCAAAACGAATTTAGTAAACACAAATTTGGAAAACTTCTAGCTAGGACCCTATCAAAATAGCAGTTGGTACCTAAAAGGAAAAACACAATGCATAATACATTTATCCTTTCATATTTACCAAATACAATCAGCATTCAAGAAAAGTCTTCGTCCTTCAGGTACCGGTTGATCAACATGGGGCAAGTTTCAAAGGGGCAAAATTAAGGGCAGCGGCAAGGAGAATGGGGCAAAGTTACTGCATGGGCAAGACGGGGCAAATCAAAGTTAAAGTCTCTAGGGTGAGAATTCTTAAAGTCTCTTTCTCTCAGATAGAGAAAAGGGCATCAGGGTGTCGTCCAAAATGGAGTCTGGCATCTGGCTTCAAACTGGCATCGAGGAAAATGGCCGACTTCTCTTTGTCCAGTGGGTTTAAGTAAGAAACATTCCAAATTCTGCAGGGTCTTCCATTGGAGGGTTCATAGGTTGGCTTCAAATTGTCCAATGAAAATTGTCTTTTACTAGCGCTCATTTATGCATACACTGTCCTTGGAGCCTTGGAACACAAGTTGTAACATGGGTTGCCAATTATTTTACTATCTGTACCTTCATTGTCCGCACCTGCAGACTGACCTTGTATCAAAGGGGATGAAACCGGCCTAGAACGAAACCTTGGAGATAAGTGTATCAGTCAGCTCTACTGGAAAAATACAACTTCAAGCAAGAATATATGTTTCATTAGTTCAAGGAAAAAACCACGCAGTTAGAATTTGAAACCAGGCAACTAGGCCAAAGCCTGTACTAAATTTAAGCTAAGCAAAACGGTTTTCAAACAAGAAATCATGGCATACATTTGCAATTATGACGGATTACTACATTTTCAATACTTCATGATTAATAAAGCTCGTTTACAATGATGGCGAACTACCCCGAGGGCACAATTTCCCTCGTACATTATTTTCTTTACTAAAATCACACTTCATTATATGTTTTGATTACACGATATGTATGAATATATGTCGGACCTTCTTTTTCTGCGTCATCAATCCCTCCTTTGATGACTAATTATGTCATCACATCAAATCTACCCACAAATTTTATTCCATTAAAATTCTGTATAGTAATTTGGCACTTCAGTCAATTCCCTTTTTCTTTTAGTCCCTTTTGATTTTTCTCTATATATTTCCACCATTTTCTTCTCTATTTTCTCTTCTCTTTTCCTTTTGTTCCTTGCTTTTAACATTTTGAAAGCTTTCCATGTTCCCCAAGAACCTAATAGACAAATCAATATTATTAATATTCCCTTTACTATTTTTAGTAACAATCCGTTCCAAACGTTGCTGAGCCAATTTCCCACAGAAGCAAATCCTTTTCCAACTTTCTCCCAAACTCCTGGTTCTTTCAATTCCTTTAAATCTACATTTTCTTTAGTTAAATTTGTAAGCATCGTTCTAATTTTTCCACTGCTGTCTGGTATATATGTACAACAGTGACGTGTACCAAGCATTTTGCAAACGCCGCCATCCTTTGCTAAAAGAATGTCTAAGGCAAGCCGATTTTGAAGAGTCATAGCTCTTTCTGCAGCAAGTTCAGCATCCATCAGGATTATAGCTCCTGAAAACTTAGTCAGCATGTATTCCACAATAGTAGACAACTTTCGTATTTTGATTGAATTCAATATGACTCCTACTGAAGGAATCAATGCTCCAAATATATCTCCTACCACACCAGAAGCTGTCTCCCTTTTCTGAACATGATGTGATTCAGACAGCCTTGGAAATTTCTTTAAGTCGTCTAGTTGGTAAATCTTTGGGAACACTATTCCCAAATAGCACTTCCCATACCATCCTTTAGGAAGACGATAATAGGCGTTGAGTCCACAAATATAATATATTCCAGGAATAACTGGGTCTTGTCCATTCAGCATGAACGTCCACTTAGGTTTAAATGCATACGTATGTTTGCATTCACTCGTTCCCACAAAAACTGTGTCATAATATGATTCAGCTCTATATATACAAAAGTTCCCTACGTGCAATGTATCTAAAGCTATTTTTCCTTGTGTCTTTATTGCTGCAAAAGCATAATTATCTATCTTTTGTGTAATTCCCTTTCTAATTCCTCCTTCATTTCTTTCCTCCTATCATCAGTGCGGTCTAAGAAATTTATTTCTACTGGTGAAAGCAAGCATGTAAGGTTCTCTCTATGTGTGTGAGCTGTGTGAAAAGGTGACATTGGTTCGAAGAATTACCTCATTAATTTGGCATAATAATCTCTAGCTATTTTACTTAGGTGCCCTATTATGGGGACATATGCAAAAGTAACATCATAATTAGTGTAAAAATAATGAATGTATGTTTGACCATAAAATCTGGAAGCTATTATACTACATGTAATTCCATACGTAAGAGGCATGCTGTGATACGTTACCCCTTCCACTACTGAGGTAGGTATTTGTGTACACACATAACAATCTTTCGCATCCATGGTCTCAACATACTCACTCAGCAAGCAATAGAAAATGTTAGATGAAAGTTCATTCTTATCATGCAAGTGTCTCTCGTCTTTCTCGAGTCTCTTCAGAGCTGTTAGTTCAGTAACAATAATAGGTTTAGAAGTAGAAGCATCATTCGTCTCACTCTCATTTTTACCATGCATTCCAAGAACTATTGCTACAATGATTAGTACGCATGCGGTTATTAGACCGATACACATGTATTTACAACACTTCATCTTACGCCCCTGTGTAGTGAAGCTAGTCATGATCTGTATAGAATCAGAAAGTTGAAGACACTTTATCAAAGTGGATTTGCAGGTATTTACAAAGCTGAACGAGTTCAATGTTCACACAGTTTTCTTTAGCAGCTTTGGTCTCTTATCGGTTAGCAGCGTTGTCTCAAAATCGGTTTCAAAGTCAATCAAGTTAGCAACGTCTTAGCCGGTTGAAAAGTCAATCAGGTGATCAATGTCTTCAATCGACAGAGTCCATAAAGTTTTTATTTCCAAAATTAATTTCTGCCTCTTTGTTCTCAAGACTGAGGGATACGAATTCGTCTGACCAATCGTTATTGGCTACGTATGCCCACTCCGGACCGGAATACCTCCGGCTCGGTATCCTTTTTCTTTTCAATTTTGCATCTCTCTTTGATTCTTTCTCACTGCTACTTTCCTATTTGGCCAAGTCCTTTTCTTCACTTGGTGTTGGTACTACGACAGACACTTCCTTTCTTTTCTTTTTCACTCTTGGCCCTTCACTGTCGTTCAACGTTTCTCTAATTCTTAATTTTACTGGCGATATGCTTGGTCTTCTTTTTGCACTGTGTCCACTTGATGGACCTGCAATCTCTTCTGAAGGAGTTTGAGCAGTTTCGTTCTGTTCTGTCTTGTCCCCTCCTTCTGGGAGTCAATCAGGTTTTCCTTTTCTTTTTCTGTATCGTCTGCTTCTGGGAAAGCCCTCCTCTGATCAGGCTCTCCTGCTTTTTCACCTGTTTCAAGCCCTTTGCTTCCGTTACTTTCTTCAGGCTCTTTGTCACTTTCAGCTGCTTCAGGCTCTTTGTTACCTTCAGCTGCTTCGTCGCTTTCTGAGGCTCCTCCTTGGTCTTCCCCAAGTGAATCAGTTGCTTCGTCCTCAGAGAATATTTCTCCCTCCTCTATTTCTGCCTGTTCGCTTCTAGTTCTTCTTCGCTCTGTCTCAGCGCTTGGCACTTTGTTATCAGGTACTGGTAACTTCAGCGCTTCAACTTCCTCGTCTGTGGGACACAATTCCCTCTTTGTGTGACTGGTGTGAATCCAGTTGGGAACTCCCGCACACTTCACAGCGGTGGTAGTTGTCAAAATCACTTGAAAAGGTCCTTTCCAACGGGGTTCCAAACACGACTTCCTCACGTGCTTCTTTATCACGACCCAGTCACCTGCTTTCAGGGCGTGTCCTGGACTTTGGATCGGTGGCAAGGTGGTTGCCTCCACCTGGTGAGAGAAAGAGCGAACCACATCAGCTAGACCTTTGCAGTAGTCTAACACCATATCATCTGTAATATTCAAAAGCGCATTTGTAGGAACTGCTGGAAGTCTCATAGCTCTGCCCATGAGAATCTCGTGTGGGGACAGTCCAGTCTTTCTGTCAGGGGTGTTTCTCATTGACATTAGTACCAAAGGCAATGCGTCAGGCCATTTTAAGTTTGTTGATGCACATATTTTCGCCATTCTTGATTTCAATGTGCCATTCATTTGCTCCACTAGACCTGATGCTTCAGGGCGGTAGCTACAATTCAGCTTTTGCTCAATGTTCAGTGCTGCACAAAGCAATTTTATTACTTCATTATTGAAGTGACTTCCCCTATCTGATTCTAAAGAGATCGGGAATCCAAAACGTGGTATTAGCTCTCTCAAGAGTAGTTTTGCAACTGTGAGACTGTCATTCCTGCGTGTAGGGTATGCTTCGATCCAGTGACTAAAAATGCACACAACCACCAACGCATACTTCAAGCCTCCATGCACAGGCATCTCAATGAAGTCCATTTGCATCCTGCTGAAGGGACCACCTGCTCTTTCAATGTGGCTCAAATTTACTACGGTTCCCTTCCCTGCGTTCATCTGTTGGCAAATGACGCAACGGTGGCAAACTGCTTCAGCAACTTGACGGAATTTGGGGTTAAACCAATCAGTTTTAAACAATCTAATCATGGCATCCCTCCCAAGATGAGCTTGTCCATGGTAAAATCTGGCTATCTGTGTCAAAAGGCTGTTTGAAAGAACGAATTTCCCTTCACTTGAAACCCATAATTCATCTAGTCTATTTACATATTGTGATTTGGTCCACGAGAGTTTCTCATCCTCACTGACATCATTCTGTAAGGATTTCAATTCGTCCATCGTATCTACCACCTTTAGAGCAAAGATTTCGCTTGGTTCGAGTTCTGGTTCACTTATCAAATTCCATTCATCCCTAAGCAATATACAGTTCAATGCGCAAAACCTTGCGACTTGATCCGCATATCCATTTCCCAGAGAAACATAGTCTTGTCCCTTCGAGTGTGCACTGCATTTTACCACTGCTACTTCTCCTGGTAGTTGGATGGCATGTAACAATTCTCTTATTCTTTCACCATTTTTCACTGGTGATCCTGAAGAGGTCATGAAGCCTCTCTGTGACCACAATTGTCTAAATCATGCACTATTCCAAACCCGTACTGGCTATCAGTGTAAATGGTAACTTTCATTAATGCAGAGAGTTGGCAAGCTCTAGTAAGGGCTACCAATTCTGCTACTTGTGCAGAGTAAACTCCTTGAAGCCAAGATGCTTCCAAAACACCTGTTACCGTACATACAGCGTACCCTGCTTTCAATATGCCCAGTGCATCTCTTAAACATGAACCATCAACAAAAATAATTTGATCATTTTCTTCCAATCGGGTATCTTTGATATCAGGTCTTGGTTTGGTGCAAAATTCAGTCACCTGAAGACAGTCGTGCTCGATGTCTTCGGCGTTCTCAATTTCGGCATTTTCACTGGGAAACAAGGTTGCTGGGTTCAACGTAGTGCACCTTTTCAGCTGCACATTAGGTGATCCCAGAATTATTGTTTCATACCTTGTGAGTCTAGCACCAGTCATGTGTTGTGTTTGAGAACGTGTCAAAAGTATCTCGACTGAGTGAGGGACCATGACTGTTAAAGGGTGTCCCATCACTATTCCTTCACTCTGAGTGAGGCTGATACCAACTGCGGCTACGGCACGCAAGCACCCAGCAAGTGCTGCTGCTACCGGATCCAAAGTAGCTGAAAAATATGCTACTGGTCTGTTTACGCCACCATGGGCTTGGGTCAAGACAGACAAGGAACATGCATCACGTTCATGACAAAACAATGTGAAAGGCTTCGTGTAATCAGGCATACCTAAAGCTGGAGCCCTGCACATGCATTCTTTCAATTCAATAAAAGCATCCATCTCGTCTCCTTTCAGCTCTATTTCATCCAGCGCATCCTTCTGGGTCAGTTTCAGTAAAGGTTTTGCTAGAGTTGAGAAGTTGGGAATCCATTGGCGACAGTAGCTCACCATTCCCAAAAACTTTCTCACCTCCCTCCTCGTCTTTGGGGGACTCATTTGAAGTACACTTGTTATCCTTTCCTTCATAATTCTTCGTGACCCTTTCTCTATTTGGTGACCCAAATATTTCACTTTCTTCTGGCAGAACTGTAATTTTGAAGGAGACACCTTGTGTCCATTCCTTCCCCAATGGTTCAATAGGGCAATGGTGTCGGCTGTGCAGTCACTTTCTGTCTTAAATGCAATCAGTAAATCGTCAATGTACTGTACTAGGGTTGACTCGAATGGCAACTCCAACGCTTCCAAATCTTTCTTTAGAATCTGATTGAAAATTGACGGTGACTCCGAAAACCCTTGAGGAATTCGACACCAACTGTAAACTCTGTCTAAGAATTTGAAACAAAAGAGAAACTGACTGTCCTCATGTAGGGGCACAGAAAAGAATGCTTGTGATAAGTCGATAACTGAGAACCACTCAGCATCACAGGGAACTTGAAACATTATCACAGCTGGATTCGGTACTACGGGACAACATTTGATTATTATGTCATTTATTTTCCTCAAATCCTGAACAATTCGGACCTTTCCACTCGGTTTTATTAGTCCCATAATTGGTGAATTACATGGACTGCTTAACACCTTTTTCAGTACTCCCTGTTTAACAAACTCATCAATGAGTTGGGCGACTTTCATGAGGGTGTCTTGTGCCATGTGGTACTGTGGGGTCTGGGGAAAGGTTACATTAGGTTTTACAGTCACTTTCACTGGTTCCACTCCTTTCACCAATCCCACCTCTTTTCCTGTCATATCCCACACTTCTTTTCCGACTGTTTCCTGTAACTCAGCAGGAATATCTGCTTCAGTGATCATTGGGTAAAGGGTAATCAGGGGATACTCTTCATCGACAGTTTCCTCTTCGTCCCCTCCTACACTGTCCTCTTCTTCCCCATCACTGCTCGTCTGAATTTTAATTCCATCGTTCGAACACATAATTGAACATCCCAATTTGCACAATAGGTCTTTCCCTAACAGTGATATCGGGCTTGAGTCACATACCACAAATTTATGTGACCCTTGATAGTTTCCAATTCTGACTCGTACTGGGTCTGTGATTGGGTTCGTCAGGTACCTATTTGCTACTCCCACTACTTGAACTGTTCTCCCTGAAAGTGGCACATTTGGTACTTCAATGCTCCTGACAGTGGAACGTGTAGCTCCTGTGTCAACCAAGAATGAAACGCGATGACCCATAACTCTTCCCTCCACATACGGACCCTTTTGATCAACTTCCAAAGATGCTGCAAGCACACAATTTCCCTCCTCATCTGAACTTTCACTTTCCCATACATCGTTTATTCCATTCTCACTGTGTAACGGGAACTGGTGTACTGTGCCATTTTGATTCATTCCTTGACCCGTGACCTGTTGAGGAAGCATTGCTTGCTGCTGATTCATTGGTGCTAAGGGTATTTGCATTTGCTGATTAGGTACCATAGGAAACTGCTGTTGCATTGGCTGCAATTGTGTCATTTGCACACGGGGCATTTGCACCTGTTGCGGTTGCATGGGTTGTAAACACTGCATCTGGTTTATATTGTTTTGGAAATTCGGATTTGGACCTCTCAGTTTCGGTCCTCTCATAGTCTGGAATGCATTGACATCATTGTTTTGCTGACCTACACCTTCCTGCACCATCATTGGGCACTCCCGTTTCCAAAGCCCGACAATTCCGCACGTGTGACATGGCATCACCTTCTTCATTGCCTGTATACCATTTGGAATCATAACGGTATTCAAATCAGGACCATTATTCACAAAACCTCCTCGGCCTCTGCCTCTCATCTGCAGCTGAAACATAGCATTTCCCTGCTGCTGCTGCTGCTGCGGCATCTGTTGTTGGAAACCTTGTAAACCTTGCAAACCTGTCTGAGCTGCTCTAAGCTGCATCACCATCACCTTTTCATTCAATCTTTTCTGCTTGGTCTCAATTTCATCACTGCAGTATTTCGCATAATTCAACACTTCATCGATCGACTTCGACTGCCAACAAATCAAATGCGTTTTAATCATCTGGCTGATTTCGGGTCTCAACCCTTCCACAAACCTGAACACAAAATGGAGCATGTCCTTTGCCTCAATCGTTTCTGTGCCACTGTAATTCTTAAACGCTTTCAACAACCTCTCATAATACGCATGTATAGACTCTTTAACCTCTTGGGCGGTCCTGTCAATCCTCTGCCAATCCACATTTTTCGACGCAACCTTGGTTTTCAAGTGCTCGATCACCTTGTGGTACAAGCTCATTACCGTGGGTGATGGCGCACCTGTGTCCCTGTCTCTCTCTGGTTCACTCGTCGGCCAACCTACAGCCCTTTTACAATCTTCCAACAAATCCGCCGGAAACACAATTTCAAATAGAGTATTCAGGTCTTCCCAGAGACATTTCGCGAGTTTCACAAATCTATCTGTTTGTTGATACCACTCAATCGGCTTCTCTCTCAATTTGGGAAAGTCATCCGTAAAGGATTGAATATCGCACCTGTGCCATGGTACATGTACAAGTTTTCCCCCTGCTGTCTCTCTCATTGGTAACATAGTTATCAGATCGTCATTCTGTTGTTTTTTCTCATTCCGCTCTAGAGTATTTTCTTTCTTTTTGTCCTTTTTCTTAACCCACCTGCTTTCCCACTTGTCTAAACATCTCCAGACCTGTGCACTCTGCAGTATCTCTTTAAGGTGTGTTTTCATCCCTGCGGATCTCATGTGTTCAAAATCTTTTGTCTCAAAGTCTAACCTGTAACTTCTGCTCAGGTGTTTAGTCTTACTTATATCGATCTCGTTTCTGTCTGCAATTTATTGTAACTTCTTATGTATGCTGCTTACTTCTCTTGTAATCCTAGGGCACATGTATCTTAGTTCTTCCTCTGTGTATGATTCTAATCTGTTCAAACCCATTGTTCCCTCTACCAGTTCATCTGCCTCCATACCCAACCTTATTTTATTCAGGTATTCTTCTCCCTTCCCGCTGGATGTACTCTGTGGGGAGTTCAGGCTGTTGAACCATTGTGTTAACTGTTGCACGTTCAGTCCCATCAGTGTAGCAGTTACATCAACTGCTACTGATGGTTTCAGTAATGTTTCAGTCTCTGAGGTTAACGGTACTAAAAGTGGTGGATGTGACCTTACCACGGTTGACGGAGCACAAATTGGAATTGGACTAAATTCCGACAAGGACCCAGATCCATTTGGCAGTGCCGCTATCGGAGTTGTCTCTGGAGTGGTTTCTATGCATCTTCTCCCTGTCCCATTCTGTATCATTAACCCTTGGTCGCTTGTGCTTGAATTTGCCTGTATGTACAGTGGTACTGGTGGATCTACAGTGATAGGTAGAGATATCGTGTCTGGATTCTGTCTGTTCCCCGAATTCTGTGGCATGTTAATCCCCACATTGTGGTTCATCATTGCTGGCATACCTAACTGGCTTTCTACTACTCGCACTTCTTGTGTCTGCTTTTGGGGCATCGAGAACTGTGTTGATTCAGCTTGAATCAATGTCGGTCTCTGATAGTTTTGTCCTCCCTGCGCCATTGAATCAGAAGTCATTCCCATGTTATGCTCATCACAACAGTGCCTTTGAACCTGTGGCTGATAGTTATCAGCAGGTTTCAATGTCGGTACGTCTGGATATATTCTCTGAATCTGTGGTATTTGTGGTGAGAAAGGCATGTCGGAGCTGCTCGGCCTCTGAGATATTCTCAAATTTGGTGTTACATTACCCTGTATTGGTTCTGGAGGGGCAGTACTAATGCTTGAGCCTTTTTCGCTTTCCACGTATGGTGGTGGGCGATCATTCAGCAATTGTATAATGAACTCTTCATCATCTGACTCGTCTCCCCTTTTTGAGTTTCTATTGTTCTCTCTCTCTCTGGACTGACTCCTGTTTGTCTTATAGGTGGCTTTCCTTCCTTCCGTCTCCGCTTCATCAGTAATCGCTGGAAACAATTTAATCCCCTGCAATACGTCTGATCTCCAAACCTTTTGTGTGCTGTCCCATCTAGCATCCGCTAGTGTCTTTTCTACTTTTCTTATTCTTGCCTCAAATTTCTTTTGTTGTTGGTTCCTAGCTATTAGCTCCCAAATTGCTAGTGCCTCAAACTGTGCTGGTCTTGGAGGTACTTTCATGTCGTATAGCGCAAATCTCAGATTTTCTAAAACTCTTAGATTAAACGACCCGTGGATAGGGAAAGCTACACTTCCATGTTTCTCTGTTAATTTGCACCATTGTTTTAACCATAGACATGGTGCTACACCCTTTTCTTCAATGACAATGTAAGCTGGTGTACCCTCAGGCGGTGTTTCTTCTCCTACATTTGCTTTAATATAAACATCTCCCCTCATGGCACTCTTAAATGCTTTGAAAAATTTCATCTTCCCATCTTTTGTTTTTCTAAAATATGTAATCAATAAGTGACTTTAATTCCCGCAATACTCTTCGCTTGCCTTTCCCCTTCTTATTGCGCTACACGGACTGCGTCCAATCCGTGCGCGACCCTTCTCACCAACCGACCTATCCCAGCGCGGCTCCTAGTGACGTCACACTCACACACTGCGGCTGACAAAGTCCCGCGGCTTGTCCTCTTTTCATTCGGCTTCACTCATAAACTAATTTCTGCAATATAACGCGAGCACTTAACTAAAAGAATAAAACAGATCTGTCGGTTTACTACAGGAAAGGTAATACAATCGCTTCAGAAACCTCAGGGATTTTTCACTAGCCTCGGCAATTATTCCATCTTTCTCGGTTTCCCACTTTCGCAAGCAAAATTTGACCCGCAAACTTTACTCTCAACTGATCAATGAACTATTCTAATGCACTTTAGAATTCGTCAAATCCCAAAGTCGAAGTTTTCTTTCACTCTGCAACATTCATACCGACTTGTTGACCACGCCCGATCAACCTATTAAACCTGACCAGATCACAACATCAAACAAGTGTCACATACACTTTTCAACATACTCCGGAGTCTCTTGACCTCGCAGGGCCCGTCTCAACATCAACAACCACGTGGACAATTTTTTTTTCTGCTCAAAGCGCTACACACACGTGAAGTTCGACGACTTCCCTACTCTCACACCTTTGGAGTAACAATCCTCTAATATCTTTTAACCCCCCTTAAAATCCTCACAAACTTCTCAATTAATCTGCGGCGATAAGCTGTGCAAGCGCGAAACCCTAACTTCACTCATACCGTCACTAGAAACGCTGAGACCATTCTCATACCTCCATGTTCCTCATTCGCAAGCTCTGAGATTCCGGGAAAGTCATTGGGGACTTAGGGCATCATCATCCCTCCAACTTGTTTTATCAAAGAAAATTCTAACTTGACTCTGTCTATTGTTCGGATGGGGTCCCAAAGGGCTAAACCATCAATCTCTGCTACCATCTACTGATAACGCGTCCAGCCCTTATAAATTACCTGTACCTGGACACGTTGGAGGTCGGTGAATCTTTTAACTGAGTCGGGCTCTCCTCATCCTAAAATAGTCGAGTCACTCAGATCAATAATCAATAACTATTGTAATCGGTAATCAATACTCAATTAATAGATCAATATAGCACATCAGAAATCAATAACAGTTGGAATTTCGGCGCACCATGACCTTTCAGGCATGAATAACCACACCAGTTTATTAAAAGTTAGTGAATTTATTTCCCTATATTAACAAAGCTAACACGATGTATATAAGTCTCAAAACCAAATGATATATGTATATGAACATTACTAGCTGTCCATAACGGCGGAAGAAACACAATCTACGCAAAATCTGGATGATGATACACTCAGTTATGGCAATGCAAATCACTAATATGACTAACTGTATTTGACTAATTTCATACATTGGTCAGCATAACAAGATTTCAATTTAGCGTGGTACATTGAATGAATACCTCGACTAACCTCTAATTAGCATTGGCATGTGGGGCTTCATGCAAAACGAATTTAGTAAACACAAATTTGGAAAACTTCTAGCTAGGACCCTATCAAAATAGCAGTTGGTACCTAAAAGGAAATACACAATGCATAATACATTTATCCTTTCATATTTACCAAATACAATCAGCATTCAAGAAAAGTCTTCGTCCTTCAGGTACCGGTTGATCAACATGGGGCAAGTTTCAAAGGGGCAAAATTAAGGGCAAGCTTCCTTGCAGCGGCAAGGAGAATGGGGCAAAGTTACTGCATGGGCAAGACGGGGCAAATCAAAGTTAAAGTCTCTAGGGTGAGAATTCTTAAAGTCTCTTTCTCTCAGATAGAGAAAAGGGCATCAGAGTGTCGTCCAAAATGGAGTCTGGCATCTGGCTTCAAACTGGCATTGAGGAAAATGGCCGACTTCTCTTTGTCCAGTGGGTTTAAGTAAGAAACATTCCAAATTCTGCAGGGTCTTCCATTGGAGGGTTCATAGGTTGGCTTAAAATTGTCCAATGAAAATTGTCTTTTACTAGCGCTCATTTATTCATACACTGTCCTTGGAGCCTTGGAACACAAGTTGTAACATGGGTTGCCAATTATTTTACTATCTGTACCTTCATTGTCCGCACCTGCAGACTGACCTTGTATCAAAGGGGATGAAACCTAGCCTAGTACGCAACCTTGGAGATAAGTGTATCAGTCAGCTCTACTGGAAAAATACAACTTCAAGCAAGAATATATGTTTCATTAGTTCAAGGAAAAAAAACACGCAGTTAGAATTTGAGACCAGGCAACTAGGCCAAAGCCTGTACTAAATTTAAGCTAAGCAAAACGGTTTTCAAACAAGAAATCATGGCATACATTTGCAATTATGACGGATTACTACATTTTCAATAGTTCATGATTAATAAAGCTCGTTTACAATGATGGCGAACTACCCCGAGGGCACAATTTCCCTCGTACATTATTTTCTTTACTAAAATCACACTTCATTATATGTTTTGATTACACAATATGTATGAATATATGTCGGACCTTCTTTTTCTGCGTCATCAGTGGCAAGCAGCTGTATGTAGAAGGACCTGGAAGTTGGATTGACCACAGTGGAGTAGAAGAACCAATTACCTAATTGTCTCTTTATATTTTTGCTTGGATTACCATTACTCTATGTTCTCTTATTGATTGTTTCCTGGGTTTCCATTCATCGACCTGTTCTTGACTATTGTCATAAGGGTTGCCATTACATGATCTTTCCCGAATTGATTGTAAATCACATCCTTGATTGAAAATGCAATTATTGAAAAGGGTAGTCTTTGAAAATCTAAATAGGGATGTCTGTCCAAGGAGATGCCTAGGCAATTCACGTCGTGGCAAAATATTAATGATGCGAGAAGGACCATTTGTCACCTATAAAAAACGTAACGGGTTTCAAAGTACTTAAAGATATAATAACAGATAACAGCGCCCTTTTAATAGGCCAGATATAGCTTCGCTTCAGTTGTTGGGTGGCTACAAATAGTGTAATACAGAGATGTACAGCAATGTAAACATTAACATTTAAGAGCAACGAACACAGGTTCTATACTGTATGAAGCGTAGAGGCAGAATAATGAAAGTGTGGAAATCCTGAACAAAAGGGAATTATTCCAACCTACCTAGCTGTCATTTTCCCCATTAATCTAAGATGGAAAGAGTAAAAAGAATCTAAAATCACTATTTGCGTTCATGCCTGAGGAATGAGCTAATCCATTACAATGTCTATTTCCGTATGTTGGTTACCATGGACACCAATCTGAGCACAGAAATATAGTTTAATATTGGCAAGTTTGAAAGGGGTTAAACGTATTTTTATAGGTATTTGTATTGAAACAAATTACAGTAATCTTAATAAATCTTTTTGAAGCAGGGGAGGAGATCATAATACATAAAACACATCTAGGCCCTGATTTAAGAAAAGTGGCGCTGCACCCAGTGAAGAGCCACTTTTCTTGCACTCCTCAGTGCCCCCCCTAATGCCACCATGTGTGTGCCATATCTAACATACGGCGCACCATGGCTGTAGTTAGGGGAACTACCGTCAAACTTTTTGATGCTATTTCGGAGCTTTGCAGGATTAGCATCAAAAAAATGTACGCTAATACTGCAAAGCCCTTTGAGGCCAATTGAAAACAATGGTATGCCTCGATTTAATGCCTGCTTTGAGCAGGTGTTAAAAGTGCTGAAATATATGTTGCAAAGAAATCTTTTAGATTTCTTTGCAGCATTTTTTTGGCCCCCCCTAATTGGGGAACTTCCCCTTTGCATAGATTATGCGTGGCGCAGGCATATTGTAGCGGAAAGGGATACAAAGTGGCAAAATACTTGCATTGCACCACTGTAAATTTGGGACAGCAATTTTGGTCTTGTTGGGCCACATTAGCATAAAAAAAAAGATGCTAATGTGGTGCAGGGAGGCGCTAGGGGATCTTAAATCAGCCCCCTAATTTCAGACTTATAAATAGAAAAAGTAAAAAACACCAGAAACACTGTATCTTTTCATAAAATACTCACATGAAAAGACTGAAGTGCTATTACGCTTAGTGTGCAAATAAAAAGTTGATAACTATTTACCAATGCACCAAATAAAGTGCAAGCAAACGCGCATAAATGCAAACAAAACATTAATTACATGTTTTTACATAAAGCGCCCACGTTATAAGATACCTGCCGCTTAGGCCATGAGCGGCTTAAAATACTTCTTCCTGTAGCATAATACTGCCCACTTTAAACCCTCCTTTTAGAACCCAGAGAATTCGGAAGTTGTGCAAACTTCTATGGCCTCCTCTCCCATTAAACTTCCATACCACAATGACCGGCAAAACCGAATCGGCCCCGTTTGCAACTCTAAAAATACTTTTTGGGATGTTCAAAACTGAAATTGCGATTCGGTAACTTGTTACTGAATTGCAACTTGGGTTTTGCCATTCTGTATTAGGAAGGGGCGTGTTGAGGTGGTCCCATCCTAATACCTAATGGGAAAGATATGTAGGAATGTTTTGCAAAAGGAATGGGGTCACAAAACATTCACAGTTTACCACCAATAGAAAGTTGGTGGTAGCCCATTGAGAAAGGAAAGGGTCCATAAGGGACCCATTCCCCTTTGAGAATGGTGGGAAAAATATTTTTAAGAGCAGGCAGTGGTTCCACAGACCACTGCTTACTCTTAAAAAATGAAACTTCAACGTTTCCTTTTTTACTCTTCAAATGCACTTCATTTTCCTTCAAGGAAAACGAGCTGCATTAAAAAAAAGATTGCTTTATTAAAAGCAATCACAGACATGGTGGTCTGCTGAGAACAAGGTCTAATGGGTCACAAATTGCGACCTGCCCCATTAATATTCATGAGGTAGGTCCTTTTGCAACCCTCTGGTGACCGCAAAAAAAACTCAAAAGAGTTTTATACATTTGAAATTGCAATTTCCCAATTGCGATTCGCATGATATCGCAATTAGGCACTCAGTTTCAAGCTTTAGTACATGTGGCCCTAAATGACCCCGCAAGGGATGGGTAAAACTTTAAATAACAAATTCAGACAGACAGTAGATCACTACGGTTCAAACATAAAAGGCCTCATTATGGACCTGGCGGTCTAATGGCCTTCAGGTTTGCGGTGGTGGTCGAACCGCCGCCAATGTGCCAGCCTGAGTGCCATATTACAACCATGACAGTACCTCCTCAATTTCACAATGGCATGGCTGTGCTGGCGGTTCTAATCCACTAGGGTAGTGCTGCAAGCAGCGTGGCCCTGCGGACAAAACCACCCAGTCAACAGTAATAGTTATTCTATGTTTTATAGGTTTGGTTGACATCCAGAGATGTTTACATTTTTGGTCAGTTATAGAGGGTTGCATGCATGTATGACTTTATGAGTAAATCAAGTATTATCACAGGCTGACCAAGTTTCAACTGATGCAATTGGAGCATAGGAAGGATATGGTGATATGTTCACGTGTTTTGCTCTTTGGGAAAGCAAGCAGCCACAGAACTGTCTTTAGCGGAGATAGGTGCGCTTTGGGTATTCCTGTAGGTCAGTCTTGAGAGAACAAAGGATTGTACTATGGTCTTGATGATCTATTCTGGAATAAATTGCCTCATCCCCCACAGTGTCTTTATTTGTAAACGTTCACTGTTGACAATATCGTTAATATGCAAATGGAGTTTGATTCTTTTCGAGAATTCCATGCAAGGGTTTTCCGCTAACAGTAATCACAGGATTATAGTCCAGCATTTGCAGGAATGAAGTCAGATTCCATTGGCTTAGGTGCGGAGACCGCACAATTTTGACACCACAAAATTGACCTCAATAGAACACCCACATTTTGATGACTCAGAGAAGGTGTTAAATCTCAGTCCTGCAAGTCACCTTGCAGCACATAAAAATATCAGGAATACAGTCAATTAAGTTAAAGGGCCCACTCAACAAAGGAGTCCTAGATCAGTGGAATAGTTTAGGGGATTTATTATAAAAAGTCATAGAAAATGTGGTACAGTGTTAATGCCATGAACACTCTTCAGCAAATAGGGCATTACAGAGAAGTTCAGAATGAAAAATATTCGAAGTCCCAAGTGGGCAGCAAACTGAGGAGAGAATCGAAGAGCATCCCCGGTAGCATTAGAAATGTCTCTGACTCACTCCCAGGGTGAGGGTTCTTATAGATTACTTATGGATATTTAATTACCAAAGCTGCAGAATCACCATGGTGTGAGCAAATGTGTCATTTCATTAGAAAATCAGACCACAGTTCCATTAAACGTCATATTGCTTTAACACAATCCTGCTACATGGATAACTATTCTACCCACCCTACGCTAATACCATCTGGAGATGGTGAAACACACTACATACATGACTAACAGCAACACATTATGAATAAATAAGATATGATGAGCAAACAGAATGACCTCGAAACGTAGTAACAGCTTGTGACTGAACCCTGGAAAAATCATATAAAACAGCATAAACAATGACAATTGAAATAAATTGTCAGGACTGTGCTTGCATGTGTACTGCTGAAATAAACTGTGAGATGCTCAGGGGGAGGTCAAGAGTGACAAAGAGTGACTTCCATTCTGAAAAATAAATCCACATTTTCTCACTCATGTAGGTTCCGAGAAAAACAGTGTACAGTGGAGATAGTTCTCTTGCAACACAGTCAGAGCAATTGTATGTATGTCAGTGGTTTTGATGTCACAAAGCCACATTTTCTCTTTTTAAAAGTGATCATAAGTTTTGCTATGACTGAAAATCATTCTAAGACACAATTAAATCAAGAGTAGAACCTTTGGAGTTGGATGAGTTAAATGAGTGCTGAAATAATGTAGCAAAAAAAGAGTTAAAACGGTTACATGAAGTTTCATTACAATCACACCAGAAAGGGTTAAAGTTAACTAAGAATATGTTAGTGTCAGAGATGATTAATTGATTTGCAAAGTGGTTCATGTATTGCTTATTAAAATGAGTTGTCACCATTAGGACAGTAGGTCACCTTTAAAATAACAAACGGGGACTATGAAGATATAGTTTCCGGGAGCAAACATTGGAAAATAATTTTTGTCAAGGGTAGTTGTTTGCGAAGAAATAAATTCTTGTGAATGACAGCAATCCTTTCATCAATCTGCTCTCACAATTGCAATACATAATTGAGTATTCAGGAGGTAGTAGCATATCCATAACGTTTTTATAAGTGTCAAAATGCGAAGCCTTGGTCCAGACTACAAGATCAAGGTCAAGTTCAATAATAATGTGTGTGGCATTCAGTATGTGTTTCACAGCTGGTCAACCTTTCAATAGAGGACAGAGCTGGCTGTTTCGGTTCCAATGGATATGAGTAAGATTTGTCATAATCAGCTTACTCTAAGGGGTGATAGCTCTAGCCTATATTCAGAAACAATAGCAGTGGGTAAAGGAAGACTGCAACCTGGGGAATTGAGGTTTTTTGAGGATTGAGCATTTATTGTGCCACCTAATTGTCATTGTCTGAATGCAGTTTTAAAATGCCAATTCGACATGGCAATATAACCCCTTGCCAAGCCTTAAACTCTCCTTTAATCGCATATATCACCCCTAAGGCAGGCCCTAGGTACCCTTAGGGCATGGTGTGTGGTGATTAAAAGGTTGAACATATTTGTTTAAGTTTTACATGTCCTGGTAGTGAAAAATTCTTACATTCTTTCCTCACTACTGTGATGCCTACCACTCCCATAGGATAACTCTGACTTTCCTTATTACATTTAATAAATGCTAACTTTTGATTGGAAATTGTTTGGTGTCTGAGAAATTGCAATTAAAAATTCCCTTTAATGGTAAGGTCGGATTTTAAGTTACAATTTTGAAAATGCCACTTTTAGAAATGCTCCTGCCCTAACTATTTGGTGCCTGCAGCCTGTCCTATGTCACATAACTGGGTGTAGTTGACAGTTGGACTTTGTTTATTCCTCCAAGACAGCCACACAACAGACAGATTAGGTGTACCTGGATGGACCATCAACTAGCAGAATGGGAGTGGAGCTGGGCACAGCCCCAATTACAGAAGAATAGGCTGTACTCTGCCTTCACACAAAGGACTTGTCACCCCTGCATTGTTCATGCAGCCAGCTTGGAGCCAGGGCAGGGGAGTCAGGAAACTTCAAACCCTTTAAAGAATGCACCATGAATAAAAAGAGGACCACCAGACCGACTCTTCAGTTCACTTTCTGGACCTGTGGAAGGCCTCTCAGAGGACTGCCTGCTGCTGTGACCTGCTGTGTACTCCACAAAAAGGCTTTGCTGCACCTGTAAGTACTACTTTGCTGCCTGAAGACTGCCTTGCATTCTTCTAAGACCTGCCCTACAGCTTGAGTGTATTTCTTCACTCAGAGGGACCCCAAGGGTTAGTTGGCTGGCCTCCTTATTAGAGCCTTAGGAACAGAAAAGGCTCCAACCAGCTTGAACCCACACCTGGACTTAGCTGGAGTGAGTCCTGAACCCCCAAGTGGTGTTTCTCCAGTGCTGGACCATTGATTGTGGTGTTAAGGTGCCCAGATAACCAAAATCCACAAACTTGGGAGTTATAAAATGTTTGGCCATAAGAGAGAAGATTGGGACCAAACTGCTTGCCTATTTTCCAAGTTGAGCCACCGGTCAACCTGATTATTCAGCAGCTCTCACTATGTTCTTCTCTGCAGCAGCACATCCTGTTCAGCGGTCC
The DNA here is from genome assembly GCF_031143425.1 of Pleurodeles waltl. NCBI lineage: Eukaryota > Metazoa > Chordata > Amphibia > Caudata > Salamandridae > Pleurodeles > Pleurodeles waltl. Next base: position 126,721,184 of record NC_090448.1, read on the forward strand.
TTCTGAAAAAGGTATATGATCTCATGGAACACTCGTCAGCTTGCAGGACTTTGGCTGCAGCCGTTGAGGTGTTTTTCTTGTCCCACAGTGCAGAGGGGTCTCCAACTTCACCTGAGCCCACAGCTGGGGTGGGACTACATCCTCCTTCATTCCATTGCCATTCAAATTGACGCTTAGCTCCTGCTGCATGGGGGCCAGTTTGCAGGGCTTTGGCTGCAGCCCATAAGACATTTTTCTTGTTGTGAAGTGCTGAGTGGGGGAGGGGGGGGACTTCATTTGAGCCTGCTGCTGGGGTGGGACTACGTCCCCTAGAATTCAGTTGCCTGTGAGATGGGACAGTCCATGCCCTTCAAATTAATGCTTAGCTCCCCCTGAGTGGGGGCCAGCTTGCAGGACTTTGGCCACAGCCGGTGAGGCTTTTTTTGTGCCACCTGCAAGGGGACCGGCAACTTCATCTGAGCCTGCAGCTAGGGTGGGACTGCATTCCCCAGCATTCTGTTGCATGTGAGGTGTGGTACTTCAAATTAAAGCTTAGTGTTTGCAGCGTGGGAACTGGCCAGGTTTATGCCCGGGCAAAGACCCAGCCAAGAGTGGGCCCGTCTGCACTTGTTGGAGCCTGGAAAAGGATTGGCTGGGCCACCCCTCTTGGCCCCTTATGTTTAATAGGTACTGTGTATTAATGACCCATTTATACCTTTTGCTGTTGGATTCACTGCCTATTTTTTATAAGCCTGAGATTACCTTGCCGTAGCTCTAGCCTGATGACATACTGCTGATACTGATAATTTATTGATTGGCTACTCAAGGGTCTGCTTCTTATAGCTTGTTAAATCTGAGTCTGGGTAATTGTATATTTTGTCTAACTCCCTACTGTTCTCTATTGTATCAAGTTCAGCACTGGCAGAAGAATTCTTGATACATGTCTAAGCTTGCACTAGTTACAACATTTTGAAGAAGTGGCATAATATAATGCATCCGAGGAACACTAGAGTGTCAACACTGATTAAATTTGCCATCATGGGGAAAAGCAAGGGTATTGAAAAAGTACCCAAGCAGGGGAAGGCAAAGGAGCAACCAAGACTCTCAGCCGACAATTGCACCCTTGACAAGATAGATGTTTTGATCGGAGAGGTCGAGGACCTCCTAACCACAAAGGACAAGGGGAAAAAGACAGGGAAGGGGTGGAAAGGGGAATATTAACTCTTTTTTTAACATGCTCGTGATAACGTTGTCACAAGCACTGTGGTTCACACTGACTCACCTCTACCCCCTGCAATTAGCCAGCACAACCCCAGACTCGAGCCTGCAAGGGGCACTGACACAGCTAGGCCCATTGTGGGTGTCGATTGCCAAAACAGATTAGATATTCTGGAGACCACTGATGAAAACAGACATGAAGATAGTCAGCTACTTGCCATTCTCAATAGTATTTCTGCTGATCATTTTACTAAAAATGACACCAAGTTCCAAACAACTTTCCTAAAAGATGAGATAATTAGTTTAAAATATACTGTAGTATTGGTAGGTTGTTCAAAGCTTTAAATGATAGCATGGATAAACAGACTTCTTTGCTGTTAGATCTAAACCTTAGCACTCAGCACACTAGGGAGGAGAATGAAGTCCCACATTCTTGTGCTGCCAACAGTCTGAGACCTATTAATCTGAGAGGCCCAATAACACATCCAGCAGCAGTCAATTCTCATCCACAAGTGTACGCTAGCTGTTGGTCAGGTAGAGCTTTTCCCTCACCTCATTTGGACACAGGTTGCTACCCTCTAATATTATGGATGCAAAATTAACCACCTACAATGGCGTTCATATGCCCTCAAATGAGTCTAAAGACCCAAACATTAGGCCCTCTATAGACAGCACTAAGCAGTACGATATATACATGGTTAATGTTCCAAAACTCCCTGGAGGTGTCAAGAAAACACAGGAATCCTTGATCGACAAAGCCATACATTGGTTCCGTAAAGTCAGAAATTGGAGATTAATTATCAGGGAGGATATATCAGATATATACTATTCACTGACAAGTATGCAACCTATGACAATACTAGTTATGGGCATGTGAGACATGAGCACACCTTGAAATACAGATTCAGGCCCAGTGTGGGTTCACAAATAAGATTAAAAGTAAATTCTCCACTGTCCATGCCTGACACTAATACCTTCAACTGTAACATGCTGCTCCCTTCCCTGCATCCAGCCCCAGAAGTTTCTGCCTGTTCATCAAACCTCACTGAAGTAGATAGACTACTCAGTAAATGCAGAGAGGAAGCTACAGTGCTTCAAAAGGAAAATCCAACTCCAATATTGAAAGCTTCACCAACCTTTCCCACAAGTGTAGCCTTGAAAAATAGGGGCATGATACACCTACCCCCCCCGCAGACTTCCAATCTGTGGAGGCAGAGGCTACTTACTGCAGTGATAAACTAGATAGTATGTCTGCACTGAGCATTCATGCAAATGATTCCATAGGACTATAATCTTGGAATGTAGCAGGGATAAAGGCTAAGGTATCTGACCCTGGGTGGGGGTCATTTATAGATCAAAATCACATTGTGCTCCTAGAGGACACTTGGGCAACAGAACCAATCAATAGGACAGGGTATATTTTTTTCTTGATCAACACAGTACCATCAAAAGCAGGCAAAGCCTCTGGGGGCTTGCTGATCTGGCTAAAAATGGACATGTTCCACAAGGCCAAGCAAATATTGACCAACCACAAAGACATACTGGGCACCGTTATTTCCAGAAGTATCCCCTTTGAGTGTAGGCACATTGCCATTGTTAACATCTACATATTTTCTCTCATTGATAATCTACAGTCTGGTACTATTGATCTACTGACCCATTTCCTTGACCACCTGCATTAAAAATAGCCCAAAATAATTGCAGACATTGTAATACATCAGTTAGGGTTGGGGAACTATTGTTTACTTAGACCAATGAGGAGAATGGACCTTGGGGGGCATCCTCTGCAGTTGCTTACCCAGGCACAGACTGTAGGAAAGTAGCCTCTTGCTAGCTTGGTTACCACCATTTTTGGCTTGTTTGTCAGTGTGTTTGACTGTGTCTACTGGGATCCTGCTAATCAGGACCCCAGTGGTTATGCTCTCTACCTTAAATTATGGCTATTGCATACTTGTAATCCAGTATTTCACCCACAAGTGGCATATTGGGGCCCCCTTGTAAGTCCCTAGTATACGGTACTTAGGTACCCAGGACATTGGTGTTTCAGGGGATCCCTATGGCCTGCAGCATATCTTTTGCCACCCATAGCTAACCCATGAAAAGGCTCCTACAGGACTGCCACTGCAGCCTGTGTGAAAAGGTGCGTGCACCCTTTTACTGCCACTTACACTGAACCATGAACTTAAAAGGCACCCCTATAGCACTCCCGCCAGCCCAGAGGGCAGGGTGCGGAGTACCTGTGTGTGAGGGCACCCCTACACTAGCAGATGTGCCCCCACGACCTCCAGGACCATTTTATCCAACTTCTTGAGTGTGGGAACGCTATTTTACGTATGTACTGGACATAGGTCACTATGTCCAGCTACATAATGGTAACTCTGAACATAGGCATGTTTGGTATCAAACATGTTGGAATCATACCCCAATGTTTTTGCAGGCATTGGTTGTAGGATTCCATGCACTCTGGGCGCTCCTTTGAGGACCCCCAGTATTGCCATTCCAGCCTTCTGAGGTTTTCCAGGCAGCCCCTGCTGCTGCCACCTCTCAGACAGATTTCTGCCCTCCTGTTGCTTGAGTAGCTGAAGCCCAGGAAGGCAGAACAACAAATTTCCTTTGGTAGAGGGGTGTTACACCTTCTCCCTTTGGAAATAGGTGTTACATGCCTGGGAGGGGTAGCCTCCCCAACCCAATGGAAATGCTTTGAAGGGCACAGATGGTGCCCTCCTTGAATAAACCAGTCTACACTGGTTCAGGGACCACCAGTCCCTGCTCTGGCACAAAACTAGACAAAGGAAAGGAGAGTGACCACTCACCTGCCCATCACCACCCACGGGGTGGTGTTCAGAGCTCCTCTGGAGGGTCCTTGGGTTTTACCATCTTGTATTCAAAGCTGGCAGGGAACTCTAGGAGCATCTGAGTGGCCAGTGCCAGCAGGTGATGTCAGAGCCCTCCCCTGATAGGTGCTTACCTGTTTAGCTGACCAATCCCCATTTCAGGGCTATTTAGGGTCTCTCTCTTGGATGGCTCTTCAGATCCAGATTGCAAGACTCCAGCAAGAATCCTCTGCAACCTTTACTTCACCTTCTTACCGAAGAAACTGCATCTGGACCCTCAAGGAACTCTACAAACTGCAACAGAGAATTAAAAACGACTTCTGCAAAATTGTATCTTCAGCTCGTGTCAGTAACTGCAAGCTGCATCACGGGTGGTAGACTGAAGTGGTCCCGACGGTTCTGACGTCCAACTGTCCAACTTTGGTGGAGGTAAGAGCTTGCCTCTCCACGCTAGACAGTGTCCCCGTGCACTGCGTGTTTAGCAGTTGCCAAGGCTTGTTGGCATCCTTGCACAAAATTCTTCATGCTCCGTGCAGCTCGGGCCCCTAGCACTCTCTCCTGTGACGCACAGCTTCCTGCATGGTTCTGGACTGCGTGGGACCCTTTGTTGTAGTGCTGCATGGGCCTCCTTTGCCCCTTCTTTGTCCCCATGCAGTGGGACTCCTGTGCATGCTGCCTGGTTTTCTGAGGGTTCTCTGAGTTGCTGAGATCCCCCTCTGACTCCTCCTCCTGGGTAGAGTCCACCAGGTCCCTCCTGGTCCCAGGCAGCGCCATTTTCTGCTAACTGCGAGCTTTGTGTGTGCCAGGGCTTGTTGGTGGAATCCAGCAACGCAAACAGACTGCAATCATCCATCCGGTGTGGGACATCATCTGCACCATCCAGGAACCCGCATACATCTTCTTGCGTGCAGTACTGGCTGTTGTTCTTCACTGGTGGTTCTTCTTTTGCACCTTCATCTGGTTTAGCAGGGGCTTCTATTCTCCCTGAACTCTCCTGTGGTTTTTGGACTTGGTCCCCTTCTTCCACAGGTCTTCAGGTCCAGGAATCCATCATTGGTGTCCTGAAGTCTTTTCTGGTTCTTGCATTATCTTCTTTCTGGTGTTCTTGTGTGTTCTAGGAAAGATACTTTAATTTGCCACTGCTTTACTGGGTTCTGGGGTGGGTTCTATTACTTACCTTTGGTGCTTTCTACTACTCCCAGCGCCCCTCTACACACTACACTTGCCTATGTGGGAAACTAAAATTCGCATTCCACTTTCTTAGTATATGGTTGTGTCTCCCATAGGCCCATTTCTAACTATTGTGATTTTCACTATTTGTACTGTTTTTTAACAGTTTTTACAGCTACTAGTGTATATAATTTGTGTATTACTTACCTTCTAAGGGAGTATAATCTCTCTGGTATTTTTGGCATTTGTGTCACCAAAATAAAAGTACCTTTATTTTTGTAACACTGAGGCCCATATTTATACTTTTTTAGCGCCGCATTTGCATCATTTTTTGACGCAAAAGTGGCGCAAACTTACAAAATACAATCGTATTTTGTAAGTTTGCGCAGTTTTTGCGTCAAAACGCGGCACAAATGCGGCGCTAAAAAAGTATAAATATGGGCCTGAGTATTTTCCTTCGTGTGTGAGCATTGTGTGACTGCCGTGGTATTGTATGTGTTTTGCACGTCTCCTAGATAAGCCTTGGCTGCTAAGCTACAACTACTCCTAGAGGGCCTGGCTTCTAGACAATGCCTGCATTTCAGTAATAAGAGATAATTGGATCTGGTACAAGGTGTAAGTACCATAGGTACCGAGTAAAGACCAGGCCAGCCTCCTACACTGGCAAACTTTCAAAAGAGGTCCATGTATGTAAGTAATATAGATCACATATTTCTTGATAACAAGCTGTGGCCTTATGTGGTGCCTAGAATGGACAGTGAACATGAAGTGCTTAATGCACAATTTCAATTTGGACCCTTTGCAGACACACATCTGGCACATAATAACCCTTCTAAAGCCATTTCTACCACTAGCAACAGAAAGATTGTCAAAAACACTTCGATGTCACTTGACATGACTTTGACCCAAATCTATCAAGCCTTCATGGGAATCTTTGGCCTCTATGAGCAAATTGAAAAAATCTGATGAATTTTGTTAACCACCACTGTGAACTAATGGATCAACTTAAACAATCTTTCACTAAAAGGGGTAGAGGCATCAATCCCTGGGTAATTATCCTTGATGGTATTCTAGCGAATATAGATCTGCTAAAACAGCCTTCTTGAAAGGAGTCAAGAAAGGAGACTGAAGGGAGATAATAGAGGTGAGAAGTGATTACTGGTCAACTTTGGTCAAATGCAGATCATGGGAGATAGCACAGTGGAACAACTTTGAAATGAGAACAGGAAGGTATTCTGGAAAATAGTAGCAAATGGGAGTGAAGCCATAGACATCCATTCTGACTCAGTCATGCAGCTTGAATTGTGGGTCTCTCATTTATCTGAGCTATATGGGAAGCAGGATATTGATCCACTACTTTGTTATGTTGGTCCATAGGAGATCATGCAGATCCCAAAAATGTGCGCAATGAATGGAAAATTATAGAATTTGGATTATCTGAGATGGGCCAGGCTTTACTCAAAATAAAGAGGGAAAAGGCGCCTGGGCCACATGGTATCCCAGAAGATCTGTACTCGTCTCAACCAGCAATTTCGGCTCCGTACCTGAACAGTCTGAGCAATGCCATTATGAGAGGGGAAAATATCCTGCCATTTTGACATGGAGTAACCATCATCCCAATTTTTAAGAAGAAGAGGTGGGATGTTCCCTCCAACTATAGGCCAATCAGCCCAATTGACAATAGTCAAAAAATCTTCTGCAGACAGATCCTATCATGATTTATGGATATAAGACCATCATATCCTCTCAGACTATCAAGCAGAGTTTAGAAGGAAGGTCAGCACACTGGATTAGGTGTTCCGCTTTAAAATGATAAGGTGGAGATATGTTGTTTTGAAGCAGGTCCACTTATAGATGGCCTTCATGGATTTGAGGGCAGTCTTTGACCTTGTACCTAGGGAAAATCTTTGGAGGGTGTTAGAGAATCATGGTATCCTGGGAAATCTCTGAAGGATTCTGAAAATCTGGCGCTCACAGACTTTTGAGCAAGTGAGGTGGCATATGGATGGTGATCTCTCACCTAGAATCTTGATAAGGCACAGTGTATGACAGGGATGTGAACTAGCTTCCATGCTGTTTAGCTTATATATTAATGGAGTAGTTGAGTGGCTGGCAAATTGTAATCATAATGGGCCAAAACCTGCAGACATCTGTACTCCTCTGCTTATGTTTGCTGATGATGCACTGCTGCTCTCTAGAACGCCAATTGGTCTCCAGGTTCTCTTGGATAGGTATGCTTCTTACTGCACATCCAGGGGTCTTGAGATGAATGTGGAAAAGCAAACTTTATGGCATTCAACCCCCATTGTTTCTTTAGAAGTAAAATGTGGGTGGAAAGCCCCCCGGAGCAAGTCAATAGCTTTGACTATCTGGGTGTTGGGAATGTGTCTTGTATTCCACAGATAGAAAAAAGTTGAGCAATATTGCACCATAGGGTGGCCGCTGTTGTTAAAAAATAAAAGGCCACTTCCAGTGGAACGGTTTCACCGGTCCTTGAAGTCTACTAGGCAACCTCCCTGGCTTGGGCCACCTATGGAGCAGGGGTATGGTCAGCGTTCTGGGTTGAGTGTGGCTTGAAAGAGACTCATTTGCTAAATTCACAAGGTTTTCTCTTGCTACAGATTGAAAGAGGGTTGAAAGATGCCCATTGTGATTTTTTAGTATAGGGGTTGAAAGACACCTTTGTCTACTGTTATAGTGAGAATTGAAAGCCATCCATTGTGTTATATTCAAGATGTCCGTTGCAAGGTTGAGTGAGGGTTTAAAGATACCATCTATTCTGGGTTGAGTGAGGGTTTTGTGGTTCATTTGATTGTTTCTGCCTAGTTGAGTAATAGGTGGTGTGTTAAGGGTTCAGTGGGACCTCCATAGGGCAGCGGTTACCAAGATTAGGAATCACTGGGGGAATGAAGGTGATGAACCTGTGACACACCAAATTTACCAGTTGTTCTCTACAAAGTCGGCTTGTGTAAAAGTGGTCATGTGTCTATATTGTGCTATTTGTGCTGTTGTTCCTCCTTCACTCAGTGATCTGAAAGAGAAATGGGAGACTGATCTAGAGCTTCAGATTACTGATATGGACTGGGAGACAATCTTAGCACATATACCTGCTGTTTCGCATAATGCCAGGTTCAAATTAATTCATTTTACTCCTGGCAAGATCAATAGGTTTTATGAGTCTGTGAAATGTCCAAGATGTGGGGAGTTAGGGGCAGAAATCTACCCATCCTTGGCGGAGTTCTAGGAAGCGGTAATGAACTATGTTAATGAGATAACTTTACAAGCGATCCCTTGTACACCCTTGCCCAGCATAATTGGGGCATATCCTTGCCTCAAAAAGAGGAAAGTCATTACTAGATTTCTTGACTTAGCATTGATTCTGGTAAATCGAGAACTGACAATGCATTGGAAGTCTACTCAAGGTTCGCGAATGATTAAATGGAGAGAAGAACTGGTTAAATGGTCAAGTCTTGAGAGTGCTGTGTTATTTTCAGAGCTGAAAAGAGGGTGGGGAAGGGTTAAAGGGGCTAGAGCAAATGAACACATTGTGGATTGCTTATTGGTCCAGAATGATGACACGAACACATGGAATAGCTCCATGATTATGCAGGAGGATCCAGAGGGTGGTAATGACTAGGAATGGGCAGAGTGTGTGGAGTCGCACTACGCGTAGCTCCTTGAAGTATCAAAAAAGCTGTGCATGCTAGTCGGAGTTCCATGGGTGGGCGGAGTTTTGCATTGTGCCTGTTCACATTACGTTTTAGGTCAAACACAATACGAAGTATGATCTCACACTCAAAATTACACACAAACACCACCATGCAGTTGCATGGGTCCACCCACGTCTTTTTGTGCCCGACTATTTTTATATTTTTTTTCTTTTTTGTGCTTTTTGTGGCTTTTTGAATTTTTTTAATTTTTCCTGTATTTCTTTCTTCCTTCTCCTCCTGCTTCTTTTCTTCTTCATCACACCACCAAGCACTATGGAAGCGCAGGGTGGTACCAGCGAACAAGAGCGCAGCAGCACCAAACCATCCTAGACAGTTAGCAGCAGCTGTCTAACTTGCGGGAGGTGGCACCACCAAGGGGTGCAGCCTTTGCCCTTCTTTAGTGAGGAGGAGATGGCAGCACTGTTTTTTACATGCAACGCCACCTCGCCTCCATTCTGACAGCAGGCAGCAGGCTGGTAGTGGTCACCCCCTGTGGGAGCTTCAGCTGCATTGGGCTAGAGTGCACCGATGTGGTCAACACACCACCCGGGTCCAGCACACTACCCAGCAGCTGGCGCACCGCAGGGCAGGCATCATCAAATGCGAGCAGGACCAGCTTGACCTACTAGGCATTGAGATTCTGGGGCTCGGTGAATATTAAATATATTATTTGTTGTGTTTGTGTCCTACAAGGGTAACTTGTTTCTGAATAATATACTGCTCATACTCAGAAGTAAATTATGTTTAGTTTACGTAAAGAATATTATTATATGATTCAGTTTCGGAGCTACCTAATCTTTCTCAGTGGCGCTTGTTTTGGCTGATTATTTAAGGAGCCATTGCAATGCATACTCTTCTGGGGTTGAGAAAGGAGAATATAATGAAACATCATTTATTTGAATGCATTAGATCCAACTGTAATATTTGTTAAGGAAATTTGGAATAAGAGTATAGCCAACTTAACGATAGCCTATCATACTAACACCTTAGGCGATCTGATTTAGAGGACAATGTTACTGTCTTTGCCTGTCATAATAATTTTGTGGAGATTAACTGTGCCACTAATCTATTATTTTTTATCCTCTTTATTTCTTACTTCAGCACCCAAGGGCAGGACAAGGGGCACCACAGAGGCTGGTACGGCAGGAGCTGGGGAGGTGCCGACCACTAGCACCAATGCTGGGTGCTTTACTCATCCTAGGAAGTCCTATTATTTACTGAATTTTTACCTCTGCCCACTATTATACTACTTTTAATTTTAACTTGTTTACATTTTTATATTGTCTCCTTTTTTCAATCCCCCTATCAATTTTTTGTTTAATTCCTGTTATCCCTGCATTATCTTTTTTGCTGTCTTTCATTGACCATTTTTATTCCACCCCTTCATTGCGTGCCAATGATTCTGAGTCTTCATCATCATAGGCTATACTTCTGGCCCTCCATTATGCAACGATTTATGGTGTGCTTGACTATCTGGCTTTTTGAACATTGCGAACCAACAAAATGCCCAGAGTGACATTTTTAATAGAAGATACTGCAGTACTAACTGAACTGTAACAATGTATTGGGGTTTCATTTTTTTTAATTAAAAAAATCAAGGTGGAGGTGTACCTCGTATCTAAAAATGTTTTTTTCTAGCCAAACAGACCACCAGTTGAGCAGGCTCAAGTTCAGCTGCAGGAGGAGCTGGAGCAGGGGGAGAAGCAGCGGCAGGGACGGGTGGTGGTAAGTCACATTTCTTGCTTGTTGACAATTACTATTACTCACCAGCTACAAGGGCATCGATATGATCGTGAATGCCCTGCGTTACAGCTTAAGCAGTGATTGGATTACTTATGGCCTCTTCTATCTGCAACTCAGCAGAAGCACACATTATGTACGCTAAAAACGATGGCTTGATGGAAACAGGAAAGAATGGAAGGTTAAAAGAAAGGATGGGTGAAATGAGTGAAAGGAAAGGATGTGTGGGTGGGTGAAAGGATGTGTGGGTGAGTATTGGGTCAATGGATGGATGAGTGAAAGGATGATTGAAAGAAAGGGTGGACAGTGGATACTGAATAGATGGATAATGGATTATGAATTTTGGTGAACGACTGGGTGAGAGAAAGTAAAGCTTAAATCATGGTGGCTATGGGTGAATAATATAATGGGAAGGATGAAGGGATGATTCAATAATTGCTTGGATGAATAAACAAGGAACTTCTGTGGAGAGGCATGCTGCTCACTTACTTTGCTTACTTAATGTTTTACGGTTATCAAAGGTATGGTACAAAGTGCAAAGTATTTCAATTTAAGTTCTAATCCCTTGACTCACTGTATTTGTTAAACAAGACAGATATGTATCCCATCCATCATCAACATTCATAATTGCCTCCCTGTCCATGGCATTTCACCACCCATGTCCGAAGAAGCTGTTGTGAATGACTCTTGCCTCTCAGTAAGACTGCTGGATTAGGGGCTGCAACCCTTTTGTTTGTAGGTGACTGAATCATTCCTATGCCAGTCAGAAGCTGTTGGCCCAAGTCTCCCTGCTCTCTAGCAGTACCTCACCCAAATCCTAAGTAGTAAAGGTTATTTCTGGCATCCTAGCACATTGACTCTGCGGACCTCTCAGCGAAGTTGTGGTGTAACAAATCTAACCCCTTTTCTCTTGTTCGAAATAAGTCTCTCACACAAACAAACCTGCAATGAAGGAGATGCAGGACAGTTCTCAATATATTTATTGAAAATACTGCAATCTACGATAAAATGCATGTGCTGCAATGATTGTGACAATGAGAAATGAAAGAAGCAGAATAGTGAGGATAAAAGTGGTAAATATGAAAGACCCCAACATATTGCAGTAAACATGAAATATGAAATTCCTAGTAATAAGACCTTCACTCTAGCCTAAAGCGAGAGCGGGGCATGATAAACCTAATCTGCTAGTACAGTGTCAATGAGAAATGCCCCTCAACCCGGTTACCTTTGAATGAGATCGGCTCCTTAGTCTTCAGATCAGGAATCGTAGAGAGACAAGGCTGAGGTTTGCTCCAAAGCAGCGGTTAGTCTAGATGGTGTAACCTGGTGGAACCCCATCTAACGACCTTGGTCTTGTGAGGTGTTTTTATAAGGCACATGTTATTGTTTGAGCAGGAATCCTGACACAAGAATGTACCTAAACATCAGATTGTGTGCTCAAACTTTGGTCAGCAATTACATAACAAGTACCTGACATGTTCCCATTCTGTTCTTGTCAATGTAAAACAAAAGGAGCATGATGACATTACCCATATACACCACTGATAGTGACACTTTCTCAGAATAACACTGTTTGGGAAATGAAAACATTTCTCTAAAATGCACGCATTTGCAAGGAGTGCTAAAAGGAAATAAATAATTAATTGGAATAAAACAGAGCATGATAAATAGGTCAAAGGGGACTAGGTAAAATGGGCAACAGGTCAATAAGCTAAAAGCCAAGCTATCTCCTGTGTCCAGACGGGGAACTAAAATGGACCCATGATAAAGTGCAGTATGGCTCAATTCGTGCCTGCAGTATTGGCTGTGAAATGTGCATCTGCTTCAGTTAATAATGGCATTTATAAAGTTTTCAATGCATTACAAATGAAACACAAAAGGTGTGTTGTTTTTCCTTCGACCACTCAGTCAACTCTTAGACGCTAAACTGCGCTAACGCAGTTTAGCGTCAACAAATTTTGCGCCGTCTAACGCCATTCTGAAGCGCCATGCGGGCGCCGTATTTATGGAATGGCGTTAGACGGCGCAATCAGACCGGCGCTGCCTGGTGTGCGTGGAAAAAAAACACGTAGACCAGGCAGCGCCGGCGTTGGGAAAAAATGACGTTAGGGCGTCTTAAAATGGCGCAAGTCAGGTTGACGCTAAAAAATCGTCTTAACCCGATTTGCGCCATTTTTTCGACGCCCAGACGCCATTTCATGACTCCTGTCTTAGTAAAGACAGGAGTCATGCCCCCTTGCCCAATGGCCATGCCCAGGGGACTTTTGTCCCCTGGGCATGGCCATTGGGCATAGTGGCATGTAGGGGGGCACAAATAAGGCCCCCCTATGCCACAAAAAAAATAAAAAAATAAAAAAAATTATACTTACCTGAACTTACCTGTACTTCACTGGGATGGGTCCCTCCATCCTTGGGTGTCCTCCTGGGGTGGGCAGGGGTGGCAGGGGGGTTCCCTGGGGGCAGGGGAGGGCACCTGTGGGCTCATTCTGAGCCCACAGGTCCCTTAACGCCTACCCTGACCCAGGCGTTAAATTCAGGCGCAAATGCGGGTTTTTTTGACCCGCCACCTCCCGGGCGAGATTTTTGCCCGGGAGTATAAATACGACGCATTTGCGTCGCCGTCATTTTTTTAGACGGGAACGCCTTCCTTGCATCTCATTAACGCAAGGAAGGCGTTCACGCTAAAAAATGACGCTCTTTCTTCATACTTTGGCGCTAGACGCGTCTAACGCCAAAGTATAAATATGGCGTTAGTTTTGCGCTGAATTTGCGTCGAACAAAACTACGCTAATTCGGCGCAAACGGAGTATAAATACGGGCCTTAGGCCCATATTTATACTTTTTGACGCTAAACTGCGCTAACGCAGTTTAGCGTCAAAAAAGTTTGCGCCGTCTAACGCCATTCTGAAGCGCCATGCGGGCGCCGTATTTATGGAATGGCGTTAGACGGCGCAATCAGACCGGCGCTGCCTGGTGTGCGTGGAAAAAAACCACGTAGACCAGGCAGCGCCGGCGTTGGGAAAAAATGACGTTAGGGCGTCTTAATGGCGCAAGTCAGGTTGACGCTAAAAAATCGTCTTAACCCGATTTGCGCCATTTTTTCGACGCCCAGACGCCATTTCATGACTCCTGTCTTAGTAAAGACAGGAGTCATGCCCCCTTGCCCAATGGCCATGCCCAGGGGACTTGTGTCCCCTGGGCATGGTCATTGGGCATAGTGGCATGTAGGGGGGCACAAATAAGGCCCCCCTATGCCACAAAAAAAATAAAAAAATAAAAAAAATTATACTTACCTGAACTTACCTGTACTTCACTGGGATGGGTCCCTCCATCCTTGGGTGTCCTCCTGGGGTGGGCAGGGGTGGCAGGGGGGGTCCCTGGGGGCAGGGGAGGGCACCTGTGGGCTCATTCTGAGCCCACAGGTCCCTTAACGCCTACCCTGACCCAGGCGTTAAATTCAGGCGCAAATGCGGGTTTTTTTGACCCGCCACCTCCCGGGCGTGTTTTTTGCCCGGGAGTATAAATACGACGCATTTGCGTCGCCGTCATTTTTTTAGACGGGAACGCCTTCCTTGCATCTCATTAACGCAAGGAAGGCGTTCACGCAAAAAAATGACGCTCTTTCTTCATACTTTGGCGCTAGACGCGTCTAACGCCAAAGTATAAATATGGCGTTAGTTTTGCGCCGAATTTGCGTCGAAAAAAACTACGCTAATTCGGCGCAAACGGAGTATAAATACGGGCCTTAGGCCCATATTTATACTTTTTGACGCTAAACTGCGCTAACGCAGTTTAGCGTCAAAAATTTTTGCGCCGTCTAACGCCATTCTGAAGCGCCATGCGGGCGCCGTATTTATGGAATGGCGTTAGACGGCGCAATCAGACCGGCGCTGCCTGGTGTGCGTGGAAAAAAAACACGTAGACCAGGCAGCGCCGGCGTTGGGAAAAAATGACGTTAGGGCGTCTTAAAATGGCGCAAGTCAGGTTGACGCTAAAAAATCGTCTTAACCCGATTTGCGCCATTTTTTCGACGCCCAGACGCCATTTCATGACTCCTGTCTTAGTAAAGACAGGAGTCATGCCCCCTTGCCCAATGGCCATGCCCAGGGGACTTGTGTCCCCTGGGCATGGTCATTGGGCATAGTGGCATGTAGGGGGGCACAAATAAGGCCCCCCTATGCCACAAAAAAAATTAAAAAATAAAAAACATTATACTTACCTGAACTTACCTGTACTTCACTGGGATGGGTCCCTCCATCCTTGGGTGTCCTCCTGGGGTGGGCAGGGGTGGCAGGGGGGGTCCCTGGGGGCAGGGGAGGGCACCTGTGGGCTCATTCTGAGCCCACAGGTCCCTTAACGCCTACCCTGACCCAGGCGTTAAATTCAGGCGCAAATGTGAGTTTTTTTGACCCGCCACCTCCCGGGCGTGATTTTTGCCCGGGAGTATAAATACGACGCATTTGCGTCGCCGTCATTTTTTTAGACGGGAACGCCTTCCTTGCATCTCATTAACGCAAGGAAGGCGTTCACGCTAAAAAATGACGCTCTTTCTTCATACTTTGGCGCTAGACGCGTCTAACGCCAAAGTATAAATATGGCGTTAGTTTTGCGCCGAATTTGCGGCGAAAAAAACTACGCTAATTCGGCGCAAACGGAGTATAAATACGGGCCTTAGTACTTCACTTTTTTATTCTTTCCGAAGTTCTTCCATCCTTGCCTATCAAACGAATTGAAAAATCCATTCCTGGCACGTGCCACATTTTTATGGCTATGGGAAGTGTTTCCAAAACATATTTCATGGTTTCCCATAACAGATTTATTTTACGCCTGTTCAGATTTGTACCTTTAGACTTTTGCCTACAAAGTGACTGATGAATCAATGATTGTTGACACCTCTCTATTCTGTAGCAAAAGCTCTACATACCCACCTAATCCCTCTGCCTTACTCTGCAGTAGAGGAAGTCAAGTTTCCTTTTCTTACTGCCCAGCAAATGAATTTGCTGGAAACAATTTATGGTAGTGGGCTAGGCCAGTGAGTAAAGTGGGACTAGTAAGTGCCTAAATTGGTTTCAAGTCTTGCGTAATGGATACTCTGTGATGAATGTGCCAGTTGCAATCTATATAGTCCGCTCCTTTACCTGAAGTGCAGTGCATCATTTTCGCCATCATCAACTTACAGCAGAGAGGATAAAAAAATATATCCACATTTTATACATGACATGAGACGTTTCTTATTTATTCATCTGACTTTTTGGAGTCAGGGTTGAACCTTAGTGAAAGGCATTTGGGAAAGGGCAGGGCTATTGGAATTAAAGATAGATCATTGTCAGCTGCAGACAGTGGCAAAGTGCTCAAAGCGCTGGCTAGCAAGCCTCCATTAATTCGTCACAACAACTAGAAATCCAGGGTGTATAATGCTTTACTCATAAATGAAAGGAAATCATTTTTATTTTTCCACTAAAAGTGTGTGTTTAGCTACTAGAAAAACTTTTTAAAAATAAAATCATTGTCTTTTTAATCTGGTGTAATCAGTGCTTCTTATGTGAGGCATGTGTGAGTAAATAAACAAATAAAATTGGCCCTGTGACTCTCCTAATCATAATCACATCAAATTCCAAAATCCCTAAGGCACCAGTAATGAAGTGCTATTGTGCCACCCACTACCTACTTTTAAAGAAGTGCTTGTTCAGAGCAGTGTCTTCAATTTGTTTCTTTTGATAAAATATAAAGAGGATAAATTATTTTACTTGATTTATACCTCAAATGTTTATTTTGGTGTTTTAATTTGCATTGATGTTTTTTAGTGTAGAGTGTTTTCTAGGTCTGCTAAATAAAGTGTATGTCATTTACTTATGCCCTTGCGCTACTGCCCTCTGCAACTATATGGAACACTAGGGGATGATTGCCATTGCCTATTTACCTACAAAAACCTAGATACACATAGACAAGTAAGTCAACATCTTGTTTAGTAGGCTAAATTACTAACTAAACAAGTTAATTTCAATGCATAGTTTTTCTCTTACTTGAATAGATGAAGCGAGGGAGTCTTCTTCCCTCTGGGTTTTCCCAAGAAGGCATTTTAAGGGGGTGGCAGGTACCTAGTAGGAGTAGCAGATTAGTGTGCCAACAGGGAAGACAGAACTTCACAGAAGGTGCCACTCTTGCCTCTGTGAACTCCAACTACAGGATTAATCAAAGGGTTATCCATCACTGTCAACTCAACTGAAAGAAAACAGAGAATTAGTGGATCATCATCCCATTATCATACCTTTAGGAAGACTGGGACCAGACTACCACAATGACAGTATGGTCATATAATATATCACTAAAAATGGAGGGGCAGCATAAATCAAACACAAACATAATGTTCCAATAGCATTTTTTGCAAAGAAAGAAAGAAGTACAACAAGAAATAATTTAAAAGTTCTATGGCGGCACTGGTATACTCAGACCGGGAGTTAGAGTTTGTCCTCGAGCTCAGGTGGTTCACCCAGACGTTGGTCAGCTAACACACTTGATTCTGACCAATCATCCTCTTCCTTCTCCAGGAATGGTGTAATCAGGTGGTATAAAATGCTAATTTATTTTGAATATGGTCAATTGCTCTATATTTTTAGGTGAGAGACTGGTCCTTCTCACTGTAACAACTGCACCAGCTGCACTGAACACATGTTCAGCAGACACACTGGATACAGGACAAGCCAGACCTTTATTGCCATCCTGCTGAGCTATGGCCATTGGCGTATCTTCCCATACCAATTCATCCAATGGGTTTTGATCAACATGCACCTCTTTCAGGTCATCCAGATACTCCTGGAACATCCTCTGAATGGTCATTGGTGTTGCCATCTGCTTGACTGTTTTTTCCTTTGCCTCTGCATTGGACTTAAGACCTGCCACTTAAAAACCAAGCCAATGCAGAGGTTGGGTCTAATTCTTCTGTTGCTTTTTTTGCCAGTTTTCTTGTGGGTGGGGTTGGCGGATGTGAGACAAGACTGCCTGTCTCAAAGTTGAAGGTTGTACCCCAGAACTGCAGAGTTGAACTTTAAGTTCCAGTCGTTCTTCCATTTCTCCTGATTCCTCAACAATCTATCTCTTGCATTATGAAACATCCCTTTTGGAAAAAAGAATGTAAGTGGGAAAAAAGAATTTTTGGCGTGGATCAAGTAGGGTGGCACAGATGTACTCTTTGGATGAGATTATGTCATTTTGCAGCCTTGCTTTACAAATCAAGTGATAGCTTAGGCTCTCAACCAAGGCATGTACTTCTGTATTTTCTTTTGTACCCCAGAATGTGAACCTTTCCAACACCTTCTTTAGCTTGTCTTGTAGAAGATGCAATAACGGGATAGCTTGGCCTGTTGTACTGTCCTCCTTGCTAATTTCCCTTGAAACCTTGAAAAGGAGCAGCATCTGTGTGAGGCCTTTGACTAGGCCCAATTTGTCCACATCCATGGTCATAACTTTCCCAATTGCTTCATCTCCTATTTGACTGACATAGTAATTGAACTGTTTGTACTTTTCAAACAGATGTTGCAACATATAATAGGTTGAGTTCTTAAATTTGGCACCTCTTGTATCAGGGCTTTAACTGGTATACTGTTACCACGCTGAATAATCTGAAGCTGTTTCTGGGCTTTAAAAGAATGGCTGAAATGAGTGCAGATGTGTCTGTAGGGGTCAGTATGTTGGTGGTTATGTCTTGTTTTTTAAGAAAGTCTTACACAACCAGGTTGATGCAGTGAGCCAACCACAGGATCCTAAAATAACCACCATCTGCTGTGGTCTTGATTATGGGACTGCCATTGTCCATGGCAACAAATCCAATTCAAAGACCTCTGGGTCGCATCCATTCAAACACCTTGCTATTAAATTCCTCCAAGATGTTTGCAGCTGTGTGTGATTTCTCCATGGCGAGCATAACTACTGTTGCATGCTCCAAAACATCTTAAAAATGTCTCCAGGGCTAAGACCTGTAGATACCTTCTGCTTTACCCCCACAAAAGAAATTCAGTGTGCAGTGATGCACATGTAAACAGCCATCTGACAACTGGTCCACATGTCTGTCATCAGGTGGATAGTGTGGACAACACTTTGCTGAATAGCTTGTCAAACCAATTGCAGCACTTTGTGATGCAACTCTGGAACAGAAACGCTGGCAAAATGGGTCCGACTTGGAATCTTCCATTTTGGGCAGAGGGCTGCCACAAACTCTAAAAATCCAACTCTTTCCACAAAAGAAAAAAGGAGGAGGTCTAGTACCAACATTTATGCCAGCTTCCCATTGCACAAACATGACATTGGGTGATTGGATGAATGGATGGAGGAATGGATGGATGCGGATAGATGGATCAAGGCAAAATGCAGAATTAAATAAAAATTTAAATAAAAATGAAAAATGATAGAACAAATGAAAAAAGTAAAATATAAAAATTAAAAGAAAATAGAAATTTAAAAAAATTAAATAAAAAAATTGAAAGTAAAAATAAATAATTATAGAAAAAAATAAAAAGTAAAATATAAAAAATAAAATAAAAATACATTTTAAAAAGTAAAATTAAGACTCTAAATCAAAAATACAACAAAATAGCTCAAAGAAATAAAAAAATATAAATAAAATATAAAAATTAAAATAAAAGAAAATACAAAATAATAAAAATAAAACAAATAGAAAATGACATAAAAATTCAAATTGAAAAAGTAAAAATGAAAATAAAAATAAAAAATAAAAATAGAAACTTAAAAAATCAAATGATCAATAATTAACAATAATTGTATGTAAGCATATGTCAAAGACACACTGGCTGCATGCACAAAATGGCTACCAGCCAGCCACATGGTCAAATAACAACAAGAAGCAAGGAGGAGACATGCAGAACAAAGAACACATGCAAGCCTATGGCAAGGGACACTGGCTGGATGGACAAAATGACTGCAATTCAGCCCCATGGTCAAACAACAACAAAAAGGAGCAAGGAGGCATGACAAACAAAGAACACAGGCAAGTCTATAGCAAGGGACACTGGATGGAGGGACAAAACGGCTGCCAGCCACATGGTCAAACAACAACAAGGAGCAAGGAGGTGACATGCAGAACAAAGAACACATGCAAGCCTATGGCAAGGGACACTGTCTGGATGGACAAAATGATTGCCATTCAGCCACATGGTCAAACAACAACGACAAAGAGCAAGGAGGTATGGCAAATGAAGAACACATGCAAGCCTATGGAAAAGGGATATTGGCTGCAGGCACAAAATGGTTGTGAGTCACCTGGTCAAACAAAAACAACAAGCAGCAAAGAGGCATTGTAAACAAAGAACACATGCAAGCCTATGGCAAAGGGACACAGGCTGCATGCACAAAATGGCTACCAGCCACATGGTCAAACAACAACAACAAGGAGCAAAGAGGCATGAAAAACAAATTACACATGCAAGCCTATGGCAAAGGGACACTGGCTGCATGCAGAAAATAGTTGCCAGCCACATGGTCAAACAACATCCTCCTATGCCATCAAATATTACCCTACATCATATACACTTTTTGGAAAAAAATGAAATGCAAACAATAGCCAACATATTTAATTTGATCCAATGGCATCCCTGAAGTTTTGAAAATATATATGACTACTAATACTGAGCCTACTGGCTAAATGGCCCTTTGAAAATCTAAGCCACAATATAAAATAATATTGCACATGTTAAAAACATGTAAAAAAGGACAGGTACTATTTGCAACAATTTTCCTTTACAAAAGATGAAATATCAATAAAATGCCAAATAAATAATTAGGCACATACTTAAATTCCAGGCCACCCACCACAATACATTTTTAAAATCAAATTAAAGCACAAAGAAATACTGGTGCATGCCCAAGAAAACAAATAACACCCTTCTTGAGTAGTTTTGGAACTTACTTGTGGGATTTCATAAAAACAAAGGGCCTGATTATGAGTTTGGCTGTCGGAAGATCCGATTGCCAAACCTGTAATGAGGAGACTGTGCGGAGATGGTGGTCTCTCCACTGGCCTCGTTACCAGTTTTCCACTAGGCTCACTGGCAGAAATTGAGGTTTCCACTGGTCAACCCAGTGGAAAACGTGCAGAGGCATTAGACTATTCTCCACTTGAAGCTGTATCCAATGGGGTCACACAGTGAGCCCTCAGCACCCTCGGAATGCGCAGCAGACAGTGCGCATTCCGAGGGTCCTGGGGAAAGGGGCTCCTGCACTTCCCATGACAATGTTGTGGACTGTGCAGGGCCCCCCCTGCAGACTCCCTGCACTTGTTCTCAGCCAGCCTTTTCATGGATGTTGAACCACCATGAAAAGGCTTCTGCAGAACTTCATTGTAATCAGCACGGTGGCGCAGACTTCAGCACCACCATGGCTGATTACAACCACAACCGCCGTCATCCTGTCGCGATCAAAGATCCTGGCAGAGATGGTGGATTTTTGGTGGTAGTGACCACCAATCTTGTAATGTGGCACTTGGACCGCTACTGCTGTGTTGTCAGACTCCAACTTTTAGACTCATGACCGGGCCCATAGTCCATAAATCCAACGATATATCCAGGAGACAAAGAGAATGATCGTTCCACCTAAAAATCCAAGTAAAAAGTGACTAATAGATGTACAAAGCACTGGGAGGAGCCTGCTGGACAAGAACAGGAAGTTGGAGTCCCTGACACACTCCGTTCTTGTTTGGAGAAAAAAAAGGCTTCTTAATCTGAAAAAAAAATGCAGGGTCGACTGGAGAAAATTTCAAAAAAGTCTTGTGTGCATTCACTAGTGGCCTGGTAGTATCTTGGCACTCAAGAGAGAGAGAGCAAAACCCAATCTCACGAGCACAAACAAACTCCACTCTGCACCAGGGTGCAAAACTCAGGAACTCCACATAATGCAAAGTTCCTGAATTCCACAAACTCTGCTGGGGGAGCAAAGTTCTACACCCATGCCTGATGATTTTAATGATTTTCTAGAGTGTTGCCTTAAATGTTTTTTATGGAAGTGCTATAATACTTTACATTTATGTATACATCATTCATAAGCATTTCATACAATGAATAATTGTCAGTTTCATCTTTCTTTATTAAAGTTTTGGTACAAAACAGGGGGTTAGGAGTATGGAGTAAAGAGCATGGTACAAGTAATAAATAGACATATATAACAGGTGAATCAAGTAGGACAAGGCATACAGGAGCACGTCAAGTCCAGTGCAAGCGAGGTCTCAGTGTGAACAACACTAGAAGGAGAATTGCTGTCACGAGTCATCCAGTGATGAGCAACAGTAGTAGGACTAGTTGGGGCAGAGGTAGGACATGAGGAGGAGAGGGAAAGAAGGGAGAAGAAGCGGGGGAGGAAATTAAGGTGTGGTGGGAACCCACAGGCAAGAGGAGATGGGCAGGACAAAGAGAAAGAAGAGAGGGAAGGGAGAAAGGAAGGAGGTGAGGGAGACTAGTGGAGGAGGAGGGGAGAAGGGATCAGAGGCGGGGGAGGGTGGGAGCATACAAGTACCAGTATAGGGCCACAGGTGCTTGGCTTACCCACAATGGACTTGTGGTACCTCGCATCTGCTGTGCTGGAGAAAGGGAGCCCAAGTGAGGAAGAACGTTTCCAACTTATCCTGCAGGTTATAGATTGCCCATTCATATAAGGCTGTCTGGTACATACCCAAAAGCCACTGTTCATGAGAGGGGAGTTGGGTGAGCGCAAGTGGTGGAGAATTATTTTTTTCACCATAGCAAGATCCATGTGGAGTAGGCTGCCTTAGTATCCGGATATATCTGGGGAGTCTGAGAGGGCAAGCAGCAGGAGCAAAAAGCAGAACAGAGGTATAGTGACTGGCAGAGTCTCGCTCAAAGTGGCACCAACTGCCTACCAGAAGGGTCAGACCATGGGATGCTCCTAGAGTACATGGACCAAGTCAACGCAGTCTTAATCTCAGTGCCAGCAGTTTGAATGAGGTAACAGGCCTGCCGCCTGCAGTTTTGCCAAGGTCCAGTGCCAGTCATGCAGGAACTTAAAGAGGCAAAACATAAACTGTGCCTCCCGGAGACATGGTCCAGTGCCTCCATGAATACCATACTGTCTTCTAGTTCGTATGCCATCTGGAGCCTGGCTTGCCATTTGATGTGGAGGCTTTTCAGTAGGGGCAATAAGAACAGATGCAACTCAAAAGGCTATAAAAACCAGACCTCACCCCTTGGAAGCAGCCCCATGTTCTGAGGCAGGGGATCCCAGAGGAGGACTAGAAGGTCCGCAGGCTTGTGCCCAGGTGGCAGAGAAGAAACTGTCAATCAAAGTAGCCCCTCTGGTAGAAATTGGGCTTCTGGTTGGTAGAGGTATGCACTCTGTCCAAGCAGGAACTACAGCTCTAGTCAGGGTAAGTCATAAACACACTTTAAATTAACCTGTGCTCATCCTCTGGAACCTTAGCACACAGCAGTCAAGCTTAACTTAAGAGGCAATGTGTAAAGTATTTGTGCAACACTTCAAGCAGTAAAACAGTGACAATACCACACAAAAACAAAACCACACCTGGTTTAATTAAAAAAAACAAAATGACAAATATGCAATAAGTAGAATGTGAGTAATACATTTTTAAGGACTAAATTGCAGAAAAGAACTTAGAAGCAAAAAACGACATCCAGAGCTATCTGGTTGCACCAGACAGGGGCAAAGTCAAAAGCTCAGGCCAACCGTGATGGAGCATAGGATGGCTGAAGGGACCCAGTTGCCTGCTGAACAAAATTATCTTAAACCTGTTTGCATCAACATATGAACCTTCAGGGAGCAGGCTGATTTGATGCACCAGTGTTGATCACCGCAGTGGAGGCATTGCATCTATCGTTCCTATGCAGTAGTGAAGATGTGTCGATTTTCTCTCTGCAACAGCAATGATACCTTAGGCCAGAGATGTAGTGGTTTCAAAGGTGA
This sequence comes from Pleurodeles waltl, assembly GCF_031143425.1. Lineage (NCBI taxonomy): Eukaryota > Metazoa > Chordata > Amphibia > Caudata > Salamandridae > Pleurodeles > Pleurodeles waltl. Next base: position 126,744,774 of record NC_090448.1, read on the forward strand.
TGCACTGAAGGTGATCCATGCTGGAGAGGCAATGCATTGGTTTGAAACATCAATGGTACCGATGCACCGGTTGCGATCCATGCAACGGGGGCAATGTACTGGTTTTTATCTGTGCAGCAGCAGAGATTTATCATTTCAGCTGCACCAAATACCTTAAGAGCAGTTCCAAGGGTCCAAGACCAGGGTGGCACCTTTTGGCAGGCAGAATTACAGATGATAGAGCCCAGGTGTAAATGTAGATGAGTTGGTAGTCTTTTATATCCCTGAGACTTCAGTAAACAGGAGACCAATCAGCTGGCCCTTGGATTCACCAGGGGTCCTAGGATTAAGTGGTGTGGGTCCAGTCCTTCCCACCCAGGCAAGGAGGGCAGCGGGAAGCAGGTGAGCAGAGCAAGAAAGCAGTTATTCCCCAGCAGCAGTCCAGCAGAATGACAGTCTTTCAGCAGCACAAAAGTCCTTCTTCCTAGCAAAGTATCCACAGGTCCAGAAGTGTGATGAAGTGGTAGGGTCTGAGGTCCAGTTCTTATACCCAGTGGTGCCTTTGTACTGGGGGAGACTTTAAAGGAGCATGTGAAGTGCATAAAAGCCCTCTCTTCCTCTCCTGGCTTCAGATTCACTACAGGGAAAAATGAAGCCTTTTGTGTGGGGACAGGACACAGGCTATTCAGGTGAAGTGTGAGGCTGTGTACAGCTTCACCCACCCATCCTGTCTTGATGGCCCATACGGGACCATCAAGTCACACCTAATATCCCATTGTGTGCAGCTTCCTATGAAAATACACAATATACTTTGCCATTAAAGATGACTTATCATTACAATTCCATAGATACTAAACATAACAGACCTATCTCTTCCCAATCAGGAATTACAGCTTCATAAATGTAAAAGGAGTCCCCATTTTTATAATATGAGATGGGTAGACCCTGACAGAGGTGAAAAACAAAATTGGGCGTTTCTCACAATATGTAAAACTTAAATGTACATGTCCTACCTTTTAATTACACAGCACCCTGCCCTCAGGGCTATCCAGGGCCTACCTTAGGGATGACTTATATATAATAAAAGGGGAATTTAAGGCTTGGCAAAGGGGTTTACGTGCAACATCAACATGGAAGTGTGACATTGCATTCAGGCTGCAATGGCAGGCCTTACACATGCTTTAAAGGGCTACTTAATTGAGTGGCATAATCAGTGCCACAGGCCCACTAGTAGCATTTAATTTACTGGCCGTGAGCACATGGAGTGCACTTTACGAGGGACGTTTAAGTAAATTAAATATGCCAATTAGGTACATACCAATCAGCCCATGTTTTGGGGAATAAGGGCAAGCACTTTAGCACTGGTTAACAGTGGTAAAGTGCCCAGAGTCATAAGGCCAACAAAAATGAATTTAGCAAAATTGGAGGCAAGCAGGCAAAATGTTTGGGGGACGACCACCCTAAGGCTGACAGGCTTAACACCCTCTTTGTGTGTTAATATCAGATACTCAATGATTCATTCATATGGACAGTAAGAATTAGTGTATTTTAAGAATACCTGTAGTTTTGTACATCAATTTCTCATTAACCTATTTCTGAGTATTATAGTTATGTTTATTTACCTTGTTAGTGGAGCACCGAATACTTTTTTCCTTAAAATTATAGTTGTTCTCATATGATGTACAACGTAGATACAAACACCAATTACAGTATAGTTAATATATTGTAACAACACTGTATGTGCATACATACGTTTGCTCTTACATCCAAATCTTTTTCACAGTTCTCTTTCTCACCTATGCATGTCATATTATACAACCTTAGCCACTTGGATGCTTAGTCACGGTGTCCGCTGCACCATGATTGGTTCAGTAATACAGAACAAGTTAATATACCCCATTTTGCATCCCAGGTCATGCTGTTCTTTTTTTTCATATTAACTAGGGTATATTATGCACCTAGGTATCAGTACTTCTGATATAGTCAAGTCACACGGCTGTTTAAAACTCCAACTGTTTTTATGCACTCTTGCCACATTATCAATACATTGAATTAAGATTGTTTAAAGATGTCACCCACACTAAGTATAATGTGTGATCATAAAGCATGGGTTATTAAAAATGATAAAGGAACCATGCTTGGTTAGGCTTGAAAATCGACTTCCAAGATGGTGTCTACTTAGAATGCTGAGACACACACTTCTCCCAAACTTCGCTCTGCTTCATATAACATCTTATAAGGTATGGTAGTGTTTGGAGGTATAATACCGTTATTGAGACATCTGAATGTGGTACTCATACCTTAATATTCTGTGTATTTCATTGTTGTATTACAGCAAGCACACTTTTAATGAGTTGCAATTGGATTTCTGAATTCGTACCCTGACAAAGGACCATAAGTGATGGAAAATACAGTGGAGAACGTGGAAAGCCAGATACTGAAACACTGAAATATGAAATATTAAATAGCAATGTATCACGAACAACTTTATGTGGAATTTAAACATGGACGTGTTATTTTAGATGCAAAGATACATTTGCCTTTATGTGTATGAAAACAAGACCATGCGGTAAAATAAAGGTTATTGAAAGCACAATATATTCTAACGTAGATGATTGATTCTAATATTGGATATAAGAGCTGGAATGAAATAGTTTTTTAAGAAATAATGTTGTTTCCTACATTGTTATGTGCACAAAAGAACTCCCATCATGTTGAAAGTAGTTTGAATTGAATATTGTAAATACCCAAGGCAACAAGGTATATATCGCACACCTTAATAAGGATTACAGTGCTGACGATGGAGCCAACCTAGAACTGCATCCCTGTGAGATATTAAATCTTATTTAACTTACAGTCTCCGAATCTGTGAAAATGGCGAGTATGTGCTTTCTTTTCTACATCTATTGCTTCACTTATGCCCCAGTAATCGAGGTGGGGATTTAGACTAGTGTGAAAGGCAAAGCTAACTTTTGTGAAAAAAAAGTTACAACTTAGTATTTTCACATTTACATGCATCACTTCAGTGTCACTCCCCTGCAAAGATTCACAGGGTGTATTTTTCACGCACCTTTTTCAGTATTAGCTGAGCTATTCACATGTAATGTTCCACAGATCTTATATCGTACAACAGGAATTGTGTGTGCAGATGCCACACTTGTTAGAGAAGCTTCCGGATGGATTTATTTATCTGTTGAGCCCTGGGTAGCTACTAATCACTGTGAAAAAATCATTATTACAAGTCACACCACTCCGTGGAAAATTACTGATTACCCATTGCTCAGTATCTGATTTGCTATATACTGTGTAGAAAGAGGAAACAAATGTATTTTCATACTGAAAAGTTATTTGTATTCATGTCTGCATTTATGGTTATATACCTGTATGTATTCACGTGCCAGGAGCAACCTAGGCTAGAGAGCAACTGGGCCCTAAAGAAGGGAGGAAGCCCAGGCTTACAATTTATGATTATTTACAATGAAGCAGGATACCTGTGGGCGGTGAATCCTAATGTGTAGCGATGTGGTTATCTAAGGAGGTAGGTGTTCAGCTCCTTTCTGGTTTGAAATTCATTGTGTTCTTCTTTTCTATTTTGTTTGGGCGTTTATTTCACGACTTGCAATGCCCTATCTTCTGGTGCCTTGCTGTCCTCCTGTAGGAGTGGATTCACTGCCAGGTAGAGAGAGGTACTGTTTTCTTTTCCATTTGTTTGAGATCCTTTTAAATGTTATAGTAGGTGAAGAGCCTGTAAAATACTTTAACGGAGCTGACGGTACACTTTTCTAAGCTGAAACTTTTTTCAGTCAGTCCTATTGCTGATTCTTGTGAATAATATTACCAATATGTAAAATACTCATAATTTCAAATGCGAATACCAATTATAGACTTTTTCTACTCAAGCCGTCATTAAAAGTGGCTTTTTTATTTCTGATGGGGACAGCAACAGAAGTTACTAATCTCATCAGGATTATGAGATCTCTGAGACACACAAGGATCTGTTTATTCTGACACAGAGATTTAAGCTACTGAAACCAGACAAAATGTTTGTTTGAAAATCGAGGGAAAAATTAAGTATTACCAGTGGAATCAAAGGAGTAATCACCAGTTCCCTCAGTAATTCCTTATTTCTATGGGGACCCTCAGAGCTCCACATGAAAGCTGCAATCTTCTGGTAATTCCAACCTTAGTGTAACATGCACATGCCCTACTTCAGTTAAGCATTGAATGTGGCCTTATGTGACCATGAAAACGTTCATGCTTGGATAAACTGAGATGAAGATGGAATGTGGGAGGGTATCCCATATTCACAAAGGAATACACTTGCATATGTGTGACTCCAGGCCCGACATTGCTTTGTGCCTTATCAGACCTACTAAGTTCCATTAGAATGCCGCAGGCAAACACTTGGTCCTAGGTTTTCATTATGTCCCTTCTGGCCAATCTAGCCCCTAGAAGCCATGCACATTGCATGGCCATTGATGTACATTCTTTCACTAGCACCCCTTTGCTGGAGGTGGTTGTTAAAAAATAAAATTGCAAAGTAGGGTTCTTTGATACACTCAGTGCAGCAGTTTTAGTACTACTGGAGGGCAGAACACCTGATTTTGTTTGCTGGCCTACATCCCTACATCAAAACAAGGGCTGAGTTTATACATATATAAGTAATGAAAGCCTATGAATGCCTGGAACAGATATAATGAGCACTGTTAGAAAAGCTGTTGCACCATAGCGCTGCTGTCTAGCCCCCTGAGAATGTGCTCTGATCCATAAAGCATGGCTAAATTGGCTTATTTACCGTTCTTATACAGCTTTCAAATATGGTATAGGAAACACACTTATGGCATAGAAAGCTCAAAATCACCTGTGGACTCCAGCACTTTTTGTGCGATTCACTAACGTGACAAGGAAAACATAGCTTCAGGCTTTCCATTGTAGCCTGACTGCTGCAGCTTAAACCTGCAGCCTGACAGCCTGACCGTCAAAATAACCTCTTTAACAGTGAAATCACCTTAATTTCAAATTTTGCATAAGTCACCCTTTGATAGACCTTGTAGTCCACAAGTTAGGGTGTATGGTATTTAAAAGATGGGACATGTAGAAATTGAATGTCCCAACAGGGACAAGCCCCCCAAAAGCTATTTTCACTGTGGATGGCACTGGCTATCGGAGGAGAAAACTCGAGTATGTATTCAAATATATGTTTGGATCTCGAGTTGGGACCAGCTAGAAAAATAATTCAGCCATTGTTTTCAATATTTTTTAAAAACCCAATTCAATGATTCAATGGTAAAATCAGATTTTCAATAAATATTTAGTAAAACTAACTTTTAAAAAGTTGACTACTTACTGTCAAAAGCTCCTGGCGGCTAATTTACATTAGCTCCTGAGTGGATGACCAGCAAGTGCTTGACCGTAAAGAGGTGTGAAAACTGCTCCCAGTGCAGAGACAATGGCCTCAGTTTGGACCAGATGGGGTAGGTCCAGGCACTTAATTAACTTCAAAGAGGCACACTCTTTCACAAGTAAATGCAAGGTTACAGGTGGAGAAGACTAGACTTTTGCCTCCTAGACAGGATTAAACCAAACCCACTGAAAGAAGAGCTATCCCCACAAACAGTTTTGAGTGATCACAGAGCAGGGGGCTACTCACTACCCTGGCCACACCTCTGGGAGGGCATTAAGGTTCTGCACAAAGGGAGAAGTGTTTCCCTATCTTGGATTGTGAGAGTAAGGTGTTTTCAGTAGGGCAAACAGGAACTGCTATAAAAGTGGATGGGTTTACACTTGGGAACATTTACCCCGGCTCTAGGAGTCACCATCACCCACCAGCTGGTGTCAACCATAAATGTGGCACCTCAAGGCACCATCCCCAGAACACTCTCTGGAACTGTGGAAGAACAGAAGAAGGACTGTACCTGTTGTTTGAGACCTGTAAGGAGGTCTGACAAGCTGGACCTGCTCCCCATTGTACCCAAGGAAAAGAGATGGACTTCAAAATGTAGTTATCTGACCTACTGTATGGATTCAGGGAGCCAACACCCTGCAAGGCCTTTTCCTCGAGTTTTCACCTGACCAGTTGGAATTGGCCCTAGACTGGAGCATGCTGATGGCCTCTGCTGGAGTGAATATTAAGCGCTAAGTGCTATCTCCAAGGTCCTGGGACCCTTGGTTGTGTCTAACTAGACTAATATCTCTGAAAAGAGAAAATGTTTGGCTTGCCATACCACCAGAGGAAAGGTACTGCCCAATGCTCAATTGCGCTGGTCTAAAGAAACAGTTTTTTTCTGCTCAGAACTTCTCCACAGCAGCAAATCCATTCCAGCGAGCCCTTGGCAAGACGTTATCCAGCCTTAAAGAACTCTCATTGGATATAGCCTGCAACCTTGTCCTTCTGTAGGATTCTGAGCTCTGGAAAAGGGACCAAGTGCAAACTGACAGAGCAAAGGTGGGAAACGTATCTGGCCAACTTGAGAAATGAACTTCTATGTCTGTGAAATGTAAAATTTCCCTTTCAGAGTTTTTCCCACCCAAGCCAATGGCTTCACCAGGAGCCTGTTCAATGGCTATCCGCTCTTATGGAGCTCTTCACATGTATAGCCTGCAACTCTGCCCCACTGAATGTTTTCTACTTTCATTTCAGAAACTAAGGGCCTCATTAGAGTCTGGCAGTCATGAGACAGCCAGTTTCGCGGTGGCGGTCGACTGCCCACTCCAGGCAATCCGACCACCAGATTAAGACCCTGGCAGTTAGACTGTCAGGGGACAGCCATGCAACCAGGAACATGGTTCCCGATGGGCTGACAGCAGTCAGACTCGTGGTCATCCATGGCGGTGCTGAGTTCAGCGCCACCATGCTGATCACAAGTCTCCTTTCTGACAGTCTTCTCATGGTGGTTTAACCACCGTGAAAAGGCTGGCAGAAAGGAAATGCAGGGGGGCACAGGGGCTCCTGCACTGCCCACAACTATATTGTGGGCAGTGCAGGGGGCCCCTGCCCAGCACCCTCAGAATGTGCACCGTCTGCTTTGCTTTGCAGATGGTATGCATTCTGAGGGTGCTGTTGTGCTACAGTATTGGCCTTGGCTCCTTTAAGGGATCCAAGACTAATATTGTAGCACTGTTCCTGCCGGTCAGCCCAGTGAGAACATCGCAGTAGGATGGAGGGGTGAAGCTGCCGGGTTGACGGCTCTCTCATCCCACGAGTTTATCGATCGGCTCATCTGACCGCCAAACTCAAAATGAGGGCCTAAGTCCAAAGGTGAAATGTCGAACCAGGACAAATCTTGGTGTACCTAACCCACGCTCAATTGTGGTTCATGCCTATGTCCTGGTCAAATGCGACTATAGACTAACATTGGTGCTTCAATGTTTCTCAGTGCCTTTTTACTTAAATATGAATACATTCATATCTATGGTTCCCCTTATTTGATTTTGTTTTCTTTGGTGTAATTTTGCTTACTGAAATTTTCTCGTTTTGATAAATTGGAGTTGGATTGTTTTATTTAATTTTTTATCTAATAACATTAATCTTTCTACCTTCTCTGTGACTTAAGAATAACCACATAACAATTCTAAGCATTTATTAGGTAGCATGAAAGAGTGACTTTATTTCTGCTCAGCAAAAGTAGCTGTGTATAAAGGCAATTTCATCTTACAAAAACACTAGTTGCTTTAGGTGGGTATGAACCTGAAATGGGTTCTACTTTTCAAAAGAACCCAGATTAATGACATCAGAAATCAAGCACAATACATTATCATTCAGTAATTGTTGCCCAGAAGGACAACATGATAACAATAGTACTGAGAACAACACCTGCACCAAAACCAAACCACAACCCTGAAACTGTAAGTATGTAACATATCAATCTAATGACAAGAGGTTATGCATGTCTAGTCTTCAGGATTTCCAGTGTATTTATGATTGTATAGGATGTTGATATCAACTAAATAGCTGAAGCCCACAGCAAATATTGGCCTTGCACGAAAGGCAATCAATCAATCACTCAATTTCTATAGTGCTTGTGGGGCCTCAGTCAAACAGACAGGTCTTGAGTGGCCTTAGGAATTCTGGGAGAGAGGAGGAGGTCTGTAGTTGCAGGCCGAGGTAATTCCAGGTATTCACCACGAGGTAAGAGAATGAGCGTCCTCCTCTTCTGGTTTGGTGGATCCAAGGGGTGTGGGCAAGCAAGAGTGGCACAGAGCATACCTCTCTGGAAGGTTGGGGGGAAACTCAGGTGGTGGTTGATGTAAGCTGGTTGTGTAGTGACTTGTAAGTGTGAATCATCAGCTTGAATTGCCATCGTTCCTGTATGGGAGCCAGTTGAGTTTTGTGAGGTGGGGGAGATGTGGAATCGTTCAGAGTGGTTGAGGATGAGTCTGGCTGCCGCATTCTGTATTGTCTCAAGTCTCTGTGGGAGGTGTGTGGTGATCCCTGCATAGGGAGTGTTTCCATAGTCCACTTGGCTGGTGATTAGGGCTTGTGTGATGGTGTAATAGTGCGTCTTGTGTCCTGGGGGAGCGACATAAAGATTTTTCATAGCATGCACAGTATGAGGAAGAAGGCAGAGGATACTGAATTGATTCTGAATATCATGGTCAGTTTGCTGTGCAGGATGAAGCAGAGGATTCCGGCATGGTTGCTAGGTTTGGGTGATATTTCTAGTTCCATGGACCACCAGGAGTCATTCCAGGGAGTGATGCTGTTGCCAAAGATCAGTACTTCTGTTTTTGTTTTTTAATTTTGAGCTTCAAGCAGTTGTCCTTCATTCAATAGGCATGCACCTATGGAAGATGGTTCTGGTGGTGGTAGGGTCTTCGGAGAGGGAGAGGATGAGTTGGGGGGCATCTTAGTTATGATATGATGTTTAGTCCATGGGATCTGTCAATTTTGGCCAAGGAGGTCATGTAGATGTTGAATAGGGTGAGGATGAGCGATGAGCCTCAGATGATGTGTTTGGAGGTAAATGGTGGTAGGGTGACTTGCTGTGTTCTTCCAGTGAGAAAGGTGTTCCATCTGAATGAGTCCCCTTGGATTCCAATGTGGTGCTGCCTTGCAGTGTGTGGTGGGATATGGTGTTGAATGTTGCCAAGAGGTCGAGGATCATCAGTGGCCCCTTCACTCCCCAGTTGAGGAGGGATTGGATGTCATGGGCAGTAGTGATCAGGGCCATTTTGGTGCTGTGGTTGCTGCAGAATCCAGAATGAGTGGGGTCGAAAATGTGGTCCTGCTCCAGATGTTTTGTGTTGTCAGTAATCTTCTATAACTAATAACACAGGCTTGCTTTTGTTTACAGGTGTCCAACAAAGATCATTGATGCCTCATATCACTAACTCATGGCCAGCAGATCAAATGAGAGGTCAGTAGCGAACATTTAACTACATCAGCGATCCTGCTTAGCTAGTGCATATCCCAAGAACTAAGTCCCGGATTTACAGTTTGGTGGACGGGTTACTCTGTCACAAACGTGACAGATATTCCACCTGTTGTATCATGATTTCCATAGGATATACTGGAAATGTTATACTGCAGGCGGGCTATCCATCACGTTTGTGACGGAGTAAACCCATCTGCCAAGGCCCTAAGTATGTGCTGAATTTGCACAACATAAATAACACAAAACACTAGGCATGCTGGCCTCCTGACAGAGCAGTGTTAAAGTAAAAGTCCAATATCCCACATTTCAGCAATCCTGTGTTGCTGTTGAACCGCCTTTATTATTTTATTTAAGTTATTTTAGGAAAGTATACTGCTGTTACAAAGCTCCATTAAATTAGCACCGAGTTTGGATATACAGAAGAACCTAGATGGAGATGAAAATAGATGCGTTTATTGTGAACAAATTTAGGATGAAAGCAATGCGAGTATCTGTTTCTTTCTGAAAGAAACGTACGCACGAGTAGTTGTTAAGTTTCTTACCCATCAGATACTGACATTGCTGGTTGAGAAATGTGGCAAACATTTTCTTTTCTTTTCAAGTTGCTCCTATTAGTCTCAGCTAATGCCCTTCTTTGCATCGTCGCTCAATAGATTGCTGTAACCCCTGCAAAGAAGAGAGATGTGCGAGTGCATTGTCTCCTTACAATATGAATAGTGTGATCTCAGACTCAGTCATTACTAGTATGCAAACTGAGCATAAATCCCATGCTTTACAGTCTTCACTGGAAGTCTTAGCCGGTTAGGCAGTATGCAATTATGCACGTCTAGTGGTTTTATTTAGCAATAGTCCAATTAGTAATGTTTTCGAGTCAGTAGGCACCAGATTTACTTGTGATGAGCGATATGATAAAGACGTGTAATTGGGTCTACATAATAACATGTTCAGTAGTTCTATAAAGGTTTTACTTATATAAAAACGATCTTCCATGTTCTAAAGCACTCTAAAACATTAGCAGCCTTTTTAAGTGTTCATATCCATATTTTATGATTTATACCAAGGCATAGAGAACACATCTCTGATGCTAACACTAAAGTTAAGGAAACAACAATACATCTTTTGAGTTCATTCTACTCTCATTTCTATAAGTGAATAAAGACAAACAATGCTAAATCTTGCCTTTTGCAAAGTTTTTCTGACACCAGTTCTTGCATCACGTTACCAAATCAATACATTTAATCCTTGCCAAGCATACTTTCTTCTGTATCAAATATGCACTTCATTTTTCAAAAGGAAAGCCACAGTCTTAAAAAGTGGTCTTTTACAAATGTTTCTGATCTGGAACTTAAATCAGTTTTTTCTTTTCACAAGTTTTTTTTAGCTTTACGAATTTTGTTAAGTGTTAATAAAGTAATGAGCAGAATAAAAAAAATCACTTAATATAAAGTTGAGGGAGAAAAATCTCTATGAAATAAATATTTTGGCTGGAAATTTCTCTCACTAGAAAGTTTTTTGTGAGACAATTTTCTCACAATCTCTTTTTGTGAAAACATTTCCCGCAAGCAAAGTTTTGCAAACTTGGAAAACTTTGCAAACTGTGTAAAGATTTCAGTATTCCGCCAATATTGCTAGCAAAGTTTTAAAAGTCCACCACACTTTTAACTAAAACAGAATCATCACTATGCGATTCAGTTATGAGAATTTTGTCCATCGAGTCTTCGAACCTCTCAACTAACTTTTATTTTGTTCACAGGTTAAAAATCCCTCATAGAGTGTGTGGATTCCACTAATTACTTGAAATTTGAAAATCTCTCTGATGCAGTGGGACTAATTCAATTTCTTCAACTATTTCTGGGAAGTAATTAAAACTATGCAGAAATATTGGTCAGGAAATGATGTACATCTGTTCTATAAGTTACACACTTACATTGGTTAAATCTTTATTGAAGTCAAAAACATCAGGCAAGTATTTTGAAGAATCAAACTATGGGAGAACATATTGAATTATTTAGTTTTGGCCTGCCTCACCCACAGACAGTGTTCTTCCCTAAACTGAACATTTTCTGGAGTTTAGTTTGAGAAAAGTAACAATTAATAATATCCCTCCTGTATCCCAAATATTTATAGAGGGCTAGATGTGAAGAAGACGTGTAATATTTTGTTGCCAACCGAGTAAAACTAGTCAGGACATCATTATCAAGTGTTAAGAAACTTCCTTAACTTGTCCTCCCAGGCATCCTGGGTAACAATTATTGATTAAAAATGTTATTGTTGGAAATAAAACTCCGATATTTTCTTTCATTTCGATTATATCCTTACTGGAACAATTAAAAGTAGTGACCACTTGGTGCAATATATATATGTGTATATATATATATCTATATCTATATATATATATATCTATATCTATATATATATATATAGATATAGATATATATATATAATTATATACATATATATATATATACACACACACACATATATATATATGATTAAATAATGATGATAATTCTAATAAATTATTTATTTGTAGTTATTTAAAACCATTCAAACGTAGTGAAACAATAATTAATTATTTGGGGGAAGTGAAGACATAATATAACTGTAGATGTATCTATACAGATGAAAAAATATAACACAATTTAGGCCTACTGACGGCAGTGCTCGGAGATGGTAGAATAAAAAATCTTTTACATTTGTGGCATCATACAGTTGTTGGATCAAAGAAAATGATAAAAAGTGCTATGTGCATTACGCAGGTTGTGTCATTTATGTTTGCAGAAGCTTTATTTATTTATGCATTCGGTCTAAAGATTTAGACCATTAAAATTCACAAAAGTAACAGTCTTACACAATAGGTTGATACCGTTAAATTTCAAAATAGCAGTCATACATAGTATAAATAAGAGCTGGTGGCCAACATCAGATAAAAATGTTGCAGTAGAAAACTGGTGCTATAGTCATACTTAAAAATGAAATAAGTTAGACGTACGTACATAAAGAAGAGAAAAAGAAACTTGAATAAAAACTAGTGTCTGTCATTCAAGTATATACAGCTGTTGCCTTCCGTGGAGCTTTTGCACAGTATCTTGAACATTATCGTATATGGAATGCTTTAGCGAGTAGATGTTACAAAAGAAGTCCTCAAAACTGATGCTGTGGACGTGCTTGAAATACAATGAATTGAGCGTGCATAAGATAAAATAGGACTTTCATAAAAACTTGTAGCTCTCATGGAATAGATATACAACAGTTGCCTAACATAGGGCTAAAACTAAGTATCTTGATAATTTTGTGAGCTGAAAAATTCATTGTCGTATATGAAATGTTTTATCGGGTAACGTGGCAGATTACGAAAGGGAAATCATCTCGATAGACTTGTGGAGGTTCTGCTACTCATGTAGGGTGCCACGAATTCCTAGTAAAATTCCTAAAAATACCAGATATAAATTAAGGCTGTACACGTCAATAGAAGAATTCAGGCCCCCTCTAAAGGAGAAAAAAAAAACAGAGAGAAAAAAAAGGAAAAATATCTTGATTAAATCACCTTCTGTGGGCAGGTGCCTAAACGGCTCACAGACCCTTAGCTAAAATGAACCTGCGACGGATGGACCAGGCCTCAGATAAATATTTAGTGACTGAGCTAACCACCAATGTAGATGTATCGTATTTGCATATTCTAGTGGCATTGGCTCTATCCTCCAGTGATAGGTTTTTACAAAGGGAGATAATCCACCTCCCTCTTGGTCTCCTGTATAAAGGGCAGAAGAAGAGCAAGTGCTCAGTTGTTTCCTTACAATAATGGCAGAGAATACATTTGTCAGTTAAAGAGTTGCTAGATGTCCAGCGAGCCGTATAGCTGTTGACAGGCAAGATACCATATCTTAACTGGAGGTATAAGGCACGGGCATGTGAAGGAATAGGGAGATTCATAAAGTTCTCAGGCCGGGGTTCATGCTTGAGTAGAAGAAAGTCTGTCGTTAGTCTGCCCGCACCATTATGGTGGACGAGATCTTCGTTGATTTTCTCCCAGTATCTTTTTTTAACAAGTTGCCTTGCGTTGTTCGGGATCAGTTCTGGGTGTTTCCAATATTGGGGAAATCCTATTTCATTCCAGGCAGTTTTCATCTCCTTCAGCCAAAGGATTTTTACCGTGCCCAGGGGAGAAACCATGAGATCACTTATCGCCTCCCTGAATGGCTGAAGTTCAATTGTTTTCCATATGCGGATCCAGTAGGAGAGTGGTCTCAGGCTCGCTATAGCTTTAATGCTGTTTAGACCTAGGTCTAGCCTGAGAGGGATCATTGGTGTACACATCCCTAGCCAAGAAATCTGTCTGAGGAATTGATTTTCTTTAGTTTGGAGGATATCCAATTTTCTATGTGAACCCCAGAGTTCCGCTCCATACAGGGCTGCCGCACGGATTTGGACATTGTAGATCTCTGCGATTGTATTCAGAGGGGGACTCGGGGCCTTTCTGGACCTGCGTACTAGGGCCCCACCTCTTTGGCTTATAATAAGTGCCCCTTTGTCAATAGCTGCCTTCCAATTACCTGTGTTCGAGACTCTTATGCCTAGGTAATCAAATTCTTCCACTTTCTCCAGCGGGATTGAATTCATTTCTATTCTGTCACTCGGACGCTTCCTTGAAGTGCTAAATATCAAGAGTTCCGTTTTATTTGCATTGACATCCAAGCCATAGTCTCTGCAAAAAGCGCAGAATTGGTTGACCAGATTTTGCATTCCCATTGGAGATTTGGCTAACAAGATTGTGTCGTCCGCGTAAAGCAGGCACGGGATTTTCTTTCCAGCTAATTTGGGCGAGTCGTTTAAGCAATTCTCTAAGTAATGAATGCAGTTGTTTATGTAAAGTAAAAAAAGAGTAGGGGCCAGGACACAACCATGTCTGACTCCTCTTTTGATGGCTACAGGATCTGTCAGCTCACCCTCCTTACCACATCTGATTTGAGCATGGGTATTATCGTGCAATCGAATAATGAGTTTCAGAAGGCCAGATGGAACCCCCATATTGGAGAGTGTTGACCATAACATATTCCTGGGGATCAAGTCAAATGCAGCTCTGAGATCTATAAAGACCACATACAGATTTCCCCCCCCCCGGTCCACGCTTCCATTTGATTGCCAGAAATCTCAATGCTTGATCTATGGTACTCACAGCTGGTCTGAACCCTGCTTGTAAATTGGACAGAGCTTCAGTCTCCAGGATCCATTCATCAAGGTGGAACAGAAGATGTTTTGCATAGATTTTTTGAAAGTTGTCAAGAAGACATATAGGTCGATAGTTAGCTGGGTTAATAGGGCTGCCTTTTTTGAAGATGGGAACTATCTCGGCCCCTTTCCAAGAAGATGGGGCAGGGGCTCCTGCTGCAATTGCGTTGCAGATTAGGTTAAGATAAGGAGCCCATACATCCGGACGTGACTTGTAAAGATCGCCTGGGATCTTGTCTGGACCAGGGGCCTTTCCCCACTTCAATGAGTCTATTGCGGCTCTTGTTTCAGATAGAGTGAATTTAATTGGTGTGGCCCCTAGAAATTTAGGGGCGTCAAGGGTCCTGGGAGATGCTTCAGATGGGGCTTCGTACAATAGACTAAAGTGGTCGACCCATGCTGCAGAGAGAATTGAGTAGCCAGGAGCAGAGGCAGAGTCTCTACAGTCATCAGCTATTAGTTTCCAGAACCTGGAGATATCATTAGATTTAGCAGTCTCTAGGATAGCATCCCATCTAGCCTCTTCCCAGCTTCTACGTGCCATAGAGCATTCCTTCTTATAATCCTTCTTGGCTTTTCTTATGAGCTGAGCATGGCCTTCTTTTAAGGCTTTCAGTAGGTTGAGTTGAGCTTCCCTGCATGAGTTGCTGAACCAGCGTGCACAGCACTTTTTCTTGGAGTTGGAGTTACTGACAAGCTCTTTCGTGAAGAGATGTTTAAGAGAGTTAAATAGAGCTGCGTGGGCTGCTAAAAGCCTGTCGCCATCACTGGACTCATTGTATCGGAGCATAATCTCCATTTGGTTGGTTACCAGATTGTATATTGTTGTAAAGTGGTCGGGTGATGAAATAACAGATTCCCATTTTATGCTGCACCTATTATTTGTTAAGACATGCTGTTGAGCATAAGCCTTAGAATGGGGTGTTTCAAGCGAAGGGAAGAGACCTCTGGTCAATAAAATCAAAGGATCGTGGTCACTCTCAACATGTTCTTGTGCCCTCATATCAGACATATGGCCCCAGAGACGAATGTCGAGGAGTATATAGTCAATCTGACTCCTATGCCCTCCACGCCCAAAAGTAGGGTGCAAATGAGTATCTGAGCGGGAGCGACCATTGCATGCTCGGAGACCATGCGAAAGTGTGATGTCAGCTGCTAGGCGAGCTGTTTTATTTAATCTGGGTCTTTTGTTGGAGACTAGTTGAGGGATGCCCCAGTAGGCGTCCTCTTCTTTGTATATATCCTGGACCAGGGGATTAGGCTCAAATGTTACATTAAGATCCCCTCCATTCAAGCTGTAGTAAGATGAATTATTTTTGAGGAAATTGTCCAGCGAGGCCAGGGCATCAGAGTCATAATGGCTTCCCATGCTCCTATTGTAGATATTAATTATTAATAAAGATCTCTCCTCAGAGATCGTTACTGCTAAGGACTGTAAACCTGGGCAGCCCATGACAATTGCTTCAGCTTTACACCTAAGAGAACTGCTTAACCATATAAGAAGACCTCCCGATGATCTCCCACAGGGTGTCTTGCGTGCTGCAACCCAGTAACTTTTAAAGCCTAGGGGGTCATTCTGACCCCGGCGGGCGGCGGTTGCCGCCCACCTGGCGGGAACTGCCATTTGGCCTCTCGGCGGTCAAAAGACCGCTGCCGGCATTCTGACCTTCCCGCTGGGCCGGCGGGCGCTACGCAAGGTAGCGCCCGCCGGCCCAGCGGGAAGGAGGCCTGCAACACAGAAGCCGGCTCCGAATGGAGCCGGCGGTGTTGCGGGCGTGCGACGGGTGCAGTTGCACCCGTCGCGCTTTTCACTGTCTGCCAAGCAGACAGTGAAAAGCTTCATGGGGCCCTGTTCGGGGGCCCCTGCACTGCCCATGCCAGGGGCCCCTAGACACCCGTTACCGCCAGCCTCTTCCTGGCGGTGACAACCACCAGAAACAGGCTGGCGGTAAGGGGGTCAGAATCCCAGCGCCGCCATGGCGGATTCGCCCAGCTGGGTGAAAAACGGCGGGAAACCGCCGGCTCCGGTTTTCTGACCGCGGCTTTACTGCCGCGGTCAGAATGGGCTAGGAAGCACCGCCACCCTGTTGGCGGTGCTTTCGTCATTCGCGGCCCTGGCGGTCTTTGACCGCCAAGGCTGGAATGACCCCCTAGTCTGTAATTGGGTCCCAGTGCCCATGTTTCTTGAAAAAGGCAGATCTGGTGCTCCTCAATGAATTTACCCCATACCGGGCTCTGCAGTATGTTTTCTAGCCCTGCAATGTTCCAGCTGAGAACCAAATCAGAGTCCGTGGTTTTAGAAAACCCAGCTTCTGTCAGGGAGTGTATCCTACTGGGAGAGGTGCAGCTAGAGGTCATGCTATTCCCCACATATTTACAGTGAACTGTATCTTTCTCACCCTGTAGGTTATTCACTTCACCAGGTATTGCATAAGTCATGTTCCTTTCTGGTGAGGTATCCGGGCAGATAGGCCCAGAGTTGCAGGGAGGGATTGTCAGAATCGCTGGAATTACAGATGTTGGGTCACAAAAGACAGAATGGCTGATGTGCTCGGTTTCAAGACTACTCAAAGCCACCTCCCAGGGACCGACCCTTAGTCTGTCTATCTCAGAGAGAAACGCCGAAGAATGCCTAGGGCCAAACTCGGGGGTAGGCTGAATCTGAGTGTCGGGGGGAATTCTTTGCAATTGCCTGTTCACAGATGGTAAAGAGGGAGGATAGAAAGCTTGTAGTCAGCACAGGGAGACTTTGTCTGCTAAAGGATAGGGTCTGTTAGTGTTGGCAAAAAGCAACTGTACAAGATCAGGGGAATTGAAGTTGATAACAATACAGTCCCCTGAGCCAGATTTTTCTAAGGAGCCCACCCACCCTACCCTTCTCACCTTCAGTATCGAAAGAATCATGGAGAATGCAAGCCCCGCATTGTTATGCAACCAATGTATAACCTTGTTTTTAAGTTCAGTGAAAGATTCCGGGATTTTGGTTCTAAGTACAGGTACATTGGTAATTACGAGAACGTATGGGCATGACGCCGGTGGAAGGCGCAATGCTCTCAATCCAGTCGAACCATTGATCTGGGCCCTCCTCTGGGGGCCTATTGGAAAATCGTCATGGGTTGAATTGGAATCGCCGATATTGGCTACTGTGTTATTAGAGGGAACTATACCTTCTTAAAGAGGGGCTGGGACCATGGGAAGCTTGTTCTTTAAAGTGTTGGCTGCTTCAACAGAACCGGTCCATTCTCGGTTTTTAGGGGGGACGAAGGCTATTGCCCATTTGAGCGGATGATCTGCTAACATCGATGTGCTCTTGGTTGAGGTGAGAGTGGAGGGGGTAGGAGTGAATATCTACGTTAGGGAGAGGTACTGGCTGTTGGCTCTTAATGAAACCGTCAAGTTTGTCCTCTATCGTTTGGAGGCGGGCTGCGATGGGGAGAAGCAGCTTAGAAAGCTCTTCTCTTATAAGATCCCTGGTATACTCGTTCTCCTGTCGGCCATTGATGTTTTTTGAAGGGGTTAGAGTCATATCCTTGTTAAGGGGCAGGGCCGGATTAGGGGGACTTGAAGCCCTAGAGTGTTTATTTTTAATGATGGGCTCCTTTCTTTTCCTTTTCCCTTTAGTGTTGGGGGCTACAATAATTGAGGGTCCTCCCAGGGAGGGGCTCCGATTTGATCTAGATGGCACGGGAGGGCATTAGATTCTTTAGACAGTGGACCCAAGTGCTCCTGAGGAATTCTAGAGGGATAGGAGGGAGCAGCAAGCGGCACAGTCTGTGGTTCCATTTGCAAAGGGGTCTGTAGGGCATCATCAGCGTGGACAGGACTGGTGACTGAAGAGGAGGGAGCAGCTAGGCGACGCTCCACCAACTCTATTTCTTTTTCAAGTGCCCCGATGGCCTTTTGTAAAAAGCCATCTAGGGTTTTATTAGACCCGAGCTTTTCTTCAGCCCCCCCCCCTCGCCGTCTGCCCATCTTGCCTTCTTAGATCCTAGTACCTCCAGTAGGCCCAAGGTACGTAGCGTGTTTGGCCTACGGGCCCCATCTGCTGAAGGTCAGCTAACAATCCCTCACTTCACAAGTAGACTCATCAGTCTCTGCTGGCGAGTATGAGGCAAGCCCAGGGGCAAAGATAAGGGGTATGGCCCAGCCCAGCCTCTTCCGGTCGCTGACGTGCGCAGGATGGGCCCGGGCGCGTCCCACGGCAACGGGCACGCGAAAATCCTTTAAGGGGGCCTCTCCCGCCCCCAAGCACAGTCAGCAAATGGGCAGAGGGGCTTGGCTCCTGCCCCCTGCCTCTACGTTCATCAAGCGCGTCCCGTGGCAGCGGACGCGCGAAAATCCTTTAAGGGGGCCGCTCCCGCCCCCGCCCCCAAGCACAATCAGCAAATGGACAGAGGGGCTTGGCTCCTGCCCCCTGCCTCTACGTTCGTCAAGCGTGTCCCGCGGCAGCGGGCGAGCGAAAATCCTTTAAGGAGGCCGCTCCCGCCCCCAAGCACAGTCAGCAAATGGGCAGAGGGGCTTGGCTCCTGCCCCCTGCCTCTACGTTCGTCAAGCGCGTCCCCAGAAGCTGCGTTTGCGGAAGCTGCTACCTGCCTTTAGCCATTAAATAGTTCTTTCTGTGACTTTGTCCATGCGCTTCGTAAATCTCACTGTGAGTCTACAATCTTTTTCCTGGAAGCAATACTAGATTGCCTCCTGGCAAGATCAAATGTTCTGCTTCCGGAATAGTGGTTTAAGCAGCATCCTTTTTCCCTGGTCAAAGGTGGGGCAGTTGCGCAGCTCATTGGCCAGAGATTCTTTAAGATGGGGCAAAAGCGACAAGAATTATTGAGGCATGCATTTCCTGAGCCACTTCCCCTACATAAAATAGACCCATCCTCAGTCTTGGAAAATGTATTTTTAAGGTCTTAGATAAGGACAGCAATACATATTGTTGTGGATGCAGCTCTGCATAGGATAGTACTGATTGTGGATCTTAGACTGTAGAGTGAGATTGTCACTTTTTGCTGAGTTACTTTTCATAATTCTCCTCAGGAGTGATTTGAATCAGCTCTAAGAGATGCTTAAGGACCATGGTTGAACCATTTGGAGTTCTATAAGGGGCTGCTCTGTGGCAGTATGCCAAGGCGAAGAGGATGAATTGGTTGTGTTTTGGCCGACGTGGAATTTAAAGCTCCCAACCTCTGCCTTTTTTAGTTTGAACCAAAACTGCAATTCATTTTCCCTCTGTGCAAATATTTGCTCTTTGAGCCCAAATTCTAGACGAATGTGGCCTCCATGGTGATGTATGGAAGCCTAAAGGCTGATCTAAATAGCCTTGATTGGTTTGATTTTAGCCGTTCTCCAAACCTATCTGGAAAATCTTCAAGGCCATGAGCTAGCGAGAGCAAATACTTGGCACTTATGACGTACAGTAGTGGCAGAAGGGACGGACCTCTGAGAGCATTTGCCACTTTATTCAACAGAAAGGAGATTGCCTTGTTTTGGAGTGCTTCCATGTGGGTTTTATTTGCACCTGAGACTTGAAATTCGAAGCCAAGAATTGGCATTAGATATTGAATGCTACCATAATTTACAAGTCTAAGATCATTTAGAATTTTTAAAAATGTATTTTTAGGCCATTGTCCTCACATTAGGAGGCCAGATTTTTTTAATGAGTGCTAGAGGCCATTCACCAAAGAGACAAAGAGTAAGGCGTCATCTGCGCACTACAGAGTTAGAAATGTTTTACCGTCTTGCAGGACAGGTCTTTGAGTAATTCATTGCTAGTTCTAGATCGGCAATACATAGATTGGAAAGGATGGGGGCCAATACACATTCCTACTTTAACCTTTTGTTTATATATATCTTGTTGGAAAGAGTGCCATTGCTGCTGAGTTTTATTTGTATCCAATTATTGGAATACAAGATATTGGTGTTCAATATCTTAGCCAGCAGTCCCCAGTTGTTCATGTTGTACCGTAGGCAACCCTCTATTGATGGTGTCCAATGTTTTTTTATAATCGATGAAGCATGTGTTCAAGATTCATTTACTAGCTAACATTTCGGAGACCAGATAGGAGAGAGCCACGATGTTGTTGATGGTGCTGGTGTTTTTTTTTATAGCTGGTCTGGATCCATGGTGCCAGATTTGCCTCGGTTGCCCAGTCTTGCACTTTCTGCATAACCAATGAGGCAACAAATTTGGCCTCAAAATAAAGCAGAGCTGTCAACCTATTATTTCAGGGGTAATCCTTGCTTCCTTTTTATGGATTGGTGCGATTAAATAGTTTGGGTTACATATTGTGACTCTTTGATTACATTATAGGATAATCTAGATCCTCTGCTGGTGGAACTGTACCCATTATGAGGGTGCATTACAGATACTGCACCTTTGGAGTACATGTGAATGTTGCAATGCAGTATTGTCTAGAGAAGGATAGATGGTTTTCCTTCAGTTGACCCTTTGCAGGAATCAATGTAGACGGCTAATCCTGGATGCACTCTTCCTACTAAATGGAGAGGAATGCTTCAACATATTATACTGGGAGCAATTATGCAATAAAATGCTTGTAACTGGAGACACATTGTAGTATTCAGTGACATAGATGTATTGCTGTAAAACATTCAAGATCGCTTTGTAAAACTACATTTTCAGACTTTACATTGGCAAATTAATGAGCTGATCACTGAGTAAACAAGGGTACATGAAATTATTAGTGTAATTTGGATGCCATTCATGTAAAAAAATCTATTAGATTTATACCGTTTGTTCGAATACCCATATTTCTCCATGTGTGAATAATACTTTGTGTTTTAAACTGTATTTTGTTTTACCATACTTGTTGTTGTTTAGGGGCTCTATAAACCAGTGAACCCCTCACCCACATTAGTGCTCTTTAGAAGGTCTACGACATTCTATTTTTTTATTTTATACTTGTATTTGAACATTTGCCTATAGAGTAGTAGGGCTAAAATTATTTCATACATTTTGAAAGGTCTAATGTCATTCTCCAAAGAATTGTTCATTTCATGGACTCCTTCCTATGAGCATAATAACAAAAATGTTCCCCTACAGATAGCTCACAAGTACACTATTCACTTGAGTCCTATATCTTTTCCTAGACTTCATTGTGGAAATTCTGCGGCATCATTTACAAGCCCCTTGCGTCACCACTGTATCTTTTTTTTATGCAGTGGTGGCGTAATCAGTTCTGTACACTGCTCCATTTGTACAAACTGATACATTGGGCCCAATATGTCTGTTTGTGAAGCCCTGCATCACATTATACCTGCACCAGGTATAATGTATGCAGGGTAGGCATTCCCACCTAAAAAACATGTTGAACTGACACAGTGAAATTTACAACTTTTCACTGCATCACTCTATGACTTCACTGCACTGACATTTTAATGCCTTCTCAGATCAGGAATAAAATTGACACAGCTTTTTACAATGGGTCTCTCCTCTGTGTTTTGACCTATTGCTGGAGGTGTGTCAATTTTACGATGTAACTCTTGCTGGAGTTGTGTCAATTTTACGATGAAACTCCAGAAATGCATCACTTTTGTACCAACAGATGTGTCAGAATTTCTGAAGCATCTGTGAAAATGTGCTCCCTGGAGCTCTGTATTGTAAATACTGTGAATCCATGGCGCTGTTAGGGGATTTGCAGCAGGCGCAGGAAATCTGACGCATCAATGCTGATGCATCAGTTTCTTGTAAATGAGGCCCTGCATTTAAATGAAAGTGAATTTTGAAGGATATTCTACATGGATGAGGAAAAATGTTTAATTACCATAACTGATCTGCATAAAGAGGGTAAACTGAAGGGTGTTTTAAATATAATAAACAAATGTGGGCCTGGAAAATGTTTAGCCCTCTTTACAAGTGTCCTTTAAATTTAACAGGCGGTAGCAGTCCCATCAAACATTATGGTCTGAGGGAACAGTGCAGATTTCTTTACTATAACAAAGAGATTTCGAATGCTGGAAATAACCAAAACCTCCACTTGAAAGTCATTGGAAAATTAGAAATTACAAAGGGAATTAGATATAAAGTTAGTTATTTACCTGCTATTTGCCCATTCCTAGTGAACCTCTGGGGTACAACTCATAAAGGGCTAGATTTTCCAGACCTGGATTTACTGACGTCCCTGGTAACAGATACCCTTTCGATGAGGAAATACATTTCCATTTTCTGAATGACTCGTAATGAGAAAATAAGTGGATGGACCTAGATAAAGATGAAATGAAAATAATAGTTGCTCATAGAATATGCACATATCGATACAGAAACGTAACTCAATTTATGATGAAGTTCTCAAAATATGCAGAAGCCTGAAAAGAGGAGTTAGAAGAAGGTGAAAGTAAATTGGGACAGAGCTATGTTGTTGGAGTGTAGCTTTTATAATCGAAATTAACATGAAATGCTTGCAAAATAACGTGTAATAAAGCTGCATAGAAAACGTGACAGACTAGTGTTAACCTACGCGTTTGAAATATGCCCACGGGGAGTGGCCACCAATGTATACGATGATTAATGAAATTGACTAATAATGAATTATTAATGTTCTAATGTATGATTCTGTTTTAGCATTAAGAGTTATATGTTAGGGTTTTGTTGAATTAATCATTAGGCCTTAGTTAACAAAGGTCTGGGCCTAGCTGCCTGGTCTCATATTAAATGTGTTTTTCTAACGTGCAATGTGCTGTCTTGCTGAAGGACATCAAACTGTACTTTTCCAGAAGCTAGAGGTGTGTGTGTAACCGTAGTAAATTCTTTCTCATGAGACCCGACTTGTTCAAGGACACATTCTTGCTAAATGCAACAGTGTAATTCGCAACAGGTACAAGGTCGCCCAAACTGGTAAAGACAATGGAGCTACTGACTGAAACGAGGAGTGTAACTTTTCCTACCTGACATTCTACCCATTGAAGACGTAAATCACAGGAGCCAATAAATTGCATGAGAAGTGATTTAAGTGAAAATTCTAGTAAGGTGATCAACGGACTATTGGATAGAGATAATGATGAACCTAATACTGACCAATTGGAAATTAGAGACTTGTCTGGCAAATTCAATTTAACGACGTGCCACAAGGAGAAATCAGCCATTGCGTGCCTTTATCCTGCCACTCATACTCAGCCATTTTTCGGGTCTCTTGCTCAGACATTAGAGGGACACTCTCAGTGTTGCTCTGATATTCTGATTTAGTCCTTGCTATTGATACTTTAAACCATCCTCACTTTGTCTTTCCCGATATTTACTTCTCCTTCTTATGAGGGAAGTATTCCTACTTACCCTATTCTGCCGAGACTTTGCTGCCCTATCCTGCTGATGGTGGTTCGACTGCTGTCCTGAGGACGAAGACTGATTCTGTATGCTGACCCATAACGGAGGGTAACTATATGATGATGAAATTGTAATTGTCTGTTTGCCTTTTCTTTCTAGGTACCAACTGCTCTTTTGATAGAGACCATAGTTAGATGTTTTCTAAATTTGTGTTATACATTTTTTTGCATGAAGCCCAACATGCTGATGCTAATCAGAGGTTAGATAAGGAGTCCACTAAACGAATGCACATAGACAAATGACTGAATCTTTGCTTTGGTGAATAACGTGCTAATGATACTCTGATAAAGTTGATTCATGTTGACACCGTGCTTTGTTCTAATGTTTATGATCTTTGCTTTGCTTAAGTCATATTCAAGTTGCCACATTGTGACATTGTTAATGTGTTTTCTGGTATTGAGACTAATAAACCTGCTAGTAGAGTGTAACCAATAGGGAATAAATATCTTAAATCTTACTAAATTTGCGTGGTTATTCATTGGAAGAAAGGTTATGTTGTGTTTAAATTCTTATTAGTGCAATTAACTAATTTGATTGATTTGTTATTGTGAATATTGATGAGGTTATTGATCTAGTGATTGAAATGCTGAATAGATATCTCGTCTTAAGGTGTCTCCAATCAGGGTCAAAAGGTTCATTGGCCTAAAACGAGTCCCCGTGTAAATAAAGTACCTCGGTCGGGACGCGTTATCAAATGCTGCTATAAGTATAGTACATATTGCCTCTCTGAGGCCTTGGCCAAATCAAATAATTTGTTTCCAACTGTATTGATGTCTACAAAAATGAAGACACTAAAACCACTTCATACAAATGTCAGTTATGAGTCCCAAATGTATAATTTTGTTCCCCCGTTTTCCCCCTTTTTCCACTTTGGATATTCGGTGGTTTCAGTTATAGAATGGATGTTGCCTAATGTACATTTACTGTGATTACATGTTCAACTATTTACATTTCCAAATTGCCTGTAAGCCAGGCAAGGAAGCTTTTCTGTGCTTAACCTGATTGTAGGTGTGCAGAGTACAGATATAAGGAGTAGAAATGAAGGATATTTTTCCAAACTACTAAAGCACACTATGTGGTTTTAATTCCATGTTTTATATGGGCTGAGGCTATAGTCCCACTATATAAAAATGTATTAAACCCTTAAGTTTCAAACAATGAAGACTAATTTTGCAGTGTATGGGTAAACTGGTCTGACAGGCCCTCTGGAGAATTACATTCGTTTCCCACTTTTAACCTGCTACCTATTTGGTAATATGAAGTATATTCTAAATGAGCTAAGTTAAAGTACACTCTACAAGACATGCATATTTCCTTTGGTGAATACATCTCCTTCCGAGCTTCTGGGAAGCGAGGCCTGCCTTCTACTACTTCATAGAATCGGCCACAGGGTAGCCAACATGAATTCCAGAGAGCTGCCAAGTAGGACAGTTTTTTTTAATGGACTTCTTTAGCACACTTACGATCATGAAGAGGTGTCTCTAGATACAGGTGTGCCTAGCACAATAGGATGCCTGAGCCATGTAAATAAGAGGAGGAGACTTGCACTGCGCTTGGGCTGAGTTATATTAGCTATGGGTGTATCACGCTGTATCATGGGTGAGAGTGTGAATTCTGCATTTCCAAGCCTCAGACCAGCTTGCCATGTTTTTAACGTTTCGGGGAGTGCATTCACAGAATCTTATTTCCTCATTAGCACTGTGCAGACATGACGTTTCATACAGTATCTGATATGAGAAGCTGGACATGTTAAATCATGATGGCTTTTTTATTCTAAAGTCTAACCCATCCACTTCCTGATTTACTTGGCATGCTCCGTCAGCCACATGACTGGCCTTGCAGTATACTTACAGTAACAGACAGTGCGTGCTCTGATAGGAGGCACTGTTCTGTCATTCACACTGTGGCCCGTATTTATACTTTTTTTGCGCCGCATTTGCGCATCTTTTTGACGCAAAAACGGCGCAAACTTACAAAATACAATTGTATTTTGCAAGTTTGCATTGCTTTTGCGTCAAAAAATGACGCAAATGAAGCGCTAAGAAAGTATAAATATGGGCCTGTGTGTGCTGCAGGGTCTGTTATTAGTTCCAATAGCTGATTAACCATTCTCTTACTGGAGAGCTGCAGGCCATAATTTTAGGGACTCCCTCTCTCTAATAGAGCACTGCATTAGTGTTCTCTCGGCAAAACAAACTGTGTATGCTTGAGGCCGGGGCATGGTCAGCGGTTCCATCAGAGATGTATATACGTATGCTATTTCTATAGTGCAAACCTAGCCAAAAGACAGCAGAGTGCTATACATAGTCAAAGACAAGCATTAAGTAAGTGAGTAATAAAAGAGGAAGCGGATGGTGTAGTGGTTAAGGCATTGCAATATAGCGTACTTTAAAGGGTTACATTTTCATCTCTTTCCTAAGTTAGAGCAGCATTGGGGCAGTCGTGATGAATACAGGGATATTGTTCCAGATCCTGTGTGTACAGATTAAAAAGGCCTGGTCTCTTGTTTTTTTTTTACACTTCTTAGTCTGTAGTGTGATGGTGACCCGGCCTGCAGGTGTGCCAAGAAGTACCAGGGAAATTGTAAGCTTGTCTGCAAGTTAGGCGGGAGTGCTGGTTTTGATGACCTTGTGAATGATGCAGTTGGTTTTGAAGATGGTTCGGACCAGCAAGGAGATCCAATGGAGTTCCATCAGAATGGGAGCGATGTGATCATATTTCTCAATACTTTAAATGAAATGTGCTATGGCATGTATGATGCTTTTAAGAGGTGCTAATGTGGAGTCTGGGAGGCCATATAGAGCACTACCACGATCAACATGCCAGGATACGGGGGCTTGGAGAAAAGTTCTCAGGTTGCATTCTGCTAAAAGTTGTTTGACTTTCTTTTGAAGGGAGAGCTGGTAACAGGCTGTCTTTCTGTTTTTGACAATGTGTTCCAAGAGAGTGAGGTTGGTGTCCATGTTGAATTGCATTCGATAAAAGTTGGACCTCAAAGCTGTGAAGGTTCACGTAATTGAGAAAGGTTTGTATTGTCTCTTGTTTCTTGTTTTCGGCACATATTAGGATTTCTGTCTGAGTGTGATGAGCTTCAGATAGGCACAAAGTATCCACATCTAGATGATGTGCAAGCAGGGTTAGAAGGGTTGGATGACTGAAATAGAGGAGACTTTGTAGTAGAGTTGCATCCCATTGCAATATTAGTAAATCCTGATGCGAACTATCTGTCAATAGAGCACCAAGCTGCTCCTTGGGAAGGTTGAGGATGACAGGAGGCAGTACAAAACCTTGCAGTACTCTGCAGGACACAGGGATCTTTTGTATTCTGAAAGTGCCCATCCTAACAAATTAGTGTTGGTTGGAAAGGTAGAAGAAGAACTAGTGAAGGACATTGCCAGTGAATCTCATTTGTGACTCCAGGTTGTCTTTGATGTTGGAATGGACAAATGACTCAAAGGCATGTGAGAGTTCCTGTAATATTGAGAAGCAGGGGGTCTTTTTCATCTGTGGCCATGAGGGCATCATCTACAATACGTAAGGTAGAGGTATCCGTGCTGCAGCATGATCTGACGCCAGACTGGTAGTTGTGTAGGAGGTGCGATCTTGGATTTGAAAATAGACTGCTTTGTCAATGATCTTGCTGATGAATAATGGGTAAGTGATTGGCTGAGATTTGGTGAGGTCATCGGGGTCTTGTGCAAGTTTCTTTAAGAAACAGCTGCTCTGGAGAAGTTACACAGCACATTCAGACCATTGGACCATTGGACTGACAGTGGGAAATAAATCAGGTTGCACCAGGATGTCCTAATGCCTCTGCTGTCCCTGCCTTTGGTGACTTAGTTGGATGCAGTTTGTAACATCGCCTGTGCAGAGCACTGCTAGCACAAAACTTGAAGCCTTTTTTGCTTGTGTGCTATTATCATATTACATAGGTATGGGTGAAGGCAGTGCTTTACTTGCATGGGGCCTTACACTCTTGAAAATGAGTAAAGACCCAGGTTACAGGCGCTAACAATCAAAGTACACAATATAGTTAGAGTTGTAATCTACCCATTTTTCGGCTGGTCTTGCAAAGACCACACCTTTGATGTTTTACGAGTCTTTAAAGGAAAGTTTTTCAATACTTTTAGGTCTGTAGCTAGATACTGGCCATTCTATCAGGGCCATCACAGCCTATTAAATCTACATCTCTTTCCGGTTTGAATAACCTGTCATTCTGAATAAAGGCCATCCTCTCGAAGGCTTCATCATATTTTACTGTGTAACAAATATCACAAATTTCTGCTCTATTTTTTACACATCATTGATCCAAATCTATGTGTTATTGCTACTCTGGTACATTTTAACTTTGAGACTGTGTGAATGATGGGAGGACTGCTGGCATTCTGTCTACCATTATGTATAAATATCATGCCTCTTTTTAGACATGAGACCCGTTGTTTTTTCCACTAACTGTTATCATTCTAAAGATGCTTGTTTAACATTATTGTTTGATTTTTTAAAAACATTTTTGTCTTTCATAAAGATTGAAACAGAAAATACCCTTTATAATAAATATATTTTCTATTATTTCTAGTCACCTTTTGTTCCTTGCAGTACTACAGTCTATAGAAGTGGCAGCACAAGAGTCTGTGCCATTTAATTGAAACCAAATGTGCTATGGGAGCACAAAATAGGTACACACACCCGTTGTGCTACCAACCACCTTTGGTAACCTGGCCACAAGTCAGCAAGTTACGTTTGAACCTCTTAAGCCTCTACTTCCTCCTTTGCACTTGTTGTGGGGCTCGGCAGTGTACAGAGGCATCTGCAGTCGTATTTATCAGAGAAGCACAGGATTTTCTGCCTACTGTGATTTAAACCCTTTAGAATGGGGAATACGTTTGTGGACACAGAATTATTGCCAAGGGCATTATTTGTTGATAAAGGCCCTGAACCAGAGCTATAGGATCAAGCCACAGACTGTAACAACTGCTATAGCCCAAAGCAGAAGGGCGGTAAGGATATTAGAGCATTCCATTCACAGAGCGTACAATTGTCTAAATTAAAATGGCAGAAACAGAAATACAAGCATTGGATTGTTGGAGCAGAAGGATTACTCTAGACATTATTACCCCAAAGCCACTTAGTTGTCTTGAATGGAGCTCCCAACATTCTAATGTTCTAATATGCATTAGAACATTGGAATGTTGGGACATTCATTGACCACAGTGGAATGCTCTGGGCTTCTAATGGCTAGTAGAAACCTGGAGTTCCAACATTCCAAAGTTTTTCTTCACAGCTGTTGCTGTGAACAAAGGTCTCATGGAGCCCAAAGGGATTTCAATCCCTTTGGACTCGTTGAGACCTTTGTTTTATTTATTAGAACATTCTTCCCTCTAGTGGTGGAATGTTCTAATAGCCTTATAGCCGTTCTATAGCTGGGCTATACTGGCATTAAAGTCCTGCTCTCTTGTTCAAGGACTTTGCCTTTGGCTTGGGCCTGTTAACGCGTCCCTTTATGATAAATTATTACACATTGGGACTCGTTTTTAGGCCAATGAATCTTTTGAGCCTGTTGAGAGACACCTTAGGACGAGATAGCTAATCAACATGTCAATTAATACATCAATAATGTCATCAATATTTATCACAATAATACATTTCACCTTAGTCAAAGACATTAATCAAACTCAAGACACCACCATGACCTTGCAGTCATGAATAACCACACCAGTTTAGTATGAATTTAGTGATATTTATTCCCTATTGGTTACAATACTGCTAGCAAATTTAGTAGTCTCAAAACCAAGAAACATAATAGCATAGTCACAATATGGCAACTCTGATAAGATTTCATCAAAGCAAGAATCACAAACATTAGAATATAGCACGGCGTGAACATAAACTATCATTAGCAGAGTATATCAGGGTATGGTTCAACAAAGCGTAGATTCAGTCATTTGTCCATTAGCGTCAGTTTTAGTGAACCCCTCACCTAACCTCTAATTAGCATTGGCATGTTGGGCTTCATGCAAAACAATTTCGTAACACCAATTTGGAAAACATCTAACTATGGCTCCTGTCAAAAGAAAAGCAGTTGGTACCTAGACAGGAGAAGCAAACAGACAATCACAATTTCATTGTCATATAGTTACCCTCCAAGTTTGGTCACACTCAGGTTCTATCTTCGCCTTCAGGACATCAGTTGATTCACCATCAGTCAGGAATACAGCTCATGGGAAAGGGGCACTTCCCTCATAAGGAGGTAAAGTGTAAATGAGTAATCTAAGGACAAGGATGGTTCCAAGTAAAATCAGCAAAGTCACTAGACAAAGTGACAAAGAGGGTCATTCTGACCCCCGCGGGCGGCGGGAGCCGCCCGCCTGGAGGGAGCCGCCAAAAGGCCGCTCCGCGGTCGAAAGACCGCGGAGGCCATTCTGGCTTTCCCGCTGGGCTGGCGGGCGACCGCCAAAAGGCCGCTCGCCAGCCCAGCAGGAAACCCCTCCCCACGAGGAAGCCGGCTCTGAATGGAGCCGGCGGAGTGGGTATGTGCGACTGGTGCAGTGGCAC
Source organism: Pleurodeles waltl (assembly GCF_031143425.1). Taxonomy (NCBI): domain Eukaryota; kingdom Metazoa; phylum Chordata; class Amphibia; order Caudata; family Salamandridae; genus Pleurodeles; species Pleurodeles waltl. Next base: position 126,775,242 of record NC_090448.1, read on the forward strand.
CCGTCGCGTATTTCAGTGTCTGCAAATCAGACACTGAAATACAAAGTGGGGCCCTCTTACAGGGGCCCCTGCAGTGCCCATGCCATTGGCATGGGCACTGCAGGGGCCCCCAGGGGCCCCACGACACCCCTCACCTCCATCCTGTTCCTGGCGGTCGGAGCCGCCAGGAACAGGATGGCGGCGAGGGGGTCGGAATCCCCCATGGCGGCGCAGCAAGCTGCGCCGCCATGGGGATTCCCAGGGCAGCGGAAAACCGGCGGGAGACCGCCGGTTTTCCTTGTCTGACCGCGGTCAAACCGCCGCGGTCAGAATGCCCTGCGGGGCACCGCCAGCCTGTTGGCGGTGCTCCCGCATCCCCGGCCCCGTCGGAATGACCCCCAAAGTCTCTGGATCATATCAAATCGCATCAGCATCTCCCTAATTAACTAACTCATTTCCGTGTGTCAAGGGGTTTTATCCCTTTTCATTGTACATTCCCCTAAAATCTAATTGGACAAGGGGTTGCACCCCACTATCTATAACCAATTAAAAACACATTAAGTCATCAAATTTGTCACCCCACAACAGTTCCCATGTATTTTATTGGTGCTTATGATTGACGTCTTTAGCGGGTGGTCTGTCCGGTATGATTTCATCGTCTTGTGGTCCTTTGCACATCTTCGGTCAGTGGCTCCATTGTCCGTAGCGGTTTAGGCAACCTGGTTAATCTACACTGTTGCATTTAGCTAAAACTTTTACTATAGGCAGGGTGAATTTCATGAGAATGGATCTACTACAGTTACATTCAGCTTCTAACTTTTGGAAAACAAGAGTTCATGTCCTTCAGCAAGTCGGCACACTGCACGTTAGAAAAATACATTTAATAGGAGAGTCAGGCAGCTAGGCCTCGACTCATGCTAACTAAGGCCTACTGCTTTATTAGCAAGAATCTAATACATTTAGCCTTTCAACATTAATGTAAAATCACATTTTTAATAAACATTTCACCATTATTAGTCAGTTTCATTAGTCCCCGTATATATTGGCGACCACTCCCCGTGGTCACATTTCAAGTGCACGTTTTAGCAAAACATATTAATACAGTTTCTATGCGGCATTAATATACATTAGTTCATAAACATTTCATGTTAATATTGATTATACAAGCTACGCTCTCTCAGGCCTTTACACTGGAGCAGGCCTTTAATGGCTAAGGTAGCCTGCTACAGCGGGCTATAAGGATATAGTAATCCACAAGGTATTCTCTTTTCTGAGGGCTTTAACATACATATTTACTACCTGCTCTGAGCAGGCTGTACATGTGAGTGGAAGCTACCACGTGGGGTGGAAAGGAAGGTGTACAGGTTGTTGGGAGGGTAAAGGATAGACTAGTTCTAGAAGGTGAAAGGCCTGAATACTCCCCCTTTTTGGGGTGAAGCAAGGGTTAAGGCTAGGCTACTCTAAAACCAAAGGTTCATGCAGCTTTACTAGCCCAAAATACTGCTAATGATATTATCTAATTAAAGAAGTTGAGTTAAAAATGTATAATTGTTAATGATGTGCCTAAATTTCAAAAAGGTGTTCACTGGAAAACCATGCCTTTCGAAAGCTGACATGTTTGGCAAAACAATTCTCAAAAACTGGAAAGATCTTGCCCACGTGACTGCTAATAAATGAATGAAAGAACTAGCCAAACTGGTGACTTTAGAAAGAGTGACATACACTGCAAGTCTTCATTTGTTCTCTCAAATCTGGTAAAAATACCCTAGCTCTCTTGACTAGCAGATTAAATATGCCTTACCATAGAGAACACAGCCTATTTATGTTTTGTAAATAGCTGAGTCGATATGTATGTATAGGTAATTAATATTTTATTGCTTAATTAATAAATATCATCACAATAAAAGACAGGAAATATATCCCTAAAGTCTATGTCAAAAAGATCTAAAAACAGTTTTCCATTGTGTGCACATTATTTTAAAAAAGTGAAGATTTTGTCAATAAGTAGGTTAGTAAATAGCAAACGTCACAGTTTAATTCACTCCTAAGATAACAGCAGGCAAGTATGTCCACGTCAATCACAACAAATATCTTATGTTGTGACCTGTGATTTAAAAACTGCCCTAAAGAGGGACTAAGGAATTAAGGTTTGGGCAGTCGTTTCTGGCAAGCATGCTAGCAGCATGACCCATAACTTTAACAATTCTATAAGTGAGCTGCAGGTGCAGACAGTTAAGGCTCTGAATCATATTGGTAATTCAATTAAATTAATGGACATTCAAATTTGAATTCTAGACTGATCACAAGTATTTGTAAATCATTAATTTGTTTCAATGGCGAAGTTGTACAATTGTACTAAAAATAAAAAAAATTAAAGAAGTAGATTTGTTGCATTATTTTTGTCCTTTATAGTGGATTGGGTTGTGAGCGTAGTCATCTGATACATCATAATTTAGTATGGACTGGGACCAGGAAGGGTTGAGCAGATGATTCACAGATACGTTTCTGCAAATAATAAATATTCAAAATAGAATTTCTATTCCCAATACTTGTCTCCATGTGCCCTCATTTAGGCTAAAAGGTTGTGAGCAAACGCTTCCACTTTCCCATTGAGTGGTGTCCCTAAATTACTGAAAATCGAAGCGGGTGCACACAAATATATCATTGTATAAAAGAGTAAGATCAATACAAAAACTAAACCTTTTTTGAAATGCTGATCATTTTTTAAGCTTCATTTTTGCAAACTGTAGCACCTTACGGTCATATAATATAGCTTTAAACCAAGATGTGCATAGCTTAAATATCAGGATCCCACCCTTAAACTGATTGAAGGAGGAAAGCAGACATTTTCTAATGGTGGAGAACCCAGAAATGTGCATGAAAGAACATTTCAAGCAACACAATCTCAAGGTCACTAAATTCATTTGTGAAAATATGTGGGTTTGTGATTAATCAAACTTTGAGTTGCTTTGGAAACTCAAGAATAGGAGCCAAAGGAGCAAGCCAATAAATGTGGAACACCTGCACTTTATTGCAAAATAATTTACCCTCTGGGCGCAATTTTAACTTGATCTTTGATTCTGTTCCAATTAAGTGAAAGACAAGGAAGGAAAGATGACACAAGTTGAATCATAGATCCAATAAGGGTACGGGGAGTTTACTGCACATCACTGTTCTAAAAAAAATGATACTGGAAGATAAAGAAGTCCATTGAGCAAATGGACGGAGGCGTATTGCTCTTTGTTTGATTACTACAAAAGAAGAATGGGACCACGAGTCAGGGTACAATTTGTTATTACAATGAGATATAAAATATAGCCAGACATAAATACCGAGACAATTTTCATTTTGAGAGGCATTTTGATACTATTTTCATTTTCACAGGCAAACTGCTAATGTAGAAAAATCAACCCCAATGTTTGCCAGGGCAAAATAAGAAATTCTTAAAAGTCAGCCAACAACGCAGTGACGGCTCCACCCCAATGTGATGATCTGTTTTATTTGTTATTGATCACCATTAGTGAACAGGGGGGCACATGCGAAACAGTATGAACCTGAAAGATTCTCAAATTGTGATTATCTTGAGATCGTCTGAACCGTGAGTGTTTTCCCTAGCACATAATTTGCCCAAAATGGTATGCTACAGAACTGTTCAGGTTTAACAGTGCTCCTGTTCGACCGCCATAGTATAATGGGCGGTAATTGCAGAATACACCTGTTCTTTATAATAATTGGTAGCTATATTTGCATCTGTCAATTTATAGTGAAAATGCTAGCTCAATGAGATATTTCCAGAGCTAAATAGTTTTCATACATCTACTTGTTTTCTTTTCATACGTTATCTCATTTTTAGAAGACATCCAATTGAGTTTGAAACATGTTCCTTTGGAAACTTAAGTTTTTAGTCTTTGGGAATTCATGTTTTTCATTGTTTTCACTTGATAACATTTTTTAAGAAGTAATGCGATACATTCCTTCAATGAAAGATCTATGACGTGATTTCGAAAGGATGATCAATTCACAGTATATTGAATTCATCGGATTGTATTACAATCACTTCATGGTACCTCTCTCAGAAATAGTATTTTCGTCATTGACTTGTCCTATTAATAACACATGGGCTTTCTTCCTCTTATCCTCTCAGAGAGACTCCTTTCATGGTCGTGTACACAAAAGCCTTTCATCGTTTCAGTACTGGATGGTTATCCAATGTCTAATACTGAACATGGTCAAAGCAGAAAAAATCCTTGCCTTTTCCTAAAACACACAGAGCCATTCTGTAATGTAGCCTGACTCAAGTTTCTAATTCCTTTTAAATGCAGCATCAAAATTAACTTTCAATTTTGGCATGCTGTGTATATCGCCATGAAATCTACCAAACTATCTACCAACACACCTAGTAACAACTACATGCTCAATAGCCATACAATTAATCTGCACCCACCTTTCATTCAGCCAAAACCACAAACGACAATATAATCCTAAGCACGCCAGGCAACTCCATGTCCTGCTTCATATGCCTCCTTAACTAGCCCAATCAACCTCTCAAGAGGTTACTACATTTAACCAATGTGACACATTTTAATACTGTCTGATCATTCTACACCAGTTTTTATGCATTCACAGATTATGCTTTCAGTGAAACATATTAGCATTCAAATGCACAAACCAAGCCCTGATATTGTTAGAAGACATTATTGTGTTCAAAGCCGATATTCTTTTACAGAAATATCTATTAAAACTTTGCACATTGTATTTGCTGAAGCAACTCAGGTTACCAGGATAAGATGTGCTTAGCCTGCATCTAAGTTAGAATGACACTGTTATGAAGAAAGCTGTTATGAAAAAGCCACATTAAACAGTCCACAATAAAGAAAATAACAATTGAGAGTAGGCGAGGTGGGAAACTTTCACAACAAGGTCACGTTGAAGCCTTTAGTTTGACGCAAAAAAACGAGTGGAACAAACTTGGATATTTTGCCTGCTGATGACAAATGCTTTCTAGGGAAGTTTCAGCCCCATGTCTCGGTTCTCTAGATATGGAAAATGACTAAATTCCAATTAGTTTTCAATGGTGAAAAAAGAGGACCCTTTGCCACCCCAGAAGCATCCCTGCAGCTGCAGGAAACTTGTCCCTTTTAGCGCTCCACATGGGAATGAGGTGTGCAGTGTTGGAACTCTAAGTGTGAATAATATTAGCTCTGAACAGGCCCATTTTGAGACTGCTACTTCATAGGAGATGTGAAAGCTGGTCTTTTTGTTTCCAGTTTTCTCTGTCCCCTCCCCGATGGCTTCTCCCTGCCACATGGCCTCTGCTAAAGTCATTCTTTCCTTCCTGCTGTCAGGGGCCAAGCCATTCCAGGAGAAGGGTTCTAAACAGTTGACCAGAGGTCTATATTCAGTCTTCAGAGCAGGTTACCTTCAGGCACCAAACTTTTAAAAAGATACTTTTCCACTGACGCAATTAAAATCCTACTTGTACAATTAAATTAGATTTTTTTTAACTAAGGGCCTGATTACAAGTGTAGCGGTCCTCGAACCGCCACACCCTCAGTGGCTGTCAGACGGCGCGGTTGTGCTGGTCACAGTCTGACTGCCACATTACGAGGTTGGCGAGCAGCCCCACCAACCTACCGCCATCTCCGCCAGGATCTTTGATCCCGACGGGCTGACGGTGGTGAAGGTCGGAATCAAACAGTACGTCACTAAAGTCAGCATCGTTGACTGTGGTTTCACCGTGATGAAAAGGTTGGAGGAGAACAGGTGCAGGGGGCCTCCTTTAATGCCCATGCACTTGGCTGGGCAGTGCAGGGGTCCACCTGCTCAGCACTCTCGCAATGCTCACTGTCTGCTGTGCAAACAGTGAGCATTACGAGGGTGCTGGTGCACCCTGCGGGCGGCAGCATCGTCACCAGTTCGATTACGACCCGGCGACAGTGCTGCCTCCACTTTCGCATTAGGCTGACCCGTCAGCCCAGTGGGAAAGTCATGATGAGAATGGCGGGGATGTAGCCAGTATGGTGGCAGCTTCCCTGTCAAATGTTCAGCAGACAGGTTGCAAAATCAGGCCTAAGTGACTATTATAATTGATTGATCACTCTTTATTTTCCGAGGAAATTGATTTTATTTATAAATAGGATACGGCGGCACAAAGTCACATACTTTTCCCTAAACATAATACCCATAGTTCATGCACCCACTATGGATATTGTACTTAGTTCATGAAATGTTAGTTTGTGAATGGAAATTGGGACTTTGCAATGTTTTGGATCACAGTTTTCCGATTTATATTATTATTTTACATCAAAATGTTTCTTCGTGCACCTTTTTTCTGCTTCTGTCTACTGCCTTGTCTGTCATATGGAGAATGTATGCAAGGTATGTATACTTGACATTCCCTAGGGGAAAAATGCACGCTATAGAAATAACATGACAGGCACCATTGCAGAAAATGTGTTTTTCAGCAACAGGAAAGGACAGAAATATCCAATGAAATACAAAACTTGCCAGTGAAAAAACGTTACAAGTTCTACAGAAGTGTCGCCTGACCTAATTGAGCATAACATGTGGAAGAAATAATCAGTAAGAGGATGGATGCACTATAAAATGTTGCAGCTACACAGAGTTGGCAAATGAGGGTAACTCTGTAAACTATGGGGAAACTCACCTGCCAGGTTGTAACTGAGATTACGCTTGGTAATAAAACCATACAAGAAGCCCTACACTAGGCCTGTTCATGGGCAATTTAGATGTTCTTGTACTGTGCCAACAGTTATTTGTACATTTTCACTGTGAGGCATACTTTTCCTTCAAATCTAGTACCAAGCGCAAAGCCTTGCAGGCTTACAAGACACATTGTAAAGAAAAGTTAGCTGGTACACAAAGGTAAGTTCTTCTGCACTTGTCTTTGCTATGTAACACTGATGTTTTTTAAACTTCAGAGAGAGGACAATGTGTGATGACGTATTGAGTGCCTAAACTCATCAATGACTGAATAGGCACTTTCATGTTAGTTTTGCCAATGTTTGCATTTATGGGCTTTCCAGTATTGCACAGACTATACCAGCTAGACACAGAAGCCCCGTCCTGATTCTGTTTCACGGAGTGATCAGCAGACGGAGAGGAGCACAGAATTCTGCTTCACACTGCTATTGAAATTAAATCTAATACAAGTGAATAAAGTGTTGAATTACTACCCGAAGCTTGGGTTAATTCAGAATCTTCCCTGTGTTTAAACACACTGAATGATTTGCAGAATATTGGATAAGGTCATTCAGGCTTCAGTCTTAGTAACAGAGACTGTATCTGATGAGTTATTTGTTTTTTTTTTCATTTGTGATAAACCGATTATAATTGCTGCCATTCTTGGTCATAATTACCACTATTACTCAAAGATATTTACACAAATTGTCTAAAACTACTCAAATCTTTGGTAAAAGCCATTACATACTTACAGTAAAAAGTTCACAATTGTTTTTACATTGAATTCTCACTTATAGATTAATTTCATTCTAGTTAATTACAATTATCATGGTTACCACATTACCAGGTCTTGGGGAAGGCATTTCATGGTTCTGCATCCAAAACACATTCGCCTTCACATCATCAGGTGTTGATTGCCCTGTAAAATGATGGTTGTATTATCCTTAAACAAAGCTTATTAGAATGATGTTATTATTACGTGCGTTCAGATAACAGAGGAGCATGTACGAAGATAAAACTGCACATCCATCATCCCTTTTACAAATAAGGACTTTCATTTTTGCAGTGCAAAATGTGCACGCTCATCAAGTTTTATACAACAAATATGATTTTTCTAATGCGAGTTTTCTTGCATTTTCTACAGTGATTTATAAGCACATGTGGTTTATGTTTTTATTTTTCGAAGAAAAGAAAACAACAGATTCTGCGATTTGGACTAATGATGAAGTCATAACGGGGGCTTTAGGGAAGAGATTATACTTCTGGCCAGTCTGAAAACTATAGCCACCCAAGGCTAACCGTGTACACTGTGTATAGCAAAGTTTTGTGGGAGAAGCAGCAATAGGTAGAGTGGAAGACTGTCTATTGGACAGTGTTGGAAGTAGCCCTTTCTGCAGGGGCATACCTAGGCGTTTTGCTTTCCTCCTCCCCTTTTTGCTAACTTCGTTTTGTTGGCTTTAGGATTCTGGGCACTTTACCACTGCTAAACAGTAAGTTCAAGTGCTCTCTCGTTAAAACGGGGTACCATTGGCATATTTAATTTACTTAAAAGGCTCTAAAATGCACTGCACGTGCCAACGGCTTGGAAATATAGGGGCATATTTATACTCTGTTTGCACCGAATTTGCGTAATTTATTTTACTCTAATTCGGTGCAAAACAAACTTCATATTTATATTTTGGCGCTAGGCCCGTCTAGTGCCAAATTTATGGAGTTAAAGTCATTTTTTGGAAGTGGAAACCTACCTTGCCTTAATGAGATGCAAGGTAGACGTTCCCGTGCAAAAAATGACTCTATGGCCTTAACGCCATGTTCATACTCTCATGCAGAAATGGTGCACAGGAGGGAGGAGGGGTAAAAAAATGGTGCAAAGCTTGCTTTGCCCCATTTCTTAACCCCTGGGTCAGGAAAGGCATTAGGGGACCTGTTTGCCTAATTCCATGGTGGAACATCATGGAATAAGCCCAAAGGTGCCCTTTCCAGGCCCAAGGAACACCCTCCCCACACCAGGTGGACTGCTGAGGATGGGGAACGCCATCCCAGGTAAGTACAGGTAAGTATAGCATTTTATTTTTTGAAGTGCCATAGGGGGCCCTGAAATGCCCCATACATGGCACTGGGTGCAATAGCCCTGTGGGGCCCTGTGCTGGCCATTGGGGTGATGGGCATGACTCCTGTCTTTCCTAAGACAGGAGTCATGTGGTATGGATGGTTTTGCTTCAGAAAATGACTCTAGGCAGGTTAGATTATTTTTTCTTTACTTCAACATGCCTAACGTCATTTGTTTTGGTGCAAAACCCCTCTTCTTCCATAGCGCCAGCCCCAGCAGACTAATGTAATTTTTTTTACACCAGCCCACCCTTTGCACCGGCGTGCACCATTACATAAATATGGTGCCTGGCTGGTGCACAGAAATGGTGCAAGCCGGTGCTAAACTTTTTGGTGCAAAACTGCATGAGTGCAGTTTTGCACCAAAGACTATAAATCGGTGCCTAAATGCTGCTAGTGGGGCCGCAGCAGTGATTGTGCCACCTACTTAAGTAGTCCTTTAATCATCTCTCAGGCCTACCATTGCAGAGCTGTGTGTGCAGTTTTGAACTGCCATATCTACCTGGCCAAATAAACCTTTGAACAGGCACAAACTGTATTTTTTAATACATATAAGCCACCCCTAGACTAGGCCCTAGACAGCCCCAAGAGCAGGGTGGAGTGTATTTAAAAAGCTGGACATTTAAATTTAGGTTTTATATGTCCTAGTGGGGAAAATCTCTTGGAATGACTTTATTACATCTTATAAGTGTAATTCAATATCTGGAAGAGATAGACTTTTCATGTTTGGTGTCTCTGGAATCACAATTGTTTTGACAAACATTTTATTGATTTTTAACCAAGGTTGGTTGATACCATTAATACTAGCATAATATGCATTCTTAAGCATTATAAGACTACACAGTGATATTGTGGTCATAGTCATTGTGTAGGTGGAACTGAAATACTTGTGAAGTCCATGTCTGTATTACCCCTTTTCCTTACTCCCCCTCCCAGCCCCTCCTTTCCCTGTCGACTTCCTATGCCTTTGATATTACAATGGGGTGACTGGGCAGGGTTCCAGGTCAATGCCTTTAGCCTCCTCCCCACACTTCCAAATCTTATAAGGATTTTTTGAGGCAACCTCTTACTTTGTATATGGGGCGTTCCATTCCCATGCAGAAAACCATGCCTCTGACCCAGGCCTCAAATGATGGGGTTACAATATCCTTCCAAGCCCTTGTTATATCTCTTTTGGCTACTAATAGGCCCAGCCATAAGAGTGCTCTCAAAGAGTATGTGCCCCCTACCTCATCCATCACATAAAGTAGCACCAGTCTGGGGTGCCTCAGTATTCCCAAACCCAACACTTTCTCCACGTCCCCAAGACTTCTTCCCAAAAGGGGGATAAGACAGAGCAGTACCAGAATGTATGTGATAGGTTTCCCTGGGGTGCTCCCACACCTCAAGCACTCTCAATCCAATATCAATCCCAGGCGGCAGAGCTCTGCCCTAGTGTAATGCACCTGGTGGAACAGTTTCAGCTGTATGTGTCTAAACTGTAATGCTAGAACTGCCCCTCTAGGAGCATCCTAAGCCTCCCTCCAATCATCATCCTCAAGCTCTCATAGCTCCTTTTTCTACACCCTGCGCACCATCACCATGTGATCCAGTATATTCCTAAGCAGCATCTTATATGTCTGGAATAGCTTATGTTCTTTCATGTTTGTGACAAGAAGTGTAGCCACCAATCAGGAGAACTCTGTTATCTCAGTTGTGGCCAGGAGTGTCGGCAGCAGCGCATGTTGGAGCTGCAGGTATCTGAACAACTGTGAGCAGTATAAAGCGATTTCCTGCTGTAGTTCCATGAAGGACTTCAGAGCACCCTCTTGAAGAACAACTGCCAAAGTTCAGATATGAATATTATCCAATGCCACAAAGCCACACAAGGCTACGATCTTTAGAATGTATGTGCCTCGCCATAGTGGTGTCTCTAATGTTAGCCTGCTGGTCCAGCCAGTAGCTTTCTTGGCCACCACCTAAGCCCCCAGCACCACCCTAGTGGCTGGTGGAAGTGACTCAGACAAATCACTCGCATATAATATGTGCAGGAGACCCTGTGTACCCATAAACCTCCCTTCTAAGGAATAAGCTAGGTCCCCGAACCACCAATCGTTCATTGTTCAAGGTGTGGCTATTCCTCCTGGTCTGCAATATTTTTCCAGTAAGATGTATGGTTTCCCATCCCCCCCAAGCATTGTTTGAAGTTATGCATTAACTTTCACAGAGAAGGATGGGTCAAACAGAAAGGGGTGAATTTGCAACTGATATAAAAGCTGTGGCAGTGCAAGCATCTTGAAGATGGCCGAGTGCCCTAGGAAAGATAACAGAAGCACACTCCAGAACTTAAAACCCTTTGACAACCGCTCCATCTGTGACACCAGGTTACTCTCAAAGGAACTCTTTGCATGCCCAGTATTTACCCCCCCCCAGGACCGGAGTCCTGAGGATTGAATCAGTATTCCCTGTGCCCATGGCATATCCGTCAGGCATTGTGCTGTAGCCTAAACAACTGATTTACGTAGGTTAATCCGAAGACCCGATTACATTCCAAATATTTGTCAAATACTTCTAGCTTCTATATCGCCCTAAGCCCTGAAGCTTCCCAAATGCAAAAGGAGGGCATCCAGGTAAAAAGAGATTTGGTCATTCAATGCGTTGTCTCCGTAAATCCTCTATACAGAACATTTATTTGTACCCAGGGTGCCATTGGTTCAATCACTACTGCAAATAATAAGGGGGCAAAAATCACCCCTGGCGGGTACTTCTCATCACTGGGAACCATTCGGACCCTGACTCAGAGGTTAGTATACAGAAAACAAACACAGTTGATGAATCTAGGGCCACAGTCCACACGTGCAACAAGAGTGAACATATAAGCCCAATCAACCAACTCAAAAGCTTTCTGAAAGTCTACTAACATTAGGGCTCTATGTTCCTCCACTGACTTGCTTAAGGCAATCACATTATGTACCCATTTCCGATTAAGGCCCTCATTATGATCATGGCGGTGTGGGCCGCCATGCCGGCGGTGGCGGGAAATCTCGCCATCCGGCATGGTGGCTCCCACTACCACATAATGATGACAGAGGCCCTTCTCCACCGCCAGGCTGCCTCCAACAGGCAGCCGGGCGGTGGATGGCATCATTATCCGACAGGGCAGCGCTGCTGCCCCTCGGATAATGATCAGATTTTCACCAGCCTTCCCAGCAGGGAAAGGCTTGCAGAAGGGGTGCTCTGGGGCCTCCTTGGGGGCCCCTGCACTCCCCATGCACTTGGCATTGGCAGTGCAGGGGCCCCTGTGCAGTGCCCCATCGCGCAGGTCACTGCCCGATTTACGGGCAGTGATCTGTGCGACTGGTGCAGCTGCACCCGCCGCACAGAGTCATTAACGGTGGCTCCATGAGCCGCCGGCAATGTCCCGTCCAGGCATTCTGCTGGGCCGGCGGGTGGAAACAATGTTTACGCCCGCCGGCCCAGCAGAATGTTTGTAATACAGCCGGCGGAGTCCCAGGGGGGCTGGCGGTCGATAGAAAGACCGCCAGCCTGAACACGGCGGTGAAAATCGGCGTGTTCATAATGAGGGCCTATGTCTTGTGGCCCTCCGTAGCATAAACACTGACTGGTCAAGATAGGCTAGCTGTTCAATGACTTTCCCCCAACCAGTTAGCCAGAATTTTGGCCTACACCTCTACTTTGGTATTTAAGAGTGAAATGGGCCAGAATTTGTGCACCTTGTACCCTCCATGATGGGTTTTGGAGGACCACAATATCTGCCGTCCTAAGGACAAAGGGTAGTTCACCCATCTCTAGTGCTTCCAGGAACATTCCTAACATTGCCTGGCCTGTCTGTGGCAACACTACGGCCCATATTTATGCTTTTTGACGCAAAACTGATCTAACGCAGTTTTGAGTCAAAAAGTTTAGCTCTGGCTTCCGTCATTTAACAATGCCAGCTGGGTGACGTATTTACTGAATGGCGACAGCCGGTGCTAAACTTGGGCTAATGTCTTAGAAGAAGACGCTAGCCGGGTGGGGGTGGCGGTAGGGAAAGAGGGGGATGTGTGTCAGAAAATGACACTAGCCTGGTTAGAGGCAAAAAAAAGCCTCTAACCAGACTAGCGCCATTTCCTGGTGCACAGCCACCAAAAACTTGACTCCTGTCTTAGGAAAGACAGGAGTCATGCCCACCATCCCATTTGCCAGCACAAGGGACAAGTGTCCCCTGGGCATGGCCATTGCACCCTGTGGCAAAAAAACCCAAAAAAAAACGTACCTGGACTTACCCGGGATGGGGTCCCTCATCCTTCAGTGTCCCTTTGGTGGGAGTGTTTCTGGGGCTTTGGGTGGGCACCTGTGGGACCACTCAATGGTGTTTGGCCATGGAAATGGGTCCACAGGTCTGCTAACACCTGGTCTGACCCAGGTATTCAATATTAGTGCTAAGCAGGCTTAGCGTAATTATTTAGGCCCACCTCCCACCCGTACCTCATTTTCCCGGGGCTATAAATATGGCGCTACAGGCTTAGAGTCATTTTTTGGATGGGAACACCTACCATGCATCTAATTGACACACAGTGGGTTCACACATCCAATAAATGACCCTAAATCCAATATTTTGATGATAGCTGGATCTAGAGTCAAAATATAAATATGGAGTTAAGTTTGCACCGTTTTTGCGTAAAACAAAAGTGGCCCACAAACGGCGCAAACAGAGTATAAATATGCCCCTTAGTGTCTATATTCAGATGGGAACCCATTAGGTCCAGTTGCCTTTACCGGTTGCAACTGTGCCAAGGCCGCTCTTAGCTCCTTGCTAGTTATTTTGGCTTCCTAAATTTTGCTGCCTTCTTGGGACAGAGTCAACATCGGCAGATCCTGCACAAACTCATGGAAATCATCTTCCGGGCTCAACGGGTCCGCCTAATACAAGTTCCTATAATAGTCTGCAAACCTCTAAGTTATTGATACACTCCCCACCACTCGCAAACCATTCTGTGTTAGTAGATACGCCAGTGGGGCCGTTACCAATCTAGGAGTACAAAGCCAGTGTAAGGTCTTGCTAGCCTTACCCCCCCACAGATATATTCTTCTATGAGTGGCTGTTCATGCCTATCCCGCCTCCTGAATGAGCTCCTGTTGGAGCAAAGTCTGCATGTACATTGAGTCTCTCAGGAGCTCCTCTTGCCCTGAGCTACCAACCCAGTGTCCCAAATCTAAAATGCATTCTTCCAGGGCTCTGACCTTTCTGCCTACCCTTTTCCATATGATTCTTAATATAACTAAAGATGTGTCCCCTCAGTGTTGCTTTCTGGACCGCCCACAATACACCTGTCAATAGTACGGAGCCTTGATTTTTGACAAAAATTGTTGGGTCTGGTGCTGACACATATCTCTGAAGCCATCTTGCTGAAGGTCCCATCTTTCCAACCTCCAGCTTGTCCAGTGCCCCCTCTTTTCTCCAGCCAAAATCATCTCCACAGAGGAGTGGTCAGACAGACCCCTGTCACATTCCCAACCTGGCAGGAAAAAATAGTCCAGCCTGGAAAGGAATTGATGGGCCCCAGAACAAAAGGTATATCCTTATTCTGTTGGGTGATGCGCCCTCCATACATAAACCAAGTGAAGGCTGCACGTAAAGGTCAAAAGAGCTGTGGGTCCTCTCCTCCGCTTGCCCTTGTCATAGAGTGTCCAAACCTACAGCGCAGATTAAGGTCCCCTCCCAGAATTCTAGTGGCTTCTGGCAATTCCCTCACCAATTCTCCAATGGTAGCTTAAAAGCCTGTTGTGAGCAGCGGTGGGGCATAGGCGCATATTAAGGACAAAGGGAGACCACACAGAGCCCCTGTTATCACCTTCATATCTGCCTCACTCTTCCTTGGAGATCACCGGTGGAGTACGCTTCCTAATCAATATAGAGGTGCCACTGGGACCTCTGTGAAAACCCGAGAAATAAACTTGAGAAACAACGTTTCTAGTCAGGAAGGAGGACCTATTACCCAGCAGATAGACTTCTTGTGGAAGGACTGTATCCACTTCCATCCACCTAGCCACCCTGAGGACTGCCCCTCTTTTGATCTTATCCAATATTCTGTTCACAGTCCATGACACTATTTTAAAATTAGCTGGGCCTATAGAGGAAGTATCTGCAGTGTCTAAGAGGGGAGGGTCCACCATACAAACTGTACTTCAGAGTAATATGTCCACCACCTATTCATGTGTGCATTGCATCTGTAGTGTCCCCCCCCATACTTCGTCAACTTGAAGTACCAGTTGTGGTAAATCTAGGAACCTAGCCAACAGGGCTAACTTGTTATAATCATCACCCCCTGCACCTATCCCCCTCCCCAATAAAAACCAACCCCAAAATAAGGGAGAACATAGCATTCAGTTCTTTTTGACATCTAATTCCCCTGCAGATAAAGCAATAGCAAAAGGGGTGAATTGCTTCCCATTTATTCAGTTTGTCGGTCCGGCATGGGTCAATGGCTCCCTCCGCTGCCCGCCCCATTGTCTAGGGATCCAGACCCAGCCAGGGATGTAGCCATATCTTTCTTTCTGATGTAGGGCCTGGACTCCATCGATCATGCCCTTTTGTCTCTCTGTCTTGTCTGCCTGCATAGGGCTATATACCATTCCCGCTGTGCACCTCCTCCCTCCCACTTTCTCCCTGTGTGTTTCTCTTTTCAGAAGGTGGAGGAGAGCGTCAGAGTGATCTTGCCTCAATCCAGTTCTGGGCCTCCTCCGGAGAGACAAAAAAGTAGGAATTACTACGGAAATTGACCTTCAAGCTGGCAGAAAATAAGAGCATGTAAGTGAGGTCCATGGGCTTGAGCTTCTTCTTAACCTCTTGAAAGGCATGCCGCTGGTATTCCACTTTCAGAGTGCAGTCTGGACAATGGAATGAATTGGTTCATCACCCAGTCGACCTTCCGTGGTGCTTTCAATATCGCGTCTCTGTCAGCATAGGTGAGCACACGCACAATAAATGGTCTAAGTGGGGCCCCTACTGGTGGTTTTGCAATTAGGGCCATGTGTGCACATTCAATTAAAAACACGTCAAAACATCATCTTAAGGAACCCAACTTGCCAGCCATTCCCACGTGAACTTGGTGGGTGGAGAGCCCTCTGCACATTCTGGGATGCCCACCACTCATAAGTTGTTCCGCTTTGACCTCCTTTCCTCATCCTCAGCCTTGGCCTCTAGCTGTTTCACCAGCTGCTGTCAACAGGTGCTCCCCGTGATCCTTGACAGTATCTTCTGTTTCAGAGAGCTAGCTTTCCACTTTGGTAACTCTATGGGTGGTATTGCAAAGATCTTAGTGGATTAATGCCAAGTCGACTTTCTATTACCCCATCTTGCACTTCATGGTGACCTTGAGATCATGGATAGCTTAAAGTATGGATGATGTCTGGACGTTTTCCTCCACCACAGCTGCCCAGCATGTCACACCTGCCTCTCCTGCAGGTGCAGTTTGTTTGGCATACTTATCTCTATTCTGCTGGGCAGCAGCGGTGTAGGCTTATCTCACACCATGTCAGATCTCAGTGAGGGGATCGATGATCAGCACTTGGACCCACAGCAACCATGTGCTCTCCACCAGACCTCCAGCGGCTTCCTGGGCCAATAAGTTACAGAGTGCATTAACAACAGGATCCAGAATATCTACAATATATTGTCGGAGTGCAAATGAGAAAAACTTAGCAGGGTGAAGCACACGTCTGTCAGTGTTCCCCTGCTTCCCTCCAAATGCCCATGGGGCCCGTCTCCAAAACGGTGGAGTGGGGGGTGCCAGCTGACCTCAACCAGGGTCAGTCCCCAGGGAGGCACCTTATGTCACTATCCAAATCTTCGAAGGGTGTATTAATCATTCTCCTCTGTTTCTATCTTCTGTGTCCTGGCTGGAGTGATCCCCCACCTTTTGTTCCCCATCTCCTCAGTGATCCAGGGACTCTAGGACAGTGTCTATGGGAAAACGGGTCAGAAGGAGGAATCCCCTGCCAGCAAGGTTATGGGGGCTCCCTATGGCTCTGTAACTCTGTGGACCACCATCACTACCAATCTGCTTTTCCCCTGTGCTGCTCAGCAGTCATTCAGCAGCACAAGGCGTGCCTCAGCACTCTCCCTTCAGTACAGTGCCACAGGCCTCGCCGTCATCGGGCCAAGCAAAGCACTAGTCCTGCCAGCCTCCCTTCCTTCACCATGCGATCTTGTCGATGTGCCGACCAGATTTAGTTTTTCCCCCGGCGGGGCACCGAACAGCACTTGAGGCCCCCTGATGCGGTGACTTGGCTTAGGCAACTTGACTTCTACTCCTGGGGCCAGCTGCATCTCAGCCTTTCTTCTGGGCATACCCTGCCCACTGGGGGAGACAAATGCAAAAACAACAGATGATGGATTAAACCAGATCTTTGTGACTGTGGGTGAATTTTTGCATTGATCATCATTCCGTCCATCATCTGTTCTTTTTGCATTTGTCTCCCCAGGTGGGAAGGGTATGCCCAAATGTGGGTCCCGTGGCCACTGCGCCACTGGATTCAAGCTAGCCTAGCTGATGAAGAGTGATATCCTGAAACCGGTCCTAGGATGCTTGTTTCAGGTCCCTGGAGGACCTGGCATGGCAGTTTGGGATGACTGCTCCCATGAGGAACAGAGTCAAGACTGATTTGCATTTGGCTGGGTCCAAACTGGGGTGGCATAGTGAGCAAAAAAGCAATGGATTAAACCCAGATCTTTGTGACTGGCGGTGAATGTTTGCATTGTTCAGCATTCCGTCCATCATCTGTTCTTTTTATTTTAAGAAAGTTGGCATGTTCTTGCCTTAGTCATTTGATGCCTGCTGCTTGTCTCTGATCACACGTCTGTAACCCAGTGAGCCTAGGTGTGACTTGATGGGTCATCCTGGGCAGGATGGGAGGGAGGTGCTAGACACAGCCTCACGTACACCTGAATAGGCAATGTCCTGTCCACACACAAAGGGCTACATCTCCCCCTGTAGTGAGCCTGGAGCCACGGCAGGAAGGGTAGGACATTTGTGTACTTCAAAGGCATGTCTTTGAAATTACATCCACATCAAAGGCACCACTGGGTATAAGAACTGGACTTCAGACACCACCACGTCAGTATACTTCTGGATGTGTGGATACTCTGCCAGGAAGAAGGTGCCGTGAGACCTTCTTGAGCCCACTCTGGTTCCCCATCTCAGCTTAGTTTTATATTTTATGTTTTACATATTTTAGGCTGACATACTTTATGCTTGCACAATATTATTCTGAGAAAATGTTCTACATGTTGCTTGTTTTCAGAAAGTCTTTCTTGCTATGTTATTTGTACACTCTCCTCAAGGCTAGGAACATAAATCAAGATATCCTAACGCTTGCGTTGCCTGTTCAGAGCCAGCTTCTAACATCAAGACATATCATTGCATCAGAACTGTGCCTCTAGCACAGTGTGGTTTTAATTCTATAAATGGTGCACTGCCTTACAGGTGTCAGAGGAGCACTCTGGCCATTACTGTCCTTGAACGAATTCTGTGTTCTACATGCATCTCTGCTGACACTAATCTTCCATCTTGCAGAGAATGATTGTCATCTTCACGCTAGACCGGCTCCTTGGCTCAGATCTCCAGGTATGAGGGTCTCAGGCTACCCTAGTTTAGGCAGAGGGTATACCTGCTATAATCTCATAGTGTAGGACGCTATTGGTAGAAAGATATAAATTTAAGATTACCATTGTTGGACTGTGTGAATTGCTTTCACCATGTTAGCAATGCTGGTTTCAATGCTTTGTTTCATCTGCCTAATAATCACAGCTCCATGTCTCTAGGGAAGAATACAAATGTTTCAATAAATGTTTGAATACCTTTATTTATCTTTCTTGTGTTATCCTGCCCATGCATGTGTAAACAACAAAAGGGTAAGATCTGTTTCTGTGACTTTCTTGGAACTCAGGGTGTCATGTTTGAGGTTGCTGAAATCATCCTAGGAGTTATCCTCGGAAGGTTGGGGGTTCAGGTTAGGTACTATGAGCTAGGTAGGAATTGGATTGAAAGTTTCTGATGGTGTAGACAGACTCAGTCCTCTCCTTCTGAAACTCTGTTGCTCTAATACGCAGTCCTACCTTTCTAGTGGGAACAGTATAACAAAGGATTGCTGTGCTGCTGATGGCCTGGCTTTCTGCTGGACTGCTGTTTGTTGGACTCCTGCTTTGCTGTACTGACATACGCCTGGGAGTGAGAAGGACTGGACCTGGATCTCTTCAACCCAGAATCCAGAGTGACTCCAAGGGCTGCTTGGATGGCTTTCTGATCTGAAGTCTAAGGGACGTAACAGACTTCCAACACCCCTGCTCCTCCACCTGGACTCTACTTTTTGTGAGTCTGTTCTGCCAAGTGGTGCCAAGTGGTGCCACCCCAGTCCCGCACCCTTGGAAGTGGGCCTAAAGTGTTTGCTCCAGGAAAACCGACACATCCTCTGTTGTGAGGTAGAATTGATGCATCACCAATTGTGCGTGGAGAAAATCAACTCATCACCTCTGCTGCGTGGGTCAAAACCAGCACAACCACAATAGCATCACCACTGTACATTGCATCTCGAAACCAGCCCATCACATTTGGAACCAAAACTGCAGTGTTTTTCTTGGCACAAGGTCCTCGCGTCCCCGTCGACAGCAGCTTCAACACTGCCACCGAAACTCCACATCGCAGCCTCTGTGCTCATCGGAACTGATGCATGGCCTCGAAAGCCCAACAAATCCTCAACACATCAGAAATTGCACCGCAGCCTCACCGCATCTCAGAACCTATGCATCACTGTTGTTGCTTAGAGGAAAATGATGCATCCTCTCTACTGTGTGGTTTAGAACTGATGCATCGCTCCACAGCCCACATTTAAGGTACTTTGGCTCAGTGGGCCTAACTGGGTCCATGGATGTGGCCCATTCTCCATCGTAGTTGGCCTGAACGTTTGACCATGTCCCGGTCCGGCGCAACCGGATATCCCCGGTTGGTGCTTTTGGCTTCTAAGTGCTGTTTTAAAGTTTATTCTTTAAAATTCATAACATAAGTTCTACATATTGGATTTTTGACATTTTGGTCTTGATATATTTATTAAATTGAGCTCTACATTTCTAACCTTGTGTGGCATCCTTTTTGCGTGATGTTTGATTGCTTTACTGTTTGTAGTTTTACATAAATACTTTCACATTCCCTTCAAGTTAAACCTGATTACTGTGAGCCAAGGCTCCAGAGGGTGAGCACAGATTATTTTGGGGCTTGCTTGTGCCTTGCTCTGACAAGAAATTGTGGTTCCTGCTTAACCAATTACTCACACACAGTAAAAGATTCCACTCTTCTTTCTGAATTAACTAAAAAGCAATTCCTCCACTGAGCTCTTTTCCTTTACCAGGCCTGGAAAAAGGGGTACTGTAAGCGTGACATTTCACTTATCAAAAAAAATTCTCTGTGGATTTTATATCACTCCTGTGTTGGGTTATTAGCTTTTGCAATGTACTCTATGGAGTGATATTTATTAGCCACAAAATATATTTCAAAATATACCTCATAGGACTAATTATGTGTCTATGATTGGAATTCCTTCCACTGTCTACTCCAATTAGCCACTTAAGGCCTCATTACAAGTTTGGCAGTCAGACTGCCATATTAGCGATCCTAAAATGACCGCCATGTTAGTGGTCTTTCAGACCACCTTATTATGAGTCAAACAGACAGGACCACTGACCGCCAACCAAAAAAGGCAGATCGGCAGCGGCACAGAAGCACGGAAATAGGCAGTCCAACCTCCAGCCCAGATAGAACAGTGACCAACCACTGATCGTATTACAAGCCCAAGGTCGCAGTGGCGGGCACCCATGGCGGTCAGACATTGGCGGTCCGAACCACGGTGGGCACACCTGCAAATGACACTATAAAACACAACCCTTCACACACCACAATTCTTTGCCTTTACACTGCATTTACACTGCAACACACAGAAGTCAGAACCAATAATTCCACAGTGCAGCATAGATACTAGGCACCACTTTTTCTCATCTCTTTTCACACCCAGCACACAATTTTGTCCAGTCACACCCTTTAGCACGTCCCCTCTTTAGTAAGTCACTGTCACTTTTTTTTTTCTTTGAGTTACACCGTCATGTTCTAAAAATCTACGAATTTCTGACGATGAGTTGAGAGCCATGGTGGAAGAAATCATAATAGTAGAGCCACAATTATTTGGAGCACAAGTCCAGCACACTCCTCTCAGTAGGAAAATGGAAATGTGGGGCAGGATAGTCGACAAAGTCAATGCTGTAGGCACCACCATGCACACAAGGGAAGACTACAGGAAGAGGTGGAATGACCTCAGGTGCAAGGTCCGTTCCCTGGTCTCCAGGTATCAGCTGCAGGCCAAGAAGACTGTCTGTGACCCTTCTAGTGCCCTATCACATCTCTTTCTATGAGAGGAGAAGGTCTTGGCCATCCTTCATCCTGAGGGCTTGGCAGGAACACCTTAGGAGGTGGAGTCTGGTAAGTCACAAAAAACAAAAGTCACAAAATGCCATGTCATGCATGCTCACAACTCATCTTTTGCCACTTTTACTGTCACCCCATTCACCAGCCCAGTGTTTACCAGTCCAAAGACCTCTGTTTGGGAACTCATATTTGAAGTGTTATCACTTGGGTATATGGTATGTGTTTAATGTGTGTAGTACAGGGACTGACATGACTACAACTCCCAACAGGCACTGTTCCATAACACCAAACACAAGGCCAGTGGTCACTTCTCCAAATACACCTGTTTTGTACATACCAATTTAAGGGTACATACTTTGTCAAGTGTGTGTGTAGTACAGGCACTGACATGACTGCAACTCCTAGAAGGCACTAGTCCTGTAAATACAAATACTAGCACAGTGGTCACATGCTACAATACATCTGTTAGTGAACACTCAATTGAAGTAGACTCACCTGGGGGGAGAACATTGGTCAAGTGTGTGTACTGGAGAGAGTGACAGCACTGCAACTCACAGGAGTTTCAGCAACTCCAAACACCAGAACAGTGATCACTTGTTCAAAGACTAGTGTCTGCCAACTCACAATTTAGGTTTACTCAGCTGGGAGGATACCATTTGTCAAATGTGGGAAGTAGAAGGAATGAAATTACTACTAAGGCCAGGAAGACCCTGTGGTTGTCAAACCAACCACCACCCCAGTGTTCTCTTATCCAACTACCATTGTTGGGTAACTCTCTTTTGAAGTGTACCCACCTGGGAGGACAACATTTGAATAATGTGTGTAGTACAGGGAGTTACATGACTGTAACTCCCAGGAGGATCAGTTACTGTCACTCCAACCACCAGTCTAGTGTCCTGTTCTCTAAAGACTCCTGTCTGGTAACTCACACATGAAGTGTACTCACCTTGAGGGATAATATGTAGACAGTGTGTGTAGTACAGGGACTGTCATGATTGCCAAGGCCCAGAGGCTCTGTTTCTGTAACTCCAACCGCCAGACCAGAGTACTCTTGTCCAAAGACCCCTGTTTGGCAACTCACTCCCAAATGAAGTTTATTCACCTGGACGGATACCATTTGTCAAGGTTCGGGGAGTAGTGAAAGTGACCTGACTGCAACTCCCAGGCGGCACTGTTTATGTAACTTCAAATATCAGCAAGGTGTTCTCTTCTCCAAAGACTGTGTCCTAACTCTCTTTTGAAGTTTCCTCACCTGGAAGGATACCATTTGTATAGTGTGTGTAGTAGAGGGAGTGATCTGACTGCAAATCCCCGGAGGCCCTGTTTCAGTAATTCCAAACACCAGCCCAGTGGTCACTTGTTCAAATACCCCTGCTTGTGAACTCAATTGAAGTGTACTTATCTGGGAAGATACCATTTGTTTAGTGTATGCTCTAGAGAGAATGACATGACTGCAACTCCCAGCAGGCCCCGTTTCTGTAACTCCAACCACCACCACAGTGGTCAGTTGCAAGCATACATCTGTTAGTGAACACCCAATTGAAGTCTACTAACCTGGGGGAATAGATTGGTACAGTGCGTATACTAGAGAGAGTGACATACTTGCAGCTCAGAGCAGGCACTGTTTCAGCAACTTCAAACACTAGAACAGTGGGCACTTGTCAAAAGACCACTATCTGCCAACTCACAATTTAAGTTTCCTCAGCTGGGAGGATACCATTTGTCAAATGGGAAGTAGAGTGAGTGACATGACTAGTAAGGCCAGGAAAGCTCTGTGTCTTTTAAACCAAACATCAGCCCAGTGTTTTCTTGTCCAAATACCATTGTTTGTGAACTCTCAAGGGAAGTGGACTCACCTGGGAGGATAACATTTGTATAGTGTGTGTAGTAGAGGGAGTTACATGACTGCAACTCCCAGGAGGCTCTGTTTCAGTAACTACACACACCAACCTAGTGTTCTTATCTCTAAAGACCACTGTTTGTCAATTCCCAAATGAAGTTTACTCACCTAGGGGGATAACATTTGCCAAGTACTGGGGAGTAGTGAGAGTGACATGAATGCAACTTCCATGATGCATGATTCTCTGACTCCAACCAGCAGACCAGTGTCCATTTGTTCAAATACCCGTGTTTGTGAACTCAATTGAAGTGTACTTATCTGGGAGGATACCATTTGTATAGTGTGTGTAGTAGAGGGAGTGATCTGACTGCGACTCCCAGAGGCACTGTTTCACTAACTCAAAACAAACGCACAGTTTTCAGTTCTCCAAATACCTTTACGAACTCACAAATATAGTGTACTCACCAGTGGAGATGACAGTTATCAAGTGTATGAAGTATAGGGAGTGACGTGACTGCTAAGGCCAGGAAACTCTGTCTTTCCCACTCCAAACACAAGCCCAGTGTTCTCATGCCAAAATGCCCCTGTGTCCTAAATTTTTCATGAAGTCAATACATCTGGGAGCATAAAATATTTATAATGGGGGGAAGTAGATGGAGTGACCGGAATGCAAAAGCCAATAGGCGCTGTGTCCCTAACTCCAAACACAAAAACAATTTTCACTTGCACAATTCCATCTATTTATGAAATCTCAATTGAAGTTCACTCTCCTAGGTGGATATCATCTCTCAAGTGAGTGTAGCATAGAGAGTGACATGACTGCAACTCCCAGGGGGCACTGTTTCAGTAGCTCCAAACAAGTGGTCACTTGTCCAAATACCCTTGCCTGCTAACTCTCAATTTAAGTTTACTCACCTGTGAGGGACCAAGACACAGATCATGCTCAACTCTGAGATGTGCTTGGCTACCTAGCTCCATCTTGGCCTGCTAACCCAAGAAGAAACCATTGAAGACAGGAAGGACACATTACCCAGTGTGCAAAACAATGATCCCAAAGGCCTCAAGATGTATAACCAGAATGGTATTGGCTGCATACACATTCACAATGCACTGACCACATAATAACTCCAATCACATATACAACAAAGTCCTGGGTCTGCCTGCATAACAATAAACTAGGCCTCAAAATGGCTAAATCCATATCTTGCCTAGACACTGCTTGGCCTGCTCTGGTGGCAATATGGCATTCTCAGGCCATCCTCCAAAGAGTTAATGATCTGCACATTTCAGCAGCTGCTTGACTTAAAAGTAATTGGCATGCTTCACAAATGTCAGATCAATACAACCAATAGCATGGGTACCTGTCACAATAGGATAACCTGCAAATCAACTATGTACAAGGGCTTTGCGAAATGTCACTGCAAACGTTTGGAAGTAGATGTCACAATAAAACCAGTAACATTGTATGTTTCACATCAAAAGGTCGAGCTGCGACTGGCCACACCAAGCCCACAGAAGAGACTGCCACTACCCCCATGGATGAAGCCCTCAGTGACTATTATAATCCTGGATGTCTGAACGTGGAGGAGAGTTCTGGCCCATCTTGACAACCTGGTAAGACCCCAACATTGATTCCAACTGCGGCCACTACATCACCTCCTAGCAGCGTTACCTCCACATCACATGCAGCCTTTCACCCTCCAACCTGTGTCCCTAGGGCAGTGGCAACCATCTTTTGTCCCCCATTTTCTGGCAATGATGGTCCAGGAAACAGTGGAAGAGGGCACCCTGTGTCAAGGGCACAGGATCGTGGGGCTACGGTGCCGCTGGGTTGAGGCCACTGGGGATGTTCCTGGCCAGGACATCATCAGCCACATCTTAGCGGTTTATCAGGAAACCCAAGGCGTGATAGGCCAGGTACTTGCTGAACTCTAGGTAATGAAGCAGCTGCATAAGGACTTCTATCGGGAAATGCGTGAACAGTGGGAGGCTCACAATACCAACATGGCCTCCCTAACAGGGGATCAACAACAACACTCTAACCCTTCCTTTGGCACATCTATACCAGGCCCTTTATCGGTGCCAGCCAGTGGAAGGGAGGCCCCGTCAGGAGAAGAACCCGCCCCAGACACCTCTCCCTCTATAGCAGCAATCCCCCCACAACCACACAAGCATGGATTTCCAGCAAAGATTCCAGGCGGTGCAGATGGCAAGAAACCCACCACTGCCAGCAAGTGACCTCTTCCAAAATTACCGCCTTTCTGTGCCATATATTCACTCTGTTGACTGTTCTTCAACCACCTTCCATTTCCAATGGGAGAAGTACGCTGGACGGCAGACTTCCAGTGGTGTGGCATCTACTCTAATGATTTTATACACCGTGACGGAACCCTTCACTCTTCTTTTCCATCATGCCCCAATTTTCTTTTATGCACACATTTCCAATAAATCCACCTATCACAAAGTCATTGCCTGCTTGCTTCTTTTCCACATTTTCCTATGTAGAGAGGCAAGACTATGTGAAGCAAATGAGGAATACACAAGATACTAATGCAAGGAAGGATATGTTACAGGGACAGTGTCCTGCTAAGGATTACTACCAACATGCACAAATACATTGCTACAAACGTCTGGTCACACCAAACATTTTATTCTAGTGTACAGCACATAGGCTGTTGAAATGTCAGGACTGTCATAGCCAAGATTGGCTGATTCATATTATGTCATGGTACACAAAACAGGGTACAGCCCCCCAGATCACAGAAGGGAGGGTCTTGTCAGACATTGTCCTATAGACTAGGCAAACAGAAAAGTGGATGGTGTCACCAACTTCAGAACTTATCACCTACCACACCAATAAAGTCCAACATAACATAAACTAAAGTACAGACAGAGGGCAGTATAACAGTCCCTGATCAGAGGCCCATCATAATCCAATGACCATGCATCCGGAGGTATGATACAAACATATGTCAGTGTTGTAGCACAGGCACTGTCACCTGCAATAATGAAGCACATCTACAACAACATACATATCATACAAGAATAGTGATTAGCCTATGTGAAGGGTGACTGCTTGCAATGAAAACATATTTCATGCCCACATGATTACTCACATGAGGCAATAGGCCCAAAACAGCACACTTCCACCCAAACACTGTTGAAGTTGCCTTGGCACAGGTCGCATACACCCCGAATCTGTGATCTACGTAACTGGAACAATCCATGTCCACTTCGTATGTCACAATTGCATCAGATACCTGACATTGTCACATCTCTGAAATGCCCACATGAGGATGTCATGGTGAAGGTTCCTGTACAAAGGCAAAACAAGGGGTATAGGCTTGAAAACATACCTATTACACAATTCACATAGCAAGCATCTGGAAAGGAAATTACATTGCAATAAGACTGACACAAACAAAGTAGCCACATCATGGTGGATATGTGTCAAAGGCTAGCTCTTCAAGCACACTTTAGCTGAATATTGCAGAGTATCTGCTCCCTTGTTGTTTCCAAAACACTCAACTCCACACATTTTTACAAATACAGTTCTTCGTTCAGTCACAGTCATCATTTCACATGACATACTTACACTCATGAAAAGTAGCTATTGATGAGATCTTTCCGCAAGTCAGCTCCTTCCTCTTCACCACCTGCCCGGTCCAAACGCATAAATCTGGTCTTCAGGAACCCAAAAGCCTGCTCCACTACCACCCTTGTTCTTTAATCGGCCTCATTGAAGCAGACTTCCGCTGGTCTAGTTGGATTCCTTATTGGCATCAACAACCAAGGATGGTTTGGATACACAGAGTCTCCTGTTAAGGAATGGGACATATGTGCAACAATGAGTCACTCACTTCATGACTGTAGCACCTGACATTGCACACATAAAGGACAGATGTGACTTATGAACCAGCCAGGACCTCTCTGGGTACAGTTATGACATCAGCTTGAGTATGTTGCCGTTCTGCATTACAAGGGATTCAGGGGATGAAACCGTATAACAAGCACAGACCTGTGAAATATATAGAGCTGCCAAACAGACAACTTGCAGATTGAAGCCATGGACGTTCTTTCTGTTGCACTATACCTGTTCATTGGCATTACATGGGACCAAGCCAACATCTGTGCCATCAATGGCCCCCACCACATGTGGGAGGTGTGTGAAGAATAAAAGTCAGCCTTCACATGGGATACATCTTGATGTTGGGGAAACTGGATGTAGCTGTCCAGGTGTCTCAGAATTGCTGAGAGTACATCCTTCAACACCAGGCTGAACATAGGTTGGGACATAGCAGCTGACAGGGACACTGTGGGGGTTATTCTAACTTTGGAGGAGGTGTTAATCCGTCCCAAAAGTGACAGAAAAGTGACGGATTTACCACCAGCCGTATTACGAGTCCATTATATCCTATGGAACTCGTAATACGGCTGGTGGTATATCCGTCACTTTACCGTCACTTTTGGGACGGATTAACACTCCTCCAAAGTTAGAATAACCCCCTGTATGTTGGAAGGACCCTGTGGATAGGAAGTGCAATACTGACATGACTTGTACAATGGGTGGTATGCTGTTTGGATAACTCATAGCTGGTACCAGATCTGCCTCCAAATGATGACATAGGTCCACTATTGTTGCCCAATTCAGACTTTAAAGGAGGATTATGTGGCATTCTTCCATGGTCTGAAGGTGTGGCAGTGGACGGTAGTCAGGAGGTTCTCACATCCTTCCTCTCCCTGAATATCTCTGTATGACAGGACATAATTTATAAAACACAAAAAGAGAGTACTGGGAGTGTTGCTAACCCACACCACCTCCCAAGAAAAATCTATATAATCACTAAAGGTGTTGGGTAGTAGAGACTGAGGGTAGAATTGGGTCAGTGTTCCCTCAGTAGGCGGTGTCAGTTAGGTCGCCTTAAGCTATAAAACAGGGAAGGCATGGGTGAAAAGTGCCCCAGCAAAGGGGTGCTATGCTGTCCTTCAGGGGGAGGGGGGAGTTCCCTTACGGACTAGGTGGTCTCACACACATAATAGTGTCTTGCTTCATCATTTGACCACCTAGCCCCACCCAAGTAAGATGATACTACTTGGGCAGACTCAACCTCTTGGTTAAAGGAACCAGAGGTAGTGCTGAAATTAGACTGACTGGATAATTTACAGAGATCCAGAAGGGGTGAAAATAAAATTACCAAACATGTCACCAGTTGCCACTACTTAGCTTTAATGGGGTGCATGTTGGTAAGGTTAAGAACAGGGGAGGAGGCTCATTCGAGGATAATGTCTCTTAGAGTCTAAAAAGAAATACGTATGACCAACATGTTTCTGCACTCACAAAGTGCTGGTAGGTCAGGGGCATTCGTCAGGGTCGGAGCACAAGCAATAAGTGAAGTGCTCAAAGTGAATAATGAATGGCCTACCTGAACAGGTAGTTCATGGTGTGGTAGGTCTATAATAGCTAATAGATAAACCACAAGTTAATAAGGGTGAAAAAGTGGCACACCACTGCACACAACATAGCAAAAAGTGACAGTGTATGGAAGAAATTCACTCACATACACATGCATTAGTGACTTACCCCGGAGTCGGGGCGGATGGCCTCTGGTCTGGCTAGTGCCGGGGGGGGGGGGGTTCCCTTGTAGTCACACTCTGAGGAGATTGAGGGTTTAACGAGGGGAAGAAAGGGAATGAAAAGAAGGAAAAACAAGAGAGAAGGAAGCAAAAGGAGGGGAAAAAAGAAGAAGGGAAAATAAAAGAAAAGAGAGACAGGGGGAGGAAAGAGAGAAAAGAAGAAGGGGAAAAAAAGGAGGGGAAGAAAGGAAAAGGAGAGAGAAGGAGGAGGCAAAACTGGGGAAAAGTAAAAAAGAGAAAGAAACAAGATGAAAGGGGAAGAGGAGAATGAGAAGAAGATAGTAGTGGAGAGAAAATAAAAGAGGAGAACAGAAGGAAAACAAGGGAGAGAGGGAGTAAGAGAATAAGAAGGGAAATGAAGGCCACTAGAGAGAGGAAAGGGTGGCAGCAGGCCAAGGGGGCTGTTGGCCAGAGAGGTTGTCTCTGGTATAGGATAGGGAGAAATCCAAAAGGCCAAGTAGGCCCAGACTTACCACTCCAAAGGGAATACCGAGGGGGGTACCTACATGCCGGTGCCAGGCCGCTCTGGCACTGAGTGGAGAGCTGGCCCGGTATTTGTGATGGACACAGCCAATCGGTGCGAGGCTGAAGGCGGCAGGCAATCAAGGTAAGAAATGTAAAAATGGTATGCCTGGCGTCATCGGGCGGCGTGCGTCCCGAATGGTTAGGATGCTTCAGGAACACCTGCGCTCCGGCCACGCCCAGTGTGAGGGCTGCGCTGGGCCGGGCGCCTGGAGAAAACGCGTTGGGCCCGGTGGGGCGTGAACTGCCGCGGGACCCATGGGAAATGGAGTCCTGCGGGGTAGGGCCGCGCCCGAGGAGAGTGAAGCTCCGAAGGGCACTCCAACTGCATCGCAACTGACGTACGCGGAGGAGCGCCCAGTGATGACGCGCCGCGGCTTGTGCGGCGCGTCAATATGGGCCGTGGGACTCTGGGAGAGAGAGTCCTGCGGAATGAGCCCGGCACCCCGGGAGTACCGCGGATGGTGGGGGCCACAACAAAAAGGGGGGGGGGAAGAGAAAAGGGGAAGGAAACCAGAAAGGGGGATAGAAGAAATGAGGGAGAAGGTGGGGGGGCGCAGGGGAAAAAGAATAGGGGGGCGATAAGGAAATGGGGGGGAAGAGGAGGGGGATAATTATAAGAGAAAGGGGGAAAGGTGGGGGAAAAAAAGGGGATAAAAGGAAAAAGAAGAAAAAACGTGGAAAACGGAAGGGGAGCTTAGCAGAAAGTAAGAAGAAAGAGAACAAAGAGATGAAGGAGGGAGGGGGGGTGTTACGCCATACGAGGGGGGAAAAAAAATTAAATATGAGGGAGACGAGGTAAAGGAGACGGGCGAGGGGGGGGTTAGTTTGTGAGAAAAAAAGAGAGAGGGAGGGGAGGGAGGTCAAACAGCAAGGAGTGGGGAAAGAAAGAAGGATGCTGGAAGAGATGAGAAAGAAGTATATAGAGTGATGAGGGAAGACAAGGAAAGGAGAAGAAAATGATAGAGTGTAGGAGCGAAGGAAATGAAAAAGGGGAGTAAAAAGACAATAGCTCTTCTATCAGAGGGGTTGAAATAGTGATGGCTCACAGGTGAACAAGGTTGTTGAGTAGAACCAAGAACACTAAGATGCTAGATGGTAATTGCCATAGCAGGGCATTCCAAGATACAGAGAATAAAGAAGTTGTTTTGGTTGCTGCCTGATGCAGGTTATATGCTTGGTGGGGATTATGCAGAGTCTATCTCAGTAGGGAAAAACTAGTATCCGGTCATTAGCCTAAAGCTGACCACTGGATATTGTCATTCAATTCTGTGGTATCAGTTCGCAGCCTCCATATCCATCTCTGTTCATATAGTAGGAGTTTCTGTTTGGGGTTGGTTGCTGTAGGTTTTAGTTGGTCCAATACCACCCATTGCATGTGATCGGGATGGTGATTATTGGTAATGTAGTGTTCTGTGAGTCTCGTGGCATCTCTTTTGCAGCAAATAGTGCTCCTATGCTCGCAGATATTTGTGCCCACTCTTCTTGTTGTCATCCCAATATATTTATGGCCACAGGGGCATGTGATCATGTACACAACATTTTTGCTATTGCAGTTCGTTAGTTGTCTAAGTTCCCAAGGTGTTCGTAGTTCCAAATCTAATGTGAGTTTTTTTTTGGTAAAGGCACAAACACTGCAGCTGCTGCATCGGAAGATACCACAGGATTGAATGACAATATCCAGTGGTCAGCTTTAGGCTAATGACCGGATACTAGTTTTTCCCTACTGAGATAGACTCCGCATAATCCCCACCAAGCATAAAACCTGCATCAAGCAGCAACCAAAACGACTTCTTTATTCTCTGTATCTTGGAATGCCTTGCTATGGCAATTACCATCTAGCATCTTAGTGTTCTTGGTTCTACTCAACAACCTTGTTCACCTGCGAGCCATCACTATTTCAACCCCTCTGATAAAAGAGTTATTGTCTTTTTACTCCCCTTTTTCATTTCCTTCGCTCCTACACTCTATCTTTTTCTTCTCCTTTCCTTGTCTTCCCTCATCACTCTATACTTCTTTCTCATCTCTTCCAGCATCCTCCTTTCTTTCCCCACTCCTTGCAGTTTGACCTCCCTCCCCTCCTTCTCTCTTTTTTTCTCACAAACTAACCCCCCACCCGTCTCCTTTACCTCGTCTCCCTCATATTTTTTTTCCCCCCTGTATGACGTAACACACCCCCTCCCCTCTCCCTTCATCTCTTTGTTCTCTTTCTTCTTACATTCTGCTAAGCACCTCTTCCGTTCTCCATGTTTTTTCTTCTTTTTCCTTTTATCCCCTTTTTTTTCCCCCCACCTTTCCCCCCTTTCTCTTATAATTATCCCCCTTCCTTCCCCCCCATTTCCTTTTCGCCCCCCTATTCTTTATTCCCCCGTGCCCCCCCCAACCTTCTCCCTCATTTCTTCTATCCCCCTTTCTGGTTTCCTTCCCCTTTTCTCTTCCCCCCCCCTTTTTGGTGTGGCCCCGACCATCTGCGGTACTCGCGGGGTGCCGGGCTCATTCCGCGGGACTCTCTCTCCCAGATTCCCACGGCCCATATTGACGCGCTGCACCAGCCGCGGCGCGTCATCATTGGGCGCTTCTCCGCGTACGTCAGTTGCGACGCGATTGGAGCGCCCTTCGGAGCTTCACTCTCCTCGGGTGCAGCCCTACCCCGCGGGACTCCATTTCCCATGGGTCCCGCGGCAGGTCGCGCCCCACCGGGCCCAACACGTTTTCTCCAGGCGCCCGGCCCGGCGCATCCTCCACACTGGGCGTGGCCGGAGCGCAGGTGTTCCTGAAGCATCCCAACCATTCGGGACGCACGCCGCCCGATGACGCACCATTTTTGCATTTCTTACCTTGATTGCCTGCCGCCCTCAGCCTTGCACCGATTGGCTGTGTCCATCACAAATACCGGGCCAGCCCTCCACTCAGTACCAGAGCGGCCTGGCACCGGCATGTAGGTACCCCCCTCGGTATTCCCTTTGGAGTGGTAAGTCTGGGCCTACTTGGCCTTTTGGATTTCTCCCTATCCTATACTAGAGACAACCTCTCTGGCCAACAGCCCCCTTGGCCTGCTGCCACCCTTTCCTCTCTCTAGTGGCCTTCATTTCCCTTCTTATTCTCTTACTCCCTCTCTCCCTTGTTCTCCTTCTGTTCTCCTCTTTTGTTTTCTCTGCACTACTATCTCCTTCTCATTCTCCTCTTCCCCTTTCATCTTGTTTCTTTCTCTTTTTTACTTTTCCCCAGTTTTGCCTCCTCCTTCTCTCTCCTTTTCCTTTCTTCCCCTCCTTTTTTCCCCCTTCTTCTTTTCTCTCTTTCCTCCCCCTTTCTCTCTTTTCTTTTCTTCTCCCTTCTTCTTTTTTCCCCTCCTTTTGCTTCCTTCTCTCTTGTTTTTCCTTCTTTTCATTCCCTTTCTTCCCCTCGTTAAACCCTCAATCTCCTCAGAGTGTGGCTACAAGGGAAACCCCCCCTCCCCCGGCACTAGCCAGACCAGAGGCCATCCGCCACCGACTCCGGGGTAAGTCACTAATGCATGTGTGTGTGAGTGAATTTTTTCCATACACTGTCACTTTTTGCTGTGTTGTGTGCAGTGGTGTGCCACTTTTTCACCCATATTAACTTGTGGTTTATCTATTAGCTATTATAGACCTACCACACCATGAACTACCTGTTCAGGTAGGCCATTCATTATTCACTTTGAGCACTTCACTTATTGCTTGTGTTCCGACCCTGACGAATGCCCCTGACCTACCAGCACTTTGTGAGGGCAGAAACATGTTGGTCATACGTATTTCTTTTTAGACTCTAAGAGACATTATCCTCGAATGAGCCTCCTCCCCTGTTCTTAACCTTACCAACATGCACTGCATTAAAACTAAGTAGTGGCAACAGGTGACATGTTTGGTAATTTTATTTTCACCCCTTCTGGATCTCTGTAAATTATCCAGTCAGTCTAATTTCAGCACTACCTCTGGTTCCTTTAACCAAGAGGTTGAGTCCGCCCAAGTAGTATCTCTTTCTTGGGTGGGGCTAGGTGGTCAAATGATGAAGCAAGACACTATTATGTGTGTGAGACCACCTAGTCCGTAAGGGAACTCCCCCCTCCCCCTGTAGGACAACATAGCACCCCTTTGCTGGGACACTTTTCACCCATGCCTTTCCCGTTTTATAGCTTAAGGCGACCTAACTGACACCGCCTACTGAGGGAACACTGACCCAATTCTACCCCCAGTCTCTACTACCCCACACCTTTAGTGATTATATAGATTTCTCTTGGGAGGTGGTGTGGGTTAGCAACACTCCCAGTACTCTCTTTTTGTGTTTTATAAGTTAGCACAGCAGCCAGCTGTGGGAGTCTTGTTATATACTAGTTTCACCTAAACCGTGTGACACACTTACAGGAGTACTAGAAGCCCTTTCTACATTACCCTACCATGGCTGAAGGGCTTGCCTTCAGCGAGGAGGAACTCCAGGCCATCCTCGCTGCACCCTCACTTTTAGGAGATTCTTCCCTTTCCAAGACAATAGCCCTACTAGGGGATTGGGACACACTGATCGAACTAAAAAGGACACAAGTAAAAACAATATTACACGGGGCTGTCCTAACCGAGTATCTGAGGAAAAATGCAGCACCGAATGGTCTGATCGTTACCATTGAGCCACGCATCTTCCTAGAAGACAAAGAATTTAGGAAGGATTGGTCACTGATAGCCTGGAAGTGCACATGTGATTGGTTGATCTTAATCATCAAGACTGCCTCCAGACTATCAGATGCCCTGGTGATCCAAATTAAAGCGGCTGAAAGCAACCTAAAAAATGGACTTACAGTCGCTGCATTTAAAAAGAAACTAGAGGAAACAAATAAGACAATTGGCGAGTTCAAAGATTACTTGACTCAACGCAAGATTGCAAAATTCCAGAAAGACCTGGATAGGTTCTCCCTAGAGAAAGTACATCCTTACTCAAAGGAAGACTTTACAACCCAACCCTCTCTACCCTCCGATACATCTTCCGGGGGTTATTTCAGCTCTGATTCCGACACCAGCCGGATACAACCAACACGGGCAAGGCGCAGCAGGAGGGGGAACGCACGGAACAATTGGCCTGCCCCATTTACAGGCCCTCCACCCCGCTGCTCAACATGCCTCCTTGGTCCTGGCCCTCTCCCTATGGGCCATCCAACCAATTCCAAGCCCCACTGTATCCCCAGCCACAGACGACCTGGACCTACCCAAATGCTACTCCTTTTTTTGGGAGAGGCCCTGGACGTGGAAGTGGAAGGAAAAAGGGAGTCAGTTGGAACCTAAAGGAAGGACCAACAGACGACAAGACCCCCAGCACAAGCAGAACATAAGTAAGGGGTCCACCACCGTTGTTAACTTGAGCTCTAAAGCATTAAATAATAATGAGCTGCAAGCTTTAGAGAAAGGCCTGGGCTTCGTCCCTACCCCCAAACTTGACGTCTTTAAACTAAGGATAGAGCTAGCCGAGTTCTTTCGTAAGATCAGACTGAGAACCTTCTTTCTCCAGACCCCCAATCCAACATTGAACGAGAAAAGAACACAGGGCTACGTCCCAAATCTAAGTTCACCCCCACCTCTCACCTAATGCCACCCAAAGTCTTGGCATTTGGAAAATCAGTAAGCAGGAAAATCGATGATTTACAGAATACACAGAGGGAGATCTTCCACAATATTAGCACTGAAGAACTCACAGCCCTCCACAACCTCAGTAGACAATTGGCCTGCCCCATTTACAGGCCCTCCGCCCCCGCTGCTCAACATGCCTCCTTGGTCCTGGCCCTCTCCCTATGGGCCACCCAACCAATTCCAAGCCCCACTGTATCCCCAGCCACAGACGACCTGGACCTACCCAAATGCTCCTCCTTTTTTTGGGAGAGGCCCCGGACGTGGAAAGGGAAGGAAAAAGGGAGTCAGTTGGAACCTTAAGGAAGGACCAACAGAGGACGAGACCCCCAGCACAAGCAGAACATAAGTAAGGGGTCCACCACCGTTGTTAACTTGAGCTCTAAAGCATTAAATAATAATGAGCTGCAAGCTTTAGAGAAAGGCCTGGGCTTTGTCCCTACCCCCAAACTTGACGTCTTTAAACTAAGGATAGAGCTAGCCAAGTTCTTTCGTAATATCAGACTGAGAACCTTCTTTGTCCAGAACCCCAAATCCAACATTGAACGAGAAAAGAACACAGGGCTACGTCCCAAATCTAAGTTCACCCCCACCTCTCACCTACTGCCACCCGAAGTCTTGGCATTTGAAAAATCAGTAAGCAGGAAAATCGATGATTTACAGAATACACAGAGGGAGATCTTCCACAATATTAGCACTGAAGAACTCACAGCCCTCCACAATCTCAGTAATGACTCCTCTATCACTATCAAACCTGCCGACAAAGGCGGGGCTATAGTGATAATGCCCACGGCGATGTACAATGCGGAATGCCTACGCCTATTTAACAATGAGCTCCACTATAAGAGACTGTTGAAGGATCCA
Source organism: Pleurodeles waltl (assembly GCF_031143425.1). Taxonomy (NCBI): domain Eukaryota; kingdom Metazoa; phylum Chordata; class Amphibia; order Caudata; family Salamandridae; genus Pleurodeles; species Pleurodeles waltl. Next base: position 126,810,971 of record NC_090448.1, read on the forward strand.
ACAGAAGATGTCAAGGAAGAAATCACCTTTCTGATTGATAAGGGTATTAATAACAGTTGGATTACCAAACATGAGGCCTCCTTCCTCACTCAACCCGACCCCAAAACTCCTTACTTCTACAGTATATCCTGCCCAAAATCCATAAGAATAAACATCCACCCCCGGGAAGACCAATAGTCTCCGGGATTTGCTCAATCCTGGAACCATTGTCCCAATTCTGCGACTGGTTCCTTCAACCATTTGTAAAGCAGCTTCCTACGTATCTCAAAGACACTACAGATGTGCTTGCGCTACTAAGCACTCTTGAATTTTACAAAGAAAAAGAACATCTAATGACCCTGGATGTGGAGTCACTATATACCAATATCCCACAGGAGGCAACCTTAGAAGTGGTCAGTGACCTACTAAACAGGGGTGCCTGGAACCACATTACCCCACCAGAATTTATCCTGGATCTAGCCCATCTGGCCCTTACCAGAAATGTCTTTGAGTTCGACAAAAACTTCTTCCTACAGATCCAGGGTACCTCGATGGGGAGTACCTTCACACCGAGCCTGGCAAGCCTGTATATGGACCATTTCGAGAAAGAAATGGTCCACACTGAAGACAACCCGTATGTCAACCATCTCAAGTTTTGGAAAAGATACATTGATGATATCTTGATCATCTGGAAAGGTACAAGGGAAGAAGTGACCACATTTATCACTTGGTTAAACACCCTAAACCCCTTCCTGAGATTCACAGCCACTCTGGGAGACCCGGCGGTCTCCTTTCTCGACTTGTTAATAACCGAAAGGAACGGCTCCCTCGTAACTGAAGTATATTACAAACCTACTGACCGAAACACTCTCCTTCAGTGTCAGAGCTTCCACCCACGCTCTCTTAGGGAGAACCTCCCAGTGGGCCAGTTCCTCCGCCTCCGGCGGAACTGTACCGAAATAACGGACTACAAAAGACATGCACAGCAACTCACCAACAAACTCCGAGCAAGAGGATACCTGGATCACCTACTGAGGAGAGCCGACAAGCGTGCCCGTGTTAGCCCCAGGGAAACGCTACTCCATTCTAGCAGTAGAACCAACAAGGGAGACCCACTGATCTGTGTGACTACCTTCAACCCAGCGTCCAACATGATAAAAAAAATAATAAACGAGGACTGGAAAATCCTTACCTCTGGGGGTCTCCCCTTTCAAGTCCCAATGAATGCCTATAGAAAGGCAAAGAGCATCCGGGATATGATCGTGCATACCCGCCCAGGGGTAATCCCCGCCATAAGCAGACAAAAGACCCTCTGGGATCTCCCTCCTCCTAAGGGACACTTCCCATGCGGCAGCTGCAGTGTTTGTGCCTTTACCAAAAAAAAACTCACATTAGATTTGGGACTACGAACACCTTGGGAACTTAGACAACTAACGAACTGCAATAGCAAAAACGTTGTGTACATGATCAAATGCCCCTGTGGCCATAAATATATTGGGATGACAACAAGAAGAGTGGGCACACGCATCTGCGAGCATAGGAGCACTATTCGCTGCAAAAGAGATGCCACAAGACTCACAGAGCACTACATTACCAATAATCACCATCCCGATCACATGTAATGGGTGGTATTGGACCAACTAAAACCTACAGCAACCAACGCCAAACAGAAACTCCTACTACAGGGAGTGCAGAATTATTAGGCAAGTTGTATTTTTGAGGATTAATTTTATTATTGAACAACAACCATGTTCTCAATGAACCCAAAAAACTCATTAATATCAAAGCTGAATATTTTTGGAAGTAGTTTTTAGTTTGTTTTTAGTTTTAGCTATGTTAGGGGGATATCTGTGTGTGCAGGTGACTATTACTGTGCATAATTATTAGGCAACTTAACAAAAAAATATATATACCCATTTCAATTATTTATTATTACCAGTGAAACCAATATAACATCTCAACATTCACAAATATACATTTCTGACATTCAAAAACAAAACAAAAACAAATCAGTGACCAATATAGCCACCTTTCTTTGCAAGGACACTCAAAAGCCTGCCATCCATGGATTCTGTCAGTGTTTTGATCTGTTCACCATCAACATTGCGTGCAGCAGCAACCACAGCCTCCCAGACACTGTTCAGAGAGGTGTACTGTTTTCCCTCCTTGTAAATCTCACATTTGATGATGGACCACAGGTTCTCAATGGGGTTCAGATCAGGTGAAAAAGGAGGCCATGTCATTAGATTTCCTTCTTTTATACCCTTTCTTGCCAGCCACGCTGTGGAGTACTTGGACGCGTGTGATGGAGCATTGTCCTGCATGAAAACCATGTTTTTCTTGAAGGATGCAGACTTCTTCCTGTACCACTGCTTGAAGAAGGTGTCTTCCAGGAACTGGCAGTAGGACTGGGAGTTGAGCTTGACTCCATCCTCAACCCGAAAAGGCCCCACAAGCTCATCTTTGATGATACCAGCCCAAACCTCCACCTTGCTGGCGTCTGAGTCGGACTGGAGCTCTCTGCCCTTTACCAATCCAGCCACGGGCCCATCCATCTGGCCCATCAAGACTCACTCTCATTTCATCAGTCCATAAAACCTTAGAAAAATCAGTCTTGAGATATTTCTTGGCCCAGTCTTGACGTTTCAGCTTGTGTGTCTTGTTCAGTGGTGGTCGTCTTTCAGCCTTTCTTACCTTGGCCATGTCTCTGAGTATTGCACACCTTGTGCTTTTGGGCACTCCAGTGTTGTTGCAGCTCTGAAATATGGCCAAACTGGTGGCAAGTGGCATCGTGGCAGCTGCACGCTTGACTTTTCTCAGTTCATGGGCAGTTATTTTGCGCCTTGGTTTTTCCACACGCTTCTTGCGACCCTGTTGACTATTTTGAATGAAACGCTTGATTGTTCGATGATCACGCTTCAGAAGCTTTGCAATTTTAAGAGTGCTGCATCCCTCTGCAAGATATCTCACTATTTTTGACTTTTCTGAGCCTGTCAAGTCCTTCTTTTGACCCATTTTGCCAAAGGAAAGGAAGTTGCCTAATAATTATGCACACCTGATATAGGGTGTTGATGTCATTAGACCACACCCCTTCTCATTACAGAGATGCACATCACCTAATATGCTTAATTGGTAGTAGGCTTTCGAGCCTATACAGCTTGGAGTAAGACAACATGCATAAAGAGGATGATGTGGTCAAAATACTAATTTGCCTAATAATTCTGCACTCCCTGTATATGAACAGAGATGGATATGGAGGCTGCGAACTGATACCACAGGATTGAATGACAATATCCAGTGGTCAGCTTTAGGCTAATGACCGGATACTAGTTTTTCCCTACTGAGAAAGACTCTGCATAATCCCCACCAAGCATATAACCTGCATCAGGCAGCAACCAAAACGACTTCTTTATTCCCTGTATCTTGGAATTCCCTGCTATGGCAATTACCATCTAGCATCTTAGTGTTCTTGGTTCTACTCAACAACCTTGTTCACCTGCGAGCCATCACTATTTGAACCCCTCTAATAAAAGAGCTATTGTCTTTTTACTCCCCTTTTTCATTTCCTTCGCTCCTACACTCTATCTTTTTCTTCTCCTTTCCTTGTCTTCCCTCATCACTCTATACTTCTTTCTCATCTCTTCCACCATCCTCCTTTCTTTCCCTACTCCTTGCTGTTTGACCTCCATCCCCTCCCTCTATCTTTTTTTCACACAAACTAACCCCCCCTCGCCCGCCTCCTTTACCTTGTCTCCCTCATATTTATTTTTCCCCCCCGTATGGCGTAACACACCCCCTCCCCTCCCCCCTTCATGTCTTTGTTCTCTTTGTTCTTACATTCTGCTAAGCTCCCCTTCCGTTTTCCAAGTTTTTTCTTCTTTTTCCTTGTATCCCCTTTTTTTCCCCCACCTTTCCCCCTTTCTCTTATAATTATCCCCCTCCCCTTCTCCCCCAATTCCTTTTCGCCCCCCTATTCTTTTCCCCCCGCGCCCCCCCCACCTTCTCCCTCATTTCTTCTATCCCCCTTTCTGGTTTCCTTTCCCTTTTCTCTCCCCCCCCCTTTTTGGTGTGGCCCCCACCATCCGCGGTACTCGCGGGGTGCCGGGCTCATTCCGCGGGACTCTCTCTCCCAGAGTCCCACGGCCCATATTGACGCGCCGCACCAGCCGCAGCGCGTCATCACTGGGCGCTCCTCCGCGTACGTCAGTTGCGACGCGGTTGGAGCGCCCTTCGGAGCTTCACTCTCCTCGGGAGCGGCCCTACCCCATTTCCCATGGGTCCCGCGGCAGGTCGCGCCCCACCGGGCCCAACACGTTTTCTCCAGGCGCCCGGCCCGGCGCAGCCCCCACACTGGGCGTGGCCAGAACGCAGGTGTTCCTGAAGCATCCCAACCATTTGGGACGCACGCCGCCCAATGACGCCAGGCACACTATTTTTATGTTTCTTACCTTGATTGCCTGCCGCCCTCAGCCTTGCAACGATTGGCTGTGTCCATTACAAATACCGGGCCAGCCCTCCACTCAGTGCCAGAGCGGCCTGGCACTGGCATGTAGGTACCCCCCTCGGTATTCCCTTTGGAGTGGTAAGTCTGGGCCTACTTGGCCTTTTGGATTTGTGCCTTTACCAAAAAAAAACTCACATTAGATTTGGGACTACGAACACCTTGGGAACTTAGACAACTAACGAACTGCAATAGCAAAAACGTTGTGTACATGATCAAATGCCCCTGTGGCCATAAATATATTGGGATGACAACAAGAAGAGTGGGCACACGCATCTGCGAGCATAGGAGCACTATTCGCTGCAAAAGAGATGCCACAAGACTCACAGAGCACTACATTACCAATAATCACCATCCCGATCACATGTAATGGGTGGTATTGGACCAACTAAAACCTACAGCAACCAACGCCAAACAGAAACTCCTACTATATGAACAGAGATGGATATGGAGGCTGCGAACTGATACCACAGGATTGAATGACAATATCCAGTGGTCAGCTTTAGGCTAATGACCGGATACTAGTTTTTCCCTACTGAGAAAGACTCTGCATAATCCCCACCAAGCATATAACCTGCATCAGGCAGCAACCAAAACGACTTCTTTATTCCCTGTATCTTGGAATTCCCTGCTATGGCAATTACCATCTAGCATCTTAGTGTTCTTCGTTCTACTCAACAACCTTGTTCACCTGCGAGCCATCACTATTTGAACCCCTCTGATAAAAGAGCTATTGTCTTTTTACTCCCCTTTTTCATTTCCTTCGCTCCTACACTCTATCTTTTTCTTCTCCTTTCCTTGTCTTCCCTCATCACTCTATACTTCTTTCTCTTCTCTTCCAGCATCCTCCTTTCTTTCCCTACTCCTTGCTGTTTGACCTCCATCCCCTCCCTCTATCTTTTTTTCACACAAACAAACCCCCCCTCGCCCGCCTCCTTTACCTTGTCTCCCTCATATTTATTTTTCCCCCCCATATGGCGTAACACACCCCCTCCCCTCCCCCCTTCATGTCTTTGTTCTCTTTGTTCTTACATTCTGCTAAGCTCCCCTTCCGTTTTCCAAGTTTTTTCTTCTTTTTCCTTGTATCCCCTTTTTTTCCCCCACCTTTCCCCCTTTCTCTTATAATTATCCCCCTCCCCTTCTCCCCCAATTCCTTTTCGCCCCCCTATTCTTTTTCCCCCGCGCCCCCCCCACCTTCTCCCTCATTTCTTCTATCCCCCTTTCTGGTTTCCTTTCCCTTTTCTCTCCCCCCCCTTTTTGGTGTGGCCCCCACCATCCGCGGTACTCGCGGGGTGCCGGGCTCATTCCGCGGGACTCTCTCTCCCAGAGTCCCACGGCCCATATTGACGCGCCGCACCAGCCGCAGCGCGTCATCACTGGGCGCTCCTCCGTGTACGTCAGTTGCGACGCGGTTGGAGCGCCCTTCGGAGCTTCACTCTCCTCGGGAGCGGCCCTACCCCGCGGGACTCCATTTCCCATGGGTCCCGCGGCAGGTCGCGCCCCACCGGGCCCAACACGTTTTCTCCAGGCGCCCGGCCCGGCGCAGCCCCCACACTGGGCATGGCCAGAACGCAGGTGTTCCTGAAGCATCCCAACCATTCGGGACGCACGCCGCCCAATGACGCCAGGCACACTATTTTTATGTTTCTTACCTTGATTGCCTGCCGCCCTCAGCCTTGCAACGATTGGCTGTGTCCATTACAAATACCGGGCCAGCCCTCCACTCAGTGCCAGAGCGGCCTGGCACTGGCATGTAGGTACCCCCCTCGGTATTCCCTTTGGAGTGGTAAGTCTGGGCCTACTTGGCCTTTTGGATTTCTCTCTATCCTATACCAGAGACAACCTCTCTGGCCAACGGCCCCCTTGGCCTGCTGCCACCCTTTCCTCTCTCTAGTGGCCTTCATTTCCCTTCTTATTCTCTTACTCCCTCTCTCCCTTGTTCTCCTTCTGTTCTCCTCTTTTGTTTTCTCTCCACTTTTATCTTCTTCTCGTTCTCCTCTTCCCCTTTCATCTTGTTTCTTTCTCTTTTTTACTTTTTCCCAGTTTTGCCTCCTACTTCTCTCTCCTTTTCCTTTCTTCCCCTCCTTTTTTCCCCCTTCTTCTTTTCTCTCTTTCCTCCCCCGTCTCTCTTTTCTTTTCTTTCCCCTTCTTCTTTTTTCCCCTCCTTTTGCTTCCTTCTCTCTTGTTTTTCCTTCTTTTCATTCCCTTTCTTCCCCTCGTTAAACCCTCAATCTCCTCAGAGTGTGACTACAAGGGAAACCCCCCCCCCCCCGGCACTAGCCAGACCAGAGGCCATCCGCCCGACTCCGGGGTAAGTCACTAATGCATGTGTGTGTGAGTGAATTTTTTCCATACACTGTCACTTTTTGCTGTGTTGTGTGCAGTGGAGTGCCACTTTTTCGCCCTGATTAACTTGTGGTTTATCTATTAGCTATTATAGACCTACCACACCATGAACTACCTGTTCAGGTAGGCCATTCATTATTAACTTTGAGCACTTCACTTATTGCTTGTGCTCCGACCCTGACGAATGCCCCTGACCTACCAGCACTTTGTGAGGGCAGAAACATGTTGGTCATACGTATTTCTTTTTAGACTCTAAGAGACATTATCCTCGAATGAGACTCCTCCCCTGTTCTTAACCTTACCAGCATGCACCCCATTAAAACTAAGTAGTAGCAACTGGTGACATGTTTGGTAATTTTATTTTCACCCCTTCTGGATCTCTGTAAATTATCCAGTCAGTCTAATTTCAGCACTCCCTCTGTTTCCTTTAACCAAGAGGTTGAGTCCGCCCAAGTAGTATCATCTTACTTGGGTGGGGCTAGGTGGTCAAATGATGAAGCAAGACACTATTATGTGTGTGAGACCACCTAGTCCGTAAGGGAACTCCCCCAACCCCCGTAGGACAACATAGCACCCCTTTGCTGGGACACTTTTCACCCATGCCTTCCCCGTTTTATAGCTTAAGGCGACCTAACTGACACCGCCTACTGAGGGAACACTGACCCAATTCTACCCTCAGTCTCTACTACCCCACACCTTTAGTGATTATATAAGGACATGATTTATAACATTATCCATTGTGTCCATACCAACATACATGATGCACGTCAATGATATCATGTGACAAGGCATTTCAGAAGGGATAGACATGGCAACCATTATGAATCACAGCTGCAAATAACACAAGCGTCACATTTGACCCCCACGGTTTTCCACATGTGCACACAACATGTAACTGGACCAAACTCAAAGATGTGCAACACAATTGACGCTTGAAATATGACTGGATATCCTGACTGCCATAATGACTGTGGGTGGGGGATGACTGTGAGCCACTGTCAGGGGCAGCCTTACCGTTTATGATACCCTGATTGACAATGTTTGTTGGTGCCCCACAATGACCATCTATTCCATAGATTTCCTCTTTACCAACCCTTTAACAGTGCCTCTCAAGTCTCCATAACTAGTCTTTATCAGATGCATTTTTTTTATTTTGTAGTACCACTCATTTCAGTGTAGGGTGTCAGAGCACTTTACATTGCACACACATTGCAGAGAGACAATCAGTCGTAAGTTTGAAAATCAGTGTATGAGAAATGTTACATAAGACAGAGCACTAAAAGATGTAGGAGTCACATGTCATCCGTACTGGTAGGCTGTATAGTTTAGGAGTGCTTAGTCTAGTAATACCATGGTTGGGAGTTCTCTTTAATAATAAGAATTGATTTATACCCAAGTGAACTCTTTTTTACAACATTATTGGATAATAAAAGACTTGGGGGAAATTACAATGTTCTCATCTATACTTTGAGGAATGCATGCCGTTCTTTGATGACTGTTAATTGCTTACTGTTTTATATTATGACTTTAACTTATAAACTATAAGTGACAAAAGCAGTAACCCATTGACCCATTTGCATCATATGCACTTTGTGATCTACATGGTACATGTTCTTTTCAGGAGGCATATTAACCCACTATGTTACCTTAAAATTTCCACTAAAGAAAACTATGAACTCTCTCCAGGAAGAACATTAACCATCCTTCAGAGAGAGCTTGACATTTTTATTGTTGCCTGAAAATTCCTGGAGGCAGGAAACGCTGCAGCAGGGGCTTTAAAAACGATGATATAGTTGCAAACACGGCACGCCCTCCCAAAGTCAGCACCCTGCGCGATGGCACCGGTCACATCACCCCAGACCAAGCTCAGCCCACTGTTAAATCCAATCTGTGCCCTGCAACAGACTTCAATGGTGTTTGATTAGTAGGACCTACATGACAAGACAGGATAAACATGTTTTTGAGTTCAAAACAACATTTTCAGAGGTGTGATGCAGTTTGTGAAGCCCAATACAGCATTTCAGGCCTCCAAAATGGCGGCTGCCTGACCTACTCCACTGGACAATAGGAATCACCAGCGACCGCCGGCAGAAATCGTCAAGACGGTAGGCGGTTGCAACCACGGCGGGCACAGACATAGCCTTTCCCTTCTCACAGGCTACAATGTGGTCATGTGTGCCAGGTTGACTAATCATGTGCCTGTTGTTGCAGTCTGGGTGGCATCAATATGTGGGGCAATGTGCAGGTATTTGTGGCTAGTGCCATAAGTTAAGTTCAGTCACATTGTGTTTTGTGGGTTTTTTGGGTACCTAGATCCTCCTTATATTAGTTGCACATAACTAGGTAAGGAGAAATTATTGCCATCCACTGACATCGCTTTCCTCATGATTGTTGTTAATGTCAGACAGCATGCATGTGCATGACAGCATGAGCTGAGTATGCATGTTGTATAAGTCAATTGACAGTAATATGAGCATTGTGTATGCGCCTTGAAGATTTATTAACACATCTGCCCTTGCTAAACTGTCGTTTAGAAAGCCTATTATGAGTCACTCTGCCCTTCAGGTTTCCACACACACTACATGCCAAAATGCTATTGGCTACATGATGTTTTGACATGCATGGAAGTGACGAGAATGGAGTGTCATGTTTGTGCAGTATGCTCAGCCTGCAGAGACTAGGGCCTGTCAAATGTATCTCCCAGGATGGTTCCTAGTCTAGGCTGGGGTTGAGTCACTGTGGCTATGCAGCTGTGGTACTGTGCCCATTCCCTGTACCCCAGCAGATCCTGTCATGTGGCCAATATGAGGCACTGGTGGCAAATCCTGCCCAGAATGCCTCATTCCTTTCATTAGATTAGGAATGGATAAAGAAGTCCACAGTCCTGTTGTCACACATGTCATATTTGTCCTGTACAGGCGTATTGCATAAATGACAGTCCCACAGTGCAGACAGTGTGTTGATTCCTGGGAGACTGTGATATGCGACTCAGTAGCTTGGTCACATAGCAGAAACTGTATAATGCATGCCTTTGTTCATTGGATGTCATCTCTGTAGGGTGGACACATATGTCCAAAGGAGTGTTCTGCAATACAGGTACATACCACAGAACCCCCATTCCCTGAAGAGGCATGCGCCTTTATCCTTTATGGCACATGTCCACACACAGAAGGGGAAGACACTTTCTATACCCACTATACCAGTCCCTTCATTGTTCCATGTGTAATGTTTGCAGAGAGTCAATCCCACAGAGTGTGAATGTGTTAGTCCATTCACACTACTCCTAAATGTTGCATGCCAAAGGTAAGTAGGTGATGGATCACTGTCATCAGCCATATTTCTGGTAAATGTGTATATTGTCATCTGCCAGTCAGAGGCTAGTTGTCCTCAGTGTATGATGGGTGCTGGTGCCTCACTGCAGTCTGTAATGTGTAGATGACCAACATACATGTGACAGAGCTTACATTGCTCTATGGATCAATACTTTCCCTTAGTAAGTGGGGTATGTCCACTGAAATAATTTATGTGCCATCACTGTTTTCAACATTCCTTGTGCCTACATGTCAGCATGTGTCCCGCTCCCTTTTGAAAAACATTTGTAAGCTATTGTTTCTGAATGGTCTACCTATGTTGATGTGATGACGTCTGTATTCCCTCACATATATGTGCATGGCAAACTATTTGTGGAATAGAACATTTACAATGGGGGTACATTTCATGTTGTGCCATAAATAGAAGTGTGTCACCATTGTTTATTGGCTCACACGTACCCTCACCCATCATAGCATGTCATTTGGCAAGTACAACTGCAGTAGCAATGAGGGACATGACAGGTAGGCTATGCCCTTGATGTAGCATCATGTGGAAAACTGCTCTGTACATGTGTAATGGGTAAGGTTTGTGCCTTGACTATTGGCTAGCATTATGGAGTGACTTGCAGTTATGCTGAAATCATGTGTTCGGGTACAAGCATTCATCCACAGACATCTGGGTCTGCATGACCAAGTTTCCAACTTGGCATCATGTTGAGGGCCTTCAACAAGTACTCGCAAACCTCTGGGCCTCTCCAACATCCAAGGGACTAATGGCGTCTACTGATTCCCTCAGAGAATGTCATTGTAAGGGGTGCCAAATATTAGTGGTGTTTAACCTGGTGCTTGCTGATTCATTGTGTTGTGGATTTTGGGGACATCTCTCCCTGACGCATTGCACATGATGTCTACAGTGTCCATTTCCATGCCACATTTGTGGCCAATCTGAGCAATATTTATACTACCTCCATGACTCTATTAGGACAAATATCACTTGGTGATGTGTGCATTGTTGATATGTTTCAATCTGACATTGGTATTTCCACGTCACATTCTCCAGGCTGTTGTACTTTTGTCATCAACATGGCAGGATTTTGTATCATAATTTCTTATTGTTGGGTCGTTATGTATGTGACAAATAAATGTTTGCATGTCCTTGTATGGGATCTGTGGAAATGCATTTGGCATTGGCCTACTATTGGATACCAACAGTTAACTGAGATCTGCTCCACGGGGCAAAAATTTTGCTAGAAAGATATAATCAAACAGATACTATTAAGAACACAGCAGCTATCTGTCAAAGTCAAGATGTTTCTGCCAGGTGTCAACAAATGTTGAAGATCTTTCTCTACTTAAATCTAACAGGTCTCATGTTGACAATAATGAGATTCCTTCAAACTATTCCACTCCCTCTAACCTTGTTAAACTTCCGTTGTATAGGAAAATTCATTGTGCCATCCAAGCCCAAAGGTGACACTAGAACACACAACCAGATTGAATAAAATCATTGAACAAAATTACTAATTGACAAAATGTAAGTGAAACATCAGACATATGTTTATGCTGTTGAAGATGTGCTGCTACAAGTGCAGAAATGTTCTCTCAATGAAAAAACAAATGTTGATAAGATCTCCACAAGTATTCAATAACTCTCAGTGTATTTCAGGCCAAGCCTTTTAATTTTTAGAACACTATGGCCCTGATTACAAGTATGGTGTCCTGGGACCGCCGTACCCGTGGTGGTGGTCCAACTGCTGCATCTTCAGCAGTTCGACTGCCAGATTATGATGATGATGGACTAGGCTGCTGCAACTGCCAGGATCTTCCATCCGGAAAGCGTGGTAAGTCATGGCAGTGGCGATTCCGGCACCGTCGTGCTGATCACAACCTGCCTTTCTGCTGAGCTTTTCATGGCAGGGACCTCCACATGAAAAGCTCAGCAGAAAGGCAGCGAAGGGGCCCGAGGGAAATTTCGCATTTTGGGCAGCATGGCTGGGGGCACATGTTGTGCCCCCCCCTGCTTGCACTATTGGTGCATGCTGATGCCATGCACCTGGGGTGCATCTGGTGCTTCACTGCAGCAGCATGTGCTTTAGGCATGCTGCTGCAGTGACACCGCCATAGGCACTATTGCCAGCCTGGTGGTAGTGTTGTAATACAGTGGTCAGACCGCCAATATCATTATCAGGCCCTAAGTCCTTCCGGGTAGACATTTGAAGTATAGGGAACTCTGCTTCAAAAGTCCAATTGTTTCAAAAGGATATGATTGTGAGTTCAATAAAACGAAGTACCTTATTTACTAGTCCACAATTCCCTACCAGATACATTTCTTTTTTGTTAAGTACTCATTAGACCATCTAATTCTGTCTCATCATTAATCAGGTTTTTAACTGCTCCAGACTGCTGATCTTAGAAAAGTCACTGACAGATAGCCCTATTGGATAAGCAAAGCTGTTTATCCAGAGATTTTTGTAGGGGCTTTATCCTGTCCATGCTTTCAGTACAAGCTTCAACAGTCAAAATGATGCTTACATTCTGTCTTTTTTATGGATTCTAAAATCCTCAATCAGGGCGAGCCTGAAGATGTACCCAACATATGTCCTCTCAAAATGGCATGAGGTCCCACTGACTCTCTGGAGGTTTGAGAAGTCCCCAAAAAATTAAATCCCAACTTTTCAGGCTTTCTGGAACAATTGCTCTTCCAAAGCTCCAAGGACTGTAGGGATAGTACTTGGAGGCAAGGACTCACTACAGCAGAGGCCATAGTTGGGGTTCAGTCCGGGTCCACCTGTCGCTGGTCAGCTAGTCACTCCAGCAAAAAAAATCCCTTTTCACCTTGTTGTTTCCCTGTAGCACACAGGAAATCAGCAATCTAACCCTTAAAGTTCACTGCTCGGTCCTGGGTATAAGTGGGAGATGGTCTACCCCTTCAGGTTTCCACACAGGTCACAGGCCACAGACAGCATATCTAGTCCTGTTCTTTTCTTCCTCAGATCCAGATGTATTGTGATGAGCTGCGGTGGAGTTGACTCTTTTGTATGACTTACTAGCCTGTTAGTGAAGGTGACATTTGGACACTTTGTAACCAATGAGAAAAACATTTCAAATGGCACCTCTTCCCACTTTTACAGCACTTCCTATTTGCCTTATTGCAAAGTATCCCACAGTGCGCTATTCTGAGACAAATCCAATATGCCACCATCATTCTTCCTCAAATATACCAAACTGGTTCTGGGACCCAGTTCTCTTGTACTAAGCTGGTGCCATTCTGGCTACAGATGGCGCAGGGCCAAAGGCTTTTCTTTCCCTGGCCCCCCTACTGTAGGAGGCTGGACTGGTTTGTAGTGGGTACCTTGGGTACTTACACCTTACACCAGGTCCAGTTATCCCTTATCAGTGAAATGCAGTAATGTTCTAGAAGCTTATGCTGATAGAGGTAGCTATAGCAGGGCAGCTTAGGCTGAACTAGGAGGCATGCAAAGCTCCTGCAATACCACTTATAGTCACAGAGTACTCATACACAAGTAAAGACAATACTCAGTGTCACCAAAAATAAAGGTAGTTTATTTGGGTGACACAGTACCAAAAATTTCTTAGAGCCAATACTCTTCTGGAGGTAAGTATTATACACAATATATACACTAGACACCAAAGTAAGGTAAGTAATTAGACATAGGATAGTGCAAACAATAGGAAATGCTATAGAATGCAATGGGAGAAAATAGGTCTAGGGGCAACACAAACCATATACTAAGAAAGTGGAATGCAAATCACAAACTCCCCCCTAGACAAGTGTAGTGTGTGCAGAATCACTGGGACAGTAAGAATACAATAAAGGTAAGTAAATTACCCCACCCCAGAGCCCAGAAAAGCAGGAGTAAAGTACTGCAAGTTTCCTTAAGATACACTTCAAGTCGTGATTAGAGTAATTGCAAGAACCAGGCAAGACTGCAAACAACAAATGGTAGATTCCTGGGCCTGAAGACCTGCAAAGGAAGGACACCAAGTCCAGAAGTCGAAAGGAAGAAAGGACAGAAGCCCCTGCCAACCCAGAAGAGGGCGCAAAAGTAGAGTCACTGGTTGGACGAAGACTGCAGAAATGCACCCTAGGAAGATGTCAGCAGGATCCTGCATGATGCACTGGATGTCCCACGTCAAGAAGTTGGAAGCAGGCAAGTTTTAGCACTGGATTCCTCCAACAAGCCGGCAAAGTCACCTTTTGCATCTAGTAGGCGCTATCTGGACCCAGGAGGGACCTGTGGGCCTCAACTGTGTGTGTGGAGTAAGAGGGGGCTCTCAGCACTTCAACGAGCCCTCAGAGTACCAGCTAGCACCAACGGGAGTCCCAGGACATGGGGACAAAGGAGGTGCAAAATGCAGTTAGTGCAGCACTACAAAGGAAGGTCCCACGCCACCGGAAAACAACTCAGCGAGTTGAGCATCACAGGATAGAGTGCTGGGGACCTGGGCCAGGCTGTGCATGAAAGAATTTTGCAAATAGTGCACAGAGGCCTCAGGAGGTGAAGAAGATGCGGTGTGCAGGTGTACTGTCGTTCTCAGGGAAGGCACGGTCTAACCTCCTCCAAATTGTGACAGCAGGACCTCAGGACAGTCTGTGCCGATGGGGTCCACCCTCTGTGTTCCAAGGAGTATGCTCGTCACCAGGAGAGGAGTCCAAGAGAACCAGTAGTTGAATTAGAAGGTGCCTGCCTCAGCAGGGGAGTGACTCCGTCACCCCACAGGAGATTTCTTCAGTCCTTCTGGTGCAGGGTGAAGACAGGGAGTCCTCAGAGCGTGCACACTATGGAAACTGTTGCAGCTGCTGGCTGGAGCTGAACTTGCAGAGGAAAAGTATCCCTTTTGGATACTTTGTTGCTGTTACAGCGGTTCCTGAAGCAGGCTGAAGTTCAGAGGATAAAGTAGTAGTTGCAGAGGATTCCTGCTGGAAACTTGCAAGTAGAATCTGAAGAGAACCCACAGGAGAGACCCTAAATAGCCCTGAGGGGCATTGGCTACCTTATCAGGTATGGACCTATCAGGAGGGGTCTCTGACATCACCTGCTGGCACTAGCCACTCAGAGGCCTCCAGAGTGTCCCCACACCTTGTAAAGCAAGATGTCTGAATTCTGTGGCACACTGGAGGAGCTCTGGGCACCACTCCCACAGTGGTGATGGACAGGGGACTGGTCACTTACCTTTCCTTTGTCCAGTTTCATGCCGGAGGAGAGACAAGGGGTCCCTGAACTGGTGCAGACTGGCTTATGCAAGGAGGGCACCATCTGTGCCCTCCAAAGCATTTCCAGAGGCTCGGGGAGGCTACCCCTCCCCAGCCTGTAACACCTATTTCCAAAGGGAGAGGGTATAACACCCAGCTCCCAAAGCAAATGCTTAGTTCTGCCTTCCTGGGAATGAGCTGCACCGACCCCAGGAGGGCAGAACCCTGTCTGTGAGGTGGCAGCAGCTGTAGCTCCATTGCAAGCCTCAGAGAGCTGGTTTGGCAGTACTGGGGTCCATGGTGGAGCCCCCAGGATGCATGGAATTGGCTCCCAAATACCAGATTTGGAATGGGGGACAATTCTATGATCTTAGACATCTTACATGGCCTTATTCGGAGATACCATTGTGAAGCTACATATAGGTATTAACCTTTATGTAGTGCACACGTGTAATGGTGTCTCCGCACTCACAAAGTTCCTGGAATTGGCTCTGAACTATGAGGGGGCCCCTTTGCTAGTGCAAGGGTGCCCTCACACTTAGTAACTTTGCACCTAGCCTTCATTAAATAAAGGTTAGACACATAGGTGACTTATAAGTTACTTAAGTACAGTGAAAATGGCTGTGAAATAATGTGTGCACTATTTCACGCAGGCTGCAGTGGTAGTCCTGTGAAAGGGTTTGTCTGAGCTCCTTATGGGTGACTAAAGAAATGCTGCAGCCCATAAGGATCTCCTGGAACCCCAATGCCCTGGGTACCTAGGTACTATATACTAGGGACTTATAAGGGGGTCCAGTTTGCCAATTGAAATTGGTAAATGAAGTCACTAGCCTATAGTGACAAATTTAAAAGCAGAGAGTGCATAAGCACCGAGGTTTTGATTAGCAGAGCCTCAGTGACACAGTTAAGCACTATACAGACACACACATTAGGCCATAAACTATGAGCACTGGGGTCCTGACCAGCAGGATCCCAGTGAGACAGGCAAAAACATGCTGACATACAAGTAAAAATGGGGGTAACATGCCAAGAAAGATGGTACTTTTCTATACCTATATGCTTACCAATAACTGGGCAGGCCTCACCCTGGTCCTGTTCAAGTTAATACATTTCCTCAATCCTCCAAAGCTGCTTTCTCTGAGATGATAGAAGTCACATACAGGTGTTCTTGCCAAAAGACCTAAGTCATTGTATCAGCTCTATGAGCCTTTTTCACATTTCATTAAGGTGAAGCACCGCACTGACAGAGCCCACCTGCTTGCAGGCTAATTATTTGTCTGGATGTTCAAGCCAGTAAAATTGTAACTTTTTAAAAGTTACTTTTCCTAAATATTTCATTAAAACCTGACTTCAGTGAATTATATTTTTAATAAACATCAAAAATAGTTGTTGAATCATTCCAATAGTTTGTCCCAAACAGCAGGTTAAGGTTCAAGAAATATTTTATTAGTTAATCAAGACCATAAAACATCTGATCATAGTACATCATTCCGAGAAAAGCCAGACCTGTTTAACAATACCAAAAGTATTCTTGCCCATTCACCCACCCATAACCATTTTTAAGTCCTCGCAATTGACATACACAACTATTGTACTAGATAAAGTGCAATGCAAAAGTGTCAAGCAAGCACCCATGTACTAAAACATAATCATGATAAAAACACATTATGGTTAAAATGTCCGGTACCCGGAGACAATACTTATGTAGAGGTTGTCCTCTCCACCACGTTGTTACTTCACTGTGTCTGATGGACTAGGGACAAAGGTTAAATAGGATACTTTCCCAACTTTATCTAGTTTTATCCAAGAAGAGGCAGACCTATTTGTCAGTACAATAAGTATTCTCGCCCATTAGTCCACCCATACTCATCTTTAAATCCTCACAGTTGTCAAACAAGACTGTTATACTGACATCAATAAAGTGCAGTACAAAGGTGTCAAGCAAACACCCAATACTAGGACAATACATCATCATTATAATAA
Organism: Pleurodeles waltl; assembly: GCF_031143425.1. Taxonomy (NCBI): domain Eukaryota; kingdom Metazoa; phylum Chordata; class Amphibia; order Caudata; family Salamandridae; genus Pleurodeles; species Pleurodeles waltl. Next base: position 126,828,306 of record NC_090448.1, read on the forward strand.
AAACACAATCATAATAGAAATTCCAGATGCCCCCGGGACAGCACTAATGTAAAATACATCCTAGCCAACACTTAATTACTTCATGATGCCTAAAGGGCTGGGGACAGATGTTAGATAGGATAATTTCCCAACTTTATTCACTTTTATCTCAAATAGCATCTATGGCCATCTGCTTCTCTTGACATATAGAAGGTTTGTCGGGCAGGAATATATCTCCTATTCCATTGACCTTAAAAGTTGAGATGAAATTATATGTCCAAACAACCTATTCTCCTTCATTAATGGGAGCGGGATGGGGCAACCAGGGGGACAAAAATTCTTAGAAACTGGACTAGTGTAATGTTTAACAAAAACTCAGGATTCAGAACATAGCATAACGGGTAGCGTTGACTTTAATAAGAAGGTATTTCTATGAAGCAAAAGTTTTTTAGAAGCATTAGGAAAATGAAAGCCTGGGAAATAAACTTAACTTTCTAATTTGTGCCATGGAGTTTGCATACAGCTCTTTGATGGCAATTTATAGCTCACTGTGCTAGATTAAGGTTGTAATTTATGAACTGCTTAGTAACAAAAGAATCTATGTGACAAAAGCAGTAACCCACTGTGATATGCACATAAAATACTGTTCTTTGTATGATACACGTTCTTTGCAGCAGGCATATTAACCATCTGTGCTACCTTAGATGAGTCAAAGATGCCACTAAACAAAACTCCTGTCTCTTACCAGCAGGTACATTAATCACCAGAATGGACAAGGGTCTTCCTGCCGTCCCAGGCCTGCAGACCCCCTGGGAATGTGTCACTGACCCCTGGGGGGCCGCGGACCCCAGATTGGGAACCACTGGTCTATACCACTGGGACATTTTCCCACACTGTACGCTATTGCCTTACTGGAAAGTTAAATGTTCCAAATAGGATTTAGCTCAATCTGTATTGTTCAAGTGGCCAGAGTACATACACTGGAGCCTGGACATCAGTACCTCGGTGGGATGATCTCAAAGAAGCAGAATCAGTCCACAAAAAATGTGGTTGAGTAATCAAAAAAAATTATTTTTTCAGAAACACTGTCTCACTTTTGTTTAACTTAAACCTTTCTACAAACAGTGTGTACAGATTGATTACTCCGGATATCCTCTCTCATGGAGCATCCCACAGTGGTATTGTCTCCACACACATGATGTTCCATCTTTACATTGAGCCACAAGCACGACTAACTGGACAGCAAAATATTGCTAACAATACAGTGATGACACCGAACTGTACCTAAAGGTGTAATCGGCTAACAACAGCTTTAATCCTAGATTATGCCAATAAATCCTTCAGTTATATATGACCACAGTGCATCTGTTACTCAATCCAACAAAGATTCAATTCATTCTTTTTAATATATGAACCCTTGAGCTCTTCATCCATCAGTGGCTCAACAAAACAAACTTGTCTTTTTGCCTCATGTGTCATTATTTGCTAAATCCGTGGACTTTCTCATTTACCGCTTATGACATCTCAAGGGCATCCACAAGAAGGCAACACATAAAAAAAGTGTACAGCTTACATTATTATGCAACATAATGCCCTTTTTAAGGTACTCCACTCAAGTAAACCTGACCATTGTTTTTCTAGACCCATTAAGACCATTGGCATCAATGGTAATGAGCGCCCCTGTGAGGCATACTCATGAGCACAAGGAAAACCTTTTCACAATTGACTTGCTCCTTTAGTGGTTCAATTCAGGGCTTGTCTCAAAACTAATGTCTTAAGAAAATTCCTTCCCCTTTTAGACTGTATGCATGACCTCCCCACCTTAGCCCACTGTATATTATTTTTCTGATCTCTTCTAATATTTGGATAAAATATTGACATTTCAATATATTGTGAGGTGGAAAATATAATTGACAGGAAAATCACAGGTAATGTTTGTGTTTGTAGTGCAATGTTCCAATACTTTGTAGCTTATGATTGTTCAAAATAGAATAGCTTATTTAAATATTTAAAGTTTGCTTGAAAAATTAATTGTATTTTGTTTAATGGAAATTTAGATTGTTATTTGTATTTTTAGTAGAAGGATGTAATGTATACAGGGGAAAAGGATGGGCAGATTTACACACACATATATTGTATTTAAAATAGAAGCTTCATTTTTTCATTGTAGTTTTAGCTTGTATTTTTGTTGATTTATTTAGATGATGTTTTAAATTTTAGTTTTTGTGTGCATATTTTGCATTGTTTTTAATTGGTTAAATAATAAGTATCTAATTATGTATATCTATTTGTGTTGTAATAAATACATTTTTTATTTTTTATTAAATATTTTTAAAATTACTTTATAATCTATTTAAATCATTTAGGACCTGATTACAAGTACAGCAGTCCTAAGACCGCCGTACCCATGGTGGCGGTCCAACCACCGCATCCTTGGCACACCGACCGCAAGATTAGGATGGCAGTTGGACCTCCACAAGCCCACCCAGCATGCTGGTGGCGGTAAAAGCCAAGATAAAGCATGGCAGTGCCAATGTCAGCACCACCTTGCTGATCATGACTTGTCCTCATGGCAGGAACACCATCATGAAAAGGCCAGTGGAAAGGCAGAGATGAGGCCCTAGGGGGGCCCCTGCTCTGCCTATGTCATGTGCATTGCAGTGGCCCCCTATTAGCAAATGGCAGACAGAGCGCATTCCGACGGTACTGGCTGTCGAGACGGGTCGGCTTGGCTTTATGTCGAGACGGGCCACTCACCTGAAAAGCAGGATGTCTGTATGGGCAATGGTATGCCCCCCGACATCCTGGAACACCTCTCAGCACTTCCTGGTGGACACAGAAACCCCAGCAGGTGTCCCAAAAGGAAAGGGGGAGTGGAAGAGAAAGAGACAAAACACTGACATGTCTTGCCGGTCCAGCCAGGCACCCTGTATCTTCGGGGGGCAGGTCGTTGTTGACAGACTGATAGTAGAGTTAGTGCACTCAACTTCCTTGAAACGGAATCTCTCTTTCTGATATGGGCACGGGAGCGGTAGAGCAACACCGGGATACTCCAGCACTTTTCTTGGATAATAATAACTGTTGGCACAATTACTAACACTGCATTACCAAAAACCCAAACTGAGTACCATAACAATAAGTACTGCGACACTAGGGCTGACTTCACAGAGATTCACTGTTGCACACTACAATTAGAACTGTGGTTGCACTTATCATTCACAAGAAAGACAAACAAGGGCATTATATATATCATGTATAACTTTCCTGCATGCATAGGGTAAACTAAAAGAAACAAAAGCAATCCAAGAAATGCAAATGTCCACTCTGGATTTAAACAGTTAGGGTGGCACAGTTTGGTTTGGTTTCACTGTGTGTGTGAAAAACCCTTCAAAAGCAAATTCCTCAAACCTAAAACACAGGCATGATTGACACAATTTAAATCCAAGAGTTATACTATTAGAGAAAGAAAAGTCACGTAAATGCTCTTTTAAAATTCCACTGTCACTTTTTGTAGTACTTGAGCTCAAGCAGATTTCCTGAAGCACATTTAGGCAACTAACTACAATAATAATGTAGAATGTTCAGAAATGCATTTGTCTCTTCAAGATAAGCACTCTGCCAAAATACAAGGTCTGAAATACACCAGCTGTTCTAGGAAAGTGCGGCGCTCAAAGAACAAACTCCCTGAAGAATAGTAGTCACTTAGCTGCATTATTTTCTGGAGTGCTGGAGGAATGCCTGGTGTCAGCTGGTAAAGGAACGAAGAAAAGAATTGCCTCAAAAGTCCTGAATATGAGGATGACAGCAGGGGCTGGACTGCCAAATCAGATGCTGAGATCAGGAAGCAAAACAAAGCCAAGCAGGGAGGCATGCGCCACTCTGCTATTTTTAGCCAATCAGGAAAGCAGTTGAGTTTCCACATGTGGATGAGTCACCACACCCAATTAGAAGCACATGTCTACACTACACCCAATTAGAAGCACATGTCTACACCTGCTCACATTAGCAAACAAGCATTGGTAAAACAAGCATTGATAAATACCAATTGTGTAACACAGTACTTAGGGGGTCATTCCGACTCTGGCGGTAAAACCCGCCAGGGCCGTGAACGACGGAAAGCACTGCCAACAGGCTGGTGGTGCTTTCCTGCCCATTCTGACCGCGACGGTAAAGCCGCGGTCAGAAAAGGGGATCCGGAGGTTTCCCGACGGATTTCCCCTGGCTGGGCTGAACCTCCATGGCGGCGCTGCAAGCAGCGCCGCCATGGGGATTCCGACCCCCTTCCCGCCAGCCTGTTTCTGGCGGTTTTTACCGCCAGGAACAGGATGGCGGGAACGGGTGTCGTGGGGCCCCTGGGGGCCCCTGCACTGCCCATGCCACTGGCATGGGCAGTGCAGGGGCCCCCTAACAGGGCCCGAGCATGATTTTCACTGTCTGCATAGCAGACAGTGAAAATCGCGACGGGTGCAACTGCACCCGTCGCACCCCTGCAACACCGCCGGCTCCATTCGGAGCCGGCTTCTGTGTTGCAGGGCCTTTCCCGCTGGGCCGGCGGGCGCTCCCTTGGCGGGCGCCCGCCGGCCCAGCGGGAAAGTCAGAATGGCCTCCGCGGTCTTTTGACCGCGGAGCGGCCAAGAGGCGGTTCCCGCCAGGCAGGCGACGCCCGCCGGGGTCGGAATGACCCCCATAGTGTTTACTTAGAAACATGAAGGTTTACCCAAGAACAGAGATATGATTTAACCCTAATCCCTGAGGTGCTGACGGATAAGGCAGGAGGCACCTTGGGGATTCCTGACACTGGCAGCACAGTCAGTGCAGCTGGCATTGACCTTGGCTCTCTTTCAGAGCCAAAGGCAATGTCACCACACTGACTGTCCGGCCAGCCCCGTGGGCATTTCATAATACAGTGGTTTGGAGGCCGCTGGCTTGGCAGCACACTCCCGACTGCCATATTGGCGGTCCGACGGTCGGACCGCCAGGGTCGTAGACAGGCTCCTGGTGATGATTATTGCATATTTTAGTATATTAACAAATTAAAACAATATTTGAGAAAATGTTCAACTTTTTAAATACATTTAAGTGTTTAGACTCAAAAAACAACGTTTTATTTAGATTTTTAAAACATTTTGTTTTCATTTGTATTTTGTTAGTTAATTGATCTATTTTTCCCAATTATTTTTTTTAGGGTATTTGGTGTATATTGTTTGCTAAGTATAATATTTTCAAAGTTGTTTGTAATTTTTAAATGTTAATAGTGCATGTAATGTTATTATTTTTTATAATTAGATGTGTATTTAATTAATTTGAGGAGGAAACAGTAAATATGATGACCATAATAGGCTAAAATTTCTATTGATTGTTTTAAAACATGGAATTACTGTGTAAAAATGTAAAATCTCTCCTTCAAAATGGTTTAGATTGGAGCAGAAGAAGCAATTTTGACCCTTTTAGTACCAACAAATTCTCCAAAAAGGTTTAGATTGGAGTGGGAATAGAAATGTTGGCCTCTTTAATGCACAACACATTCACAAAAGTGGTTTAGAATGGACTGACAATAGAAATTGGGAATACTTCAGTGCCCAACACCTTTTCCAAAATAGCTTAGATTGGAGTGGGTAAAGTAAATCCGACCCCTTCATTGGCCAACACCTTCCTCAGATTTGGAGTAGTAACTATGATCCCTTCAGTATCCAACATCTTCTCCAAAATGGTTTAGATTGAAGTGGGAACAGTAACCCTGACCCTTTCAGTTTCCAACACATTCCCCAAAGTGGGTTAGACTGGAGTGGGAATAGTAAATCTGACCCCTTTAAGGTCCAACCCGCTGCTCCAAATGGTTTAGATTTGCATTGTAGTAGTAATTTTGATCACCTTTATGACCAACACATTTCCTAAAGTTGTTTAGTTTGGAGTGGGGATAGTCATTTTGATCCCTTCAGTATCCAACACCTTCCCCAAAGTGGTTTAAACTACAATAATAATAATACATTTGACTCCTTCAGTGCCCAACTTCTTCCTAAAACCGGTATGTGTTAGTTTTTTTAATGTACATATGTTTAAAAATATTTTGGATTTGGTGGGTGTGCCACATTGTAAAAATTCAAGATGTAGTTTAATGTATAATGTAATACAGAGAGAAAAATAATTAATAGATCATTTTTATTGAGGTACTGCATGCTTTGTAGCATTGATTGGTTTCTAGTGTTTGATTGTTTTGACAATTTAATATTGCACTTCTTTTGTTTAACATATACCTTATTTGTTCATGTTTAACTTGTTTAACATGTACATGTATGTTTTTTATTTTGGACATATACATTTATTTACAAACAATATGAATAACATTATTTCCTTATTAGAATACATTTCAAATATTTATTTTTCCTATTTAATAATGTCATGTAATTTGTTATATCAACCATACATATATAGTTAACATTGGTACATGTTGTTTCTAACAATTTAAATTATTACATATACATTTGCAATTGAAAAAAGAAAAAAACACATTTTTGTAAAAATATATAATTTTTAGTATATATTAACTAGTACTATTAGTTTTTTGTAGTACTATTGAAAATATATTGAACACATAATTTGTAACGTTTTTATTACATTTTTACAAATTGTAAAACATTTTTACAAAAAATGTTTAACACACACATTTTATATTTTTATATTTTATTTATAAACTTTTCATTTGTTTCTATTATAAGATAGGCCCTCATTACAAGTTTGGTGGTATGAGGGTAAGACCGCCGCGGTGGCGGCCGCCAAAAGACCACCATGTTGGCGGTGATCCGACCGCTGTATTAAGAGTCACACAGCTCAGTCTACCAAAAAACAGCCAATTTTCTGAAACCGCCAAGACACTGGAGGACGGGAAAGAGGGGATTCAACCACCAGCAGCCCCAGCTCCCCAAAAACCCTCCGAACATATTACAGTCTACAAATCACGAGAGCAGTTCTTCCATGGCGGAAAACTATTGGCGGTGCAAACCATGTTGGTCGCAAGCCACATCAGTCAGAACACCACACACCACATGGAATAGTTTGAATACCCCCCACCTGACACACATCCACAAACTGACACACCTACACACTGCACTATATAACACACCCCTACACAATCCAAAATCCTCTGCAGCGAGAGTGCCACACACAGCCAGAGACAAGCCAAAATTTACAGATACAGCAAAACAAACTGTAGGCACCACTGCACATTTCACTCAGCACTCATCCCACACCTGCGTAATATACACAAAACACAATTTTGTACCCCACACAATACACAACAACCTTCACCAACTCACATCACAGCACCCACACCTCATTACAAAAAATGTTTTACCCCATTTCTCAGTACCTCACCATCTCTTCCACCACTACCATATCCCCACAAAAACATCCACATTTCACTGATGACGAGTTGAGGGTCGTGGTGTACGAAATTCTCAGAGTGGAGCCATAACTTTTTGGGGCTCAGGTCCAGCAAAAATTAATAGCCAGGAAAATGGAGTTGTGGCAAGGGATAGTTGACAGGCTGAATTCTGTAAGCAGTTACCCACACACAAAGGAGGACATCAGGAAGAGGTGGAACTACCTCAGGGAAAAGGTCCATTCAATTTCCGCCAGGCACCAGCTGGCAGTCCTCAAGACTAGCAGTGGGCCCTCACCTACTCCCCCTACTTTCACATCATGGGAGGAGAAGGTCTTGGACATCCTGCGGACCTGACAGGAATACCTGGGGGAGTGGAATCTGGTAAGTCATTACACCATACATGTCACCAAACAGTTTTGTCTTGCATGCCCACTGATCACGTTTCCCCACCTCAATGACCAAACCACCCACCAGCCCTGTGTTCAGATGTCTAAATACCCCTCTCTGGCATGCCACATGTCAACTAAACTCACCTGGGTCCACAGTGTCTGTGTATGGCATGTGAGGTACAGGGTCTGACAGCACTACAAATCCCAGTAGGCACTGTTCCACCTGTAAGAAAACCAGAACAGTGTACTACATTTTAAAATGTCTTGCATGTGAAACTAACAAACAATGTAAGCCCTCCTGAATGCACCACTGCTTAACACTCCATGGCAATGACAGCAATACTATGTCCAACTACCAGTACCATTACAAGCAAAGCACAGCTACAGCTGTGTCCACTATCAAACTGGCCATTGAGAAAACATTCCTAACAATGTCACATACTCACCTGGGGGAAAAACTATATGGAAAACTGGATGTACTTATAGTACATCCATACAGAGGCCCAAATCAAATGGTAACTCCCATACTGTTTGCCAGCATTGTAACCATTGTGCATTGTCCAGATGTTAGTTGAATCAATGATGCCATGCACCTTATTAGGAGAGAAATGTACATTGTCATGTCTTTACTCAGACAAGATATGACGGTATCAGTAGTCTTCCAAACACCAACATATTCCAAGAGCTGAAGCATGGTGTATGCAATTGCAAATCTCTGTGTTCCACATTGCTCTAACCCAGATTTGGAAGCAGGTGCCATTATAATTTCAGAGAATCATGTAAAGGTAGTGTGTGCACGTCACATAGCATGTCTAGTTGTCAAAGTTAAACATCACTTGTTGCATCACTTACAGCAACTGTGTGTTCCACTTCTACTATGGGTAACCTTGCCATTCCCAATATGGAGAGGACACCAGAGACTGCCACTACCCTTCTGGATGAAGGCCCCAGTGAGGAAAACACCCCTGGATATTTGGACACCAAGGACAAAGCTGGCCCATCAGGAATACCTGGACAGTCAACAACTGTGAGCCTCACCCTGCCCACATCGACTCCTCCCAGCCCTGTTGCATCCACATCACAGACAACCCTTTGCCCACAAGCCTGTGTCCAAGGGACAGTGCCTTCCATTGTGTATCCCCAGTACAGGTACCTGAGTCTCCTGTGGTAAACCGAGACAATGATGGTCCTGTCACCAGTGGGAGTGGGCACACTGTGCCACGGAGCACAGGTACGTGGGGGTAGGGTACATGGGAGGAATGGTGTGGGCCAGAGAATGGGGGATCCAAAGGACACAACTGACCAGGTTACTATCTTCCAAATCTTGGAAGCCTACTAACATTCCCAAGGCATGATGGGCCAGGTAGTGACCATGATGGGGGAGATCCAACAGCTGCAGAGGGACAACCCACAGAAAGCCATGCAGCAGTGGCAGGCCCAAAATGTCATACTGGCTTCCATTGATGGGTTGCTGAGGGACATTAATTCTACCCTGAGTAGGTTTTGTACCCAACATCAGGCCTCTTCCACTAGCAATGAAACATCAGGCCCTTTTACATCTGTTGCTGCTAGTTGAATGGAGGCCCTGCCAGGGGAAGGGAATGCCTCAGACACCCCACCCTTTGTAGCAGAAGATTCCCCCGCAAACGTGGACGGCCACCCAGACATCCAGGAGGAGCAGATACCAAGACCAAGCCCACTGCCAGGAAGTGAACCTCTATGAATTGGTTCCCCTTGTGTGGCACGGATACACCCTGTTGACTGTTCTGACACCTATCTCCATTTTCCTATGGTACAAGGACACTGGTCTTGTGTTTCCAATTGGTGTAGCAGCTACCCTAATGATTTCATCCACCATTACTGAACCCTTCACTGTTTTGTTTATGTTATTTTTGATTCTCATCATGCATCTTGCTGTGCACTCCCCAATAAATACCACTTAACTACAGATCATGCGTTAGTGTAATTTATGTACCATATACAACTGTCATGTATGACAAGTCTTGTATCAAAATGTTCCTCTCTAATGTCAAACATTAGTCATGGTCATTACACATGTGATATATAATCAGAGTACATATTGCATTGAAAATGTATTACATACATCACACAAATCACCTGTATTGCACATTTTCCACATATTTATTTTGAGAATGTCAATTACCACATAGTGAAGCACTGCTGCTAACGTAAATGTTTCAGCACGGGTGTCATACACTACCAACCCACAGACTTCTGAAGTAAAGGACATATCAGTCGTTCAGTATCACAGGAGGAAAACAGATTGGTTCAATGTATCATCAGCTAAAGCCTTATCACATACCCATACCCATACCATAGCTCCCAAATGACCACGCCACACGAAACAGACAGATGTCCCCAGTTATGGAAGCTTCCACTTACTATGGTCAGGTATCTGTAAGCTTTCCACTCACCTATGTTAGTCTACAGACACATGCACATTGGTCTGCATGGTGGAAACAGCTATGGACAAGTTAGTTCACATCCAACACAAACCATTATGATGTTAGAGGGTCTGGACACAACCTGATGGCATGTTGGTCCCACCTCCAATACCAAAGAGGTCTTTAGTCTGGATAGGAACACTACAATCGCACTGTCCTGACAGTCTGGGGCATAGAACTCACACACCACAAATCTCATGCCAGACAGTACCTGGTTTAATCCGTATTCACTTCACATTAGTCTGCAAATGCCAACTGCCTGTTACACTGTCTGATGTTGCCTAGTGAGGATGAGTCAAACTGCAATCTGTAATTGACAAACATAAGGTATAGGCCACATTGATACATGTAATTTACACTGCCAAATTATATGTACAAATGTGACTTTGATTGTGCATTGTGAAAACATTAGACTATGTACATAACAGTTCTGTACACAACCCCAAGAAACAATCTGCATGCATATCTGAGTAATGGGCTTTGGAGCCACCTATAATCTACCTGAGGGTCATTATAAGAACCTTATCTGACATTCCTTACCTCACCAATACCCCACTGACTCACTTTTATTACATCACATACCTTGAATCAGTTGAAGTACTTATTGATGATATCAGACCTGATGCCCCCAGCTTCATCCTCATCATGCTCATCCTCACTTGGCAAATATGCATGTCCATCCACAGGATCTGCTGGCTCCCCCTCATTTTGTATGAATGCTATCTGAAGTCTAAGGGGGAGGTGGTGGAGCAGAAAGAACAAGGGATGGACGGAATGCTGAACAATGTCAAACATTTATCACCAGTACAGAGATCTGGGCTTAAATTCATCATTTATTGGCTACCCATGCCATTTCCAGTTTGGACCTAGCCATATGCAAATCAGTCTTGTCCCTGTTCCCCATGGGAACAGTCCAACCTGAACTGCCAAGCCAGGTCCTCCCTGGACTGGAAACAAGTATCCTAGGACCGGTTTCAGGGTATCACCCCTCGTCCGCCAAGCTAGCTTGACTCCAATGGAATTGGTACCAAGGGACCCAAGTCTGGGCATACCCTTCCCACTTGGGGCAACAAATGAAAAATGAAAAAGTGATGGACGGAATGCTAAACAATGTCAAACATTCACCCCCAGTAAGAGTTTGCATTGTTCAGCACTCCGTCCATCATCCTTTTGTGTTGCTAAAGTTGCCCCAAGTGGGAAGGGTATGCCCAGATGTGGGCCCCATGCTCACTTCTCATGCCAGGGTAACTATGTGGGACAACACCAGAATGTTTGTGTATGACTCAATTGATGCATCATGTGGTGTTGTTGTAACTTGTTGTGGTATTGTGTGGTATTGAGTGAGACTGGGTCTGTGATGTGTTTCCATGCATGTGTGTTTTTGACGTGTGTTTGTGTGCGTGCTGGCTATAGACTGTGTATGTGCAGTTGTTTGTGTGGCTGTATATAAGTTTGTGTGTCAGTATATACTTATGTCTGAGTGTTGCTCTCACATTGCCTTCCCGATGGTATGTTGTGTAAGTGTATATAAATCACTAATAGAGAATAGTAACAGGTAAGTGTGTGTACTTACGCTTGCTGTCACCATTGTCGGCGAAGATTCCACAGTCTTTCGGTGAGCAGAAGCAGCAGGTTGACATCTAGTTCTGGTTCCATAGGGACTCTGGACAAGTATGGCTTCCTGAAGGTGAGTGTCTCCTTTTATAGAGTTCATTTCCGTGTGGGTTTCTGTGGTGGTGCGACTGTAGCAGAAACCTTGGCAGTGTGCAGCCTCGTAATGTGTCGGGTGGAAATATGGTCTCTGCTAGCCTGCAGAGGCCTTCAGTCGTCAGTGGTGGTGCTTTGCTGTATTCTGTAGGGAATACAGCCATTGTCATAATTTGGTGGTCTTTTCCAACGGCATGTTGGAGGTATGACTGCCACCACCAACATGTCGGTCCTGGAACTGCCAAAGTTGTAATGACCCCCATAGTCTTTTTTATTTTATTTTTCTGCCATTTCTTTTACCTCTACTGATATTTTGTAGCCTGATAATATCACTGTTAGGCAGTTTTTGGTTCCTGTCAGTCACAGTTCCCTGCTTCATGGTTAGGTGGGTTGTGGTAAGATAGTGTAGAATAGTGCATTTGTTTGCTGTGGTGACATAATTATTTATTAGACTATATTTTGGAGGTACATAGTCAGGTGAGACAGGCCTTTGTGAAGCATGTGTAGTGTGGTTACTTTAATTATTCATTTGTGTGATCTGAGTATAGTTTGTAAATGTGTTGTCTGTTATTTGTTATGCTTTTGGGGTGTGTATTATGAGAGGTTGAAAAAGTTGTGTTTCTTACCAAATTTTTGATTGGAGTGGAAACCTTTCTTTATTTTTGGATGCTACATTTAAATGAAAATATTTTGTAATATTTTAACCAAGATTACTTTTTAATTTCCTTTTATTTTTCAGTTTTCCAGCACTGGTTTTATATTCATTGTTCAGGTTTTTAGGGTTTCAAAGGTCTCTGGAAAAAGTTTGTGGATTTACTTTTTTGTTATTTAATTTTTTATAATTTTTGAGTTTTTTGGTAAGTTTTCTTCTATTTTTGTTGATTTGTTTTTGGATGATTGGAAAAAGAACAAGGAAATTGACTAGAGAACTGTAATCTGATTTTTTTTTTTTTTTTTTTTTTGGGTGGGAAATATTACCTATGTTTGTTTTCTTGTAGTATTATGTCATTGTTTTTTATCACCTGTTGTGCATTGTGTGTATTTTGTATATCATGTTTGGTGCTTAGCATTTTTTTAAAGTGATATTGGGTATTACTGTAGGTTTTTCAGTGTAATTGGTCTTTAGACTGATTTATGAAAATAATTTACATTACATTTCTATATACATATATTGTATTGCCTTCTATACATTTAAATTAAATGTGAATTTAAGTTGGATTGTTAGGTACATTATAGAAGGGTTCTTTGTATGCTTTCAGGGTACTTGAGGCCTTTCCTATTTACAAAGAGTTTACTTTGCATTGTAGTATTTTATACATTCTTTGGTTTATTTGGATACTTTATGCTTAATTTGTTTTAACGATTGTGTTTTTGTAGTTCTTAGTAGCGTGTTCTTTTTTATGATTTCTAGGATTTGGCACAATGTAGGATGTTTTGGCCTAGTCTAAGGGCTTGGAAGGTGTTGTGCCTTCCTTCCATTGTGTTGTTTGTTTTGACTTGTTGAGCCATGGTGCTGTCAAAGATATTACACTTGAACATCACACCATGACACGTGAAACTTGGGTTGGTGCTTGTGGCCAGGACAATGCTGTCTGCCAACCCAAATGTCTTCAAAATATTCCATAAGGGGATATATTTTTATCTCCTGGGTTTGGTAATTGGGGGAGCCTATAAGGAGGATGTGGCAGATAACTACTTCTATGGCTGGTACATATGCTAGGGCTATACATGTTCTAATACCTTAAGCAAGTAAGCTGTTTGTTACATATTCTACACTTAGTGGACATTTTTGGTGATATCTCCAATTCTTTGTCTGAAATGGTAATAGCAACCTTGCACGGCATGTGAAATTGTTTGTATTATTGCTTGCTCAAGACCTATTATTGTTTTGGGTAATAATTGTTAGTTTTTATTTTAATTTGGCTTAATAGTTCGTAGTTAGTAGCTCTTTGCTTGTTTGGAAGCAAAGTGTAAATTAGGGGTATGTTAAATGTAGGATATTCATCATATATGGTGTATGTCTGTATGAATGATGACTGGTGCATTTAAAAACTGGCTTTCATTATGCACGTTTGGGTATGAATTAGTCTGAGGAAGTTATTTTCAGTTGCATATATTATTAATCTCTCATTATTTTTATTGTCGTACAACAGGAACGGTTCTTCAGCATGTGCAGTGACTAGATTTTCAGGAAAGTCTATATTTTGATATTGTTTGGGGCCAATAGGAGTTTTTCCTTTGGAATTTTTAGTTTGTGCCATTAATATTTTTTAATTGGGGATTCCTGGCATATGACCTGCAGTGTATTTAGGAACATTGGGGAATTTATTTTTTACCATTCTTGCTGTTGGTTACTGAGAGCTAAAGCATGCTTTTCTCAGGTCTTACAACACATGTTTTACTTTTACCTCTCTGATATTTGGGGGGGAGTTTGTCCTCCCTAGCATTAATTGCAACATCATTCCTAGTTGTAGCCCTCAGATTACAAGCATTCACATAGTACTTAGTATATTTCCAACATACAAACTTGGTAGTTGTGCTGCCCGGGATGTATGTGTATCCCATCTGCAATATTTCTTTGCATTTCCCAGAGATGATTATGGCTATTTCTGACATTGTATCTGTAAATGTTAGAAGTGTATATTTATTACTTTATGTTTAAACATGATTGTAGTTTAAAATTACCAGTTTTAGATACATTTTTACTGTTTACATTGTAGACTTACATGACTGCTGTCCTTTTAACGTGCTGCTTTTTTTTCTTAGCTGTGCTCAGTCGAGCCATGGGTCAGGAGATGCTTTTTTTGTCAGTTTAATAGAGAAGTTTTGTTTTATGTTTACTTTAAAACCATAGTTAAGTTGATTCTAGGGGTTTTGAGTTATTAAACATTTATTTATTTATTATACTTGCTTACATTTTCAGTCCGGCAGAGTTTCTGTTTTGTTCTAGGTGTAGGTTTTGTGCTGCTAGGATCAGGTGATTTTCTTCTCTTTTTTATGCTATTTATTTAATTAGTTTAAGAGTTCTTTTTATTATTTTGCTTTACTTTTCATTTTTCTTGTTACTTTAGTTTGAATTTCTTTGTCAGTGTGTTCCTTATTTGTTGGAAGCTAATTAAGGATTATGTTTAATATTAACATGTGTTTGTATGTACTAAGGTTCTTTATTGCAAGTGTATATAAATGAACTTTACATGACATTTAGTTGCCAATTAAATATGGTTTTAAATAAAACTTTTAGTATTCTATTTTGTGTTTATTTGATTATGTGCATATTTCAAAATTTTGTCCTTGTTTAAATTTTTTTTTTTTTTACGGTAATTATTAGTTGAAAACTGTTTTTTAAAATGTATTTAAACAACATTTTTGAAGTTGATGTTGTTATTTACACTTTTTGGTTAGTGTATATTTAATTTTTTTAAGAGTATTTTATTATACTTCATGTTTGTGTTCAATGTTATGGTATTTTAGATATTTGTAATGGCAATATTTTTGTTATTGATGTATTTCTTGTTTGTGGTTAGGGTTATGATATTTGGGTAAACTGTATTGTTTTGGTGAAACTTGTGGTGAATCAATGTTTTGAGGGTTGATATTGTATAATATAATCTATCAGATTAGAAACATACACAAAATGTCACTTTATCTTTATATGTTAACGTCCTATACTACTGCTATGCTAGAGTATCCACTGACTTCTAGTGCTTGGTTTCAACTTTAAAAAATACCCCCAATAAAATAAAATATGAAATAAGTATATCCACTCTGCTTCCATTACTTCAAAATTAAGTGCCTAATTTACCAAGTGATTGTCTACCGTAAGGATATGTTCACAGACAAAAATAATTGGATTTATGCTTGTCAAGTTTCCAAACAAGGGTACCTAGATATCACTAACACACTTGCTACTGCTTATTTGTATGCCATAGTTCCACATATCAAGTATTGGCAAGTCCTAGGGAATGGGTGAAAAGTGAGCAGATCAAGGTATGATTACTCCTGTGAGGTTGTGAACTGTTGCAAAATTATGAGTATCTACGTATTCACATACTCCTTTCTAACCTTTTCACACACTAGAAACGAAATGAGATTGTACTGCATATTAATTTCTGTTCAATGTCACATGACATTTCCAGTAGTAGACCAGTAGTAAACCACTGCATGTTTGAAAACGTGTTACTAAGGCTGCAATGTAGTTTTGGTAATGTTTTGAATTTCATAAATGTTGTAAATCTGCACCAATTCTACAAGTTCAAATTTATTACATTTTGTGGATAAGGCCTTTTGTATTTGGAAGTTCAATTTATTTCTATCAATCAACACTTTTTGAGACTGTCATTTTTGCTGCTTGATCACAGATATACTAATTTCTCTTTCTGGAAAATGGTTTCCTTACATTTGACTATTTGACTATTTGATGTATTTAACCTTGAAAGATAATGTGAGAATTGGTTTGTGGGCTGAAGGAGTATACGCCATTTTCAAGCAACTGCTACAATCCATGTCAGTGTGAACCACAAAAGTCGCTAAATTAACCTGTGCTTAACCCTGTGGTGGCTTGGCACAAAAGCAGTTGGGTGTAACTTAGGGGCAATGTGTAAAGTATTTATGCAGCACACAATCAGTAATAAAGTGAAAACACAAAATGAGAAAAATCTCACACCAATTTAAAAAAATAGAGTAACATTTCATAAATTATTTGACATCAAATTGAAAAAAGCCAAACAGCAGAGTTTGAGATATCCAGTTCCAAAGATTGATTTAAATACATATATTGCTCAAAAGCACAATGCACCACTAATAGTTATCTGGTTGTGCAAGACTGGGTTAAAGTCACAAGTTGAGGCCGACCACAATGGAGCACAGGCCGTATAGAGGGATGGGGTTAGTCCTGCTTAAAAAGTTACCTTCTCAAAGTCCTGCGCATAGCATCCAGTTCATTTGGAGGATGCCTCAAAAAGCAAGGAGAGCATTACGGATGGTCATTGCAGTAGCACGAGGAGCAGGCCTGGCATCATGGACAGTCGTCGCTGTAGCACGAACATCCTGTCAGGTGTCTCGGATGGTTGTTGCTGGAGCTTTGTGGTTGTGCCGGGGTGTCGATGCTGTATTCATGTTGGCTGTTGTCTCTGACGCTCACTGCAGTGCAAAGAGTGGGTTACACCAGAGCTTCGCATTGGTGATCATCCCCGGTGCCATGACCTTAGCATGAACAGGCCCGTTTGCAGTGGCGAAGAGCCCAAAACATCAGGATTTCTCTTTTTCTTCCAGCAGGAGCTCAACTGATGCCAGCCAAGGGTCCAGGACTTGAAGAGCCACCTCTTGCGGCTCAATAATTCACTCCAGCAGAGGCCAACAGGGCTCAATCAGGGCCACATGCAGGCTCTGATAGGTGCAGTGCAGCAGGTCAGCTGGACAGCTCCAGGGAGGCCTCTGGAGCTTGTTATGTCCCAGTTGCTCTGAATAGGAGGTCTGTCAGTTGACCCTTGGAGTCACTGAGGTAGCCTGTGATGAATGGAGAAGGTCCAGTCTTCCTCCTTAAACAGCAGTGCAGGCCTCTAGCAACTACGAAGTACTCTGACAGCAAGGCAGTCCTTCTTCTATAGTATCCACAGATCCAGCAGTGTACTGAACAGTTGATCTGAGGCTCAATATTTATTGTTTGAATTACTTTATTGGTATTTCACATATCCAAGTCTGTTACATCATACAATTACAGTATCACCTGATAACGATGCACATTGATTCGAAAGACAGGCTTTCCACATTCATACAACTATACCTGGTGGCAGAAATTTCTAGACTTTCCCCCACATAGTCCTGGAACTTCCTCCCTCCCTGCCGGGTCCCAGGATGTCTGGAGTCACAAAAGGCTGTTGTTAAGTTCTTTGTGTTTGTGCGCCGAGGCAGCTTCTTTGTAGTGCAAGTGTGGTAGGTGACAGCTCCATCGCTCCCATCAGGTAAGAATAACTTATCCTGCCAACAACCAGTCCCCCTTAGTGATACTGTCTAGGAGGAATACACAAAGGACAACTGACAACTATACCTAGTTATGTGACCAAGAAACATGCTGCAGGCAGCAAATGGTTAGGATAAGAAATGTCAACTTTCTAAGAGTGGCCATTTCAGAATTGTGACTTAAAATCTGACTTTATTGTTGAAGAGGGCTTTAAATGACAATTCATTAGAGACCAAACATGACATTTCTACCTGTTCCCAAACAAAATGTATCATTCATTAAATGTAATAAGGTAACCAAATTTTGCCCTATGGGAGAGGTGAGCCTTGCAGTAATACAACACAAATTTAGGAGTTTTTCCGCTACCAGGATGTATAAAACATAAAGGTGCATGTCCAAATTCATAAATACACTGCATTCTTCCTTAGGGACTGTTAAGGGCCTACCTAGGGGCAGCTTATAGTTATTAAAAAATAAGGTTTAGGCCTGGAAAGAGGGTTTTTTGCTGGGTCAAAATAGTAGTTTAAAACTACACATAAGCTGGATGGCAGGCCTCAAACATGTTTAAAATGGCCACTTAAGTGGGTGGCACCATGAGTGCTGCAGCCCCACTTGTAGCATTTAATGTACAAGCCCTGGAAACATGGAGTTCCACTGTACTAAGAGACTTACAAGTAAAGTATATGTGCAGATTGGACGTAAGCCAATTTCAGCATGTTTAAAGGAGTGAGCACAAACACTTTAGCACTGGTTAGCAGTGATAAATCACACTGAGTCCTAAGGCCAACAAAACCAAATTCAGTAAAACTGGAGGAGGGGAGGAAAAAGGTCTGGGGAAAAAACATGCCACCATATGGGATTCACTAGATTGCCCAGCTCATCATTCAACATCATTGTCTCAGCTCCCTTTAGTTGGGGATCTTCAGAACTTTGCTAGCATACATATTCAAGTCATTTTGAATTGAAAACAAAGGATCCCACCTTCCAGCAGATAGCACCTTCCATAAACTTATTGTAGTATGTTACGTCTTTGTGATGTGGTCCAGTGGTTGAGTTTCTCCAGCTGCTCACTCTGTAAATATTTGTAGTGTGATTTGAAAATGTTGTAATGTACAAAAGATAAATAGCTCTACTGTGTACTGTTTTGTACTTTCCTAATAACATTGCATTATTTTTTCTCTGATCATATTTTAAGCAGACTCCATGAACAGGACTGGTCTGTGTACCTCACTGTATGGTTCAGCTGCACCCCTTCTAATGGTTCCACTTCAGTGTGGAGAGAGGTTCCTGATATATCATGTATCTTAAAGTGTAACATGCACCAGTATTTGGCATAAAAATACATTTATGAACTACATCTACTTGTTGTGTAAACATGTATTTAGATGGCGTAAATTGCTGTTGATCTTCTTATTCCCATGTGACAAAATAGAAAATGAAAATTAAATTTAATAGCAAAGGTTCTCTAACGCACTATGCCTATTTTGTGTTATGCTAACAGGTGTAGAGTAGCAGGTCAGTATACCTTGGAATTATCATCTGGCATACTTACCACGTTTTAAATACACGTGCAATAAAGATGGCCTTCTATTACGCCTAATGGGGTAAGATTTTTTAAACGATATTTAGGAGGTAATGCTTATGTAAGGCAGTATTTTGGTATCACACATTTTAAGGGACCTTACCTAAGGTTTTAGCAATGTTGTTCAGATATAAATCTAACTTCCTCCTTCCTTTTTTTCATGTCTGATCTTCTTTTAGCAACCTAACGCAACAGACATACTTTAACACTCCCATCAGTTAGATGTCTATCTTTTTTCTGTGTAATAATGTGGAATTACTTAATACCTCCATTAATCTGCTTAGTCTTTTCACCTAAGCCTGAGGCAAGCCATATTCTTTGGACAGTTATTCTAATGACTTAGGACAGACACTCGTGGTTATCTGAGCAAAAGCAAAAAGAAAACGCTTCCTATTCCAAGATGATCAGTTAAGAGCTTTTTTTCAACGCTTTTAGGGATTGTTTCCAACTGGTTTGTGAATAGCCTGCATTCGTAATTTCATCATGAACATTGAGTGTTAATTTCATGTTTTCTTGCTTCACCTAGTATTCTTTAATGAAAGGTGAAACCACTGGGTTTGCCACTTCAACCAATTTTGTTGTCTGATACATGATACAGAGTGACCACAGAGACAAAAACATTCACACCACCCATGAGTTTTCCATAGTTTAGCTATTCAATGTATTTGTCATTTTTATGATGCTGCAAGCGTTAACTACAGAGAGCTTACATGGGTGACAAAATAATTCTTATTTACAGAGATGTTACTTTTCACTAACCCTGCTGCCAGGTTTTGCTTTCAACTGCTGCATAGCAATAGTTTGCTCTTTTCATGGATGAAGACGAGCTTTATTCCTGTTTTCTTTTGAATATTGTAAAAGAGCTTGCACCAACCAATTGCCCCTCTCAGTGCCTCCAGTGACCGGACCAAAACAGCTATTAACCATCACACCCTACAAGTATGACATTTCAGATTATTCCAGACCCACAAAGCTATAGGAATGGCTTGGACAACGGGTATTCGTTTTTAAAAAAAATGTATATTGAATTAATAAACAACTGTTATTTTCTTCATCTCTAATTTAGACAAACAATGCCACCCAGTGACAGACTGTCATAACTGCCGGTGTTGACAATTAAAAGCTGGTGCCGAGCACCGGGATCACCGGCTCACATTAAGCACTGAATGTTCCATTTAAACTCAACTTACTTTGTAGTTTTTAGACTCATCTTGTCTCCACTAAAAGATACTACCCCCTGCAACTGTTAGCCCTTAACACCCAAGACAGCATCTTCTCTAAAGGACCCCTGGTCCCTGTGCTGCCTTCTGTTCCTCACTTGTTGATCTTCTGTCCTCTTTCATTCTCAATGATGAAAATGTTACCATTTTAGGAGACTATAACCTCTATCTGGGAAAAGCCTTTGTAAGTCATTCAGCCTTCTTGTTAGAATTCCTATTCCCTTTGGCAGTGCTTAATTTGTGAATAAAAAGGTGCCGGTGCCCAAAGCCCTCCTCTTAAACACGCGGCTGCTGCGACTAAATGTGTGAACATGGAATATTGAGGTGGCGTAATCCTGAAACCATCTCGGGCCTCATCAATCCATATAAAGCCACTCGATGCCCCTTCAGCTCATTCTTGCAGCTTTCTACTTTCTCCCTTTGTGGCGCTTTTTCATTTTGCCCTTCATCCAACTTTCCCATATGTTTTTTGCTCTCACCAAATGCTTGAGGCAGAAGAATAAGCCCCTGCCCTCAAAAATAAGTGCCGGTGCTCAGCACCGGAAACAACAAGCACAAATTAAGCATTGCCCTTACGTCTCCATGAGGAAAGCCTGGGGCCCCACCAGCTTAGCTAGGCACATTTTGGACTTGGTTTTCATTAATATTGATTTTCTTACTGTATCCACTCTTTCTCATGTGTATCTGTCTGATCATTTTGTGATTCCTTTATTCATGTCTCTATCAGGAGCATCTCTTTGCAAGGACGTCCCCCGCCTTGCTCGTGATGTTCCTGGTCCAAAATCAGACTACTTAACCTCTTTGCTGCTTTGGATAAGCACTCCCAATGGTAATGTCTGATGCCACATCCATAACCTGTGCCTTCCATTCCTGAATCACTTTATCCATGGATGAGATCGCGCCTTTGAAAACTCACCATCCCACTCGTACCTCCCCCTTAGCTCCCTGGTACACCGTATAATTGAGATGAGCTGAGTGCCAATGTAAAGCTCTGGAAGGAGCATGGTGCTCTGACTACTGCCCCTTAGCCAGAACCTTATAAAGGGCAGAAAACAAATGATATCAGCACGTGGTCCAGTCCGCTCATGTCCAATATAATGCTACTCGTATTGATTGTACTAAAACAAAACCTAAGGAGAGCTAATTCCCTTCACTAGTACTTCTTTTCGAATAGCCAGCTGCCTTTAGGCGTTTTTAATGTGGAAAATACCCCAGCAATTGCAGGGACATGTGGATTTTGGTGCAACGAGCTCCCATATCTACATGTTATTCCTCATTGAAAGGAAAATACTAAGAATAGCTGTCAGATTTTATTGGCTGTTATAAAGCATACTCCTGTGGGGCACATGCAATCAGGCCCCTAATATCTGCTGGCCAAACTTGCCTAAGTCTACAAAGGAAAATGCTCAGAAGACCCAAAACATGTATTTTGTGTGGTAAGTACCACAATTTGAAACTCAGAATAGGAGGAAAATACACCAACGAGAGTTGGTGTGGCAGTCATAGCTGGGACCCATCGCAAGGGATGAACCGAATGTAAAATAATGCAAATATTAGGTGCACTAAGAACTGGAACCCTTGATGTTCCATTGGGGCTCGCACATATAATTTGTACAGTAAGGCTTTTTGGCATGGCACACAGGCTACTTGATACAGCCTGCCTTCTTTAATGGCAATACATTTTCTGACAACTGTGATGCTTTTGCTTATCATGCTCTCTACAGGTCTCAGTAGTGTTTGGCATGTGCTGCAATGTCTATTTCTAATATATTGTGAGGCTCGCAATCCTGAATGATGTGGGTGCATGTGAGACCAGAAGTAGCAACCGAGCAGCTCCCCCATATGTGCAGGGAGTCCTAGATTGCAAGTCACAGTCATTAGCAGAACCCTATTATTCAGCCGAAGAGCAGGCAGCCTCGTTCTTTCTTTTGAATTCCAGGAAATGTCGATCTTCCAGTGTTCTGTGGGTTCAATAACCTCCAGTGCGCCACTAAGCTGTCATCTATGAAGCAGGACTCATGCTACTCAGTGTTTGCATCTGTGGTTCTTTATGAGGAGTGCTCCCCTGATGGTTTCGGATTGCCCTGAGAGGGTTTAGAGATGTATGTCCTGGTACAGCTGAAACAGTAGTCTTGGTTTAGGGCATAGCTCACTCCACATTTCACTATGCCTTCAGAGAGCAGCAGTCCTTTGAGAATCAATAGTGATAATCTCCCTGTTTCCTCTTGTTGTCATTAGTGTCCCACACAGTACTCGCCCCTACTGGATGTTCCCCCCTTTCAGGCTGCACTTGCCCCTGTGCCACTACATGTGGATGCAGCAGCCATCTCATGCCAATGGAGTCCTTAGCGCATCATGCCACATTGCACTAATCCTGCTGGCA
The DNA here is from genome assembly GCF_031143425.1 of Pleurodeles waltl. NCBI lineage: Eukaryota > Metazoa > Chordata > Amphibia > Caudata > Salamandridae > Pleurodeles > Pleurodeles waltl. Next base: position 126,851,371 of record NC_090448.1, read on the forward strand.
TGCAGAGCTTGCTGTGCAACAAAACCGAGGACTCGCAGTGACGGTCGACCACTGCAGCCCTTGCGACCCTGACAGTGGGACCGCCGTCCCCTCCGGTAACATGGTTCCTGATGCCATGACAGTGGTCTGAGTTGTACTCAGCCAGTGCAGTGCTGAACTCAGTGCTGCCTGGCTGATCACAACTCCACTTACCGCCAGTCTTTCGAAGGTGGTCTGACCATCATGGAAAGGCTAGTGGTAAGGGTGTGCTGAGGGCCCCTGCATTGCCCATGGCATGGACAGTGCAGGGACTCCCCGTCCCAGCGCCATTGGAATGTGCACTGTTTGATTTGCAGACGGTTGCATTCCTAGGGTGCTGGTCGGTCCCATCTGTGCTACGGTGTAGGACTCAGCTCATCCTATATCATAGCACTGTTACCGTCTGACTATTGTTCCTGCTGGTCAGCCTAGCGGGAATATTGTAATAGGGCAGAGGGTGCCACCGGTATGAGGAAGGCATCCTCCCCACGGCATTAGCAGTCAGCTGGTCCGACCGTTGTAATGAGGCCCTGATTGATGGGGGCCATATAAGTAGAAGCAACTGTAGTGGTTTCCCCAGGGCCAAAGGGCGGGAATGAATTATAGTAACAATTTACCTCTATAGTCACTTCAACATCTATGCACTGTAATAGAAGCACACCTTAGATCGGTCATATATTGAGCTGACGTGTAGACACTCATCAATAAAGGATCTAAGCCCTCTGTGTAGATTTTTTGTACACTTTTCTGTTATGAGAAGCGCAGGCAAACAGCTTTAGCTGTTGCTAGACAGACTGAAACATAGATTTGTAGATAGGCAGGGCACAATATATTGGTATGTTTTATTCAATCTGCAATGCTGTTATTGTCCTGCATTTAAAATATGGGTACTTATGAATGTTATAAATGTGGCGTTTACATTATTTCTTTGATTTACGGAGCAGTGTGTCGGTGCTTGAAACAAAGGCATATTACTGAATCTTCAGATCTTCTGTGTGATTGTTACGCTACACCCTCCTCATTAGGTGTCTTGTTATAACACGTTGACCATGATATATACAAAGTAATGTGGTTTATTTTCCTTCCTACCCTACAGCATTCTCTCAGATGTCAGCATCTATTTGCTTATCCTTGACTCACCTTAAGTGTTTGCTCACATCCATTGGCATGAACTGGGTGGAAAGGTAGACAGAAAATGGAGACATTAATTATAAAAATTAATTAATATGTGCATACAACTATGAACAGTTCAGCTACAGTGCATGAATCAGTCTCGTCTTGCATTCACTCTTGTATCAAACACTGCAAGACAATACTGATTTTCGATATTACGTTTTCTCCAGAATTTTATTTGTGGCTCACCAGTTTGCACGTTTCGCTCAGCATTAAAACATACAAACATTGAACAAGGGTTTCACGAGTGCCAGCAATGTAATGCTCAGCGATTGAAGATGTGCGACATAGAGTGTTCGCTTTAAATTATTCCTGGCATGCTTCTTTAACATAGGCCCTCATTACAACCCTGGCGGTCGGTGTTAAAGCGGCGGTAATACCGCCAACAGGCTGGCGGTTAAAAAAATTGAATCATGACCACGGCGGAAACCGCCAACATAGACAGCCACTTTAACACTCCGACCGCCACGGCGGTAGCAACAAACACCGCGGCGGTCACTGCCAACAGACAGATGGAAGTCAATGTACTGCCCAACGTATTACAAGGCACCAATCCGCCAGCTTTTCCAGGGTGGTACCAACGACATCAAAAGCATGGCAGAAACTGAACAACGAAGGGGAACCACTCACCTCTCGACACTCCACGAAGAACCAGGACGCGATGGAGCCCGAATTGCAGATCCTACCAATGTTGGTGTATCTACTAATACACCACAAAGTATAAAGAAGGCGGCGACGGTGAGTACTGCACCTAGCACACAGGGGAGGGGAGGAGGGAAAAGAGAGTGACACACACACGGCACGCAACACCCCCACCCTCACCCACAACACTATACACACAAACATATCCAACAACAATACTGATACACCCCGTCACCCCCTGGAAGAACGCAAGGACAAAAGGAAATGAGTCTAACCAGTGTTATATTGGAACAGTCAGATATATCAAGAGAAAAGCAAATAGTCCGTATATACAAATATTTACATTAAGTACACAAGGCTGTACACTGTCCCTTGTTAATGTCCGTGGACCAGTGGTCCCAAAAAACATGGGCAAAGCCCACACATGACACCTGCCTCAAAACGGAGAGAACACTGCAGGGGCATCAGGTAAAAAAAAACACAGGCACCTCAGGGGGAAGGGGAGGTGGGGCACCTCAGCTGGAAGATGGTACAACGCCACTACTCCTCGAGGGGGCTCCATGCCCACTGCTTGGTCCTGGGGAGTGCAAAGCCACAGTCTCTCAAGTCTCTCAAGTGGGTGGTTTGCCCACTGCTTGCTCCTGGAGAGTGCAAAGCCACGGTTTCTCAAGTAAGTGGGTTGCCCACTGCCTGGTCCTGGGGAGTGCAAAGCCACAGTCTCTCAAGTCTCTCAAGTGGGTGGTTTGCCCACTGCTTGCTCCTGGGGAGTGCAAAGCCACAGTCTCTCAAGTGGGTGACATGTTCCACTGGTTCTGGAGGGGGCTTTGTGCCCAGAGTGCTTCATCCTGCCAAGGACTGGGTGAGTGGATGTATCTCTCCACTGGTTCTGGAAGGGGCTTTGTGCCCAGAGTGCTTCATCCTGCCAAGGATTGGGTGAGTGGATGCCTTTCTCCACTGGTTCTGGAGGGGGCTTTGTGCCCAGTGTGCTTCATCCTGCCAAGGACTGGGTGAGTGGATGTATCTCTCAACTGGTTCTGGAGGGGGCTTTGTGCCCAGAGTGCTTCATCCTGCCAAGAATTGGGTGAGTGGATGTATCTCTCCACTGGTTCTGGAGGGGGCTATGTTCCCAGAGTGCTTCATCCTGCCAAGGATTGGATGAGTGGATGCCTTTCTCCACTGGTTCTGGAGGGGGCTTTGTGCCCAGTGTGCTTCATCCTGCCAAGGATTGGGTGAGTGGATGTATCTCTCCACTGGTTCTGGAGGGGGCCTTGTGCCCAGTGTGCTTCATCCTGCCAAAGATTGGGTGAGTGGATGTATCTCTCCACTGGTTCTAGAGGGGGCTTTATACCCAGAGTGCTTCATCCTACCAAGGATTAGGTGAGTGGATGTATCTCTCCACTGGTTCTGGAGGGAGCTTTGTGCCTAGTGATGCTGCACCTGGGGTGTGTCAGTTAACATCCTCTCACCTGAGTGTCTGAGCCACGCAATGTACCTGGAACAGGTAGCATGATACTCCATGGAGGCAGAGCCACAGTCCATCCTGCGGCGACTTAGGCTGCCAACTGCTGGTCGTGCCAGTGCTGGAGGTTGTGCCTCAAGTGGGGTGTCCAGGGTCTGGGACGTCACCTGCAGACTCGGACGGTTGCCCACTGGTGATGCTGCTGATGTCCGACAGAGTGGTACCGGCTGGGCACGTGGCAGTGCAGATGGTGGTGCAGGTGGCGGTGGCTGCGGCAGAGATGCTGCCGGTGCTGGCCGTGGTGCAAGTGTCTGTTGTGGTGGAGGGAGACACCATACCATCTCCGGCAGCCTCGAATGGCTTATCCTTGGGGAGGATGCTGCAGACTGACGTTGTGGCAGCGGCGGTGCAGGTGGCAGTGCAGGTGGCGGTGCAGATGGTGCAGGTGGCGGTCGTTGCGGTGGTGGAGACTATGGTGCGGGTCGCTGCCATCCCTGACGAAATGGTGGTCACCAGCCCCTCACCAGGAGGCATCGTGCCCTGAGGTAACTTGCCCTTTGTCTTGTGGCCCTTCCCCACCTTGGCAGCCGCTGCAGGGATCTTGGCACTGTCCTCTCTGTGTTTGGGCGAGGCCTTGCTGGGTGGGTGGTGTGACTTTCCCCTGCTGGAAGCCAGGCCCTTTTTAGCCTTTTGCAGGTGGTGGAATAGGGTGGTCCTTCATATCTGTAGGTGGCACACTGGCAGCTCTGACGGGTGCCCCCTTCGATCCACCCCGACTTGCACAGATCACAGCAGATGCAGATGTGGTGGTTAATGTGCTGAGCTAGGATCTAGACATCCTGGCCCTAGGGGACAGACGGGGGAGGTGTAGGGAAGAGGTTCAAGTTAGCTAGGAAAAGTTTTTTTGACACATTGGGACGGGAAGATGGAGGGGGTATGGGAATGGAGGAAGAGGTAGCGGTTGTAGGAGGTGTACGTCTGCTGAGTTTGGGTGAAGGTGCATGGGCTGAAGGCTGAAGGCTGTTTGTGAGGTGGATGGCTGTTGAGTGGTGTGTGCCTGCGTTTGTGTACTTTGGGAGAAGGGCTCACAGACACACTGGGAGAGGACACAGGGGACGTGTGAATGGTAGTGGGGGTGTGATTGCATGTGAGCGGTGTGTTGTGATGGGCGTGCTGGTGATGAAGCCTGAAATGCTCTCTGTTGGGCCGCCACGCCAGAATGTATGCCCTCCAGGTATGCATTTGTTTGCTGCAAATTCCTCTCGACACCCTGGATGGCATTCAGAATGGTTAGCTGCCCAACAGTGAGGGATCTCTGAGGGTTAATAGCCTCCTCACTGAGGGCAGCAGGGCTGACTGGGGCAGGGCCTGAGGTGCCTGGGGCGAAGGAGATGCCTACCCTCCTGGGTGAGCGGGCATGGGAAACACGCTGAGGGGCTGCTGGGAGGAAGGTGCTGGTAGGGGGAGTGGCTGTATCTGTTGTTGGGGTGGGCACAGAGGTGTCTGCCAGGGACCTTCCATCAGAGGAGGAGGAGTCGCTGTCGCTGGTATCACCTTCTGTCCCCGTCGTGGAGCTCCCCTCGCCCTCCGTCCCACTGGTGCCTTCACCCTCCGTGGATTCACCCTCCTGGGCCGTGTGGGATGCAGCTCCCTCCGTCGCCGGTGCCTCTACCCCTCCGCCAGATGATGCTAATGCACACAAGGACAGGGTGACAAAGCAAGAAGGGGGGGGAGACAGAGTACACACATGGTCAATGCCAGCAACACCACTTCTGTTGGCGGACACAACACACACAGAGCTGCCCTGTGCACTAGGCCTTGCCCAACCAGTCTCTATGGTAGTCACTAGCCCATGGGGTACAGTGCCTAACGCCAACATATGCACACCTGACACCCACCGGACCCTGCACACTAGTAGCTGTCCAATTGTACCATTGGGGTAGGGTTGCTTCTGAGCCTGCAAACAAGGGAGCTACCCTGGCATTACCGCCCTGGCCTAGGGGCACCCACAGTGCACACACCCCCACCCAGCTCCCTCCTAAACCGCGCAGAGTCAGCTTTATGACACTGTACTCACCCCCTTGTGGCTGCTGTGATGCCCTCAAGCGCCCATCCAACTCCGGATAGGCCACCCCCAGGATGCAGGACATCAGGGGGGTCATGGTGTGACGGCACCCCTTCCACGTTGGGAGGCCAGCCCCAGCTGGGCCTCCGCCATCTTCTTGCTCCAGCGGCGCAGGTCCTCCCATCTCTTGCAGCAGTGGGTGCTCCGTCTGTGATAGACCCCCAGGGTCCGCACTTCCTTGGCTATGGCACGCCAAATACTCTTCTTCTGGTGGGTGCTGACCTAGAGGAAAAGTACAGGAGGAAAGGAAATTACTCACCCGTCCGGACTGTCATACTCATTGGCCCCCAGTTCCCACCCATGCCCTGACGCACATACACTGAACATCCTCACATGCAGCCCTAAGCCCCCCCAACATGTGGCTTCCATCCACACCACTCCAAACAGGCATTGCACACGCATCATGCTCACAGTGTACTCACCTGTTTGTCTGGAGGACCGTAGAGTAGCGTGTAGTGGGGGAGGACCCCATCCACCAGCTTGTCCAACTCCTCCGCAGTGAAGGTAGGGGCACTTTCCCCAGACACTGTAGCCATTGTCACTTCCAGACGCAGGTCACAGCAGCACTTGCAGTGTAGGTCCTCTCCAGTTGATGGTCAGGTATCAAGTGAGTGAACAGATAGAAAATGGTGGTCACGTCCATATCGGTGCATACCGTCACCGCCGGCGTACATGCCCATTGGATCCTGGAACCTGTAGGCCCAATGATAACCAATGCTGAGTAGCACACTTACCTAATTTCCCCTGTCCCTCCTCACAAGTCAAGGAGCCGCCATTTCAGGGGTGCACATGGCATGTCACCTAACTGCGTCACAGCACATTTTGACACATATACGGACTAACTATTTCACACATGGATTTACTAACATTACTGCAGACATAGTTGTGCAACCTATGTGGTAAATGACCCTCTGCTCACCGTTCTCTTCCATAGCCCTCAACCGCTGGGGCAGATGATGAGATGGCGGCACCCTCCGGAAGACAGACACATCATAATCACATACAGACTTGATCGTGACACAATCCAATACCTGTTTGCCCAATTGGGGCCAGACCTGATGTCATCTATCCGCCAGCCCACTGGAATTACCCCTCTAGTGCAGGTCCTGTCAGTGCTCCATTTCCTGGCAAGTGGCTCCTTTCAAACTACAGTGGCCATGGCATCAGGGATGTCTCAGCAAATGTTTTCTAACATGTGACCAGAGTTTTGTCTGCCCTGCTGAAACACATGCGCAGCTACATCGTGTTCCCCCAGGTGGAGGATCTGCCCACAGTAAAAGCTGACTTCTACGCCCTGGGACATATCCCCAACATCATTGGTGCCTTTGATGGGACACATGTGGCATTTGTCCCCCCGCAGAAATGAACAAGTGTACAGAAATAAAAAAGGCTACCTTTCGATTAATGTGCAAATGGTGTGTTTGGCGGACCAGCACATCTCCCATGTGAATGCTAAGTATCCTGGCTTTATGCATGACGTCTATATTTTGAGGAATAGCAGTATCCCTTATGTGATGGGCCAACTCCAGAGGCACTGGGTGTGGCTAATAGGTGAGCCCTAGGTCTCCACATAGCATGCCTAGGTATCTGGGTATGGGGTAGTCCCTAAGGACTAAGGGGTTAGTGTGTGTCTAACAGGTATGCCTCGACATTCGCAGGTGACTCTGGTTACCCCAACCTCTCATGGCTACTGACCCCAGTGAGGAATGCCAGAACAAGGGCAGAGGACTGCTACAATGAGGCACATGGACGAACTAGGCGTATTATTGAGAGGACGTTCGGCCTCCTGAAGGCCAGATTCTGGTGCCTCCATCTCACAGGTGACTCCCTATATTACTCACTGAAGAAGGAGTGCCAGATAATCGTGGCATCCTGCATGATGCACAACCTGGCCTTGAGACGCCAGGTGCCTTTTTTGCTGGAGGATGAGCCTGGTGATGGTCTTGTGGCAGCGGTGGAGCCTGTGGACAGTGAGGAAGAGGAGGCAGAGGAAAAGATATTGACAACAGAACGAACATCATCATGCAGTACTTCCAGTGACACACAGGTAATAGACTGTAACTCCTCCTCACATTTCAGAATACTGTAGGACATTGTACATGTCAGCCTCTTCACCTCTGTCTATGGACACTGACAGTTCCCTTTGGATTTACTTTTTGCAGATCTGGGTACCACAATCTGCCTTCTGCTATATTTACTGCTGGCCAACAACTGTCATACATTGGTATGAGTAAATGAACATTTACATTGCTATTTGTTGCTAATGTTGTAATAATACATCTGTGAAAGATCAGACTGACTCCAGATTGGTTTGTGATTAAAGGGTGTTTATTTAGAGGCTAATGAGTATAGGGGTATGTGCAAGGGGCTGGGGTAATGATGGAGGAAGGTCCATAGTAGAGTCCAGTCTCTTGGTATCACAGGTGCATTGTCCAATGGGACATAGGAAGGGGAGTAATGGCAGTTCTCAGTGGGCAGGGTGACAGAGTGGGACAGAAGGGTGACAATCAGGAGAGTCTTATTTCCTGGCGGGGTCTTGGCAATGTTCTCTGTCTTCTGCCTGGATCGCAGGGACCATTTGCGGGGTGGTTCTCCTTCTGCAGGGGGTGGGGTGCTGGTGGCCCGTTGGTCCTATGGCGGGGCCTCCTGTCCACTAGCGCTGGCGGAGGTGGAAGGCTGTTCCTCGATTTGGCTAGTGTCAGGGGCCCCTTGTTGTGCCACTACCTTCCTCATGGTCTTGCCCATGTCAGCCAGCACCCCTGCTATGGTGACCAGGATGGTGTATATTTTGGTGAGGTCATCCCTGATCCCCATGTAGTGTCCCTCCTGCAGCCGCTGGGTCTCCTGAAACTTGGCCAGTACCGTGCCCATGGTCTCCTGGGAATGGTTGTATGCTCCCGTGATGTTGGAGAGTGCCTCGTGGAGAGTGGTTCCCTGGGTCTGTCCTCCCCCTGTCGTACAGCAGTCCTCCCAGTTTCCCTGTTGTCCTGTGCCTCTGACCCCTGAACCTTGTGCCCACTGCAACTGACCCCAGGGGCCTGATCGTCTTGGGTTAGTGGGTTTGCCTGAGGTCCCTGTAGTGGTGGACACACTGCTGATTGACGTGTCCTGGTGACAGTGGCATGGGCCCGCTGGGTGGGTGCTGTGGTGATGTTTCCTGAGGGGGGAGGTTCTGTGGTGGTTTGAGACTGTGGCAGGGGAACCGACTGTCCAGAGGTCCCAGATGGGCCAGGTTGGTCATCCTGATCCAGGCGTGCAGAGCTGCTGTCATCACTGTGGACCTCTTCTGTGAGAGGACTGGATATGGCTGGCCCCTCCTGTCCGGTGACGTTGGGTAGGGGTCCTGTTGGGATGTAAATGCATTGTTATTGTATCTGTGTGTGCCATCTTGTGCAATGGGTGTGTTCCCCTGTATTAATGTGCTTGCACTGTTGCCTTAGCCTTGTGTGATTGGTGATTATGTGGGTTGGGTGAGTCTCTCTACTGGGCATGTTGTGGTGACAGGTGTTCATGCTATTCTGTGATGGGGGTCCATGCATTGTTGTTGCATGCAGGGCTTGGTATTGGGTTCGGTGGGTTGTGATGGTGGGGTATATGTGAGGTGTTGGAGTGATGGGTGTGAGGGTAGGGGTAGGGGTTTGTGATGGCATGCAGGTAGGGTTGAGGATGAAGTAGTTAAACTTTGACTTACCAGAGTCCAGTCCTCCTGCTACTCCTGCGAGGCCCTCAGGATGCATGATCGCCAAGACTTGCTCCTCCCATGTTGTTAGTTGTGGTTGTTAGTTGTGGAGGAGGAGGGGAGGGTCCACTCCCAGTACAGCAATCTGGTGTCTTGATACCACGGAACGTACCTTCCCCTGTAGGTCGTTCCACCTCTTCCTGATGTCATCTCTGGTTCTGGGATGCTGTCCCACTGCGTTGACCCTGTCGAAGATTCTCCCCCATAGCTCCATCTTCCTTGCAATGGACGTCTGCTGCACCTGTGATCTGAATAGCTGTGGCTCTACCTGGATGATTTCCTCCACCATGCCCCTGAGCGTCTCCTCAGAAAACCTGGGGTGTCTTTGAGGTGTCATGATGTGGAGTGAGTGATGTGTGAGGTGATGTGTGAGGTGATGTGTTGGGGTGCGTGCTGTGAGGTGTGTTGATGGTGTATGTGTGATGGTGTTCTGTGCCTCTGGGATGATGGTGTGGTCTTTGCTTTTCTCTATCGCTGCTTCTTCAAAACATTGAACTGTAAGGGGTTGTGGGTAATGTGGGTGGGTGTTTTATAGTGTTGTGGGTGCGTGGGTGTGGTGTGTGTATGTGTGACAGGTGTGTGTATTTTGAATTGTCCAATGTGGTTGTGTTTTGTAAGTGTGTGTGTATTTTGGGAGGGACGTTGTGTACCGCTAATGGTTTACTGCGGTTGAAAGACCGCCGCATTGTATCGTGGGTCATGATACTGTGGGCGTATTCCTGTTGGCATGACGGTGGAGGTTTTGCTATTGCCAGTTTATCACTGACCTTAGGTGTGGCGGACTTGTGTGGGTGTCTGTATAGTGGCTGATTTCTCTGTGTGGGTCATAATACCCATAGCGGATTACCGCCGCAGTCACCGTATGTTGGCGGCTGTCGGCACGGCAGTAAGCGGAATTTACCACCAGGGTTGTAATGAGGGCCATAGTCTTGCCAAACAGAATATTTTGACCTAAGTCAGGTGAGGTAAAATATTGTGTTTTTTTACACTTATTTGCTTAGGAAACATGAAACAAAATTACATTGCTGCTTCATTAAAATACACCTTTGCATTTGATACTATATAGGATATTGAGAGCTCCTGGACCTCACTGTAATCCTGACTGTTGATACAAAAAAGATATGAATAAATATGCTGAGATTTGTGTCTGACAATATCAAAGTGACTTAAAAAATAAAACAGCTTAAGAGGAGTGAGTAATGGAGGATCTACCAAACAAACAACATATCCTACTTCTAGATTTCCCTTGATGGTGGACGTCTGCCTGCAGAAAATCCTCTGGATTCACCCTTCCATCCAGCAAAGTCCAGGGTTAAATCTACCATAAATGGTGTTGTGAATTATAATGTCAAGATAATCATGCGCCTAGCAGAGGGAACTCAGTGAAGTACCACCAACAAAAGAAAGGAGTCCTTTCACTAAAAGACAAGTAATATTTTATGAACACACCCACCTCATATAGGGGAGACCAGATATATGGGCACTGGCAATATGTGCCCACCCTTCTGTTGGAGTACAATCCCAGTGCTCACATATTCTACACTGTTAGACCTGTCAGCCTTTGGGTAGTCTTCTCCAAACTTGTTGCCTACTTACCTCCATTTTTTGCAGAATTTTTTTTTTGATGGCCTTAGAACTCATCTAACCAGTGCTAAAGTGCTTGTACTCACTCCCGTAAACATGGTTTGCTTGGCATATACATGATTGGCATATTTAATATACTTATAGGTCCCATGTAGGGTGGTATACTATATTCCCAGGGCCGGTAAATCAAATGCTGCCAGTGGGCCTGCAGCACTTATTATGCCACCCACTTAAGTAGCACCCTAAAACATGTCCCAGTCCTGCCACTGCAGCTTGAGTGCAGTTTTCAATTGCACATTCTGGCTTGGCATTTAAACTCTCATGCCAAGCCATAAATTCCCCATGTATTACATATATCACCCCTGAGGTAGGCCCTAGGTAGCCCATAGGGCAGATGCTTTGTAATTTAAAGGCTGGTCATTTACTTTTAAGCTTTACGTGTTCTGATTCAAAAACAGTTCTAAATGTGTATCCCACTACTGTAACACCTATTTTTCCCATGGGACAACATTGAGGATTCCTTGTTACATGTAATAAGCTGTAATTTCCAATTGAGAGCCGGTAGATTTCTCGTGTTTGTTATTTATGAAATCGTAATGATAAACCCTCTTTAATGGTAAAGTAGGATTCGTCATTAAAATTTTGAAAATTCCACTTTTAGAAAGTGTGCATTTTCCTAGCCTTAGACCTTTGTGTCTGCAGCCTGTCTTGAAAACAAGACTGGATGTAGCTGACATACTTTGTGAATTCCACTCATAGAGTCGCACAATAGATGGATTAGGTGTGCCTCAATGGACCATCTGCTGGCAGTATGGGAGGCAGAACTGAGCACAGCCCCACTTTCAACTGAATAGCCTGTGCTCTGCCTTCACACAAAAGGCCTAGTGGCCCTGCATTGTCACTGCAGCCAGCTTGGAGCCAAGGCAGGGGAGTCAGGAAATGCCATGCACTTCACAGAACCTTTCCAGATTTTCTCCCACCTTCCAGTGGAAGGGCACCAAGGCATATAAATAGGACCTTCAGATTCACTTTTCGGTTCACTACTGGTCCAGTGGCAGGACTCTCAGGGGACTGCTGTGACCTGTTGTTCACACTGCCAGGCTGCTGCGTACCTTGAAGGACCTGCTTTCCTGCCTAACCCACCTTAAACTCTTAAAAGCCAGCCCTGCTGTTGACTTCTTCACCTGCTCCCAAAACTAACAGAAGTGACTCCAAGAGCTAGTTTGCTGTCCTCCTATTCAGAGCTACAGGACATAAAAGACTGCCACCATCTTGGCACCAGGACCCAGCCTGAGTGAGTCCTGAACCCCAAGAGGTGGCCCACCACTCCTGGACCCTTGTTTGTTGTGCTGAAGGTTTACAAATTGCCATACCATACTCACTGTTTCAGCCAAGTGGAAAAATGAAACACTGAAAAACATTTTGAGAGGTTTCTGATTGACAAAATGACTGTTTACAGTCTTACTGTGTATTTCACTCACATGGCGGAAACTCACATCAAAGCAGCCCTTAAAGAAAAGGATCTCTAGACAGAAGTCTTTTGTGAAAGGGAGCTCCCAGCGTATTCCAGTACTTCAGATTCTGCCTCAGAACCTAGAACAATTATTTCTTTGCAGCTCCTAATCATGTATGTGCTAACTAGAAACATAGGATACTGCTCCTATAATTGAAGTGTACTTGACAATGTTCCTATGTTATTTTTCATGTGCCAGTTATCAGTCCATCAACACAAATATACAGCATTTTTCATCAAAAATGTTACTGCAAATATTACATTAATTTTATCAATGATGTTATCAAAGATGTCATGAGTGTCATAATTTGTGGGGTAATTAGCAATGCATGATGAGGGTGCGAGTTATAGCTACTTTAGGGCACGGGTTATAGTTACGTGAAGTAACTCTAACTGTAATTGCTGAATTTCTATGGTGTTGTACGCTTGAAATGCAAGCCTAACTATAATGTCCCTCTAACCTTTGTTTTTCAGTGAATTACTGTTTTTTTAAATCTATTTTCTAACTATTACATTCCTTTAACCTTTGTTTTTTCTAGTGAATTTCGATGTTTTTTTAACATATGGTAATTTTTATTACTACATGTTAATCCAACCACCTCCGTGCACGCCGAAGGCCAGGTGTAGCGGTAGTTGGCCACAAGGTCTTGCCTCCGGGACACCACCAGGACATAGCAGGAGTGGACGGCCCTGAGGAGTGGCAGTCCCTGGGACCATCAGAGCTCCGAAGAGGGGCACGGCAGGCCCCCCTCCAGCGTAAAGGTATCCCCAGAGGGTGGTGGTCCCTGGGGCTAAAGTAGGTCCAAAACGGTCCCTCTTTCAATTGTTTTCTGTTTGTCTTAGAGGGGTGGTGGTCCCCGGGGCATCCCTTTGCTTTCTTTTAAGATATTCCCCGGTGGGTGGTGGTCGTCAGGGTGCAGGGGGGCTTCCAGGGGGCCTGTGGGGCACCCAGGAAAGATGACCGACCGGTGATTAGGGTCCAGGGGGCCTAGATCAGCTGGCGGGGAGGGGTCATACATACCCATCCCTAATAATATTTTAAAAATGTATAAGACTGCGCCGCGGGGAGAGGGTCCCTGGGGATAACATTGGCCGGGGGAGGGGGACCGTACGCCATGTGTTTTTTTCCCTAGGATCCAGGCAGGAAGAAACTCCATTACTCAAAAGGAGCCTTATTTATTGCCTCTGCTTGAAACAGGTGGCTCCAACTATAGTCTCCTTGTCAGGAGGAGCTACACACAACTACACAAAGGAGCATATTCTGGTGAAGTTTGATCACATACAGACAGGTAGAAATAGCTATAATAACTTAAGATAGGTGCTGCATAAGTGTGATACCTTTGTGCAGTTTCCAAGTACAGTTCTACTGCACCAATATAGTTTGTGTGAGAACTCCTATCATATGTTTACATTCAATTCTCTTAGTGCCCATCTCATGCCTATCTGTGTGTCCCCTCTCATCATTTAAACATCTGCGTGTAGCTGGCATTGCCACTTCATGTGCTGTAACAATTATTTAGTAATACAGCTGCACTGCTGCTTCCCACACTATACCTCTTTTGTGTTGGGTAGCATGCACAGTTGCTTTCCATGCTCTTCCTGTTTGTTAAATAAGTTCACACTTTGAACTCATGTGAGTGAATCTTTAAATTGTGTGTTTGCCGCATCTCATTTGTGTGTGCAGGACATTCCTAGTATTACTACACATGCTCTACCATTTGTAAATGTCAAAAATCTGTATGCCAGATGCCTGTGCTCTATCTATTCCTTATAGGAGAAACCTCTTGTGTTGCATCCTGAAGGAGTTACCTCAAAGGCCTCCTGCACCCATCACTTTGATCTAAGCTATTTCTACTGGCTTCCTTCATGTCCTATCATGCAAAGTATGGACAGAAAACTCTTGAAATGTCCACCACCTCCCCACACAATGGGTTCTAAGCACATGATGGGCATTAGTTACTGAAGCATTCCCTTCTAGGTCAGAGAATTTGGAACTAGAACAACCAGTGGATCCTACTTTTTACAGTAAAATTGGCAGATGATGTGGACCCGTTTTCCAAACTGGTATGGGGTGTTTTTTCCTTTCAAGTTTCTTTTCCAGGGTTCTCTCAAGACACGACCTTTGTGTAGAGTGATGCTCCTCATAGCAGTGTAGTCTCTGGCCTAGAGGTGCAAAGAGGTGTGATCTTTCTGACACAGCTATAATCAGGGGAAAGACAAAAAGCTAGCTTGACCTAAAATGTCCCTTTTGGCTTGAAAAACAGATACTGCAGTTCCACCCTTCTTCCCAACCATCTACCAAATGACAGTGGTGCAGGAAGTCTAATCGTACATGTCTCAGTAAAAAGCCTAATTAAATTACTAAAAGAGACTTTTATCTTCCCACTTCAGTGCCGAGGTCTCCTTCCTCCAACTTCAGGAATACCAGCAATACACTTCCACTGTCTAGGAAAACTAACTCACCTCCACTTTGTGCACATGGCCAGGCCAGGGACATCCAGAATGGAAACCACGGGCCTCCATTAACTTTGGCTCACTCATACACCAAAAGTATGTGCTATGCTCTCCACATACAGAAAAACGCACAACATATACTTGGGATATTAGTGTTAGAATGGAGGTTAGTGCATTGAAGCAGAACACTACATGAGTGAGCCAGTAAGTCATTACTCGGGTGACACAGATAAAATCTAGTCTCAACTATAGATTCACATTGCAGAGTATGCTGCCACCACTATTCTATGGACTGTATGGACTTCCCTTAACATTGAAGGTAGTCCACGCCATTCCAGGTCACATGACAGGTCCAGTAGCAAAGTCATGTCAAGGGACAGGCCTATTCCTCTGCAAATGCAGTAGTTTAGGGTGAGGCAAAGACCAACATTTAAAAACAGGATACCAGATACGCACAATTGGTGCTTTGAGAAAGGGAACATAACTGTGCATCATGCAAATTACATCACCATTCCCAACAGTAGCTGTGCACACCACATCACAGGAAATTGCAGAGCGTATTTATTCCCATACAGGAGTAGCTATGTAGGCTTCCCTTAAGCAACACAAGGTAACAGAAAGGATGGGACATTGCAAACCTATTTTCATGCCACAGGTAGAGAACACAACATAGTTTAATCGCACAAAATAGGTACAGTGCAGGCAGAATAAAATAAATACATCACTTCATCTGAAAAGGGATGATATGCACATCTGCCAAGTGGGCTCTGCCAAACATGACATCTGCAGTCTGGCTTTTTCTAGGCAAAACACTTTGCAAGTTTTTAGTTTTCAGTCTCAGAATGCAAAGTAATGTTGGCTAAAATGTTAGGGTTCAGCAAACAATTTCCTGCTACATTCTTGCACTGGGCTGGTCTTCGATAGCATGGCATGTTGTTTTTGTTTAGTTTTTAGTTTGGGAAGACAGGGTGTGCTCTACACAACTCAGCACTCTTATTGATGTTTGCGAGAGCATTGAGTTTTGGTGGTTAGCATCAGACAGTTTGGACTGTGGGTGTAATAACAGAATAAATGGAGTTGTACATGATCCAGGCAATGATGTAAGTGGTGCGTATTTCAACACAGAGGGTCAATGGTCACAACAGTGTAGCTAAACTAGAGATAGGTTCTCATGGTTTTTGACAATATTAGAGGTAAAACTTCCTCGATTGAGAGAATACAAGTGATTTACATCTTGTTTAAAGATTGCGTACTCCTTTCTAAAATCGGACTACGATTGGTGTTTGTGTCCAGGCAACCCATCCCTACTGGACGATATATATTGTCTATACTAATTCCTTTTGGACAAATGCTAAATCTCTGCAAAATCTTTGGGGATGATGGTTCATTAGTAAAGTAAGAAAGGATGGTTTTAATAGTGTCATATTCAATTTAAGGTCCTAAGCTCGACAAACCTCAAATATTTCCTGTCATTAGTTTAGAAACTACCTGGGGCAACGGGTCATATTAAGTGAAATGTTCATTTATGACTGCATTGATACCACTAATGGATGTCTTTCTTATTGCATTCACAAACACCTGGTTCTGTTAATAACTTACCAAGGTGTACATCATGCTTGGAGTCATATGTAAGGCTCAATGTCCAGGTAGAGATGCTATTCAGTATCTCACATTAAATGCAAAAAATGTATGTGACTTAGGGCCCGATTTAAATATAGGTGGTGTTACTGTCAAGCTGCGTTAGCAGCGGACCTCAGAAGACCGTCAAGTCAACGGTGTTCCACCCACCTTATTTAGCTGCTACAGCTTTGTAAGAGGAGGACTGGTGATAGATTGCTGATGGAGGGAGACAGTGGTGGGAACCAATGGACTCCGTACAATGGCAGGGACTATAGAATAGGGGTAAGTACCACACACACACTGTACCTTACCCATAGGTGTCCCCCTGCAATACACAGCACACTACACACCATCATCAATTACAATTCCAACACAACACAATATAACCTGTAAATACCAAAAACACAGACCAACATTCATCCACAACACAAAACACACACCATTGACACTGGGCCCACACATGACACAACCACAACAACCAACACAACCACACTTTCAGCTACACAAACACACATCATGACAATGTCTGCCACACAACAACACCAATCACCCAACAACACTCACACAGCAACACATCATACACAACAACATCAGTCTTGCATGCAAGTGACATGCAGACATAACCACATCACCTATTCAAGCTCCCTTCACTTCAACCAGCCAATCCACAAACATACACATACTGACTCACATAGACAACACAGTACAAACCTACCTGTACAGGTCCCCTTGCAGTACACACAAATGGACACCATTGTTAAGTGTGAGTGTACTATCATTGTGGTGCCAGCATTCATTTGGCAATTAATGATGACACCACAATGACAGTTGTGAACGTATGCGATATGCGTGTTGTGCCAATGTGTCCCCACTCATGAATGACACACTTGTCTCCCCAACAAATGCATGTCACAGTGATTTAAAAAAAATGACTCTGACATGTATATGCCTGCAGTGGTCCTGATCTCCCATGCAGTGCCCACCCAATGTACCCTGGCAATGCGGCGTCCCTACCTGCAAGTCCAGCGATGGGGAGGGGGAATTGTGTTTTCTCCATGGGACAGTGGCAGCAGTGAGAGAAGGTGTTGCCCAGTCATGTCCAGTCGTGGATGGAAATGGAATGGGGAAAAACTGTGAGTTTTTACCCCTTTTCTCCCAATCCACCAACTCAGAATTGGAGGTCAGACCGCCATTTTGTGCCTGGCTGTAAGGCCCATCAAAATCAGCATGGCAGGAAGGGTGGCTGGTGTCCTGCCGGTATCCACTACTCCCTCTACCAATGTTGATGTGAGCGGTGGCAGAGACAGTGGTTGAAATGCCGGATTTTGGCTGTTGGACTGCCAACATCTAAAAATGGGGGACGAACCATCACGGTGGAGGATGGGTTTTCAGTCAAAAAGTCGACGGCAGGGCCATTACCACCAACATCTAAATCAGGCTATTATTATTACGAGTCCGGCGGTCAAAAGACCACCAGACTCATGGTGGCAGTTGGACCACCGCAGCTGTGTCATTCCAACCACCACATTACGACCTTGGTGGTCGGACTGCCATCTCCGCCAGGATCTTTGATCCGGATGGGTTGACAGCGGTCCTGATTGTAATCAGCCACAGAGGTGCTGAAGTCAGTGCAGCCCTGCTGATTACAACCATGTTCTCCCCCAGCCTTTTCACGGCGGTTCAACCTCCATGAAAAGGCTGGTGGAAAACAAGTGCAGGTGGCCACAGAGGGCCAGTGCAGGGGCAGTAATCAGGCTCTTAGTCTCCCCTAGTCTATCTTGTTCTCACCAGATGCACAACCATACAATGGCAGTTTTCACCTCTGCTCCTTTGACATTAGAAACTTTCAATAAATCTACCACTGAATGAAGTAGTCAGTGATTATTTCAGAATGCTCTACCTTTAATTGTGTTGTATGTTTGTTTTTTGGCATGAAAGCAGGATATATAAATAAATGTAGGTATTGTATCTCTTCAAAAAGAACTGGATTCAGCTAAATCCTATATCAAGGGATATATTATGGGGTATGTAGCGCATAAGATAAAATCATGTATGCAACTCAGCTATCAGAAATGTATCTTTTAAGAGATGAAAGCAAAGGCATTCAAAATGTAATAATGATCACAGATAGGTCCAGCATGTTAAAGTATAAAGCATGGCAATATGAAGTTAGTGATCATACAAAGAACTATACCTGTTCTTATTGGTGAAAAAACATCTGGCATTTGTAATTTCCAAGGCCATTTAATTAAGGATACTTGAGGGATTAGTCAAGGTGTTACAACATACTACGCTAAGCTTTATGAGACAAAAGGGTCAGTAAACTTAGCGAATATCTTCAGAACTACTTAGAGAAAATTAAACACAGAGCACTATGAGGTGAGGGAATAAGGTTGAGGCAGAAGCTTTATAGTTCCCTTTGAAGCTGGAAGAGATTATTTTACAGAACCAACCATTTGCTTGTGGAAAGGCTGCAAGCATGTAGGCCAGATGAATATTAGATTAGAAAAAGTTATGTGCACTCTCTGACTTGCTATCCTATAATTCCTTTTGTCTAATAGCTTTCTCAAATCAGACTACTATCATTGTGTTTCCAAAAAAGACAAGGTCAACACACTTCATTTGACAGATGTCATTGTAAAAAAAAAATCTATGTCAAAAGTTTGTGCAACTTGACATTTAAGTTACTGGCGTAAAGAAATGCTAAATTTCCTAAAGATGACATGGTTTCATTTCAGGAAGACTAACCCCAAACCATATTAACAGTGTATTGGAATTGATAAGTTGAATGACGGAATCTCAACAACAATGACAATGAAACTTTTAGATGCCAAGAAGTTGTTTTATATAATGTCTTGGGAAGGATTGACAGTATTTTAGCAAATGAGGACATCACACTATTGCACTTGTATCAAAATCAAAGCTTAGATCCTTGTTCAAATTAATGATAATAAACTTAGAACTACGAATATGCAGATGCTACTTGCAGGATCCCTTCAATGTGAATTTGAGACCAGTATGAAGAAAGTCGCAATCCAGAAAGATTAGTTTTACCCTGCCCTGATCTCAAAATCTTCAATCCAACTTTGAATCCCTTTATAGAAAATACATTAAGTGTAAATTCATTTGGTTAAAATGAGATCACTACTTAGGTTTATATGTAGTTTTTAGATCCTGGACACCTATGTATCATCAGTATTTAAATGCTTGCGTTTAGGTGAATTGTCTTTTGTTTCAGATACAAGAAGTCATGGCAGGCATATAGCTCCCTTAAACATCCTATGCATAAGTGTGATCCAGCTGTGTCTGGGGCAACCTTTTTGTGCAGCCTCTCTGGCTCTAGCTCATGCAATCAATGAAAGGCAATGTATTTTCTTTTCCTTGGTTTCCTATTACATGGATTAAAAACAATGTAATTACTTGAAAGAAGTCAGCAGCCTCCAAATAAAAACTGCACATATTGAGTTCCACTTGCAAGGCTTGGTGTTGCTTATTGCAAACTCTCAGGGCCTGATTTAGATCTTGAAGGAGCAGAACGCTCCATCACAAACGTGACGGATATCCCATCTGCCATATTATGATCCCATTATATCCTATGGAGATCGTAATATGGTGGACATGATATCCATCATGTTTGTGTTGGAGTATTCCATCTGCCAAGATCTAAATCAGGCCCTAAGGCCCATATTTATACTTTTTTAGCGCCGCACTTGCGTCATTTTTTGACGCAAAAGCGGTGCAAACTTGCAAAATACAATTGTATTTTGCAAGTTTGCGCCGTTTTTGCGTCAAAAAGTGGCGCAAATGCGGCGCTAAAAAAGTATAAATATGGGCCTAAGTCTCTTATAATTATGGGCCTATAAATTCTGTGTGGTAGCTTGTGTCAGTGCACATGTTGGAATTACACATTTTGTGTTAAATATCAGCAGGTCAAATTTCCTGACATTTGTCAGGAACAAAATGGCAGGTAAATACCAGAACATGTGGAATCTGGTGTGGCATGCATCAAAATGAGCACGTTATTAGCCTATTTACCAAAAACTCATAATAGGTGATAATTATCACACTGGTTTAATTCACAACACAATGATGTCATTTTTTTCAAGTGAGATAATTATTGTATGTTATAACAGCAAACTCCTTGACTGTATATACATAAACTCTATATGACAATACTTTTCCCCCACCATATTTTGTTCATGGTGAAGGGGCCAGAGGAACAGATAATTTTCTCAATGCTATTTTGTAAAGCATCCACAACTAAATTTATTTTCCATAATCTCCTCTGGAATTGGTCAACATAAAAGTTGATTTCTAAGCAATTGCAAAGTTTCACCACATAGTATCTTGTGTAGATGGTACACATTTTTTTATCTGCCTGCCCACTTGCAGCAACAGCATTTCTTTAACATAATCATAAAAATCAAGTCTTTAAAGATTCGGGTTATATACAATGCAAAGTCCAAAATGTACAGAGTTTGTTGCATGTTAACCTGGAAGTACAATTGATTTATTTATTTTCAGACACTGTGGCTTGTGCAATCATTTGACAAGAGTAGATTTTGTCAATAGTGTCTTGTTACGTAATTTTCACTACTTGCAGCATGACTGTAAAATAAGGTAACATTTGGTGCAACAAAGAACATTATACTTTTTCCCCTGGAGGTAATAGTGCATACTGAGTGTGACCTTTGGTACTAACGCCATATAAAAATACTATTACAGCTTATGAAATATAATATAACACATAGATGAACACGGTATGTTGTAGGATGCACATTTGGCCTATTAAAAAGTAGATTCAGAAGTCTACACAAGAGTGGAGAAGCTCTGCAACACGTCCCTGAAAAAGCCTGCAAACTCATTGCATGTTGTGCTATGTAAAATAATATGGCCATAGAAAAAGGTTTTACATTGTGGCAGACTATGATGACTCTGATTAAGATTGAAGAACAGCCCCTGCTTCCATTAACAAGATGGCAATGTAGGACAGACATAACACTCTTTCACTTCTAAGGCAAAAACATCCATTATTTGCAAATGTTTTAATTTTCACATGATTCATTTATGATGCTTTAACAAGTTCAATACATGTTAGTTTTCTGGTTATTAACAGAAATAAAAAAAGACAGAATGATGAAATTCAAAGAGCTACATTCATCAAATGTATAAACACATAGGGCCACATTATGAGTGTGAGTGGCAGTGGAACCACTTCACTCCAGGTGGTTCCACCACCACAATACGTCTCTGGCAGACGGGACCGCCTAAAGACTGCTGGCACCACCATGAATGTGGTTCCTGATGGTGAGACGGCGGTCTGAGTTGTGGTCAGCCACGGCGGCGCTCAACTCAGCGCCGCCATGGCTGATTAAAACTCAGCTTTCCACCAGCCTTTCAATTGTTTTTTGTTCATTCATTCATTTAAGAGATGTTAACTGTCTGGCTTGACAAACAAATGAAATGGTGCAGTTTAGAGGGTGAAAAAGGTTTTCCACAGGTGATATTACCATTATACTGAGGTCCAGAGTGTCTGTACTGGTTTATTGGGATAAGCCAGGATTTGAGATATCTATGGAAATCAACGTGACCACCTATGTTGCAGAGGTGGACTGAGCTCCATAGTTTGCTGCCTGAACTGTAATTTACTACTCATTTAAGTGGGATTATATCAGCCCAGACCTCGAGTAGAAGGAGGGGAGGTGCGGCAGATACAGATTTGTTTACATTCTCTATGCATGAGAAATGCAGACAAATGTGATTATGAGACCATACACAAATTGTACACAGAGAACAGATGCGTGTGCAAAGTTTAATCTACAAGTCACATTTTGCACGTGCAAAACATTGTTCAGTACATTTGAACATATCCAAAGTCGTCTTTTTCCTGATGTGACGTTTTTAATCAAATTGTTTATGTTGTAGATGTGTTAAAGTTGTGCCAAGTGGATTTTCACACTGAAGGGAATCACTGAATCACAAGCATTGAGGGACTAGTGTATAAAGGTTCATATTTAGCTAAATAGATTTCTTGAAAATGTTGCACCTGTTCATATATGGACTTATTTGCTATTTTGTGAAGGGTCCACTATCCTACCGGGTTGTCAGGCTCTTCTCTCAGTAAAGGAATGGCCACGTTATATAGTGATCCCTGCCTACCTTACCGGAATCTCTGCGATGAAAGCACATCTTCCTGTGCAACGGATGCACTTTTACCACTGTTGAATGGCGAACTGGAAGCCATGTTGTTTTCAGACTATTCAACAGGCTCTTTAGCTTTTTTTTTTAACAAACACCTCCCAAAGGTCAAGTGTCCAATTGTTAAGCCAGCTGGTCTCTCTCTTCGATATAAGGTAGAGTAGGTAACAGATTATAGGGCGGAAACACTGCCAATGTAGCACTTGATTTGCATAAAATCATGTTTTGAAGCTTTACATGGCTAACCATCTGTTACAAAGGGCACAAACACTAGCCAGAAGAGCAGCCATCACCGTTGATATTCACTCAAAATGCCATGTGATAAAGCGTTGCACTTCTTATTAGAATGAATAAGCAACTGTGCTGTCTAGTGATTAATTATAAACATTATAATTAATCAAAATAAACATGTGTAAATAGAAACCGTATGTCATATAAGGGATGAGAAGGCAGGTTAAAAATAAGATAAAGAGCTTGTAAAATAAGAGGAAGTGCAGATCTCTGAAAAAAATGTAGTAGGACACATGCCAATATTACACACTGACCTCCAGGCTCAGTCTTCAGATAAAAAGGGCAGTAAATAAGAAAGGTGATGCTCTGATTTACATTGAGGGTTACAGATTAAAATGCAAGCCTTGACACGGATTCTGGGCTTCATACAGCAGGGAGGCCCAAGTGTTGTCTGAGCTTTCCACAAGAAATCCTTTGTGTGAAATGTATCTACTTTTCAGAGGAGTGCTGTGCAGGAAATGCTATTTGATTGTTTATCCTTGTAATTACTCTTTGGGGGAACACCAGTGCTTACTTTGTGCTTGTTGTTTCCGGTGCTGAGCCCTGGCACTTATTTTTAAGGGCCGGCGCTCACTCTTCTGCCTCAAGCATTTACTGCAAGCAAAAGACACATATGGGAAAGACGGGGGAAGAGAAAAACGAAAAAGCATCACAATGGGAGAAAGAAGAAAGCTGCAAGAGTGAGCTGAAGGGGCAGGGAGTGGCTGCAAATAGATTGAAGAGGCCCGAGATGGCTTCAGGATTGCTCTCTCTCAGTATTCTGTGTTCCCACATTTAATTGCAGCAGCTGCGTGTTTAACAGGAGGGCTTTGGGCACTGGCATGTTTTTATTTACAAATTAAGCACTGGGGAACGCTATAGTATACTACAGCTGTTTCTCTAAAATGTATTTTACCTTCCTGTTATGTGCTGAATGCATTCATGGGTGAGTGTTGACACGAGCTTTCATGGGCGCGTGTTAGCACGAGCTCATGTGTACATTCGGATGGTTTCGATGACGGTGATTCGGAGCAACGGTGGGAGACCGACAGTTGCTCTGAGGGTGTCGCTTAAGGAGGTGTGTCTGATGGGCTCTATATTTATGGAATAAAGTAAATTCTACTTGAACTAATCCACCGTGTCAGATTCATACCTGACACATTGGCGACGAGGATGGGATTCGTTTTGAGCCCATCAGTGGATTTCCAACGACCGGCTTGTTACCTGTTGCTCCAGACATCGTTGGTTTTGAGAGAGTTTTTCCGGAAGTGGAGGGGTGTGGTCCTGATGCTCTCGGACCAGTTCGGCCTTCGACCTGCTCATCCTTGTTTTGTTCCTGGCGTTTGTTTTTCCGGAGGAGTGAAGTCAGCACAGGTCAGGCACTTTGGGGAGTTAAGGCCAGGCGCGTCAGCACGTTTTCCTTGCTGCACGTTTGTTACGTCCATGGCGGCCATCTTGGATGTTTACAAGGTCAGGCAGCCTTACCTTGGAGCAGGCCAGGCGCGCTAGGACACTATCAACTCTACACGTTTTGACGTTTTTGGCAGCCATCTTTTTTGTCAAGTATATACAACCGAAAAGGGAAACCTGGCTTCCACGTCAGCAACTTTAATTGGAGTTGTATGCTGTTTTAGGAAACAAAGTGTCCCGTCTTGTATTTGGTTGAGATATCTGACACTATTATTTTTTTCAAATAGAGACAATTATATACTGAACTAAATATGTATTTACATCAGTAAAAAAAAAAAAAAAAAAATGTTACAGTAGCTGGTTACTTATTGATTCAATTTTATTATATGCATTCATTTTTATTTACAAACAAGATTTTCAAAGTTCTATTTGGACACTTCTTTCAACATGGCGTCCATTCAGTTTTTGGTTCAAATTAGACCATTTTTGCAACATCCAGGCAAACCTCCAATGAAATGGAAGAATTGGTTAAGGTGTTTTGAAAATTATTTAGTCGCAGTAGACGACATGAAATTCGAACCGAAGATGAAGTTGGCCTTTTTGTTCAGTCATTTGGGACAAGAGGGGCAACAAATATTTGACAATTTACCAGAATTAGATGCCCCTCTGGATGACTTTGGACAATGGGATGATTATACTGAAACCATTAACAGATTGGCTATGAAATTTTCGGAGGAACCCAGTGTTTTATTGGAAAGATTTAATTTTTTCAAAAGGAAACAAATGGATGGTGAACTTATTGAAGAGTTTGTTTCTGCTCTTAGACAATTAGCCTCCTCTCTTAATTTTGGTGATACATTAGATATGTACATTAGAGATCAGTTAGTTTATGGTTGTAGTAAAAAAAAAAAATACAAGAGCGATTATTAGCTTGCAGAGATCCAAAATTGGGGGAAGTTGTAGAGATAGCAAAAGGTATTGAGCGCTCTTTAATTTCAAGCAAACTCATTTCCCAGGAACAAATTTCATATAAAAACAAAGACATTGACACAGTAGGTCTAGTGCAGGTAAAAGAGAGAAAACAAAGTATTCCACAAATTCCACAAAGGAAAATGCAATTATTTTGTTTTCGTTGTGGTTCAAAGTCACATTTGGGAAACAATGAGAATTGTCCTTTAAAAAAAAAACTACAGTTAGATTCCTCTTAGTAACAATCAATTGGATGGCACTTTGAACTCCTCCCCTTTGTGTTTCTTGCCCCATATTATATACTGAATGCTCCTAGTGTAAAGAGATTAATTACACGAGGGAGGGGATCGCATAAGAGGGAGTCACGGGAGGGAGTGGGTGATGGGAAGTAGATCCTCACTTTACCTAGGACATCTATCGTGAATATATTGACCCAGATAATGACCCATTAGTTTCAAAAGCAACATGGAATGCACGTGTTGTGTGGTAAGGGAGCAACGTCTTCAGGAAAAGAAGTAGGGGGCCTAAGGCCTTGATGCCTTCAGTTTAACAAATCATACCTTAATCTTGTGCTATGATTCATGTGTCAGGTTATCCAGTGTGTTTATAGTTCACATGCAAATGTCTAAACTTTGCTTGGAAGAAGAATTTACCTTGGACATTTTACTAGATGGATGGATTCAGATAAAAAAGAGATATAAACATATTAGTGTTTGACATATCTTATTTCATTTTGTAACAAAGGCTGATTCCTGGGCTGAATGCTTGAGCTATTCGATACAGTGAATAAGCATGCATTCTTGGCTCAAAATGAAAGCCGTTATAATTTCTTTGCCTTCAACGCCGTATCCATTCCTGGCCTTGTGAAACCCATTTTAGCTAAATTAGGTCTCGCATGGATGTAGTATATTTGGAAACTCAATGTGCTGTTGCTTCCTATTATTCATATTACCTGCCAATATCTTATACGATTTTTATTACTAACTTTAGAACTTTGGCGAATCATCAATGCTACTGTTGCATATCTTGGCAAAGACAAATATTAAGCACTAGTTGTAAATTAGTTCTATGAGGTATTTATTGGATTGATGCTAATATATTCGAAAATAATAGAGTACGCTAAGAAGCTGATATAAGACTTAAGTGGGGTACTCTTAAAATGTATTGAACTGTCCACACGCAATAATGATTTTCATGTTTATTGTTGTCTTTATTTTCATAGTAAGGAATCATCTGTAAGGTAAGTGTCAGTTAACAGGGTTAAGTAAAAAATAATAAAGATCAGTGCTTATTACCTTGCTAGTCAGTCATTGCTTTCGAATGCTCAATAATTTCTTATTCAAAATTACAACACCTAATTCAGCAAAGCAGGAGAACTGAAGGCAAAACCTCACATTGCAGCCCTCACAGCTCCTAATCGGTGCCTCATCAGAATCAACACAGCAACTTTCAGTCCCGTCTGCAATGGGACTGTGGAATGCAGATCTTAATCTTCAGTGGGACCATGATCTGGCTCTGAGAGGCCAAATGTGAGAACCCCTACCTCCAATCTATCGAGTAAGGCCCACAAATGGCAGAGGTCTTCGTTTCAGTTGTGTGCCCAAGTGTTATAGCTGTCACTGGGGAAGGCACAGATGTGCTCCTCTGAACCCCAGTGTGGACTAGAATCAAATTAAAAGGCACACAAAGCATTTTGGGGCAGAGAAATGTCCACTTTCTAGAAGTGTCATTTTTCCATGATTATTGACAAAACCACCTTTACCATAGAACGGGGGTTGTCAAGACAAATCCAATTATAGGAAACAATGTGAGGCTGCTCTGCTGCAATCCACTCTTGCAGCTATGAGTAATTGTAACACTTCTCCCATGATAACCCATGGGCAGAGCAGCTCTCCTATGCAGTGAAGACACACATGGGTATTCTTCACCCTCTGGGCATACGTGCCCTTGCACACATACAAGCCTGCATTGGCAGGCTGGACACATGTTTGAAAGCACCAAAGGGACAGGTTTTGCATACAGGTCTGCTAAGTGAGACGAGTTGCATGTTGACAGCACCATAGGTGCTAATGAGCACACATATGCCTTCTATGACCCTAGTAGGGAAGAAACCCAGGTGGGAGAACCCACGTGGGTTTCTTCTCTACCAGGAATGGGACACCCATGTGTACCTGCCCAGCCTCCCGTCTATCACCTGCCACGCCCTTCAGGGGATGCTCTAGGGGTAGTGGAGGGTCCCATCAGGATTGGCTACAACATTAGTAGTGCCAACAGAAGCCCAATCCCAAGCACAACTGTGCCTCCACAGCCCTCCTTGGCAGGCCCACTACATGCTTCACAGGCTATTCTAGTGTCTAACACACTCAGTGCAATGTCCCACTAGCAGCCAGGGCTGTACCCACCCCTGGTATGTGGTGTACCTTTTTTACAGGGCCCGCCAGGGTGGAGCACCTGAACCAATCACATAAGCCAACCCATACAATGCAGGCTCGTATGTGTGCAAGGACACTTATGCCCAGAGAGTGAAGAATACCCATGTGTGTTTTCGCTACATAGGAGAGCTACTCTGCCCATAGGTTAACATGGGAGAAGTGTTACAATTACTCCAAGCTGCAACAGTGGATTGAAACAGAGCAGCCTCGTGTTGTTTACTATCACTGAATTTGTTCTGACAAACCCCTTTCTATGGTAAAGGTGGTTTTGACAATAATCATGGAGAAATGCCACTTCTAGAAAGTGGACATTTCTCTGCCCTAAAAAGCTTTGTGTGCCTTTAAATTCGACTGCAGGGCACACTGGGAGATGGAGGAGCACATCTGTGGCTTCCCCAGCGACAGCTATAAAACTTGGGCACACAACTGGAACAAACACCTTTGTCTCTCAGAGCCAGATCATGGCCCCACTAAAGATTACGATCTGCATTCCTCAGCCAGAAGACAGACAGGGCTGAAATTTAGGGGTGACATCTGTGGTTCAAAGGGGAACCCTCTGAACCTCCCCCAACTTCAAAAGCACACTACAGTATAACTACTGGTGCCCCATTGTAAAAAAAAGTAGAGATACACTTTCAGGAATGTGGTGCACACTGCCAGAAGAATCTGTTGTGCACAAGGAGTAATTACTGCCCTAGGAAGGGACTGCAGCTGTGTGACACTCTGAAGTGTGCTCTCCAAGGGCTTGTTGGCTTGCCCTCTATTCTCTGAGGCGGTCTCAAGGGCATCAAAGACCTCCCGCAAAGGGACCTACACATTCTACCTGTGTCATCTGGAGAGCGGTGCCCTCCTAAGTGCCAACATTGTCTGCTGGATATCACCTGGTACCAGCGGTGTGGGCGTGGTACCAAGTATTGTGCCTGGAGACTGGATTTGCCTGGTGCAGAGCCTTCAAAGCACTGCCCCCATTTAAGGAGTGTGGCCCTTCATTATGGAACTATGACACACATGAACATCTGGTTGGTAGTGAGTGGATTCACCCGTTGCAGGGAACCCACGTGGCCCGCCCATGTTGGGCATGCTGCATTTTTTCTCATGTGACACCTGACTGCATGCTCATTGTGTGCTGTTTCCGATTTACTTGTTGGCCCCTCGGAGTTCGGGGTGTACTCAGAGCAGTGTCGCATTCTACCTCATACGGTACTGCTGAACATGTGTCTTTGTGCGTGTGACCGAATTTGTCTGGTGCGACTCAAGTCATCCAAATGCTGTGCCTCTTTCCCAGGAGGTAAGTCATTTGTAACTTTCCATGTGTGATCAGATTTGTCTGGTGCGACTCAAGTCATCACTCTCCTGACATTGTGCCTCATTCCAGGGAGGTACAGCATTGGTAACTTTCTGTGTGTGGTTGGATTTTTCTGGTGCGACTCAAGTCATCGCACACCAGATGATGTGCCTCAGTCTAGGGAGGTACAGCATTGGTAACTTTCCGTGTGTGATCGGACTTGTCTGGAGCGACTCAAGTCATCGTGCACCAGACATTGTGCCTCATTCCAGGGAGAACTGACATTATTAACTTTCAGTGTGTTACCAGATTTGTCTGGTGTGACTCATGTCATCGCGACCCAGACAATGTGCCTCATTCCAGGGAGTTCCAGCATTGCTAACTTTCTGTGTGTGATCAGCGTCGTTTGGTGCGACTCAAGTCATTGCGGACCTGACATTGTGCTTCTTTCCAGGGAGGTAAGGCATTGGATTTGCGTGTAGCAACTCAAGTCATCACACTCCAGGCGTTATGCCTCATTCCAGGGAGGTACGGCATTGGTAACTTTTACTGTGTGTCTCGAATTATCTAGTGCGACAAAAGTCATTGTGCTCCACGCGTTGTGCCTCATTCCAGGGAGATGCGGATTTGGTAACTCTTCGAGAGAAGTCATCGCGCCCCAGACGTTGTGCTTCCTACCAGGGAGGTGCAGATTTGGTAACTATCTGTATAGTGGAGCACCTGGCTGGGCTGGCTGGGCTGGGCAAGACTGTGAACAGCGTCTTTCCCAGAATGACCCTCCCTCTTTGCTTGGCGCAGGAGACCCCTGAGTGAACTCTCTGAGTGGTAACCGGATCTCCACTTGTTGGCTATTTCGTTGATCAGCTGTTATCTCTTTGCTTCCCCCGCCACCTTTGCCTCAAGATCCTGAATAAGTGTAATTCAGGCCGTGAGTGACCAAGTATCCACAGAAAGGGTGCTATCATTTCCACCTTGGGTGGGGGTACTGCAGTAGGAACTGGTTGGAGGGTGGAGGAAGGTTCGGACCCAAGGGTGCGTCTGTGAGTGCACTGACCAAGAGGCTGCTGGATATCAGTGCATCACATTAGGGTGCTTGGAGCGAGTGTGAGCATGTGTGTGCTATACTAGCCTGCCTGATATCTGTGGCACCAAGTAACAGTCCGGAGCGAGTGATTGAGAGTGAGCGCCCGTGATTGACTACACGGCACAGTGATGTGGTGTACATGTTGTTTCTTGGTTTGAGGACTATCACGTTTGACATTGGGTTTTACCCGTGTGGCCTAGGCCGCAGAACAATCTAATAGTGTTGTTGTTCCCTGTATGTACACACTGCTGGTATCATTGTGAACCGGGACCCATCCTAGAATCATGCGGCATTGGATTGGGGTAATTACTAGGGTGTGTCTCGTACTGGCAGCGTGTTGGCACTGCGTGAGGGTGCTGGAAGGGAAAGTATTATTTTTCTCATGTGTTTATGCTGCTAATGTTTTAAAACAGTTTGAACTTGTACTGCTAGTGATATTTCTAAATGTGATTTATGCCCAGATTTATATGGTGTTCATGTTGTGTTAATTAGTGTGTGTGTTAGATACAACCTTTATTTAGATACTCCTTGTGTGAAGTCTCTTTAGTGATGCTCAGTGTATTTATTGTGTGGTAGTGCTGTGTCAATGCTTCCCACATTGCCCCTGTGATAAACCTGACTGCTCAGGGGCAAGCTACCCAAGGGTGAGCGCAGGTTTTACAGTCAGTGTAATCACCCACCCTTGACGGGAGTAGAAGGTTCTGCCTGGCTAGGACCTCGCCTCAGCCAACCAGAATGTGCTGCCTTCAACATGGCCTAACTGAGGATTTTAGCTCTGAACTTGAAATCAGGGCCACAGTATAAGAGGTGCATACAGCTCAGCTCAGAAACTGAGAGGTAACCACTGCTTTCAGTTTTAAGCTTTGATTTACTATCAGTGTCTCCTGCACTAACTTAGAGAAAGTCATAAAAGTCTTAAAAACAGGCTTGTAGCATTGTTTATGACAGTACTTGCATGTTCTTGATATGCTCTTTGATGTTCATAGCTGAAAAATGTCTTAACTTCACACACTCTCTGGACCCTAATCACAGATTAAGAACTAAGGCCCATATTTATGGTTGGTTTGCACTGTTTGAGTATCATTTTATGTGACGCTAAAATGGCACAAACCTAATGTTATATTTATACTTTGATGCTAGAACCGTCTAGCGTCAAAATATTGGGCTTAGCGCTATTTCTAGGATGCGCCAACCGACCTTGCGTCAATGAGATGCAAGGTAGGCGTTCCCGTCCTAGAAATTACTCTAACCCCCTACCATCATGTCTATACTCCGGCGCAGGCGAGACGCACAAGGAGTAGGTGAGCCCAAAAAATGGCTCTAAGCCTGCTTAGCACCATTATTTAATGCCTGGGTCAGAACAGGCATTTGGGTAGCTGTGGACCCATTTCCTTGGCCAAACACAATGAAATGGGACCACAGATGCCCACCCGAAACCCCAGGAACACCCCCCACCCACACCAGAGGGACACAACAGAATGGGGGACCCCATTCCAGGTAAGTTTACAAAAGTGTTGGACCTGGCCCTTTCTACAGGGTCATTCCCCAAACGTTTTGCCATCTTCTCCTAATTTTTCTGACCCTTTTTGGCTGACGTTATGAGTCAGGCACTTTCCACTGCTAATCTGTGCTAAAGTGCATGCTCTCTCCCTTGTAAACTTGGTATGATTGTCTTATACCTCATTGGCACATTTAATTTACCTGTAAGTCCCTTGTACAGTGGTATCTCTATACCTAGGGCCTGTAAATTAAATGCTACCAGTGGGCCTGCAGGCCTGCTTGCACTACCCACTGAAGTAGCCTTTCAAACCTGTCTCAGACCTGCTAGCGCAGGACCTGCATGCTCAGTTAGCTGTGGACCAATTTCCTTGGCCAAACACAATGAAATGGTACCACAGATGCCCACCCCAAATCCCAGGAACACCCCCCACCCACACCAGAGGGACACAAAAGAATGGGGGACCCCATTCCAGGTAAGTTTACAAAAGTGTTGGACGAGCCCTTTCTACAGGGTCAATCCCCAAACTTTTTGCCATCTTCTCCTAATTTTTCTGACCCTTTTTGGCTGACGTTATGAGTCAGGCACTTTCCACTGCTAATCTGTGCTAAAGTGCATGTGCTCTCCCTTGTAAACTTGTTATGATTGTCTTATACCTCATTGGCACATTTAATTTACCTGTAAGTCCCTTTTACAGTGGTATCTCTATACCTAGGGCCTGTAAATTAAATGCTACCAGTGGGCCTGCAGGCCTGCTTGCACCACCCACTGAAGTAGCCTTTCAAACCTGTCTCAGACCTGCTAGAACAGGACCTGCGTGCGCAGTTTGCTGCCACAGGGACCTGGCATCTAAATTTACCTGGCTGAAGAAGGGTGATACCCTGAAACCGGTCCCAGGATGCTTGTTTCCGGTCCAGGGAGGACCTGGCCTGGCAGTTCGGGCTGGACTGTTCCCATGAGGAACAGGGTCAAGACTGATTTGCATATGGCTGGGTCTGAACTGGGGTGGCATGGTGAGCAAAAGAACGATGGATTAAACCCAGATCTGTGACTGGGGGTGAGTGTTTCCATTGTCAGCACTCCGTCCATCATCCTTTTGTGTTACTAATCTTGCCCTAAGTGGGAAGGGTATGCCCAGACGTGGGTCCCTTGCTCACTGTGCCACTGGAATCAAGCTAGCCTGGCTGAAGAAGGGTGATAACCTGAAACCGGTCCCAGGATGCTTGTTTCCGGTCCAGGGAGGACCTGGCCTGGCAGTTCGGGCTGGACTGTTCTCATGAGGAACAGGGTCAAGACTGATTTGCATATGGCTGGGTCTGAACTGGGGTGGCATGGTGAGCAAAAGAATGATGGATTAAACCCAGATCTGTGACTGGGGGTGAGTGTTTGCATTGTCAGCACTCCGTCCATCATCCTTTTGTGTTACTAATGTTGCCCTAAGTGGGAAGGGTATGCCCAGATGTGGGTCCCTTGCTCACTGTGCCACTGGAATCAAGCTAGCCTGGCTGATGAAAGGTGAAACCCTGAAACCGGTTCCAGGATGCTTGTTTCCAATTCAGGGAGGGCCTGGCCTGACAGTTCGGGCTGGACTGTTCCCATGGGGAATAGGGTCAAGACTGATTTGCATATGGCTGGGTCCAAATCTGGGTGGCATGGTGAGCAAAAGAATTGATGGAATAAACCAAGATCTCTGACTGCAGGTGAATGTTTGATTGGTTCTGCATTCTGTCCATCATTTGTGTTTGTTTGCTTTTGAACCCAAGGAAGGCAACCTAACATAGCACCGTGTGGGGAGCCCCTAACTGGCAGCATTGTCGGGACCTTCAGGGTCTTACCCCCCCTCAATAACAGTGCAGGATCCTTGTGAACATTATGGGGGTCATTTTGACCTCGGCGGTCTTTTGTCAAGACCGCCGAGGGACTGCCGTGCTGAAGACCGCCAGTGGTGGCGGTTTTCCACTCGGTGTATTATGACTGTTGGCAGCTCTCCGTCCTTTTTCGGATGGAGAGCCGCCAACAGCCATACTGGCGGTCGGCGGGGAAGTTGAGGTTGCTCCACCTCCACCGCCAAGTCAACAGAACACCACCCACGAATCACGTACTGTGATTCGGTGTGGCGGAGTTCTGTTGACGGTGTGGTGTCGGTGGAGCAGCCTCCATGGATCCCGTCCCCTCCCGGAGGATCGACGGACCAGGTAAGTCGATCGTCCGTTAGGGGAGGGGGTGGGAGGGTGTTGTGTGCGTGCATGGGGGTGTGCGTGTGTGTATGTAGTGGGGGTGTGTGAGTGCCTGTATGCTTGCGGGGGTGTTGTGAGTTTGGGAATGAGTGCGTGCATGTCTGTAGGTATGTCTGTAACGTTGTGTGCGTGTATGTTTGAATGTGGGTGTGCGTGTCTGACTGTGTGTGTGGATGTTGGCATGTATGTCGGTGTGTGTGCGTGTATGTGTGTTGGTGGTGCCTGCGTGCGTGTCGTGTGTGAATGAGTGATGTGATGTTGGGGGTCGGGGTGGGGAGGGGGGTCCTGCCACCTTTGGGGGGTGGCAGGGGTGGTGGGGGGTGTAGAGGAGGGAGTCGGGGTGGGGGTGGGGGTTGGGGAAGACCCCTATCAGTGCCAGGGAAGGTATTCCCTGGCACTAATAATGCTTACCGCCATGGATTTCATGGCAATTCCAAACCGCATGAAATCCATGGCAGTCAGCCGGGTCCAAATACCGCCGGCGATATAGTGATGACCGCCGGGCTGGAGACCCAGGTCTCCAGCCCAGCGGTCGTCTCCGCCCTGGCGGGCGGAACGGAGAAGCGGCGGATGACCATGGCAGTAACCGGCATGGTCATAATTGCAAAAAATTGACCGCCAGCCTGTTGGCGGTCTTACCGCCGTTTCTCCGCCATCCACCAGGGTCGTAATGACCCCCTAAATATCTTATGAAAAACATGAGCTACGTACACATTGCAACCCTGAGAACAGGTTCAAGACTGTAATTCAAGCAGATCAACAGCCGAATAGACTATGAGAGTCTCAAATTGTCTCTACCATATAAACAAGAATAAGAATGAGAACAACAACAACACCTACGTCATTAGCAAAAGTGGCAGCAGCCGATAGAAAGGTGCAGGGTACTTAGCCTTCCGACGTGTGCGCATTCTTATCGTCAATGCAGGGAACCTCTGCTGTTGTGATTACCTCCCAATACATGTGACAGTCAAACATCAGGAGGTGGCGGATTCAAGGGAGAATGGGATTTGTTTCTGTTGAGGTCTTGAGTAAGAGCGATCATGGCTTGAAGGGCATATTCTCTGCCTTCCTTTGGCGATCATAAGTCCTACCCCTTTTCTGCTTTGCCGAATTGGCATGATGCCTGTCACGGTCTTAGTGTGTAATAGGACCTTCTGGGGAGGGGGGGTTTGACTGCATATATGTTGAGTTATGGTCCATGGATTGCGTGGCTATGGTATCCAAAAAGGAACTGAGGGCTGCTGGCTGAAAGAAGTCTCTGGATCTGCCATCCTGCGTGATCCAAATGTGAGCCGGTTTGAAGAGGCCAAATTCGATATTCATGATTCTTAGCTGTGGCCGAAGGGCCAGGAACGCTCTCCTCTTCTCATTGGGTTCGCGGGAGAACTCTGAGGCCATTTGGATATCAGACCCTGCTGGACTTTTATGCTTATGCAGGGTCATCCCCAATCTTTTTGCCTCCTGCCTCCTATTTATTCTGACCTGTTGCTGTTGGTTTTTGAACTCTGAGCACTTTACCACTGCTAACCAGTGCTAAAGTGCATATGCTCTCTGTGTAAATTGTATTGTTGATTGGTTTATCCATGATTGGCATATTTGATTTACTAGTAAGTCCCTAGTAAACTGCACTGGAGGTGCCAGGGCCTGTAAATCAAATGCTGCGAGTGGGCCTGCAGCACTGGTTGTGCCACCCACATAAGTAGCTCTGTAATCATGTCTCAGACCTGCCACTGTAGTGTCTGTGTGTGCAGTTTTAACTGTAAATTTGACTTGGCAAGTGTACCCACTTGCTAGGCCTAACCCTTCCCTTTTCTTACATGTCAGACACCCTTAAGGTAGGCCCTAGGTAGCCCCAAGTGCAGGGTGCAGTGTATAGTTAAGGTAGGACGTATAGGGCCTGATTACAACTTTGGAGGATGGTGTTAATCCGTCCCAAATGTGACGGATATACCACCTACCGTATTACGAGTCCATTATATCCTATGGAACTCGTAATACGGTAGGTGGTATATCCGTCACATTTGGGACGGATTAACATCATCCTCCAAAGTTGTAATCAGGCCCATAGTAATGTGTTTTATATGTCCTGACGGTGAAATATTGCTGAATTCGTTTTTCACTGTTGCAAGGCCTGTCCCTCTCATAGGTTAACATGGGGGCTACCTTTAAATCTGATTAAAGTGTAGATTTTCTTTGGGAGCGGATAGACATGTTGAGTTTGGGGTCTCTGCGCTCACAATGTAAAAATACATATTTTAGTAAAGTTGATTTTGAGATTGTGTGTTTGAAAATGCCACTTTTAGAAAGTGAGCATTTTCTTGCTTATATCATTTCTGTGACTCTGCCTGTTTGTGGATTCCCTGCCTGGGTCAGTTTGACAGTTGGGCTGGTTGCACCTCACACTAGACAGTGACACAAAGGGAACTGGGGTGTAGTCTGCATTTCCTGATGAGCCATCTGTGCTAGGAGGGAGGGGAGGAGTGGTCACGTACACCTGAAAGGGCTGTGCTTGTCCTCACACAATGCAGTCTCCGACCCCCTGGTGAGTGTCTGGGACCTGGCCTGGGCAAGGCAGGATTTCACATTCAAAAGAGACTTTACTTTGAAGTAGTCCTACTTCAAAGGAGAAATTGGGTATAAGGAGGGAACCCAAAACCACAGACTTTAGAAACACTTCTGGAAACAAGAGGAACCTGTGCCTCCTGTTGTTTGAAGTCTCAAGGACAGCAAAGACTTCTCTCTGCCAGCACCTGGAGTCTCTGGAGAGACTCCTACAGTGCCCTGTGGTGCCCATCCAGATCCTGGGACTCTGAAAGGAGAAGCTGGCAGCCTAAAGACAAGGAAATCCACACACAGAGCACCGTGCGGGGAAAAGATCGACGCAACTCCAATCTGCGGCTGAAGAAACAACACGTTGCTGGCTCCGCAGCTGAGAATCGATGCTCGCAGGAAACGCGACCAAAGAATCGACGCACAGAGCAGGAGAAATGACGCGCAGCATCTCTGACGGAGGCTAGGAGATCACCACCCGCGCTGCGGGGTTTTCGGATCATCGTGCGGCTGGATTTCCGACTCAAGTACTGCTGGGCGTAGAAAAACAACACAAGGCCTGCCCGGACCCGAGAGTGCTGACCGGATCGACGCATCGCTCTCCTGCGAAGAGAAGAAATGACACGCCCGACCCGGCGAAAGGAGAAACTATGCAAGGTCCCTCTCGTGAGTGGAATCAACGCATCGCAAGTCCTTTTGATGCACACTCGCCCGTGCTGGGTTATTTTTGATGCACCCAACGCACTTTTTCATGCTGACAGCATTAGTTTGTGTTTGAAACTACTTAAAGACTCTTTTTGATTTTTAATTGATAACTTGACTTGTGTATTGTTATATTTTTGTTGTTTTGGTCTTGTTTTGTTTAGATAAATATTTCCTATTTTTCTAAACCTGTGTTGTGTCATTTTGTAGTGTTTTCATTAAGTTACTGTGTGTGTTGGTACAAATACTTTACACCTAGCACTCTGAAGTTAAGCCTACTGCTCTGCCAAGCTACCAAGGGGGTAAGCAGGGGTTAGCTGAGGGTGATTCTCTTTTACCCTGACTAGAGTGAGGGTCCTTGCTTGAACTGGGGGTAACCTGACTGTCAACCAAAGACCCCATTTCTAACAGACCCCTCCATCCTATGTGGGCCATGACGTGCCTGCTCCTAGAGAAGGAAATAAGTGATGATGGGGTGAGGCTTTTCTAAGTCTGCTTTTTGGATGGGGCTGATTCTGTGGTCCCGTGGAACTCCAGTGCTGGGGAGAAGGTAAGGCCTGTGAGCTCCGGTAGGAGAGCCTTGAGATAAGCTCTTACGTCTGTGCCCTCCTTGCGTTCCGGTATGCCGAAAAAACAAACATTGTCCCTTCGGCTCCTGTCTTCTAGGTACGTAAGTTTAGCATGGAGGAGTTGCAACTCTGAATCGCTCTTCGGAAGCACTGCAAGTTGGCCCTCAATTTCTGTAAGGCGGTTGTCTAGGTTTGTGACCTTATCATGAAAACTGGGGCAATGTCCAACTAGATCGAGTGAGAAGCCGTGAAGAGGTCTGTGATCTTTGATTCCATGGCTTCCAGACGGCAGCCCACTGTTGCGATTTCCTGGAGAATGCGCTCCGTGACAGTGACCGAGTGTGCATCATTTGCGGAGGCAGTGGGATCGGAGGCTGCGGAAGTTGCAGGTGAGGCCATGGGGCGAGGTTGGGATATAGCTTCTAAGAACAGTAGTTGGCGGGTGTGTTTTCCCGATGTCTTGCGTTGGCATCGCCAAACAGGGGGAGAACCAGACTGCCTCCGGGTCTCCTCCTCGATAACGTGCAGTGAAACGGTGAGCTGATGTGTCTCTTGGCAGCACCACGTAGAGGTGCGGACCCAGGGGACATATCCCAATCTTCAGGGTTCACCCCTGCACTCTGTGGTGTGAGTTGCTTCTCCTGGAGGGGTGGTCCCCCGTATATAGCAGCCCACTCACGTCACCCTCTGAGGATTCCATCACTGCTCCATAATCTGTGGCCTTCTTACAGTGATGATAAACCATCTTGTGGCATAGTGTGGGTAAAGGAGGAGGGTGGGGTCATGAGTTATATAGGATCTAGCCCCTGAAGATTATGGTAGAGGTGAGCACTCCCTGACAGGGAATGAGGAATGAGGGTCACCAAGCAGATGGTGAGAGGGCAGTCGAGGGAGTCCGGTGACCCCAACAAGGTGCTTCCCCCCTTCTGGCCTTTTGGAGTCGTGGGGTTCAGGCTAGTGGGCACTTTCCCTCAAGAAAAACTACATTGCTATCATCATCTAGGGACCTGTATGCTGCTCTTCGGGCCCATGGATCTCCCTGTAAAGATGGGATGTCGTCCTGTAGAGGGGGTATTCAGACTACTATTGGTGCAGGTGGGGGTGGCAAGTCCCTGACAGTTCTTGGCCACACCCTGCCCACGAATAATATTGTGGCATCAGCGAGACACTGTCACCAATACCGTACTGCGCTGCCTCTGTGCTCCCCTCACCTCAGGGAGGCAGTACGCTGTGGTCCGATGTAGCAATTCATGGGCCTCAGGCTGGGGGCTCGACCGATGCTCCCTCCTAATGTTTTCCCCCTGTGCTGGCTGCCGCTCCATGATCAAAAAGGGGGAAAGCAGGGGAGAAGCTCTGAAAGAAACTGTGTCCCGGGGGAAATTAATGACGGCCACATGTGGGGCCGTTCCTCAGGCCTCTAACCCGTGCGCCACACACAGCCGCTGACAAAATGAATCCCGCTGATCTCCTCTGGGTGGTAGGCCCGGAATCATGCTGGGCCCCCAGCCTCAGAGGAGGTGTTGGTCCGGCCCAGCCAGTCTGTAAGGTGCACTGAGGGCAGGAGAGCCCTATTGTCGGTTTGCTAGCCCCTCAATCAACCCCAGGCACAGCCCGCCTCTCAGAGCACTAGCTTCAGGCGGGCATTTTCACTGAGGCCTGACCACACCCCCCCTTTCCCCACAATTTGGACAAGAAACCTACTTGTAACTGGACACAGAATGCTGCTGGAAGGACTCACCAGGGACCGTCAGGGACTGCTGCTGCTATGCTGACCTGGGACCCCCAGGAGGAACTGTCACTTGCCTGCTACCACCTTGTGCTGGCCTGCTGCTGGGCCCTACCACCCTGTGCTCCATTTTGTTGTGTCCCCAGAGGATGTGTGCTGTTGCTCCTGACCTCTGCAACCTTTTTGTTAGTGCCTGAGGAGCACTTCACTTGATGCACCCAGCGCTTTAAGAGCGCTCTGTGTAATTATCCCGAAGCGCCTTGGAAGCGCTTTTCTTTTGTGCCCCTTTGCACTCTGCAGGCACTTTACCGTTGTCGAGATTCTGGTGTCCCAAAAACTGAAGAGCGCGTTGGTGGTGGCTCTGGGACGTGCCCCCAGGGCACCAGAACAACAAAGAGAGGAGCCGGCGCGCTCCTGTTAGTGCTCCACGGAGGTTATCTCAGCCAACCCCAGGAGGAGCGCCACGGCAGGGAGAAGTGTTGGTCCCTCCCCCAGCTTTAAGGCAGCCGCCTTGAGGACGAGGGCAGCTGCCTACAGCATTGCAGGGCACGGGGGAGGAGAGGGAGTTCCTTCCCCCCATCCACTGCCCTAGGGTCACGGATGCCCCTATTGTTATCAAGCTTACCTTTGACCCCCTCCCCCCCAGAGGAGGGCCAGTCGCGACCCAGGGGGAGGGCTCCCCAAAATTTGTCGGCACCCGTTTAGTCGCGGGCCCCAAGAGGGGCCCTACACAAAAAACCTGAGGGGGTGCGTGCTTCCCCCCTCCACCCAGGATCAGCAAACGGCCCCCATTCTCTCTGGCTTAGGTGCATGCCCTAGCCAACCAGAAACCCCATTTCTAACAGTAAGTATATCTTTATTTCATAGGTGTGCCATGGGGTCTGCCTGGCACTGGGTCTAATGGTCTTGTCCAGGGGCACTGGTCCCCTGTGCAGGCCATATGGGTGGTGGACTTAGACAGGAGTCATGTATGTGGCAGCTTGTGCACCAGAAAATGATGCTAGGCTGGTTAGCGACATATATTTTGCTGCTAACCAGCCTAACGTAATTTCTGGCCCAGTATCGCCATGCTCCCTAACGCCATCCTTGCCAGCGTAGTTTTTCCAGATGCTAGCCATTCCTTAGCGCCATCTTGCGTCATTCCATAAATATGATGTTAAGATGGCCCTAAGGAATGGCATTAGCTGGCATCAATATTTTTGATGCAAAACTGAGTTAGCACAGTTTTGCGTCAAAAACCATAAATATCGGTCTAAATCTCTATCAATGTTAAACAGGAGACTACACAGGGTTGGGACGAGTTGTGTGATCATTTTCACAGCTTCACAGTTTTCCCTTGACAGAGATCCCCGTCAACACTGCCACATTTTTTATGGGAAGATACCCTGAAAACTGGCAAAACATGTAGATTTACACGTTAAACGTTGATTCTTGTGTTAATTCCTTAATTCCAAGTTAAGAACTAGGAAAATGATGCATCTACCGCATCCTGTACACACCTTAACCCGGCTAATGGTGTGATATATACTCCAGGAGTGATAAACACTCAACCCTATTTCATAAAACCTGTCATCAGGACCTTCTTTTTATTTGGTCAAGTGTAGAAAATCTCTATGTCTATTTAACACTTAAACAGAAGCTACCTGAAAATTCACAAACCTGTTTGTCCACTCTAGAAGATCAATTACTTTCCTTTAATGACTTATGGGAGGCATAGTATCCCTGATACTTTACCAGAAAAGCATCCGTTCTTACAAAAACAAATGTAGCAAAATAGGCAAATGAAAAGGTGTGTCACCACCCCTGCCAGCAGCTGCAAACCTTTAACTACAAAGCGATGATAAACTATTATTTTACTACCATTTCGTGGTAAAAGGGCGGGGTCACGGAGGAGGAGTGCTCAGCACTCCCCCTCAGTGCACCTGTATGTTTGACTGGCCGTCTTGGGCCGGCCAAACACACATGCACATAGGGCTCTCTCCAACCCGGCTGTGTTGCCGGGCTGGAGAGAGTAGGCACAGGCTCCCAGTCTGCCTGGGAGCACCCTGGCTGGGTGCTCTGGCCAATCTGAACGCTGTTGTCATGCTGGCAGCAGCATGACAGCAACGTTGGGATTGGCTGCAGGGCAGGCTGGAAGCCTGTGTCTGCAGCTGCAGCAGAGAAGCGGCGCGGTGGTGGCAGCGGCAATAAAGGTAAGTTTTTCTTTTTAAATGTATTCCCCTCCCTGCACGTGCCGCCCCGCCACTACAAACCACCGCAAGCTGCTCCTGCAAATAATCCTCAGGTGTCTTCAGTGATTTATAATTTTAAGAAGAGAATCTGAACTCTAGGACTATAAATTATTGACGAGGATGTACTTGCTTGCAAACTATGACCACCTGTCCATGACCTTGTGAACTCTGAATGCAAGTCCAATCGAAAATTGGTCAGAGCACGTACAATCAAGGGAGCAGAAGATAAATATTAGAATAAACATCAGCTCACATCAAGACTGCAGTGAAACTTTTGAAAGTGTTTGTGAACTGAAAGCACGTGTAGAGGAGTCAATTTTCTAGGAACCTGTCCAATGATTCACCTCAAGGAGGCTTGTGCGGAATCTTGATTATGTTGTTGCATTGTTGCTCAGATTCCGATCGGTGTCTATACATAGCTTGCAAATGACCTGCTTTCCAAATGCCAAGTGCCTGGGTTCTGCTGCTTGAGATGTGATTGAAGTAGAAATATCTAACCACAGATGTAAAATAACGTGCGCGACATGTGCTAGCAATACCTGCAGCGCAATTTACAGAAACTGAACGGAAAAAATGGGTCTATCTTTGTATCTCTCCATCCTTTGGTAAGTGAGTGTAGAGCTGAGTGGACAGTGTTAAGTAAAAGCCACATGATGTTATTTACATTCACAAATAGACGGTAAAAATGGTGACAAAAGATTGCCAAGGTCCCTATTTTCATGCGGGCATGAGCCATCATATAATTTGCGTTTAAACCAACATCATGACAAAAACGTGCACTTTTTCAAGTAATAAAATATAAATCGTTTTGGCCACCCCTAATCTTACGCAGTTGATCAGCGGGTCATTTTGCCACACATCCACACTACAGCTACTAATAATTTGCACGTGGCATCAACGTTAAGTATTTTTCCTTTTTTGTGGTTAGTTTATTTTGCCCATATTACACGCTGAACTTGGTTAAGGGCGCCCTGATTGACTGTATGTAACATGTGTGGTAACTGCTCTTATAGTACATGCCACTATTGCAATGTATGCAATAAGGAAGCCCCACCCCACATTTACCCAGGATTTGCTTCCAGGAAAAAAGTGACAAATAAAAGTATTTGTGGGAACTGGTGCAATCAAGTGCAGAAATCTGCTGGTTATACCTCATTTGTCAGGCAGTAATCGTAACTGGGTGCTATTTAACACACTAAATAAATTCCTAAACCTGCAGTGTTGGGCCTGCGGACATCAACGGCTTTGCGAAGAGCCACAGTCGCTTGAAAGACTTCAAAAACTTTAATGCCTTATCAGAAAAAAGAGTCATGGCACTGCTCTGTTGCCTGATTCTCGGCAGATCGGGGAGCGGTGTATTTTGCTACACAAGTATTCATTTCAAGACTCATTTCATTTGACTGCTCGAGCGATGAACCAGGATGCTGCGTAAATGGGAGTCATTTAGAGGTAGAAATTATGGTATTAAGTGAACCCATTGCGCGTCCTATTAGATGAAACGTAGCATTCAGCAGACAAGAGAATTTGTTCCGAGGAAAACAAAAGTCGGTTAAA
Source organism: Pleurodeles waltl (assembly GCF_031143425.1). Lineage (NCBI taxonomy): Eukaryota > Metazoa > Chordata > Amphibia > Caudata > Salamandridae > Pleurodeles > Pleurodeles waltl. Next base: position 126,894,413 of record NC_090448.1, read on the forward strand.
TTACAGCATGTCACGAAAAATACTGTCTGTGTGCTTCGGCAATTAAAAACTGAAAAACTTCAAAAATGCCATGATACCTTAACCACTTGTTCTTTGTATCCTCTCAGGTGGGTTTAGCCAAGAATGTGGATAATGAGCTGATGGCAGTTAGGGAAAGTTGGGCGATTTAGAATGATTATTGGGTAGCAGCGATCCATCCACATCAACAATACGCGAAACGCCACCACCCCAGTACCCACAGCAACATACCATGAACTGCAACTCAGCACTGAAAATTAAAAAAGGGGGGAAATTCTGATGAGTTAAAGATGTCTACGTTCTGTGGTTGTCAACCAACAGAAGGTCTTACGTTCATTGGGTGAAATTAGACAACATCAGGACGTGCACTCTTTAATTGTTGGCCTACAGGTCTTTCGTTCTTTGGTGTTTGTTAGACAACATAAGAGTTAAGGCTCTTTGGTTGGTTGTTGTACACAAAACTAAATCAAAGAGTGTTTCTTTTTTAGCTTGCTACATTTACATAAAAACTACTGCCTTGTTCTTGTCTTACTCAATTAATAGGAAAATATGCATATCCTGTTCAATGCTTCAATGGTTGTGTGTTGGGAGGATTCTGGCGTCTGGTGTGCTTTGATGTGTGCTTCCCAATCAAATGTTTGTTCCCTTTCATTCCCCTCATGTCTCTTCATAAAAAGTTGCTGTACTCTCTTTTTAGGGTCGAGGGCGCAAACGCTCTAGCCTGCTGTAATCTCTCTGTGGGCTTTTAACCACGCCCACCGCACGCCCACAGTTTTGTTGGTTCGTGGGCTTGCCTTTTAAAAATTGTTTGCTTACATTTGTGAAAGGCATGCATACGTCATGTCTTTTCTGGTGTTTAGCCCCCCCATGAGTGCACCGACCACCTACTAAAAACATACAAGGCTCCATGTTTTCTGTGTGGCTTCTGGACTACTTTTTAAAAAATCTCCTACGCTGCACAATCGCACTGGGCAGTAATCGAGTACTTTGAATGACATCGACCCTGTCACATGGATATTTTCACATTTGCTGATACGTTTGACTGCACGCGAAGTTCTGCTTCTTTTTGTGTATTCCTTCATGCTCATGGCGTGACTCTTTAAATCGGCTCACTCATGTAAAACTGTATTACTTTTCATTTTTTATTTTTGTGACCCTAAAAGTCCGGTTATGACTTTACAACGCTAATAGCTTTAAATCGAGCAAATGCGAGACCCATTGCATTGCAAATGCTTGTTACATATTGTTAGGAAAGATCACAGAGCACTGGTGCAGCTGTGGGTCCGCGATGTTTACTAGCAGAGAAGATGTGAACTGGCAAAAAGGAAAGGTTTGCAGCCATGTAAAAGTAACGCAGGTAAATGTCAGAACTAATAGAGCAGAATGCAAAACACCTGGTTCACTTTTGCTATAGTAAACAATCACATAAAGGTGTACCATTCAAACTCCACAGTGACTTAGATTAATGTCCATCATTGCCTTCTTATTTCTTAAGGCTCCCACTGGTGAAGAAACTTTTTTCAGTTCCTTTTTCTGACACTAATCTATATGACATGCTAATCCATTGCAAATATTCCGAGACTCTATTCATTTCACTATCTTTAATCATTTGAACATGATCTAGGTTGCAGGATTAACACAACATTTTATGCATGGTAATCCACTTGTCTCCTTTTGGGAGCACCATTTTTAGGTTGGGCCTACCAGAAGGCATAAAATGTCTGGTTGCAAAAGACCTATTGTGGGATTATCAAAAACGTACACGGGTATACAGTGCAGCCAATGTTTACCACTGATTGCCTTTATTGCCATTTCCATTAGCTTGCTTTTTATTCAGTGGTTCTTCCTGTTCCATCCTGTCCATCTTGTGTTTGTCCCTCCCCCAGATCATAGTCTCTTATCATCTCTACAATTTACTATCTCTATCCTTCCACTGCTCACTTTTAGGGAACTACATTTTTCATTTTGCTTAACCACTTCATGAGAATGCTTGTCTTTTCCAACTCTCACCCTCCTGTACTCTTTCCCTGCGGTCTGTGTTGCTGTCTCTATTGTGTCATAATCCTGCTCATGTGCTTCAACCCTTGTTGCTGTGTTGCCCCGTTTCATGCGCTGCTTTTCTCTTCTCCCACCCACTCCCCTTTACTGTCTTTTTAAAAATATTTTCTGAGGGGTGGCAGGAACTGGCAGCAAATTGCTGCTGCCCCCCGGAGGTGCATGAGCTGGCTGCAGGCTGTGACCAAAGGCTGCAAAATGAGTCAAAGGCTGCTAGGCCTGATGAAAGGCATGGGCATTAGATGATGCAGCTAAGGAATCTGGGGAAATGCGAAGGTTACCTGGCCATGCTCCTTAACCAGACACTGTGGCACATGACCAAAAGCCACCCTTTCCCAGGCTCTTTAGGCTGCTAGTTGTCTCCATCAATCCAACATGTTATTTTATTCTTAAGCTTTAAAGCTCTGAAAGGGGTCTTTAAAGTTACATTTTCTTCAGATATAATTTTGTTTAATTTTTTCAAAACTGTAAAAAAAAAAAGGGAATGTAAACTTTGTAACCAAACTAAAAAAGGCATTTCAAAGCATGGTGTAAAGAAAGAAAAAATGACACACCCAAAAGTATTAGGAGCACCCCCTGTTTTTCCTGCATTATTTCTTGATTGCTTATGACTAGCCCACAAGTGTTACACTGGACACCATACTTTTAGAGCAAGGCCTTCATTTTGCCTTGATAATGTCTTGCAGGGCTGTAGATTTAGATTCTCAAACTTCACCTCCCACTTCTGCTTTGAAGCTGATGGTTGAGATTTAACAGCAGCACCTTCTTGCTTCAATGCCTTTTCCTCCCCATTCCAATCCCCATGCACTATGGGTATTGGCACTGATGGTGTATCTTGATTTGATACACTAGAGTCATGGTACCGAATGAGTACTGTTGTTCTCTTAATTTGATTTGATTGGATTTGATTTAAATGCTGTATAGCACGCAAATGCCTGAGGGTGTCCTGATGCTTAGACGGAAGAAGAAGGATGAACCAAAGTAAGCACAGAAGTTATTGAAACCTTTGTGTTGTGAGATCTTAAAGAAACTTGAGTAAGCAGAGTTCTGAATAAATGGCAAAAGGAAGGGCCTTCCAGGCTATAATTGTAATCAGAGGAAAGGCGCACCCGCCAATGGGAACTCTATCCAGAAGGATGTTGTGGGAGACTGTGGCAAATGCTGCAGGGAGATCCAGTAAGATAAGAGCCACAGAGCCCCCAGCATCCATGATCTCACAGTGATCACTGCTGGTGGTGATCAACATGGTCTCTGTACTCAAAGTAGGTCTGAAACCAGATTGAAACATGTTTAAAAGACTGTTGTTTGCTCTCAGTGTGGTAAAATAGTTGTCCATTAACCCAGTTTTCCAGAATCTTTGCCATTGCCATGAGAAGGTGGCAATATTTGGAAAGAATTTCAGGGTCAAAGGTAAGTTTCTTCAGAAGAGGAACAAGTGCAGTTTTACAGAAGGACATGACTATGCCAGTCATTAAAGACTGATTACACATAGACGTAACCAGCAGAGGTGTTGATGCTATCTTTAATAATCTGATAGATAGTAGTTAAAGCATCTCTGCATGATGGGCGCGGTGCTATTCTCAAGAATCAATGCTGTGAGGTGGCCGTAACAGAATCAAAATTAGCAATAAAATAAGCAGCATAATCAGTTGAATAAGCCTTATTGAGACAGAGTTCAATTTATGAACCATGAAGGTTTATTATAGATTCAAAATTCATTACAGAAAGAAAACAGTCAGATAATGTAGGAAATTAGCGTAAGACTCAATCAAATGCAGAATAAAGTGTGACAAGAGATTATACATTCTAATTATGAGACAGACTGACATTGGTCTGCTCTAAAAGAAGTAGGCAAAAATACATGGCCCACCTCCAAACTGAGCCCTCTTTATATTAAAATATAAAGTGAAAATCACACTTAATCAGTATAAGGCGATCAGTACAAATCTAGTTACTTTCTTAACAATAACAGGCTCATATAATGAACAGACTTACTATAACAGGCAGTAAACATCCTTGAACAGTTATATTTTTACAGAAGGCTTCCTCTGAGTTCACTGAGAACAACATACCAAACACGCATTGGCATGCAAAAGGCCTTGCCTTTGGGACATTATACGTATTTAGTGCTGTAGTACATTACATTGGCAGGTGGATCATATCATAACTGGCCTTGTGCAACCACTGGTGACCCCCTTGAAGGGTCACCCAAACATATTAAGAGTGTTCAAACAGTTACAATGTAATGAAGATGCTATGTTGGCATGAGTCATGATCATAATAGCAATAAGGAGAGGTCACTAACACATATAGGATCATCATGTAAACCCAATAAAAACCTTTATCAAAAATAAACTTTGTGTTTGTACATTCCTTCGTACACTTTGCATTAAACTGTAACGCTCAGAACAGCCCCTAGAAGACACCACACTAAAAATAGCATTTGTAAGAAACATGGTCAGCCCCTAGAGAGGATAACCACATGAAAACAGAATGGCAGAATGTAATGCAGTGTAACCATATATTTAGCTCCTGGAGGGCTTAGTACCTTACACATTTTCAGGCCTAGGAGGCCTACGAGAACAATAATAGAAACAAGACCCTTAAAACACAAACTACGCCCAACTGTAAAACAAACGTTTCAGCCTTGAGAGAGCTTTAAAAGAGACTGAATGGTGGGAAGGAATATTAAATTTGGGGCTGTCAAACCTAGAATGGGAACCCAGAGCTGACCTACACAGAAAGTGTGTCATGCTGAACATTTTGGTGGTGGTCCTATTGTCATAGGACCACCACAGGCTGAGTTATGGGCAGAAATGTTTGTAAAAGAAAAGCCCCATTAAATCATTATGGGGTGAGTTTCCAGAGTGTTGTGAATATTGTAGTATTGACTCTCCCTCTGTGCTGGGAGATCTGTGTTGAGGATTTCTGTGTTTTTTTCTGTTTAAAATATGTCAGTTTAAAATTTTCAACTGCTAAACTTGTAGGTGAGTGGTTCCTATGTAAAGCCTTCTTCCCATTGACCTTGCTCGATATGAAACTTAAAAAAGAAATAAATAAAAAAAGAACATCCCCTTCCAGCTTGTAGCCTGTGGGTGCTGCCACCACAAAGAAACAGCTGCAAGCCCAAAAATAAGGAAGAGGAAGAAACAACATATGGCCAAGCAGCTCAAAGCAGAGAGGCAAAAAAAAGTAGTGTGCCACAGTAAGGTATATGGCTGATCATGCAGTAATCCATGTAACAGGCTCAGTCTCCAAAGCAGTAACAAAGCAGCCTCAAAGCGGGACACACGTAAAGCATTTACATACAAAACCAAAGAATTTTGAAAGGTAGGCCAAGGAACAAATTAAAGTGATGGGTATGGTTAAAGCCCACAGAGTACATTACAGCACCTCAAGAGAGCGTCGCACTTCACTTGTCCACATTCTACTGCATGCAGAGACAGAGTGAGATGAAAAAATGTGACGCATAGAAATTGTTAGACTTGGCATCATTGGCATGGTCTCCCCTAACTGTTTGCCTCTACTTCACAGGTTGTTTCTGTGTGCTGGACTCTCTTTTTGATGTTTTTGTTTGCTCTGGACACTTTACCACTGCTGACCAGTGTTAGTAAGCAAGTGTAAGTAATCCCTGTATACATTATTGTACATGTACATTGGCTTACCCATGAATGGCATATATGATTTACTAGTAAGTCCCTAGTAATGTGCACTAGAGGTGCACCGGGTCTATAAATCAAATGCTACTAGTGGGCCTGCAGCACTGGTTGTTCCACCCCATTAGTAGACGTGTAAACGTGACTCAGACCTACCACTGCAGTGTCTGTGTGTGCAGTTTTCAACTGCCAATTCGACTTGGAAAGTGTACCCACTTGCCATGCCTAAACCTTCCTTTTTTATGCATGTAAGGCACCCCTATGGTAGGCCCTAGGTAGCCCCATGGGCAGGGTGCAGTGTGTGTTAAAGGTGGGGCATGTACTTATGTGGTTTACATGTCCTGACAGTGAAATACTGCTAAATTTGTTTTTCACTGTTGCAAGGCCTAACTCTCTCAAAGGTTAACATGGGGAGTGCCTTTAGTTATTATTAAAGTACAGAGTCCCTTTGGGAGCAGATAGACATGTGGAGTTTAGGGTCTCTGATCCCACAATTTAAAAATCATCTTTTAGTGAAGTTGGTTTTTAGATTGTGTGTTTGAAAATAGCACTATTAGAAAGTAGGCATTTTCTTGCTTAAACCATTCTGTGACTCTGCTTGTTTGTTGATTCCCTGTCTGGGTCAGTCTGACAGTTGGGCTGTTTGCACTTCTCCTCTAGACAGTGACACAAAGGGAGCTGAGGTGTAACCTGCATACCCTTAAGGGCCATCTGGTCTGAGGGGAAGGGAGGAGTTGTCACTTATACCTGAAAGGGCTGTGCCTGTCCTCACACAATGCAGTCTCCAACCCCCTGGTGTGTGTCTGAGGCACGGCCTGGGCAAGGCAGGATCTTGAATACAACAGAGACTTCTCTTTGAAGTAGGCCTACTTCAAAGACAGGAAGGGGTATAAGAAGAGCACCCAAACCCCCCTCAAAATCAGATTACTTCTGGAACCAAGAGGAACCTCTGCCAAGGAGAAGAGCTGGAAAAGCTGAAGGAGGAGTACTGCCCCTTTCCTGTGACTGTGCTTTGCTGGGTTGGCCTGCAGTAGCTGCTTCTGCCTGAGAGAGGACAAAGACTTACTTTTGTGTGACTTCCCACTAGTGAAGAATCTCCAATCTTAAAATGTGCAGTTGGTGAAAAAGGACAGAAATCCACGCAAAGACCTCCGTGCGGGGAAACGTTTGACACACCACCCACCTCGAGGCTGCTAATAGACAAGCCGCCGGCCTCACGGCTAAAATTACTGCTCCACCTGCATCGCGGCTGGGAGATCGAAGCAACGCAGCTGGAGAAACAATGCACAACACCCGCAGCGGCTGCTGTTAACGACGCAAGCCCCCATGCAGCACAGTTTTTGACACTGTGGGCCGTATTTCAATGTAACATCACTGGGCACGGAAAATCAACGCAAAGCCTGCCCGGACCCAAGGTGCCTATCTGTTACTGACGCATCGCTCTCTTGCAGGAGAGAAGAAACGATGTACACTGACCCGACCGGAGGAGGAACGGCGCATGGTCGCGCTTGCGAGTGAGAAATCGATGCATCACTGGCTTTTTCTGATGCACATTCACCTGTGCGGCTTTATTTTGATGCTACCCAGGTATTTTTGGGCAATAACAGCATTCTCATAGTTTTTTAAGGACTAAGGGCCAGATGTAGCAACCCGTTTGCGAGTCGCAAACGGCGAAAATCGCCATTTGCGACTCGCAAACGTGGGTTTGCAATTCAGAAATGCATATTGCGAGTCGTTACCGACTCGCAATATGCATTTCCGACTCGCAAATAGGAAGGGGTGTTCCCTTCCTATTTGCGAGTCGCATTGGGATGCAATACCATTTGCGACCGCATATGCGGTCGCAAATGGCATCGCAGTTACCATCCACTTCAAGTGGATGGTAACCCAATCGCAAATTGGAAGGGGTCCCCATGGGACCCCTTCCAGTTTGTGACTGGACCCCAAAATATTTTTTCAGGGCAGGGAGGGGTCCAAGGGACCCCTCCCTGCCCTGAAAAAAACCCGAAACTAAAGGTTTCGTTTTTTTTTTAAGTGCAGCTCGTTTTCCCTTAAGGAAAACGGGCTACACTTCAAAAAAAAAAAAACTGCTTCATTTAAAAGCAGGTCGCTAACATGGAGGTCTGCTGACGTCAGCAGGCCTCCATGTTAGCGAGTGCCTATACTCGCAATGGGGCCACAATTTGCGACCCACCTCATGAATATTCATGAGGTGGGTCATTGCGACCCCATTGCGAGTTGCAGTCGGTGTCTGAGACACTGTACTGCATAGCAATTTGCGACTTGCAAATTGCGAGTCGCAGGGACTCGCAATTTGCAAGTCTCAAATTGCTTTTTTGCTACATCTGGCCCCAAGACTCTTTCTTTTTTAAATTCATATCTTGACTTGTGTATGTCGGATTTTTATCGTTTGGTCTTGTTTTGTTTAGATAAACATTACCTATTTTTCTAAACCTGTGTTGTGTCATTTTGGAGTGTTTTCACTGAGTAACTGTGCATGTTGGTACAAATACTTTACCAATTGCTTCTGAAGTTAAGCCTGCCTGCTCGTGCAAGCTACCAAGGGGGTGAGTGGGGGTTAACTGAGGGTGATTCTCTTTTACTCTGACTAGAGTGAGGGTCCTTGCTTGGACAGGGGGTAACCTGACTGGCAACCAAAGACCCCATTTCTAACAGAAATATAAGAAGGAGTCAGGCCTAGTTCAGGCCTTGTTTGGCCCCTAAGAAAACATGGCTATGTAAAGTGCAACATTTTCTTTTTCAGTGCAAAATATTCACGTCACTAAGCAGACAGTATTTATTAATCAGAAATATCTTCAACAGGGTGAACAACTCTGCAATAGTCCTGAAGATCTTAGCTGGTACAGCATTGGGAGGAGAACCAGAATTGATGTAAACTAATTTAGAGTGAATGATCTCCTGTGGAGAAAGAGTCAGAAAGACCTATTTATGGAATAAAGCAGCTAGGTTAGAACACAGTTGTTGATTAGGTTATATTTAAGAATATATAGGTGTCTCCATTTGCCAGGGAGTTGTAAACTGCAAAACGTTTTATTTATTGATCCAAAATTTTGCATATTTCATATTTGGTGTTTCATTTCTTGCAACTTTCCGGAAAGTTAAAGGAATTCCACACTCAGTACAAAGTGGTGGGGAGGTTGGAGGGTTAGTGAAAAATGTGATCACTGAACATCACAACATCATCTTGTGGATGAGGAATGGCGAAAAAAAAGTGCTTCCTACCTGCTCCTTGACTCCATAACACTGCATTGCTGTCTGACAAAAAGCACATCGTTCTACCAGCACAAGAGTGCAGGCAAAAGTTCTTCACCAATCAGAAGACTAATGAATAGTGACACAAATTTCTATATACTTCATGGACACACACATTTGCTATGTTTTCTCAATGTGTAAATCTACGTCCATGTATATAATTCCTTTAATTTTGAATGCTTAAAATGTTTAATTAACAATGATCTTTTTTGTGATAGTTCACAAGCATATGTAAAAGGCAGAGAACTGCAACAAAATATACACAAGTACTCACAAACACATATGTGCATTTAAGCATGAACAGGTGATTTTTGATATATACATATATGTATATGCACTTTTCGATGCAATGCACATTGAACAATCATGACTGTTGAATGCACATGCATGTTCCAGAAATATGAGATTTGAGAAACTGTATTTGTAACTTTATCGAAAACACCCAGGGCTCCTGGTTGATGCTGTTATTTATCTTATCATCAGAGATTCCATGGTTATGAAGATCCTTTTAGTACCCGGTTTGGGCACCCCTCTCTTAGCTTAGTTTCACAACTTGTGCCTTAGTTTACCTTTATACACATTTTATTTATATTTTAGCAAGCCTGCTTTTAGCATTTGCTTTAACATGTTTTATCAGCTGCATCTTCCAGAAAGGGCGGGTTTACGCTGCACATTAGGTCAGCCTTTGCACCACGTATAATCTGTACTTCTTGTCCAAGACTGTCACATACAGTACATGATATGCTAACTCGTGTTGCCAGCCCAGGAGCCAGCTTCTATCGCCGAGACACAGCTTTACAACAGAACTGTTGTACAAATGATGTATGGACATTACATGAACTACGCAAATGTCCAAGGGGGATAGAGGGCAATCTAGACAGGACCATCCTGGGACGCATACTACAAGACAGACAGCTTTACTAATGTTGGCTCTGACTTCTTAGCCTCCAAAGAGGATTGCCATCCACACAATTGACAGACCCTGCTCTCTGATTAGGTATGGGGGTCAGAGCTAATCCCTTAGGCTGGGCCAGACAGAAGGTTACAACCACTATGCTCTCAGATCTAGACATAGAGTTTTGGTGGGAACTTATTGACCATTTAGAAACACACAACATGGTGGGGCTGCTTATCTTCTTCACTTTGACTGTAATGTTGTCTACCTTGCTCTGTCTCATTAGCCTAACTATCATAGCACATGATATTCATACCAGATTGCGATTGCTTCAATAAATGAATTGAAACCTATTTTGCATTTTGTGGTTTGCCTTAGTGTTCTTGAGTAACTGAGTGAAAAGGGTATGAGCTGTTTCCACTACTTCCTTGAGGAGTCTGAGTGTCATGTTGAGGTCTCTGTAATCACCTTTTACCCTGACAGGTTTGGTGGTTCGGGTAAGGCACTGTGAGCTAGCTAGGAGTTAGGCCGACAGCTATCAAGCAGCATGAGTTGCATTCCTAAACACACAGTCCTATTACCAAAGTAGGAATCGCATAACACCATGTGAGAGCTTATAAGTAGTGCATGGTGGTGGCCTGAGGTATTGTTTGCAGTTTACCACAAGTGGTACATATTAGTGTTTTTAGCTTTAACATTTAGCATTAACAATAACATTGGGTTTAATGTGTTTTTTAAGACTATGTTCAGAAACCAATTATAATTTCTTGAGTAAGGGTTTAAAAATGTTTTTTCAGTGTATTTTTGCACGATATATTGCATCCAATCCCTGACAGCCACGTGTAATGGTGGTTGAGTGCATGACTGGACTTCAGCCACACCATGCAACAAGCCCCTATACACACATAAATGACTGCACACAGCGTTTGGCATACATAGTGTGAGTGAACTGCAGGGCCTGGCCTTTGGCACTGCTTCCAGTCGACAAGTACACAGCAACAACATACAGTATACATCAAACAGCAGGGATGGTTAGATTGTACCTGTTTTTTAATTTGTTATTTTTTTTAATTAAATATATGCACTGTTGTTAAAGTATTATACATTATTTTTTAGATTGTCTTAAAGTATATACTATGCAGTTTGGTGTTTAATAAATGTACAAAATTACGCATAAAGAAAATATATTTTTTAATAAGGTAACATATGACGAAGACCTTATGGGGGTTTCTCACTTGGAGATAATGTAAGTGATTCTAGAGGTGATAGTACTAAACACAGTAGATGTAGTTAGGATACTAAAGAAGGGGTAGTTTACTTCATGAGGTTGCACCATACGTCAATGCTTAACAGTTGTCTTCCTAAAATATGTTTACGTTGTTTTTCTAGATAACTCAAGATTATTGATAATTTTAAAGAATTTTAAAGGTGGAGAACTTATTTCTACTATTTGCAGGACTAGTACTTTACTATTTGATACTGTTATATCTGTTTGTCAGATTGATGTATTGGTCAGATCTAACAAAGACTTACCTATGCAGCTTGCATGTATGCAAAAGTCATTCCAGGACATAATCTGGCAAATTTTACAACCCTTTTTGGGAAAACAATTACAGAGCTCAGAGAGAAAATTGAGTAGTTTCCAGATCTCTGATTTAGTATCACTCCCGCAAGAGCTCCCGGTCAAAAACTAGGCTACATACTTCTTAACCATTTCTGATCATGTTTCTTATTGTTAGCTAGTTTAATCTGGCCTTTTCAGCTTTTTCAATGCCCACATGAAATATGGAATGAGGTAACCCTCTACTAGCTCCATTACTTGAGAGGATGGTCAATCAGTTGCCTTGAGGGTGTTGTGTCACAGAAGTTACAAATGCAGTATCTACCCTCTTCTTAACAAAGTGCCTCTCCTAGAATACTCCAGCACCTTTCAGATTAATTTCAAAGTTTGCAAAATCTTAGAGGGAGCTTACAAGGAGCAACTGAAAATGTATTCATTGTAGGCTTTTCAGCTTGCTACTTTCTGATGGAACATGCACAGATAGGTTCAGAAAATGTGTGATTTGTGAAACTGCATTTGCAAATGAAAATCACAAGCACAAGAGTGTGCATTTGAAAATCAATTGTGGTTCATGAATGTGCATTGTATATTCCATTCTTGCATATCGTTTTCAATTTGCAAGTTACTAACACGTATTTGCATCGTTGAGAACACCCATTGATCAAGGGTGGTGTTGTTATTTAATTCATTATTGGAGATGCCATGTGATGTTATGAGCGTCCATGGGATGACCCGAGATATTGTTTGCACGGTTTATCACAACTGTTAAATATATATATATATAGTGCAATATATCAATAAACACCTATTGAGTTAGACCGCACTGTACTGAATTTCAAAATTAAAATGTCTACAGTGTACCTGTAAGATACAATACTTCTTTCTGTCAGCAGGCAAACTGAAGTCTCACATATATTACTTTAGAAGGTAACATGCAACAGGCATACCGTTTTCACCATACAAGGCCTCAATACCAGCCAGTAAGCAGATATGTTTTAAGTCACCGCGGTCCAAGAAATCAACCCAAAGACATTGAACGTTTTAGGCAGCATCGCTCATTCCGTCCGTGTTCCATTTATTAAGGTCTGTTTGCAATATTTTCGTACAGAAGGAATCTAAACTCAATGCAATGAATGTTTTCCGTTCCGAAACAATGATTCTCTTTTTAATGAGGATGAAGAGTTCAAGATCGTCAGAATTATTATTTACCACAGCTTTGTCTCAAGGTGCCCTTGTTGATTCATCATTAGAAATAATAACTGATATGGAGCAGGCTTTGAACTGAACTCTGAGCTATTTCCATCCTCCAGGAAGTGAGTTTGCTGCAGTCCGCATACCTTCACACTAGATTAATGCTCGAACTGGTGCATTTTCAACAGGCATCATAATTCATAAGACCTAATGTGATCTATTTGCTTTGTGATTAATTAGTCGCCAGTCAATTTTGCTTTTGAGTTAAAAATTGTTTGCCCTTTATTTCAATTGCTGTCAAGCGTTTGTGCCACTGATTTAGAGCAACAGCATAGTTTCAAATCCTTTCCCAATCAATTCAGTGTTTCTATAATAAACAAGCATTGGCAAAGCCAACTTTCTGGCAATTCTTGTTTTGTTGTGTCATGGTGTTTTGCAAAACTTAATTATTTGGATATATACTGTACCTCATCAACAGAAAGAAAAAGAGAGTTTGCTAAACAAGTTTTTGTTTTGGTCTCAGGAAAACACACACTACTTTACTTTTCCTTGGCACGGAAGGAAACTACTTTGTGTGGAAATGTGTTCCTGATACATTGCATCTTAATGCATGCTGGAGTGTGTGGAAGAAAAATGGGAATGACACCAACCAAAGACTAATGGATGAAGTCTAGCTGAAACTCCATTAAGTGGCTATGTTTTACATAGCATTTTAGTAAAATCAACAAGTCCTGGCTAACACAGACCTAAAAAAGTAATTCAATCTGGCATTGGCTGCAAAAGAAGGAAAGAAGGCAGGCGAGAAAAAAGGCAGGAAAGAAAGATAAGAAAAAAGTAAAGAAAACAAGCAAGAGAAAGTAAGAAGGAAAGAGAAAGAAATAAAAAAGCAACAGTCAGAAAAGTAAAACATTCCAGAAGGAATTCACAACAGCATTGGAAGGAGATGGGATCTGATAAAGATGGAATGTGTATCAGAAACATCCTGCTATCACATCAGGGTCTAAACACAAAAACAAAACTAAAGTAATTATAAAGAAACAACAAAACAAAATGGCACTGAAGGGGACTCAAATTTGTGCAGATGTGTTCACTGGGAAAGAGCAAAACAAAGTCACTGTCAGTGAAGTTAACCAGTGGCTTAAGTAGGCTAACCCATTGCACCATGTTACATACTGTAGTGGGAGGAAGTAAAATGTGAATGACACAACAACAGACCAGTGGATGAAGAGAGGTGGCTGAAAGCCGCTAAATATAAGTGCATAACACGTATTTTAGAAAAATCAGAAGGTTTTGGCTAACACCAAACCTAAAAAGCCCTTCATTTGTTAGTAGTTGGTAAAATTATAAAAGATAAGCAACGGGTTTATGAAGAGTTATATGGCTGACTAAACTGATACAAAGACGTTCATGATAATTCTCTTTAATGTGTCATATTTTTTAGAAATTGAGTAAGACATTGCTTAAGTAGGATATAGTTTGCACTGCCACACAAAGGCACACATTTATTTGTATGCAAGGTGATAAATAGGTTGGAGATCTGATTACCATACAGTAATTGTTTGACTGACAGTATACTAAGATGGTTAATTTAGGCCATTAAGGGTATTTATTTCAATCCAAAAGTGGGGATTCTCCAATATAGGTGCCCATCAGGATATGTAAGACAAATGTGTGCTCCCTTAAATTAGGTGATAAAATACTAATTTAGTGAAGAGCATACATACTGTATTATAGTGGTTTGACCTGAGGTTTTATAAAATAAGTAAGCAACAGTTTAAGGCATCTGTCTTTGATCCTTCTTTTTCCCCCTGGCTCCCCGACTTGAAGAGTCAGATGAATTATACAGTAACCACTTTTGAGCCTGAGATTTACTTATTGGTTAGTGGCATTTCTTCATTTAACCTATAGTTACCTCTTGTAAATGAGATTTTTTAACTTATTTATTTGCAGTTCAGATTTTTCCTAGGAGCGACAATTAAATTGATTCAAACACTGAATCACAAATTTGTGATCTGGTGAGCTTCTACTGGGCAGGGATCAAGGTGTTTAAAATAGGGGGCGGCCTGGTCTGATATAACAAGGATTGGGTGTTTAAAATAGAACTGGGACCCCACATACAAAAGATATCCCACACACAGGGATAAAAATGTGGATGAGAAACGACTATTGAATTTTGACTGTAACTAAAGCATCTGCTCTGAAGAAGTTTACATTGGTAAACAAAAAGCATTGGCTATGGCTTTTGCTGTAACATTTGGACATTTAAAACTATGGGGAGGTCTTTGAAAAAAAAATAAAAGAAGATATAGAACAGTGGACACTTTGATTGGACTCTACCTTTTGATGGTGCATCACTAGTTATGGTTATCTATTGGCTATAAAGCAAACGTTGGAGCAGCAGGTGTGTGTAGTGTGCTCACATTATTTCTTATGTTTACTTTTGTTGGGACAAATGGGAAGGTGCTACTCATTTAAACTTGCTGTTCAGTTTTCTAGAGTTGTAATACACTATAGACAATACCATTCCAAGATACCCATCCTGTTTAAAATAGTGGCTGCATAGGATGTAGTACACTACACATTAAATGAGGGGCAAGCTATTGAGGAGTTGGAGGAGGCTCCAAAACATAGATTGAAAGAAATGGAAGAGGACCTATAAAAGGAAAGCAATAAATACAATAAAGGAGTAAAAAGGACTGGCCACTATCCCAGGCAATAAAACACACACATTTTCAGAAGAACGTTCACATGTGATCAGGCTAAATTATGTTATTCATGGGGCAATAGAGCCGATGGCAGAAATGGGCTATCCATTCTCCCCAAGCAGTTTGCTGTAGCTGGGAGAAGCAGAAATGAGAATGACCCTTAACCTGACAGTATAAGGCTCACACAGACCTTCTACTTACATATATGAACATACAGTTTCATATGCCTTTTTTTAACAAGGGCATGGCAGACACTACCACACTTCAGAAGGTCTAATCTACTATTCAACACTAAAACCCTTGCTTTCTAAGTTCTTTCAAGGAATATCACATTGTAAATCGTCAGATCCAAGTGTTCATCATTGAGGGAAAAACCAAAACCAAAACCCCTATGTACTATGCATACTACTAGATTTCATGTAACAAAATATTTGTTTGCAGCCTTTAACATTGTTTACTGAGAATCCACCTTTAAAGGCTAATTGGGGTTAAAAACACCTTTCACATTCAATTGGTCAGGCCTACTCCCTTTACTATAACTTTGTATAATATGTATATCAGACCTATGTTATCTGACATACATTTTCCCAAAGAACCAAAAAGGTTTGGTATAGAGTCATAAAATAATAAATATAGACAAAGTTACAACTGGCAAAATAATATTCAATCCTTCTTAAGATGTCATAGCTATGATTCTCAGAATGCAAATCTTCTACCTCAAGGGTTTGCCAAAGAGGTCCTACCAACACCAAAGTCCTTACATACCAGGTTAATCTATGATGGCCCCTGTAACAAAATACCTGTGTACAAGGTTTAATACAGTGCATTGACAAATAACCCTTAAAGGCCTATTCGACTTTACAAATGCCTTTGAACTAAATAAGCAGTAACTTTTAATTATAAACAGGTGAGCCATCAACGGCCTTGATCCATGGCTTGTCACCATAACCAACTCAGCCCTGATGTGTTAAGCATAATATTTTCCACAAGGAGAAAAAAGTTCTATGTAAGCAATCTTTTCGAGTAGAAACACAAAACATCTGCCCAATCAAAATCTGTACTCGGGGAAAGGGATTAGCATTTGAGCAGAGTCAAAGCTCCTCTCTCAATGATGTTAAACTGACTTTATATATACAGAATTACAGTTTGCAAAAATACAATCCTTCCTAAAACACCATAACACTGTTTCTCAAAGTACAAATGTTTTACTGTTTGGGAATGCCACAGAGTTTACCCAAAACCCTTGCTTACTATAGTAATCTGTGAGGTTCATTCTAACTAAAAACCCGTCTACAGCCTTTAACATGTTGAAATGACACTCCATCGCTAAAAGGCCTATTGTTTTTAAATAAGCTTTTCACAATAAATATATCAGGTTTACTGCCTTTGGCGTAACATATCATAATAAGCAGATCATGCCTATAGCCTTGAACAATGACTTGCCACTGTAACCAACTAAATCCTGCTGTGCTGATCATAAGCTTTCACTTTAGACAAACACTTCAATAGAAGCACTTATTTCTACCTGAAGTACATGACATCTCCTGAATCAAAATCTGTACTCGTAGTAACCAACATATGATCCACAGTCCCTCTCTCTGTAGTACTCTGGAAAGCTCTTGTTTGTTGATCACATAAGGTCTGGAAGCAGCTGCACTGTGAACAAAGACCTAAAATGGATAAGGAATGGAAAGTAAAAAATATTGGAGAAGTAAAATATTTCCCACCTGGCTGGTCACTAATGTGTGCATGTGTTTAGTCAGATGTGGTCAGGCAGAAAGCCGTCACTCTGCACAAGAGAGCCAGATGCTGACGTGGGCTGACCCATTGGACCCTGGTGTATACTGTGATGGGAGAAGACAAAATTGGAATTGCAGTTGAATAAACCAATGGACAAAGAGGGCTGCCCTAAAGGACCTCAATAGTGGAGGAGAAAACAGCTGTTTTATTAGTATGTTATGAGGACCTCATTAGCTTAGATAATTTATATTATCTGTCTCATGCACAAGTTCTAATATTGTTGCCTCCTAGTAACAATATACATATCATTAGGAAATATAACACTCACAGTACATGGTCCCAAACAAATGATCTTCTGGACTGAGAAAGAAGCTGCTTTTATTAATATGTTTTGAGGTCTGCATACGTTTGGTTAAATTAAACTATATATCCCATGCCCAAGTTCTATTCAATGTTAAAACTATGTTTAAGTCCATCTACAGACACATTTAGCAATCTGCCACGGCTCATGCAATCAGAAAAAAAGAATTATAAAAACACAATATAAAGAAATGGCTTTGGCTCCACCCCTTTTTTATTGTTCTATTTTATGGGCACTTGATTGGACAACAGTTGTATAAGTAAGCCCATAATTTAGTTCCATTATTTGCAATGGAGAGAGAGATTGTTAATACATACCCCTGCCAAATACACAAAGAAGAGGCCTCACATAGGTGAACCCATGATAAACACTGTAGGAAGGAATGTTACATTGTAAACCATTCTACTCACAAAAGAGAGGGAATTGACAAACAAAATCACGCTGAAAGGCTTACGTTCACAGGTACAGTACGCATTTCTAATTTATGAGGGGCTAGAGCGGTCGCATTTTGCATTCCGGGGTTGTAATCTCATAATTAGTATTTAGGGCCTAATTTACATGTAGGCAGGAAGGGCACCTCACTGCAATGGTTGCAGAGTACTTTTTCCACCAACATAACGGTTTGACTGCCTGATTTAAATGCGGGAAGACCTTTGCTGTAATGGCGGTGGACACTACTCTATCTCTGCCATAGTTCCACCCCTTAGATGGCCCGGCGGAGTAAGGATCATCAGAGGTTGACCTCTATGCCCACCCACCTAATTTAGATGGGTGGACATAAAGGTCAGTTGGCGGTAAATGGCAGTGAAAACTGCAAAATGCCTCCCTAGCCACGTGAAACAACTCCCAGTGAGGGGGCATTGTTCCTTTATATTTTCAACAACAAAATCCCGCTATAAATAAAAAACAAACATTTGACATACAGCTCCATCATGTTGACAAAGCCATTGGTCAAATTTTCACTTCATTTCCAGGAACTGCCATCATTGCCTCATGGTGATTTCTGGAGATGCTAGGTATGTCTGCTGGCCTGATGGACATATCTAAATACTGTGAGTGGAGCACCCTTAGTATGGCATTTGTAAAACACCCCGCCATGTTGACAGATAGTATTCCATCCACCCATATATAAACTGGGCCCTTAATTGGAGTGACCTACTAGCTTTCTCTATTTTAGAGTCATAGCACTAACTCAACATTGATATATTAAAGTTTATTGCCTGCTTTGAGGAGTTTTGAGTTGCTAACCCTAATCAACTCCCTAAATAAGGGGCTGAGTTAGATCTTGATGGTGCTACCACCAAGCCACGTCAATGTCAGAACAAAGAAGACCGTCAAGTTGCTGGTGTTCAGCCCGCCGTATATAGATAATACATGGCTCATAATTGAGCTGGCGGCAATACTGTAGCCAGCAGGGTGTGTCAGCATCCTTGCAATTTTCACTGTCTGCAAAGCAGACAGTGAACATTACAACGGTGCTGGGGAGGGGGCCCCTGCACTGCCCTTACCAAGTGCATGGGCATCCCAGTGGCCCCCTGCACCTATTCTCTGTTAACCTTTTCATTGCGGTGTTACTGCCATGAAAAAGCTGGCGGAAAACAAGGTCATAATCCACAGGGTCATAATCCATAATCCTGGCGGATTACGATCTCCTCCACAGCCAGGACACTGGGATCATGAATCCTGGCAGTGCTGGCAGTCTGACCACCAGGGTTTTAATGTGGCAGTCAGACCGATGCAACAGTGGTAGTCCTGACCGTCATGGCAAGTGTGGCGGTCTGAAGGCCGCCATAATTGTAATGAGGCCCTAAGTGTTGTTCTCCTCTGTCTCACCACTCTGAGAGCCATGTGCTAAAAGTTGTTAGTTCTAAGTTTTAAACTAATAACAAAGCAGGCCTACATCTTTGGTTTTGTCTCTAACCCATTGCTGATTTTGTCATTTACAGGCATCTGTTTGGGCAAGATTTGTGTAGGCCCACCCCTGTAACTAAGAGATAATTGATAGATACATTGTTAATACGGACATTGTCTACATCATTGAAAGAGGGTTTAAGTGGTGTAACCCTGTTATAAAACATTTAGGAAGGGGTTCTACGCTTCTGCCAAATGCAATAGGAATGACCTTTACATTATGATAAAACAACCGGAAGGAGTTGTGCATTGTGAACAATACCAAAAACACAATAGGAAGGTGTTTTACACTACATTTGACCATTTGACCTTGGTGATGAATACTAAATGACAGGCTTTTACATTGTTTAACACTGGGACACTTTTTTGCACAGATCTCCAGACTTTCGTACAGAGATCTTCAGATCAGGAGAGAACATAGAGGTCTGGTTTTCCTTGCATATATTTATAATGTTATGTTTAGTATTTTGTGTGAGAGAAAGAGCATATGCTTTCTACCTAAATGTAAAAGCACTGGTTGTGAATTGTTATATTACTTAATATTAGCTACTTTCTGGCATTTTAAGTGTCTAACTCACAACTCCTCCCTGAGCAAGCCTTAGACTGCTCATGTTCACTTACTTCAGAGTAAAATGTTAAAAGGGCCTACTTTGTGCTTAATTTGGGTATTATTTATGGTGTAACTACAGCACTCTTTGGTGCATGAATGAGTGTGTGCTCTTGAGCACATGCACAACATTAGGATCCTGACTAGTAGCAAACACGTTAGTACCATTATTGTCACTGTAGTGTTGTAGGAAAGTACCATCTTGCCTGGCATGTTACCCCCATTATTACTTGTGTGTCACTTTATTTTTGCCTGTCTCACTGGGATCCTGCTAGCCATGTCCCCAGTGCTCATAGTTTGTGGCCTAAATGTGTTCCCTGTGTGGTGCCTAACTGTGTCACTGAGGCTCTGCTAACCAGAACCTCAGTGCTTCTGTTCTCTCTGTCTTTAAAATTGTCACTGCAGGCTAGTGACCATTTTTACTAATTCTGATTGGCACACTGGAACACCCTTTTAATTCCCTAGTATATTGTACATAGGCACCCAGGGTATTGGGGTTCCAGGCGATCCCTATGGGCTGCAGCATTTCTTTTGCCACCCATAGGGAGCTCAGACAATTCTTACACAGGACTGCCACTGCAGCCTGAGTGAAATAAAGTCCACGTTATTTCACAGCCATTTTACACTGCACTTAAGTAACTTATAAGTCACCTATGTGTCTAACCCTCACTTAGTGAAGGCTAGGTGCAACGTTACTAAGTGTGAGGGCACCCTGGCACCAGCCAAGGTGTCCCCACATAGTTCAGGGCAATTTCCCCTGGCTTTGTGAGTGCAGGGACACCATTACACGTGTGCACTACATATAGGTCAATACCTATATGTAGCTTCACAATGTTAATTCCGAATATGGCCATGTAACATGTCTAAGATCATGGAATTGTCCCCCCATGCCAAATCTGGTACTGGGGTGCCAATCCCATGCATCCAGCATGGACCCCGGGTACTGCCAAACTAACTCTCTGGGGTTTTCACTGCAGCTACCGCTGCTGCCAACCCACAGACAGGCTTCTGCCCTCCTGGGGTCTGGGCAGCCCAGTCCCAGGAAGGCAGAACAAAGGATTTCCTCTGAGAAAGGGTGTTACACCCTCTTCCTTTGAAAATAGGTGTTCAGGGCTGGGGAGGAGTAGCCAGATGGTGCCCTCCTTGCATAAGCCAGTCTACACCGGTTCAAGGATCCCCCAGCCCCAGCTCTGGCATGAAACTGGACAAAGGAAAGGGGAGTGACCACTCCCCTGTCCATCACCACCCCAGGGGTGGTGCCCAGAGCTCCTCCAGTGTGTCCCAGACCTCTGCCATCTTGAATGCAGAGGTGTGAGGGCACAATGGAGGCATCTGAGTGGCCAGTGACTGCTCCTGATAGGTGTTTACCAGGTTAGGTGGCCAATCCTCCTCTGAGGGCTATTTAGGGTCTCTCCTGTGGGTTTCTCGTCAGATAACGAATGCAAGAGCTCACCAGCGTTCCCCTGCATCTCACTCTTTGACTTCTGCCAAGGATCGACTGCTGACTGCTCCAGGGCGCCTGCAAAACCGCAACAAAGTAGCTAGAAGTGTACCAGCAACATTGTAGTGCCTAATCCTGCCAGCTGTCTTGACTGTCTCCTGGTGGTGCATGCTTTGGGGGCTGTCTGCCTTCACCCTGCACTGAAAGCCAAGAAGAAATCTCCCGTGGGTCGACGGAATCTTCCCCCTGCTAATGCAGGCACCAAACTTCTGCTTCACAGGTCCTCTGGGTCCCCTCTCATCTTGACGAGCGTTGTCCCTGGAACACAGGAGCTGGATCCAAGTGACCCCGACAGTCCAGTGGTCCAGCTGTCCAAATTTGGTGGAGGTAAGTCCATGCCTCCCCACGCCAGACAGTAATCCTGTGTACTGCGTGAACTGCAGCTGCTAAGGCTTCTGTGCCCTTTTGCAAGGAATCCTTCATGCACAGCACAGTCCAGGTCCCCAGCACTCCATCTTGCATTGCTCAACTCACTGAGTTGACCACCGGCTTCGTGGGACTCTCCTTCGTAGTGTTGAGACAACTGCTGTGCTCCATTTTCTTGAACCTCTGTTCAAATGCTTCTGCAGGTACTGCCTGCTTCTGCATGGGCTCTCTGTGTTGCTGAGTGCCCCTTCTGTCTCCTACTCTAAGGGGCGACCTCCTGGTCCTTCCTGGGCCCGGGCAGCACCCATTTTCTTTAACTGCGACCTCTGCAGCTAGCAAGGCTTGTTTGCAGTCTTTCTGCATGAAAATAACTCTGCATCCTCCAGCACGCTGTGGGGCATTTTCTGTGAAAAGGAGAAGTTCTTGACATCTTCTGTTGTTGCAGAATCTTCAGCTTCTTCCACCCAGAGGCAGCCATTTTGCACCTTCATCCGGGGTTTAGTGGGTTCCTGCCCCCCTAAACTTTTTCATGACTCTTGAACTTGGTCCCCTTCCTTTGAAGGGCCTCAGGTCCAGGAATCCATCTTCAGTGCTCTGCAGCCTGTTGTGGTCTTTGCAGAATCTCCTATCATTACTTTAGTGTGTTTTTGGGGAAGTAGGGTAACTTTACTCCTACTTTTCAGGGTCTTGGGGTGGGGTATCTTGGACACCCTTAGTGTTTTCATACACTCCCAGCGACCCTCTACACTCTACACTAGGCCTGTGGTCCCTAAGTGATTTGCATTCCACTTTCTTAGTATATGGTTTGTGTTGTCCCTAGGCCTATTGCATCCTATTGTATTCTACAGTGTTTGCACTACTTTTCTAACTGTTTACTTACCTGATTTTGGTTTGTGTGTATATTTTGTGTATTTTACTTACCTCCTAAGGGAGTATATCCTCTGAGATATTTGTGGCACATTGTCACTAAAATAAAGTACCTTTATTTTTAGTAACTCTGAGTATTGTGATTCTTATGATAAAGTGCTATATGATATAAGTGGTATAGTAGGAGCTTTGCATGTCTCCTAGTTCAGCCTAAGCTGCTCTGCTATAGCTACCTCTATCAGCCTAAGCTCCTAGAACACTACTAATCTACTAATAAGGGATAACTAGACCTGGCACAAGGTGTAAGTACCATCAGGTACCCACTATAAGCCAGGCCAGCCTCCTACATTGGTGGTGCAGCGTTGGGATAAGTACTTGTAACTGCTTTACCACTTTGTCATTGGTGCTTTTCATAAGAAAAACATATACCAAATACTTTGCAATCTACACAGTTAACCTAAACAGTTTAACTTTCTTTCTATTAACTTTCCAAAAAGTTTCTGAAAAGTTTTGAAACGTTTTTCTCTCTTCTTTAAAAGTTTCTAAAAACGTTTTCTCTCTGTCCTCAACCCTTTCTAAACATGTCTGCAGTAGAACTTACTCCCACAGTTGTCCAGGCAGCCTATGGTAGTTTAAACTTTAAAAGTTTGAGGGGTCTCTGCATAGAAAGAGGTTTAAGCATTGGTAAGAACCCTACCAAAGATCTTCTCCTTAGCCTCCTCCTAGAAAGTGACCAGAACCAGTCTGGCCCATCCCAGGATCAGGAGGTAGAGGAGAGGGGTACCCAGCAAGAATCAGAGGAGTCCCCTGAGGATTCTGGGGAGGGTTCATCCAAAGACCTACCAGCTAACAGGCCACCTAGTGATACTGGTAGTGGGAGTGGGTCACACACTAGTAGGGCACCTTTCACTCCAAAAGGCCAGGTTACTAGAGTCCAGCCAGTTAGAGACAGGCCCACTTCTGCCAATTCCCACATTTCCTCTGTGTCCCAGAATTCCCAAGCCTCCCACCCTGAGGATAACACCATGAAAGAGGACTCAGAAAGCTGAGGTTGGAAGAGGCCAGGCTGAAGCTAAGACAGCAGAAGCTGGCCTTAGACAGGGAATCTCTAGATTAGATGTAGAGAGGGAAAAGCAGAGGTTGGTGTTAGTTCCCCGTGGTGGCAGCAGCAGTGTTTTTTATAGTAATCCTGTAAGAGAACAATATTCCAGAAGTCTGCATAAGATACTCCCCCCTTACAAGGAGGGGGATGACCTTTACAAGTGGTTTGCTGCACTTGAGAGGGCTTGTATGGTACAGTTGGTCCCTCAAAGGCAGTGGGCTGCTATCTTGTGGTTATCTTTCACTGGTAAGGGTAGGGATAGGCTCCTTACTGTCAGAGAAAGTGATGCTAATAATTACAAAGTTTTGAAGGATGCACTCTTAGATGGATTTGGCTTAACCACTGAACAATACAGGATGCATTTCAGAGATACTAGAAAGAGCCCTCTCAAGACTGTGCAGACTTTGTAGACTGTTCAGTGAAATCCATGGAGGGTTGGTTACATGGCAGTAAGGTGACTGACTATGAAAGACTGTATAATCTAATCCTGAGAGAGCATATTTTGAATAATTGTGTGTCTGATTTGTTGCACCAGTACTTGGTAGACTCAGATCTGACCTCTCCTCTAGAATTGGGAAAAAAGGCAGACAAATGGGTCAGAACAAGAGTTAACAGAAATGTTCATACAGGGGGTGACAAGGATGGCAAGAAGAAGGATGGTAAGTTTTCTGACAAGGGTGGGGACAAAGATAAAAAAACATTTTGAGTCTTTAGCTGGCCCACAAAAATCCTCTGGGGGTGATGGGTCCAAATCCTCTTCCCACAATCAAAAGACGCTATGGTGTTATTTATGTAAGAGTAAAAGCCATTGGGCAAGTGATTCCTCTTGTCCAAAGAAAAACACCAAGGCTCCCACTACCACAACCCCAACTGCATCCTCTAGTGCCCCTAGTAATAGCAGTGGTGGTGGGAAGTCTACTACAAATAGCCAATCATAGGGTGTAGCTGGGCTCACCATTGGCAGTGTAGTTGGGGTTAGTCTTGTTAGGGAGACCACAGAGGCTGTTTTAGTCTCTAATGGTGGTATTGAATTTGCCACCTTGGTTGCTTGTCCCCTTAATATGGGTAAGTACAAGCAACTTCCCCTAATAAATGGTGTTGAGGTTGAGGCCTACAGGGATACAGGAGCCAGTGTCACTATGGTGATTGAGAAACTAGTTCACCCTGATCAACGCCTACTTGGTCAGCAGTACCAAGTGACTGATGATCATAACAACACTCTTAGCCATCCCATGTCTGTTATGAATCTCAACTGGGGGGGGGGGGGTTACTGGTCCAAAGAAAGTTGTGGTAGCCACTGATTTACATGTAGAGTGCTTACTAGACAATGATTTGGAGACATCAGCTTGGGCTGAAGTGGAGTTGGAGGCTCATGCAGCAATGCTAAGCATTCATGGGCATGTCTTTGCTTTGACAAGGGCTCAGGCCAAAAAGCAAAGAGGACAGGAAAACTTGGATCCTGGAACAATGGACCAAGTGGTCCCAAAAGCTAGGGGTAGAAAGGGTAAATCCTTGCCCACTAGCCCTCCCTCTCCAGAAGATTCCCCCTTTGAGGAAGAGGAATCCTCTCCCTGTGCAGAACCTACACCAGATGAGCTGGCAGCAGACACTGCTGAGCTTTTGGGTGCAGGGGGGGGGGCTACTATGAAAGAGCTGAGTGTGGCACAGCAGACCTGTCCCACACTAGAGGGTTTAAGAAAGCAAGCTGTCAAATAACAGAATGGGGATGCCACTGATAGCCATAAGGTCTATTGGGAAGACAACCTCCTTTATACTGAGTCAAGGGACCCTAAACCTGGAGCTGCCAGGAGATTGGTTATCCCTTTGCAGTATAGAGAGTTTCTTCTGACCTTGGCACATGACATTCCTTTGGCTGGGCATTTAGGCCAGCGCAAATCTTGGGACAGACTGGTTCCATTGTTTCACTGGCCTCACATGTCAGAGGACACCAAAGAGTTTTGTCGCTCTTGTGTGACCTGCCAAGCCAGTGGCAAGACTGGTGGCACACCTAAGGCCCCCTTAATTCCACTCCCAGTGGTTGGGGTGCCCTTTGAAAGGGTAGGGGTTGACATAGTTGGCCTCCTTGACCCTCCAACAGCTTCAGGAAATAGGTTTATCCTGGTGGTAGTGGACCATGCCACTAGGTATCCTGAAGCAATTTCCTTAAGGACCACTACAACTCCTGCAGTGGCAAAGGCCCTCCTGGGAATCTTTTCCAGAGTGAGCTTCCCTAAGGAAGTGGTGTCAGACAGAGGTAGTAACTTCATGTCTGCATACCTTAATGCTATGTGGAAGGAGTGTGGTGTAACTTATAAGTTCACTACTCTTTACCATCCACAGACAAATGGTCTGGTTGAGAGGTTTAACAAAACTCTCAAAGGTATGATTATGGGACTCCCTGAAAAACTCAGAAGGAGATGGGATGTCCTGTTGCCATGCCTCCTTTTTGCTGACAGGGAGGTACCTCAACAAGGAGTGGGCTTTAGCCCCTTTGAACTTCTCTTTGGGCACCCTGTAAGAGGTCCCCTTGCACTTGTGAAGGAGGGTTGGGAACAATCTTTAAAAGCTCCAAAGAAAGACATTGTGGACTATGTACTTGGCCTAAGATCCAGAATGGCTGAGTACATGAAAAAGGCCAGTAAAATCCTTCAGGCCAGCCAAGAGCTCCAACAGCAATGGCATGACCAGAAGGCTGTCCTGACCCAGTACCACCAAGGACAGAAGGTGTGGGTATTGGAGCCTGTGGCCCCAAGAGTACTCCAGGACAAATGGAGTGGGCACCACCCCATTGTTGAAAAGAAGGGTGAGGTTACATATTTGGTAGACCTGGGCACTGCCAGGAGTCCCCTTAGGGTGCTCCATGTCAATCCCCTAAAAACCTACTATGACAGGGCTGACTTAACCCTGCTCATGGCAACTGATGAGGGGCAGGAAGGAGAGAGTGACCCTCTCCCTAACCTCTTCTCCACCACTGAAGCTGATGGCTTAGTGGAGGGAGTGGTGCTTGCAGATTGCCTTACTGCTGAGCAGAAGGACAACTGTATAAATCTCCTAGGCCAATTTTCTGACCTCTTCTCACTGATACCAGGTACCACGACCTGGTGTGAGCACACAATCAATACTGGAGACAGTTTACCTGTCAAAAGTAAGATTTATAGGCAGCCTGACCATGTCAGAGATTGCATAAAACAAGAGGTACAGAACATGTTGGACTTAGGAGTGATTGAGCCTTCAGAAAGCCCATGGGATAGCCCAGTGGTGCTTTTCCCAAAACCTCACAGTAAGGATGGTAGAAGAGAAATTAGGTTTTGAGTTGACTACAGAGGACTCAATCAAGTAACCAAAACTGATGCTCACCCTATGCCCAGGGCAGATGAGCTAATTTATACACTGGTTTATGCCAAGTATCTAAGCACTTTTGATTTAACTGCAGGGTTTTGGCAGATGAAATGATCAGAAGATGCTAAACCTAAAACTACATTTTCCACCATTGGAGGGCACTATCCATTCACTGCGATGCCCTTTGGTTTGAAGAATGCACCTGCCACTTTTCAGAGGTTGGTGAACACAGTCCTGCAAGGTTTGGAAGCTTTTAGTGCAGCATATCTAGATGATATAGCTGTCTTTAGCTCCACCTGGGATGAGCACCTGATCCACCTATGGAAAGTTTTGGAGGCCCTGCAAAAGGCAGGCCTCACTATCAAGGCTTCAAAGTGCCAGATAGGGCAGGGGAAAGTGGTTTATCTGGGTCACCTGGTAGGTGGGGAACAGAATGCACCACTGCAGGGGAAGATCCAGATTATGGAATGGGCTCCCCCTACAACTCAAACCCAGGTGACAGCGTTATTTGGCCTCACAGGGTACTATAGGAGGTTCATTAAGAACTATGGCTCCATTGCAGCTGCTCTTAATGACCTCACTAGTAAGAAGATGCCTAAAAAGGTATTGTGGACCGCTAGCTGTCAAAAGGCTTTTGATGAGCTAAAACAGGCCATGTGCTCTGCACCTGTCCTAAAAAGCCCTTGTTACTCCAAGAAGTTCATAGTCCAGACTGATGCTTCGGAATTAGGGGTGGGGGCAGTGCTATCACAGCTGAACACTGAGGCCCAGTATCAACCTGTTACTTTTATCAGCAGGAGGTTGACCCCTAGAGAAAAGCGTTGGTCTGCCATAGAGAGGGAGGCCTTTTCTGTGGTCTGGGCACTGAAAAAGTTGAGACCATCCCTGTTTGGTACTCACTTTATTGTTCAGACAGACCACAAACCTCTTTTATGGTTTAAACAAATGAAAGGTGAAAACCTTAAATTGTTGAGGTGGTCCATCTCCCTACAGGGAATGGACTATACAGTGGAACATAGACCTGGGAGTACCCACTCCGCTGCAGATGGACTCTCCAGATATTTCCACTTAGACAATGAAGACTCATCTGGGTAAGGTTAGCCTTATTGTCCCTTGTTTGGGGGGGGTTGTGTAGGTAAGTACTATCTTGCCTGGCATGTTACCCCCATGTTTACTTGTGTGTCAGTTTGTTTTTGCCTGTCTCACTGGGATCCTACTAGCCAGGACCCCAGTGCTCATAGTTTGTGGCCTAAATGTGTTCCCTGTGTGGTGCCTAACTGTGTCACTGAGGCTCTGCTAACCAGAACCTCAGTGCTTATGCTCTCTCTGTCTTTAAAATTGTCACTGCAGGCTAGTGACCATTTTTACTAATTCTGATTGGCACACTGGAACACCCTTATAATTACCTAGTATATGGTACCAGGTACCCAGGGTATTGGGGTTCCAGAAGAGCCCTATGGGCTGCAGCATTTATTTTTCCACCCATAGGAAGCTCAGACAATTCTTACACAGGACTGCCACTGCAGCCTGAGTGAAATAACGTCCACATTATTTCACAGCCATTTTACACTGCACTTAAGTAACTTATAAGTCACCTATGTGTCTAACCCTCACTTAGTGAAGGTTAGGTGCAAAGTTACTAAGTGTGAGGGCAACCTGTCACTAGCTGAGGTGCCCCCACATAGTTCAGGGACATTTCCCCAGACTTTGTGAGTGCGGGGACACCATTACACATGTGCACTACATATAGGTCAATACCTATATGTAGCTTCAAAATGGTAACTCCGAATATGGCCATGTAACGTGTCTAAGATCATGGAATTGTCCCCCCATGTCAAATCTGGTACTGGGGTGCAATCCCATACATCCACGGGGCTCCAGCATGGACCTCGGGTGCTGCCAAACTAGCTCTCTGGGGTTTTCACTGCAGCTACCGCTGCTGCCAACCCACATACAGGCTTCTGCCCTCCTGGGGTCTGGGCAGCCTTGTCCCAGGAAGGCAGAACAAAGTATTTCCTCTGAGAGAGGGTGTTACACCCTCTTCCTTTGGAAATAGGTGTTCAGGGCTGGGAAGGAGTAGCCTCTCCCACCCTCTGGAAATGCTTTGAAGGGCACAGATGGTGCCCTTCTTGCATAAACCAGTCTACACCGGTCCAGGGATCCCCCAGCCCCTGCTCTGGCGCGTAACTGGACAAAGGAAAGGGGAGTGACCACTCCCCTGTCCATCACCACCCCAGGGATGGTGCCCTGAGCTCCTCCAGTGTGCACCAGACCTCTGCCATCTTGAATGCAGAGGTGTGAGGGCACAACCGAGGCATCGGAGTGGCCAGTGCCCCAGGTGACGTCAGAGACCCCTCCTGATAGGTGCTTCCCTGGTTAGGTGGCCAATCCTCCTCTGAGGGCTATTTAGGGTCTCTCCTGTAGGTTTCTCATCAGATAATGAATGCAAGAGCTCACCAGAGTTCCTCTGCATCTCCCTCTGCGAATTCTGCCAAGGATCGACCGCTGACTGCTCCAGGACGCCTGCAAAACCGCAACA
Source organism: Pleurodeles waltl (assembly GCF_031143425.1). Taxonomy (NCBI): domain Eukaryota; kingdom Metazoa; phylum Chordata; class Amphibia; order Caudata; family Salamandridae; genus Pleurodeles; species Pleurodeles waltl. Next base: position 126,924,100 of record NC_090448.1, read on the forward strand.
AAGTAGCAAGAAGACTACCAGCAACATTGTAGCACCTAATCCTGCCGGCTTTCTCGACTGTTTCCTGGTGGTGCATGCTCTGGGGGCTGTCTGCCTTCACCCAGCACTGGAAGCCAGGAGGAAATCTCCCATGGGTCGACGGAATCTTCCCCCTGCTAACATAGTCACCAAACGTCTGCTTCACAGGTCCTCTGGATCCCCTCTCATCTTGACGAGCATGGTCCCTGGAACACAGGAATGGGATCCAAGTGACCCCGACAGTCCAGTGGTCCTTCTGTCCAAATTTGGTGGAGGTAAGTCCTTGCCTCCCCACGCCAGACAGTAATCCAGTGTATTGCGTGAACTGCAGCTGCTAGGGCTTCTGTGTACTTTCACAAAGAATCTTTTGTGCACAGCACAGCTCAGGTCCCCAGCACTCCGCTCTGCATTGCTCAACTCGCTGAGTTGACCACCGACTTTGTGGGACTCTCCTTTGTAGTGTTGAGATGACTGCCATGCTCAGTTTTCTTTAACTCCTGTTCAAGTACTTCTGCGGGTGCTGCCTGCTTCTGTGTGGGCTCTCTGTGTTGCTGAGCACACCCCCCCCGTCTCCTCCTCCAAGGGGCAAACTCCTGGTCCTTCCTGGGCACAGGCAGCACCCATTTTCTTCAACCGCGACCTTTGCAGGTAGCAAGGCTTGTTTGCAGTCTGTCTGCGTGAAAAGAACTCTGCTTCCTCCAGCCCTCAGTGGGACATCTTCTGTGCAAAGGAGAAGTTCCTGGCATCTTCCGTTGTTGCAGAATCTTCAGCTTCTTCCAACCAGAGGCAGCCATTTTGCACCTTCATCCGGGGTTTAGTGGTCTCCTGCCCCCCTATACATTTTCATGACTCTTGAACTTGGTCCCTTTCCTTTGCAGGTCCTCAGGTCCAGGAATCCGTCTTCAGTGCTTTGCAGTCTGTTGTGGTCTTTGCAGAATCTCCCATCACAACTTTAGTGTGTTTCTGGGGAAGTAGGGTAATTTTACTCCTACTTTTCAGGGTCTTGGGGTGGGTTATCTTGGACACCCCTATTATTTTCTTACACTCCCAGCGACCCTCTACACCTGATTTTAATACAGTTATTTAAAATCGTTAGAAATGTAAATAACTATAGTTTAATGCTTAAAAATACATTAGAAGTGTACATATTTTTAATTAATTATAATTTATTAATAGTCTTTTTTCAATTTAAATTTATTTGAATTGAACTTTAGAAGTATACTTAAACTACTTTCACATAATTCTATGCTTCATTTTAAATATTTATTAACGCATAATATTTATTATATTAGTTGTGATTTTTATTTTAATTTAAACTTGAAAAAATCATTTCTATGTAACTTAAGATATTTACATATATTAGCATCTTATTTTAAATGCTTTAATTATACATGCAGCATGTTTCTTTAATTCTATATTTAAAATACATATGAAAACATAATTTACATTAAAATGTAACATTAAATTATTTATGCAGCACTTTTCTTTTTAGTTCTGTATTTAAAATACATATAAAAACCTAACTTGTTTTTCATATTTAACATTAAAATATGTTTAAAAACGTTTTGCAAGTTTAATGTAATAAACATTTTTACTTTTCCCTATACTTTACACAGAGGGATACTCCACAGTGAGGGAGGAGATTTCCTTATGATAAAGTATAGGGAAGAGTTCTCTATACTTTACCATAGGGAGATCTCCACAGTTGAGGAAGAGATTTCCGCATGGTAAAGTACAGGAAAACATTACTTATACTTTAACATAGGGAGAGTTCTACCCCAGTCCCAAGATATTTACCACAAGGACGCGATATATGGTTGCTAGGGAGTAAAGAGGCAGGAAGTATCGGTGATTCTGAACCAGGAAGCAATGCTTGAGAGCTGGCATCATGGAGCATCACAAGAAAACTCCACAAAATGTTGTGTTATACACCGCAGGAGAAGAGGCCTCTCACCACTCAAAGACTTCTTAACAAAACAACAAGCATTCTGTGGAAATGCTGTGGGCGCTTGTTGAATCAAGTGGGGGAAGTATGCGAGAGCCAACTTCCCACGTGGGCAACACAGGTTGTAGGACATGTTACATTCTGCAGTTGAATCTATCTCCACCACCTTCATGGAGCAAGAGGAGGACAGTTGGACCACACACATTTTGCAGAATTTGCTTCTCTTTTCATGGCCCTCGGAGGGCACAAACAGGGCATGGTGATCGTGGATGACAATAAAAGCTAAAATTAAGCAGGATAGGAGGCCTACACATATTAAAGGAATGAAACTATGTCGAGTGAAATAAAAAAAACAGTTTACTGATAAAAATTCTGGGATCGTTCTCTAGTAAAAAAGAATTTTCTGAAAATTGCCCCAAAAAATATGTATATGGCCCACTCATACAGTGCATCGCAAAGGAATGGACCTCACATGCACACAAGACCCTTGCAGCATTCGGAAGGAGTGCATGCACGCAGTGTTTGAGAGCAACTTTTGAAAAAAAAACTGCACTGGGGCGGATGGTGGATTGAAGGACATTAAGCTTTGACAGCAGAGCTGATTTCTGCACGAAGGCCAGAAAAAAAATACATATAGCACTCGAAATGTCTGCCGTTCACCACTTGTTCTGTGGCAACGCGTCAGCTCTTTGGCCAAATGCCATTGCGAACAGCTCGCCCTGACTGATAGAAATGCCACTTTTTAAACCTCTTTTCAGATTGTTGGGTTTGAGTCTCCAGTCTCACTCACATTAGCATCCCAGACAAATCCCCAGCTACCTTTGTGGTGGACCCTACAAACTTTGCCACTTTGACCTAATCCGGTATTCTTCGCAGCTGTGGTGAAAGTCACCTTCAATCGCTCCACATTTTAATGCAAACCAGCCCGGAAGGGCGCCTGAACAGAGCTGAAGGCGTTGTGACAGGACGTTTGAATGGGACACTCAGTAACTGGGAGGAAAAAATGTGACAGCCAGCTTTGTCATTGCATTGTACCAAAGAATCCGAAAATTATTGCTGCTTTCGGAGCCTATTCTCTGAGTGAGGCCTAGCAAGGTCTGTGTTAAGCAGACGTCCCAAAGAGGATTCTGGACTTAAAAAACCATGGCGTCCAAGAGTGTCCCATTTAGCAATGAACGTGCGTGCAAACAGCCACGAAAGAAACTTTTATTTTCAGCAGAATAAATTGCTTTTCTAGCATCTTTGGAAAAGGGCAACGACGTTTAAAATGTCGCCTTTTCAGCATGAAATGAAAACCAAAAAAAATCAACACAAGGGATATTCAGGTACAATTTGCAAACCGCCATGGCATCATTTGCCAACAAAGGGAAAGAAAAGTTACATTTTAATCAGATGAGTAGTATCCATACGTTATAAGGGAAATAACATGCCTAAAAATAAGTAAATTGTATTTTACTAGCTGGTATTATTTTGAAGCTGGTTTATAATGTCAATTGGTGCATCAATATTAAATTATTTGGTCCCAGCACATTTTAGGTAGGGGCGGAATTTCAATTTTACACAGTCTGAACATAACCAAGGTCGCAAATATTGTACAATTCAATAGACGTTGCTAATACAAGACATTGTTCCCAGATGCGCGCCTCATTACAAGTGACATTGTAATCCCCATAGGGATGGTCACAGAATATCAGGATCTGCATTAACTCCTCGGGACAGGATCTTTTTACTGAGACATTCTGCCTGCTCAAAGCAGACAAACTATCTGGATGTAATACAGGGCTAAAACATGCAGAAATTGGTGAGGGAACACCTATTGCCAAATGCTATTTTATCAAACTCACAATGCAGAGTAATTCTATCACAGGACCGGAGGCGAGGATTATGCAGATCTTTCTTCACTTTTTATTAAACAGCAAGTTCAAAGTCAAACAAAACATGAACAAAAAACTACAAGTTCCATGAGCCCGCCGCCATGGTAACGAGTATCCAATGAGGTGCACTCCTTCATGTTGGTATAAATATCCCGAAATGCGTCACACTTCCTCTTTCTTCACTGCTGCGAGTCAGATAAGTGCCTTTTTCTGCCTCCGGTTAGAAGTTTGTTTGTTGGCTCGCGTTACTGCTTCAATTGTGTTTTCCGTGTATTTAATTGTTATAGCAACGTTCGTTGCTACGAGCGGTCCGGAACAGACGTTTCCGCTCGAGCGTTTCATTTTTCTGTTTCGCCCTCGGCGTGTTTAAATACGCGTCGGACCCACCAGAGGGCGCGCGCGCTGCGTTTTTCAGCGTCAGAGAGCGTGTTACTCTCAGCTCTCGGCGCTCGCACCTCGCGTTTGTTATTTTCTTTAAGAATTGAGGGTTTTTACCTCAGTAGCACGTTTTCGTGCCTCTGGTGCAGTTTTTTCCCTACCTGTGACACCCGTTTGGGTAAGGATTACCCCATTGGGAAGGCATTATTTCTTGACTTTACTTGAGTGACAGAGAGGGTAGGGATTTACCCTATATATTATGTATATTTTTGTTGGGTGTATACTCTGTCCAGTCCTCATTATGCAATCCTCTCAAGTGAATGAACCTTTTACCAACATGTCCCCAGGTGAGGGTCCCTCTCACCGTACCCTTCCCCCTGGGGTGGACGCTTTATTTTCACAGGCTATTTCTCACGCTTTAGCCCCTCTTAGGGATACTGTAGCTAAACTTACTGAACAGGTGTCCAGGGGTACGGGCATGTTTGGTGTGACGGGAGCGGAGGGTGATTCCTCTACCCTTTCGGCTCCCAGGAAAATGCGCAAGCGCGACGCGGGGCACCTGGAGGATGGTGAGTTTTTATCCAACCCCAAGAGTGCGCGCGCGCATAAGCGCTTACCCTCCCGGGAGGGCCGTTTGCCCGGGGTAATGGGTGACATGCTTCACCACCTATGGAACCCTGATTTGGGATCCCCTAAAGGCTTCATGGGAGGTTCAGATGAGGACTCATCATCTTTGGATGACGACTCAGGTCGCCCTTGGCGTCCTGGTGCTACCCTACCAGATCCTTCGGATCACGGCGATTCTGACTCCGATATGTTTGAACCGGAGGGTATCTACCATCCGCGTTCCTCGGAGTGACGTCCAGACCACAAGGTAGCTGAATATGTCGCCAGCAAAATTAGGCAACCTCTGGACAAAGAGGTGCGAGCTCGTCTACGGGCGGAGTGCCCACGCCCGTCTTTATCGGATAAGGTCGCTTTTACGCCTGACATTGACCCTAAAATGTGTACGTTTTTTGCCAAGTATACCAAGGATCCCAAAAAAAGGGATTGATCGCTCCTGGAGGGCATGCCAAGATAAACTTCTTGATGTGTTAGGTCCCCTCACACAGATTATTCAATTAGCGGAGCGTGCCAGGCAAGCAAACACTCTCCTTCAGACAGACATCATAGCAGGATGGGCTCAGAGAGCTGTTTGTCTCCGGGGCAACGCGAACTGTGCCATCTCTGCAGAAAGACGCAGGTCTTTATTGATCAAAATCGACCCCAAGTTAGGGGAACTGTCTAACTCAGAGGCAGGGGCTGTTGCCCAAGGCAATTTATTTGGCGTCCCTTTTGTGAAAGAGTTAGGAAAATTTGTGGCTACTTTTTCAGCTTTGGATAAAAGCACAATCTTTAATCTTCCTAGGGTTTCTAGTGGATTCCCGATCGGCGTCTCTCAGTCTCCCGATGACGAAGATTTCCAAGATAAAGAAGGAACTGAGAAAAGTCCTTCGACAAGACCAGATTTCACTACGTCAGTTAGCCAGAGTGGTCGGCCTGCTTTCCTCTTCGATTCAGGCCATTTTTCCTGGTCCCCTACACTACAAAGCCCTGCAACGCTTGAAAGCGTTTCACCTTCGCCGAGGGGTGACGTACTCCGAGCTGATCTCCCTGTCTCAGGAGGCAAGGACGGAGTTGTTTTGGTGGCTGGACCACATGGAAGCATGGAATGGCAGGGCCATTTTTGGAGCAGCCCCGGATCTGGTGATCGAGTCAGACGCCAGTCGCCAGGGATGGGGGGCTCGTTGCGGGGACATCTCGTTCAGGGGTCGCTGTACCCCGCAGGAACTAACCATGCATATCAACTGCCTGGAGCTCCTGGCGGGATCATTTGCGATCAAATCTCTCACGAGAGACAAAGTCTCATGTGTAGTTCTACGGATGGACAATGTATCGGCAGTACAATACATAAATCGTCTAGGGGGGACAAGATCAAGAGCCCTAGCGGAACTAGCGAAAGATTTTTGGCATTTTTGCCTTCAACACCAAATCTCAGTCACAGCAGAGTATCTTCCGGGATCCCAGAATATCTGGGCAGACTGGAATTCTCGGTTTCTCCAGGATCCCAGCGATTGGCGACTACATCACTCGGTTTTTCAGGCGATCATGGATCGTTGGGGTCCCTGCTCAGTGGATCTCTTTGCGTCTCGTTGGAATGCTCAGCTTCCCCTATACTTCAGCTGGCGTCCGGATCCGGGAGCGGCGGCAGTAGATGCGTTTCTCCAACATTGGGGGACCCTTCAGGGTTATGCTTTTCCCCCGTTTCTTCTTATCCCGTGGGTTGCTGCTCAAGTTCGCCGCCAAGAGGCGACGGTGATTCTAATAACCCCCTGGTGGAGGTCACAGGCGTGGTTCCCGACTCTGCTGGAACTCTCGTGCGAATGTCCTCTTCGCCTCCCGGATTTTCCCTCAATACTCCTGGATCCGTCGGGTTTCTGTCACCCTCTAGTCCTTCTAGGTCATCTTTCCCTCATAGCTTGGAAGATTTCCGGCATCGTTGGCAAGACAACCGACTTTCGCAGGAAGCTAATAACTTCATCGCACAGGCCTGGGCCCCTGGTACATGCAAACGATATAGATCAGCATGGAATAGATGGTCTCGTTGGTGTGTGGGCAAACACTGCGATCCCATGGGGGCCAGTATTACCGACATCATCAATTTCCTTGCAGAATTAGCAAAATCCGGCTAGGCGTATCGCACGATCAATTCTTTTCGTTCGGCCATCTCCGCGGGCCACCCTCCCCTGAACAATCTCCCGATCGGGGAGCATCCCTGGATATGTAAACTTCTTAAGGGTATTAGACTCTCCAGACCTCCACAACCCAGATATTCGGAGCTCTGGGATGTGGACTTAGTTCTTAATCTTTTATCCTCTTGGCGGGACAACCAGTATTTGTCGACGAAAGAATTGTCGGCCAAATTAGCCATGCTTCTCTGCCTCATTTCCTGTAAGCGAGTGTCAGATATCAGAGCACTGGATGTTTCCGCTCGAGTCTTTACTCCAGAAGGAGTCACGTTTACTATTGCAAGGAGGACAAAGACTAATACCAGGTCGGTATCCTATCCCGCTTTTCCTGATTCCCCGAAACTATCTGTGTTTAGATGTCTCAAAGTCTATGAGGAAGTGACCAGTTCTTGTAGACCTCCAGGTGAGAATCAATTGTTGATTTCTATAAAGAGACCGTTCAAGGCGGTTTCTTCTCCTTCCATTGCCAGATGGATTCGATGGATTCTCTCTGAGGCAGGAATAGATATTCAAGTTTTTGGCGCCCATTCTACTCGGGGAGCTATGGCTTCCAAAGCCATACAAGTGGGGGGCGGATTAGAGGACATCATGCATGCTGCTGATTGGTCTTCAGATTCTACTTTTAAGAAGTTTTACTTTAAACCAATTCATGAAGCAGCCGCACTAGTGGTGAGTAAGCTTTGAACTTGCATAATCCTCGCCTCCGGTCCTGTGATAGAATACGAAATTTCCTAGCTATCGTGAAGGAAAGTTTCAATTCTATTAAGGACACGGAGGCGAGGATTATCCCACCCACATACATTACACTGGTATGTTCCCTCCCGATTACATCTATCTGCGTAGCAAGGTAGTATACTTGCGTTTATACCTTTATTTATTGTTATTCTGCTCATATTCTAATTTACATTAGGCAGCACTTGATTCAGATGTATTTACATTTTATATTTAAATGTATGTTAAGGTTCATGACTTTATTGCCTTCGGTATGTTTCTGTGTTCTATTGGATTAGCATCTAATTATACCTCTTTTGTAGGTTTCGAAACTACAACCAATTGACTCTACCAGGATTCCTTCCGCAGTGAAGTCGAGGAAGTGTGACGCATTTCGGGATATTTATACCAACATGAAGGAGTGCACCTCATTGGATACTCGTTACCATGGCGGCGGGCTCATGGAACTTGTAGTTTTTTGTTCATGTTTTGTTTGACTTTGAACTTGCTGTTTAATAAAAAGTGAAGAAAGATCTGCATAATCCTCGCCTCCGTGTCCTTAATAGAATTGAAACTTTCCTTCACGATAGCTAGGAAATTTCGTATTCCACCCCCATGGGGTTACCGTTGTATCAGTGATTACAGTGGTGGGTGGAATTACTGGGCAATTTTCCTTCTCACTTATAATGGGTCACAAACATTAGTTTTAGCTAAGAGTTTGTTCCATATAAGCTAGTTTTTCAATATGTTTAGCTTGTATTTTAACATTTACAGTGCTCACAAAGCTTACAAAGATTTAATGAAAAATTCCCAGTTTGCATAGAACAAAGTGATTTTTTAACTTCCTCATGCTTTAGAAAATTGCGTATATGCTTTCATTCCTAGTCTGTGTCAATAGAAAGTAATAAACAGTTTATATAGTTTGTGAAACGTATGCTAAATATTATATTCAAAGTGACGTCATCCATTTTGTACATTTCCCTTTGCCATTACCTGTGTACTGCAATAAACAAGCAGTCATTTCTCATAGCATCCTAAATCAAAAGGCCTTATTTAAAGTATGGTGATCAGTACTCTGTTCTCCCAGGTCAATGGCGGATTGCACTCCGCTACCTTGGAGGGCTGCAGCCCACCATATCTAGAGCCCTCCACCACTAAGAAGTAGATATGTGTTTCTTTGTCAAAGCTGCTGGCACTGCAGTTTTGCTACGCACGTGTCATGTTGAATGTACCCACACAGCAAACTTTTTTTGTTTTTCAACAAAAATACTCAAAGCTGGATTTTGTTGTTAAAGCAAAAAACAGTGTCCCTTACGTGTTGGGATTATCTTTCCTAGCAAATGGCGAGGGTCATTAGGTCTATTTTCTGTTGGGTCTGACAGGCTTTTCCTGGCAGTTCCCACCAAGAAACTTTTACAGTAAAACCTTTGCCTTCAGTAGGATGGGCAATCTGACATTCATTACCTGACAGCTAATAGGTTTCTGCCATGTAGACCCAATTTAGGACTCATGGAGGTTTCACCACCTCAAAAAGTGTGGGAGAACTACAAGTTTGGCTGTTAGAGTAATCTGCCACAATTTGGTAAAGTACCTTGCCCACCACACTCTAAATGAGATTCACATTAAATAATGTCAGAAGCTTTGCATAAAAAAAGTTGTTGGTACCGACATGAAGTTAGTGGCAGTGATAGCATAATCAGCTATGTCCGGCATCAAGCACTAGGCATAATAAGAGGTCAGCTATTAAGGTTAACCTATATCTGGTAGGTAAATTAATGGACAACAGCTGGGTGAGCATAGTAAATTTAATTATTTAAGCATATTCCCAGTCATAAGAGGGGGTTGAGTGCCATATAAAAAGCAACAATAAATCAATCAGTTTTTATAAAGTGCAACTACTCACCCATGAGGGTCTCAAGGTGCTGGTGGTGGGTCTGGGCCTCATTCGAAGAGACATGTCTTGAGGTTTTTCCTGAAGATGGAGAGTGATGAGCTTTGTCTGAGGTGGATATGTAGGTTGTTCCAGCTCTTGGCTTCGAGGTAGGTAAGGGATTTTCCTCCGGGGGTGGTTTTCCAGAAGCGTGGAATGGTGGCTAGTGCCTGCTGTGCAGATAGGAGAGGGCTGGTGGGGTTATGGAAAGAGATGCAATGATTCAGGTAGGCCGGTCTGATGTTGTGAAGGGCCTTATAGGTGTAGATGAGTAGTTTGAAGTTGATTCACTTCTCCACCGGGAGCCAATGGAGGAGTCTCAGGTGTTGGGAGATGTGTTCCTAGAAAGGGAGGTTCAGGACAAGTCTGGCTGTCGCGTTTTGGGTGAGTTGGTGTTTCCTGATGTTTCCTTGTTGTGGTGCTGGCTTAGAGTGCATTGCTGTAGTTGACCTTGCTTGTGACTAGCGTGTGGATGACTATCTTGCGGCAGTCGTCTGGGATCCATTTGAAGATTTTGTGGTGTTGGTGTAGGGTGTGCCAGCAGGAAGAGGTGACTGTGTTTACCTGTGAGGTCATTGTTAGGCAGGAGTCGCGGATGATTCCCAGGTTGCAGGCGTGGTCAGTTGGAGTAGGTGGGACGCTGAGCGATGTGGGCCACCAGGAGTCATCCCAGGCTGAAGTGGAGTTTTGGAAGATGATGAGCTTTGTCTTGTCTGAGTTGAGCTTGAGGCAGCTCTCCATCACCCAGGCAGTGCTGGCTTTCATTCCAGTGTGAAGGTTCCTCTTAGCCTTGTCCTGGTCTTCAGTAAGGGATATGATGAGTTGTGTGTCATCGGCGTAAGACACAATGTCCATTCTGTGGCCTTTGACGATGGCTGCAAGTAGGGCCATGTAGATGTTGAAGAGTGTTGGGCTCAGGGAGGATCCCGGAGAGACTCCACAGCTGACTTCTGTTGGTATGAATATGAAGGGTGGGAGCCTGACTCTCTGTGTTCTTCTGTGGAGTCTGGTGCATAAGGTGCTGTAGGAGACCATGTCAAAAGCAAATGAGAGATCGAGGAGTATGAGTGCTGTCTTGTGGCTGTAGTTGAGAAGTCTGCTGATGTCATTGTGGCTGCAAGAAGAGCTGTCACCATGCTGTGGTTGCTGTGGAAGCCAGACTGGGAGGTATCCAGAGAGTTGTTGTCTTTGATGAATTGTCGCAGCTGTGAGTTTATGGCTTTTTTCAGGACTTTGGCCAGGTAGGGTAGTAGCGAGATGAGCCGGACACTCTTTAGCTCTGATGGGTCAGCTGTGGGTCTCTTCAGGAGAGGGATGCCTTCGGCGTGTTCCCAATCATCGGGGAAGGTGGCTGTTTTGATAGAGTAGTTCAGTGTCTTGCTGAGTTCGGGGGCGATGGATGCACTGGCTCTGTTGTAGATGTGGTGAGTACAGAGGTCTGTGGGAGCCCCGGAGTGAATGCTGTTCATGATGATTTCAGTCTCTTCTGTGGTGAGAATGGACCAGTTGTGGAAAGTTTGGGTGGGTTCTGGGGGGTGGGGTTGGTCGTAGGTTCTAATGCTGGACGGGTTCTGTGGGAGGAAGCTGTCATAGATGTCCTTAATCTTGCGGTGGAAGAAGGTGGCCAGTTTGTCAGAGAGGTCTTGTGATGGGGGGGATGTTGGTGGCTTCGGAGGGATAATTGGTGAATTTGTTGATTAGCATGAAGAGTTCTCTTGTGTTGTGCAGGGAGGTGTTGATGTGTTTTCTGAGTGCTGCTGTCTTCACTGGTTTTGCTGTTTCTCCATTTCTTCTCTAGGCACCTGCAAGTGTGCTTGGATTGTTGAAGTTCAGTGGTGAACCAGCTGGCTCTTTTTGGGATGCGCTTGACCGAAGTTGATTGGAGGGTGGCTAAGAAGTTGGCGCATTCGGTGATCCATGCACTGAGGTTGCGTTGTGGCGGGCATCTGTGGTTTCAGGTTTGGGGTGTTCCAGTTTGTTGTGGATGAACCTGAGGTTGCAGTTCCAGCAGGACAAAGGTCCGTGGGTGTCCTTAGGAGATGCGGTGTCGCAGGCGTCTGGTGTTAAGGTGGTGGAGGGTCTTGGCGTCGTACTGGAGGCTGGCCAGGGAATGGCTTGTCGGAGATCCAGGGTTCCTGGTGCGGGCGCGGTCTGGGTGTGGACGGGCTCAGACGGGCCTGCATTTGACGAGCCGGTGGCATGCCCGCTGAGAGTGGCCGCTGTTAAGAAGAGGAGGGAGGCAGGGGTCTGGTCAGCTGGGAAGCGGGAGGGCAGGAAAGGCGTTTCGTGGGGTAAGGAGGGAGGGGCCGCAGGGGCAGCAGTGGTTCAGGAGGTAGAGGGTCAAGGAAGAGACACAAAATGAAGAGAAACAATAGAAAAAGAAAAAAGTAAAATAAAAGGGAAAAAAGGCAGAAGTATAAAAGCAGGAGTAATGGAGAGACAGAGAGAGATACTTACTTGTAGATAGCCACTAGGCCACCAGGGATGAGGCGTATGCAGGAGCCTGCAGGTGGAAGAGGGCCTCAAACTGAGAGTCAGGCAGGCTCTCAGTTCGTTCCCAAGTCAAGGTCGAAGCAGCAGCAGCCAGAGGAGCTGGGGAAGGCAACAGACGCTGACCAGGAGGTCAATGAAGTCGCCCTCTTACAGCGCTGCAGCCGCCGCTAAGAAGGTGAGGGAGGTGGGGATTTGGTCAGCTGGGAGGATGGGCAAAGTGCTTCACGGGGACAGGTGGCGGGCTGCAGGGGCAGCAGTGGTGCAGGAGGGAGAGGGTCAAGAAAGAGACAGAAAATGAAGAGAAATGATAGAAAAAGTAAAAAAAGAAAAAACGAAGTGAAAAAAGGCAGAAGTATAAAAGCAGGAGTAAAGCAGAGACAGAGAGGGATAATTACTTGTAGATGGCCACTAGGTCACCAGGGATGAGGCGCAGGCAGCAGCCTGCTGGTGGAGGAGGACCTCGAAGTGAGAGTCAGGCAGGCTTTCAGTTCATTCCCAAGTCAAGGCAGAGGCAGCAACAGCAGCAGCCAGAGGAGCTAGGGAAGGCAACAGATGCTGACCAAGAGGTCAGTGGAGTCGCCCTTTAACAGCACTGGGGCTGCCATTAAGAAGGGGAGGGAGGTGGGGAATTCGGTCAGCTGGGAGGCAGGAGGGTGGGAAAAAAGCTTCGCGGGGGAGGGGCTGGACCGGAGAGGAAGCAGGGGCACGGGAGGGAGAGGGTCAAGGAAGAGACAGAAAAAGAAGAGAAACCATAGAAAAAGAAAAAACAAAGTGAAAAAGTGCAGAAGTATAAAAGCAGGAGTAAAGGAGAGACAGAGAGAGATACTTACTTGTAGATGGGCACTAGCATACCAGGGATGAGTTGCAGGCAGGAGCCTGTGGGTGGAGGAGGGCCTCTAACCGAGAGTCAAACAGGCTCTCAGTTTGTTCCCAAGTCAAGGCAGAGGTAGCAGCAGCCAGAGGAGCTGGCGAAGGCAACAGACGCTGACCAGGAGGTCAGTGGAGTTAATGTAAGTGTGCACTGGATATGCCATACCCAGTAATAAAATATAACTGTATTTATGGAAAAGACTCAATGATTTCACTAGTGAGATTCTTTTCTGGGAAGGTATCCCTGGTACCCAGACATTGGTGACTGTAAGGGGATGAATCCTATTAGCTATGTGCAGGAACATCACAGGCTGGAGAGGACATTTTGGCTTTTGGCATTAAAGGCACATGGAGCCTTGTAATTAGGGTGGTACATGAATATTTGAACTTAAGACTGAAATCTTACATTTTGAATCAGACCTCATTACTTTATCAAGAGCTCATGGAAGAAGATGGTTCCTAGAAAAGTATTTTGGCTTTTGTGAAGATCTATTAAGTAGGAAATTTTAACATAACTGTACAGTTGTAAAGAAGGTTTAGGCAACTAGTTTTTCAGGCAATGGGATTTCTAAAAGTATTTTTCTGAAATATCAGATAAAAATAAAAGCTGAGATGAAAAGGGTGTCCATGAGGAGGCAACTTGAGAGTATGATGAAACTCTCGAACTACCATGACTTCCTTTTCATACATCACTCATCCATCGTAAAATACGTTTCTTAGGGCAGAATTTAGAGGTTGGCAGACTAACCACTCTGTTGCAAATGTGATAAACTATCCTGTCAGCCAAACTATGTACCTGCCTGCCTCATTTTGAGATGGGTGGACAGTAAACTCTTTGTCCATGTAGCCACTGTTGGCACCATCGATAAAAAGCATCCTCCAACACCCTCCTCAGAGATGGGGTTGCTGGAGGAAGGACATTACATGGTTCACTCTATTTAGGGTAAAGTGTGGGATGTCCTTTTTTACTCTCTGTCAAGGAAAAACCTGGGGAAAAAACTCCCAGGGAGGAGACCATTACCTTTTTTGTTTTACAAGAACAAACTGCCCTTTCAGGGGCTTTTTCCTGAAAATCAAAAAATGTTACAAGTTTATAGGACAATCATCAAACCAATGGCAGCCATCAACCTAATTGTTTATCCTTTGAAGTGAACAGTAGTGATTGCAATGTACTTCACTTAGCCGGTGGTTATCGCTAAATTTGGATTATGGTAGTTCATGAGGTGGCAGAGGTAATGTCCTCTGGGACCCTGAAGGGCTTTGGTCAGGGGAGGCGGGACACATTCCACCAACTTGACTCTGTCTGTGCTCCCTCTGCCAAAACTGAAATCATCCCCTGAATGTTTCACAGTTAAGCGACTAATTGGGCAATTCATTTTATTAAGGTTGGGCAATATAAAGTATAGGGCAATCACAGATAACCAGGGCAGCCAATTCAGAAATGACAGTATATATTTGCCTTTGTGTGAACAATGAGGAGCAAAGGGCCCATCATGTAATGTGAGCCTGTCATTGGTATGAAGATGTATGAACTTGTTTCCAGGATGGGCTACCATAGTTTGATGATTGTGCAAGGCAAGAAAATTGGTAACAGTTAATCAGCTTAAAATCATCCCGGCATTCTTTTATGGTCATTTGTTTGTTAAACATGGTTTTAGCAAAAGAAGGTTGTGTAGTATAAATAAATATGTTCCCCAATATTTAATGATCAGCTCTTCTATGGATGATATATCACTTCTTGGCACAGTGGTCTGTCGCCACTGAACCAAGCAAATAATCGGAAGCGTTAATCTAAATCAAGATAGCGCATTGTATCTTGTGTAGCTAATAGTGAGCCATTGTCTGTTAAGTGAAAGTTTGAAAATTAGACTATTAAAGTGCTTTCATTCAGCCTTACTGCAAAGTACAATTGGTTTGGACCTGTATAATAAGGGCCAAATGTACAAAAATTAAGGAAAACAATATCAAGGTTTCTATTCTTACCGAATCACAATTTCAAAATCGTAATTTCTAATGCATTAAAGAATGCATTTTTAAAAAGAGAATCCTCATTTAGTCACAAATTGACCTACCTTTTGAATAATAATGAGGTAGGTTGCAATTTGTAACTCACTAGGAATCACCTCAGTCACATGGATGGTGGCCTGCTGGGGTCAGCAGACCAACGTGTCTATTATCGCTTTTTTTAAAAAACAAGCTTTTTTGGGGGGAAAAGCAGCCCTTTTCCCTTACAGTAAAACATAATGTTTCAAAAGAAAAATGAAGATTTCAAGTTTCATTTTTTAAAGAGTAGAAAAATGTCCATGGGAGTACTGTCTCCTCTTAAATTGTCTTTTTTCAAATTCTTAAGGGGAAATGGGATCCCATGCATACCTGTGTGTGGTTTCCCTTTTTTTTGTCTCTGCTTCCTGTATTTTTGACTGTGTGCTGGACTTTGTTTTTGATGGGTTTTGGTACTCTGGGCACTTTACCACTGCTGACCAGTGCTACAGTGCAAGTGCTCCCTGTGGAAATTGTGATTATGATTGGTTATCCCTGATTGGCATATTTGATTTACTAGTAAGTCCCTAATAAAGTGCACTAGAGATGCCCATGACCTGTAAATCAAATTCTACTATTGGGCCTGCAGTGCTGATTGTGCCACCCACATGAGTAGCCCTGTAAGCATGTCTCAGACATGCCACTTCAGTGTCTGTGCACTGCCAATTCGACCTGGCAAGTGTGCCCACTTGTCAGGTCCAAATCTCCCCTTTTTCTACATGTAAGTCACCCGAAGGTAGGCCCTAGGTAGCCCAATGGGGAGGTTGCAGCGTATTTAAAAGTTAGGACATGTACTAGTGTGTTTTACATGTCCTGAGAGTGATATACCACCAAATTCGGTCTTCACTATTGCAATACCTATTTCTCCCATAGGTTAACACAGGGATTGACTTTAAATATCTTTTAAGTGCAGTTTTCTATTAGGAGCAGAAAGAGATTTGGAATTTGGGGTCTCTGAACTCACAATTTAAAAATAGATCTTTTGGTAAAGTTGGTTTTTAGATTGTCTGTTTCAAAATGCCACTTTTAGAAAGTGGGCATTTTCTTCCCTAACCATTCAGTGCCTCTGCTGAATACATGCCTAGGTCAGACTGTCAGCTGGGCTGTTTGTGAATTCACTCCAGACATTGACACAAAGGGAGCTGAGGTGTGTCCTGCATATCCTGATGAGTCTTCCTGGCTAGAGTGAGAGGGAGGAGCAGTCACCTGCACTTGAAAGGGCTGTGCTTACCCTCACACAATACAGTTTCCAACCCCCTAGTCTGTGTCTGGGGCACAGCAAGGAAGAGGCAGGGTCTTGTGCACTTCAAAGACTTTCCTTTGAGGTTTGCCTACTTCAAAGGCAGAAATGAGCATAAGTATTGGACTGCTGACCCCACAACTTTGGAACACTTCTGGATCAAGAGAAACCTCTGCCAAGGAGAAGACTGGAAGATCTGTGAGGAGGAGTACTGCCCCTTTGCTGTATTTGATTTGCTGGGTTGGCCTGCAGTTGCTGCTTCTGCCTTAGAGAAGACAAAGACTGGACTTTGATGTGTATCCTGCTTGTGAAGATTCTCCAAGGGCTTGGTCGGAGCTTGCCTCCTGTTAAGAAGTCTAAGGGAGATCGAAGACTTCATCCGCCAGCACCTAGGCTCTCTTGCTGAGACTACCTGACTAGTCAAGTGGTAACACATCGAGTCCCTGGGCCTCTGGAAGGAGAAGTTGGCAGAACCAGAGTGAAAATCCATGCATCAGAGCCGAGCAGCAGAAAAATTGATGCAGCATCTGCACCGCAGGCTGAAAAACCGACGTAGCACCAGTAAAAACGGTGCATCACCAACTCAGCACGGATTCATCGCTGCTGCGCATCTGAATTTTCCATGCATCATCCCTGGGCTCCAAAATCTTCAACATCACTGCACAGACCCGAGGCTGCTTGTACGGAAATCGATACATCACTTAGCCAGTGAAGAAAGAATCAACAAACAGCCCACTTACGAGTAAGGAATTTATGCATTGCTTGCTTTTCTGATGCACGCTCACCCGTGCAGCTTTATTTTTGACTCATACCAGGTACTTTGTGTTAAAACACAGCATCCATTGATTTCTATGGATTAAGACTCTTTTTACTTTAAAAAAATCATATCTTTGGTTGTGTATGTTGGATTTTTGTCGTTTTGGTCTATTATTATTTAGATAAATAGTCCTTTTGTGGTGTTTTCACTGTGTTACTGTGTGTGTTTGTGAAAATACTTTACACGTTGCTCCTGAGATGAGCCTAACTGCTTGAGTCAAGCTACTAAAGGTGTGAGCAGGGGTTATCTCAGCTATCTATCTCCCATACCCTGACTAGAGTGAGGGTCCCTATTTCGACAGGGTGCAAACTGACTGCCAATGAGAGACCCCTTTTCTAACAGAACCCCTTCCAATTTGTGAATGGCAGCACTACCTTTCAATAGTCAGTAAAATAGTATTTCTCTGTGTAAGAAATTGGGTTGTTGGTTGACTGCAGTGTGAGCCCCGACCAATCAGCAACTACAATCCTTGTCAGGGTGAGGCCACAAAGAAACCTTAAATTAACATGTGCTCAACCCTCTGGTAGCTTAGAGCATAGCAATCGGGCTTATCTGTGAGGCAATGAGGATATGTGTGAGGTGTTTGTGCACCTCTTTCAAGCAGTAACACAGTGAAAACTACAAAAGGATCCTACACCAGTTTACAGAAATAGGGTAGATTTAAATAAATAAAGTAACAAAAATCCAGTCAGTAGAACTGTAATATTAAATTTTGAAGGTTTCAGTAAAAGTTACATAAAAAATAACAAAGAGCCAACTGTGAACATTTGGTCGTGCCAGATGAGACAAAGGGCCATATGTATCAAAGGTTTTTTCCCATTCTGTGTCAATGGGAAAATGTGTTCGTACATAAGGCCAAAAGTCAGAAGTTCAGGGGCCAGCTACTGGGACCCAGCAATGCATGCTGAACAGAATATCTTAGATCTTGCATGCAGAGCATTGCTAGAATCCATGCCGAAGATGTGTTGCACAGTCAAGGCGAAGCCTCAGTTGCAAGGTGCTCCGTAGATACAATACAAGGTCCTGCATCTTCTTTGAGGAACCTGTTGGTGAGGGCTTGCAATACAAAGTCTGCTGATGGGGATGCGTTGCGTAGTGGAGGCGATGCATCTGTTCCAAACAGCTGAGCCTGAGATGTGAGAATCTGCATCGTCATCGTTGCCATCGACAAGGGATGTGAGGGCCTACTTTGGGGATGCTTCACACAGGCAGTGGTTCTGATGTGGCTGCAGGGCCAATGTGGAGTCCTTTGCGGCTGACGGAACCTAGCAGCAGAGTTGATGCATCATTTACACTCGGGATTGCAAAGCAAAGCAGAGTAGATTTGTCAGTTCTGCTAGGGCACAGTACCTTCAGGCCTACCTCCAAGGGTCCAAGACTGAGGTGGCTGCACTTGGCAGGGTAGGGCTCACAGATGGCAGAGTCCGGGTGCTGGATTCAAAGGCTGTTAGAGACTTCTGTCCTCAAAACTCTTGTTAAGAGGCCAGCTAACCGACCCTTTGAATCACCTTAAGGTCCTGGGTCAACAGATGTAGGACCTGTTCTCTTGTAACAGCAGGGATGATACTGGAGCTTATGCTATACCCCCACTCCTTCTCAGGAAGATGCAGACCCAAGGAAAGGCATACGTAGATCCACCGGCTTCCAGAAGGGGACTGGGGGAAGGGACAAGATAAGAAAAAGGACATTTGTGGTACAGTTTCTGCTCAGCAACAGTATTATTCTGCTTAACAGGATCGTCACTCTTGGGACTTTCTGAGTATGCAAAGGTGGACGTTTACAGGACCAGCATCTCTGATTTTGTGATGATACAATACACTAGGAATAACAAAAAGAGGCAATTGCCATCAATACATCAACAAGCTTATACACATCTTACAATGCAATAGTTCAATAATCAACACTAACAGATTTCTTCATAACCGCAGCATAAGAGCAGAACAACCAGGTACTCAGGTGAGAATCCTTTCAGACTCTTGAGGAAGAATTTGAAATACTGAATGGAGTGTATGGCACTCCCGGGGTAAAACCCAGAACATAGATTGGAGTTACTGGCATGCCCAAGGTTATACTTGGTACAAGGATTGGAGTTGCGGACACTCCCAAAGGATACTAGAAACTAGATTGCTCTAGGTACATGGGTTGGAATTTACATAAACTCTCAAGGTATGCTAGAGACTAGGGGCCAGATGTTGCATGCCGTTTGCATGGTGCAAACTGCGAAAAACGCAGTTTGCGCCATGCAAACGGCCTCACGCGATGCTCATTCCCAAATTGCGGGGTGTTCCCTTCCTATTTGCGACTCGCATCGCAATTCAGAGTTCCTTTGTGACCGTGAATGCGGTCGCAAACCAACTCGCAGTTACCAAGAGTGTCACACTGGTGGTAACACATTCGCAAAAGGGAAGGGGTCCCCATGGGACCCCTTCCCCTTTGTGAATGTCGACATAAATATTTTTTCAGAGCAGGCAGTGGTCCTTTGGACCACTGCCTACTCTGAAAAAAACGAAACCAAATGGTTTCGGATTTTTTTTCATTTTGCAACTCGTTTTCCTTTAAGGAAAACGGGCTGCCAAATGAAAAAAGAAAACTGCTTTATTTAAAAAGCAGTCACAGACATGGAGGTCTACTGACTACAGCAGGCCACCATCCCTGTGAGTGCAGGGACTCGCTATGGGGTCGCAAAATGCGACCCACCTCATGAATATTGATGAGGTGGGTCTTTGCGACCCCATAGCGAGGCGCAGAAGGTGTCTGAGACACCATTGTGCATCCGTTTTTGCGACTTGCAAATTGCGAGTCGCTCAGACTCGCAATTTCCAAGTCGCAAAAACGGATTTTACTACATCTGGCCCTAGATTATTCACAGGAATAGGTTACAATCAATAATTAGGTTTATTCCTAAGAGGGGTATACTCTGAACACGGTTATACTTGGTGCATGTTAGAGTTATTGGCACTCTCAAAGTTGTACTCAGTAAAAAGGTTACATATGGAAAAAGGTTATACTCTTAACAAGGTTAAACTTGAAGCAAGGTTACACTCGGAACAAGGTTATACTCAGAACAAGGTTACTCTCGGCACAACGTTGGAGTTACTGACACACTCAACGTTGTACTTGAAACATGGTTTGGAGTTGGGGACACTACCAAGGTATGCTAGAAACAAGGTTACACTCGGAACAAGGCTATACTCTGTACATGCTTAACAGCTACAAGGTTCATTCAGAATTCAGTCTCTAGTCCAAGAAAGGGTCTGGAGCCAGGATGATGGAAATGACCCTGTCTACAGGGTCAATTCAAACTTTTAAACTTCCTCTTTCTATTTTTTGCTGGATTTTTGCATGTTGGGCTTAGGACTCTGTGCACTTTACCACTACTAACCAGTGCTAAAGTTCTTTTGCTCTCTTCATAAAACATGATTTGATTTGAATATACCTGAGTGCCATATTTAATTCACAAGTAAGTCCCTTGTAGAGTGGAATACCACATACCCAGGGACTGTAAATTAAATGCTACCAGTGGGCCCGCAGCACTTATTGTGACACCCACATAAATAACACCTTAAAACTT
This sequence comes from Pleurodeles waltl, assembly GCF_031143425.1. NCBI lineage: Eukaryota > Metazoa > Chordata > Amphibia > Caudata > Salamandridae > Pleurodeles > Pleurodeles waltl. Next base: position 126,944,776 of record NC_090448.1, read on the forward strand.
GTCCCAGGCCTACCATTGCAGCCTGAAGCCAGTGTTCCACTGCAATGTCAACTTGGCATTTAAAACCCCTCACCACTCCTGAAAGCTCTATTTTTATTACATATAAATCACCCCTAAGCCCACAGCGCCAAATGCTGCGTAATTAAAAGGTAGGGCATGTAGTTTTAGGTTTTGCATGTCCTAGCAATGAAAAACTCTCAATTTCATTTTCTCACTACTGTGAGGCCTACCCCTTCCATCGGATAACATTGTGATTCCTAATTAGATTTAATAAATTGTAATTCCTCAACCAGGGGTGGTAGATATGTCATGTTTGGTGTCTATGAACTTGTAACGATAAACCGCCTTTAATGGCAAAGTCAAATTTATCATTACAAGTTTCAAAATGCCGCTTTTAGAAAGATGGTATTTTCCTGCCCTTCACCCTCTGTGCCTGCAGCCTGCCTTAGGTCACATGACTGGGTGTAACTGACAGTTGAGACTTTGTCAATTCACCCCAGACAATCACACAATAGTGGGATTAGCAGAGTCTGAAAGGGTCATTAACTGACTTGATGGGGTGTGGAGCTAATCACAGCCCCACTTACAGAAGAATAGGTTGGACTCTGCACCACACAATCGGCTTAAAGACCCCGTATTGTCAGTGCAGTCAGCTAGGAGCCAGGGCAGCCAGGAAACCCCTGGAACTTTAGAGAACCCTTCTAAAAACTTCTCACAACTTTTAGGAGCAAAGCACCAGGGTATAAAAATAGGGCTCTCAGTCCTACTCCCCAGCTAACTACTGTGCCTGTTGAAGGACTCTCAGAGGACTTCCTGCTGCTGTGACCTGCTGTGCATCCTACCAGGCTTCTGTTGTACCTGGAAGGACTGCTTTGCTGCTTGGAGCCTGCCTTGAACCTCCAGAGGTCAGCCCTGAATCTCACCTTGACCCAGAACTTCATAAGTGACTCCAAGGGCTAGTTTAGCTGGTCTCCTGTTCAGAGCAACAAGGACAAAGCAGGCTCCCTCAATCTTGAACCTGTACCCGGACCCAGCTGGAGTAATTCTTGAAACCCACAAGAGGTCGCCATCCACTTCTGCACCCTTGGTTGTGGTGATAAAGGTGCCCAGGTGGCCATTTGCCAAAACAGAGGACTTGCTGTTTTGAACGTTCAACTTTGAAAATTTATATCTACGGCTCTACTAATTGGATTTTGACGGCCTTGATGCCAAATAATGCATTACAATGTTCTCTATATTTGTAAATTGATTTGGGATTTTCCTTGTGTTGTATTGTAGCAGTATTGCTGTTTGTGTACTTCATAAATACATAACACACTGTCTCTAAGTTTGGCCTGACTGCTATTTGTGCCAAATTACCAAGGGTTAAGCACAGGTTAAATCACAGGTTAAATTAGTGACTTCTTGTAGTTCACCCTGCGAGGGACTGGGGCTGTTGCTTGACCAGCGCTCAAACCCCAGTCAACTAACAACCCAACTTCTCACACAGGACAAGCAGGGAGCGCTGAAGGAAAACTATGGAGAAGGAGCTGGAGCAAAGTTTAATGTCTTGAAGTGGTTGACAGGCAGGCCTGCAATTACTATTAAGGATTAGTGTGCACTAACATGAAAGGAAAGTAGTCAAATTTGACTAGTAGTTTATCTAGCATACGAAGCCAGCAAGCAGGTCAGTGTAAGAAGAAGCGGAATCGTAGCTCATGAAGTGAGACACTGGAAGCATCACAGAAGCCAGGGTCTCAAATCATCAGGAAGGCTTGGAATACTGGAGTGCTGTTAGTTTCTGAGTGACTCAGGAGATGAGTGCAGGGATGAGGTTTGTGCAGGGCTGGAATGCTGAGGGTCCGTGCAACTTGGTGAATGAGTGCAGGGATGAAGCTTACACTAGACTGGAACACAGAAAAATGTGGGTGACTCAGGAGGTGAGTGCAGGGACTTTGCCATGCAGGATAGGTATGGGTATGATGCTAAGCTCTGATGCAGCCTCCAGGGGGTTATTTATACAGGAAGCCAAGAAAGTTCCAGAAAAGCACATGACCCATGTGGAAACGTGGAATCATCCAATAAACATGGGGAAAGTCAGGTGTTACATACAACGGATATGAGGACTAGCAGGTGAAAATTGGAACTGACAAAATAACAAGTAAAATGGAACCCAATCCACTTGTTCATAGTGGAAACATGATTTTCCTAAAATGACATGTGATATCTGCAGGTGCTAACTGGCCTAAACTTGCATAGCAACAGAACAGAATGGCCAATGGTTCAGGCTTTCTGCGAGGGGGAAGCCACAGATTATCCAAGATGAATAGACGCCACAGGGCAAGTAATGACATGATGCCAGAGAGAATACCCACCATACATAGGACACAAGATAGAGTTGTGACAAAAGGGCAGTAGGAAGCACAGCAGCACAGCAGGGCATCAGTTCCTTCAGATCAGCAGTCCAGCAGAGTAGCTGTTTTTTCAGCACCTCAGCAGTCCTTCTTCCTGGCAGAGTATCCAGAGGTCCAGAAGTGTACTGAAACGTTGGTGTCTGAGGTCAATATTTATACCCAGTTCTGCCTTTGAAGTGGGAGAAGCTTCTAGAGACATGTCTTTGAAGTGAACAGGTAGCCTTTCCTCCTTGCCCTGGCACCAGACTCAGCACAGGGGGACATGCAACCCTTTGTATGGAAGCAGAACACAGCCTAGTCAAGTGTAGGTGGGGATGTGCCCAGCTCCTCTCTCTCACCCTACCAGTGATGGCCCATCTAGGCACACCTAAGCTCACTATTGTGTGTTGCTGTCTAGAAGAAATACACAAAGCCCAACTGTCAATGCCATAATGTCATGTGATCCAGAGATAGCTTGCAGATACCAAATGGCTAAGGCAGGAAAAGGCTAACTTTCTAAAAGTGGCCTTTTCAAAATTTGTATTTAAAATCCAATTGCATTGTATATTAGGATTTTTGTTGCAGTTCCAAAGACACCAAACATGAATGAGTTGCCTGTTCCCAATTGGAAGCTACAGCTTATTAGATGTAATAAAACAATTTCAGTATTATCTTATGAGAAAAGTAGGCCTTACAGTACTGAAAAATATATTAAATAATTTTTCACTTCGAGTACATCTAAAACTTCGAAGTCCATGTCCCACTTCTTAAATACATTGCACTGTTCCCTATAGGCTGTCAAAATCCAAAATATCAAAAAATACATACATAAATTAGCTTTTACATACTGCAATACATGGAAGTCTGAATTTCTAACTGCCTATCCTTACTTGCACATCTCTTTATTATTTTCCTTTATACATGTATTCCCTTGCTATGTAGTTATGTATCTATATAGTTATTACTTTCTCCTACTATACAAAGAAAGAAAAAAAGCCTTCAATTCCTGCACTACTCTATGTCTCATCCTATAACTCTCGTAATACATCTTCTACCTCCACTCTCTGACACAGCCCAAATCTCATTCTACTACTATGATCTCCCTAAGACTCTTTCTTGGTTGTACCCTACCCTATCCCTCCTTGACTCACCCTAAACCCCATTCTACTACTATGATCTCTCATGTAACCCTTTCTAGACTCTTCCTTCCTGTATCCCTCCTTTGACTCACCTCAAACCTTATTTTACTATTATGCTTTCCCTAATAACTCTTTCTAGACTCTTCCCTCTTCTGTCCCTCATTCGACTCATCCCAAACCTCATCTATCAAAAATGATCTCCCAAATACCACTATCTAGACTCTTCCTTCCTCTATCCCTCCTTTATACTATTCAATCAAACTAACAGGCTCACATGTCCACCACTCAAATTAACAACTTATATTTTCCTCTACTAATCCAGCACTAATCCTTTTGGTTGCGGAGTAGCATGCTACCCACCAACAATTGCTTCAACACCTCCTAAGGGTTAGTAAGCATTATATAAAGACAATTATAATTACCCTATATGTATTCAAAAGGAAGCTTTGGGCCTGGCAAAAGGTTTATTTTGCCAGGTTGAAATAGAAGTTATAAACTGCACACAAAGACTGCAGTAGCAGGCCAGAGACATGTTTGAAAGGGCTATTTAAGTCAGTGGCACAATCAGTGCTGCAAGCCCACAAGTAGCATTTAATGTGCTAGCTCGGGGTACATGTAGTAACATGTTACTAGTGACTTACAAGTAAATTAAATATGCCAATTGGGCATAAGCCAATTTTACCATGTTTTAAGGAGAGAGTACTAGAAAATTAGCACTGGTTAGTCCTAAGACCAACAAAATCGAATTTAGCAAAAATGTGGAAAACATTTGGTGTTGACCCCGCAGAGAGGACCAGGTACAAGAGTTTGTGATCATAATTTGGTCGCAAATCATTAGTGCATACCACTGCGTATCAGTATTTGGAAGGGGTGCCTTAAACGCCCCTTTCAAATACCAAATTACAAATGCAAATTGCAATTTGGTAACAAGCTACCAAATCACAATTTGGCTCTTTTACATTTAGAAATGCTTTTTTTGTGGTCGCAAATGGCCCAATTCTGTGAGTCATATCATTTACAACTCAAAAAAAGCTTTCTACATCTGTCCATAAGAGCTTCCTCCGATCCGTGCATGGAAACGTGGCCCTGGCATGGCCAAGTTTTAATTCCCTCTCCTCTAGCCACAGAACGAAAAAACACCAACATCAAACTAAAGCCACTTTCAGGCCCCATCCAGTGTGCGAGAAGTTGAAAAACAAAGGTTGGCTACAATCCAGGAGAGGTGCGGTAGTGAGAAGCTAAATCCCAGAACTCAATAGATGAGCAGAGTAACAAAGCAAAATAAATGGAACTTGGAGTGCCATTGATAATCCAACATTTCTTTCAAAGCCATGCAGGCAAGCGTGGGGAAGTGATTAAAGGCTGACTCAATCTTGAATCATACAGCCTGATCAACACCACACTGCACCTCGTGCAACCTTACCATGTGCCACCCCTACACTAGCTGACATGTTTAAACTCTGTATATATTGTCATTATGTATTCTGAATAAAATGTTATGTTGCCTGGGTCTCTCTATATACACTTTCAAAATAGTGGGCCCAGTGAGACCCACGTCGGCTGACGGTGAAGGTGGGCCCCCCTGGTGGCGGGAGTCAGAGCAGCTGGGGATGCCCAGCGGTGAAGCTGTTTTTGTTGGTCCCGGCTGGGGCCTTGAAGGGCCCGGACTGAGTGTTCCGAAGGGGAGCGGACACATCCTGAGATTGGTGCCAGCGGACTTTGGGGTTGGGGGGCCCACTGACCCCCCCGCTGGTGCTGGGCCCACGTGCGGTCGGCAGCGGCACAGAGGTGACCCGCGGTAAGGAGACCGGGGACCGGTGTGCGCGGGCCTTCCCGGAGCACAGTGGCCTGTGGTGGGGTAACCGGCCCCAAGAGGAGAACAAAGACCGCGACAGAAGGTGCCTGAAGGGGGGACCCACTGGCGGCTGGTGAGACCCGGTCAGTGGTGGGATGTGGGTAGGACCCGGCCGAAGCGCCATTGCATGGAGGGGTCAGAGTAGACTCAGGTTCTGCGGAGTAAGGGACCGTCAGACGCCAGGCACCCCTTTGCCTGCCAGGGGGTGGTCCTGGGGCATCTGGAGTGTGACTGCCACGGGTCCTCCGCTTGCCTTTTGGTGACTGGATCGTTAGAGGGGGCCCTGGTGGCATCAGTGTTGCCCCGGAGTAGTAACCGCCATAGGGAAGGACAAAGCAAGTAAGCAGCCGCCGGTGTCGCAGCAGCACCTTGATCAATTCACCAAGAATGCGGCCTCCCGGGCGGCAGGAGATCTGGGACCAGAGACCACTGTGGCAGAGGGGGTGAATACTATCCTTCAGGCCATCCAATTCTCGCAGTTGGTGGTGGAGACCAAGGTAGGTGAAGTAAGGGAGGATGTGGGCCTGTTGCAACAGGAGCTGCGGACAGCAGTGGGTCGAATCAAAGAAGTTGAAGACCGGGTCTCCCAGGTGGAGGATGAGATTGTGGAACTCAAGGCCAAAGTCGCTCAGCTGCAGACTCGTATGGATGAACTACACCATAAGGCAGAATACGCTGAAAACCTGCGTTTTGTGGGATTCCCGGAGGGAGCGGAGGCGAGGCATGTGATTGATTTCCTGGAGTGCTGGATTAGATCGTGGGTCCCTGATCAGCAGCTCTCCCCTTGGTTTGCCATAGAGCGCGACCATAGGGATTTTACACCCCGGCCCCCGCCAGGTGGCCCCCGGCGGCCGATGATTGCAAGGTTCCTCAACTTTAAAGACAGGGACGTCGTTCTTCGGGAGGCAAGAGCCCACCAGGAACTTCTCTGGGATAACCACAGGATCCTAATATTCCCAGACTGTACCCGTGAGGTGCAGGCCATGCGCCGTTCATATGAGGAAGTCAAGCAGAAGCTGCAGGCAATGCAACCGACTTACATGCTCTTCTTTCCCGGGCACCTCAAGGTTCTTATGGACGGGCAAACCTTCTTTTTTGATTCACCAGAGGCTGCTTGGGACTGGCTTACCAAGGAGCATCGGGTGGCCCGGAGGGCACCCCCCGGACTTTGGGTGGCTTGTCAGTGACTCGCCCAGCTGGCTACCCAGGGGCACCGGGGGGTCGTGGGTGTACCCGGTCCCGCCAGAGAAAGAGGAGCGGCCTGCGCAGCACATTGGCGGAGGACAGTTGAACGGACCTGACTCCCTCCGGGGGCGGGAGTGCACCAGACGGTCCAGAGGAGAAGAGGCCGGCTCTAGATGCAGAGGGCCTTAGCCAATCTCCCTTGCTCTCTTGAGACTGACCTGTACGAACCCCGCGCAGCTGGGAGGGCATGCATGAACGCTCCCCTCTGGGCACAGGGCATGGGGTGGGGGACGGCCGCATTGCAGAACTCCGACTCAATGGAGGGGTCCACCACTCCACACCTACTATTGACACTCTGTTTTCACAGTTTGGGGCAACAGATGCTTCTGGGGTGGAAGTATGGGGAGGGGGGCAGTTGGGAGGGTTCATGGGATTGTTCATCGGCAGGTTTTTACGGTTGAGTTTGTGTTATGCTCTCCAGTGTTGGTCTAGTTGGTCACGATGGGAAGGTCAGACGGGCACACTGCACAAACTACTACTGATTTCTTACTCATGCCAGAGCTGGCCAAGCGGGTCCTCTCCTGGAAGGTAAATGGGTTCCTGGATAAAATTAAATGATCTGCGGTCTTCTGTACCCTCTGCCGCTTTGCTCCGTCCATGGTCTTACTCCAGGAGACCCATTTGCTTGCTACTCGGTGCCCTATGGTCATAAGCGGGGGATACGACAGGGTCTACCACATGGGTTTCTCCTGGGGATCTAGAGGGGTGGCCGTCTTGTTGCACCATTCTTTACCTATGGTGGTTGCTGCCTCCCGGTTGGATCCACAGGGACGGTATGTGGTGGTCTCCGGACTACTCGGGGGCACCCCATTAATAACCTTTGTGTCTATGCTCCTCGAGGGGTGCTGCAATGTTTTCTTGTAACCCTCAGGGATGTGACGGCGGGGCTTCCCCGGGCCTAATCATCCTGGGGGAGATTTCAACTCCGTAATGAACCTGGAGATGGATATCACTGGGCCTTGGTCAAGCAGAGTTACCAGGGCCTCGGGCTGCTCAGAAGGGTGGAGGGTCTCGGTCTCTGTGATGTTTTTGTGGGTATAGCACCCCCAATTGTGACAATACACCCACACATCAGCAGCGCACCACACTCTTGCCAGGATAGATCTCTTCCTTGTGCCAGCCCTTGATGTACCTCGGGTTACGGGGGTGGAGGTGCTCCCCCATGGTGGCTCGGACCACGTGCCACTCCTGCTTCGGCTGGATGATATTGATGTGGTCAGGCACCCGGTGTGGCAGCTCAACGCCTGGTATCTTCAGGATAGCGAATACGCTCAGGCCCTTGGGGACCGGCTCTCAGACTACTTTTCTTTCAATCTTGGTTCGGTGCCGTCTCCAGGTACAATCTGGGCTGCTTGCAAGAGGGCATGCCAAGCATCTCCTTCTTGTGCAGAAGTGTGCGCGTAGCCAAAAAGTGTTGGCGCTTGAGGCCCAGGCGGTGCGTCTGGAGGGACAACTTACCGATGCCATGCATATGGCTGTCACAAGGCAGCTCTCCTTGGTTAGGGAAGAGATTAGGCACGTCACTCTCGAGACAGCAAAGCATATGTGGCGGGCCTTCGTGGCCCGAGTGTACAGGTGGAGGGACAAACACGGCAAGCCTTTGCACTGGCTTGCAACGGGACTGATGGCAGGCAGAGTCGTTACAGAGGTCTTGATGATTCGGGTGCCATTTCACAGACGCCTTGCAAGATAGCGCAGAGTTTCACCGCCTATTACACGAGGCTCTACAAGGAGCGTCCCAGGCCCCAAGTGGAGAGGGAGGACCCTTTGCTGCAGGAGGTGTCCTTTCCAAGGATCTCGGTGGCGGACAGATGGGACCTCGACGAGCCCATTGGCCTCGAGGCAATTGGGGCTGCTATATTGGAGTTGGCCACGGGTAAGCTCCCGGCAGAGTCCTAGGACAAGTTTTGTGATATCCTCACTCCCCATTTGCTTGCCATGTTTGAGGAGGCAGAGAAGACCGGGGGTTCCCCCCGGGGCTCGACCAGGCCACCATTGTGGTGATTCCTAACACGCGTCCCCCCTCAAGGTGTTGCTCTGCGTACCACCCCATCTCGCTTCTGAGAACTGAGATCAAGATACTGTCCACGGTTTAAACCGCTAGGTTGATGAGGGTGTTGACTTCACTGATACACCCGGATCAGTGTGGTTTTATGCCAGCTAGGAGTACCAGGCATTGTATTAGGCGTCTGCACGTGGCACTGGCCAACCGTGCCCTCTTGACTTCTCCGTTGGCGCTCCTCCTCGTGGACTTCGAAAAGGTATTCAACATGGTGGATTGGTCCTACCTTCAAGGGGTGCTTGCGAGTGCTGGGTTTGGTCCACTGATTCCATGCACTGGTGGGACTTCTCTACTCTAATCCCAAGGCCCGAGTGCAGGTAAACGGGGCAGTGTCAGACCAGTTTCCCATTCGCAGGGGTACCCGCCAGGGCTGCCCCCTGTCCCCTCTCCGATTCGCACTAGCGATGGAGTTGCTAGCGAAGCTAATAAGGGAGGACCCCCTAATTGACGGTTGGGCTTGGCCCACTGAGAGTGAGGACTGCATTGCGTTATACGCAGACGATGTACTCTTGTTCTTGGATTATCCGGCCAGCAGTGGACCTCGGGTGATGCAGCTGCTGGGGCTGTTTGCCGAGGCGTCAGGTTTGATAATTAACCCGAGAAAATCTCTCTTGGTTCCGTGGAGCCCCACCAGTTATGATTGGCAAAATACTAGTCCGATCTGACGCAATAGTTTTTGGTATCTGGGGGTGCATATAGCACTGCTACCCGTGCTGGCATGGTCTCTCAATGTGGTGCCACTAACTCGAAGAGTCAAGGAGGACCTCCAGCACTTGCGGTCACTGCCTCTCAACATCCTGGGCCGGATAGCGCTGTATAAAATGATGGTGCTTCCCTGGTTCCTCTATATGCTCCAGAATGTCTCCTACCACATCCCCAGGCGGTAGTTCAGGGAGATGGAGGTGGTCGCATGGCAATTCCTTTGGCACAGCTCACGCCCCAGGCTGGCTTTTCGTACCTGCCAGGGTGATGTATATGAAGGGGGCCTGGGGATGTCTAACCTCTATCTTTACCACCTCATCATGCATCTGCTGGTTGTTAATGAACAGTTGGAGGGGGTTGGGAGGATCCCGCGTATCATTTGGAACTCTTGACGATGGGCTTTCCCGGTCTGTTTGGGATGCTGTACCGTGCCCCCCTGCCGCATAAAATCCCAGAGGTGACAAGGGTGGTGCTGACGGGGTGGGGGGCTGTGCTGCAGGTGATGGGGTGGTGGCTTCGCCTGTGGGGAAGGCTGATAAGAGTTCCAGGTCTTGGCACCTGCTAAAGGTTGGCCAGAACAGAGTGCTGGGCCAGCGACAGCAGGGCAGGACACACAAGTATGACTATTATTACAAATACTCATGGGCTATTTGGGCAACTTCACCAGGGCACCCGAGGGATTAGGCATTGGACTACAAATATAATTCATGATGGTCGTGACGTCTAAAGGAATGAACTGCTTGACTATTGAGATTAAGGAATTAACCATAGATTTAAGTTCTGAGACCTCACTCTTTAGATCTTGTATTCATGAGATGTGCTGTGCATTGGATTGAGCTGAGTTCACGTTTGCGTCTACTGTCCAACCCATCATGATACTTGAGTCAGAATAGTCGTGTGGATCTGAAATATTGATTAAGGGACTGAAGCGATTGGTATATTGAAGAGTGTCACTAACATCGAGTGATGTCTCATTCACTGTTAATGAGGGAATGTGGGTGATGACATTCCTACCCTTACCCTGCTCTGTGGTAACTGTAACCTGTCGGCCACATTTTTTAAACATATCAGGAATTCTCCTGTGACTCGCCCCCTTTCTAACTGGGGATCGATTGCACTCAGTTTCATTGGAGACACTATCCGGGGAAGAAGTTAAAATGTCTTCACATTCATCGAAAAGGTTGTCAGTTCGATCCATAACACAATTGCTAGCTCCATTCTTTTGCCTTTTCTGTTTGTTTTTTAGCACCACCCTTGCCCCACGCTCAATTGCTTTTCTTTTACCCATCAAAAGGGCTGTGATTAGTGGATAAGTACTTGATAGTCAGTTAGATCAATAGAACACCAGCGAGGCCTTCTTGATGGTAAATGTTAGGGGGTGGCCCAGCCCTGCCTCCTTCGGGCTCTGGCGGGCATGGACAGCTCGCCCTTGGCCCGGGCTTTGCCCAGGAATGGCCCGGGCACTCCCCATGCGTGCCCCGTGCTATAGTGTGCTCCCTAGCGCTTTATAGCGCTCATTGAGGGGGCGAGTGGGAGCAGGTTTTTTTAAAAAATGGCCGCCTCCTGGGGCCAAAGAGCAGTCTGGGATATGTAGTCCCCCTCAAAGAGTTAGCGCATCCTGCGCTGCAGTTTGTTCCCTAGATCTTTATAGCGCATGTTGGTGTGGCGAGTGGGAGCAGGTGTGGCAGAAAATGTTCGCCTCCTGAGGCCAAAGAGCAGTCTGGGATATGCAGTCCCCATTGAAGAGTTAGTGCGTCCCGCGCTGTGGTGTGCTCCCTAGCGCTTTATGGTGCTCGTTGGTGTGGCGAGTGGGAGCAGGTGTGGCAGAAAATGGCCACCTACTGGGGCCAAAGAGCAGTCTGGGTTATGTAGCCCCCCTCGAAGAGTTAGCGTGTCCCGTGCTGCGGTGTGCTCCCTAGCGCTTTATAGCGGTTCTTGGTGTGGCTAGTGGGAGCAGGTGTGGCAGAAAATGGCCATCTCCCGGGGCCAAAGAGCAGTCTGGGATATGTAGCCCCCCTCCAAAAGTTAGCGCGTCCCACGCTGCGGTGTGCTCCCTAGCGCTTTATAGAGGTCGTTGGTGTGGCAAGTGGGAGCAGGTGTGGCAGAAAATGGCTGCCTCATGGGGCCAAAGAGCAGTCTGTGGTATGCAGTCCCCATCGAAGAGTTAGCGCATCCTGCACTGCAGTGTGCTCCCTAGCGCTTTATAGCGCGTGTTTGTGTGGCGAGTGGGAGCAGGTGTGACAGAAAATGGCCACCTCCTGGGGCCAAAGAGCAGTCTGTGTTATGTAGTCCCCCTCAAAGAGTTGGAGCGCCCCGCGCTGTGGTATGCTCCCTAGCGCTTAATAGCGTTCGTTGGTGTGGCGAGTGGGACCAGGTGTGGCAGAAAATGGCCACCTCCTGGAGCCAAAGAGCAGTCTGTGGTATGCAGTCCCCATCGAAGAGTTAGCGCATCCTGCACTGCAGTGTGCTCCCTAGCGCTTTAAATACTTGTTGGTGTGGCGAGTGGGAGTAGGTGTGGCAGAAAATGGTCGCCTCCTGGGGCCAAAGAGCAGTCTGGGCTATGTAGTCCCCCTCCAAGAGTTAGCGCGTCCTACGCTGCGGTGTGCTCCCTAGCGCTTTATAGCGCTCATTGGTGTGGCGAGTGGGACCAGGTGTGGCAGAAAATGGCCACCTCCTGGAGCCAAAGAGCAGTTTGGGTTATGTATTCCCCCTTGAAGAGTTAGTGCCTCCCGGGATGCAGTGTGCTCCCTAGTGCTTTATAGAGCTTGTCGGTGTGGCAAGTAGGAGCAGGTGTGGCAGAAAATGGCCACCTCCTGAGGCCAAAGATCAGTCTGGGATGTGTAGTCCCCCTCGAAGAGTTAGCGCATCCCGCGCTGCGGTGTACTCATTTGTGCTTTATAGCGCTCGTTGGTGTGGCGACTGGGAGCAGGTGTGGTAGAAAATGGCCACCTCCTGGGGCCAAAGAGCAGTCTGGGATATGTAGTCCCCCACAAAGAGTTAGCGCGTCCCTGTAAATATTTTAAGTAGATTATGATTGCCAATATTTGTCTTTGAATGCATCCCAATTATCTTAAATACCTGGAATTTCAATATTAAATAATATCTATTTATGGAAGATGTGGTTAAATTAAATATGGATCATATCATTCAAAAAATAATACAAAAGTGGTCTCCCAAATCTTTGATATAGTGTGAAGTCTAGATTCAGCCATGATGAAACTAAATATCTATTTATGGAAGACATGGTCAAATTAAATGTGGATCGCATTATTAAAAAAATAATACAAAGTGTTCTCCCACATTTATGAGCTATTGTGGCAGTCTAAAGTCTGCCATGATGAAATTAACATCATTAATAAAATATGCCCTTGGCCTGACCTTGCAAAGAATGTTCCAATACTTTTTGAATACCATAGATAGTATTGTTTTAAAATGTATATTGTATATCAAAAAGCCTTAAATTGTGATGGCTTAATTATGAAATCAGAAATTACTGAGATTAGCAGATTTCTAAACACACCAAACACTCTTCCTAATGTCCAAGTAAACTCAATGACTGATCTCAGAACTGGATGGCAAGAAAAACCTGACATGGCCAGTTATCATGAGAGTGAATTGAGGCTCCAGTACACTAGTGTCTCTGTTAGGTAACACACTCTCAATTTCACAAAAACATAATGACATAGTGGAGGCTTTTGTGCTGCTGTGCAATTGGTTTAAATCAAACTCGGCAACACAAACTGTGAGTTACTGTGGAACAATAAATAGATAAAAATGCAAGGAAAATTGGTTATCTAGACATCAAGGAGCAATGCAGAGATTGGTCAAGTTAAACTAAGTGGGCTACAACTTGTCTTGTTACCAATTTCAGTATAAGCTAAGCTTTGTTGATTTGTTATGGACTTCTTTGCTTTCCTCAATCTCAAAATTAAGTCTCTGGCTGGGGGTACCAGAAACTAAAAACCTTGTATCCGACTGGTTAAACAAATATCACCTAGTAGGCAGTATCTGCAAAGCAATTAGTAAACAATCCTTGTCAATAATGAATAAACTAAACAGGTCAGAAAACATATATATAAAATTGTTCAGGAACAACATATGATGAAGCGCAGTGTGTAGTTATTCTTAAACCTTCCTTTATTGGTAAAGTAGCTACAGTGATTGAACACTCGTAATGCCACAATTTTCACAGCGTTCTGTTGATCCACTTTCTGGGATTGCTTTAGTAGATATAAAATGATTTTGGCATAATAGTGTGTCTGACAGCTCACTAAATATTATGATATTCAAATTCATTAACATCTGTCCATTCTGGTAGCAGGTTAACTATGAAATCATTTAGATCTTGAACTCCAGGATCAAAATAGATCTTTTGTGGGAATGCTGGGATGTTTTTGCTGGTAGATTGGATTTCAAATTAAAGCACAGTATTCTGGCATGTGTTGTACTAAATGTGTATGGATCAACTTCCAACTCACCTCAATTTGAAGTGGAGTAGAAGAAAAACGTCTTAGTATACCACAAAATGCCAATGTGATAGTGGTGGCTGATTTGATCTTGTTTTTGACAGGTCTTTCAATATGGTTTTGTTACATTCATCAACATTAAAATATGAGCACCCATATGATCTAGTTCGCTTTATAGAAATCTGTTTAGACTCTAACTTGTCCTGGAGCCTTAAAGATATGTTTCAGTGCAATATAATCTCTAGGTGGAATTTATTATCTCTGCAATGGAAACATTTGAAAAATCATAGCTTGGACAATTGAAAGGATTTGTAATGTCAAACCACTGCAAGAATGTTTCCAATACAAATGCTAATTAACAAAATCAGTAACAAACAGAACTCGTTCCCATGGCCTGAAGAACAGCCCATCAATCACTTCACAGATCAAAAACACCAGATATCCAAAGCAACAAATAGTGGAAACATGTCAACCAGAGGGGTTTGTCTGCAGAGAGTCGCTGGAGCATATTTTTCTGCCCACCTATTAATTCAACCTCAATGTATTACCTTTATGAACATTATATCATTACTTATGTGGCCTGACTAGCACTCTGACCTTTGATAAACTAACACCTCACTGATCCCTTCTTATTTGTATTCATTTGTCACCTCCACCAAATGTATGCAAGTCACACTCAATTTCAAGACATAGCAACAGGTCTTAATAAATGTATCTCCCCATACTGCATGCATGCAAGTCCCTTTTTACACAAGTAGGTAATCAACACCTGACATCTAATTTCTCCTAATTTTCATGACTGGGCCTGATTCCATCCTGAGCTCTGGGTGCTATCTGCTTCTCAATCAATCAGCATTTGTACACTGCAGCACTGCCACCCCTAGGGTATCTGGGCACTGAGGGTGCCAAGTCTCCATCAAAAAGCCAGGTCCTGAGTTTCCTTCTGAAGTCTGCTAGGGAGGGTGCTGTTCGGAGGTGGGGGGCGGAAGTCATGCCAGGTCTTGGAGGTGATACAGGATAAGAAGCACCCCCATTGTGGCTACAATGAATGTGGGGAGTGTGCACAAGGGCAAAAGATGAGGAGCGCAGGTGTCTTGAGGGTAGATTGAATTTCAGTCGATGGTTGCTGTAGGATGGTCCTTGATTGTGTAGAACGTTGTAGGCATGTGTGAGGATCTTGAACTGGCATCTCTTCTGGATGGGTAGCCAGTGGAGGTTTCTGAGGTGAGTCAGTTTGGGGAGGTCCAGGATGAGTCCGGCTGCTGCATCCTGCATGGTCTAGAGTCTTTTGAGGAGCTGGGAGGAGATGTGTGCACATAGAGTGTTGCCATAGTCAAGGAGGCTAGTGGCGAGGCCCCTGGGTGACAGTTTTATTGCTGTTGACTGGGATCCATTTGAACATTCTGTGGAGCATGCCAAGGGTGTGGAAGCAGGACGAGACGACTGCACTGATGCGTCACTTGTCATGAGGGTGATGCCTAGGTCGTGTGCATGGTCTGTGAGTGTGGGTGATGGCCTGAATTCTGCTGGCCACCAGCTGTGGTCCCTAGTGGAGATACTCTTCCACAAGATCAGTACCCCTGTCTTGTCGGAGTTGAGTTTGAGGTTGAGTTTAAGGCAGTTGTCTCTCATCCAGTTGGCTACGTTGGTAATGGTGTCGCAGAAGTTGGTTTTGGCTTTGGAGGGGTCCTCATGGGACATCTGGGCTAGAGTGGAGGGAGGAGCTAACACTTATACCTGAATGGGCTGTGCCTGCCCTCACACAATGCAGTCCCAAACCCCTGGTGTGTGTCACATTGGGAAGGCCGGTCTGTGGTAGCACTTTGAGGTAGAGGGGAGGGACACTGTGACATCCTTACGGGATCCTCAGGGACTCAATTAATCTATAATGAAGGACTCCCTACTAACAAGATATGGTCTCACCCCTGAGCAGTACAAGGGCAAACTTAGGCCCATATTTATACTTTTTTAGCGCCGCATTTGCATCATTTTTTGATGCAAAAGCGGCGCAAACTTACAAAATACAATTGCATTTTTTAAGTTTGCGCCGTTTTTGCGTCAAAAAGCGGCGCAAATGCGGCGCTAAAAAAGTATAAATATGGGCCTTAGTTCCTGCAAAAGGAAGGAATCCCAAACCTGACTAGAATGTGTTGACTCTTCTTGCAGGTTACTGGATGTTTGGGTGAAGGTTGGTGAAGAGACAACTTATGAGGGACTGTGCAATTTGATTGCTTGGGAGCACTTGTATAGTCTTTGTTTTCCAGAGCTGCAACAGCACCTAATTGACAGCAAGCTGACTGACCCCAGGAAGCTTACGCAGGAAGCAGACTGGTGGAAAAGCACCATGGTCCAATAGAGGTATTGGGGAGACTCTGCCAAGGGGGGGCAGGGTCCCCATCAGAAGAGGTGGGGGGGTAAAGAGAAACAGGGGGTTCTCAAAAAGGCCCCAACCTAGTTCACAGGGTAAATATTCCCAGCACCCAGTTGAAAATAAACCATGGGTCTCTACAGGGAAACCTGAAGAGGGCGGGTCCCCGCGAGCGCTATGCATGTGATCTGGTGGGTCACATGAGGGGGGAACCCAAATGTCCCAAGGGGACACAGGCACCCACTGGTGCTCAGTCTCAGGATTTGGCCAGTGTAGCTCTTGGAGAGGAGTTGCTTCCAGAAGAAGGGTGGGAGCCAGCTGACATGACCCTTGTCTCACTAGGGGACAGTGAGTTGGTCCAAGGGACCTTCATGCCTGAGAATACTATGAAATACAGTGGGTGACCATCAATGGACAGAGGGTGGAGGCTCTGAGAGACACAGGAGCCAGTGTGACTACTGTGAGAAGTCACCTGGTGTCTGGAGAGCAAGTAGTTCCCCATGCACTTCATCAAGTAGTTGCAGTAGAGAACTCTGAGCTCCTATGCAAAGTGGTACAGGTTCCCTTTATGGAGGAGTTTCAGGTTCCTTGAGGGTAGCTGTGAGTCCATCCATGCCTATTGATTGTCTGCTTGGCAATGACCTGGAGTATTCCCCTTGGAAGGAGGTGGAACACAGGTCTCACTTGGAGATGTTGGGTCTGCCTGTGTGGGTGTCTGTGACCACCAGGTCAATGGCAGCCCGTCAGAGTGATCAGGAGGCCCTGCAGCCCGAAAGTGTGGCCCAGGAGCCTGCCAGAAGGAGGAAGGGCAAGGGGGCGGGAAACCCAAACCCACCCCAGAAGTTCCCACAGTTTGGGAGGAGGCTGACTCAGTGGCATCAGGAAGGAGGTCTCACCAGAGTAGCATTCTGTGAGGCATAGAAAACATGCCTTACTCTAGAGGGTGTGCAGCAGCGGGCTGCAGACCAGGCATCTGGCAAGGAGTCTGGATCACTGTAGGAAAGTACCATCTTGCCTGGCATGTTACCCCCATTTTTAAATGTACGTCAGTTTGTTTTTGCCTGTCTCACTCGGATCCTGCTAGTGTAGTGACTAACTGTGTCACTGAGGCTCTGCTAATCAGAACCTCAGTGCTTATGCTCTCTCTGCCTTTAGAATTGTCACTATAGGCTAGTGACCACTTTTACCAATTCCAATTGGCCTACTGGAACACCCTTATAATTCCTTAGTATATGGTACCTAAGTACCCAGGGTATTGGGGTTCCAGGAGATCCCTATGGGCTGCAGCATTTCTTTTGCCATCTATAGGGAGCTCAGACAAACCTTTACACAGGACTGCCACTGCAGCCTGAGTGAAATAACGCACATGTTATTTCACAGCCATTTTCACTGCACTTAAGTAACATATAAGTCACCTATATGTCTAACCTTCACTTGCTGAAGATTAGGTGCAAAGTTACTAAGTGTGAGGGCACCCTTGCACTAGCAAAGGTGCCCCCGCATAGTTCAGGGCCATTTCCCCAGACTTTGTGGGTGTGAGGACACCATTACACATGTGCACTACATATAGGTCAATACCTATATGTAGCTTCACAATGGTAACTTTGAACATGGCCATGTAACATGTCTAAAATCATGGAATTGTCCCCAAATTCAAAAGTGGCATTGGGGAGCCAATTCCATGCATACCATGGGCTCCACTATGGACCCCGGGTACTGCCAAACTAGCTCTCTGAGGTTACCTCTGCTGCCACCCCATAGACAGGGTTTTGCCCTCCTGGGGTCTGGGTAGCCCAGTCCCAGGAAGGTAGATCAAAGGATTTTCTCTGAGAGCAGAGTGTTAAACCCTCTCTCTTTGGATATAGGTGTTAAAGGCTGGGGAGGGGTAGCTTCTCCCAGCCTCTGGAAATGCTTTGAAGGGCACAGATGGTGCCCTCCTTGCATAAGCCAGTCTACACCAGTTCAAGGAACCCCCAGTCCCTGCTCTGGTGTGAAACTGGACAAAGGAAAGGGGAGTGACCACTCCCCAGTCCATTACCACCCCAGGGGTGGTGCCCAGAGCTCCTCCAATGTGTCTCAGACCTCTGCCATCTTGTTTCCAGAGGTGTGAGGGCACTCTGGAGGCCTCTGAGTGGCCGGTGCCAGCAAGTGATGTCAGGGACCCCTCCTGATAGGTGCTTACCAGACTAGGTGGCCAATCTTCCTCTGAGGGCTATTTAGGGTCTCTCCAGTGGGCTTTTCCTCAGATAACGACTTGCAAGAATTCATCAGAGTTCTTCTGCACCTCTGTCTTCGACTTCTGCCAAGGATCGACCGCTGACTGCTCCAGGACACCTGCAAAACTGCAACAAAGTAGCCAGAAGACTACCAGCAACATTGTAGCGCCTAATCCTGCTGGCTTTCTCAACTGTTTCCTGGTGGTGCATGCTCTGGGGGCTGCCAGCCTTCACTCCCTACCGGAAGCCATGAAGAAATCTCCCATGGGTCAACGGAATCTTCCCCCTGCTTCAGCAGGCACCAAACTTCAGCTTCACCAGTACTCTGGTCCCCTCTCATCTTGACGAGCGTGGCCCCTGGAACACAGATGGTGGACCCAAGTGACCCAGACTGCCCAGTGGTCCAACTGTCTGAATTTGGAGGAGGTAAGTCCTTGCATCCCCTCCCCAGACAGTAATCCTGTGCACTGCGTATTCTGCAGCTACAAGGAATTCTGTGCACATTTCCAAGAAATCCTGCATGCACTGCTAAGGGTAGGTCCCCAGCACTCTGTCCTGCGATGCTCAGCTCCCTGAGTTGATCTCCAGTGTCGCGGGAGATCCTTTTTCTGTGTTGAGATGACCGCCATGTTCAGTCTTCTTGAACCCGTGTTCAAGGACCTCTGCGGTGCTTCCTGCTTGTGCACGGGCTCTCTACATTGCTGAGGGCCCCCTCTGTCTCCTCTTCCAAGTGGCAACATCCTGATCCTTCCTGGGCTCGGGCAGCACTGTTTGTCTCCAACTGCGACTCTTGCAGCTAGGAAGGCTTGTTTGCGGTATTTTGCCAAGGAAACAACTCTGCATCCTCCAGCACGGGGGCATCTTCTGCATGAAGAAGAACTTCCTACCTCCTTTCGTGGTTGCAGAATCTTCAGCTTCTTCCAACCAGAGGCAGCCATTTTGCACCTTCATCCGGGGTTTAGTGGGCTTAGTGGGTTTAGTGGGCTCCTGCCCCCCCAGACACTTTAGCGACTCTTGGACTTGGTCCCCTTCCTTTGCAGGTCCTCAGGTCCAGTAATCCGTCTTCAGTGCTTTTCAGTCTGTTGTGGTCTTTGCAAAATACTTTATCAGGACTTTAGTGTGTTTCTGGGGAAATAGTAGTACTTTACTCCTACTTTCCATGGTCTTGGGGTGGGGTATATTGGACACCCTTGGTGTTTTCTTACACTCACAGTCACCCTCTACACACTACACTAGCCTAGGGGTCCATTTGGTTCGCATTCAACTTTCTTAGTATATGGTTTGTGTTGCCCCTAGGCCTATTGCATCCTACTGTGTTCTACAGTTTGCACTACTTTCTGACTGTCTCACTTACCTGATTTGGTTTGTTGTGTATATTTTGTGATGTTACTTACCTCCTAAGGAAGTATATCCTCTGAGATATTTTTGACACATTGGTGGTCATTACAACCCTGGCGGACGGTGTTAAAGTGGCGGTAAAACCGCCAACAGGCCGGCAGTAAACAAATTGCAATAACGACCGCGGCGGAAACAGCCAACAAAGACAGCCACTTTAACACTCCGACGGCCACAGCGGTACAAACAAACAGCGGGCAGTCACCGCCAACAGACAGGCGGGAGACAATGTACCGCCCACAGCATCACAACCACCCAATCCGCCACCTTTTCCGGGGCGGAATTACTGCTGATAAAAACACAGGGGAAACAGGAATTTCGAAGGGAAAACGCTCACCTCTACGCACCCCACGAGGCACGAGGACACCATGGACCCGGAACACCAAATTCTACCTGCGATAGTCTTCCTGCTCCTCTACCAGGAGCACGAACGCCGGTGGCGAAGACCACGGTGAGTACTGCACCTACGACACAGGGGCGAGGGGAGGCAAAAAACAGGGACACACACACGCAACACCCCCACCCTCACCCACTACAACTCTCACCTCAAGTCTCTACAGTGGGTGGGTTGCCCACTGCCATATCCTGGGGAGTGCAAAGCCACAGTCTCTCAAGTCTCTACAGTGGGTGGGTTGCCCACTGTTCAATCCTGGGGAGTGCAAAGCCACAGTCTCACAAGTGGATGACAGTCTCCACTGGTTCTGGAGGGGGCATGGTGCCCAGAGTGTTTCATCCTGCTAAGGACAGAGGTAGTGGATGTCTCTCTCCACTGGTTCTGGAGGGGGCATGGTGCCCAGAGTGCATCATTCACCCCGTGACGGACTCAGTTGCGTCAGTGCCCCTGCCGCTCATGGGCTAGCGGTGCGTCAGATGGCGGTGCCCTGTTCAGCGGTGCTTGAGATGGCGGTGCCCTGTTCAGCGGTGCTTCAGATGGCGGTGCCCTGTTCACGGTGCTTCAGATGGCGGTGACCTGTTCAGCGGTGCTTCAGATGGCGGTCTCCCTTGCAGTGTCTCAGCTGCTGGTGGTCCTTCATGGCCCAGCGGGGCTGGCGCTGGAGGTCCTTCATGGCCCAACGGGCCTTTTGCTGGCGGTCCTTCATGGCCCAGCTGGGCTTGTGCTGGCAGTGGCCTCCTGGGCAGCTGGGCTGGTGCTGGCGGTGGCCTCCTGGGCAGCTGGGCTGGTGCTGGCCTCCTGGGCAGCTGGGATGATGGCGGTCTTCTCCGCCGTGCAGCTCTTCCCAGACTTGCCAGGTTTCTTGTGGTCCTTCCCCATCTTGGAAGGTGTCACAGCTGACTCCACACTCCCAACAGGACCCCTGGGAGCGGCTTTGGTGGTTGGAGTCTTCACCCTCTCCCCCCGGGCACTGGCCAACTTCTGATGCTTCACAGGTGGGGGACTCTCTGTGCTGTGGCTCCGTGCCACACTGGCTGCCCTGGTGGCCGGTGCACTCCAGATTCCGGTGACTACAGGCACCACTGGTCCCGGAGATGTTGTGGCTGAGGTGCTAGTTTGGGAACTATGAGACGGACGGGGTGGGGGAGGTGTGGGAAAGAGGTCAAGGGTGGACAAGAAAAGTTTTTGGGACACACTGGGACGGGTAGCTGGAGAGGGTTTGGGAGTGGAGGAAGAGGTGGTGGTTGTAGGAGGTGTACGTTTGGTGACTTTGGGTGAAGGTGCATGCGCTGTAGGCTGACATGAGGTGGATGGCTGTTGGGTGGGAGTGTGCCTGCGTTTGTGTATCTTGGGAGGGGGCATCACAGACACACTGGGAGAGGACACAGGGGACGTGTGAATGGTAGTGGGGGTGGTGACTGCACATGAGCGGGGTGTGGTGGTGGGTGTGCTGGAGAGGGTCGTAGTGGCTGTAGAGGTAGTGCATGCAGGTGTGAGTGTAGACGAGACTGGGAGGGAGGAGGGAGATGAGGAGGAGTGGGACACAGTGGAGGCAGTGGATGTTGATGTGTCTGCGTGTGTGTGATGCTTGCGTGAGTGCCTGTGGGATGTGTGGTGCTTATGTTTGCCTGAGCTTCCCTTGTGTGTTGAGGTGTGTGCATGTTGGTCTGTAGGTGTGCTTGGGATAGGCTGAGGTACAGGGGATTGGGTCAGGCTTGAGGAAGTTGGAGGGGGGAGGCTAGAGACGGGGACAATGGCTGCCATCAGTGCTGAAGCCACAGTCTGATAAGCTCGGTGAAGGGCCGCCTGACCAGAATGAATGCCCTCCAGGAATGCATTGGTTTGTTGCAACTGCCTCTCTGAACCCTGGATGGCATTCAAAATGGTAGACTGCACAACAGTGAGGGAACTGAGGAGGTCAATGGCCTCCTCACTGAGGGCAGCAGGGGTGACTGGGACAGGCCTGAGGTGCCTGGGGCGAAGGTGATGCCCACCCTCCTGGGTGAGCGGGCACAGGGCAAAGGCTGAGGGGCTGCTGGGAGGGCGGTGCTGGTGGGGGGGTGGCGGCTGTACCTGTAGATGCGGGGGGCACAGATGTTGCAGCCACCACAAGGGAGCTCCCATCATAGGACGAGTCCGTTTCACTGGTGTCAGCTCCTGTCCCCGCCGTGGAGCTCCCCTCGCCCTCCGTCCTACTGGTGAATTCAGACTCCGTAGTGTCGCCCTCCAGGGCCATGTGGGATGCAGCTCCCTCGTGCTTTGTTGCCACTGCTCCTCCGCCTGATGATGCTAATGCACACATGAACAGGGAGACCACAAAAAGGGGGGGAAGACAGAAGAAAAACATGTTGAGTGCATGCATTACCGCTACCGTTGGCGGACACGACAGACGCACAAGCCCCCTGCACTAATCCGCGCCCTTGGGCTCCACTGTTCAATTTCTGGGAAATGGCCTACAAGGCTATGGACGACCTCTGCACACATAGATGACACAGGGGCATGACTACCTGTACTTGGCACTCTACAGAGGTGGGCTGGGGTGTCACATGGCCTGACATACGGAGGGGCCTTGCCTATGGAACTCGCCCTGGCCTAGGGAAACCCACAGCCCTCCTCCCCCACCCAGACCCCTCCACTGCGCGCAAAGTCAGCAGAATGAGAGTGTACTCACCCCCTTGTGTCTGCTGTGATGCCCTCAAGCGCTCATCCAACTCCGGGTAGGCCACCGCCAGGATCCTGAACATCAAGGGGGTCATGGTGCGACGGGCATCCCTCCCACGTTGGGAGGCCATCTCCAGCTGAGCCTCCGCCGTCTTCTTGCTCCAGCGGCGAATGTCCTCCCATCTTTTCCAGCAGTGGGTGCTCCGTCTGTGGTAGACCCCCAGGGTCCGGACGTCCTTGGCGATGGCACGCTAAATATATTTCTTCTGGTGGGCGCTGTCCTACATGAAATGTACAGGGGAAAAAGAGAAGTTATGACCAACTGCACCGTCAAAGTGATTGGCCCCCATCCCTACCCTTGCCATGTGGCACATGCATTCACTGTCTTTCATGCACGCAGCACTCTCCCCCCTTCCTTCTTACATCCAGCCCTCTCCACACAGGCAAAGCCCATACAGCATGCTCCCAGTGTACTTACCTGTTTGTCTGGAGGACCGTAGAGTAGCGTGTACTGGGGGAGGACCCCATCCACGAGTTTCTCAAACTCCTCCGATGTGAAGGCAGGGGCCCTTTCCCCAAACACTCGAGCCATTGTCACTTCCAGACTGAGGTTACAGCAGCACTTGCAGTGTAGGTCCTCTCCTGTCGAAGATCAGGTATCGCATCCCATTGTCCCACTTTACAGGTCAGGCAGCCGCCATTTCAGGGGCCCACATGGCTTAATTTCCAACTGCGTTATTCATACCTAGGCCCAGACTCAACACACATACAGGCCACCTTTTGTGTGTGATAGGTGTTCTGTGTAAACTGTGGGTACGCACCTCTGAGTTGTTTGACTCTGTGATCACTGTTGTCCTTCATAGGCACCATCCACTGGGACATGTGAGGATATGGCGGCATCCTCCGGTGTACCGACCGTTGGTGGACCTGTCAACAATGGAGGAGCGACATTTGATTATCACATACAGGCTTGACCGTGCCACAATCCAGGAACTGTGTACCCAGTTGGAGCCAGACCTGATGTCAGCAATCCGCCATCCCACAGGAATCCCCCCTCAAGTGCAGGTGCTGTCAGTGCTCCATTTCCTTGCAAGTGGTTCCTTTCAGACAACAGTGGCCATGGCATCAGGGATGTCCCAGCCTATGTTTTCCAACATATTGTCCAGAGTGTTGTCTGCCCTTCTGAAACACATGCGGAGATACATTGTTTTCCCTCAGGTGGAGGATTTGCCTAGAGTGAAAGGTGATTTTTATGCCCTGGGACACATCTCCAACATCATAGGTGCCATTGATGGGACACATGTGGCTTTGGTCCCCCCCCACAGGAGTGAACAGGTGTACAGAAACCGGAAAAGTTATCATTCTATGAATGTACAGATGGTATGTTTGGCAGACCAGTACATCTCCCATGTGAAGGCCAAGTTCCGTGGCTCAGTGCATGACGCCTACATCCTGCGGAATATCAGCATCCCTTATGTGATGGGGCAACTCCAGAGGCACTGTGTGTGGCTATTAGGTGAGCACCTGGAAGCAAGTCAGTGGGAATGGTTATCTGGGTCTGGGGACATCCCTCCAGGTTAGTGCGTGTCTAACAGTTGTCCCTCACCATTTGCAGGTGACTCTGGTTACCCCAACCTGTCATGGCTACTGACCCCAGTGAGGAATCCCAGGACAAGGGCAGAGGAACGCTACAATGAGGCCCATGGGCGAACTAGGAGGGTGATCGAGCGGACCTTCGGCCTCCTGAAGGCCAGGTTCAGGTGCCTCCATAAGACAGGTGGATCCCTATTCTACTCACCAAAGAAGGTGTGCCAGATCATTGTGGCCTGCTGTATGCTTCATAACTTGGCTTTGCAACAACAGCTGCCTTTTCTGCAGGAGGATGGCCCAGATGGCGGTGTTGTTGCAGCTGTGGAGCCTGTGGACAGTGAAGACGAGGAAGCAGGGGAAGAAGACACAACAGGGACTCAGTGATCCAGCAATATTTCCAGTGAGACACAGGTAAGAATACAGAGCTGCCTACTACATGTACTTTAACACTACTACCTCTCTACTGTGTGTCGTTTCCACCCAGTGTATGGTCACTGAGTTGTCACTTTCCCTTACGACTTCACAGATGTGTGACATCTGCTTAGATTCCTCATGGACTAGAGCTGTGTGACATAGGTATGTTGACATTAAACTTGAAAGAGCATTTTGTCACTGTAATTGCTAATACACTATTTTGAAATCACAGACAGACTCCAGATTGTTTTGTGCTTTAAGTGTGTTTATTTAAGTGCTCAATGTTGGAGGGGGTAGTTAAATGGTGAGGGGTGATGGCGGTGGAATGTCCATGGCAGAGTCCAGTCTATTAGTCTCACAGTGCATTGCCCATATGGGCATAGGAAGTGGAGCTGGGGCAGTTTCAGTATGGACAGGGTGACAAAGTGGGACAGTAGGATGACAATCAGGGTGGTCTAATTTCTTGGCGGGGGTCTTGGCATCGTGCTCTGTCTTTGTCCTGGATCTCAGGGACTGTTTTCGGGGTGGTTCTCCCTCTGCAGGGGGTGGGGTGCTGTCCACTAGCGCCGGCGGAGGTGGTGGGCAGTTCATCGTCCATGCTATTGTCAGGGGCCCCTTGTAGTGCCACAGTGTCCCTCCTGGTGTTCACAAGTTCCTTCAGCACCCCTACGATGGTGCCCAGGGCGGAGCTGATGGTTCTGAGTTCCTCCCTGAAGCCCATATACTGTTCCTCCTGCAGGCGCTGGGTCTCCTGAAACTTGGCCAGTACCGTTGCCATCGTCTCCTGGGAGTGGTGGTAGGCTTCCATGATGGAGGAGAGGGCCTTGTGGAGAGTGGGTTCCCTTGGCCTGTCCGCCCCCTGTCGCACAGCAGCCCTCCCAGTTCCCCTGTGTTCCTGGGCCTCCGTCCCCTGGACCCTGTGCCCACTACCACTGCCCCCAGGTCCCTGTTGTTGTTGGGGTGGTGGGTTATCCTGGGTTCCCTGTAGTGGTGGACACACAGCTGATTGACGTGTCCTAGGGACAGAGGTATGGGCCCGCTGGGTGGGTGCTGTGCTGGGGTTTCCAGAGGGTGGAAGGTCTGTGG
Organism: Pleurodeles waltl; assembly: GCF_031143425.1. Lineage (NCBI taxonomy): Eukaryota > Metazoa > Chordata > Amphibia > Caudata > Salamandridae > Pleurodeles > Pleurodeles waltl. The sequence goes on from NC_090448.1 coordinate 126,970,741, forward strand.
TGGCCTGTGACTGGGTGATGGGAACCGACTGTCCCGAGGTCCCCGATGGGCCGGGCTGGTCATCTAGATCCAGTTGGACAGAGGTGCTGTCATCACTGTGGGCCTCTTCTGTTGGTGGTGTGGACATGTGTGGACCCTCCTGTCTGGTGACGTTGGGTAGGGGTCCTGCAGGGGTATAAAAGGATGGTTATTACATCTGTGTGTGTCATGGTGTGCAATGGGTTGGTGACCGTGTACCCCAGTGCTTGCATTCCTGTGTGAGACCTTGTGTGAGGATGGTTTAGGGGGTTGTATGGGTATGTGCAGTGGGCATGCTTTAGTGATGGGTGTCCATGCTTTGTTGTTGCATGCAGGGCTTGGTGTTGGGATGGGTGGTTTGTGATATTGGGACATATGTGAGGAGTTGGGGTGCTGGTGGTGAGGGAAGGGTTGGGGTATGTGATAGCATGCAGGTAGGGTGGGGGTTGTAATAGTTAAGATTTGACTTACCAGAGTCCATTCCTCCACCTACTCCTGCGAGGCCCTCAGGATGCAGAATCTCCAAGACTTGCTCCTCCCATGTTGTTAGTTGTGGGGGAGGAGGTGGGGGTCCGGCGCCAGTCCGCTGAACCTCCAGGTGGTGTCTTGAGACCACGGAACGCACCTTCCCCCGTAGGTCATTCCACCTCTTCCTGATGTCGTCCCGATTTCTTGGGTGATGTCCCACTGCGTTGACCCTGTCCACTATCCTTCGCCATAGCTCCATCTTCCTTGCAATGGAGGTGTGCTGCACCTGTAATCCGAATAGCTGTGGCTCTACCCGGACGATTTCCTCCACCATGACCCTGAGCTCCTCCACCGAGAACCTGGGGTGTCTTTGCCGTGCCATGGGGTGGTGTAGGTGATGTGTGTGGTGGAGTGTGTGGTGATATGTGTGCTGATATGTAGTGGTGTGTTGTGTGAGGTGCGTGGAAGTTCTGTGGGTGATGGTGTTGTGTGCCTGTGGATGCTGTTGTTCTTGCTGGTGCTCTCTCTCTGGCCTTCTCTCAGTAATTGTGGTTGTAGGGGTTTGTGGGTGATGTGGGTGTGTGTTTTATATTGTATTGGGTGTGTGGGAGTGGTGTGTGTATGTGTATCAGGTGTGTGTATTTCAATTGTCCAATGTGGCTGTGTTTTGTATATGTGTGTGTATTTTGAGCGCAGCAGTGTGTACCGCCAATGGAATACCACGGTTGAAAGACCGCCACGTGGATTCATGTGTCGTGATAGTGTGGGCGTATTTCTGTTGGGGTGACGGTGGAGGTTTTGTTTTCGCCAGTTTATCACTGACCTTTGGTGTGGCGGACTTGTGTGGGTGTCTGAATTTTGGCAGATTCCGAAATGTGGGTCATAATAGCTGTGGCGGAATTTCGCGGCCGCGGCGGTGTGTTGGCGGTCTTCTGCACAGCGGTAAGCAGCTTTTACCGCCAATGTTGTAATGACCGCCATTGTCACTAAAATAAAGTACCTTTATTTTTAGTAACACTGAGTATTGTCTTTCTTATGATATAGTGCCTATATGATATAAGTGGTATTGCATGAGCTTTGCATGTCTCCTAGTTCAGCCTTGGCTGCTCTGCTAAAGCTACCTCTATCAGCCTAGTTGCTATAACACTACTACCCTACTAACAAGGGATAACTGGACCTGGCACAAGGTGTAAGTACCATTGGTACCCACTATAAGCCAGGCCAGCCTCCTACAATCACTTTTGATTTATTGGGAGGATGGCCTCCAATATCGTGAGTCTTAGGTTGCTGAACCTGGGGCAGCATGTGTGGTGGTGGTACCCCAGTGCTTCAGAGCCTTCCTACCGGGTTTGGCCCATAATGTGCCTTTAGCTAGTCATTTGGGGCAGGACAAGACCATTGAAAGACTTGTTACCCACTTTTACTGGCCCCAAATGAGCAGGCACTCTGATACGCACTGTAGGTCTTGTCAAACTTGTCAGGCAAGTGGCAAGAGTGGGGGGAAATGTAAGGCTCCCCTCCAACCTTTTCCAGTAGTCAGCACCCCCTATGAAATGGTGGGTATTGATATTGTGGGGTCTCTGGGTCCCAAGACAGACATGGCAATAGGTTTATCCTGGTCTTGGTGGACCATGCCACCCTGGACCCAGAAGCTATCCCTCTTAGATCAATCACAGGCATTGATGGAGGATTTTACCCATATTGGCTTCACCACGGAGGTGATATCTGACAGAGGTACCAAATTCATAGCTACTTATATGAAGTCTCTGTGGCAGAAGTGTGGGGTGACCTACAAGTTCACCACTCCTTACCACGCCCAAGGAAATGGTTTGGTTGAGAGATTAAACCAAACCCTGGAGGGCATGATTATGGGCCTGTCAGACCCCATGTGGGACGTCCTCTTGCCATGCCTTCTTTTTGCTTACAGGGAGGTGCCACAGAAGGGACTTGGTTTTAGCCCCTTTGAGTTGTTGTATGGCCACCCTGTGAGGGGACCTCTGAGTCTGGTGATGGAGGGTTGGAGAAGGCCTCCAGTAAGCCTCCTCAAAATGTGTTTTGTTACATGCTGGCTTTTAGAATCCAGACAGCACGCTTCAGGAAACTCGCTCAGGAAAACCTAGAAGCAAGCCAGGAAGACATGAAGTGCTGGTATGACCACAATGTCACTCTGGTTGAGTTTCAGCCTGTCCAGAAACTGTGGGTCAAGGCCCCACTGGAGCCTCATGCTCTCCAAGACTAAGTGGACTGGGCCTTTTGAGGTGGTGGAGCGCAAGAGTGAGGTCACCTATCTGGTGAACTTGTGGACTTCAAAGAAACCTTTGAGGGTCCTGCATCTGAACCACCTTAAACCTCACTTTGAAAGGTCTGAGTTGACAATGCTCCAAGCAACAGATAATGGGATGGAGGAGGAGAGTGAGCCTCTTTCTGACCCCCTGACTGCCCAGGAGAAGGATGGGTCTGTCGAGGGTGTAAACCTCTCCACCTCACTGACCCCAGAGCAACATAGGAACTGTCACCAGGTGTGTGGACAGTTTGCCTCCTTGTTCTTCTTTACTCTACGGGTCACTCATCTATGTACGCATGATGTGAACACTGGGAACAGTCCACCTGTAAGGCATAAGATTTACAGAGTGACTGACACAGTCAGAGCTCGCATCAAGGATGAGGTGTCCAAGATGTTAGCATTAGGGGTTATTGTGTTTTCCAGCAGTATTTAGTCCATCCCAGTAGGCTTGGTTCCAAAGGCTGCTGCCCCCGGTGCCACTGCAGAATTCAGGTTCTGTGTGGGCAACCACGGGCTCAAAGCCTTCACAAAGACTGACGCGCACCCCATCCCATCCCGCAAGCTGATGAGTTCATTGATCGGTTGGGATCTGCCAAGTTTCTCAGCATGTTTGATCTAGCGTCTGGGTATTTGTAGATTGCTCTAACTGAAGGGACCAAGGAGAGGTCTGCATTTTCTACCCTAGATGGGCACTACCAGTTCAGGGTGATGCCCTTTGGGATGAAAAATGCCCCTGCCACCTTTCAGAGGTTGGTTAACCAGGTTTTGGCTGGGTTGGAGGACTTCAGTACAGCCTACCTGGATGACATGGCTGTGTTCAACTCCAGCTGAGAGGAATACTTGCAGCACCTCTGCAAATTGTTAGATGCTCTGCAGAAGACAGGCCACACTATTAAGGTGAGTAAGTGCCAAATAAGGCAGTGTTCTGTGGTGTACTTGGGACACCAGGTGGGGAGTGGCCAGGCGGCACCCCTGCAGCCAAAGATTGATACCATTCTGGCTTGGGATCCTCCCAAGACCCAGACAGAAGTGAGAGCCTTTTTAGGTCTCACAGGATACTACAGGAGGTTTGTCAAGGGCTATGGCCCTATTGTTTCCCCCTTGACTGAGTTAACCTCCAAAAGCAACTTTAAAAGGTGATCTGGAACGAGGCTTTCCAGGCAGCTTTTGATGACCTGAAGCCAACCATATGAACGACACCCTTGCAGAAGGCACCTGACTTCTCTAAGGAGTTTGTCGTGCAGACTGATGCTTCAGAGCATGGTGTGGGAGCAGCACTTGCACAGCTAAATGAAGAGGGCCTCGACAACCCTGTAACCTTCATTAGTAGGAGGTTACTTCCCCAGGAACATTGGTGGAGTGCAATTGAGCATGAAGCTTTTACTGTGGTCTAGGTGCTGACAATACTAAGACCCTACTTGTTTGGGACTCACTTCTGGGTTTGGACAGACCACAGGCCCCTCAGATGGTTAATTCAGATGAGGGGTGAGAACCCAAAACTTTTAATGTGGTCCATCCCCCTACAGGGAATTGACTTTATGGTGGAACACCACTCTAGAATAGAACACGCCTCTGCTGATGGTCTGTCCAGATTGTTCCACCTTAGTGATGAGAACTCCCATGAGGTTGGGTAGTTCTCCTCACTTTCAGCTGTGGGGGAAACGTGATAAACCTGGCATCCTTGCCGTAGTCAACCCTATCTTTTTTTGCCTCTGCTTCCTATGCTTTGACTGTATGCTGGACTTTGTTGATGCTAGTTTTGGTACTCTGGGCACTTTACCACTGCTGACCAGTGCTAAAGTGCAAGTGCTCCATGTGTAAATTGCATGTGTAACTGGCCACCATGGGCAGTGTGCAGTGTATGTTAAAGGTAGGACATGTACTGATGTGTTTTACATGTTCTAACTGTGAAATACTGCCAAATTAGTTTGTCACTGTTGCACGGGCTATCTCTCTCATAGGTTAACATGGGAGCTGCCATTAAATAACTTTAAGTGCAGTTTCCCTTTGGGAGTAGATAGAGGTTTGAGTTTGGGGTCTCTGAACTCACAATGTAAAAATCATTTTTTTGGTAAAGTTGTTTTTTAGATTGTCAGTTAGAAAATGCCACTTTTAGAAATTGGGCATTTTCTTGCTTAAACCATTCTGTGACTCTGCCTGCTTCTATATGCCCTGTCTGGGTCAGACTGACAGTTGGGCTTTTTGTGAATCTCCACTAGACAGTGACACAAAGGGAGCTGGAGTGTAGCCTGCATATCCTATTGGGTCATCAGGGCCAAGTTACCAAGGGGGTGAGCAGGGGTTATCTTAAGTGAGTATCTCCCTTGCCCTGACTGGAGAGAGTATCTCTGCTTGGACAGAGTGAAAACTGACTGTCAACCATTTCTAACAGTGGTCATATGAGTGTTGAACAGGGTGGGGCTGAGGGAAGATCTTTGGGGTACACCGCACATGATGTTCTTGGGGTCGGAGGTGAAGGGAGGCAGCCGGACGCTCTGTGTGTGACCTGTAAGGAAAGAGGCGATCCACTTGAGGGCTTTTTGCTGCATGCCGATGTTGTAATGTCTTTTGATGAGGGTGTGGTGGGAAACAGTATTGAACGCAGAAGAGAGGTCGAGGAGGATCATGGCCACAGTTTCCCCGCAGTCAAGGAGACATCTGATGTCATCTGTGGCAGTGATCAGCGTGGTCTCAGTGCTGTGTTTGGTGTGGAAGCTGTTTGTGAGGAGTCAAGTAGGTGGTTTGTTCCAGGTGTCCGGTGAATTGTTGGTTGATGGCTTTCTCGAGTACTTTGGCCAGGTAAGGGGCAGGGAACTGAGCCGACAATTTTTGAGACTGCTGGGGTAGGTAGAAGTTTTCTAGGAGGGGTCTGACCTCTGCATGTTTCAATCTGTCAGAGTAGGCTGCCATGGAGATGGAGGTGTTGATGATGCTGGTGAGTTTGGTGCTGATTGGGAAGGTTGAAGAGTCAGAGGGGGCTAGGGTTGGTGGGCGTGCTGGAGAGGATGCAAGACATTATGGCAGTGGTGGTCTCAGTGGTGAGCAGAGAGCAGGTGGTGATAATTTGGCTGATGCGTGTTGGTTGGCTGAGGTAGTTGAGGCTGAGAGATGTGGGTTGGGGGTCGAAATTGATGTAGATGGAGGCAATCTTGGTGTGGAAGTATCTTGAGAGGGAGTTGCAGAGTTCTTGGGACGGGTGGATGGTATTCTCTGTGGCTGTTGGTTGAGAATTCTTTTTCAATTTTGAAGAGTTCCTTTGTGGAGTTGGCCACCGGGTCAATGCGGGATGTGATGGCTGCTATATTGGCTTCCTTGATACGTAAGTGGGAGTTGCTGAGGGCTGCTTAATGTACTGCTATGTCAGAGGGGTTGCTTGTGGCGTGCCACTATTTCTCAAGTCAGTAGCAGTTGAGCTGAATGGGTCTGAGCTGTGGGGTGTACCAACTGGCATGTTTAAAGGCTTTGCAGGTTTTTTCTAGTTTCAACGGGGTGACAATGTAAGTGCAGTTGATGATCCATGCAGAGAAGTTCTGGATGGCTTCTTCAACGTCTGATGATGCTTTGGGTTCGGTGGTGCTGAGGACCTGTGTCACCTGTGTCTCACTCACCTTGCTCCAGCTACTGTGGGAGGAGCTATAATGCTTGGTGATGTCGTGCTGAGCATCGGAGATTGTGAAGTGGATGATGACGTGGTTGGTCCTGGTGAGTTCTGTGAAGTGGCTGAATTTGATTCTGTCACCTGCTCAGTGAGTGTTTTTTTATGTGAGTTCAGTGACCAGTTGAGTGAGGCCATTGTTGTTCAGATTTTCAAGGAGGGTGGTGGAGTTGGCATTGTTGGAGTTGTCGATGTGGAAATTAAGGTCGCCGAGTGGGATGTAGTGGTAGGAGTTGATGGCTAGTGGTGCAATGAGGTTAGAGATGGCATCGCAGAAAGCTGGTCAGGATCCCAGGGGTTTATATACGAGGGTGCCTCTTTTTGTGGTCCTGACGTCGGTCTATAGCTGAAAGTTGAGGTGTTCCATGAGAGGCGTGGGGTCGACGTCAGTGATGGTGCATTGGATGGTTTCTTTGAAGATGATGGTAATGCTCCCACTGAGTTTCTTGGGATGGTCTCGATATATCATCTTGTAGACGTCAGGAGTTGGGGTGGTGATATCAGGTTTTGAGGAGGGGGTGAGCCAGGTTTCAGCAATGAAGGCAAAGTCAGGGGAGAGGCTGGTGAGGGTGTCCCAGATGTCTGTGGAATGCTTGCTGAGGGATTGGACTTGAGCAGGATGCATTGGAGTTGTTCAGGGTTTTTTGTGATCTTGTGGGTGGAAGTGGTACAGGGTCCCAAGCAGGCTGGTGAACCTGTGTTGCATGAGAAGTGGCAGTGGCAGCAGGTAAAGTGTTCTTTGGTTGATTGCAAGGAGGACATGGGGCAGCAGTTGTACCAGTGACTGGGGTCTAGGGCCAGGAGCTCCTTGGAGGTGTAGCAGCGGATGGCGGGATGGTTAGGGGTCCTAGCGCTGGGTGCAGTTGAGGCGCAGACAGGTACAGATGATCTTGCATTTGGTGCACCAGGGAGGCACCACTGTGAGGCCACACTGTGGCCTCTATTAAGTAGGTCCTGGGAGGGCCGGGCGCTGGGTGGTGGCAGGTGGGAAACGGTGAAAGATGGTAGGAGGAGAGGAGAAAGAGCACAAAAGGCAAGGTGGGGTGCAAAAACAAGTAGAAGAGAGAAAAGGAGCAAAAAACGAGAAGAAGAGAGAAAGAGAAAAAGAAGCATAAAAACAAGCAGAGGAGAGAGAGAAATAAGCAAAAGAGAGAGAAAAAGTAGCAGAAAAAGGGGGAAAAGGAGTAGAAAAACAAACAGAAGAGAAAGGGAAAAGGAGCAGAAAAAATGAGAAGAAGAGAGTGGAAAAAGAAGCAGAAGATGAGCAGAAGAGAGAGAAACAGGAGCAGAAAAATGAGCAGAAGAGAGTGAAAACGGAGCAGAAAAGAGGGAAAAAGGAGCAGAAAAATAAGCAGAAGAAAGGGAAAAGGAGAAGAAAATGAGCAGAATAGAAAGAAAAATGAGTAGAATAACGATCAGAAGCGAGAGAAAAAGGAGCAGCAACGTGAGCAGAAGTGAGAGAAATAGGAGCAGAAAAACAAGCAGAAGAGAGGTAAAAAGGAGCAGAAATATGAGCAAAATGGAAAGAAAAAGGATCAGAATAACGAGGAGAAGAGACATAAAAAGGAGCATAAACATAAGCAGAAGAGAAGGAAAAAGGAGCAGAAAAATGACCGGAAGAGAGGGGAAGAAGGAGCAGAAAATGAACAGACGAGATAGAAAAAGGGGCAGACAAACAAGCAGCAGAGAGGGAAAAAGGATCAGAAAAACAAGCAGAAGAGAGGGAACAAAAGGAGTAAGAGTAAAACAGTGGAGGCACAAAACAGGGCAGCAGAGGGTGACTGTGGGCAAGCTGGACAGGAGACTGTCACAGATTGAACTGACACGAGGACCTGTTTATAGGACAATTGGTCATTCCCTTATCTGTGGAATGCACCAAACACATTTATACAACACCATAACAATTATGAAATGGAAATCCAAGGGTCAAACAAAAAGGTTCATGACCACCCAGACCTTGAAAAAGCAGGATCTTACCCGCAATGTATTTGTGTCACTTTGTTGCCATCCAAGTAAGGTGATTCAAAAACTGGTATTCAATTTTCAATAGGGACTTTCTCACTGTTTCAGTTTAATTTCTTTCCAACTTCTTATCAAGACAGAAATGTCAAACACAGAACATTGAAATATCATAACTAACGAAGAAAAAACATGAACATGTTCTTATCATACTCGTATGTGCTAAGTATGACTTGAACACAATGGCTTTCTGTAGTTTGTAATTATTTGATTGCTCACCTTGACAAGCATTGTGTGTATAGTAATCAGGTGATAATGAATCAATAATCACAATCTAAGGAATGTGTCACATTTGGAATACTTGTCTAAATTTATTCTCATCTCATTGACCGTTTTTAGAGGTGATTGCTAGCTGTGCAATGGTAGATGGTTCGTCCATCCACTTCCTAGTTCTCCTCATTCAGTGTACTGGAATGGATATACTCCAACACATTCCTACTAATATTCTTCTAGTCCGAAAGCACCATGCAAGTCAGATACAAAAGTCTACACATGTTCCTCCGTGAGAATACTACAACACATAGTGGGAATTCGTTTTTTTTGTTTCTTTTTTATTTTACAAGAGATGCTTGAGAAAAAAGAAAAAACACAAAAGTGCTGGAATGTTCACCAGATACTGCTGTCACCGTTCCCCCCCCTGAACTTGCTCTTCCCATGAAGGTAGGAGTAGATTTAACATAAAATCTCAACTCAAAGAGTACAGAATTCTAAAATTGGTGAGACAGTTGCAGCTGATGTGGATGTAGAACGATGTCCACACTGCTGCAGAAATATGGCTGCCCGTAAAATACAAACAAGGCTTTAAGTGTCTGAGGAATATATTTCTATCCAAGGGATGTGGTGCACTTTAATATAAATAACAGCCAACACTCTGGAACTTCCCTCTTACCATGCTCATCAAGTGTGCAACCACATGGCATTTGGGAGAGCAACCAAAATTAGTGTTTTCTGCTGATGCCCTAAGGTTAGCCTTTTAGCAATCACATTCAATTTCCAAGAAATTTTCATTAAACCAATTGGTGAACATGTGCTTTATAAATCTCCCACTCAACCGAACTGAACCCATACTATTTATCAGATATTTCTTGATTACCCACCACTCTTGTGGACTAAAGCTTTTGAGTCGAATGTTGAATTGCACATTTGTAAAACTGATTATTTATTAATGCCCTTCTCAACACTTTCTGTTACAAGTGTGTTCTAAACCATGCATAACTGATTGCTTCAAAGCTCAGTGTCGGTGAATATCTGACTACAGGTATATGCATGTATCTCAGTGAGTGTTACTTCTACTGAAATAGGTATTGTACTTATTTGCTGGAACCAGTCTCTTAAATAGAAATGCATGATATGAGATAGTATCACTTCTCAGGCAATGTGTTAGATCATGTACCTTAGAGTATGACAGGCAAAAAGTGTATCCCATTGTCACCTAGGCTACTGCGAGACCCATTGTCAAAATGTATGTCCCATATGGACCTGTTATGGTCTGTGAGTGTTAAATGAAAAGACAGAGCTTGTAGGTTTAAATAGCCCTGGAAATTAAGCAGGAAATGGACATGCAAATGTGGCATTATTAGTAACATAAGTCTCTTCATGCCCTATTTTTAGGGTTGGGCAGAACTCGCAGAGAGAACAATTCTGCGGTGTTACATGAAAACTCCATGAGATTCCACAGAGTTCGGGTAAGGGGCAGAAATCGGCATGTTGCTCCACTTGCGCTGATTTTTAGCATCACCAGCTTGTTCTGCTCTGAAAAATCATTCCAATTGGCAACACATGGCATGCCAGAGGGTGCTGCTTCTCGAGTTGGCTTTGCTACCCTTTGAGTATGTGTTCTACTTGAGCAGCAGTTTTCTCACTACCAAAGTTTGTGGCTGCCCAGGTTGGGAAAATCGTGTGGGGTAGGGCCATAGGGCCCGAAAATAGTGCTGGGGGACACCATGTCTCACTCACGCTCACCAACTTACCGTTGGTGAGCTGTGCCTGAGTAAAAACTCCTGCAACTCCTGCATTCAAAGGATGTGGTGCAGTTTACTGTTATTTAATAGGCCTAGGCAGAGTTTACAGAGTCTGACTCTGCGGAATTCCAGGGAGTTGAATAAAAACACCTTGGAATTTTATGGAGGTGGAGTTCCATGACTTATGGAGTCCTGAATGCGGCAGATCTCGGAAGAGCATTGTCTGGCCTAGTTAGCCACGCCTGACCCTGCTTAATGCTTCCAAGATCGTGCGCATTCAGTGGGGCGGTAGGCAGTAAAAGCTGCCATTTCAGGCCTCTTGTGCACCAGCCTGTCCTGCCTATGGCTTGAATTCAGGCCAGGGCTGTAGGCAGCGAAAGCTGCCTTTTCAGTCCTTGTTTGTGCACCAGTGTGCACAAATAATGACAAAAGAGATGAGGACTCAGCCGGGTTTTCCAGGGGGGTCCTCCTCTCCTTGTCATCTGATGGCAATGAGTCCACAACGGCTGCCTCCCTCTGGTCTTTGCTCCCAGGCTCCAATGCGTACTGCAGCCCCGTTGTTGGCTGCACATCACAAGGGCAGTCTGCCCATAACTGGGATGCAGCACTCACGCTCTGCTCTGTGGCGGGGCTAGCGGAGTTTTTGACTAACTCCACGTTCCAAGCAGAGTGCCAAAAACTCTGTCAGCTCTGCTGCCCACACATCCCTATTATTTAATATCCTCCTACTCAGGATTGTGAAGCTGTTTATCAATCTTAATCTTCTTATTGGCAAATATATGTTAGCGAAGTGGGGACATATCAATCTCTGCTTTGCTAATTTAGGGAGTGCTTTTCATCACGTTAACCATGCCAAATTATGGAAGACCATGATAGAAATGGGCGCACCAGAAGATATTGTATCACTCTTGTCACAATTGTATTCTTCCCTGACAGCACGAGTAAGTATCAGACTAGAGGAGAAATGTACTCCAAGTTTCAAGGTCACAAGAGGAATTAGACAAGGTTGTGCTCTGGCTCCTTTTCTATTCTCGGTGTATATTAATGGGGTGGACAGAATGTTACAACAGATGGATGCTGATGCCCCGAAAGTTGGCTCCTGCCCAACCTCACTGCTTCTGTATGCAGACAATGCATTATTAACATTAACAACTGCTAATAGTCTGCAACAGATAATCAATGCTTTTGTGGCATAAATGGAGGAGAAATACTTAAAGCTTAACCTGACTAAAATCTTTGTGATGGTTTGCAGGTGAAGGAAAGCCAAGAAAAAGACCCATTATGTGAGGGACTACAAACTAGGAGAATTCCAAAGATTTAGTTATTTGGGTATACTCTTCTCTAATAATGGTACCTGGGGCTTCCATTTAGAAATGGCAATGCCGAAGTTTATTAGATCAATGACGGCACTATTTAGATTTTCCAGGAAAATAGATAATACACTTATACGTGAAATGGTGCAGCTGTATAAGAGCAAATTAACTCTACCGCCTCTTATGGGTTGACTGTGTGGGGTATGGGAGAGATCTCTACATTGCAATTGCATTCGTATGAAAATTCCCTCTTTTTCAGGCTTCTGGCCATTCCCCATTCTGTACCTACATATATTGAGCACAGTGAAAACACAATACATGTATTTGCAGATATTAGTTGGTGCAACATCTGGAGCAAGAAAGTAACCAAGATTACACGGCATGTCATGAAAGTTTGTCTCTCACTTAAGCATTACAATAAGATCCCTGGGTTGGTGTATACAAATAAATTACTAATAGAAAATGATGAAATATAACTATTAAGAGCCCTGCTAGTATCCTACAGTTTATTTACCAACCACAGAAGGTAACCCTGATTAGCTCCAGAGGGCTTTGGGTATACCTAATTACAAAAAACAACAACCCCTAGGTGCAATTCTTTTTTTTTTAAACCTCAAACATATTTACACACCATTACCGTTCATTAATCTCAAAAACAGTTTATTACAAGTACCATATAAATATCTTCCTTAAAACACAATTTATAACTCCCCCATCATATTACAGAAAATAAAGGAGAAACCAGTGTAAAAGATATAAAGTGCTTGTGTTTTATGGTAAAGAAAGAGAAGTAATCCCTCAAACCATTCCAGAGATAATTCCTATAAATATGTACACTTTAAAATACAGCCTGTTGGTTAATCCTTTAACCACATTAAATCATCATATAATTTCTTCAAGGTAAAATCACATCCTCCAATTAGCAATTCTCTCCAAGAAATCCAACGAATCCAAGCATGAGCAATACCGTTGACAGAGTCTCATTAGTACATGAGTCAACAAAACAAGAACTCAGTCATTTATCTATTTACATAAGATATTGGTGAACACCTTAACTAACCTCAAATTAGCATTAGCATGTTGGGCTTCATGCAAAATATTTTAGTGAACACGAATTTAGAAAACATCTATACTAGGGCCTCTATCAAAATAGCAGTTGGTACCTAGAAAGAAAGGCAAATAGACAATCACAATTTGCATCAGATAGTTGCCAATCCAACAGATCAGCAAGCAGCGTCAGTCTTTGTGCTCAGGACATCAGTTCAACAGCATCAGCAAAGTTAGAACGGGACAAAGTCTCCAAGTAGCATAGCTAGGAACATATTATTTCCCTCTGATAGAGAAGATAACATCAAGCAAAAGGTGGGCAGAGGATGGTTTGGGTGATAAGACAACTAAAGACTAAAGTATGGGCTTGGAGTGTCCGGAAGAATGGCAAATGGCAAACGTCTTATAGCAAAAGGGAAATGGCAAATGTCTCCTTTCTCCTTGGGTCAGGTTGTTAAATCAAAACTGTCTAACTATTTCCTAATTCCTCATTGGATAATATTAGGTGCATCATTATCTCTGTCCAATAATTTGGTAAGCACCTTGCTAGAAATTTCCACAGTTCACAGTTCCCATGTCACGGATTGGTCCATGTTATTGACGTCTTCAACGGTTAGAATGTCAGGTAGGAAATGTTACACTTTGCGCTCCAGTCAGTGTCTTCATTGTCTTCACCTAGGAGAGTTAACCTTGCACCTGTTACGAATTACACTGTTTCATCTAGCAAGAACCATCGCCTTGAGCAAGCCAGTTCTCATGAGAAAGAATTTACTACAGCTACACATATATAGCTCCTGGAAAAGTACAACTTCGTGTCCTTCAGGAAAAACAGCACACTACACGTTAGAAAATGCAATTGTATATGAGGCCAGGCAGCCAGGCCCAAGCCCTTGCTAAGTTAAAGTCCTTTTTGTTTAATGAAGCAAACCCTTAACACAAAACTCTAATTATGGTATACTAATACAAGTTCAAAACATTATTGCATAATAATTCAGAATTAATAAGACTTTTCATAATTCTTCGTATACATTGGTAGCCACTCCCCGTGGGCACATTTCAAATGCGTGCATTATTTTCTATGTTAACACATTTTCTATGCTGATTCATCACACAATATATTGCAAGTTTTCGTATTAATATTGTTTTAAAAGACACACTCCAACAACTGTTAAGGAAGTCCCTTATCCAATGTTGCACGCTTCCATAAATACCTGCTTTCGATTGCGTCGTGTTTCCATCAGTCCCTTTTTGTGCTGCCCGGGTGCTCTGTTGACGAGAAAATGCTTCCAGTTGCCTATAGGAACCAGATGTCGTGAGCTACTGATGTCTGGTGTGCAGCACCGCTCAGGAGTGTATAAAGAGATAAGGATACATTTCATACTCACATTACATGCAGAAATGTTACATGTGCACCCTGTATTTATATTAATGCAAAGTAATTTCGTATTTCCACAGACATTGAGAATTCAGATCAATACTTTTTTTTCTGGATAATATTGTCCATAAAGTAACAGTAACATATTGTATACATTTTTGTAATGTATTAAATTATAGAAAGTGATAGTAATCGGCCAAACTGTAGGTTTCTGATTCAAATTCTGTGTATCACAGTCAGGACTATTTGCTGAACTGTCCTCTCTCAAAAGGAGTCTCTCTGTTTAGGTAAAGTTAAATTACTAAGGAAAGGCGCATCAGCTGAAAAGTTGAAACTATCGATTCAGATATTTTAAGTCCATGACGGGGCTGCCTACATTAGGTAACCAGAGAGTAACATACCAGCAAAAACATTTATGAAGAGCTGCGATCGCACCAGTATCGGCTGACAATGCTGTGTCACATTTGCTTTCAAAGAAATCGGGGTGAGAACGGCGGATAGCGGTAACATTAGGCCTCGTTCCCCTCGGGGCGAGGCAGAGAATGCTATCTGGCCACATGATCTCATTTCTTTTAAGCTCTGTGCTAACTGCTGACATGCCACATAAATGCCGCCTTTATAACCTGCCAGTTATTGTCTGGTCTGTTGGGAACAGCCTCTGCGGCTCGATCCACATGCCAGCAAAGTGCTTGGTTGACTCCCTGTGAACGTCTCTCTGCCTGGCCTTCCATGAGGCGCCCTTTATATACCGGCCATTCCTTCTAACTCAGGTAGCCTGAATTACACCGCCGAAGAAAGGCCATTCATTGTTCAGTCGCCTCAGTAGATGGGCCACGGGGCTTGCCAATGATCGCGCTACTATTCGCTGTTTGCCAAGTACAGAATTTGCCAATTTTAATAAGTCATTTTGTAGCCAGCTAGTAACATAGTAAAGACAGACATCTCAGAGCCTCTTATTATTACAGATGCCTGACTATAAAGAACCATGCATTCCCTTCTTACCCTTTTTAAACCTCTGGCAGAGAGATATGTGCACAATTAAATATAAAATATAAATAGTTTTGGCTTTCTTCACTCAATTTATCAGACCTCTTATTTCATTAACCTTCCCTACCCACGTGTTATGTAGATGCACATTCCTGTCAAGCTTTTTTTGTGATTTGCAAACTTACTATATATTGATATATACATACATATTTGCACTTAATCAAACAAAGTTTACAGGGATGTGATAGTTAGGGTCACATTTGAAACGCACAAAAGCATAGAAACTCACCTGTTATCTCGAGAAACTATAACTCGTGCCCTAAGGTAACTATTACTCGTGCCACCGCCAGGCGCAGTTTGTTCATCAAAAATTTTACTGTAAATATTACATTGATAGTATCAATGATGTTATCAAAGTTGTCATGAGTGCTGTAATTTGTGGTGTAATTAGCAGTGCATGGCGAGGGCGCAAGTTATAGTTACTTTAGGGCATAAATTATAGCTACTTGAGATAACTCTAACTTTAACAGGTGAATTTCTATGGTTTTGTATGTTTAAAATGTGAGCCTAACTATAACGTCCCTGTAACCTTTATTTTTTAATGTGAATTTCTATGTTTTTAATATTCTATTTCTAACTATAACGTCCCTTGATTTTTTCAGTAAATTTCTATTTTATTTAACATAAAATTATTTCCATTACTATACTATAATCCAACCACCACAAGGCCTCTCCCTATAACCACCCAACCCCCTATAACCACCCAACCGTGCACAGTAGGGTTGGTCTGTGGCCTAGCCTGTGGCCTGTCCCTGCAACCAAATCCCCTACACACCCAACCCCACGCTCCACAAGACCTTTGGCCATGCGCAGCCAGAGATTGCCACAGGTCTGCATGGCCCTCCTCTCCTGCCCGATTTCGCACCCGGGGATCCCAGGACCCGGCCTTCATATATATTTTGGGGGGGGGAGAAGGGTTGCACAGCCTCCCCTGGCCAATTTCAGCCCCGGGGACTCCATACCCTGGGGCCCAGTGTTAATATATTTATTTCTTTGGGTGAGAGGGGCCATGTGATCTTCTCCCCAGGTCGATCTCAGCCCCAGAGACCCCATCCCCCGGGGCTCGACCTTCAAAAACCTTTAGGGTGAGAGGGTGGCCACCCAGCTCCCTAACCCTGCTGAATGCAGCCCCAGGGACCCCATCCCCTGGGGCCTGACCTTCATATTTTTTTGAGGGGGGAGGGGCTGTGTGGCCCCCCTTCCCAGGCTGATCTTGGTCCGGAAGATTCCAACCCCCCAGGGCCAGGCTAAACATTTAAGTCACCCAGTGAAAATGGTTTGCGACCATGGGAGGACCCTGAAGACCCCTGCAGTCTCAGCTGGCTCCCTGCCTCCTGCTAAAGATGCAGCTTCCTCTCAGTGAGAGCAATTGTTTTCTCTGTTTCCCTGCCTACATCTTTGCAGGCAGGGAAACAGAGGAAACCTCTGCTTCTAGCAAGTGAGAGATATTTTGACAGCTCTCACTTGCTGGAACCAAAGTGTTCGCTCTGACTTAGTAGGAGCTGTCAAGACTTGTGCCAAGTCACAGCAAACAAATATGCCCTGGGGTGGGCACCCAGGGACATAGCAGGATAAGGCCATTATTGGCTCCACGAGGAGGGCCGCGCAGCCCCCCTCCAAAGTAAGCTATCCCCGGGGAGGTGGTGGTCCCTGAGGCTGAGGGGGGACTAGATGGCTCCCCCATTCATCTAGTTTGTAGTCCTGGGGAGGTGGTGGTCTTACGGGCTGCGGTGGGGGGTGACTGGAAGGCCCAGCACATTCATTTAGTTTGAAGTCCTGGGGAGGTGTGGTCTTGGTGGGTGTGGGGGGCCCACACATCCATTTAGTTGAAATCCCCGGGGAGGTGGTGGTCCCCGGGGCTTCTGGGCCCCTCACAATCATTTAGTTTGAAGTCCTGGGGAGGTGGTGGATCCCCGGGGCTGCATTGGGGGCATGTGCCCCCCGCATTCAATTTGTTTAAAGCCCCTGGGAGGTGGCAGTCCCTGGGGCTCTGGAAGGGTCGGGAAGCCCCCTGCACTCATAATTTCAGTGGGGATCGGACAGAACCCTGCACTCATAATTTCAATGGCCCCAGGGAGGTGGTGGTCTATGGGGCTGCAGGGGGGCGGGCGTCCACCCGACATGCAGAATGTCTTTGGCCCTGGGGAGGTGGCAGTACCCAGGGCTTTGGGGGGGGCGAGCATCCCTGCACACATGAGTTTAGCCCCAGGGAGTTGGCGGTCCCTGGGGCTGTGGCCCCCCCACATTCAAAATGTCAATGCCCCTGGGACCTGGCCCACCCGGGGGCTGCATTCAAACAAGCGCAGAAGCCTGTGCTTGGTTTTAATTTGTTATTTTTAGCGGATCCATGGATCTGCTGTGTCTCCCGCCTAAAATCTTTTTTTTAAATGCCTTTTTGCTCTGGGGGTGGGGTGCTCCCTCTGGGACCCTAGAAACAGAGCTAAGTTGTCAGGGTGTCCCTACCCTGGCCCGTTTCCTTATTTTTAATTTTTTTTCTAGGACTCGGCTGAAGCTGCCAAATTTGGTGTAATCCTGTCCAGTGGTTCGGGTGCTATTCCTGTTCAAAGTCCCTATGGAAAAATGCATGGGGGAAAAAAGCATTTGGGGACACCCCCTTTTTGTTGGTCCCTACTTGACGGATCACCCCAAAGCTTTCCAGACAGATGCTGAAGTGAGTGTTGTATTTTCTTGGAAAATTTTGTGAAGAGTTATCAAATGGCGCCAAAGTTCTTAGTAAAACAAAAAAACGCTTTTTCTATGGAAAATAGGTCCTATATATATATATATATATATATATATATATATAAATATATATATATATATATGTATATATATATATATATGTAGAGAGAGAGAGAGCTATGTATATATATATATATATATATATATATATATATATATATATATATATATGGTTCCTTAAATTAGGTAGACATTTTTATGTCAATGCCAATCCTAAATCGAATGAGTTCAACTTGAAACAAATGAATACTTAAAAAGTGTTATTTGTCCACAGTTTAGATGACACAGTTATATTTTAAGATATTGTGCAGTTTATGATTGTTTGAACATAATATTCCTACTGTTTAAGATGGTTATTGAGTTGTGCAATTGATATGGCCACTGAGCACTGTCTTATCTTGAATTCAGTTAAATCCTGTCAATCTCTGATCGCAATAAATTTCATTGTGTGTTGTATAAGGGATAGATAACTTGTTATTGGACCCAAGATTCTCACAAGAGCAATTTTTTGTCAATGGAGCAAGTATGCTCATGTAAGTCAAGAAAACAAAACATCTCTTGTCCTCAAAAAGTAAATGAGTCAAAAACAGAGACAAGAGATCACTTGTGGATTGCACCACAATTAAGAAAGTTCTTTAGATTTATTTTAGTTTCACGGGTTCTTTATAGTTCTTTCATTTTATGCTCCATTCGTGCCCGTTATATACTTAGTGGATATCCTGTATAAGCACGACGTCAATACATATTTTACTAATGAATAATTGTCAGTTTCCTTTTCTCTTAGAGTAGGTAATCCAAAAAGTAAATGTTGCAGCCAAAGGCAGGCAACAGGCTATGCTGAAGTACTGCATGGAAAGAGTCTTTGGGCCAGCAAGAATTTCATTGTTTATCTGCAGTATTGCCAGGCCTCAAACCCTAATTGCAGTATTTATTAAGTGAAGTGTTTTTATATCTTGGAGACAGATACTACAAGCCTGCATGTGTTGTTTGGGGAGCACCCCCACCTTAAAAGTGCTCACTCATTAGGATTTCACTGAGATCCAGGTATATTGCTCTCATGGTCAGCAGGATCCGCAGTGGCACTAGGATTTGGTGGTGTGAGTTGCCAATGCCATTCCCTTTTACTGCCTAGCCAGGGCAGGGATCCATTTCTCTTGTTTACATTAAGGTATATTGCACCCTTGGCCTTTCACTGCTCACTCCCCATCCTGTGTGGTGTACCAGCGCAGTACACACAAGGTAAAATGCCATGTAACTTCATATTAGAGATGGAGAGCCGTACATGCTTTAAAAAGGAACATAGGTGGTCATTCTGACCCTGGCGGTCTTTGACCGCCAGGGCGGAGGACCGCGGGAGCACCGCCGACAGGCCGGCGGTGCTCCAATGGGGATTCCGACCGCGGCGGTAAAGCCGCGGTCGGACCGGCACCACTGGCGGGGTCCCGCCAGTGTACCGCGGCCCCATTGAATCCTCCGCGGCGGCGCAGCTTGCTGCACCGCCGCGGGGATTCCGACCCCCCCTACCGCCATCCAGATCCCGGCGGTCGCACCGCCGAGATCCGGATGGCGGTAGGGGGGGTCGCGGGGCCCCTGGGGGCCCCTGCAGTGCCCATGCCACTGGCATGGGCATTGCAGGGGCCCCCGTAAGAGGGCCCCTACATGTATTTCACTGTCTGCTGCGCAGACAGTGAAATACGCGACGGGTGCAACTGCACCCGTCGCACAGCTTCCACTCCGCCGGCTCGATTCCGAGCCGGCTTCATCGTGGAAGCCTCTTTCCCGCTGGGCTGGCTGGCGGTCTGAAGGCGACCGCCCGCCAGCCCAGCGGGAAAGTCAGAATTACCGCCGCGGTCTTTCGACCGCGGAACGGTAACCTGACGGCGGGACTTTGGCGGGCGGCCTCCGCCGCCCGCCAAGGTCAGAATGAGGGCCATAATGGATTACCACTAGGTGGTAACTCACATGTCACAGCACACTATGGCCCTCATTCGGACCTTGGCGGGCGGCGGAGGCCGTCCGCCAAAGTCCCGCCGTCAAAATACCGTACCGCGGTCGCAAGACCGCGGCGGGTATTTTGACTTTTCCCCTGGGCAGGCGGGCGGCCGCCGAAAGGCCGCCCGCCAGCCCAGGAGAAAACGACCTTCCCACCATGAAGCCGGCTCGTAATCGAGCCGGCGGAGTGGGAAGGTGCGACGGGTGCTACTGCACCCGTCGCGTATTTCACTGTCTGCTATGCAGACAGTGAAATACTAGCGGGGCCCTCTTACGGGGGCCCCTGCAGTGCCCATGCCATTGGCATGGGCACTGCAGGGGCCCCCAGGGGCCCCGCGACACCCCCTACCACCATCCTGTTCCTGGCGGGCAAACCGCCAGGAACAGGATGGCGGTAGGGGGATTCAAATGGGCAACGGAAAACCGGCGGGAGACCGCCGGTTTTCCATTTCTGACCGCGGCCAAAGCGCCGCGGTCAGAATGCCCAAGGGAGCACCGCCGGCCTGTCGGCGGTGCTCCCGCCCCCGTTGGCCCTGGCGGTGCAACACCGCCAGGGTCATAATGAGGGCCTATGTATTCTAAAAAATAGTGGTTCTTATTTGGTATACATGTATACTCAATGAAATAAGAGTGCAATCACATTAATACCACAATAGTAGAATGTCAATAAATTGAGCCAATCCACGGTATATCACAATGAGTTGAGGTCAAACACAATAGTTAGGATCTCAATCAATATATTGTTACAAAAAATTGAGAAAAAAATACATAGGGCCAGATGTATTAAAAAGTTTTGCACTCGCAAACGGTGCGAATCGGTAAATTTGTCCGTTTGCGAGTTGAAAACAGTGTTCTGCGATGCATGAAATGCATTCGCAGACCACAAGTAAGAAATTGATAAAATTGCGATTTCTTGCGTTGCCACCTGGAAATTGCGAGTTGCAATTTGTGATTCACAATTTCCAGGTCGCAAGGCTATGCTGGAAAAAATCGCAAATTGCGATTTTTCCAAAAATGGCATTTTGCACTTGCAAAATACCATGCTTTGCAACCAGGTGGTAACCTGGTGCAAACTTTACAAATGCAGTTAAACTGCATTTTTAAATTTAACATGTAAAGCACACATAAGGTTTTGGGGTGCAGGAGAGGGGGCCTTAAGGCCCCCAGCACCCTGGCCTTTTGCATTTCCAAAATTGCGATTTCTGGTTCAGAAATCACAATTTTGGAAATGCAAATAATTTGCAGCTATGGGCCATCAGGCCCATAGCTGCGAATGGAGCTGGTATTGCAATTTGCGATTCGGTAATAGCTTTTGCGATTTTTAAGAAATCGCTATTACCGATTCGAAAATGTGATACATGGCCCTTTGCAAGTCGGTAATAGCGATTTCTTAAAAATCGCTATTACCGAATCGCAATGGGCCGAACAGAACCCACAGTAAACTCAATTAGTGAACAAATAGTACTCATAAGGAAAACAAAAATACATTTCCAAAATCCAGCAAACAACCTAAAATAGTAATATAAATGCATATCAGACCCAATTAAAAGGGTTGCACTACAAGGCTTGTTTTAGCACAGTCGACAATGTTTCAACCATCTAATGAATAAGGGGTCTTGTCAGGACCAAGAGGTACAAGTGACACCTAAAATAAAAAAAACAAATAAATAAGTAAAGGGATCATGCAGACAGATCAAAATTAATAGGCCCAAATCGTGCAGTTGAAGTTGCAATAGACCCACCTGATGAACTGCAAAGGAACCAAGGAAAATGAGTGCACCCCATCACAAGTGCTGAATACTTAAGAAGTACTATTAGGGAGGACCCTTACACTGTATGAAGGAAAGAAGAATAGCTGTCAGTGCAAATGCAATACTTAGGGCCTGATTCTAACTTTGGAGGACGGTGTTAAACTGTCCCAAAAGTGGCGGATATACCACCTACCGTATTACGAGTTCCATAGGATATAATGGACTCGTAATACGGTAGGTGGTATATCCGCCACTTTTGGGACGGTTTAACACCGTCCTCCAAAGTTAGAATCAGGCCCTTAGTGTAATACTATAATACTGATATCAAGGCCCACTGGGGGAGGATATAACAACTTACCCCCAAGTATGAGGAATCAAGATCCAATGCACAATAACCGGCAACCACAAGTTTAAATGATAAGGAAATAACCCTGCAGCCTATGGCCATTTAAGAATTAATATGAAATGGTCTGCCACCATGTAATTGAAGAATGCCCATTCGGCAGAATCAAAACGGCAGGCTGCAGTACCTCACCTCGCCATGCATCACAGACTCCAGCTGCAAGGTGTGCAGCACCTTCTAGCTCAAGATAGGGTCAGTCCATTAAAGAGAGGCATGGAGTGCAAGGCTCCCAGGTACAGTGGCCTAGTAGGGACATGGTCAACCCATCACCAGGAGAGATAGGATGATGCCAAGGAAAAGGAGCAGAACTGTGTTGTAAATGACCATATGACCTTAAGACGTAAGAAAAACAACTTTGTGCTAAGGAGGGGCATGGGAATTGATAACAAAATGCACAAGACAACACAAAGGACATCTGAACTAGAATAGTAAATAGCCACATGGTGATAAGCAGGAACCTTCAGAAGAAAAGTAACCAGACATGGTAGAATGGAAGATCACTCAAGCAGTCAAGCAAATAACCATATTTTAAATGACTTCATCAATCACAGGCAATAGGAAAACCAAAGCAAAGTCCAAGGCATGTCACCTAATTATGAGGGCTGTAGTGCCACATGCATATATCAATATACTCAAAAGGCAAAAAAGCTAGTCCATGAAGGCCTAATTTATGTTCATTTAAAAGTTCTAAACAATCAATTAGGGACCAATGTGACCCCGATGGAGGGTGAAAGGGGACTCAGTCATTCAATTCAGCTGCATAAGAACACCATTTCTCTGATGTGTTTAATCCATGGTCTATGGAATTGCAGTGTTCAATCCACTTAACTTCTATTGTCCCGTGGGCTCTCATTATCCTAAATGAGACTACTGGATTTCTAGGCAGCAGGATCAATAACAGTGTGGGGGACTGAGTCTGACCCACTTGTAAAGAACTCTGTCACCCTAAATCTGGTTTCTGCTCCGGCTAACTAGCTGTGCTTCATTTCTCCCATGGGGAAGAAATGAGTAGGCAGCCGAGCGCATGACATCTTTGGAACTTCTCAGGGAAGTCGTGTTCACTCAGATCCAAACCAACTCTCTCATTTACAATATGGTCTCATATACAAATGACAAAGACAGTATAAGTTTTATATAATGTTTTAATAAAACAACTGTATTTTAGATAATAAGGCGTGAGCCGCAATAACCAGAACAATACAACATAGTAGGATTGAAATAGTCACCAGGAGAGTAAAACATAAGAACAAAGCTATCATATTGCCTAACAATTTCTACTCTCCCTCTGCTTGTTCTATTTAGAGCACAGCATGTTAAGCTTCTCCTTTCTGAATCACTGGGGAGACATAAGCCCTCATACCTGAGCAAAGGCCTGTGATCTGGTTCAGCATCTGCAACGAGGCAGTCAGCGTCTAGTTGTGGGTCTCTGGTCGGAATCTCCCTCTTGCATGTATTGGGACAAGGAAGTGATTTTATAACTAACATGTCATCGTGATCACAAAATGTCCCTACGCAGGAATGCCAAATCTAAACTCCTACCACGTCTATCGGCAATGTACCAGACTGTATCCTTGACTGAAGCACAGAGTGAATATGTTATGGAGAACTCCAGTGCTGAAGTAGGCAAAACAGTGTGATATGAATAAAAAACAACACCGTAGAACTGGCTATTTGAAAAATAACAGTACGAAGCCTAATAAAAAGCATTTAGAGCAAAGTGCACAGAGGCTCTAAGCTGTCAGCAAATGAATAAAATACATTCAGGGCAAAGTGCACAAAGGCCTAAAGCCTGAAGCTAATGCGCAAAGTATACGTAAAACTAACCACACTACACTATCTTTTTGAGAAGGACGTGAGACCTCCACCTCTTGCTGGAAGCGAAGCAGTGTCAATTACTTGCAATCTTAAGTCATCTGCTTTATGATTGTTTTCCAGTAACTGAGATACCAGAAGAGCTGTTGTCACTGTGCATCTGATCTGCGATGTTGGCATCTGCATGATTTTACAGGCTGCAAAGCTTGCTCTATGTAAATAAGTGTGAAAGACATCAAATAGCATACTCAATATTTTTGCAATTTGAAAAAAAAAAAATTTAGATCTATTTTTACTGAACCATGCTCAAAAATCTTTGTGTATGATGTCAAGGCACACACTACTCAGTTTCCACAACGATAGTGGCCAAGTAAGGGTGGGAGACACCACATTGTTTCTAGAGTTCAAGCATCAGTCTGGGCCATGTTCAAGCTAGTGGAGTGTACAAGAATATGTTTGATGCTTTTATCTTTCTTAAAGGCAAACATAGGTGGTTATACAGTTGTATATACTTTGTAAAATGTGCCAATTCTTTGTTACTAGCTTCCGAATTACAGTAGTCTGGGGCAAATGTTAGTTACACACACAAGTCACTCTAATGGTGTTTGTTTCTATGGTGCATAGCAACTCGTTTCTTGGACAATACCAGGGCTGCTTCATAGCAGTTGTTATGATCTTCCTGGGGTAACTACTGGAGAGAAGCCCATCCTGTAATATATAGTCTTCCCTACAGTAACCTCTTTTAATGAGCAATTTCTATGTAAGCACAACAATTGTTCAAAAGGTAAGCCATCTCTGAGAGCCCTTGGGTGCTAACTATTATGGGATAGTAGGGTGTTTCTCTTGTGGGTTTTCTATATAAACTTCTATAGAGTGTCCCTTCCATGTGTTTAATCATTGGATCTAAAAAGGCAATTACAGATTTCTTAACAGAGTAGGTGAAATGGAGATGTTTCTGGACCTTGTGTAAGTATTCTACACAATTCAGCAATTCTTGTTCTGGTCCCGACCAAATCAGAAAAACGTAATCTATATAACATTTCCAACATCTAATGTAATCCAATATCTGTTGGTAGTGGCAGCTACATAGATGTTAGCCAAACTTGGGACAAAAATTGTACCCGTCGAGGTGCCAGAGTACTGTTGAATATACTGATTGTCATATTTGAAATAATTGTACTGTAGTGCAATACGTAGAAGGGAAATAATGAGGTTTGTCAGGATTTTTACAGGTTGTGACTGTGTGTTCAAAGAGTTCTTAATGATGGTTGCAACTTATTCCTGTGGGATGTTAGTATACAGTGAAGCAATGTCCAATGTAACTAACTAATCAGTGTCCATATTGATGGGCATAGCTTCAAACAAATTCACAAAAAAGGTGCTATCTCTTACATAGGTCTCCTGCAGGGGCAAGTATTCCTGAATGAAGAAGTTAATGTAGTTTCCTAATGGTTCCAGAATGGAAGTACAACCAGATAAAATGGGTCTGCCTGGGGGATTCTGAAGATCTTTATGTACCTTAAGCAGGGTATATAATACCATTGTCCATGGATTATCATTATTCAAAAACAGAAATTCTTTCTCAGAAATGTAACCTTGTTCCTTCCCTCTTGACCTAACCTTAAAAATTTAATTTCTGATCTTGTCTAAAAGATGTGTAGTAAAATTAGTATAATACTTAATATCTGAGATCTGTTAATGTGTTCTGTGTCATAAATATTGCAATCCTTTAGGGCAATGCCACACCCATTATCAGCTGGTTTGAAATCAAGGGACGTGTCATTCTTAAGTGCCTGCAGTACACAGTATTTAAGCAGTGAGAATATCAGTCCTTAATTTGTAAAAGAAAGAGTGCCTGTGCCCAAACTGTGTTCAGAAGGCCACAGACGGTGCAGTTAGCCATCGTCTCACCCATTACCAAGGCTATCAGTCTTGAACCACCTCATGCCTCTTTAAACTATTTACTTTATATCACACTTCTGCGGATTCCTTTTTTCTCCCTTTGTGATTTTCTTTTCAGTCCTTGTCTTCCTCTGTCTTTCCAATTGGTGTCTTTTTCCCGCTCTTGCTGTCAGTAAATATCTGATGCAGAAAAATAAGTACCAGTCCTCAAAAAGATTCCTGATGTCTCGCAATGTCAGCTGCCAGCTCAAATAAGGCACAGAAGAATATAGCATAGCAATTGATCCTAACATTGATTGGGCACACAGTGCACCAGGAACGAAATTCAAAACTCAAATTTCATTTGTGGTAGAGACGAAGGCTCAAATCAACAACAGAACTACAACAACACTGTGACAAGAAGTTAGAAGTAAATATATCTCAAAAAGGAGGCATGAAGTGTTAGAAAAGCATAATGGGGCCTGTACAGGTGACTTTTCAACAGCCATCCAATGGTGGAAACCATTAGCCTCCAGCCAAGAAGTTGCACCATACCCTTCATTTTCTTTCCTTACAAATGCCTGCCGCACAACCAGTGAACTCGCTAAACTTCTTTTGCTATTTGTTCTTCAACAAGACAACACATCCAGTATTCCTGGGGTAAATTACAACTGTGTATTGGTCCTAATTAAAAAAAAGCCAGCCTTCATCATAGATATAGCACATCATATGTCCACTAGCGGTGATTTATTTCTGACTCTAAACTGTTTAGTCCTCTTTACTGTACTGAAATGTTTCCCCCATAGCTTCAAACAAGGGGCCTCCACCTGTGTCTATAACTCATAATTTGTACTCAATCTATCACTATATTGACAAAACTAGGAAGATTGAATTCCTCATTACTGCACATCTGCTTCTCAGTCTCAAACAGCATGAAAACAAAGCTTACCCCTATCTCTCTTAAATAATGCAATCATGGTCTCACCAACTTTCCTCCATAACTCCCCTAAATGAGGCTTCTGGTTTGAAATATCTAAAGAAGGCCACTATAGTATTAACTGTTTGGTCATCCGAAGTAAAATATAAATGAGTAAAAAGAAACACAATTGTGCTTCTTGCAGCATATAGGTCATATCATCTCCAACTGCCTCATGAGCATTTACTAAATGAAACCCTATCCTTTGTGGGCTCCCCTCCCCCGCCTTGGAATGCAGAATCCATTAGACATAATCCGAACACTCACTGTAACTCATAGTATAGAGGTAATCAGGCAGCTTGAATAGTCCTGTCATAAATTCTACTCCACTGTTTATGGAACATCTTTAAGGCAAATATGAACAAAATGCAACATTAATTTCAGTAATTACAGTTAACGTGTACCCAAAACTCTCTCAAGTCAATAAAGAGAGTACATTTTCATCTAAGTAGGCTGATACTGCATTAGCACAATGACTGCCTCCCCGCTTCAAATTATATTAAGAAATCCACAATGATTTTCAACATCTTTGGCTTCTTTCTGTAAGAGACATACCGGATCCAAATCAATATTCGTAAGTCCTGACTCTGGCTTCCCCCATTCCCCTACTCTATATTTTCCTGAGTTTCCTTTCTCTCCTCTCTTTCTTTGCATAATATGTTTCAAAAACACATCATGTGAAGATCACCTCTTGCATTCATCCACAATCAAAATCCTCCCCTAAAAGCCATCACCTCATTACTCCACAGTATCATCTAGCACCCATCACATCTCCTTCCATTACTCTCTGAAAACTCACTAAATGTTGCCACTGTTGAGCTACCTTTTCCATTACCCATCACAACTCTGTAGTCATAACAACCTAAAATACACCTAGCATCATATTAACAATTCCCAGAAGACCCCACTCACATAGCTCTCGGGTGTCCCCTAAGTGGGTTTGGTGCTAAGTAGATGAAATAACATTATTGAATTCAGTTGTGTGGAGGGAGCTGGATTGGGAGAAGTGATAATATTTGTAAAATATATGCATGCAAAAAAACGAATTCCCCATGATTTGATGTGAAGCACACTATACCCAAAATAAATGAACATTACTTGTTCCTGGTTCTGTGACATACTCATTCCCGATCTGTGCCTTCGACAGCTTCATGCTACCATCAGGAATCTGTTAGGAGCAATTAGTGCGCCTGCTGTGGGCAATTGTTTAGAGACATGTGTTGTCTCACACTACCATGTCAAAGGTGTCAGAGGTACCTCTTTCTAGACCACTGTGACTATGCAAGAGTTGGTAAATTGCTTATCACAAGAGAATATGATTCTTATTGGGCTAAAGAGAATGTACTATTAGCTTTGAGTTACTGCATACTGAAGACATAGATTAAACACACAATGTTGAGTAAACAAAAAATGTAAAGGATAAAGAATGTAATGATAAAAGTGTTGGCAAAGTAAAGAATTAGTGCACTAGTCCTCAAAGTAAAGAGTGCTTCTTTTTAGACAGACGTCCATATGTGAGCAGGAAAATAGCCTTCACTCAATGAAAGAGTCAGTGGCTACATTGGTCTGGATCATGTCCCAGTGATGTATGTTCTGGTGCACAGAAACAAAATGTGATTGACAGATGAATAGACCCCAAACCCCTCTATCTAGTTTGTTTATAGTTTTTGTATTACATCAGAATAGTGAAGGAACAATGGCTATTTTTAGGCAGGACCGAAAATGAATTGAAATACTAATTTAATTTTGAAACTCTTCCTCAATAATTCCCTATCCTAAAACGTAAGTTTTTTTCATGAAACAGAATAACCAAGATTCCATACATTTCAGAAAGCATGAAAACTACATTCTTCCAACTGCATTTCCTCAAGAAACAGAAACCATCCATCCCTCCCTTTGAATTCAGGAGAGCACCACAATCATTAGTGTGTTTATTTTTAGACATTGGCAATGCAATGCAAGGCAGAAAGCATAAATGTATGCAGATTTGTCTCAATACCATGTTACATGCAGCAGCTCAATTCATCACCAGAAGTAAAGCTGTACTGTAAAAGGACTTCATTGGCTTGCGCTAGAAGCTAGAGGCAGTAATTGCTGATGGAGAAACTTCAAACTTTTGGAGTGGAAAGGGTTATGAGGGCCAAGACCCAACTTCTCCTGAATGTCCCAAAAACAGTAGAACTAAAACTCCCAAATAAGTATTGTAATTTCAAAAGCCAAAATTTTGGAATCATCTGAATAAAATAGGACTCAAACCAGCCTTCTTTGGTTCCACAAATAACTAAAAGTTCAACTCTTTGAACTCCACTTTGAAAAGTAGGGACCTTATGTAGACTTTGCCAAACAAAGTACTCTGGGGGGACAAGCGTGGCAGAGTACCCTGTGGACCAAACATCTGATTTCCCTGCTCTATTTAAAGACTGGGGTGAACAGTCATGTTTCTATTGGCTGAGCTCCACTTCCAATGCAGTGAAAACCTTTGACTAAAGGCCTCACTAGGCTGTCAGTCAAAGTACGTTGGTCTATCCATCTTATTCAGGGTGGACATTATGATGTTTATTTTTCCTGTTTGAAACAACCATGTAAATTCTGGTGGTCCCAAATAGGAAAATTAATAAAAAACTCATAGCATATCAGGGACATTTTATTGCATTTCAAAAGCAAACTACTGCTTTGAATTTTTCTATAAAAAACAAAAACACTTTGTTGAGTGGAGACATTGAACATGACACCCACACATCAAAAGCTTTTTTCATTACATTCAGAGGAGCCGCCATGTTTGTAGCTCCTCTGAAGGGAGCACATCTAGACACGCGGACACCTTTAAATGTGGTGGGCTGTACGATATGATACAATAGAAAATAATTTATTTCAGCGCTAGGCCATGAAAGTACATAAATGTATAAAACCATACAGCATTTAATATGTAAATAATAAATACATGGTTAAAAACAAATAATTAACCACCCAAGGTTAGGAGGATCTATAAAAAAAAATAGATCAACACAGCCAATCCGAAAATATTTCGTATTCAGTATAATTATATACAATCCTATTACAGGAGTAGCAGATTACTACTACTACTTCTAGGAAAGAATAACTGTAATTTGCTAGATATAACGTAGTCACTGATGGCTACATCCCTTCCCTACTATACTATATCGGGAGCAACACATACCTTCGACCTTAATCTCCACATACCTAGGAGAAATCTGGTCTGACAATATACCAACGGTTTACTTGTATCAGTTCTCAGGATCCTGAGAACCACCTGGTGTTCCCGGACACCGAAGTTTATACATAGTGGGTCAAGCCAACTCTTCCTACTAGCCATATAGGTTGGACAGAAAAACAACACATGCTCTACAATCTCTTTTGGGGCCTACAAGTCGGGCGACAGGTATCAGTGCGCACACAACCACCTAACAGTAAATGCTCAGAGAGGCAGTGTTCCATACCTCAACTGTAGGTAAAGTCGTTTGGCCAGGGGAGGGGCAGTCTCATCTAGCAGGTAATCCTTCATAAAGGAATCCTTAACTGAAAGAAAATAATTAATTATAGAGCCATGGCCTATCTGTGAACTAAAAAGAAAATCTCTGCAGGATCAATAGGCACTTTTAATATTAGGCGTGGTGACCTCCCTGCTGCACCTGGTGGGCTGTAGTCTCCCAGGGCTGCAATGTCCATCCCTTCACAGACCTGTCAAACAGAGTACAGACTGCCAATGATTAAGTAAACCTCTAGACCCACATTTTATGGTTAAGCCATTTGCTGCCTATGCTGCCAGGCTCATACTATATTCATATTTAAAATAAAATAAAATAAATAATGATTACATCTAATTTACATCAGTATACCTTTAAATAGGATACCAGTCTTGTCCAATCTGTAGACATTTCAAAAACCAAAATAACACGATGTGATCAATTATTGTGTATGGGTTATTCATCAAAAGCACTCATAATTGCTATGTGATGTCCTCAAAAAGATTGATAATGTATATACAGAGAGAGGAAGGAGCGAGTTGCAGTATAGTACACCTTCCAGAACCCAGAAGTGGAAAACCATATGATCTTCCAGCAATAATGGTAGTCTTTAGAGATAGCCCACAATCAAGTATGTCCCCAACTTGGAGATTGTAATAAGATCAACAGTCCTAAGAACGTAGGTGAAGAGAAGGAGCTGTCTAAGGCTGCTGACATGTCAGGACTTAGAGATTCTACTGGAAAGGGCTATCATGGGGAATGTAGGTGTATTCACAGTGAGGATCCCTGGAAATGTAGAGATTTACCATCATATCACTTCTCTCTATATGAACGTATCAAAGTTCTGTGAGCAGCCATAAGGTTCATTGTGCACAAGGCAAATGTTTTAAATGTCACTTTTTCTTTGGCTGGGAGCCAACTGAGGGATTTTAGGGCCACTGCCATGTTGCAGTGTCAATTTCAGAACAAACAACAGGTAAACTGAGTAGGTTTGAACTCTCTGACGCTTAGAGAGTGTTGTAATGGGGAAGCTAGCATATAGGTGGTGATAATAAGCCAGCTATGGCATGATCCAGGTGAGAATTAGCAGGATTCATTTAAAAACCTCTTACAGCACAGGTAGACGGTGCAGTGCTGTTTTAGAGACCATATTTACCTGGTGGTTCGATGTTAGACCTCTGTGAAAAATCATGGCCAAATTACAAATGCTACACACAGCCATTTGTGGGGTGTCCAGTTCCTCTGGTCAAGCAAGCGAGCAAGCGAAAAGGAAGCAGTATTAGCAGGGCATAGGAGCAGAATGTTAGTCTTATCATCATTCAGACAGAGCCAGTTATTCTGCAACCACTGACGAATCCATGGGAGAAAATCCTTTCCAGTAAAGCTTCAAGCAAATACTGAGAAAAGCAATTGTCTAAGAACTACAAGAAATACATTGAAACCTTTAGAACCAAGGCTCATAGAAATTTGGTCTTGTGGAAAATATGAATCAAATAAGTTCCAACCAACACCTTGAACTTGCTGCCTCACGGGAGATAAAAATCGAATATATTTCTCTTTTCTTTGGTCTTCT
This sequence comes from Pleurodeles waltl, assembly GCF_031143425.1. NCBI lineage: Eukaryota > Metazoa > Chordata > Amphibia > Caudata > Salamandridae > Pleurodeles > Pleurodeles waltl. The sequence continues at coordinate 127,002,543 of NC_090448.1, forward strand.
TGACATGGATCGCACAACCCAGGAAATGCACATGAACAAATACTACTTGCTGTATTGTAAATACAAAATTAAGAAATTAGCTCATGTTATATGCTGCTGTCCAGTCTTCCTAATTGCATGTAAAAAATTATTAGCACCAGTTTTTCGAGAACTGATTTAGCATACTTGTAAATCTGTACTGTTAATTGTTTTAATAGTGCAGACGATGTTTTAATAAGCAGCTTTGTGAAACCTATAAGTACAGTTTTTAAACTGCTGGATATTGCATGAAATTGATTAATGGTTTCTATTTTTATATCAAACTTTGATTTGTCTATATTGATTGACTTTAAATAACTACCAATAAATGTATTTCATTGATTCATTTATTTGTTCGCTTATGAACCTGAGAAAGGCATTGAGGCAAGATGGTATGTTTGCCAGGCTCGCCTTCAAACTTGAGGTCGAACTGTATGTCTCCTGTTTAATGTGGTTTTCAATCTTATAGAAGTCAAGGATGTCAGTGCGGAGAACAACGAAAGTGTTCAATAGTAATGGAGACAGAGTAAAGCTTGAGGTACTCCTCATTTGATGATGGTTATTGTAGATCGATATTTACTTAATTTGACTTGGTTAATAGTGAATTTGCTGGAAGGAGATGGGTAATGACAAAAATGTCCTCTGATGTTGAATATGGTTGCTGTTACTATAATCATATCAAAGCGTGCAGATGGAAGAATATGCATGGTTAAAATGCACTGAAATACCTGGATTCAGAGGGTTGATCCGGAGCACAATGTTAGAATAATGATGACAAAAACTGTTTAAATGTGCTATGTAAATAAATATGTAAATAAATAAAAACAACCATATGACTGAACTTGACTACTGACTGGAAATATAAATATATTATTGCTAACAGTACAGTAAGAGTACACTTCTACATCCATAACCCAGTTATCTTCTCAATAACACACTAACTGTATATTTATCTTAACCCTGAACAGTGGTCCACTACCTATTGGCTAGATTTGCACTATACAAATATCACATACATACATACATACATATACATCTCAGAGTGAGAATATAAACGTATGTGTTGTTAGAAATGTGGCTATTAGTTGCAAACAATATGTGTACTTTGCAAGTAATAAGTCTGTAATTATATCTTTACAGGGAACCAAGTACCCCATTGTAGCACTTGACTCTCAGGAAAATGAATAGGAGCAGTCTAAGGGGAGTTGCTGTTGGCTAGTAACCCCAGTTTGATGTCAAACAACAACAAAAAACAATAAATCATTGTCTTGTAAGCACTTTTTGTTTTTAAAAAGGAGTACCTTTTTCATACAGACACTAGTAAATACTATAAATTAAATTACACACTAGTTAATACTATGCATTAAATTACATGGGCCCTGAACCGAATGATCACAACACCCCCAAACGATACTAGATGGAGCATCCCAATATAAGGGGGTATTATGATCAATAAGGCAGGCCTATTAGCTTTGTCAGGCTGTCAACACATCAGTAAATGTAATAAGTTATATTCAACATTGTATTACCATTCAAAGGCATTTAGTATAATAGAAAACATCCCAGTGTCAACATCAGCATTTTCAGTGAAGAGTTTACATTCAAAACAAGTTTCTCTGACTCTTTTTTTTACTATAGTCTTACTTCTACTGCAGTCAGAGAACCCACCATAATGGCTTCCCGCACTGCAGAAAACAAGAACAAGGTCTCCAGCTCCAGTACTGCTTTAGAAATGAAGGCAGACCTCCCCCCGATTAGGGATCTAATCCCAAGGGAGAAGTAGGGTTAGTTTATAGGTCAACTTCTGGGTAGGGGTACAATTCATGCAGGTTCTCTCCCCCCACACACACATTTCAACACAGTATTGATGTCCCTGACCCTCCTTGGGACCTTTTAAAGAACATATATGCAAATTTACCTCCCACAAGGGGGATTATTTGGTGCTCCTTTTCTAGAGCAGTGCATAGTTTTATGACACTGCTGCTTTGTTTCCTTTTTAGCAGCCATGGTCTTTTCTTTTTTTTCGGGTGCCCCAGTCACACGCTGTGCACCACAGCCTTTTAGCTTATTGGGGTGCAGGAGGGGGAGAGCCTTTGTGTCTCCACCAGTTCCCCACCCAGAGCACTCGTCTTCTTGTGTGGGACAGAAGCCAGCAACACTTCTCTGCGCTCTTGCTGGGCCAGAGCAGCATTTTTATCAGCTACCCTCACAGGCTAGAACAATGAGGACTCCTTTTACCATAAGGAGGCTGAACAGGGAACCATGACCTCACCTACAGAAAAGGGCATAGGGCAGCAGCAGCAATTGTATCGATCCCCAGGGATGGGATCCCCAGGACCTTACTGACATGTACCAGCCCCTGGAGAGATGGGGGCCCGGTGGCAAATCTGTGCTGTGCTCATGCGCACCTCCTCCCCATAAAAATGGAATACATGTTGTTGCCCTGGTCACGGGGGGCTGGGGTGAATTTGTTGATCTTGACCAAGAGGACTAGGCTGTCTCTTTGGCCCCACGGTATTGGGCGTGCCTTGCCTACGATGCTGGAGGTGCCGGCCCTGTCACCATGGAGCCTCGCGTGTTGTGCCCGGTGGCCTTGGCGGTGGAGGAAGGACTCGTTGGAACTTCCATGGACCTAGTCTTGTGAGATGGTGGCAGCCATGTTGGGTGTGGCAGGCTATTTTAACCGCACCCAAATAGACTACAACGCTTAGTGTTCTAATGTTCCAGCCTGTTCATTTTCAGCCCACTCACTTGTTATATGTCTTCTGTATCCTCAGCGTCCTCAGCATCTCGACTCCAGTTCCTTTTCAGCTGCGTTGTCCGGTCCCTGGTGTCCCGTCTAGCATTTGGTTCTTCTTGGCAGCTGCTCTTCAGCCCTGCAGGTGGTTTTGTTCTCTGGACATATGCAAAACAAAGGAGAATAGATTCAACTCTCAACAGGCGGTAACAGCGCGTGCACGCCTACTAATATTATTTATGTGTACTGTGTCTGGTGAGGTGCAACTGTTGAACTCAGATGGCATTAGAATCTTAAAAGTAGAAAGCCTGCAACAAACAAGAGGAAAGGCGTATTAGTGTAAGAACATTATAATATTGAACAGTTGTGCCTACAATGGGATATCTGGTCACGCTGAACCGGGACAAAGTCAAAAGTTTAGGCTGACTGAAATGAAGCATGGGGCGGAGACAGGGGTCCACTTGGGCCCGCTGAACCAAAGTACCTTGTCCCGGGAAAGATGTGAGTTGCAGCAGAAGTGATGCGCCGATGTCTAGCCATGCTGTGGACGAGTTGCGTTGATTTTCTCCACACAACTGTGATGATGCATCTGTTCCGAGTGCAACACGCTTGTTCCGAATAAGATACAAGAACATTAGATGATGCGTTGATTCCAAAGGTGATGCACTGGTTCAGATGACGAAGCGCAGAGTTCGCTCCACGTAACAATGAGGATATGCTGGTTCTGACTCACACAAAGGCAAAGATGCAGCAGTTCCGATGAGAATGTGTGGGTTCTGGTTCAAGTAACACTTTAATCCCACTCTGAAGGGTCCAGGACTGGGTTGGCCCTACTTGGCAGGGCAAGAAATGCAGCAAGCAAAGTCCAAGTGCTGTAGAAGGGTGAACTGAAGTCTTTTGTGTCCCTGAGACTTCAGAAAACAGGAGACCAGTCAGCTAGCCCTTGGAGTCACTCTGGGTTCTGGGTTGTAGTGTGAAGGTCCAGTTCTTCTCACTCTCAGGCAAGAGGGCAACAGGCCATAGGTCAGCACAGAAAAGCAGGAGTTTAGCAGAGCAGCAGATCAGCAGAGTTGCAGTCTTTGTAGAAGCACAGCAGTCTCTTTTCCTGACAGGGTATCCACAGGTTCAGAAGTGTGCAGTCTTGGTGGTGTCAGAGGTCAAGTACTTATTCACAGTTGTGGCTGTGAAGTGGGAGAGACTTCAAAGAAAGGTCTTTAAAGTGCACAGATGTCCTCCCTCCCTGTCCTGGCACCAGGCTCACTACAAGGGTGTACGCAGCCTTTTGACTGGGGGGGACAGGACACTGTCTATTCATGTATAGGCTTCAGCCCCACCCTCCGATCCTGCCAGGGATTGCCCATCAGGCTGTGGATGGCGAGTCACACCATAGCTCCCTTTGTGTTTGGCTGTCTAGAGGGAATGCACAAGCCCAGTTGACACTCCACCCCAGATGTGTATTGAAGACAGGCAATAGGCACTGAATGGCTAAAGTGAAAAAAAGCCAACTCTCTAAAAGTGGCATTTTTAGAACTGCAATTTAAAATCCGACTTTACCATAAGTTGTGAATTTAGCTTGTGAGTGCAGAGACACCAAACTCGACGAACGTATCTCTTCCAGATTGGGAATTACACTTATAAATGAGGTAAGGTAATCCCAATGCTATTTTATGGGAGAGATATTCCTTGCTGTTGTGAAAAAACAGTTTGGGGTTTTTTCACTGGCAGGGCATACAAAACTTAAAAGTACATATCATGCCTTTTAAATACATTGCACCCTGCCCTCTGAGTTGTTCAGGGCCTATCTTAGAGGTGACATATATTTATAAAAAAATGAAAAGATTTGTGCTTGGCAAAAGAGTTATTTTGCCAGGTCGACATGGCAGTGTAAAATTGTACACAGGCTCTACAATGGCAGGCCTGAGACAAGGTTAGATGGCTACTTAAATGGGTGGTAATGCAATTTACTAGGGACTTATAAGTAATTTATATGTGCCAATTGGGGTTAAGCCAATGTTACCATGATTTAGGGTGGAGAGCACAACCACGTTAGCACTGGTAAGTAGTGGTAAAGTGCATAGAATCCTAAAGCCAGTCACGGATACCAATAGCCAAACTACACAGCTTACATTAAAAACAGTGTTCCTTTTAGGAACCACAATGCAAGGGTGGCATATTAATTGGTCTTTTCAGTTAATATTAACACGGAGAGGAAATCAAACAATATACAAGAAGATCCTATTATCTTCTAATAGGTATCTATATACAACTAGAATAAGGTGCCTTGACTCAAGCGAACAGTGGAACTATAATCCTATTCTGTCACTAAATACTGCAAAAAAATGTCTGGCTTTGTTTTATGGACCCTTATCTACGGATTGAGGTTTCTATACTTGATCTTTAGCAATGTTATGAGCTCCCTCCAGTGGGCAGAGCCCATCCACATGTATCATAATTCACGCAGGCTCTCATTATCCTAATGAGACTACTGGATTCGGGTGGTAGAATCGCATGTACTGTGGGGGACTGAGTCTGAACCCGCTACAGGTAACACCTGTCAGCCTAATCTGGGTTTTACTCCTGCTAACTAGCAGTGCCTCATCTCCACCCAAGAGCAGGGATGATTGGGCAACCAAGCACATGACACAATTGATTTCTCAGGGAAATCGTGGTCACTCAGATCTCATCCGTTTCTCTCAGTTACATTTGTCTCACATATGCAAGAACAATCAGAGGCAGAGTATAATTCAATAAGATTTTATTGATGTAACTGCATCTTAGATAACAAAACATGCGATGCAATAACTAGGACGATGAAGCATGACAGGATTAAAATTGTGACCAGGAGAGTAAAGCATAAAAATAACACTATCATATTGTCACTAGGATTGTTTAAAATAACTCCTACCTAGGCTATGTTAGAGCACAGCATGTTAAGCTCTAATTCTGCCCTTCAGGTTCCCCTGGGAAGACATCATCCCCCATACCTGAGCAAGAAGCCTGTAGTCCTCAGAAGCAGCTGCAGTGAAGCACTCAGCAATCAGCATACAGTCGTGGTCATCTGTCTGGAATCTCCCTCTAATGTACATGGGTCGAAGTAGTGTTTTATAATAAAAAAGCTAATGTTCCAAGAAAAGATCCCAATGTAAAAGTGTGTTTATTTCTGTTACCACTTTTGCCGGCAACCTATCTTATGTAGCCTTGAGAAAAGCACAGAGTGAAAGAAATGTCTTGTTTAAGAACGCAGTGCTGGCCTAGGCAAAGAACACTAGAGAGAGAAAATAAAACAAGACCGCAAATGGTATCTATTGTTAAAATAATAAAAACAAAGCTGACTAAAATATCTCTAGGTTAAAGTGCACAGCAGCAGGCCTAGTTGGCTAAATTAACGTGTATGAGGCTATAGCTAAAATGGCTACATAACACCCTCCCCTTGCTGGTTCAAAGCCTAATTATATATGAAAGCTACTAAAATCAAACCTAAGGCGTATATATAAGAATGTCAATAACGACAAGTTAAAGACACTTGAGCATGTGTAAAAAGAACAATTTAAAATGTTAAGTGTGGCGCCAAAAGAAGCAGAGTTTCAAAAGTCAGAGTCATTTAGGAAGTTGCCAATTGAATACGGGATAATTGAAAACAGGAAATCTTCCACTTCGGCAGCTGGTAAAGTAGAAAGTTCATCGCCAAGGAAAACCAAGGAGCATTTGTGTTCCAAAGCCTGAGCTCCAGCCAAGGCAGCAGCATTCCGTGGTGTGCCCAACAATGAGTTTAGAGCTGCATAATCCAAAAAAGGGCAACTCATAAGCAGCTTTCCATAGCAAACGCACCCTCAACGTGCATGTCTGGTAGTGAGCCCTCAGCGAGAACATCAACAGATATAAACCAATGAAAGCAAGCGCTGCGCAGAAAGACAAACTTTCAGTGCATGTTCGAACGAGCACCAGGGTTACCAAAACATGGGCTGCACACAATCCAAAACAGGTCTGAATGACAGCGACCAGTCACACTCCATAGCTCCAGGAGTGATGCTCCAAAGTACTGCATCATGCGTTCACAACACAGCTGCACTGGTGAAAGCGCTTTAGTCCTCCTTGTTGCGGTGGGACAGCCATTGTGCAGAAAAAGTGGTAATAGCAGAATGCCACCTGCTATAGCCAAAGTTATCGGAAATCCCCTGAAAATACTGGAGAATATTGAGTGGATGGCTGAAGGTAGTAAGCTGAATATGGAAGAGAAAGTGTGAATGAAACCAGAACCAACAGCCTTAAATAAATTTGTGATTCCAGTAGTACTGGATGCATTAAATATTCGTCCCACAAGCTCACTAAAGTGTCTTGTAAAGTTGGTACCTCTGCTGATGACCTTGCAACCTGAAGCCCATAGGTTTCGCGTGCAGGTGTGAGCGGCACATGTTTTTGAAACAATAAAGCCTTGAGTCTGCTCAACTTTCACATTTGAAGTAGCGATATGGGGCCAAATCTCAGCTACTTCCCTCTGTCGTGTAGAAGGGAAAATAACGTTCCCGCAGCATGTAACAATTTTAGAGACCGAAACGACATAAACTATTCCTGCTTGCATCCAACAACAGTTTTCACTGTTGAGGAGTACATAGCTGCCATTCAAGAGAAACTGGAACGTAGGTCTAATCAAGAGGACTGGAACTCCCTTCAGAAAACAAGGCAAGTTTGCTGCCGAAGCTTTACACGCCACATTCAAACACAGCTGGTTAGAAACCATTGAATGGCTGACAGAAGGCTAGCATTCACTACCGCTAAGAAAGGCCTCTTTCATGCCACTGAGACATTTGTACGAGAAGGGTAGCTCCCACACCTCATGGATGTAACTGTCTCCTAGCCTTTCATATCTGCCCACTGGAATGTGTTTTAAACAGGACGTGAATTGAAGTGATAAAATAGGCAGATCAATGACCCCATGTATTAACCGTTCAGCAGATAGTATTTCAGCCACAGTAAAAGGCAACTTTTCTAAATTTTCAATACTTAACATGACATAAGTCGCTTCCTTCTTAGCCATTAGTTGTTGCTGTTGCGTTAAATTAAATGTGAAAAATATGTCTCTTGCGCTAACGTGTTGCCAGGGAACGCAACCTGCCTTCAGTGATTGTAGTGTCCAACCTAGCTGCATAATGGATCTTAGTTGACTCTGTCTATGCTGTAAAGAAAACATGTCATTTTGTATTATGTCTATTGCAGAAGAAACGATGTTGTTTATGTGTATATCCTGTTGGACCGGGTATTAATTCCATGATCTACAACAGTTAGTGCTCTCTGTAAGTTTTCCTGGTCTATTTGTCTAAACCGGGCAGCAGCTTCTTGTTGAGAAAAGTTCCAAATTTCATTACAGACTGCATATGAGAAGCACTTTCTGAGTTGTTTTCTGGGGCCTAACAGGAAATCCTGTAAGTCAGTGTTATTAGACAGTAGACGGAGGTGTTCTCTAACAGCATCTAGTAAGGAACTCTTCAACCATTTGTGGCATAGTTTCCCCACACTGTATGTTGTTACTATACCTGCATGTTCAGATGACACATAGCGAGGGTCAGGCCTACTTATTCTAAAACTCCCTGTGGAGTTTATAAAACATTTATGACACCCGTTGGTATCTATTGGCCACAATAACCACCCACCAGGATGTGAAAGTGAAGCATTAAACATGCCATTCTGGATATATTCATTGAGTTGATGTTCAGTTGCATTTATATACTTTTGCCATTGATAAAATTTAGCAGGGGCAGGAATACTGGGTGCATTCAACTCCTTAATTTTTGCTAAGCGTAAACAACTTGTCTGTTGTACTGTTTCATTTAAAAATATAATTTGAAAAGGTATCAGGCATGCTCTAAATAAATCTTCCTTTCCCCTTATTTACCAATTTTTTGTTCCCCACTCACTTTTTAAGTCAATTGACTTCAACCAATATTCATGGCCTTCTATAGCCGACTGGGAAACAAAGGAATCCGAATAAATGAATTTCGTATCTGTCAATATTATATTTACATTTTCCATCAATGGCAATATGAAATAATATGACTCAGCATTTTTAACATTGTGCCCAGAAAAATATGCAATTTTTTTAGAATATGTTTTAGAACTCTCTGTGGTGGAGTCGGACAATATTCCTATTGTGTGTAATTAAAAATAGTCTTTGGAATACTTGCTCGGTGAATGAAATGGTGTCCAGAATAATTATAGCAAAACGTGTCACCATTATTCTCTTTGGATTGAGAAACATCCTCACTTTCAAATACAGTAACATACTGCAATTCAGTCATCAAAGAAACAACTGTTTTCACATCCCAATCATTAGAAACAACTCAGAGTATTATTACATCGTTCATAGAAAGTTTAAACACATATGGTATTTGAATGACCTCCGTCGGGCCATATATATCAAATCTGACTTTATCCCAAAAATCCCATCAGGAATCGGTATAGGGGAAATGTTCACAAAAGACACGTCTCTGCGGACCATGTGAGAAGAAAAATTGGATTTCTGGACTTCATCCACCAGTTCAACTGTTGATCTTTCAGGAAGGTAATGACCAAGTATTAGTAGAAAGAAAGGAATAACAAAACTAATCTAGTCAAAGAAAGCTACAGATAGTTCCATGGGAAAATAAAGAAATTTGTTTAAGCCACTTTAGCAACTTACGTGTTTTTGGCAGTTCAGATGTAGAAGAGGCAAATGAGTACGAGAAGGTGTCATTGATGTCAGAAAAATATCCAGAAGCAGTTTGTGCAAAAGCTAGAGCCGTATTTGTAGGAGGAGAACTGGTAGGGGTCTCTTGCGGTGGTTCACAGTGAATTATGCCATCCGTCTGTGTAGAAGTTGTGTCAAATCGATCAGTAATTTCTGTGTTCTTTGCTGTAACAGATGTTAGTGGAACCAATACAAGATCATTTGCCACCCTCCCCAAGCTCGGAGAAGTGTCAGCGTTGCTGCTCAAAGCTTGTAGATGGACATCTTGACCAGTAGTGAGAGGGAATTAGAAACTATGGGTTGCTCCTCTTGGTCTGCTGTGCTGGATCAGCCACATGGTGTAACTTGGCATTGTCGATAGATACAAAGCGGTTTTCTTTAGTGCCAGGCAATGGTGGTAGAATGACAGTTCTGGTACCGTGTATTCCCAGGGCTGGGACTGGTGCACGATAGGAAGAACTGAACTCCTTTTTCACAGCAACTTTTTTCACATACTAGATCCCCAACCTTCGGAATCCAGCCAGTAGATGTTATTAGTACATCCTTAATTCCTGCAGAGGCAGCACTGGCAGAAGTGTTGTCGTCACAGAACTGTTGTAATTCCTGCAAGACAGTGACACGTTCATTTATGTCAAAAGGCGTTTCTGCCGCCTCCAAGCCAGGACCATCAAGATCTGGAACATCTATTCCAGTTCCAAACAGGCACTCCTATGAAGTACTACCCCCCCAGGGACCTTCTAGGTAGATTATTAAGTGCTCTCTGGACCCTATGCTGGTGGTTAAGCCAACTACAACCCATACCTAATACTCTGGCTGTTAAGGATTGCTTTAAATCACAGTCTTGTTGCTCCACAACACTGTTTCCCTCGGGATGAAATGGAGACGAGTAATGGAGTTGGACCCCTAACGAAGCCAGGGCGTCCCTGAATGCCCTTGAGGCAAAGGCAGGGCCTTGGTCCGAGAGGAAAGTCGCAATTGCATATGTGCGAATAAAGACTTGCAAATCTTTAATAAAAGTCTGAGCGTCAGCCGAGCGTTGTGGCCACACCCATGCAAATCTGGAGCAAGAGTCAACAGTGACCAAGATGTATTTGTATGCACTGTCCGGTGTTAGGGGACCACAATGGTCCAAGTACACACATTGTAATGGTTTGTTGGAAATTAAAAAGGGTGTCTGCGGTGGGCGTTTGACGGTGGAGCCCTTAATGTGTTGGCAGATGTCGCAACAAAGCACATACTGCTTGGTCTGTTTGTGTAGACCTGGCCACCAATAACATGCTTGCAATAATGATATTGTAGCCGCCACACCACCATGAGCTGATGCAACCCCCTCATGCGCTGCTTTAATTAACTCTGGTCTTAGGTCTTCGTTGGGAATTACTCAAACTCCCACTCCTGGTATTTTTACTTCTGCATCAAGGAAGCCTCCCATTTGATAGGAATATTTAGCAGGAAATGCTTTTGGAAACGGCGTGCCTTCAGCTGTGGCTTTCACAGCAGCCCATATGTCATTGTCCGGTTTTGTTCTAGAACAAATTACTGCAGCAACAGCAGCCGTGGCTACTGCTGATTTGGCTGCTTCATCAGACAGTGTATTTCCAGCAACGTGTATTCCAACGCGCTGGTGTCCAAGTGTATGTACAACATGGACATTTGGTAGGGTTTCCTTCAGATCCGCTACTTTCCCCCACAGAATTCTGTGTTTGATGGTGTTACCTTTAGAATCTCTGAACCCATTCTAGCGCCAGTAATGCATGTATTCATTGAAGGACTTGACACTATAATACAAATCACAAACAATCAGTGCTAGCTGTGCGGGATCCGTATGTTCCAGTGCCATCACCAGAGCCTTTAGCTCTGCTAATTGTGCTATGCAATTCCCTAGGGTTTGCGTAAAAGTATGTTGTGGATAAAACTAATTACCTACCATGTAGCCACTTATGACTGAGCAAGCGGCGGAGCATTGATGCTTTGTACCTATTGCAGGTTGTGCTGAGCCATCGGTGTACATGACTCTTTGATATTAATCAATAGGCAATGTATTTGCTGAAACTGGGTAGTCTAGTTCATATTGCAAAAATTCTTGAGTTTATAATTTTGGGTTGAAGATATAGCTGACATCAGTGGCTGTCAGAGACGTTGCCCATTGAATCCAACGTGGATGTAATGCTTTAACTTTTGGAACGCTGGCTTTGGTAACAGCCTCGAGGGCTGGAATTGGAGATACGACAATAATGCGTTTCCCCTTTAATGACAGCCATCTGAACAGCAGTGAGAATTTTCTCAGTGGGAGCAAAGCGTTGTTCTGCTGCTGAATACAAATGTGATTTGTATGCAATGGGACTGTTTCACCCTCAATAAAAGTTATATAGGTGAAACCAATGGCACCAGCAATTACTCTGATGACCCAATGTTTTTAGTGTCCCTTGTGTGTAAGTTTTGTGCTGCAAGTATCTCTTGTTGCAATGCTCTAAGAATGCGTGTATGTTAAACCGTCCAGAATTTACTGGAAAAGTCAGGATGTATTAAGTCATATAAGGGTTTCATACGTGATGCGTAATCTGGAGTGTGAGTTCTGCCACAATTTAGGACACTCAATAGTGATTGGAGATTTTTTATGTTATTTGGAGGTTGTAACTGTGTGCATTTTTCCAAGAATTCTGGCACTAGGCTATTTCCTTTACTTGATAGCTGACATCCCAAAAACAGGACACTAAGGAAGGCTATTTTTGTCTTCTTGAAGTTGAATTTATAGCCAAATTCGGCAAATCCTACAACAATGCGGGCTACCCGTCTTAGATGTTGCAGTAATTCATTATCCGTGAGATAGATATCATCTACATAGGACAATGCTTCAGGGTCAAGGTCATGCAATATTGAAGTCACACGAGCCACAAAGAGTCCTGGACTGTTCTTGTACCTCTGGGGTAAACAACAGATTTTTTTCTGGGAGCCTAGTGCGCTGAAACTTTTTAGGTCTCTACTCTCATGCACTATATTTTGGCAGAAGAAACCACTGGAAATGTCCAGTGTTGTTTTGTGTTTTTTACACACTATGTTGTTCATGAGTACTGTCCTGTGAGAGTTTTGTATAGCATATGTGCGTGTATGACTATTTAAATGTCTGTAGTCTGAGACTATTCTGTATGAATGGTCTGGTTTAGCTATTAGGAATAAGGGATTATTCATTGGTGAGAGACAGGATTCGATTATGCCCTGATACTCCAGTTGTGTGAGGATTTCTCTCAATGGTGCTTTAGCATCATGCTTTATTGGATATTGGGGTTGAGGATGAGGTTGATTTTAATTGGAATTATATGATAGGGGAATCTTTATCCCACCCTACGTGGTTGCGATATAACACGGGTGCCTGCACCAATGCCCAATCGATGGCATAGGACTCTACGAGCTCCTTGGGAACAAGGGGCGAGAAAGAAGGTTTGATAACATCTTCCCCATATGGGCAAGAAAGGACAAATTCTGGTGGCCAATCCTTTTCGGCCAGCAAAATAACAGACGTATTTACAACATGGTCCCAAAAGATTGCGCCGATTTTGCGTTCAATGTCTCCTTCTAACTGACACGCATGTCCGCAGTTTCACCGTGTAAGAAGTCATCAGTTGCTTCCACCTCCAGATGCTCTTGAAGATTCTGGCGAACTATTGTGACCTCTGTCCCACTGTCTAGTAGTGCTAGTGCCCACTTCTTCTTCTTCAATAGAGCCCTTTTCTTGAGTGGCATGATGAATCACAACTGCTGCCACTCTCTTCTTTTTGAATTGGGATTTTTGTTGGGGAAGTTTCTCTTCTTTTCAACAGAAACTTCTGTAGAGCGTTGTGATTCCTGTCTCGGTTTCACATACTCAGTTCTTCATTCTGGCTGCCCAACTCTCTCACTGCATTTTTCCAGTGAGTCCTGAAAGGAACGAGATTGGTGTGTATCAGTATATTGATATCTGTCAGGCGTTTTTATTTTATCTCTATTTCTGAGGTTGTATTTATTGTGTGGGGTCTCCATATGCAGAGATTCTCCCCTTTCCTTTTTAGATGTTTGTTGTTTTTTACCCCAGTGATTTTTAGAACCCTCAGGAGCTTGCTTGGTAGAATCTTTATTAGATTTACTTTGAAACTGTGATTTTGTGGGTCTGGCCCCCAGACTATCTTGACCAATATTAGAGTAGGTCTCCACAATAATCTTAGACAGCTCCTGTGGAGGAACGTCCCGGAGCCGCATGTGCACTGCTAGTGCAACTGCTTCCCCTTTAAGATTACTCAGTACAATGGAAGATACAGTTGCAAAGTTGCCCATAAATTGCATCCCCAAGTCCAGGGCGGGGCAGCCACATATTCATCTTGAATTTGTTTTAACACTTCTGACAGATTGGCAAGTGTTGGCGTACCGTGTGCGGTAGTTCAGAGCATGGCTAATATTGTGCCCCAAGTATTGCATTTATCTACTGTGGGAAGCATCCCAAATGGCAAGCACATAGTTAATATTCTATGCTTAGTCTGAGGTCCTGTATGGGGAAATACAGCTTCCAGTGCATTTATTTTTTGAGCTAACCAAAACGGAATCTCTTCTCGTTTGGTGGGTAGTTTATCCATGATCGAATGTACAGTCGCAGGATTGATGCCTGGCGTTACTGCATGTGGTTGCGCCAGGGAAGCATGTGCTGGGTTTGTATTTAATGTTTGCATTACAAACTGTACTAATCATCTCTATATTGCCATAAACTCAGCATATATCGTCAAGGCAATTATTATATTCTTGATAAGATAGAGGCATTTCTAGATCTGCATATGATCTATATTGTGCAGGTGTGTTTGCAGGTGCATAGTGATGAAATGTATTTGTGTTCCTATCAGCTGCTGCTGGAATTGGGACCCAAGAATATAAAATTTCTGTTCTATTGGCTAGATGAGCCTCAACAACAAATGTAACTGAACCACCCTGGGCCGTTAGGCCATGTGCCAATAAATGTGCAAAGGGGTGGTCGCATATTGACTGCAATTGCTACCTGTTGCAGGTTTGCCATGATGAATGGTAACTTTTTCTTCAGAGATTAGCACACCAAATGGGGATTATCCTTTTAGAGTTCAAGCTTGAACAACCTACAGCATTAGTTAGGAATTCCCTGCTTAGCTGAGGAGGAAAATCCTCAATACCACAGACGTCTCTGTATATAGTACTGAGGTGTCTTGCATGTAGTAAGACAGAGATAGTCAGGAGGACCCAAAAATGAGTGTGTGACCAAATGTTGGTGGCGTCATGTCGTGTAGGCTCTCATTATGCTAATGAGACTACTGGATTCAGGTGGCAGAATCACTTCCACTGTGAGGGACTGACTCTGAACCCACTACAGGTGACAACTGTCAGCCTAATCAGGGTTTTGCTCCGGCTAACTAGCAGTGCCTCATCTCCACCAAAAGCAAGGATGATTGGGCAACCGAGCGCATGACACAATTGACTCCTCACTGAAATCATGGTCACTTAGATCTCATCCGTTTTTTTCAGTTGCATCATCTCACGTATGCAAGGACAGTCAGAGGCAGAGTATAATTCAAGAAGATTTTATTGAAGTAACTGCATGTTAGACAATAAAACAAGCAATGCAATAACTAGGATGATGAAGCATGACAGGATTAAAATTGTGACAAGGGGAGTAAAGCATAAAAATAACACTACCATATTGTCACTAGGATCGTTAAAAATAACCCCTACCTATGCTGTTACAGCACAGAATGGTATTTTTTCACATATGTCATGCATATGTGTACATTTCAGTCAAAATGTACACACCTGCATTGACATATATGAAAAAAAGTCCTTGAATTGCTGACCGCATTCCATTCGCGGTCCCCCGCCATCAGAAAAGACCACTGCTGGGCCAGAAGTGAGATCTAAATATGGTGGGTGAAAGACCATCTAATCCACAGAGTACTTGGGACCACCACCGCGGTGGAATAGCAGTGAGTCGCCAAACTCATAATCAGACCCTTAAAATCTAAGATGGATCAATTTTAGAGCAATTCTCTAATTGTGATTCTGTGTGAATCACAGTCAGGTAATCGCTATTCCTAATGTATGAAACCCATCGAGTTTTATTAAGTGTTTCCTAATGGGTCACAAATCCACCTACCTCATTAATATTAATGAGATAGGTTGTAATTTGCGACCCATTAGGAAACGCAAAAATCACAGGGATTGTGGCCTGCTGGGGTCAGCAGTCCACCACGTTTGTGATTGCTTTTAAATAAAGCAATCTTTTTTTTAAATGCAGCCCATCTTCCTTAAAGGAAATAGGGATGCATTTAAAAAATGAAAATGAAAAGATTTCTTTTCATTTTTTAAGAGTAGGCAGTGGTTCTTGGGACCACTGTCTGCTCTTAAAACATATTTTCACGAACATTCACAAAGGGGAAAGGGTCTCTTGGGGACCCCCTCCTATTTGCAAATGGGTTACCTCTTACCTGAAGTAGGTGGCAAAATGCAAATGTTTCGCAACTGCATTTCACTAACAAAACATTCTTGCATACTGCAGCAATTCAGAATTAGGAAGGAACACCCCAAGCGTGCCCCTTCCTAATACCAAATCAGTATGCATTCACAAATCCGAATTGCAGTTCGGTAACATTACCAAAACACATTTTGGAATTCATATATACTAAAATGGATTTTACCAGACAAAAACGGCCCCATTCTGTGAATCGTGCCATTTGCAACCGATGAAATGCATGATACATATGGCCCTAAATATGGTAAACAGAAAAAGGAACATTAGAACTAATGGATAAATTGTTTATTTAGAGACATTTTTCATGAAGCAACTTTTGATATTGTGAGGTGGACTTTGCATATATGGACAACAATATTTCCCTACCACAACATGGATTAGATTATGATATTTAAAAAAATTGAGAATTTAGATAAAGGGTTCAAATATGAGCAAGGCAATGTAACCATTTCAGAATAAATAATGGGGCAAGGTGCTTGATTAAGAGGGATCACTGACACAATGTTGTGGTAAACGATATAGATGGCAAAAAGATTGTGTCATAAATACCATTTACCCCAATATTGGGCTTCTATACTTACTATAGTAAGTACAAACATATTGAAAACAATATTGTTGATGCTAATATCATTGAAAATATACAAAATGATCAATAGTTTTTACTCTATAGTTCAAAGTAGTGAATGTTAAATATTTTAATATATACATTCAATATAATATTAAATAAAGTCTATTAATATTTAAAACTATTTATAACATATACTTATATAATACACACACACATATATGTACATGTATCTGTGTTTACATAAATATATATATATATATAGAGTGTAACATAAAATAATTAAAAAAATATTTTACATTATATTATTTTTGAATATTTTAAATGTAATACTAAGAAAGCACACACACCCATATGAATAATAGGGGAAGTGTAGGACGTCAAAGGAGTTAGATTAATTCTTCCTACTGCAGTCAGTGAAAATGTTGTACTTCGAAGGGTGAAATTTACTATTCCCACTCCAGTCTATGCAACAGTATGGAAAACGTTGGACTTAAGAGGGGTTACATTTACTATTCCCACGCCAAACAGTGCAGCAGTAGGAACGTGTTGGACTATTCCTGCTGCAGTCTAAGCAAGAGTAGGAAAAGTACTTTCTTTCAAACAAATTACAAATATGAGTAACCCCATAAATGTGGAAAGATAAATATTACTAATAAACATGAAAAAAAAAAAATGTATTAAAAAAATAAAAACAAGAATCAATTTACATAATTATGATTCAGTAATTATCAATTAATAAATAATAATAAATACATTTTATTCAATTATTAATTAAGTTCTCACCCTTTCCACCCTATAATGCCAGCAGTCTGTAACTAAAATATAATTCCAATAAATATGTTTTCCATAATATACATATTTAAAATTCCATTACATAATTAGTTTATTAATAATAATTAAAAGATAATTAATACTACTTACTTACCACGCTATACCCCTGCAAACCTAGCATCACACAACTAAAATGTAAGTAGAATCAATCACTATTCCATATTTTGCATAATTAAAAATCAATTAAATAATTAACAAATAATAATATATTGCTAAATTATAATTAATTAATTGACTTTCCACAGTAGACACCTACAAACCTAGCAGCCTCCTAATAAAATATAGTAAAATATATAAGTATTACATAAAATATATAATTAAAAATAAAATAAGTAATTAACAATTAATAAGTAATTCTTAAAAAAAATATTACTTAAGTAAATTCCCACCCTATACTCCAACAAACCTAACAGCCTGCAAATATGATATAGCAAAAATAAACTAGTTTTCCATAATTTATATAACAAATATCAATCATATAATTAAATAGCATTTATCAAATAATTCATAGTTAATTATTACCTTATTAACTTCCGACCCTACGCCCCTACAAAACCAACAACCTGCTACAACACTATGAATTACAGGGAGTGCAGAATTATTAGGCAAGTTGTATTTTTGAGGATTAATTTTATTATTGAACAACAACCATGTTCTCAATGAACCCAAAAAACTCATTAATATCAAAGCTGAATATTTTTGGAAGTAGTTTTTAGTTTGTTTTTAGTTTTAGCTATGTTAGGGGGATATCTGTGTGTGCAGGTGACTATTACTGTGCATAATTATTAGGCAACTTAACAAAAAACAAATATATACCCATTTCAATTATTTATTATTACCAGTGAAACCAATATAACATCTCAACATTCACAAATATACATTTCTGACATTCAAAAACAAAACAAAAACAAATCAGTGACCAATATAGCCACCTTTCTTTGCAAGGAAACTCAAAAGCCTGCCATCCATGGATTCTGTCAGTGTTTTGATCTGTTCACCATCAACATTGCGTGCAGCAGCAACCACAGCCTCCCAGACACTGTTCAGAGAGGTGTACTGTTTTCCCTCCTTGTAAATCTCACATTTGATGATGGACCACAGGTTCTCAATGGGGTTCAGATCAGGTGAACAAGGAGGCCATGTCATTAGATTTCCTTCTTTTATACCCTTTCTTGCCAGCCACGCTGTGGAGTACTTGGACGCGTGTGATGGAGCATTGCCCTGCATGAAAATCATGTTTTTCTTGAAGGATGCAGGCTTCTTCCTGTACCACTGCTTGAAGAAGGTGTCTTCCAGGAACTGGCAGTAGGACTGGGAGTTGAGCTTGACTCCATCCTCAACCCGAAAAGGCCCCACAAGCTCATCTTTGATGATACCAGCCCAAACCAGTACTCCACCTCCACCTTGCTGGCGTCTGAGTCGGACTGGAGCTCTCTGCCCTTTACCAATCCAGCCACGGGCCCATCCATCTGGCCCATCAAGACTCACTCTCATTTCATCAGTCCATAAAACCTTAGAAAAATCAGTCTTGAGATATTTCTTGGCCCAGTCTTGACGTTTCAGCTTGTGTGTCTTGTTCAGTGGTGGTCGTCTTTCAGCCTTTCTTACCTTGGCCATGTCTCTGAGTATTGCACACCTTGTGCTTTTGGGCACTCCAGTGATGTTGCAGCTCTGAAATATGGCCAAACTGGTGGCAAGTGGCATCGTGGCAGCTGCACGCTTGACTTTTCTCAGTTCATGGGCAGTTATTTTGCGCCTTGGTTTTTCCACACGCTTCTTGCGACCCTGTTGACTATTTTGAATGAAACGCTTGATTGTTCGATGATCACGCTTCAGAAGCTTTGCAATTTTAAGAGTGCTGCATCCCTCTGCAAGATATCTCACTATTTTTGACTTTTCTGAGCCTGTCAAGTCCTTCTTTTGACCCATTTTGCCAAAGGAAAGGAAGTTGCCTAATAATTATGCACACCTGATATAGGGTGTTGATGTCATTAGACCACACCCCTTCTCATTACAGAGATGCACATCACCTAATATGCTTAATTGGTAGTAGGCTTTCGAGCCTATACAGCTTGGAGTAAGACAACATGCATAAAGAGGATGATGTGGTCAAAATACTCATTAGCCTAATAATTCTGCACTCCCTGTATTATTAGAAACCAATTAAAATATTCTAAATCACTTAAAATGACATGCTATACTTTGAAAATGTAATACCAATTATATAAACAGTAGTGTATAAAATTAATATATCAACTAAAACACATTACAATAATTTAAAAAACATATTTAACCACTGTATTACTGAAAATGATATTAAAAACATCAATATTATTTAAAACAACATTGCTTAGCTCAAAAATGATATATTTGTCAATTATATTCTTGCATATTTCTGTATCATGATATTTTATTTCTGATATTTCTGTCTTCCCATATTTACAACTTGACATTTTGTCCGACCAACTGATACTGTCTTCATGTGTGGGTGAAGGTACCCTTGAGTGGATGCCCATGACAGTGTCTTTGGCTCAGATTAAAAATGTCCTATAGAGATAGGTTTATTACTCAAACCAGTCATGCCTTTGTCAGAAAAATGTTTTTCAGTCTTGTGAAGTCTGCAAATATGATTTTGTTATAAAACTCCCGCAAAACACCCAAACTCTTGCAGTGTTTTAATGGAAACAGTGATTATTTTGCGTTTTTTCCTTTCATGTTCTACGGCCCGTTTCCACTGACCTCAGTCTTCTATAGAAGTGTTTTAGAGAAGTCTCCATAACTTGTTCATAAAATCCCAGTACACCACCAGTTAACTGGGATTCCTCCTTGTGATAGCAAGTACCAGGCTCACAAATATGCTGTAAATATCAAATGTTTGTTTTCAATAAAAATCATGGGCATATTTAAGAGGTGCTAGGGCCGCCTTAGTGTCATTTTTTTGAAAAAGTGGCTTTTTCCATGCGCTGTATTTATAAAGTGGAGCAATGCATGTATTGCGCCACTTTGTAAACCCTTGCCCCACATTATGCCTGCACCAGGCATAATTTATGCCAGTGGGCATTCCGGCATTAGGAGGCCTTCAAAAATGGCACAGTGAAATTTTACAGATTTCACTGCGCCATTTTTGGCATCATTTTTCATGGCTGCTCGGAGCAGGCATTAAAATGACACTCCCATAGAAACCTCTGGGTCTCCTTGCACCCAGCTACACTAGTGTCAAAAGTTTTTAGGCTAGTGTAGCAAAGAACCACAATAGCATCCACAATTTTGACGCTAATGACCACCAATGTGAGCCGTATTCTAAATACGGCGCAACATGGTGTCGTTAGGTGCCGGTACGAGGGCACAGAAAAAGTGGTGCATCAGCTCTGATGTGCCACTTGTCTTTAAATATGGGCCACAGTTTGCTGAACACTTATGGTCACTTCCAGAGTATAATGTCTTTGTTGATCAGTTGGCAAGATTATTTAAACGTTCAGTTCAAATGCAATTTCAAGTTCCAAAATGATTAACTGAATCCTCACAGTCAAAACAAAAGTCCTTAACCTCATTCTCCCATTCATTTGTGACACAATATATCCATTCAGATAAAGAGCATTTGCAGCTTGGCACTCTTTTCCTTTTTGTTTGCCTTACAGCACCATCTTCATCTTCACTTGGATTTGGCTCTTCAATTGCTTCTATTATAGCTGGGAGTTTATTAGCAACCAGTTCATTTGCAGCTGCAGGCCATTTATCTCCTTCCACAGTTGTTTTTCCGGGTACAACTGGGTTCACAACATTTGCTGTGTTGGCAAGACTTAGTTGGCTTTGACTTTGCTCTCCTGCAACATTGTCTGCATTTAGAATGCTTGTGTTTTCACCATTTTATACCAGCTCTGTTTCAGCCACTTGTTCATTCATCACAGCTTGATTAATCTGAACCCCTTCTTCTTCTACATTCACTCTTAGGTTATCAGACTCTGTGTTTTCAAGAGGACATGGAACTTTGCGTGTGTGACTTGCATGAATCCAGTTCAGTAGACCAGAATACTCGACAGCTGTTGTTGTCACCAAGATAATTTGATACTGTCCTTTCCACCTTGGCTCCAGACAAATCTTTCTTACGTGTTTTTTAATAAGAATCCAATCTCCAGCTTTCAAGCTGTTACATGGTTCTTGAGCTGTTTGAACTGTTGTGGCTTCAACCTGATAAGACAAAGAGCAACCCACATCAGCGAGATCTTTGGAATAATCCAGCACTAAGTTATCTGTTATGTGCACAAGTGCATTTGCAGGTACTGCTGGTAACCTTATTGCATGCCTCATAAGGATCTTGTGGGGTGACAGTCCTGTCTTCCTGTCAGGGGTGCTAAGCATGCTCTTTAGAACAAGTGACAATGCAGCAGGCCATTTCAATGTTGTAAATGCACGAATCTTTGCCAATCGAGCGTTCAGTGATTCGTTCATTTGTTTCACCAATCCAGATGCCTCTTGTTTGTAACTGCAGTGCAATTCTTGCTCAATGTTCAGTGTTGCACACAACAATGTTATGATCTCATTTTTAAAATGAGTTTCTTGATTCCAAAGAAGTCGGGAAGCTAAATCTTAGTATTAGTTCACTAAGTAGCAACTTAGCTACAGTAAAACTGTAATTCCCACCACTAAAAACGTTGATTTCTCTCACTGGTGTCACTTTCACCACCCCACTCTTCATTGAAGGTGACGCAATAGAATGCACAATATCTGGCAATTTGGTCACCATAGACATTACCCAATGATATATAATCATTTGACTTTTGATGGGCTGTGTACTTCACAAACTCAGTCTTTTCAGGTCACTGCAAAGCATTAACAAAACTGGGAATTTTTCACCATTTCGAATGGGTGATCCTGATGAGGTCATAAAACCTTGCTGGTGCCATAATTAACTGCCTGAAATCGTGAACCACGCCAAATTCATATTGACTATCCATGAATACTGTCACTTTAAGCTGTTCTAATATGCAGCATGCTCTTGTAAGAGCAACCAATTCAGTTACTTGGGCAGAAACGACACCTTGAAGCCATGAAGCTTAGACTACTCCTGAGAGGGTGCAAGCTACATAAACAGCTCGCAGAGTTCCTTCATTGTCTTTTAAGCAAGAGCCATCAACTAATACAACTTGATCATAGTCCTCTGAAGGAGTAACCTGAATATAAGGCCTGGGTTTGGTGCACAGTTCAATGACATCAAGGCAGTCATGTTCCATCTCATTAGCATCATTTAAATCATTAACATTAACAGGTAACAATGTAGCTGGGTTTAGCACAGAACACCTTTTGATGGTCATATTTGCAGAGCCAAGGATCAATAACTCATAACGGGTGAGACGGGCACTGGCCAAATATTGGGTCTCAGTTCTTGTAAATAGAACTTCAACTGAATCTGGGACATAAACAATTAAAGGTGTCCCATCACAATGCCTGCACATTGACCTATGCTTACACCATGAGCTGCCACTGCTTTTAAACACCCGGGCAAAGCAGCAGCGACAGGATACAATGTGATGGAAAAATATGCCACCAGTCTGTTCTTTCCTCCATGCAACTGTGTCAAAACAGAAAGAGCACAACAATCACGTTCATGACAAAACAGTGAAAAACGTTTCATGTAATCAGGCATTCCCAAGGCTGGAGCTCTACACAAACTTATTCTCAACTCAATGAAGGCTTTTATACTTTCTTCACTAAAGGTCTGTACCTTCTTTGTGAGTTAGCTTCTGCAGTGGTTTAGAAATTATTGAAAAATTAGGAATCCAGTGTCGACAATAATTCCTAAGAACATTCTGACATCTCTCTATGTAACTAGGGGATTCATCTGCATAATAGCTGCAACTCTTGCAGGACACTTTTCTTGCACCTTTTTCAATTTAGTGACCCAAATACTTCACTTTTTTCTTACAATACTGTAATTTGGTAGGGGGAACCTTCTGCCCATTTCTGCCCAAATGATTCAACAAAGCTATGGTATCTTGTCTGCAAGCTTCATGTGTATTAGAGGCAACCATCAGGTCATCAATGTACTGCACTAAAGCAGACTGAAATGGCGTGCACAAAGACTCTAAGTTATTTTTCAAAATCTGATTAAAAATGGGCGTTGATTCTGAAACCTCCTGTGGAGCATGGCACCATGAATATGCATGGTTGCCAAAGCCTCATTTAAGGCCACTGAGAAGAAAGCCTGTGACAAGTCACTAACAGAAAACCATTCTGCTTCACATGAAATCTGGAATAAAATTACTGCTGGGTTTGGCAACACAGGACCACAGGATACCACAGTTACACTCACCTTTCTCAAATCCTGAAATAAGCAGTATTTCCCACTTGGATTTCGTAATCCCATAATAAGGGAATTACAGGGGCTGCCTATTACATTTTTTTATAACTCCCTGCTCAACAAAATCTCTAATTAGTGGAGTAATTCCTTCAATCACTTCTGGAGTCATGTTATACTGTGGCGTTCTGGGAAAGACTGCATTTGGCTTTACAATCACTTTAAATGTATCAGCACCTCATATGAGTCCAACAGGAGAGATCCCAGACTCTCAACATTACCATGTCTTGTAATTCATTGGGCAGGTCTTTAACTGTTCTAGCAGAAAATAATGTAATGAGAGGATACAGCTCATCCATTTGACTGGAAGTTTCATCATTACTATTTGTTTGAATTGCTATTCCTTCATGAGTACATATGATAGAGCATTTTAATGTGCACAGTAAGTCTCTTCCTAACAGACTCACAGGACTGGAATCACAGTCCACAAATTGGTGCAAATCCTCAAAGCCTCCTATTTTAACTAGAATGGGCTCTGTAATGGGGTTTACCAAATGCTGGTTTGCTACTCATACAACCTGAACTGTCCTTCCAGAACGGGCACTTTTGGGACTTCTGTAGATCTGGCAGTGGAACGAGTTGCTCCAGTGTCAACCGGAATACAAACATCATGACACTTGCATTCACATAAGGTCCACGGTGGTCTACCTCCAGTGAGGTCAACACACAGTTCTGCTGAGGAACCATTACCTGTTGCTGTGCCATTGGAGCTTGTGGAATTTGCATTTGCTGTGGGGCTTAAATTCACTGTTAGGAAAATTGTACTTGTTGTTGGGGAACTTGCATTTGTATTGCTCCAGTAAGAACATTCATTTTTGGTTTTGAGGCCTTTGAACTCTTTGATTTTTATATTGACTGTTGTCAACCATCTGCTCAACACCATCACCTTGCACCGGATTATTTACATTATTATAGGGACATTCCCATTTCCAATGTCCGACATTGCCACACACATGACAAGGAAGCATTTCCTTCAAGTTTTGAATATCACCCACATTAACATTTGGATCTACTCGAATTCCACAACCTCTACCTTTGAATTGAGGCACCAAATTGCCCTGCTGCTGTGTTCCCTGCATTCCTCATGCGTTCACCACTTCTTGTGATCCCTGCATACCTGCTGCTTGGGCATATTTAATTTGAATCACCATTGCCTTCTCCCTTAGTCTTTTCTGCTTCAACTCAATGTCGTCACTACAGCATATTACATAATGCAAAACTTCATCAAATGTCTTTCCCTGCCAGCAAATCAAATGATTCCGAATCATGTTGCTAATTTCAGGCTTCAATCCTTGAACAAATTTAAAAACAAAATGAATCATATCTTGTGGTTCAGTAATCTCAGTGCCTCTGTATTGCTCGAATGCGTGTAACAATCTCCCATAATAGGCATGAACAGACTCCTTGGTCTCCTGAGCTGTCCTGTCAATTATTTACCAATCAATATCTTGGGGGGAAACTCTAGTTTTAAAAAATTAAATCACCTTGTAATAGCTTTTCATCACCTCTTCAGATAGTGCACCTGTCACCGCTTCCCTTGGCGGCTCACGTGTTGGCCAATCAACCCTTTGCTTACACTCAACACACAAATCTGCTGGAACCACAATCTCAAATAAAGTGTTCAATTCTTCTCACAGAAACTTTGCAAGCTTTGCTAGTACCACTCCACTGGCTTCTCCCTCAACTTTGGGTAATCATTTGTAAATGCAGTATGTCACTACTACTCAATGGGACCTGGACAAAATTTCCTCTGGGAATCACTCTCATCAGCATCATTTTCACAGCTCCCTCAGACTGTTGTTCATCATTTGAAGATGCAGTCGGCTTTTTCTTCTGTTCTCTATTCTTTGCCCATCTGTCTTCTCATTTATCTAATGCTCTCCATGTTTGAATGCTCTGAATCAATTCTTTAATATTAATTTTCATTCCAGGTGAGCTCATGTTTGCAATGTTTCTCGAATCAAATTCTAATCTGTAACTTCTCTTTAACTGTTTGGATTTATGCATCTCGATTTCATATTTCTCAGCTAAATTAGTTAATTTCTCAGAGATTTGTCCTGTATGAAGAGTAACGTCTTCGCACATAAAGCTCAACTCATTTTCATTGTAAGAATCCATTCTGTCTTATTCAAGAGCTCCCTCAATCATTTCATTTAATTCCAATTTTAGTCTAGCCACGTTCAATGTCTTTTCTCCCTTGAGGGTGCCTTTCAAACCTGACCCTTCAATTGGGCTATTTAACCATTTGGTTAATTGTTGTGCTGCTAACCCTTGTAAACTAATATTATTATCTCAAGATGTGGGCTGTGGATGAATACAGGATGCTCTCATAGCCTGCTCCTGAGCTAACACAGATGAGCCTGTAAACCATGGGGTACATATCACATCAATGAGCAGACCTACTCTATCACATGTCTAGTTAAAACCAAAAGAATTCATTGGGGTCATGGCTGGCACCGTAGTGCTCAGTCTCTACATTTCTGCATTAGTTCCAAAAAGTGAATTCATTACTGATACCGGATTTGAAATTTGTGAACCACTTTCATTCCTACCCTGGGAATACAATGGGACAACCAGACCTACTGTCACAGGAACTGTCAATGCATCTGGTCCTGACAAATTCATTTGACTTGGCTGGAACATTAATCCTTTACCTTGAACAGTTAATCCTGTACCGAAAGCTTGATTTGACTGATTTGCGGCAAAATTCTGTGGTGTTGTTACTGGGGAATACATAAGTATTTTCTGTCTTTGGTTCACAATCTTTGCAGGTGTCTGTACATTAGGCATTGGCTCAAACTTAGTCATTCCTGCATTCTGAATTTGCTGTGTCATAACTAGAACTGTGACATTCTGGGTTGTATTAACAATTGGAATTGTCGTGTAAACTACAGTTACCTGTGCAACATTAGCAGTAGGTACTTTTGGAATCATCTGAACCTGGCTTTGTGCAACTGCAGCTGTGGCTATACTCAGGACTACATTATGATTTACTGATTCAATTGCACTCTACAACGGAGGATGATCCTGCAAAAACTGAATTATGAATTCATCCTCTGAATCACTTTCGGTGTCCGCTACATTTTTGTTTTCATTTTATTTCTGTTCTGGATCATCTTCTGATTTCTTCTTTGCTTTAGATTTAACACTTCCATCACCTTCCTGTGTAATTGCTGGGAATAACTTCACTACACATAATGTATCTGCTTTCCACATTTTCTGCTCCTCCTCTCATATAGCTTCTGCCAGGGTATTTTCTGCTTTTCTCATTCTCTTTTTGAATTTCTGAGCCCCTTTCTGCCTTGCAACTAATTCCCAAATGTTAAGTGCTTCAAATTGTTCAGGACTAGGAAGGGGTTTTGACTCATACATTACCCTTCTCAGATTCTCTAATTTCATTAAATTAAACGTTCCATAACAGAGAAAAGCTAAGGTACCCTCCTTCTCAGTTAATTTGCACCATTGATTTATCAAAAGACATGCCAAAACTCCTCTTTCCTCCATTACTTTAAATGCTGGTTGTTAGAAATGGGGTCTCTGGTTGGCAGTACGTTTGCACTCTGTCCAAGGAGGGACCCTCACTCTAGTCAGGGCAATGGAGATACACACTTAGATAACCCTTGCTCACCCCCTTGGTAGCTTGGCACAAGCAGTCAGGCTTATCTCAAATGCAATGTGTAAAGTATTTGTACCAACACACACAGTAATACAGTGGAAACACTACAAAATGGACAACACACTAGTTTAGAAAAATAGGCAACAGTTATGTAAATCAAACAATACCAAAATGACAAAAATCCAACTTACACAAGTCAAGATATGAATTTTCAAAAGAATAGATTCTTACTCCATAAATCAATGGAAACATTGTTTTTACATAAAGTACCTGGTTTTCATAAAAAATAAAGCCGCACAGGGGAGTGTGTATCGGAAAAGTCAGTGATGCGTCGATTCCTTACTTGCAAGTGAGGCCTTGCGTTGTTTCTTCTCCATTTGGGTAGGCGATGCATAACTTTTCTCTCCGGCAAAAGAGTGATGCATCGATTTCCGGACGGATCACCACGAATCCGTGCGTGTTTACGCTGACTTTGACGCCCAGTGACGATGCATGAGAAATCTAGCCTGATGGGAAACCACTCTACGTGGGGTTTGAGTCATGTTCAGCAGCTGTAAGCAGGTTTTGCGTTGTTTCTCCAGCCGCGATGCAAGTGATGCATCGATTTCCCACCCACGATGCAGTCGGTATGTCGATTTCATCTGCGAAGTGGATGGCACATCATTCTTACTGCTGCGTTGCAGGCGGTGCATCAAACTTTTCTCTGCATAGCTTCCTGTGCGTAGATTTCAGCCCTTGTTTTACCAGCTTCAACTTTCAAGGGCCCAGGGACTGGATAGGGCACCACTTGGCAGGGTAGGAGTCTCAACAGAGAGTCCAGGTGTTGGCAGAGGAAGTCTTTGATGGACCTGTGACTTCAAAACAGGAGGCAAACTCAGTCCAAGCCATTGGAGATTCTTCAGAAGCAGGAATATACCACAAGGTCCGGTCTTTGTCCCCTTCCTCAGGCAGAAGCAGCAACTGCAGGATAGCCCAACAAAGCACAGTTACAGACAGGGGTAGTACTTCGCCTCAGCTCTTCAGCTCTTCTCCTTGGCAGAGGTTCCTCTTGGTTCCAGAAGTAAATCTAAAAATCTGGGGTTTTGGGTTCACTACTTATACCCCTTCCTGCCTTTGAAGTAGACAAACTTCAAAGGAAAGTCACTGTTGTTCACAAGCTCATACCTTGCCAAGGCTTGACTCCAGACTCACACCGGGGGCTTGGAGACTGCATTGTGCGAGGTCAGGCACTGCCCATTCAGGTGTAAGTGACCACTCCTCCCTCCACTTTAGCCCAGATGGCTCACCAGGATATGCAAGCTACACCGCAGCTCCCTTTGTGTCACTGTCTAGAGGGGATTAACAAACAGCCTAACTGTCAGTTTGACCCAGACAGGGAATACACAAGCAGACAGAGTCAAAGAATGGTTTAAGCAAGAAAATACACACTTTCTAAAAGTGGCATTTTCAAACAGACAATTTAAAAACCAACTTTACTAAAAGATGTATTTTTTAATTGTGAGTTCAGAGGCCATAAGCTCCACATCTCTATCTGCTCTCAAAGGGAAACTGCACTTTAAGGATATTTAAAGGCAGCCCCCATGTTAACCTATGACAGAGATAGGCCTTGCAGCTGTGAACATCGAATTTGGCAGCATTTTACTGTTAAGACATGTAAATCACATCTGCACGTGTCCCACCTTTAACATACACTGCACCCTGCCCATGGGCTACCTGGGGCCTACCTTAGGGGTGCCTTACATGTATAATAAGGGAAGGTTTGGGCCTGGCAAGTGAGTACACTTGCCAGGTCAAATTGGCAGGTTAAAACTGCACACACAGACACTGCAGTGGCAGGTTTGAGCCATGTTTACGGGCTACTCATGTGGGTAGCACAATCAGTGCTGCAGGCCTACTAGTAGCATTTGATTTACAGGTCCTGGGCACCTCTAGTGCACTTTACCTGGGACTTACTAGTAAATCAAATATGCCAATCATGGAATAGCCAATTACACATACAATTTACACATGGAACACTTGCAATTTAGCACATGTCAGCAGTGGTAAAGTGCCCAGAGTACCAAAAACAGCAAAAACAGAGTCCAGTACACAGTCAAAACATTGGAAGCAGAGGCAAAAAAGATAGGGGAGACCACACCAAGGATGCCAGGTCTAACATTGGTGTACCCTCAGGTGGAGTAGGCTACCCTCTCTAACTGGAAAAAAACATCTCCTCTCAACACATTTCTTAAAGCTTTGAAAAACTTCATTTTTGTACAGAATTAATTTACAAGTCCAAATTCTAAGAAACCTGGAAATTATTTTCAATCCCACAACCCTTCTCACAGGCTGCTCTCAACCAATAGCAGCACAGTCTTGTCCACCAATCCGTGTGCAGATTGGGTCACCAACTGACCTATCACAGCGTGGACCAAATGACATCACACCAACTTCATTCTGCAGCTCATGTAAAAGACCTAAATATTACAAGCACAAAAACCAAACCTGTCTGTGGCGACGGGTCACCGCAAGGTGGGGGGATGGAGGGAGGTGGGGCGCAGACAAGTTTAAAAAAATAAAAAAATAAGAAGAACTTACTTTGCCTCTGTCCCTGCCACCTCGTGCTCGTCTTCTTCCAGTGTCCCAGCATTCACTGCTGGGACACTAGCACAGGCTCCCCAGCAATCCTGGTGCTGCTTTCATGCAAAACTTTGCATGAAAGCAGCACCAGGATTGGCCTGAGTGGCAGTGACTGTCGCTCAGACACAGCCCTGGGGTTTGTGCAGTTTCTCCAGCCCAGCTGTGAACACAAACACACATGCGCAATTAGGTGCACTCTCCCCTCGTCCCCCCTCCAACATCCTGTGGCCCAGCCCCGCCCCTCCTTGCACTGCTGGCTGTGCTAGAAGCAGAAAATAAAATTATCTTTCATTTTACTTTTCTGCTTCTGGCACAGCCATAGGAGCGACGCTCCTTCGCCATAGCGAAGGAGCCGCCCTTGCCTGTCTACTCACTACAGGTAAGACACAAACTCTTTAAAAGCTGTATGAAACTTTCGACTGAGGCCTTTCGCACAAACAGCTACTCTTCTGACTATGGCTTTCTCACAGGCACAAGTAAGATTTCACCTGCAAATCTCACTCCGGTTCACACAGATTCTCCCTGTGCACTCTGGAGTTACCTAATACTAACCAGCAACTCACACTCAAGGAATATACTGGTATGGTCAACAGCACTGAATCAACCAACACCTCACTACAGACAATAAATTGACCAAGTATTTCCATACACTTGTACAATACTTCAGAGTCTTAGGCCTCGCAGGACCCAGCAACAACAACAATCATGTGGGTGATTTTGGCCACAAAGCACAACATTCACTTGGAGTCCCCCCTCTTTTACTTGGAGTACGCAAACTCCCTATTCATTTACTTGGAGTACGCAAACTCCCTACTCACTTCATACACTACACTTCACTGCAATTTAGTCAAAAGGATCGCAAGCGCAAACCCTACTCAAAGCACATACCGTACACTTGTAACACAACGCTGGAATTTAATCAACCCCTACACTTCACCAAGAATAACTCACGATCTGGGCAAATTCTGACTCTCCTCCTCATAAAACAAAACCATCCACTGATACCAAAAACTACTGGCGTGCTCTCAGAGGTCTTCTTCCCGCCTCGGGTTCAAAACCAAAAGCGTGCTGGTGAGTCACCATACCCTATCACACAACAGAAGACTACTGGATCTTTGGACTTAGGGAGGACTGTAGTAGTCAGACTCATTCAACACAAATCAACAATATAAAAACCATAAACAATTCTAGACACCATGAAAAATGTACACACTAAATCAAACTCCAAACCAAATAAAGTTTCAAAGCTTTATTACAATCCCAAAATCTATGCAATGTATTTGGTGCGCAAAACTACATTTTAAACATACATGAAAATCATAGGTTGACCAAAACGTCTACAGAGATTTAGCCTACTAAACATCAATACTGTTAAACACTCCAAAAGAATGACATAAATCAGCAAAACTAAAATATGTACATTAATTTCAGACTTCAAAATAGATGATGGTGACATCAGTAAATCATCAAAATAGAAGTTTAACAATCAGTTTATCAGGGCTGGGCCATCCATATCTCGAACGAGAATTTGGACATGCATGTGTGGGAACGAGCTAAAACATGCAGGCAAAAGCAACAAGCATTTGAAATGCAACGGGTCTCGCGTTTGCTCATGTTAGAGCTGGTCGCGTTGTAAACTCCTAACCCGACTTTTCATCTATCGGCAAAAGTGCTTTTATGTACGTAACCCGAAAAAGTGAAATTAACTGTGTAAAGCGCTTGACTTCTGCCAAGCGAAATCGCGCTAGGAAAATAGAGAAAAAGTAGTCCACGATCCAACAGAAAACAGTGAGCCTCGCATGTTTTCTGTACTTGGTCGCTGCGCTCGAGGAGGGCTAACCACCGGAAAAGGCATGACGTGTGCATGCCTTCCACTAATGAAAGCAAGCAGATTTTACTAGGCAAGCCCACGAACCAATCAAACACACTGACGTGACGTCGACAGGGCTCCGAGCCCTTTTCTAATAACTAAAGCGTCTCGCTGCGATACGCATGCGCGAGCGCATGCAATGCAGGCTCGACCCTAAAAAGCATGTAACTAGGGCAACTCACTATAAAAATATGCGGGTGTAATTACCTAAGCTGAAAAGGAAACAAGAAACCACATTTAGTTATACCTCTCCTCATGGGACAGCAGACAGGAAAGTTTTGTTGAGCAGACCGATTGCCTTCTCATGACATCAGTTGACAGCAGCATCAGGACAGTGCAGAACACAGGCTGCACATAGGACAGGTCAGCAGTTCAGAATTGATTGGGCACATTAGTACTGAACAGCATAAGCAAACAGGGCGTATGGAAAAGAATGACTTTATTCTTTCAAAAGATAACTAAGGGTTGGAGGAATTCAGAAGAAGAAGAGAGCAGCCCCGGGATCATCAACATGTCAAGACTGACTAGCAGAGTACTAAACTAACTAACTCACTATTTAGAAATATCCATGGGCCTTTCGATTGGTCCTCCAGGTGGGTTCACGTTACGCGCAAGATTCAGCATCCAATGGTAGCCACTGACACCATTAAGTTTGCTACTATTCTGAAAAGTATATAGTCATTTCTATGAATTCTTACAGTTCCACCAATATATTACATTTTCTAGTTGTTTGTTACTTCAGAATTCTTTCTCACAGTACACAGGATGACCTACCGAACTCTCACATGAAGATTAATAAAATGTTCCTGTCTTGCTTGACAGTTAGAACAAGTATTGTTAGATAGTTAACACTGAAACATGTTCTTCGTCTTCAATACAATAGGACATTCAACATCACGCCAGAAACCTGGGGAAATAATTCAGGTCAGAGGGAACACAATAATCAAGTAATTTTCCTCTACTGCTGCAAGAATTAATGTTCAGGCCGAGTCTTGCTAAGATAGCCTAAATGCACATTAGTACAATTAGTTGACATAAATCCTATTACACACCTTACAATTGAATCATATATGTAAAGAAAATTATTTTACTGCAAAGATTATTTACAACATATTAGAACACAATTTAAATGTGCATTTATTTTTCTGTGCACGTGACTCATGTTAATAACATTCATTTAATTCTGTATAAATACTAATAATTCATGATCATTTAAATACTCGTAATATACTTCATTTGTACTATTTCTTCCTAAAGATAATAATTTGAACATTTATTCATGTCAGTAATTCTCTCAAGTATAAATGCGCAATCTCTTTATGTTAAAACGAGATGTCACATATGAATGGAAGCCACATTGTCCACCATGATTCATACTCGCACATTTGACATTTCCATGCTAATTTTCTATGCCACTAATGTATTCGTAAATTTTGATCTCTATCACTTTGCCTGCACCTGAACCATTTGTATATCATAATTAATTAATTAATCTTACCAGCTCTGGGATGTAATTATATTTCAATCTACATTTAGCTATGCTATGTACACAATTTTACATCACTCTGGACTTCTAAACACTGAGGGCCTCATTATGACTTTGGTGGCCCGTGCATTGCCATGGCGTAGTGGCAGTCTGACTGACATTGCCTTGGCGGTCTGGCCAATGTATTACGAGTCATGCTGGTCTATGGAGCAAAGACCCCTGCGGTCCGGCCTGCACTGCCGCAGTGAAGAGGCAGGATAAATAGGCTGTGTTTCCACCAGACACATTATGAGGTTGAACGCCACCAATGTGGCCAGAGTAGTCAAAACACAACATCTCAGCAGGCAGAAACAGAGAGTATAAAGGGAGCAACTCACCTGCAGGCAGCGTTACACGCTCTGTGTCGCCATGGAGCCCATCACTCTCATCCTGCCACTGTTGTTGCTCATCGAAGGTGCACAAAATCCACGCCGCTGTGTGTTGTGGGTACACTAGCACGTCCAAGAGCTTGATTACAGTAAGGTGTGTTGCTTGCAACATTCTGACATTTTTGAGTATATTTATTACATCTCTGAATATTAAGGCCAGCATTACAACCCTGGCGGTCGGTGTTAAAGCGATGGTAATACCGCCAACAGGTCGGCGGTAAAAAATGTGAGATCACGACCATGGTGGAAACCGGCAACATAGACAGCCACTTTAACACTCCGACCGCCACATCCGTAGAAACAAACACCGTGGCGGTAACCGCCAACATACAAGCGGAAGACAAGGTTCCGCCCACTGTATTACAAGAGGCCTATCCGCCACCTTTTCTGGGGCGGTACCAACGCCATCAAAAGCACGGCAGAAACAGGACTTGTAATGGTAACCACTCACCTTTCAACACCCAACGAAGAACCAGGACGCCATGGAGCCCGATTTACAGGTCCTGCCCATGTTGCTTTACCTCCTCTTATATCAGGAGCAGCAAAGACGCCTGCGACGACCACGGTGAGTACTGCACCTAGCACACAGGGGAGGGGAGGAGGGAAAAGAGAGTGACACACACATGCAACACGCAACAACCCCAACCCACCCTCACCCCCAACACCATACGCACAAATACATGCAGCAACATTACATATACACCCCGTAACCCTCTGGAAGAACGCAAGGACCAAATGAAACGATCGTAACAAGTGTAATCATTGAAAAATCAGATAGGCCAAATTAAAATATCAGTATGTACAAATATGTACACCAACTACGCAAGTCTGGATATTAATGAAATCATTGTCCGTGGACCAGTGGTCCCAAAATGCATGGGCGAAACCAACACAAGATACCTGACTCGAAACGGAGAGAACACTGCAGGGGCATCAGATCGATAATAAACAGGCACCTCAGGGGGAGGGAGGGAGGGGCACCTCAGCCGGATAAATGGACGGCGCCACTGCTCCACGAGGGGGCTCCATGACCACAGTTTTGTCCTGGGGAGTGCAAAGCCACAGTCTCTCAAGTCTCTCCAGTGGGTGGTTTGCCCACTGCTTTATCCTGGGGAGTGCAAAGCCACAGTCTCTCAAGTCTCTACAGTTGGTGGTTTGCCCACTGCTTTATCCTGGGGAGTGCAAAAAACACAGTCTCTCAAGTCTCTCCAGTGGGTGGTTTGCCCACTGCTTTATCCTGGGGAGTGCAAAGCCCCAGTCTCTCAAGTGGATGTGATTCTCCACTGGTTCTGGAGGGGGCATTGTGCCCAGAGTGATTCATCCTGCCAAGGACTGGGATAGTGGATGTGATTCTCCACTGGTTCTGGAGGGGGCATTGTGCCCAGAGTGCTTCACCCTGCCAAGGACTGGGGTAGTGGATGTGAATCTCCACTGGTTCTGGAGGGGGCCTTGTGCCCAGAGTGCTACACATGCAGTGTGGCAGGTCCCTTTACCTCACCTGGGTGTGTGTGCCACGAGATTGCCTGGGAACAGGTAGCATGATACTCCATGGAGGCAGAGACACACTCCACCCTGCTGCAACTTCACCTGCCACATGCAGGTACAAACAGTGCTGGGCATCGTGCCTCATGTACGCTGTGCAGGGTCCAGGACATCTCCTGCAGCCTCGGATGGCTGCCCACTAGGGATGATAGCTATGTCAGCTGTGGTGGCACTGTCTGAGCACGTTGCGGGCTGGTTGCAGTGGTGTCTGTGGCGGAGGTGCTGGCGGTGGTGCATGTGTCAGCACCTATGGAGGGACACAGCAGGACGTCTCCTGCAGCCTTGGACAGCCACCCACTGGGGATGATGCTGGGGACTGTTGCTGAGGCAGCAGATGTGCAGGTGGTGGTGCAGGTGGCAGTGCATGTGCCGGTGCAGGTGGCGGTGTCCACCGCCGTACAGGTTGATGTTCTGGTTGACTCTGGTCTCTCAGCCGGAGCCTCCGTGCCCTGTCCTGGCTTGTTCTTCACCTTGTGTCTCTTCCCCACCTTTAATGTCACTGCTGGTCCCTTGGCACTGTCCCCTTTTGGCTTGGAGGAGCCCTTGCTTGCTGGTTGGTGCGGCTTCTCCCTCTGGCATGTGGGCACCTTCTTCACCTTGGCAGGAGGCGGAATGGGCTGATCCTTGGCCTCTCTAGGTGGCACACTGGCAGCCCTGATGGGTGCCGCCCGCGATGTGACCGGACTTGCTGAGACCACTGTGCTGGATGATTTGCTGGCTGAGGTGCTGGGCTGGGACCTGGACAGCCTGGCCCTAGGGGAAGGAAGGGGGGAGGTGTAGGGAAGAGGTCAATGTTAGCCAGGAAGAGTTTCTTAGACACACTGGAATGGGACGATTGAGGGGGTGTGGGAGTGGAGGAAGAGGTAGTGGTTGTAGGAGGTGTACGTCTGCTGAATGTGGGTGAAGGTGCATGGGCCAGAGGCTGTTGTGAGGTGGATGGCTGTTGGGTGGGTGTGTGCCTGCGTTTGTGTACTTTGGGAGGAGGGCTCACAGACACACTGGGAGAGGACACAGGGGATGTGTGCATGGTTGTGGGGGTGGTGATTGCACGTGAGTAGTGTGTGGTGATGGGTGTGCTGGTGATGGAGGTAGTTGCTGAGGATGTAGTGCATGCAGGTGTGAGTGGAGACGAGACAGGGAGGGAGGAGGAAGACGTGGAGAAGGGGGACAAAGTGGAGGCAGTGGATGTTGGTGTGTCTGCATGGGTATGGTGCTTGTGTGAGTGCCTGTGGGATGTGTGGTGCTTATGTTTGCCATGTCCACTCTTGTGTGTTGATGAGTGAGCATGCTGGTCTGATGGTGTGCTTGGAATAGGCTGAGGTACAGGGGATTGGGTCTGGGTGGAGGAAGTTGGAGGGGGGGAGGCTGGACACAGGGACATTGGCTGCCATCAGAACTGAGGCCACAGCCTGAAATGCTCTCTGTTGGGCCACCACTCTAGAATGAATGCCCTCCAGGTATGAATTTGTTTGCTGCAAATGCCTCTCAACACCCTGGATGGCATTCAAAATGGTTGATTGCCCAACAGTGAGGAATCTCAGGAGGTCAATAGCCTCCTCACTGAGGGCAGCAGGCCTGACTGGGGCAGGGTCTGAGGTGCCTGGGGCGAAGGAGATGCCCACCCTCCTGGGTGAGTGGGCACGGGAAACTCAATGAGGGGCTGCTGGGAGGGAAGTGCTGGTGGGGGGGTGGTGGCTGTACCTGTTGATGCGGTGGGCACAGAGGTACCCCCCACCGCAAGGGAGCTCCCATCAGAGGAGGAGTCGCTGGTGTCTCCTCATGTCCACATCGTGCAGCTCCCCTCACCCTCCGTCCCACTGGTGCCTTCTGACTCTGTTACTACACCCTCCAGGGCCATGTGGGACGCAGCTCCCTTCTGCTCCAGTGCCACTGCTCCTCCTCCAGATGATGCTAATGCACAAAAGGACAGGGTGACAAAACAAAAAGGGGGGAAAAGACAGAGGAAACACATGGTCAATGCCTGCAACACCACTACCGTTGGTGGACACAACACACAGGGAGCAGCCCTATGCACTAAGCCATGCACTAACAGGGCAGGGGAAAAGCACATGCCCATGGGGGACTCTGTCTAGACCCATTTCACCCATTTCATGCACAGCTGGAACCCATGGGAGCCTGACTAGGTGAAGAGGGCAAATACCACCTTTGGGGTTGGAGTGGGAATCAACCTGCAAATCAATGGATCTACCTTTGCGCGTCTGCCCTGGCTTAGGGGAACCCACAGCCCACCTCCCCCACCCAGACACCTCATCAAGCGTGCAGAGTCTTCTGAATGAGAGTGTACTCACCCCCATGTGGCTGCTGTGATGCCCTCAAGGATCCATCCAACCCAGGATATGCCACCACCAGGATCCAGTACATCAGGGGGTCATGGTGCGACGGGCACACCTTCCACGTTGGGAGGCCATCCCCAGCTGGTCCTCCGCAGTCTTTTTGGTTCAGCAGCACAGGTCCTCCCATCTTTTCCGGCAGTGTGTGCTCCGTCTATGGTAGACCCCCAGGGTCCGCACTCCCTTGGTGATGGCACGCAAAATACCCTTCTTCTGGTGGGCGCTGACCTTGTGTTATAGTGAAGTTAAAAAAGATGTTACTTTCCCGTACAGTTCTTCTCACACATTGGACACAAACCACCCACCCTGTCTCATAAAAATATACACTCTCCATCCTCACATGCTGGCCTGTCCCCCCCTGTCTCTTCCATCCACGACACTCCACACAATCATGTCCCATCCACCATGCACACGGTTCACTCACCTGCTTGTCTGGAGGACCATAGAGGAGCGTGTTCTGGGGGAGGACCCCATATACCAGTTTCTCCAACTCCTCTGCAGTGAAGGCAGGGGCACTTTCCCCAGACACTGTAGCCATTGTCGCTTCCAGACACAGGTCACAGCAGCAATTGCAGTGTAGGTCGTCTCCTGTTGAAGGTCAGGTATCAAGTGAGGGAACAGATAGAAAATGGCGGTCACGTCCGTGGCGGTGCGTACTGTCACCGCCGGCGTACATCGTCATTGGCTCTTGGAACCTATAGGGCCCAATGATAACCAGTGCTGAGTTGTGCAGCGTTCTTCAATCGCCTACCACGACGCTGCACAACGCCAGCGCTGTTACCTCATTTCCCCTTGTCCCACCTTACAGGTTAGGCAGCCGCCATTTCAGGGGGCCACATGGCAGGCCAACTAACTGCGTCACACCTATTTAGGCCAGGAATACGGACGGACAAAGGCACATAGAGATCATTTAACGATTGGTCTAAACAGCCTTGTGAAACCTATGTGGTGTATGACCCTCTGCTAACCGTTCTCCTCCGCTGGGGCAGGTGATGAGATGGCGGCATCCTCCGGTGTACAGACCCCTGGTGGATCTGTCGACAATGGAAGACAGACACATCATTATCACTTACAGACTTGATCATGCAACAATCCAGGAACTGTGTGCCCAGTTGGAGCCAGACCTGATGTCAGCTATCCGCCATCCGAAAGGAATCCCCCCTCTAGTGCAGGTCCTGTCAGTGCTCCATTTCTTGGCAAGTGGGTCTTTTCAAACAACAGTAGCCATGGCATCAGGGATGACACAGCCAATGTTCTCTAATGTGTTGTCCAGAGTATTATCTGCCCTGCTGAAACACATGCGCAGCTACATCGTTTTCCCTCAGGTGGAGGATCTGCCCACAGTGAAAGGTGACTTTTATGCCCTGGGACATATCGCCAACATCATTGGTGCCATTGATGGTACACATGTGGAATTTGTTCCCCCCCTGCAGGAATGAACAGGTGTACAGAAACCGGAAAAGCAACCATTCAATGAATGTGCAGATGGTGTGTTTGGCAGACCAGTACATCTCCCATGTGAATGCCAAGTATCCAGGCTCTGTGCATGACGCTTACATTTTGAGGATTAGCAGCATCCCTTATGTGATGGGGCAACTCCAGAGGCACTGTGTGAGGCTAATAGGTGAGCCCAAGGTCCCCACACAGTTTAATTAGGTGTCTGGGTATGGGAGATTCCATAATGGTTGGAGGATGTCTAACAGTTGTCCCTCGATATTTGCAGGTGACTCCGGTTACCCCAACCTGTCATGGCTACTGACCCCAGTGAGGAATCCCAGGGCAAGAGTAGAGGAACGCTACAATGAGACACATGGGTGAACAAGGAGGATAATAGAGTGCACCTTCGGCCTCCTGAATGCCAGATTCCGGTGCCTCCATCTGACAGGTGGCTCCCTATACTACTCACCGAAGAAGGTGTGCCAGATCATCGTGGCATGCTGTATGTTGCACAACCTGGCTTTGAGACGCCAGGTGCCTTTTCTGCAGGAGGATGGGCCTGATGGTGGTCTTGTGGCAGCTGTGGAGCCTGTGGACAGTGAAGAAGAGGAGGCAGAAGAAGAAGATGTAGACAACTGTAACAGCATCATCATGCAATACTTCCAGTGAGACACAGGTAAGAGGATAGAACTGCTTCCCACATCTCATACGATTGTAGGACCTAGCATAAATCTGCCTTTTTAGCTCTGTGTATGGACCCTGACATCTCACTTTGGCTTTCCATTTCACAGATCTGGGTCCCACTTTGTGCCCTCTGATATGTTTACTGCTGGCCAACAACAATGTAACATTGATATGTGAACATGTACATTGACATTGCTATATTTCTGAGAGGTTGCAATTACACATTTGTGAAAGTACAGACTGACTCCAGATTGATTTGTGATTCAAGGGTGTTTATTTATGTGCTGATAAGTGGAGGGGGGTGTGAAATGGGCTGGGGTGATGGTGGAGGAATGTCCATGGCAGAGTCCAGTCTATTTATATCACAGGTGCATTGTCCAATGGGGCATAGGAAGTGGAGCAATGCCAGTTTAAGGTGGACAGGGTGTCAAAGTGGGACAGAAGGGTGACATTCAGGGGGCTCTTATTTCCTGGCGGGGGTCTTGCCAATGTTCTCTGTCTTGTTCCTGGATCTCAGGGACCATTTGCAGGGTGGTTCTCCATCTGCAGGGGGTGGGGTGCTGGTGGCCTGTTGTTCCTTTGGCGGTGCCTCCTGTCCTCTAGCGCCAGTGGAGGTGGAGGGCTGTTCATCGTCCGGGCTAGTGTCAGGGGCCTGTTTGTGTGCCACTGTGTCCCTCATGGTGTTGGCCAGGTCTGCCAGCAGTTCTGCAATGGTAACCAGGGTGGTGTTAATGGACTTCAAGTCCTCCGTTATCCCAAGGTAGTGTTCCTCCTGCAGCTGCTGGGTCTCCTGAAACTTGGACAGTACCGTGCCCATGGTCTCCTGGGAATGGTGGTATGCTCCCATGATGTTGGACAGTGCCTCGTGGAGGGTCAGTCCCTAGGCCTGTCCTCCCCCAGTCCAACAGCAGTCCTCCCAGCTTCCCTGTTGTCCTGTGCCGCTGTCCCCTGAACCGTGTGCCCACTGCCACTGACCCCAGGTCCCTGATGGTTGGTGGGTTTGCCTGGGGTCCCTGTAGTGGTGGACACACTGCTGATTTACATGTCCTGGGGACAGTGGCATGGGCCCTCTGGGTGGGTGCTGTGCTGGTGTTTCCTGACTGGGGAGGGTCTGTGGTGGTTTGTGACAGTGGCAGGGGAACTGACTGTCCAGAGGTCCCTGATGGGCCGGGCTGGTCATCTTGATACAGGCGTGCAGAACTGCTGTCATCACTGTTGGCCTCTTCTGTGGGGGGACTGGATATGTCTGGCACCTCCTGTCCGGTGACGTTGGGTATGGGTCCTGTTGGGGTGTAAATGCTTTGTTTTAGTATCTGTGTGTGCCATCTTCTGCATTGGGTGAGGTACCCTCTACTCCTGTGCTTGCATTATTGTGTTTGCCCTTTTGTGATAGTTAGTTTGGGGTCTGTGTGGATATCTGTACTGGACATGCTTTGGTGATGGGGGTCCATGCATAGGTGTTGCATGCAGGTCCTTCGTATTGGGATGTGTGGGTTGTGACAGTGGGGCATATGTGAGGTGTTGGAGTGATGGGGGTGAGGGTTGGGGTATGTGATGGCATACAGGTGGGGTGGGGGGATATGGTAAATAAGATATGACTTACCAGAGTCCAGTCCTCCTGCTACATCTGCGAGACCCTCAGGATGCAATATTACCAAGACTTGTTCCTCCCATGTTGTTAGTTGTGGGGGAGGAGGTGGGGGTCCACTGCCAGTCCTCTGTACAGCAATCTGGTGTCTGGATACCACTGAACGCATCTTCCCCCGTAGGTCGTTCCACGTCTTCCTCATGCCATCCCGTGTTCTTGGATGCTGTCCCACTGCGTTGACCCTGTCGACGATTCTCCGCCATAGCTCCATCTTCCTAGCAATGGAGGTGTGCTGCACCTGTGATCCAAAAAGCTGTGGCTCCACCCGGATGGTTTCTTCCACCATGACCCTGAGCTCCTCCTCTGAAAACCTGGGGTGTCTTTGAGGTGCCATGATGTTGTGTGGTTGATGTGTGAGGTGCTGTTTGTTGTGCTGTATGATGTGTTGGTCGGGGTTTGTTGTGTGAGGTGCGTGGATGTTGTATGAGTGATGGTGTTGTGTGCCTGTGGATGCTGGTGTTGTGTTTGCTATTCTCTCTTTCTCAGCTTTTTCAAAAAACATTCGTTGTAAGGGTTTGTGGGTAATGTGGGTGTGCGTTTTATAGAGTTGTGAGTGTGTGGGATTGGTGTTTGGATGTGTATCAGGTGTGTGTATTTCGAATTGTCCAAAGTGGTTGTGTTTTATAAATGTGTGTGTATTTTGAACGCAGCTGTGTGTACCGCCAATGGATTACCGCGGTTGAAAGACCGCTGCATTGATTCGTGGGTCGTGATAGTGTGGGCGTATTCTTGTTGTCGTGACGGTGTAGGTTTTGGTATCGCCAGTTTATCACTGACCTTTGGTGTGGCGGACTTGTGTGGGTGTCTGTACTGTGGCAGATTCTGAGATGTGGGTCATAATACCTGTAGCGGAATTCCACCGCCGCCACGGTATGTTGGCGGCCTTCAGCACGGCGGCAGGCAGGATTTACCACCAGAGTTGTAATGAGGGCCTAAGTTTGCAATAACCAATGATTGTTGAATGTCTCATTTGTTATAACCAATGCTTTTTGATTTTGCACATTGTATCCCATCTGCTAAACCCATGCCAAGTGTAACTGCTAAAACATGTGCTCTTCACAATGTAATCTGTATTGAACATGTGCCACAATCAAGAGGATAATTGCTCATTTCCTTGACAAGCAATCAACTGCCTTTCCACCTGCTCCAACTGGAACTGCCAAAACATGTGTTTATCACAATGTAATCTGTATTGAACATGTGTCATGATCAAGAGGATAATTGCTCATTTCTTTAACAAGCAATCAGCTGTCAAAATGCACAGGTGCACATTTAATTATTTAAGGATGCTTGTGAGTCTGAGGGCTTGCTTGGCTTTGTATCTATTGCTCCGCTCACCTTTCTCCAGTCAAGTTCCTTGTCCTCCAGTCTGCCTCCAGTTGAGTTCCAGTGTTCCTTATTCTCCAACCAGTTTCCAGTGGAGTTCCAGCATTGCTTGTCCTCCAGACAGCCTCCAGTCGAAATCTGACGATTCTCGCCCTCTGGTCGACTTCCTGAGGAGTCCTGGCTCTTCTCTTCCATCTTCTGCTGATAATCCCATATTTCCTGTAAAAGAGAGAACATAGGAAACGTGAAAAAAACAAGTTTGGGTTCTTCTGAAGTTTTCAAGCAAGTAACTTAATTTCAAGATAAAGAAAGATTAATTGCTTAATGTGTGCTGCACTAAAATCAATTAAACAAAACAGAGCTCTGTCTTTTAAATAATTAATGACAATAAGAACTACCATGATTTATCACTCAGGTGGGAATTCAAGATACCACTAATTAGACATTAAGGAACGATGTATTTAATGCAACAAGCGCTCACCTGAGAATTAGGAGATCGGAAAGAGAGCATGTTTATCAAAACTATTATTGACAAGAGATTACACCAGTGCACAAAGAAGCCCTTTAGTCGAGTTGATTGTTTTTGAGTTTGGTCATTGCTTCAGAGACTCTGTGAAAATATTGTAAAAAGAGGAAGAGACTTGTTCAAGCTTATAGAAATGTATGTAAAGAACGCACAATGTACTGGTAATAACTGACATTATACAATGTATAATTCAGTAATAGTTTATACAAGTTCAATGTATTAATGAAGTAATTATTTTGCAGCCTAGAATCCTAAAAACCAAGAACCCAGTAATTTCAGAAATCAGAAGTCCTGATGCCCAACACGACACACAGTCCAAGGTCTAGCAGCCCGATTCTGCAGTCCACGAAGCAGAAGCTGGTATTTTTGCTTTTTCTCTTCCCAAACCCCCTTACCCTTGAGGACTAGCGAAGGGGCAATGTACACTTCATCACAGTCACATTAGTCCTCATCAGGATTGGGAAACTGTCCTCGTCCCATCGGAAAGCCTAAAATTCAGGTGAGTGGCTCGCACAGAACACCGTGGACGCAACCGACCGTAAGTACAGACACCTGCCTGTGTCATTAAGCTAAACAACGGATTGTTGTGCCATTATCCACATGATATGGGGGTCACGCTACGACCATCAAGTACACTT
This sequence comes from Pleurodeles waltl, assembly GCF_031143425.1. NCBI lineage: Eukaryota > Metazoa > Chordata > Amphibia > Caudata > Salamandridae > Pleurodeles > Pleurodeles waltl. Next base: position 127,046,458 of record NC_090448.1, read on the forward strand.
GTCATTGTGCACACAATCGGAGTCATTCACAAACATTAAAATCCCCCTTTGGACAGGTCACTCACACTGCACTGCAACACTATACAAAAACACACGTCTGCACATCTTAGACACAGGGATAGTCAGATGTACACAGCATTGTGTCACACAACACAAACAACATAGAAACATCACATTTACCAATACAAATGACACCCTCACATTGCACACATACCGTGAAATGTCATCAGATTCAGCACTCATTGAGTGTTGATGTGTCATGGAACACAAATACCATTCCCATTAAACATCCCTGGTAAGGACCCAAGCATCACCCACATTGCAACACAATGGATGGTCAATGAGATGCACAATAGTCAGAGCAACAAATAACCCAAGCTCAATCTGCAAAACATATTTGCACAATAGGGATGGGGCCATCAGGAGCACTGGGATACATATAATTTTGCACATGGCTGTAAAACAACATTTGCTCAGGAAATGGCCCTACATGTATCTCAGGGACAAACAATACTAGAGCCAAGTGACATGCTTATCTGCAGAATATGGAAGTGCAACTCAAGAAAGTGAATACAACAGCATGGGACACACATCTAGATGAAGTAGCTGCAAGGTACACACATCAAAATGAACACAAAGGTAGCACAATTGAACAACCCTTCATGTCTGCACAAAGAAAACTCAAGCTGCCACACATGAGACAAATGTACAATACATATCAAGGGGACAAGTCTAACACCATACATGCTGACATTGGACCACACAAGTTGAAATACTTACTATACCAAACATTATTCATTGGAATTACACTACAATCACATTAACATACACCAATCCAACAGTCAACATATACCCTTGTCCTGTGTGACACCAGCACTGCCCACAAAGTCAGATTTTCATAACAACAGCAAATGAATCAGCAGTCAGACTGAAACACACACAGCTATAGGCAGACAACACAAATTACTCTGGAGCAACATAAAGGTAGGAAAGGAATTGCAGGACAAATGTGTACCTAGAAAAAAAACTATTTGGGTTTCTATGTACCAAAATGAGTATTATCAAAGGCCATTGGCCAGTCCATCTTAAAGCCTTTGCACAGTATTGTTCCCACACTTGTACTTATTACTGACAGGCAACCTCCACAGGAAGGGACATCAAGTGGGCAGGCAGGCACCTCAGGGATCATTCTTTGGGAGCCAGGGTCCGGATTTGGGATGGGTGGGTTTGGGTTTGTTAGGGGTGGACTCTTTCTTAGGCGGGGTGGGCTTCTTCTTGGGGGGAGAGGTATGGGTACTTGCGGAAGGGGGCAGGTGTGACAGAAGAGGACTTGGATGTGTAAGGGAAAGGTTGGGATTTGGGTCGGGCCTCTTGGGTGTGGGATGGAGGATAGAGGGAACAGGGGAAAGGGCAAGCTCAAAAAGGAAATTCTCCTTCGGAACACAGGGACAGTAATCAGAAGGGGCTGGGGATTTGGAGGTTGAGGATGTGGTTGCCTGGTGTGTGGGTATAGATGTCTTGGGTGTGTGAAGTATGCTTATGTTTGGGTATGATCAATTGTGTGTGTGAGTTTGGGTGTTGCTTGTTTTACAATGCTAGAAGGAGGAGGTGCTGGGTGATCAGTGTGGTACATGTGTGTGTCTGCTGGGGTGGTGTCTGTGGGTATGCTGGTAGTGGAAGATGTTTGTGTGTCTGTTGGGGTGGTGCCTGTAGGTGTGATGGATGTTATGAATGTCTGCGTGTCTTCTTGGGGGGTGTCTGCAAGTATGATGGATGTGGTGAATGTCTGTGTGTCTGTTTGGGTGGGGTCTATAAGTATGATGGATTGTGGTGGATGTCTGTGTGTCTGTTGTGGTGGTGCCCTTGCGTATGCTTGATGTGGTGTGTGGGTCGGTGGGGGTGGTGGTGGTGGTGTCTGCTGAAGTGGTGGGTGATGTTGTGTTTGTGGGTTGTAGGTTGAGAGCCTGGGTGCCTGTGTGTCTTGTGGTATTTATGTTAATATGTGCTGCTTGTGTTTTTTGAGCTGGGTGTGTGCGGATGTGTCTGTGTGCTTGGGATAGGTAGAGGAATGAGGGATGTGGATTGGGAAGAGGGAGATGGGGCAGAATATGGGGGGGGTGACTGGCTGCCATCAGTGAGGAGGCCAGGGCCTTAAAAGGTATTTGTAGGACAGACATGGCACTATGAATGCCTTCCAGGAAAGCATTGGTCAGCTGAAGTTGGCTGGCCAACCCCTGAATGGCATTCACAATGCCAGTCTGCCCCACAGAGATGTTCCTCAGGAGGTCATAGCTTTCTCTCTCAGGGCAGTAGGGGTAACAGGGGCTGGGGCGTAGCTGCCTGTGGCAAAGGAGACACCAACCCTCTTAGGTGAGCGGGCACAGCCAACTGGGAGGGGTGCCACAGGGAGGTTGGCGATAGAACTGAGGGTGGCAGACAAAGATGGTACAGGAGTATTTCCATATGGGTCAACCACCACTAGGGAGTGACAACTTGAGATCCGGTCTCCTTCGTGGCACTCCCCTGACCCTCTGGGCCACTGGGTCACTCATTGTCAGTGGTGTCTTGATAGGAGGTACCTTGACTACATGCTTCCCCACTTGGTTGTGCCCTGTCTCCTTCGCTTGCCTGGGCTGATGCTGAAAGTTCCAAGTAAAAAGTGTCATCACATGTTCCTGATCACACTTGAACAACAGCCGTGATTAACAAACATTACTGTGATGTGAAATAGGCGCCAGCAACAAACTTCACCAAAGTGCCCCCTACATGTACCATACCACATGCATGCATGTCATCTGAACTGTCAGCAGTTGCCCACAGGAAAATCAGGATCTCACACAACTACAATTGCATGGCTGAAGTTGTGCAACCACAGTAACCATTGAACAAGTAGGACACCACATCATCTTCAATGGTTTGCCTCATAGAGCATACCTCAGTTATCTGTTGCCACACAATAGTAGGTCAATGCCAAGTTCATTCACACAGATCCAACACAAGGTCCGGCAGACATTTATTTGTCACATACACAATAATGCAGCAATGTGAAATGATGCAGTAGCCTGGAGAACGTGTCATGAAATTACTCATGTCACACTGGAAACATATCAACAATGCACACATCACCAAGTTAAATTTGTCCCAATGGAGTGCTGTAGGTAGTACCAACGTTGCTCTGATATGCCATACATTTGACATGAAAATGTACATTGTAGACATCACATGTAAATTGACAGGGAGATATGTCCCTAAAATCCACGGCACAATGAATCAGCAAGCCCCGGGGAACTCACCACTAATGTTTGGCACCCCTTACAATGACATACTCTGATTGATTCAGTAGACACCATTAGTCCTTTTTATGTTGGAGAGGCCCAGAGATTTGCAAATGCTTGTAGAAGGCCCTCAACATGTTGTCCAGTGGAAACTACATCACTGTCTCCATTTTGGTCCTGCAAGCCCAGATGTCTGTGGATAAAAGGTTTTACCCAACCACATGTGATTTAAACATAACTACAAGTCAATCCATGACACATGCCAACAGTCAGGTTACAAACCTTCTGCATTACACATGTACAGTGCACGTTGCTACATGATGACACATCAATGGCATATAACATTCACATTGTGGCTAAAAAATCTAGTCATACACATCTTATCCCTCATTACTACTGTGGTTGTACATGCCAAATGGCATGCAATGATGGTTGAGGGTATGTGCCAGACAACAATCAAGTGTGGCACACTCCTGTCTGAGGAACCACGTGAAATGTACCCTCATTTCAAATGTCCTATTCCACACACAGGTTGGCATGCACATATATGTGAGGTACTACAGAAATCATCCCATGAACACAGGTAGAACATGCATGAAACAACCGCATACACATTTTGTCAAAAGAGAAAGGGACACAAGCTAACATGCAGGCGCAAGGAATGTTGGCAACAGTGATGGCACATAAATTATGTCAATGGACCACTTACCAAGGGAAAGTATTGACCTGTAGCTGACCCAAAGAACAATGTATGCTCTGTCACATGTATGTTGACCATATTCACATTACAGTAGTGAGGCACAAGCACCCGTCACACGCTGAAGACAAGTAGCTTCTGGTTGGCAGATGCCAATATACTCATTTGACCAGACACGTGGCTGAGGACAGTGATCCATCAGGATTATGCCCTGTACTCACACCCTTGTAGCTGAGGTGCTCCCCTCAAACACCCATCAAGGTCTGAGTAGGCCACTGCCAGATTGTGGTACATTAGGGGGTTCATGGTCTGATGTGTACCCCACCCACATTGGGAGGAGAGCCCAGTTGGACCTCTGCGATCTTCCAGGCCCAGCATCTCAGGTCCTCCCACCTCTTGCAACAGTGGGCGCTCCGCCAGCTGTGGACCTCCAGGGTCTGCACCTTCCGGCCGATGGCTCTCCATATCTCCTTCTTCAGATGAGTGTTTCCCTCATGGATGTGAAAAGACAAATCAAGAGATTACAATCACAAGTTTTAGCATGAATGGTTGACTAACACATGTCAGAAACACTAAGCTAGAAATTTTCAATTTGTTCACACACCACAAGTGTAAAGCACACAAGCCAATAAGTACAGGGACATGATTACAGACATATCTATCTATCTGCAGACTGACCCACTACCCTGCTCAGGGACCACAATGGCTAAGCAGGACTACTGACATGAGGTAGCTCATGCTCCAGCAATATGTACTGTGATGTGAGCCACAATGAAACACTACACACATATGTGGCTTCTGAAGGGTAAACTCCTTAGGCCTAAATGGACCAACACATTCATACTCTGCAAGATTGACTCACAGCATATAGTCCCTACAGGCAACTGCCATAGTACAGACTTCACCCGTACACTTGAGGGACAATTAAAAGGCTGTTGTGGTGGGTACAGAAAGTGTCTTCCTTGTGCATGTGTCGACTGTAGCCTACCACATGCAGACTCATACAACTTCATGGGGTAGGTTCTGTGGTATGTACCTGTACCACAGAACACTCGTTCGGACATATGTGTCTCTCCAACAGAAGTGGCATCCAACATACAAAGGCATGCATTGTACAATTTCTGCTCTGTGACTGAGGTACTGACGCACATATCATGGCCTCCCAGATATCAACACACTGTCTGCACTGTGGGACTGTTATTGTGCAATAAGCCTGTACAGGACACATATGACTTGTGTGAAGGTAACAACAAAGCTGTGGGAGTAAGGGACCTGCCATGAGACAAAGACACACATTGACAATGATGCATAATGCACATATGGACTACTTCTTGGATGTACCTCAGGATCCATTCATAATTCAGTCAATAGACAGAGGCATTCAGGTCAATCTGTTCCACTAAAGCATCATATTGTGCACCTGCCGGGATCATCTGGTGTAGAGGGAGTGGCCACAGTGCCACAGCTGCATAGCCACAGTGACTATACCCCAGCCTGGACTTTGTCCCATACTAAGAGCTACATGTTACAGGCCGTGGTCTCTCCAGGTGGAGCATACAGAACCTACATGTCATTCCGTCACCATCACTTCCATGCATGACAGTCGATCATATGGCCATCAGCAATTTGGCATGTGGTTTGTGTGGCAACCTGAAGGGCAGAGTGAGTCTGGATATGGATTCCAGACTACGGTTTGACAAGGTCAGATGTGTGTTGAAAGATCTGAGTTTACAAGATCCTCAAATTATTCACATAAGATGCATACACAGCTCATGCTGTCATGCACACATATGTTGTCCAACATTTGCAACAACCATGAAGAAAGGGATGTCAGTGGATGGCAGTAAAGTATCCTTACCTAGTTATGTGCATCCAATACAAGGAGGATCTAGGACCCCAGAAAGCTCACACAACACAATGTGACTGAAATGAACATATTGTACTGGCCACCAATACCTGCACAATATACATCCCCATTGATGCCACACAGACTGCAACAACAGGCACACAAGAAGTCTAACTGGCACACAGGGGCATATTGTGACCTGTGAGGATGGAAATGATGGGGTAGAACAGAATCAATAGTGCCTATGAGATTCTTACCTGCTCCTCTGTGGAGCCACAGATCTGTCCATACAAGGGTAGGACCTCATCAAAAAGCCTCTCTACTGCAGAGAAGGCAGGGGCCCTATCACCTGCTGGAAGTGGCATGATCGGTCCCAGAGGTGGCACACAGCGGCTCAGGTAGCAGAGATGTTGCTGGCAGCAGTGTCAGGAGCCAAGTGAGTGAATGTTCACAACATATTGGTCACGTCTGCCACCTACGGGGTTGTCACCACTGGCAGACGCAACCATTGGACCCTGACCAGCACAGGCAACGACAGTAGCCTATGGCTGTTTCCGCCGCGGTTGGAACCACCTACCGCCTTGACGACTTGCATGGGTGGTCGAGAGCGGTTCCTAATGTCCAGTGGAGTAGGTCAAGCATCTGCTATTTTGTTGGCCTGAAATGCTGTATTTGGCTTTGTAAACTGCATCGCGCCTACATTATGGGGGTCATTCTGACCCTGGCGGTAATTACCGCCATGGCGGAGGTTGGCGGTAGCACCGCCAACAGGCTGGCGGTGCTCCGCTGGGCATTCTGACCGCGGCAGTACAGCCGCGGCCAGAGGCGGGAAGCCGGCGGTGTACCGCTGACTTTCCGCTGCCCATGGGAATCCGCAAGCTGCGCCGCCATGGGGATTCTGACACCCCATACATCCATCCTGTTCCTGGCGGTTCTCCCGCCAGGAACAGGATGGCGGTATGGGGTGTCGTGGGGCCCCTGGCGGCCCCTGCAGTGCCCATGCCAATGGCATGGGCACTGCAGGGGCCCCCGTAAGAGGGCCCCACAAAGAATTTCAGTGTCTGCTTTGCAGACACTGAAATTCGCGACGGGTGCAACTGCACCCGTTGCACCTTCCCACTCCGCCGGGTCCATTCTGAGCCGGCTTCCTCGTGGGAAGGGTGTTTCCCGCTGGGCTGGCGGGCGGACTTTTGGCGGTCGCCCGCCAGCCCAGTGGGAAACCCAGAATGACCGCTGCGGTCTTTTGACCGCGGTACGGTCTTCTGGCGGTTCCCGCTTGGCCAAGCTTAGAATCAGGGCCTATATGTGTTGCAGCCTCACAAACATCCTTATTCTATCTTGTCCTTCTACACAACCACCAGTGTAGTGTGTACAGGGCACAGATGACATTTGACAGCGGTGCACAGTCCTCCACCACTAACGGTCATTTTGGTGGTCAGAAAATAAAGTCACATTTCAAGGGATAATTGTGTAGCACATCTTTGAGTTTTGTCAAAATCCATGTTGTGGACATATGTGTTAACAACTGTGGGTGTCAAATGTGACCCCAGTGTACTTGCCAGCTGTGATGTGTGCTTTGTGTCATATCTATCCAGTCAGAAATGCTTTGTCACATGATATTTTTGGCATGCATCATGTATGTTGCTGTGGACATACTGACTAATATTGCAGATCATGTCTTGTCACACATAGGTAACCTGGGAGAGGGAGGGTGTGACAATCTCCTGTCTACCATCCACTGCCAGACCTTCAGACCAGGGAGCAATGGCATATTATTATGTTATACCGCCTGGATAGGTAACAACAGTGAATTTTTGCCATCACTTGGAGCTAGATCTGATGCCAGCTATTAGTTATCCAACCAGCATACCACCCATTGTACAAGTCATGTAGGTATTGCACTTCCTACCCACAGGGTCCTTCCAACATACAGTGGCCCTATCTGCTGGTATGTCCCAACCTATGTTCAGTCTAGTGTTGAAGGATTTCCTCTCAGCAATGTTGAAACACATTGACAGCTACATCAGGTTCCCCCAATGTGTGGATTTAGTCAACGTGAAGGCTTACTTTTTTCGGTTTTTCCCACCTCCCATATGTGGTGGGTGCCATTGATGGTACACGTGTTGGCTTGGTGTGACCACAGGCCACTGAACAAGACTATCACGACAGAAAGAATTTCCATTCTATCAACATGCAAGTTGTATGTTTGGTGGATCTCTACAGCTCAAACTTCTGTGCCCGCTATCCAGGATCTGCCCATGATTTCTTCATAATGCAGAACAGCACCATACCCCAGCTGATATTACAACTGCACACAGAGAGGGCCTCATTGGTTGGTACGTCACATCTGTCCTGATTGTTGGCCTGATTACAACTTTGGAGGAGGGTGTTAATCCGTCCCAAATGTGACAGATCTTCCACCTGCCGTATTATGAGTTCCATAGGATATAATGGACCCGTAATGCGGCGGGTGGTATATCCGTCACATTTGGGACGGATTAACACCCTCCTCCAAAGTTGTAATCAGGCCCAGTGTGTGTGCAATATCAGGTAATACAATCATAAAGTTAGTGACTCATTAATGCACTTATGGCCCATTCCTTAACAGGAGGCTCTGCATATCGAAACCATCCTCGGTTGTTGAAGTTGCTGAGGAATCCAACTATGCCATGGGAAGTCCACTTCACTGAGGCCCATGGAAGAACACAGCGGCCAGTGGAGAGGGCTTTGGGCTTCTGAAGGCCAGATTCCGCTGCCTGGACAGGACTGGTGAAGCCCCCCTCTACTCACCCAGGAAAGTGTGTCAGATCCCTGTGGCATGCTGCATGCTCCACAGCATCGCCCAGAGGAGGGGGAGCCTGCAGTGCCACTGGGTGAGATTCCTGAAATGCCAAGTGAGGATGACAGTGGTAAAGAGGAAGGAGCTGACTTGCAATAAGATTTCATCAACAGCTATGTTGTGATATAATGACTGTAACTGTACAATAAACTGTAGTTGTGAGAATGTGTGGAGCTGAGTGTTTTTGAAACAGCTAGGGAGCTGATACTCTGCAATATTCAGCCACAGGCTGCTTGATAAGATAGCTTTTGACACATCCCCACCTTGATGATGTTGCTTTGTTTCTGTCAGTGTCCTTGCAATGCACCTTGTTTTCCAGTTGCTTGATATGTGACTTGTGTCAGAGGCATGGTTTCAAGCCTATACTCCTTGTTTTGTTTTTTGTACAGGTACCTTCACCGCGACATCTTTATGTTGGCATTTCAGAGTTATGACATTAGCAGGTATTTGATGCTGTCCTGACATACACAGTGGACATGGATGGTTCCAGGTAATGCAGGATGCAGAGTTTGGATGTATGAGACCTGCATCAAGACAGTTTGAACAGTGTTTGGATGGAGGCACAGAAGTTCCCCTTGCACTTTTTTGTGTGTTGTGGTGGGCCTTATGCATCATGTGTGTCATCATGTGGTCTGAATATATGTAGTCCTAGCTTTTTAACCAATTCATTTTCCCTTCACATTGGCTAAATACTCTTTTTGTATGACCTGTACATAGCTGTAGGTGTATTTCATCATTGCAGGCCACATCGCCTGTGCCACAATACTAAAATATGTTTGTGTCATACCACCAGGTGTCTGGGAGTTGGACTATGATGTCCCTGTGATCAGGGACGGTTGTACTGCCATTTGTCTGTATACTGGATTAAGTGATGTTTGCTTACTTTGGTGTGGTATCTGGTAAGGCTCAAGCTGCTGACATCAACCACTTTAATGTTTGCCTATTCTAGTGGACAATGTCTGACAAATCCCTTCCATGGTCTGGAGGTCTGTACCTTGAAATATGTTCCTTTACTCAGTATAAGTCACTAAGGGCCAGATGTAGCAAAATTCTGATTTACGACCCACAAATTGCGAGTCAGACTGACTCGCAATTTGCTATTCGCAATTCAGAATGTTGGATGGTGTCCCTGACACCATCTGCGATTCGCAGAGGGGTCGCAAAGGCCCACCTCATGAATATTCATGAGGTGGGTCGCAATTTGCGACCCCCTTGCGAGTGGCGGCCCTCACAGGGATGGTGGCCTTCTGCGGACAGCAGAACACCATGTCTGTCACTGCTTTTTAATAAAGCAGTTTTTTTTTTGTAATGCAGCCCGTTTTCCTTAAAGGAAAACAAGGTGCATTACAAAAACGTAAAATGAAATGTTTTTGTTTCATTTTTTTAGAGGAGGCAGTGGTCCATAGGACCACTGCCTGCTCTGAATAAATATTTGCAGTGCCATTCGCAAAAGGGAAGGGGTCCCCTGGGGACCCCTTCCCTTTTGCGAAAGGGGTTACCACCCATTACAAAAGGGTGCAAACTGCGATTGGTTTGCGACCGCGTTCGCGGTCACAAAGCAATCCTGCATTGCACTGCGACTCGCAATTAAGAAGGGAACACCCCTTCCTAATTGCGAATCGCAAACCCGTTTTGCGATTCAGTAACCAGGTTAATGAATCGCAAAACGAGGTCTGTGAATTGCAAAGTGCGTTTTGCACGTCACAAACAGCAAAATTCAGCAAACTGCTTAGTACATCTGGCCCTTAGTCTTGTTTCTTATAGTCCAGACAAATTTACAGCCTATGTGCTGAATACTGTAACACATTTTTTGGTTTGAACAGACACATGTACTAATGTGTTGGTGTGTAATGGTGGTAATCCTGAGCTGGACACTGTGTACCTGTAACATATTCTTGCTTGCACAAGTAGCTTGTATCTTCATTGTATATTCACATTTCTACATAGCTAACTGTGAAAATTAAGCAAGCAGACAATGAGTTTGTGATGGGTGTATTGATTACAATGCTAAATCACACAAACAAATTTGGACAGAAAGAAACAACATTGTAAAGTGAAGGGGTCAGTCATGGTGAATGATATCATTAGAGTAGATGCCACACAATCGGGAGTCCAAACTCCAGAGTACTCCTATTGGAACTGGTAGGTGGTTGAGGATCAGTCAACAAAGTGAATGTGTAGCACACAAAGGAGGTCCTTTAGGAAGAGGTCACATGCTGGCAGTGGTGGGTGTCTTGCCATCTGCACCTCCTGGATTCTTTGCTATGGGGATCAGCTGCTACAGAGGCTGGGGTTTTGGGGGCTGGTTCTTCATCTGGCAGGGCCTCCCTTCCAGTGGCTGGCACTAATGTTACTGTGCCTGGTGTTGATGAGCCAAAGTAAGGGGTAAACTGTTGTTGAAAAGCCCTGCTCAGGGTGGTGTGAATGTCCCTCAGCACCCCTATTAGGGAGGTCAGGTTATTATTGTGGGCCTCCACCTCTTCCTGCATATCTCTGTAATATCCCTTTGTTGCTGCTTGATTTCCTGGAGTTCAGTCAAGATCTGGCCCATCACGCCCTGGGACTCCTGATAGACCCGCAAGATGTGGCTGATGGTATCCTGGCTGACAGCAGCCCCAGTGGCCTCACCCTGCTGGCCACGGTATCACTCTCAAACACCCTACCCTCACTGCCCTGAGTGCTTGCCACAGGGTGCCCTCTCCAACTTGTTCCTGGACCATGATTGTCGGAAGTGTTGGGTTGCAATTCAGGATCTAGGGCTGGGGACATTAGATGGTAGACACTGTGCTAGGGACACAGTTGGGGGGTGTTGATGTGGACATAGTGAGACTCACTGTTGCCATCTGACCATGTTCCTCAGATGGACCAGAACCATCCTCCATGTCCAGACGTCCAGGAGTGTCTTATTCACTAAGGACATAGGGCCAGATGTATGAATCTGGCACATTGCGATTCGGTAATTGCGATTTTTAAGAAATCGCAATTACCGACTCGCAAAGGGCCATGTATCACAATTGTGATTCACAAATGCAATTACCGAATCTCAAATTTTGGATACTGAAACAGAAATCGCAATTTGGGAAATGCAAAAGGCCAGGGTGCTGGGGGCCTAAGGCCCCATCTCCTGCACCCCAAATGTTCTTTTTTTTCCATGTAAAGTACACACATGCCAAAAGGGCATGTGTGCTTTACATATTAAATTAAAAAATGCAGTTTTACTGCATTTTAAAATTTTGCACCAGGTTACCACCTTGTTGCAGACAATGGTATTTTGCATGTGCAAAATACAATTCTGCGAAAAATCGCAATTTGCGATTTTTTGCAGAATTGCCTTGCGACCTGGATTTTGTGAATCGCAAATTGCGATTCGCAAAATCCAGGTCGCAATGCAGAAAATCGCAATTTTTGCGATTTTCATTTTGTGGTCTGCGAATGCCTTTGATACATTGCAGACCATGATTTTGCACTCGCAAACGGCTGATTTCACAGTTTGCGAGTGCAAAATCATTTGATACATCTGGCCCTTAATCCAGGGGGGTAATGGCAGTCTGTTCTGTGGCCTCTGTGTACACAGTGGAAGCTCGACCTGTTGATGTAAAATGTACACTGTTACTGGCTGTATTGTGACATCTACCTCCAACGGTTTGGAGTTACAGTAAGCAGAGACCTTGTACAAAATCACATTGCAGTTAATTCTATTGTGGCAAGTAACCATGGTATTGGGTATATTAACATGACATGTATGGAGCATGCCAGTTCATTTTGATTCAAGCAGCTGCTGAAATGTGCACATCATTAGCACTTGGGAGGATGGCCTGAAAACAGTGGCTAGGCAAGATATGGCTTTGCTCATTTGGAGACCTAGTTGAGTGTGATGTAGGTAAACCCTGGGCTTTGTTGTATATGTGACTGGAGTAATCATGTGCACAATGCAGTATGAATGTGTCTGCTGCCAATACCAATCTCGAGGCCTTATGAATACTTGTTATACACACTTGGTAAGATGTCATTCATGTCCTCAAAAATGTCATCTTGGGTTAGCAAGTCAAGATGGAGCTATTATGACAGATATGTCTCTGATTTGGGCATCATCTGTGCTTGATCACTCCCCGGTGAGTATACTTCATTTGAGAGTTGACAGACAAGGGTATTTGGACAAGTGGCCACTATGCTGGTGGTTGGAGCTTGAGTAACAGGGCCCATTGGGCTTTGCAGTCATGTTGCTCCCTCTAATTCCCAACACTTAGCAAATGGTATCCTCCTAGGTGAGTACACTTTAATTGAAAGTTGCCAAGCAGGTGACTTTGGACAAGTGAACTCTGGTCTGTTTTTTTGAGTTAGAGAAACAATGCCTCCTGGGACTTGCAGTCAGGTCATTCCCTCTACTTGACACACTTGACAAATAGTATCCTCCCAGGTGAGTAAACTTCAATTGGGAGTTATCAAAGAGGGGTCTTTGGACAAGTATACACAGGTCTGGTGTTAGGAGTTCGTGGCACACGGCTTCCTAAAAGTTGCAGTCATGTCACTCTCTCTACTGCACACAATATACACATGGTATCCTTCCAGGTGAGTACACTTCATTTGTGAACAAAAATGAGGGTCCAGTTTGTAACTTCCCGTAGGGAATTGCCTAGTCGCTGATGAAATTAGATAGACGTGGGAGCTTGAAACCGGGGGAAATGGACCCTAGTTCCCCATATATAGACTAAACTAAGAATAAATGGTAAGTTCCCACTTGCAAAATGATGGTTTATCAGCATTCAATTGCCATATATATAAAAATATTCCGTACTCCGAAGCTAATAATCAAATTTGAAATTTATTCAGCAAATGTAGGTCACTTCATGTCATACTACAGGTAGAAGGAGCATAGAAACTAGTGAATATTCAGCCAACACGTGTTTTGCCCTATGGGGTGCGTTCACCAGGGCTTTCTCAAGGCTGTAGAGAATAAGATAAGGCAAAGTTAAGGATGAAATGATGGCTCAGAAGTCATGGAAAAATCAAAGAAATAAACTCAATAGAACCAAAAGAAACACCAAGGGGTGGAAGTCCTAGATGGTTAAAAAAGTGCTCATCATAGTACTACCATAGCCCGAAGATTCTGTCTGGGAAAAAGGTTCCCCAGCAATAGAAGTGCACAAATTAATTCCTTATAAACGACGTGAGAAAAATTATAAGAGAGATGAGTGAACATTATATTATATCTATAGTAAGAAACAGCGAAATCTAGTAAGTTGTACAATACGTGTAAAAATACAGAATCAAGAGAGATGCAAAAGTAAAACAAGAGTTGGTGCCGGCACCTGATAGTGAGCAGTAAAAAGAAATGTGATCATCGCCAGCAGCAAGTTGAAGTAAAAAGAACTATTTTGAAAAATGAACAATTATAAAATTAACCAACATAAAGAATAACAATACCATAATTGTTGGTCATTTTCACTAATGCACAGGTGTTTAGAGTATTGAAATAAAAATAGTCAATCTGAAAATTTGAACAATGAAAGGAAACATATAACTTATATGTCTGTAAGTCAGGGGCTTGTACAATTTTCAAAAAATGAAATGAAAATAAGACAGAATTACAAAAGCTACACACACTATACAAATGTTATCTTTCTAGGAGAGCACACTTCATTTGTGAGTTTCCAAACAGGAGTATTTGGGCAAGTGAACACTGGTCTGGTGTTTGGAGTTATAGAAACAGTGCTTCCTGGGAGTTGCAGTCAGGTAACTCTCTCTACTACACACACTATATCCATGGTATCCTCTCAGGTGACTACACTTCAATTGAGAGTTACCAAACAGGGGTATTTGGGCAGGTGCACACTGGGCTGATGGCTGGAATGACAGAAACAGGGCATCTTGGCCTTAGCAGTTAGGTCACCTCCTCTACTTCTCACACTTGACAAATGGTATCCTCCCAGGTGAGTAACTTTTAATTGAGATTTACAAAACAGGGGTACGTGGACAAGTTACCACAGGTCTGATGTTTGGAGTAATAGAAACAGTGCATCCTGGGAGTTGCAGTCAGGTAACTCTCTGTACTACACACACTAGACAAATGTTGGGTATTACATATCTGTATGCAGACTACATTTAGGTTTGGGCATACATTTACCTGTTGAAACATACCATGAGTCCTGCGATTCTTAGTGTATATTGCAAAACGTACAGGCCCTCTTTGGACATATGGCATGTCGTGGACCTTAGTAGCTGTGATGTTGGGTCTGACAATACAGATTGATAGTGTCAACAACCAGATACTCTGGGTGTGGAATGTTTGTGGGGGTACATGAACAAGACAGTGGCAAAAGGTGAGCTATGAGCATGTGTGACATAGAAATTTTGTGACATATTTTTGTGTTATGAGTTACTAGACTCCACTCTCCCAGATATTCCTGTCAAGCTCTCAGGATGCAGGATGGCCA
Organism: Pleurodeles waltl; assembly: GCF_031143425.1. Taxonomy (NCBI): domain Eukaryota; kingdom Metazoa; phylum Chordata; class Amphibia; order Caudata; family Salamandridae; genus Pleurodeles; species Pleurodeles waltl. The sequence continues at coordinate 127,061,549 of NC_090448.1, forward strand.
CAACCTTCTCCTCCCATGGAAGGAGATGTAATGGGGCACAAGGAGGGCCACCGCCAGTCTTTTTGGCCTACAGCTGGTGCCTGGAGACCCAGGAATGGACCTTGCCCCTGAGGTCAGTCCACCTCTTCCTTATGTCCTCCTTTGTGCTCAGGGTGTTAACTACAGTATTCACTCAATCGACAATCATGTCCCACATTTTGATTTTACTACTGCGATGAGTATGCTGGACTTGTGCTGCAAAACCATGACTCAACTCACCTTCAGAAAAACTGGGATTTTTAGAAAAAAAATGGGTGACAGTGACTTACTAAACGGGGATATGCAAAAGGGTGTAAATGAACAAAAGTGTGTGCAGGTTGTTTTATGGGATGATGAAAAAAGGGGTGCCTAATATATGTACTCTGTGGAGCAAAGGTGCTCCGGCTTCTGTGTCTGGCTGTCTAAGTGCAAAGGATTGTGGTCTGTGAAGGGGTGTGTTTATAGCGTCCTTTGCAGGTGTGTCCACTATGGCAATGTGTGTCAGCTGTGTTGTTTTCAAATTCATCCAATGTGCAGTTGTCTATTACTTTGCTGACCGTGAACCTCCATGTTTGGAATGCCAATGGCTAACCGCCGTGAAGGGACCACCATGGCCACTGTTTGCTTGTAATATGCTTGGTGGCTGGTTGCGGTGAGGCCGGCGCTGGAGGTTGGACCGCCTATTTCCAGGCCACCACGCCGCTGGCGGTCTGCCATTGTGGCTTGGCGGTCAGCGTTCCTGCCTGTGTAACTCATAATAAAGCGGTCTGAAAGACCTCCAACATGACGGTCTTTTCAGGACTGCCACCATGGTGGTCTGGCAGTCCGACTGCCAAACTCATAATGAGGCCCTAAGTGCTAATTTAAATTTCTGCTAAGATGTGAGTGTTTTTACCAAACATTCATCCATATTTCAAAATGAAAGTAAATGCTGCTTCTAGGCCTTACTCTGGTCTATAAATTTAACCAAAGGTTCTTAAACTTAGATCCTCTATTTGATAATTCATGGAAATCAATGACCCCCTGCCTCAGTAATTTTCAACATTTAAACCAGAAAATAGCACAAAAATAGGAAAACATCTGCACATCAAACAAAAACACAGATTACATAATATTTCTGTTTAATTCACATACAAAATACGCCAAATCAAATTTTTTAAATTGAATGGTAAGGTTGGACCTTTTCAAAATCTAGTGTTATTTCTTAGCAATAAAACAATGTGCTACACTGCAGCATTGCTCTCTTTCTTGCATACCAGTGCTTCATTTTAGGACATAGGGGGTCATTCCGACCCCAGCGGGCGGCGGGCGGAGACCGCCAAAAGACCGCACCGAGGTCAAATGACCACAGCGGTCATTCTGACTTTCCCGCTGGGCCGGCGGGCGATCTCCAAAAGATCGCCCGCCGGCCCAGCAGGAAAGCCCCTGCAAAGAGGAAGCCGGCTCCAAATGGAGCCGGCGGATTTGCAGGGGTGCGACGGGTGCAGTGGCACCCATCGCGATTTTCAGTGTCTGCAAATCTTTGTGGGGCCGCCGTTCCCGCCATCCTGTTCCTGGCGGTAACAGGATGGCGGGAAGGGGGTTGGAATCCCCATGGCGGCACTGCAAGCAGCGCCGCCATGGAGGATTCCCTGGGCCAGGGGGAAACCGCTGGTTCCCCTTTTCTGACCGCGGCTTTACCGCCGCGGTCAGAATGGCCCAGGAAGCACCGCCAGCCTGTTGGCGGTGCTTCCGCGGTCGTTGGCCCTGGCGATCGGTGACCGCCAGGGTCAGAATGACCCCCATAATCTTCAATACTCCAAACTAGATCCTATTTACTGTACTTGTGCTGCTCCCACAAATCACAAACTGCATACAAACTCAATTTTAGCCTCCAATTCCAGTTTTCTTCACATTTGCAGACCACTTTAAAATGTACAATTTTAAATATGTCTTTTTTTTATCTATGTATATTTAATTTTCTACACAGTTGTAAATCCCTCATATTGCTATTGCATACCCCATGGCTGTACACTCCTCGGGATACAAAACACTGATTTAGACCAATAATATCTTACAACCCAGTTGTCCAGTGGCTGAGCCTGGCATCTTTTGTGTGGTACTTATCACAAAACGGAGACAACTTGAGGTAATGTCATGCCCACCATTTGTAAAATTGCTGCTGTTAGGGGCCATATTCTCAAAGGTTTAGCATCAGGTCAGCGTTACCTTTTTAATGCTAAACTGAAGTTAAACCTTTTTGGGGATTAATAAAACAATGCAAATTGGTAGTTGTGTTGGTTTGTATGAAAAAGTAATGCAAAGCAGCGTGAAACTGCATTACTTTCTGTTAAAGGGGTGTTACATGGGTGGTACAATGGCGTACCCATGCTACCACCCATGCTTTGTCACACTAAACCACATTCACTAACATTAATAGACAGGGTTTAGCACCATAAAATAACGCCTTTTGAAAGCAGGCGTTCAACGGACAAATGTTTTTGATAGAGATCAGATTTTACTAATACATTAGTGGCATAGATATTAGCATATAGTCACTCACAACCCTTCATTTAAAAGCATAACAGAGAAATTAACGTGAAAATGTGAAATGTGCTTGTTTGAATTTATTAACGCATGCAGAAAAATAAATGCATGTTTACATTGTGTTTTAATATGTCTTAAATAATCTTTGCGGTAAAATAATAATTGCATGTGAGAATTGTTCAGTTCATTTTGTGCACTATGAGAAAGAATTCTGAAGTATCAAACAACTAGAAAATATAATATTTTCATAGAACTATATGAATTCATTGAAATGATTATGTGCTTTCTCTTAGGAAATCCAGAATAGTTGCAAACTTGATGGTGTCAACAGCTACTATTGGACACTGAATCCTGTGCGTAAAATGAGCCTGCCTGGAGGGTCAATCGGAAGGATATTGATATTTCTGATTAGTGAGAGACTTTGACATTTTGAGTTAGTCTGTCTAGAACTCTGCCAAAGTCAGTCTACTTCTACAAGCTGGCAGAAGACAAGGATCCACCCACCATATTATGACATAGCAGACCGCCAGGATTTCCGGGGCATTAAAATCACCACCAAAAGCCTGGGGGAAAAACATCATAAAAAAGGACACCCTCCCCTCCAGGGACACAGAGGAGTCTGTTGCAGCCAAGGAACCTGAACTGGAAGTCTTCCCGATGCTGTACCACGTGATGGCCTTCCAGGAGAACCAACACCGACGACGACAACGACGGTGAGTACAGGTGCCTAGCACACAAGGGAGAGAGGGGAGAGTGAAACACACATGCACAACACATATCAAACACACATGCCACACACCCAGAACAATCTGCAGAGTAAATCAACAGTAACACAATCCAGGAGCAAAGAAAGCCAGGACACATACCTGTTGTCCAACCACTGTAATTAAGTGGGACCAGCGACCTCAATTGTAAAAAGAGATAAATATAAATAAATATATATGTACAGAAAGGGCCATTGGCCAGTCCAAAGTTAATAATGGCCACAGGGCAACATCCAAGGCCCAACCTGACTCCTGACAACCTAGGCTCTCCACTGGGCAGGGGCATCATGGAGATGGAAGGCAGGCACCTCAGGGGGTAGGGGAGGTGGGAGGTGCAGGGGGATTTCTTGGGATGGGGTCCTTGGGCTTGGGTTTAGGGGGCTGGTCCTTGCCCTTGTGGGTAGGGGTGAAGGGTGGTTTTGGGACAGGGGGCTGGAGTGCCACTTTTGCTCCCCTTAGTGGTGGGGGAACTCTTAGGGGGAGGAACAGGAGTCATATGCCCCCTAGCTCAAGGTACTGGGCTAGGGGGACTTTCCTCTTATGGACAAGACGGGGGTCAGTTAGGGAAGCGGTCAAGAGGGGAAAGGAAAAGCTTCTTAGGACCAGTGGGACGGGGTGTGGGAGGAGGAATAGGAGTGGAGGTAGAGGGAGTGGTTGTAGGAGGAGGAGGTGTGCTGAACTTGGGTCCAGGTGCATGGACAGTGTGCGTGTGTGAGGTGGATGGCTGTTGGGGGTCTGAATGGGAGCGTCTATGTGTCTTTGGAGTGGGGCAGACAGGGTCGGGAGGACAAACAGGATGTGTGGATGTATGTTGTGGTGGTGTCTGCAAGTGAGGTGGGTGTGCTGCATGAGGTGGTGACGGTGGTGGTGGTGACTGAGCATGTGGTGTGCATGTCTGCATGTATGCTGTTGTGGTGACTGTGGGAAAGGTGGCATAGGTGGCAGGATCTGGGACCGATGATGCAGTGCATGCAGGTGTGAGTGCTGATGTGACTGTGAGGGAGGAGCAGGAGGGGGAGACAGTAGAGGCAGTGGCTGTTGTAGTATGTGCATCTGGGTGATGGCTGTGTGTGTGCTTGTGGAGTGAAGTGCGGCGCCTATGTTTGTCTGTGCAAGTCCTGTCTGTTGTTCTGTGTGCAAGCTTGTCAGCTTGTGTGCTTGGGATGGGTTGGGGGAGAGGGCTATGGGGCTGGGAACAGGTAGTTGGAGGGGGGACGGAAGAAACAGGAACACTGGCTGCCATCAGAGAGGTAGCCAGAGCCTGAAACGATCTCTATAGGACCGCCAAGCCACTGTGAATGCCGTCCAGGAAGGTACTGTATTTCTCCTTCTGGAATGCCAGCCCCTGGATGGCATTCACTATGGTTGACTGCCCTACAGAGATAGATTTCGGGAGGTCAATAGCCTCCTCACTGAGGGCAGCAGGGCTGACTCAGGCAGGGCCTGAGGTGCATGGGTGAAGGAGATGTCCACCCTCCTGGGTGAGTGAGCACAGGCAACTGGGTGGGGGGCTACTGGGAGGGCAGTGCCGGTACGGGGTAGCAGAAGATGACATAGCTGGGGTGGTCCCAGAGGGGTCCCCCACGACCAGGGAGCTTCCATCAGAGAAGGAATCAGAGTCTGTAGTCGTTGCTCCAGTCTCCCCCGTGATGCTCCCCTCACCCTCCAACCCACTGCTCCCCTCGTCATAGGTGGACTCTGCCTCCTGGGTCCCGTGGGCTGTAGCTTCCTCACTCGCTGGTGCCCCTGCTCCTTCGCCAGATGATGCTAATGCACACATGGACAGGATGACAAGAGGAGAGAGGGTGGGGGAGAAAGAAAGGGAGCACAGGGTCAATTACAGCACCAACAACACGGATGGCATACACATCACAGTCACTCCGTGGGACTTACATAGTACAGTGAACATTACCTGGATACTACAATAGGAAGGAACCCAAACACTACCATCTGCACACCTACTGGGACCAACTAAGCCCCTGTCTGCCGTGGTATGCTAGCTACCTAGCAATATCAAAAATGCATACCACCCTGAATAGCTAAGCAGGACCTCGCAGGAATGGCTAAACCGGCATATTGGGGCATCCAATGACTAGAACCTTGCACCCAAACCCCATGGCAGGCAACATATACAAAATACCACACAGTCTGTACTCACCCCCTTGTGGCTGCTATGCTGCCCTCAAGCGCCCATCCAACTCAGGATTGGCCACCGCAAGTATGCGGGCCACTGGGGGGGTCAGGCTCCGACGGGCACCCCTCCCTCGGTGGGAGGCCATCCCCAGCTGGGCCTCTGCGGTCTTCCGGGTTCAGCATCTCAGGTCATCACACTGTTTCCTGCAGTGGGTGCTCCATTGGCTATAGACCCCCAGGCTCCACTTGTCCTTGGCAATGGCATGCCATAACCCCTTCTTCTGATGGGTGCTGACCTGCAGAGAAAAACACACACAGAAGGACACCATAAACCATATAATCCAGCCTGTCAGACAAATGGCTTACCTACTGCATTTGCCCCTCATCAAGCACATAGATAATCCAGAACTCTGCATTCACATTGCCTGCAGCCATACCCCCCAAATGACACACTGCTAGCACACACATACATCTACATGCAGCCGTAGGCTCTCTTAAATCGTACCCATGATGAACTCACCTGTCGTGTTGGAGGCCCATATAACTGCCCATACAGGGGTAGGATCCCATCCACGAGCTTCTCTAGCTCCTCCAATTTGAAGACTGGGTCCCTTTCCCCTGTAGCACTGGCCATGGCAGATTCCAGACACAGGTCACAGCGGCACACGGAGTGGAGATGTCGTTGAGTGGAAGTTAGGAATCAAGCGAGCTGGTAGAAAGAAAATGGCGGTCCCTTCCGTGGCGGTGAACACCGTCACTGCCGGCGTTGATCATCATTGGTTCCTGTACTCCATAGAGCCCTATGTTAGTGCAGACGACCTTCCGCCATGACGCCTAACGCCAGCGGAGTGATGTCACTTCCACCTATCCCTGCATACAGAACAGGCGATTGCCATTTCCTACTGTTAGTACTCATGTTTTGAATTTATATGTGCGTCATTGGCTTCGACTGTACACACCTAGACAATTCTAATGTCCTACATATATACATGCTCTGTGTACTATGATGTTGTGTGTCCACACCCATTTTGCTTTTGGCTCATTTAGATATCAACCACTGAGGAGGAATAGGAGAAGGAGGCAAGCACCTGTGTACAGAGCCATTGTGGACTTGGCTACACTGGAAGACCGGCACATCATACTCATCTATCGTCTGGACAGGGCCATAATCACTGATGTGTGTGCACAATTGGAGCCTGATCTGATACATGCTGTCATTAGCACCACAGCGATTCCCCCTCTTGTGCAGATACTGTCAGTGCTCTATTTCCTGGCAATTGGTTCTTTTCAGGTGACTGTGGGCTTCGCTGCAGGAATGTCACAGCCAATGTTCTCAACTGTGCTTGGAAGGGTTTTGGCTGCCTTGCTCAAACACATGAGCAGCTATATCGCATTCCCCCAGGTTGATGATTTGCCTACTCTGAAGGCTGGATTCTACGGAATGGGACACATACCACATGTGATTGGGGCCACTGACGGGACCAATATTGCCTTAGTCCCTCCCAGGGCAAATGAGCATGTGTACAGGGAAAGGAAGAGTTTCCACTCTCTCATGGTCCAGATGGTGTGCCTTGCTGACCAGTACATCTCCCACGGCACTGCCAAGCATTCTGTATCTGTGCATGATGCCTATGTCTTGAGGAATAGCAGCATCCCACAGGTGATGGTACAACTACAGATGCACAGAGTGTGGCTTATACATAGGTGAGCTTGAGTCCCCACCCAATGTGCATGGCTAATGTGTGTCCCTCACTTCTTCCAGGTGACTCTGGCTACACACACCTGGCCTGGCTGTTGACCCCTGTTAGGAATCCGAGGACAGGGGCTGAAAATCGGAACAATGATGCACATGGGCATACCGGGAGGATTTTGGAAGACACTTTCGGTCTCCTGAAACACAGGTTCAGGTGCCTCCATTTAACAGGTGGATCCCTATGCTACTGCCCTGAGAAGGTCTGCCAGATTGTGGTGGTCTGCTGCATGCTGCACAATTTGGCCCTCAGATGCCATGTGCCCTATCTGCAGAAGGAGGGGGTGACAATGCACCTGTGGCAGCAGTGGACACTGAGGACAGTGAGGAGGAGGAAGAGGAGGATGATGTGGACAACAGGACACATGTCATTTAGCATTACTTCCAATGACACTCAGATAAGGCTGTTGATCTATACATGACTCCCTTTTAGTAAAGTGCTCTTTGGCTGTTGTATTGTGCAAGTCACTATCTTTGCATTGCAATTGACTGCCACCTATGCCTTCCTTTATTGCAGATGTTGGTGTGGTTACAACAGTGTACTGATGTGATGACTACAGACTGCTGAGACACATTTGTTGTATGGGTTCATACATTACAGGGCATTTGCACAGGATAATGCAGTTCAATACAGTTCAATATATTGCACATGTTTTTCTGATAAAGCACTATTACTCAAGTTGTGTTCAAGGATGGATTAACAAAAAAACAATGGCTAGTTCAATAGATTGGGGTGATGGTTGGAAAATGTGCAGTGAAGTGGCCCAGTCTGTTTGTAGCACAGGTCCAGTGTCCATGGGGCCATAGGAAGAGGAACAATGGCAGTCTAAAGTGTACAAGAGGGACATTCTGGTGGGGTTCATTTCGTGGCGGTGATCTTGGTCATGACAAATGTCTCAGGTGTCTGTCTGGGTTGCAGAGAACGTTTGCAGGGTGGTTCACCTTCTGCAGGGGGAGGGTTGCTGGTGGCCTGTGAGGCCGGTGGCAGGGCCTCCTGTCCACTAGCTGCAGCAGATGTGGATGGCTGGTCAATACACTGGCTAGTGGAAGTGGCCCACTGGTGTGTTGTGTACTCACACATGATGTTCGCCATGTCACTCAGCATCCCTGCAATGGAGGCCATGGTGGTATTCAAGGCCTGCAATTGTTGCATGACCTCCTGGTGGTGTTCCCCCTGCAGCCGCTGGTTCTCTTGCATAATGTTGATCACCTGACCCATCCTGTCCTGGGATTGTTGGTATGCCCCCAGGACATTTGTGAGTGCCTCCTGGGCTGTCTGTTGCCTGGGCCTGGCCTCCCCCTGTCCACAGCCGTACTCCGACTGTCCCTGGTCCCTTGTGCCTGTGTCCTCTAAATGGTGTGCCCACTCCTACCTACACAAGGATCTTCATCCTCTTGTCTATGTGGTGTCGACTCGGGTCTCTGTACACGTGGGCACACTACTAATAGAAGTGTCCTGGGGACAGACGTTTGGGGGCATTGGCTGACTGCTGTGGCGTTTGAGTCGGGGGACGTGGTGAACTTGTGTATTTGTGTCAGGTGTGGGTTTTTTGGACTGGCCAATGTTGGCTTGTTTTGGTTTTGGAGGACCATTTCCGCTGCAGCAGTGTGCACCACCAGTGGTTTACCACAGATGAATGTCCACTGTGGTGATTCGTGGGTCATTATTTTGATGGCATTGTTTTGCTGCCATAATGGTATGGGTGCTAGTTCCGACAGTTTTTTTCATTCGTTCGGTCTGGCAGCTTTGTGGTTGTAGCTGGTTTCTGTCGGTTTTGTGTGTGTGTGTGTCATAATCTTGCAAGAGGATGTTCGCCTCCGCGGTGGTATTTTGGCGGCCGTCACCATGGAGGTGTTCGGAAAATACTGCCAAGGTAATAATGAGGGCCCTTTGTTTTCCACACCATATATGTTACATTGATTTTGGGATTGTAATAAAGCTTTGAAATAATTTTATTCAGTTTGAAATATGATTTATTTACTGTTTAAATTGATTATGGTATCTAGAACTGTTATTGGTGCTTATGTTATTGATCTGTGTTGAATTAATCTGACTACTACACTCTTCACTGAGTCCAAAGGCCCAGTCAACTTCTGATGGTGGGATAAGGTATGGTGTCTCAACAGAGTGCCTGTGGCTTCTGAACACAAGGTGGAAAGAAGACATCCGAGAGCATGACAGCATTTTAATTTCTCCGTGCTTTTACAACTTTGCATGTGTGTTGCACTGTGAAGCACACATAGAAAGTAGGAACAGCTTTTAAACTTGTCTAGACATAGCATTTTGTACAGGAAGGGTACTCTTTCTGTACAAAACCTATGCTGGACTGATGTACACACCCTAGCACAATGGCTCTAAGGTGTGTGTGGCACTCAGCAGCTAAAACCAGCACCTGCGCTAGCAAGAGGGGAGGAGAGAGCCATTTGTGAATATGGCACTCTCCTGCTCTCTCCCTCTCAAGCAATGGAGCACAGCATTCCTGGCTGATGCACTATGCTCTGTGACACCTTTCAGAATCAGAGTAAAGGGTAAAATGATTTAAGTAGAGCACAGAGTGGTTGTGGCCAGGTTATAAGGCATCAGATACCAGCAGAATTCCAAACTCCCCAGACAAAGGAAGAGGTCAAACCTCAGAAGTAAACAAATTTGGAAACTGAGAGAAATCCAGGCAAAAATATTTATTTTAAGTGGATTAAATGAAAGAAAACCACATAAATGACATCAGTTAACTGTTAACTGCATGTGAAAACTTAGGGCCATAGGCCGCCAGTGTGTCACTTTTTTTTGACGCACCAATGGCTCAGGCTGCAGGCCCATATTTACAAGGCCACACAAAGCCCCTTTGGTGGCTTTTCATGGCCTGGTAGATATGGACTATGGCAATGCAGTACAAGTCACTACGTTGCCTTACTCTGCATCAAACAGATGTTCCATGGGTGTTGCGGTGAGTGTTCCCACACAACACGCATGGATTTTGACACATTCCCGGATTTACAAGGTTTTGTAAACCTGGGAGTGCATCCTCAGGGGAGGCATAAAGGAGCCAAAAGGAGGAAAAATACTTTTATTTTTCCTCATTTTTTCCTTTTTCTATGTGTGTTGCATTTTGCAGCACACATAGAAGGAGGAAAACATCTTCCGTGATTGTTTTTGTGCAGGAAGTTCTCTTTCCAGCACAAAAGCAATCATCCCCACAAAGCAGACACCTTGCACATTGGTGCCTGAGTTGGTGCTTGGCAGCTCATTGTGCACAATAGCAGGGGAAAAGGACAGGAATGCACCACATCTTGGCAACAGGGTGCATTCCTGCCCTTTTCTTCTGACACAGGGCAGCACACCAAGAAGGCTTACAGCGCTGTCCTGCATCTAAAGATTGTAAATAGGACCCTTAATCTTAAATATTCCCAGTAATCTATAGACAGGTCGCAGGTTGTGTAATAATGCTCCATAGACTGCTATACAAATTATTAGGCCCTGGCATTCTTCTGTGACAGTTATATTGATCCAGGTTCCAAATATCTGTGCAGCTTGATATTAATTCGCCGTTCACTACACAACACATTTTCCTTGCAACATAACCTTCGTTTGAACCATAAAACAGGAGCAGCGCCTCCTGATGTGAACTTTAAAACACGTTAAAGCTATTATTAAACGAATTATTTTGAGGCTATGCTATGCTCTATCGGCCTTTACTTTATTTTACAACTTGTAAAGGAGCGTCCAATTATAAGAAAACCTACATATTAAAGTATGCATTCGTATTGCAGTTTCCCACTCAGAATTCTCAGAACTACACTGGAGTCATCTACTTGCTCACAAAAGTGCACCACAAGTCAAATTGCGAAATTAAAATAAACAATAGTCCCATTTTCTTGCAACAATGTAGCACACTGTGACACACATGAAACGTTTCAAGACCACTAATTATATGTGAACAATCACGTATGGAGACAGCATACCTCTAATGTCACCTCCTGGGAGGTCAAATCCACCAAGATTGTAATCCATTTAAACATCAGGATTTAGGAGTTCGCCCTCTGCTCACAAGAGGTCCACTTTAAACACAATTTCGAAAAACCCTTTGATGTTTTGGTTTTGTTTAAGAAACTGTGGTACCTGTTGCAGAATGTGTAGTTTCTTTGAATTCATCGGTCAATCCAGAGCTTTAGCGACCAAAATTATGTGCTGTTCCATTCATTTTCTTGACAATGGTTCTTTTTTCGGAACATATGTATTTATTAGTGTGGGCACCTTTGCGATCAAAATGCAGCTTACTGAATAATATATAAATATAAAATTTAACCAAACACAATTTGTCTATCATACTATTATCAGAGCCAATTGAGTTATGCGGCAATTAAGACCCACACTATATAGAAGGGATGACTAAAGTATGTGGCAAATAAAGGCAAAATTTCCAGAATAATGCAGCACATTCTATTGAAGTTGTATTTCGATATATTGTAATTTTAACACATATCAATACATTGGGGCAAAGTTGCACATTCTTTGAATAAAGCAATCAGCACTGGAAGGTGACCAGATAAAGTATTACAAATATAACTAATTTCTTCTTTGATTAATATATTGCTGTGTTACATATAACACCAAGGTGCAGTCGCTTTTATTTTGCATCAATGTTTAGTTCATAATTGTGTCAACCAACCAATTAAAACCCCTTTTTCGAAACATTAATGTTTCTACAGCTGAAGTCCATAGCAACTAGTCTACGCACATTTTGACCGTATGTGTGAGCAAATAATGGTTAATAAATCCCAAAATATTTTTGCCATGTATCAATAAAATGTTATGGCAAGACCGGAGGCTCCTATTATGCTTCCTTTTCTTGCTTTATTTTTAATAGCAGCTGCAGCCAAGACAAAAAGCACCAATCCCAAAAGGTTTGCAGAACAAGCAACCAATGGGAAACAAAGAAGAATACAGCCAATCAGCACCCTATGCACATAAAGATATACCAATCTTGAGTGCAAGCAGCCCTCTTTTCTTGCTGCTCGCAGTCAAGATAAATATATCTTTTTGGTGCTCTTAGTAATTTTATTCTGCATGTCTTATTTAAACTGTTCTTATACTATTGCTCTTTAGTGAAATGTTGTTAATGGTAAGCGCGTGTTCGCGCGTTCATTTGCCACTTTGAGGTTAGTTTATTGATCTGTTTTTCCCCCCACGCTGAATAGCAGCGTTTTCTCTGATATCGGGTCCAGCGCGTCAGCGTTCTATTCTGAACGCCTTTTGACGTGCGTTTTGCTTCAAGCATTTCGAGCGTTGACAGTCTTCCAATCGGTTGCGCAGGCTTTTCTCTAACCGTTTCTTTCACTTTCCTAATACGGAGGGGAAAAACTCTATGGGTTCAAAAAGTAAATCAAAAACCAAACATATTTCAAAAACCCATAAGATTGTGATTGAAAATATTAAAGACACGGACGATGATACGGACGATATTGGATCCAATACGGATAACGAGGACAATAACACCTCTGATTTTTGGATTGGGCCTCCAACCAAAAAGGCAAAATCAGTTTCATCTGATCACCCACATTCCCCTCTACTGGACTCAGATGGCAAACCCATGTTCGATCCTGGCTTAATCCATCACCCCAATTCCACTGAGTGGTTACCATCTGATCACGTGGCTAATTACATCTTAGCCAAATTACGACTTCCCTTAGATAAACAAGTGCGGTCCAGACTACGTTCTGAGTGTCCTAGACCCTCTCTTCCCTTACACATAACTGCCACCCCATCCATCGACCCATCAATGATCACTTTTTTCTCCAAGTTCGGGAAGGACCCACGCAAAGGGGTAGACAGACCTTGGTCCCTCTGTCAAGACAAAGTACTCAACATGGTGGGTCCCCTAGCTCGCATTTTTGATCTAGCTGAATCCGCAAGACTCAATGATGAACCCATTGATCCTGAAGAATTGTCACTTTGGATTCAGCGAGCCTTCTGCTTACTTGGCAATGCAAACTCAGCCATGACGCATGAACGTCGCAAAGGTCTCTTACTCAAATTAGATCCGAAGCTTGCGAATCTGGCATCCATGGATCCAGGATCAAAAGCTGATGGACTACTCTCTGGGGATTCTTTCATCAAAGAGTTGAGTAGATATGTCACCACCTTTGCCTCTCTGGACAAAGCGCAGCAGTCCCTTAAGAAGGTTTTCAATGCACGGGTTTTTGCCAGGGCTGGTAGAGGAAGAGGCCGCTTTACCGGCCGGTCCATCAGAAACCAAGGCTTCAGAGGTTCCTATAACTATCAACAACAAGAATTCCGGCCGCAATTCTACCCACAGCGCTCCAGAGGGTTCAGAGGCAGAAATCAGCGCAACCCCAAGTCTTTCAACAACTCAGGTAAGCCATCTTTCTGGCCATCTTTCTAGAGGGGGTTCCCTACATTTTTTCTCCACAAGTGGAAAGAAATTACCTCAGACCCTTGGGTTCTCAATACAATCAAAGGTTACTTAATAGAGTTTTACAGTCTACCTTGTCAAAATTTTCCACTTTCCCTGCTCAATTTTTCTGAAGAAATGTCAAATCTAATATAATCCGAAATACAAGATCTTCTTCGAAAACGGGCTATTCAGTGCGCTCTTCCTTCCAGTTTCATAAGCCCCCTTTTTCTAGTAATCAGGAAAAACAAAAAGATCGGTCATCAATCTCAAGCAATTCAATCAATTCGTCATCTATCAGCATTTCAAGATGGAAAAATTCATCTCAGAGATTCACTTCTTCTGAACGACTGGATGGTCCATCTGGACCTTCAGGATGCCTATCTAACAGTTCCCATTCATTACTCTCACAGAAAGTTTCTTCAATTTCAATGGCAACATCAAATCTGTCAGTTCACTTGCCTGCCCTTCGGTCTTTCTTCAGCCCCTTGGTGTTTCACCAAGTTAATGAAACCTGTTGTGGCTCATCTCAGATCTCACGGTTTCAGACTGATAATTTACCTAGACGATATTCTCCTCATTCATCAAGACGCCTCTATTCTTCGTAACCAACTATTTTACCCACCCTCTTTAGTTGCTACCAACGCTCCAGCGTCTACTTCAGTCTGAAGATCCGGATTTTGCTACTGCCCAGAACCTCCCTTCGTTCCACTCTTAATTGAAACCGGATACTGGTCATCATCATCACATCAAGTTCTCCTCTTCTTCTACTCTGAACAGAATTCAGGACTTGTTCGCTTTTATTCTAGCCATATGTATAATATGTTGTATTTTACCTCTGTTTAAATCCTTCTCTTGACTATCTCGCAGTTGAAAAGAGGGCTGCTTGCACTCAGGATTTGTATATCTTTATGTGCATAGGGTGCTGATTGGTTGTATTCTTCTTTGTTTCCCATTGGTTGCTTGTTCTGCAAACCTTTTGGGATTGGTGCTTTTTGTCTTGGCTGCAGCTGCTATTAAAAATAAAGCAAGAAAAGGAAGCATAATACTCGCCTCCGTGTCTTTAATAAAATTAAGACTTTCCATCATAAATTATTTGGAAAATCTACATTTCATTGCATTGTCCTATGACTAATCTTAGAGAGCTACATGGGAGCAGCAGGTTTTCGAAGGATCGGCCTGAGGTGGCAATTTGACCAATCCTTGCATGGACTAGTTGTAGATTATATACTCATAGGGCCAGATTTATGAAAAGTGGTGCTACATGTAGCTTCACTTTTCTTGCAACCACTTAAGCCCTCTACCACCACCATGTGTGCGCTGTATTTAAAATACAGTGCACCATGGCACATGGTAGGGGGCAATAGCGTCAGAATTACTGACGCTATTGATGTACTGTTCAGCGTTAGCACCAACATTTTAGTGCTAACCCTGAACAGTACATAGGGGCAGATTGTAAACAATGGTGTGCCTCCTTTTAATCCCTGCTCTGAGCAGGCGTTAAACGTGCCGAAAAAAATGATGCAAAGAAATCTCTTAGATTTCTTTCCTCCATTTTTTTGGTCCCCCTAATGGGGGAACGCCCCTTTTGCATACATTATGCCTGGCGCAAGCATAATGTAGCGCAAAGGGTTACAAAGTGGTTGAAATGCATGCATTGCACCACTTTGTAAATTTTGTCCAGGGAAAAGGCCACCTTAGCGCCAACTTAGCATAAAACAAATGACTCTAAGGCAGCGCTAAAGTGGTGCTAGGTTCTCTTAAATCAGGGCCATAGCATGTGGTACCACCCTTAATTATTTTCATACCCTTTAAATGCATTCTACTCTCAGTGATCCACATCCTAAAGTGGCAATTGAAATTAAGGACCACATGTACTAAAGTTTGAAATTGCGAGTTGTTATTGCGATTTCATGCAAATCGCAATTAGAAATTGCAATTTCAAATGCATGAAACCCTTTTGAGTGTCTTTGGGATTCCCGGTGGGTTGCAAAAGGACCTACCTCATTACTATTAATGAGGTAGTTCTCCATTTGCGAGCCATTAGGATTCGCAGCCATCACAGGGATGGTGATCTGCTGGGCTCAGCAGACCCCTTGTCTGTGATTGCTTTTAAATAAAGCATTTTTTGTTAAATGCAGTGCATTACATTTTCCCACCATTCTGAAAGGGGAAGGGGTCTCTTAGAGACCCCTTCCCATTTGCGAATGGGTTACAACCAACTTTCTATTGGTTGTAAATTGCAAATGATTTGCAACTGCATTCCAGTTGCAAGGCATTCGTACCTACATTTCCCATTCGGTATTAGGAAAGGATGCCCTCAAGGTGCCCCTTTCTAATACCGAGTGGCAAAACCCAAACTTGAATTTGGTAACAAGTTACTGAATCACAATTTGAACATCCTATAAAGCATTTTTCAAGTCACAAACAGGCCAATTCTGCAAAAATTGCTTTGTACATGCAGCCCTAGATCACATCATGTTTGTATTAACCCCCCTGACCCTAAATTATCTTCAAAGCCTGTTGCATCACCTACAAAGTTGCAAGGTTGGGTTCTACATCCTCTTTAACAGAAAAACTGTCTCTCATACAGTCAAGAGACACAATAAACCAAAACATCCCCAGACTTCAGCTTTCAAAGTTCAAGAAGGAAACAACCTAAAGAAAGCCTGGTCACTCTACACCCCAAGGCTAAACATTAGCATATCCTTTCAGCCAGACTCCATGTCTCTCTGTCAAGTCACAAATAAGATCAAAAAGCATGGGGTGAATGCGTAGGAATGCCAATACTCCACCCTGCTGTGAGATTATGCAAGGCAGTGATAGGCACTGCCTTGACTTACTTTGAATTTACTAAACCATGTAAAGCTATGCAAGATAGTTTTGCATGGCTTAGTAAGTACCTTTTAAGACTTGAGTTGCCTTGCAATAACTTGTGTCATGCAAGGTCAACGTACATCCTTAGTAAATATGCCCCTATGGGTTTGAATCCTAGCAGGTCAACTCAATCTTACATCTTTTTGAGGTAGATAGAATGAGTACCCTTGAATTCGCCAATAAGTTACAATCATTATAGGCACCCTAGAGAACAGCAAGTTGTAATTGTGCTATCAATAAGTATGATTCTTCCAAAACAACAATACAGTCCAGTGATTTAGATTAGTTAAGTAATGTGTTTGGATGGGTGTTGAGCATAAAAGCAGCCATAAATAATTGCCAGAGTTGTTTCTCCTCGTTCTATACATTACATATATTATATCTATATATCTATCCATTCATATATATATATATATATAATTCAAACAATGCTCTTCTCATCTAAGGAAAACCTGGACTTCTTCGAATTATTGCATATAATTTATTCAGAAAGAAAGCTTCCCCTCCAAGGCGTTTCAGCTGAAGCCTTGATCACGGATGAAGTGGGCACAGCAAACACATTCTAAATAATAACAGATATTGGGAAAGGGCAAAGGACATAATGTAAGTGAATGGAAACAAAGGCCCTCATTTCAACTTCGGCGGTAAATGCTGCATACCGCCGCGGTGACGGTCGCCAAAAGACCATTGCCGCGGCAACCATCCGTTCACCAAATTATGACCACAGCCGGATTTCCGCCACTAGAAGGGAGGAAATCCATCTGTGGCCATACTGGCGGATGGTGGTAAGGTGGCGCTGCTACCACCAGCAGCGCCACGCCAGTAGACCGCCACCAGCTGTAGTATGAAAAATAATACGGCCTGGCGGTGTTCTGCTGGTGGGCGCTGCT
Source organism: Pleurodeles waltl (assembly GCF_031143425.1). Lineage (NCBI taxonomy): Eukaryota > Metazoa > Chordata > Amphibia > Caudata > Salamandridae > Pleurodeles > Pleurodeles waltl. The sequence continues at coordinate 127,078,917 of NC_090448.1, forward strand.
GGTAGTAGCAGTGCCCCGTCCCGTCCCCTCCTGGAAGACCCCCTGGATACAGGTAAGTTGGGTTTCCTACAGATAAGGGGGGTTGGGAGTGTTGTATGTGTGTGTGGGGGGGTGTGCATGGATGTGTGAGTGTGTGCGTGAATGCGAGTGTGTGTTTCGTGTTGTTTGCGTGCGTGTATGGATGTTTCTGAGTGCGTGTATGAATGTGTGTGAGTGCATGTATGACTGGAAATGTGAATGCATGTCTGCGTGTAAGTTTGGATGTGTGTGCAGATGTGTGCGTGGATGAATGTATCCATGCATGTATGTATGCGTGTATGTCTGTATGAATGAGTGTGTGTCTGCGTGTGTGTGTGTGATTGGAGGGGAGGTTGGAAGGTAGGAGGAGTGTGGATGAAGTGGGGGTGGGAGTGCCTGGGGAGTATTGGTGGGGGGGAAGGGGCCTCCTATCAGTGACAGGGAAGGGATTCCCTCTCACTGATAGGGCCTACCTCCATGGCTTTTGTGGTGTTACGAACGCCATGGAAACCATGGCGGTAGGCAGGGTCGTAATACCACCGGTGGCACAGTAGCAGCCACCAGGCTGGAGATGGTTATCTCCGGCCCAGCCAACCCACCAATGTCCTAATGTGGTGGTAAGTACCCCCAGCCTGTTGGCGGTACTACCGCCACATTATCGCTGACCGCCGGAGTCATAATGACCCCCATAATGCGACAGCCATATTTAATTAACAATCTTACCAATTATATTGAAATGATCTATCGCCAAGCATAACTCCAACAAAGTGCTTAATGGTAAATACTTGAGAAATAAAAATAATATTACAAACCTATAACCAAAAGTGTAAACATGCAACCCAAATGTAAAATTGTTGGACTATAAACCACATATTTGTTTACAGTACATGAGAAATGCTTCCTAATTCTTCATTGCAATGTAAAATACCTGGATGATATGCCCAGCATTATGTGACACACCCAGCGTTATGTGAGATACTCTGGGTGCCAATAAAGTAGAGTATAGTCCAAAACTATGCGTAACACATGTACAGACACTAAAATAAAATATCAAGATTTTACACTTATAACAGAATAAATCACAAATCTCAACAATCTAGTCTAAGCGGGCAAAAATTATAAATTCACATATTCAAAAGAAGCAGTTGGTCTGTAACACGATTAATGGAAAATGAATGTAGATCAGTTGTGCTCTGCACTCTCTCACCGGTTCCCATATTGTCAACCCCTTTGTGCACATGAAAAAAAACAGAATTGAAAAAAACCCTAAACCTTAGAATGTGTCAATAAAAACAATACATAAATGCCCAAAATATATACATATAGATGCTCTTCACTCATAAATTATAACACAGCTGTCTATCCCAACTGAACACTCATTTATTCACTTGAATTTATCCCAGAGGGGCCAGTGTATTAAATTTACTATACATTTAGACTCCAATATTCTCAATATATATTTTCTGTCACCTCTACATCTATTTAACTTGACCTGATCAATCACTACAAACCGTAATAGATATTCATTACCATGAAGGAATTTGTGAAAATGTCTCACTACAGGTGAATTTTGGTCATGATGTAAAATTGCCTTCTTATGTTCCAGCACCCTCTTTTTTGGCACGATGAACTGCACTACTTCTCTCATGGGCATATCAGACAATACACACAAAAGTCAGCATTGCAGTTATAATGCCCTTTAATAAGGTATTCTTTTTTGCCACTGCTCAATTTCAACCTGCTACAATTTGCAGTGTTCCTGCAAGCTCTGCATTACACACAACAATAAAAACCCACTGGTCCAGTTTTGGTCTTAACAAAATCATCAGTGCATGTTACCATGTTACGGCTAAGGTCAACCCTTAGGGATTTGCTTTTCCTAAACATAATTAGAGGTGTGTCATGGACATAGTTGATTAACACAGGGTCAATCTGCAAAATATGCCAACTCTTATCAAGAATTTTCCTTACATTGTAAGACTGATTACAATATGATGTAATAAAACTCACTTTTCCAGAATCCTCCTGACTCGTATTAACTTTGTGGAGTAAACCCTCTCTGAGGATTCGATCAACCGTCTGCTTCACCTGCAGAATAACATCACTGCCATATCCCCGATCCTTGAACCTTTCACACATAATCTTACTTTCCTGTAGATAGTTTGCCATGGTACTATAGATCCATCTAGCTCGCAAACGTTCTCCATAAGGCATGTTCCTTACCAAACTTAGAGGATGTCCAGTTTGCGCATTTAGTAGGCTGTTTTCAGCTGTCTGTTTCCTGTACAGCCTGGTAATCAAAGAATCATTGCTGAACAAAACCTCAACATCTAAAAATTCAATACCTTTTTTACTGTGATGTTCAACAAAATGTAAATTGTAATCATTCTGATTCAAAGTGGACACAAAATTATTTGCTGACACCTCATCCCCCTCCAAATCACAAAAACATTGTCAATGTAGTGACACCACAAAGCAAGTCTTTCCTCAAAGTCAATGACTTTGATGGACCCCCACTCCTCCCACCAGTCTATGAACAAATTTGCGTAGCTGGGGGCGAAGCAGGTGCCCATCGCCATCCCCTGAAGCTGCCTGTAGACTTGATTGTCAAAGAGAAAGAAGTTGTTCTTGAGACAGTACCCAATCATGTCACATAACATCCCAGTATAGAGCAATAATGAGCTGGATCCTGCTCTCATGTAGTGTATGACTGCTTTCAAACCCAATTCATGTTGGATACAGGTATACAAGCTAGTGACATCAAGTGTCAACAAGAGATAATAATTTTCCCATTGTATACTCCCAATGATTTTTAGGAAATATGTGGTGTCTTTCACATGTATCTACAAACAACTGGAGGTAATGATCAATGTATTTAGAAGTATTTTCCAGAAATGAGCCCATCGCAGACACAATAGGTCTGCCAGGAGGTTTCATGTTATCTTTGTGCAATGTCGGCAATAGATACAACACTGGAATTTTGGGATGGTCACAATTTAGAAATAAATATTACTCCCACTCAATCAGACCCCTTTTTTTCCACTCCAACAACTACTCATAATAATCTTTCATTGGCTAGCTTCACATCCTCTCTGTTGGATTTCACATTACAGTTAGAATGCCCTAACTGTCTAACTCAGGTCTGTTGGTCATCTGTTCCTTAACTGTCACTTAAGTATGGTACAATTTTTTAAGCTTACGTTTTCTCACAAATTTAAATAAATCTAACCTAGATTGCATGTAATTGAAACCACTAGTAGGGCAAAATGAGAGGCTTAGCGATAAAGGTTTTTGTTCTTCAGCTGAGAGCTGCCTGCTAGAGAAATTTACCACAGTCTCTGTGTTATCTGTTGTTGTCACTCCCACTGGCCTTTGATCCTCTCTTTTGTGTTTCTCCTTTTTGCTTTGCGATTCCTCTTCCTCTTGATCTTCTCCCTCTGCCTCTCTGAAAAGATGACTCCTTGCATTGTTCTGTACTTCCCGGTTTAACATTTGAAACTGCTTTAATTTTTTTTACCTATTTGCAGCTTCATCAATTATTAAACCTCTTGTTAGAGTGTTGTCTGATACATCAATTGCTGTCTGAAACATCACTTTCTACATCTTTCTCTCCCGTAACTGGAGGTAATTGGCCTATGGATTCTTCAGAATACATATGATCATATTTCCGATGGAAGGCCAAAATCCATCCTGTTTGTGAATCTTTGAAATCCCAAATGAATTTTATTTGCTTTTTATTAGTAATATCCTTCTCAAGTTTCAAGAGCTTTTTCGCCAAATTCATCAATGACAACCTGGGATATTAGGTGCAGCAGTTCTGAAGTGGTTCTGCCAGTTTCCTCCAAATTCTTAGTCCTGCCCTTCAAAGCATACTTTATTAAAATCCTCATCATATTTAGGGAACTTTCTTTGGAGTTTTCTGCCCATTCCTCCAAAATCTCAGAGTTGGGATCCCCATACGGTGGTACAGTATATATCTGTAGACCACTGGGCACTCTCTTGACCTCAATATACCTCAAGAGAGATTCAATCTCCCACCACTTGGAAAGCTCCTTCCTCTGAAGTTTTTCCAATTTGTCATAGAAAACTTGTGTCTTTTATGCAGTTCCTACATTGGTAACACCTCGCCGATAAGTCTGTACACCTCCAAAATGGGTAAAAAACAACTTGCTGGTTTTCTCCTTATGTCGAGCTTCTAAGGAGGAAGACATCTCTGCTCGAAAGCTGAAAGCTGCAAGAGTGAGCTGAAGGGGCAGGGAGTGGCTTTATATGGATTGAAGAGGCCTGAATTGGCTTCAGAATCACGCTGCCTGAGTATACCGTGTTCACTCATTTAATTGCAGCAGCCGCATGTTTGAGGAGGGCTGTGGGCACCAGCACCTTTTTATTACAAATTAAGCACTTCAGCAAGGCATGCCCATTTATGTTCCTTTCACTTACATTATGACCTTTGTCAATGTCTGTTATTATTTAGAATGTGTTTGCTATGTCCACTTCAACCATGATCAAGGCTACGGCCAAAACGCGTTGGAGGGGAAGCTTTCTTCCTGAGTAAAATAATATGCAGTAATTCGAAGGTGTCCGGGTTTTCCTTGGATGACAGGAGCACTGTTTGATGTTTGGGCTACCGGAACCCTGCCTGGACCGTCACGTTACATCCTCTGCAATCTGGGCTGTTTTAGGTGTGTGTGTGTGTTTTGTGAGTGTTAGTAAAAAAGAGCAAATTACATCAGTATGTAGCAAGGCCCATGCCTTCTTTGTTCTCCCTTCATGACATCATTTCATTCCGACAGTCTGTGACTGTTTGTAATTCGGATATTGTGGCTTAATTTTGTTCCTTGGCACTGACCACAAAAATATTTTTCGGAGTCAGGGTTTTTATTCAGGGACAGAAGCTTTGTAGAACAGAACTGCTTACCATATTCACTTTCAGTGAATCACCTTCAGTAGGAGCTTCTAAAGCACAGTCTGTTGAAGCAATTATTTTAATAATCTAGATCTCTAAATCATTTGATCACTCCTGTTGGTTTGACTACTGGCCTGGCCCGTTTTTGTATGTCCCTGTTAGTATTACAAATTTTAAAACACAATAAATCTGGTAATTTTTCACTGTGTCAAATCGAAACCTCAAAACTGCAAACAAATGAATAAATCCCTGAAATGTTTTAAGAGGTGTCTAAATAATGTTTAAATAATTATGAAAAAACAGCAGGATAATTGCCAAGAATTCTGCAAATTTTACACAAAAATTATTTCCAATCTACCAGCAGTTAGCCTTTCCAGTGTAGCAAAATCTAAACAAATAGCCGGTATCTTTTCTAAGAAAGGTGATAGCCTAGATCACTTCCATCTCTTTTGAAAGTCAAGTTCTTACTCTGCTAAACTGGGAGCAGTACACATTAATCTGTATGAGGCAGGATAGGCTTGATTAGGAGACCGGTGCAATGTATCATTTTTAAGAAAACAGTAATATGTAATTTTCTGTATACGTGTAATTTTCACCTGAGAATTCTCCACTGGTAGAATTACCACTAACTCCATGTTGTAGATGTGTTTTCTTCCAGCAGAAAACGTGTAAATGTAAATGACATCTATGAAGAGTCACTGCTGCTTTTAGTTGGATTACACGTCACCAACCGTCGCTAAATCGAACTCTTTGTCCTTTCCTGGTGATTGAATTTAGAATGTGGGGTATACTTTCCCGCCTTGCTCTTTCCGGCCTCATTCTTCTGTCCATTTCGCTCAAAAGGCTGGAAAAGACTTCACAGAGAATCTAATGGCAGATCCGCTAGTTTCCCAAGCTAAACACAGCGCAGCTGATTTAAGTATGAATAGGTTTAAGCCTTTCCACTTCTATCAATTTCTGGTCTTTAAATGCGGGCATGCGACAGATTAGCTTCAAGTGCATTGAAGACTTTTGCAAGGCATGTTGACTTTGCCTGTCCAATGCCTCCCAGCTGTCTAGTACACACTGGGCCTTTGCCATTCAGTAATGTGACTAAAAAGTCACTAATCTCGGCATTGATATCCAGCCGAGATGGCGAATCTCATGCTCACCCTCCAAAAATTGTCCTGGTACAAATATGTTAAAATTCATTTTAATTTCAAAACCTGTTTAAAACAGGGAAAAGAGTTCCTTCGGGTTCAAACATATTCATGCGTGTTTTTAATTAAAAGTTCCTCTATCATTAAAAAAAAAAACACATGAGATAAAATAGACACTATTGTGAGGAAGCCATTTCTTAATAAGAGGAACGGTAAAGAAAACAACCCAGATTATTGCAATTATATTTGATGATTCGGAAAGACTTAGCTCAAGACAAGATAAGCAGAAATGATTCCTATAAGGAACAGAATGCATAGCATTGGAAACTACAAAATGTCGATAGTGAAAAAATGACTTTACTGAACTACACCAAATTTGGCAATCTAGATCTTTACCTAAAAAGTGCGCTTTTGAATTAAAGTTTAACATTTATGTATATAAAGAGACGCAGGGGATCCGTTGGCCCAGCAGAACTTAAGATAAGACCTGGTTGGCTTGCAAAACATCAACAAAGATGTTGCCCCAGGTATTTTAGGATTTGGGGTTCAGTCCCCTGGCCAGTAAATAATCAGAAAAAATATAGGTAGAGATACTCTTACTCTTGGACTAGTAGGGTGTTCCAAAAACTGATTATGTTTTTGATTTTCATGGAGGAACTCCCTGCCTTTTCAATTTTAATCCCTAGGGTGAACCTGGGCAAAGGGGGGGGGGGGGGGGGTGGAGGTTAATTACTGTTTTGAGGGATGGAGCATGCAACCTTGCTCCCCAAGCTATTCCAAGTTCACGGGGACCCCATCCCCCAGGGCCACATCATGACTGAAAAGAGAGGTGGGCATGCAGACCTCCCCCTCCACTGAGCCATTGGATGACCCCAGGGACCACATCCCCCAAGGCCTAAATAAATAAAAGGTTGCTATGGGTGCCTCGTCCCACCTGGGGCACCCACAGCAATCATATGACTTGGTGTGGTAAGGGGAGCCCCACGGCCCCCACAGCCCTATTTGTTTCCCTGCCTGCATCCATCCTGGATGCAGCAGGAGTGACTGCATTGTGATTTTCCCACTCAGTGAGGGTAGCTTTTCTTTCTGGTCTTGCCGGGTAGGAGATAACCTATGTTACATCACAAAACTAAATGAACTGATGTACGGAATGCTGAAACTTTTCAAACACTCACCCCCAGTCACAAATCTGGGTGTAATCCCTCGTTATTTTGCTCGCAATATCACCCCAGTTTGGACCCAGCCATATGCAAATCAGTCCTGACCCTGTTTCCCATGGAAACAGTCCAACCCGAACTGCTAGACAAGGCCCTCCCTGGACAGGAAACAAGCATCCTGAGACGGGTTTCAGGGTATCACCTTTCATCAGCCAGGCTAGCTTGAATCCAGTGGCGCAGTGAGCAAGGGACCCACGTCTGGGCATACCTTTGCCACTTAGGACGTACAAAGCAACATCACAAAACAAAATAAAATGATGGACGGAGTGTTGAAGCTTTTCAAACACTCACCCCCAGTCATAGATCTGGGTTTAATCCATCGTTATTTTGCTCGCCACGTCAACCCAGTTTGGACCCAGCCATATGCAAGTCAGTTGTTACCCTGTTCCCCATGGGAACAGTCCAGCCCGAACTGCTAGGCAAGGTCCTCCTGGACAGGAAACAAGCATCCTGGGACCGGTTTCAGGGTATCACCCTTCATCAGCCAGGCTAGCTTGAATCCAGTGGCGCAGCGAGCAAGGGACCCACGTCTGGGCATACTCCTGCCACTTAGAGCACACAAAGTAACATCACAAAACAAAATAAAATGATGGATGGAGTGTTGAAACTTTTCAAACACTCACCCCCAGTCACAGATCTGGGTTTAATCCATCATTAATTTGCTTGCCACGTCACCCCAGTTTGGACCCAGCCATATGCAAATCAGTCTTGACCCTGTTCCCCATGGGGACAGTCCAGCCCAAACTGTTAGGCAAGGTCCTCCCTGGACAGGAAACAAGCATTCTGGGACCGGTTTCAGGGTATCACCCTTCACCAGCCATAGATAACCTATGTTACCTACCCAGAATAGTGAAGGCAGGGAGTTGGATTTCTGTTTCCTTCCCGTGTTCTCCTGAGCAAGGAGTAACTCTGTGTCTCAGAGGATAAGGTCCCTGGGACACTGCTGCCATCAGAACCCCGGGGATGAGTTCCCCAGAGGCAGTGTATGCCTCAAGCATGGCAGCCATTGCCCCCTCTCCAAATGAAAATTACATTGACCCTGGGGAAAGGGTGCTGGGGCATTCAAAAGGTTTGGGGAGAGTTTGCACACCCCCTCTCCATTAAATAAGATCTCAGACCTGGAGGATGGGGCCCCAGGGCCTTCAACAGTCTTAGGGAGGGGGCAGCACTTTAAAATATGTATATTTGTTTTTCAGTGAATTTCTAGCATTTTGTCAATATAAGATAAAACATTATCACAATTCCTATTACGTCACTTTAACCTTTGTTTTTTTGAGTGAGTGTCTATGTTTTGTTAATGTAAGTTAGGATCTTAATACCATACCTAACTAAAGCGCCATTTTAACCTTTGGCTTTTTCAGTGGATTTCCGGTTTTGAACACGTTCAGTCAACCCTGTCACTAAACATGGCTTTCAGATGTGCATATGGGTGGTTAGCCACTGGGACTGGCCTCTGTCCGGGCCTTATATTGCTGCCCTATGGGCTGTCAACCCCCTCACTGTGCACACCCTCTCAAGTCCCCTTTGTGCACAGTTAGTCAAGCGCAGCAGTGGGTAGCCAACCCCTTGATAAGCACAGTCTTTGGCCATGCACAGCATGGAATTGGCCATAGGGTGTATCCTCCGGCCAGGCTCTTCAATCAGCCTAATATGGATAGCCAACTCCCTGCAGACGCCCCTTGCATATACATTTTCAAACATTTTTTACTGCTACTGCAGTACTCTAGTAGTAATGCTGCTCAAACTTCACCCCAAATGTACTGTATTCCAGTGCAAATTTCATCAGGGAAGCTTGCACAGTAATGTGACAACACAAGGGTGAAGCTTGAGGGTAGGATCCCAAAGGAGTACCACAGTACCATATGTGAGGTCTGTGCTATGTCCCATGGGATTACCATGGCACTGTAGCATGCACAAAAGTTGTTTTTCGTTTTTTTGGAGTCTTTGGATCTCCCCATACCCAAGTACCATCAGGTCAGGGTGTCCCTATCCTGGTCCCTTATACTACTTTTCAAAAACAAATTCAGGACATGGGGAAGGAGTCCCTGAGTCCTGTAATGGCGCCTCCAATATTTTCCTTTGAGTTGGGACAAGCTAGTCAGATCTCTCTGTACCACTGGACCAGTACTGCCCTGTGGAACTGAAAAGGACTACCAGAGAAAAAGCTCTCTTGGCCATATTATTTAAAATGTTCATAGTGTTGGATCCCAGGGGATTTCCTGGGTCCACTCATCCAGATGTGTCTAATTTTTCAACCTATTGGCAACTATGTAAAAGCCAATTTCTCATAAATGGCAAGATGGATTTACACTAACCAATGCAGAGCAAGCTATCTGAGTAAACCTTTGAGTAATTCCACTCAACCAGTTTTTCTGTATCAGTGAGAAAAGTTTCCTGGGGAAATTAACTTAAAAAATCAAACATTTACCCTCTCCCCAGTTTATTCTTGACCCACACTTAGTGGATCAGTTATTTACTAAAGGGGTGTGTTAGTGAGGGGAAAGAAAGGGCGCTCAGGGAAAATCTGGCCACCAATATACCTGAAAGGTGCCTTCACAAGGGACTACACCCAACCCTTAAGGGTTTACGTAGTAAACCAAAGCTAATAAAACATATGTGTGAGGCACTCAATACGTGTGTATCTAAGGTACAATAACTTCTCCGAAATATGTGGAAATATTATACGACAGGATTAACAATCAAAGTCAGAACAGTTCTTAATATTTTATCCAGTCCACGTGATTTATTGAGAATAGTCATGAAGAACTTGAGTCCCAACAGTCCAAACACCCAAAACTCCAAGCCAACACGTGTTTCGTCATGGGAAAATGACCCAAACGACTTGTTCAGGGCTTATACGCAATGAGAATAAACAATATCTGAGCACACAACGTCCGTTCACGTGATTTCCATTGGTCCATAACAACACAGACCAAGTCTGAATCAAGTTACAAAAACAATGTTTTTATGCGTTCCTTCTAATCTCTTCAAGTTTCTTAGTCATTAAACCGAGAGCCAAATCCATAAAATTCCCGGCATGTGTTCATGCCAGATCACCGTTGCGAGTAAGCCGATCTTGAAAATTTCCAGGTAAGAACTGAGTTGGATGAACAATTTTTTTAACTTTCATGAAAATTCATCAAATGGTGTCAAAGTTATTAGCAAAAGAAAAAAATTCTTCCTATGGAAACTCTGCCAAAACTATACATACACAGTGTGTAATAATACATATAAAACTCTTCCTTAGATTTTTTTAGTCAGTGCTACTGCAAAAATTGCTGAACAGAATTTCAGCAAATTTGGCAGGAAGCTAGATCTTGGTCCTGGAATGTTGCTTTTTGCGATTTGGTGTACCCCATGCCCCTGGGCCGATTGGTGCAATATTTGCACCTATGTGGCTCCACTAATGTGGCCCCTTCTCCCCAAGTATTAAAATGTCCTAAGCTTCCATCCCTCAGGGCCGAAATAGACTTTAAGGGGAGGTTGCCCAAACGGCCCCCCTCGCCCAGCCACTGAAGGCCCAGGGGACTCCAGTCCTCTGGGCTGGCTCAGTTACTATGTCCCAAGGAGCCCACTCCCAGGACACAGTAGTTTCCCTGGCCGCACAAGTGCACGTGGGAAATATATGTATATATATTTTGAAATCTTACACCTTATCGGAGCAAACATGTCTTCCCTGCCTGATACAATGTGGGCAGGGAAGGCATGTCTGCTCCCAGCCATGGGGAGATATAACAATGCTCTCACCAGGTGTAAGCAGACTCCTGTTTCCCTGCCCGTGGTTCTGGGGGCAGGGAAAGACAGATTGTTCACACCCAGAGGAAGCAAGCAAAAATAGCTGCACCCATAGGGAAGGAGCAATGTTTGCTCCCACAGTTTGCAGGAAGCTGGCTGGGGAAGCAGGAGCCCTGGGACTCTCCCTGTGCCCCCCAACTTGCTGCTTGGTGGGTACTCTGGGTGGGTACTGGGGCTCCTACCTTTAGTTAACAGAGGCTCCTGGGGATGGTATCCCAGGGTCACAATAGGTTTGCCCACATCCCAACTCCCCTGTATTATGTTAATAGGCACCAGGGGATGGGGTCCCATGGGCCCAATTGGGATTCGGAAGGTGGGCCATGTGTTCCCTCCCATATCAAAAACATTATTGACCCCTTTTAGGGCTCAAAGAGGGAGGCCATACACTTCCCTCCCATGAAAATATGGTTCCAGGGCCTATTTTGGTTTGGGGAGGTGGACTATGTGCTCCCTCCCCAAATAGTAAGGTGTTTGACCCTGAGGGATGGGATCTTTCGGTGGTCTTAATGCTCAGGAAGGGGGCCTCATGCCCCCCTCCTCTATAAATAAAGTATGACTCTGGATGACGCAGTCCTTGGGGGTCCATTTGGGCTGTGGGGAGAGGTTCCACATGCCCCCTCCCCTAATGTTAATGTATTTGGCACTGGGGGATGATTTCTATGCATTCCTCCCCATAATAATGTATTTTTTTACCTTGGAGCATTGCGTAGACAAGGCCAATTATACCTGGAAGGGGGCATGTGCACCCCACCCCCTTTTTAAAAGCAAACGGCCCTAGGTCCCTGGGTTTAATAGTGGGTTGAGGAGGGGGCTGTGTGCCCCCCTCCCCTGGCTGGGGGTTGGCTGCTCTCCGGGCCTAGCCTTTTTCTGTGCACGATGTGGGGATGTTCAACTCCAAAGGGTTGGCCTCAGGGCCTGGCCACATGCACAATCCCTGTAAGTAACCTTCCACCAGGAACTGCCAAAGGCTGTGTGCAGTAGAGGTGGCTTTACATATAGTACTAAAATGTTACTTTACATTAAAAAAAACATAGAAATTACCTGAAAAAAACACAGGTTAAAGTGATGTTATAGTTAGGTGTGATACATAGATCTGATCATATTTTTTTTTAAAAACCTTAGAAATTAATTGAAACGTTGAAGTTAGGTGAAAATGTCAGTGACAATGTAAAATTCTGAACTAAAAAACAACCAGAATCTCACAAGTTATAGTTTGCCGAGCTAACTATAACATGTCCCCCGCTTTGCACTGCTTATCAACTCACATATTACATCACTTCTGACATCTTCTATGACATTATTTATGACATCAGCGATTACATCACTGATGACATCATCCAATGAGTGTGTTTGTTTAATACTGTGCATAGTGGCAGGGAACTACAAAGGTTTGGTCACAGGGCATGGCTGCGTCAGTCCTGGCAACCTACCCTCCACCACGAACTGCCAAAGGCGGTGTGCAGCCATGGCTTTGTCAAAGAACCATGTGGTCGAAACACATCAGCCTTTGTAATACATTCACAGTGAACTGACATCCTGGCGAGCGGGCATTATTTCTTTGTGTGGTATGGCAACATGGAGTTCTTTGCATTAATATAGTTATTGAAAGGTTAAAGTAACAGAGTTAGGTGAACATGTCAGTGACAACATTACTATTTGGAACAAAGAAAAACATAGAAATTCACCAAGCACTGCTTATGGTTGCAAATATTACATCACTCATAGCATGTTCTATGACATAATATATGACATTACTGATGACATCTCAAATGATATCATTGAGTACACACTAATTACATCATCCATTGAGTGTGCTAGTTTATTTTATAGTTTACATAGTGGCAGATAATTGCCATCCCACTTTTCTAACTAATTGTGTGCAGCCTGTGTTTACAAAATGCATGTGCTTTTAATGCATCATAGCTGTGTAGAGGCATTGAACACATTACAAATCTTTTTAATAAAGAGTAACTCTGTGTGCAGATGACAGTTGATGGCCTGTGTCCAGGAAGCTCCATACAAGTTATTTGGTTCTGTGGAAGAAGTTTCTGTAAGAAATTGAGTAGTTGGTTGACTGGGGTGTGAGACCTGGTCACACAGCAACCACAATTCTTGCCAGGCTAAGGCACAAGCAAACCCCAAATTGACCTGTGGTCATTCTCTGGTAGCTTGCTACAGAGCCATCAGGCTTAACTTGAAGGCAATGTGTACAGTATTTGTGCATCATTTTAAACACTAAAACAGTGAAAACTACGAAAAAAGGATCCCACACCAGTTTAGGCAAATAGAACTTAATTTAGTAAGTAAAACAGGACCACAATGAGGACAAAAATCCAACAAGTAGAACCTGAGTTATGTATTTTTAAAGAATAAACTGTAAAACAGCTCTTATTAGTAAGAAGCACCAAGCAGCGATATCTGGTTGTGCTGGCCCGGGACACAGTCAGAAGTCCAGGCTGACTACAATAGAGTGCAGCCCAACTACAGGCACCCAGTTGGGCCTGCTAAACCAAAGATCCTTACCTTAAATCATGGTTGCTAAGCGTTGCCTTGGTTTTGAACCACGCAGTAGAGGCGATGCATTGGTTCTGCTTCACGCACCAGTGGTGATGTGTTGGTGTGAGATGAGATGAAGCTGTAGTGTGAGATCCCTATCCATCAGCTTCAAGGATCCAGACACCATGTATTGCAAGGTGAAACCCAGTGTTGAGGATGCTTTGTGGAGTTGAGGCAATGTGACGCTTCTAATGAGTGCAGAAACTGCAATACAGAGTTTTGGCATAGACAAGGCAGCCGTCGACAGGGATGTGAGGACCTTTTATTGGGAACAGCACCCCAGTGTCAGTTCCAGTGGTTTTGCAGCAGTTGCAAGATGAGAGGTGTAGCAGCGATGCAAGTCTGGTTGCAAGTCTGATGATGTATCGGTTCAGCTCTTTGCAACAGTGGTAATGTGTCAGTTCTGCTCCTACAGCAGAGGATGCATGTGTTTTTCTGGAGCAAGCACCTTAAGCCCACTTCTAAGGGTCCAGTACTAGGGTGGCTCCAACTGCCAGGGCAGACTCACAGATAGCAGAGTCCAGTGCAGGAGCAGTGTGGTTGGAAGTCTTTCAGGTACCTGAGATTTCATATCAGTCAACAAACCCTTGGAGTGACTCTGAGTTCTGAGTTGGAGAGATTCAGATTCAGTCCTTCTCACTCCCAAGCAAGAGGGCAGCAGGCACAGGTCAGCACAGCAAGGCAGTAGTCAGCAAACAGCAATCCAACAAAGTGGCAGGCCTTCAGCAACCAGCAGTTTTTCTTCTTGGCAGAGTATCCACAGGTCTAGAAGTGTACTGAGGTGGTGGTGTCAGTGCTTATACTCAGTTGGGCTTTAAAATGGGGAAACTTCAAAGACATGCCTTTGAAGGGCACAGAGTCCCTGCCCTTCCTGAGAGGCTCCAGACTCACTACAGGGGGTTATGTAGCCCTTTCGATGTGGACAGAACATAGCCTATTCAGGTGTAAGTGACGCTGTGCCCAGCACCTCCTTCCCATCCTGCCAAGGTTGCCCATGGAGGCCCATCAGGTCACACCTGAGCTCCAATTGTGTGTGGCTGTCTAGGAGAAATATACAAAGCCCAGCTTATAACCTGCTCCAGACATGTGATCAGAGACAGAGAGTAGGCACCAAATGGCTAATTAAAAACATGCCAGCTTTCTAAATATGGCATTTTCAGAATTGCAGTTCAAAACCCGGTTTTACCATATGTTAGGATTTTAAATTGTGATTCCAAGGACACCAAACTTGGGGAGTTTTACGTTACGCTTATAAAGTGTGATAAGGTTACTTCAATGTTTTCCTATGGGAGAGCTAGTCCTTGCGGTAGGACATGTAAAACTTAAAAGTACAAGTCTAACTTTTAAAATACACTGCACAGTACCCTTGGGGCTGTCTAAGACCTATTTTAAGGGTGATGTATATATATTAAAATTGGCTATCAGAAGGTTGAATTTGCTAGGTTGACATAGCAGTTTAAAACTGCACACACAGGCTCTGCATTGGCAGACCTGTGACATGTTGAAAGGGCTACTTAAGTGCAATGAACAATCAGTGCTGCAGGCCCACTAGTAGAGTTTAGTTTACAAGCACTGAGCACATGCAGGGCACTCTTCTAGGGACTTAGAAGTACATTAAATATGCCAATTGGGGATAAGCCAATGTTGCCATGTTTTAGGCAAAGAGCACAAGCACTTTAGCATTGGTTAGAAGTGGTAAATTGTGCAGAATCCTAAAGCCATAAAAATTGAATTCTGCAAAAAAAGGGAAGGAAGAACGTAAAAAGTCTGGGGTTTACCCTGCTGAAAAGGCAATTCTGCAGGGCAAATATTACACTAAGTATTGTAGGCAGCATAGAGTTATTAGGGAGCATCACCTAATTTCTACATAACATAAAAGACTTTGTGCACCAAGTAATAACCCATGTACATGTATTTGTTTACCTTCAAAAGATGCTGGAGGATAGGGATAGCCAATCAGAGAGCTCGCTCACACAAGAGTCTGACTCCCATGGGAGTAAATTGGCCCAAGGGAAATAAAGCTCCATGGGCCAATCAGAATGCTTTATGTTTGAAGCGGCACTCCCGCAATTCGAAAAATAACTGAATGGATTTATACCAAGTCACAAAAAGCACAGTGTGCAGGCCAATATCTAGCTTCCTGACAAATTTGCTGTAATTTTGTTAAACAGTTTTGTTGTAGTCCTTAAAGAAGTCTATGGAAAATGCATGTGGATTTTGCTCTTTGGGACCCCCATTTTTTCTCAGCCCCTGCTTGCTGGATCACCTTGAAGCTTTCTATGCACAAACTAATCAAAAAGTAGCACCTTTTAAAAAAGTTTTGTGGCAATTTGTCAAACGGGGCCGTTTATTAGCATACAAAAATCACTTTTACTATAAAACATCAGACAACTATAACTACCCTTGGGGTTGACATTGCAGTTTAAAACTGCACACACAGGCTCTGCATCGGCAGACCTGTGACATGTTGAAAGGGCTACTTAAGTGCGATGAACAATCAGTGCTGCAGGCCCACCAGTAGAGTTTAGTTTACAAGCACTGAGCACATGCAGGGCACTCTTCTAAGGACTTAGAAGTAAATTAAATATGCCAATTGGGGATAAGCCAATGTTACCATGTTTTAGGCAAAGAGCACAAGTACTTTAGCATTGTTTAGAAGTGGTAAATTGTGCAAAATCCTAAAGCCATCAAAATTGAATTCACCAAAAAAAGGGAAGGAAGAACGCAAAAAGTCTGGGGTTTACCCTGCAGAAAGGGCAATTCTGCGGGGCAAATATTCCACTAAGTATTGTAGGCAGCATAGAGTTATTAGGGAGCATCACCTAATTTCTACATAACATAAAAGACTTTGTGCACCAAGTAATAACCCATGTACATGTATTTGTTTACCTTCAAAAGATGCTGGAGGAGAGGGATAGCCAATCAGAGAGCTCGCTCACACAAGAGTCTGATTCCCATGGGAGTAAATTGGCCCAAGGGAAATAAAGCTCCATGGGCCAATCAGAAAGCTTTATGTTTGAAGCGGCACTCCCGCAATTCGAAAAATTACTGAATGGATTTATACCAAGTCACAAAAAGCACAGTGTGAAGGCCAATATCTAGCTTCCTGACAAATTTGCTGTCATTTCGTTAAACAGTTTTGTTGTAGTCCTTCTTAAAGAAGTCTATGGAAAATGCATGGGGATTTTGCTCTTTGGGACCCCCAGTTTTTCTCAGCCCCTGCTTGCTGGATCACCTTGAAGCTTTCTATGCACAAACTAATCAAAAAGTAGCACCTTTAAAAAAAGTTTTGTGGCGATTTGTCAAACGGGCTGTTTATTAGCACTACAAAAATCACTTTTACTATAGAACATCAGACAACTATAACTACCCTCGGAGTGTGGTTAAGATGGCGGCCACGGCAGTCGCTTAAATTCAGGCTCAGCTTTGGGCCCGTACATATATCCTGTTTGACGCCTCCGTGACACCGGACACGCGGCGTAGGCGGCGTCGGAGGCACCCCGGAGGTCCCCGGTGCGGCTGGCGCTGTAAGGAGTGGATGGCGCATTGGCTGGAGTTGCCAAGGCACGAGGGGCCTTCCTTGGAGCCGAGACCTGGGGCTCACGTACAAGGGGCGTGGCGAGATGGGTTGTCGAGCCACGCTGAAAGCGGACACTGTGGAAGCTGAGGCGCTGAAGCTGGCTGATATGGGGTAAAGAAGAGGGTTTGCACTTTCCTGCGGGCTCTTCGCTGCCTGAGCGTCACGCTGTTGCGCGAAGGGAGACCTGGGCCGCGTGGGAGTGCGCCGGGGCCTTCCTTGTAGCCGAGATTTGGGGGTCGCGTGAAAAGGACGTGGCGAGACGGGTTGTTGAGCCCCGCTGAAAACGGATATTGTGAAGCTGAGGCGCTGAAGCTGGCTGATACGGGGTGAAGAGGAGGGTTTATACTTACCTGCAGGCTCTTCGCTACCCGAGCGTCACACTGCTGTGTAAAGGAAGACCTGGGCTGTGAGGGAGCGCACTCAGCAGGAGCGAAGTTTGTTGAGTGTCCTGGGTGCACATTTGAACAGCGGGGCCGGCCCTCTTCCCTACGCTCGCAATTGAGCCCCTGCCCTGAGATATTGGTGGGCTGGCTGGACACTGGAACTTATCCTCGCACCATTTGGCGCCTCGAAGGTGAGGGGTGTCACCCCTAAAAAGATCCAGGGACCTGTGTAGTCGGCGAGCAGATGGCTGGAACGGAGCAGTGGTGCCAGCAATGATCACAGAGGTGACAGGGGCACCGGAGTGCCCAGAAGTGTTCTACACAGCAAGGCACGTACCCTTGGGTATTTGAGAGGAGAGCGAGGTGCCGCAACGTGAGTCACAAGCGAACTATATATGCCTTATTGACTCACACACCAACAATGGGTCGTGCTGCTCGCTTGATGTGGTGACAGAGTGGAAAATACATGTGAGGCAGACACCTCGTTCTATGTGAGCGCTGGCTTGGGCGGACAGCATGATGGGGAAATCCAAAACGCCCAAGGCCCAGGAACGCCCTAGCCATGCAGCTCCTTCTGAGGTACCCCTAGAGGCGCTGAGCTTGCGCTGTCTGGAGAACACGTTGCAGTCCCATTCAGGCCAATTTGAAAGGATTCTACATGCGATTATGGACACTAAAATGTCTCTTGAAAATAGAATAGACACAGTCTCCCATGACCTCAACCAGCTCAGGGTGGATCATCGTAACTTGATGGAGAGGGTCGGAGTGGCGGAGACCACTTTAGGTGGCATGGATTCCTTGGTTTCCGAAAACCAGAGACAGATTCAGCGATTGGACATGGAAGTGAAGGTCCTCCAGAGATGTGCTGAGGACGCAGAGGGCAGATTGCGCCGTAATAATGTTCAGTTCTTGGGGTTTCCGGAGAGAGCGGAGGGGCACAATACGGAGCTGTTCCTGGAGCAATGGCTAATTAAAGAGGTGCTGAACGGTACACCATCAAAATTCTTCTCTGTGGAAAGAGCACACTGAGTTCCGGGAAGTCAGCCGGCTCTGGGACTTCCGCCTTGCCCGCTGATCGCCCGTTTTCTCAGCTACAGAGATCGTGATGTGATATTGCAATACTTACGGAACAAAGGCCCGATACGACACAAGGGGACTTGCATTACGGCCTATCCGGATTTCACGGCAAAGGTGCAGCGTCAGCATTACTCCTACATGAAGGTCAAACAACGTCTCCGTGAGCACAACATTAAGTATGCCCTGATGTTCCCTGCTAAGCTCCAGGTAATTGCAGAGGACCGCACTCATGTCTTTCCTATGCCAGCTGATCCTTGGACATAGATGCACACAAAAGGTATTGCCAAACCATCGGAGGAAGATGGGGATCATAGTGAATGGCTGACTTCGCCGGCTCGCAGGAGACCCAGGAGACGTTCCAGAGCGCAACCCACGTGAACGCAGGCAGCTGTTGAATGGGCAAAGGTGCTGAAAGAAGCATCACTACACACTCCTAACTCTTTCACGGTGCTCCGGACCCCCTCGTGTGGGCAAACGGATTTGGACTCTGGTGGATCTGATTCGACCGTCACGGATATGTTGAAGGGACCGGCGATTACACCCAGGACTGCAAATGGGCTGTGACACCTGGTCAGTCCTCTTTCAAACTGATGGGATTCTGATTGACTTGGTGATGTGGTGATTTGTACCCAGGGCTCTGAGGCAACGTGATTTGTGTCTAGGATGGACACCCAGTTGGCCCTCGATTGGAGTCCTCGGGATGTGTTGCCCTTGGCTGTTTGCAGTGGTACTGGTCTCCTCTTGGTCCATGAAGACAGAGAGACGGCAACGTGGCTGTATCTGTTGGAGGCGCCAACACCGACTTTTTCTGTCCAATGAGGGGGGTCCCCCAAAAGGACCTCCATGAATAGTTGCCATGCTCCCCCAGATGGTATCCATATGGACAAAGGTTTTTGATACTCAAGATATTTTTATTTTTTGTTCTCATTGGTGGTGCTCAAAGAGGCAAATCTGCGCCACCGTTTTTGGGGGTTGAGGGTGTTGTTGTGGGGTGGTGGGATACATTTACTATGTTTAACTGTATCACAATGCATGTTTTTCCATTTACCAGACAGATGCTTTCTCCATAACTGTAGTTCTACATCCTTACTGGGGGTTAGCCCTTGGGCACAGCAAACGCACATGTATTGCCTGCCATGTGGTGGGCTGCCGCGGGCGGTACACTATGCAGGAATATAACATTATTACATGGAATGTGCACAGGATGGCTGCACTGGGTAAGAGACATCGTATACACACTTATATCAAGCGCCAGAGTGTGCACTTTGCTATATTGCAGGAAACAACCTGTTGGGGGTGACATACAGGCACTAAAGAAACGTTGGCGTGGACAAGTTTATAGCACGACTTTCTCAGCTTATGCGAGGGGAGTATTGGTCTGGATAGCGCCAGGAGTACCAAATGTCCAGCATGCACACAAGATAGATGAGGGGGCAGATACGTAGTTATAGAGGGACAGCTCGATAGCAGACCACTCACTATAATCGGGATTTATGCCCCCAATAGCGCATTACCTGAATTCCTCCAAACACTGACCCCAGCACTACTGACCGACCCTGCAGCGCCTGCCATCTGGGGTGGGGACTTTAAATGTGTCCCAGATGTACTGTTGGATCGCTGGGCGTTGCCCCAGCAGGGTGCAGCGAGCAGACTCAACTCTAACTTGCTGACATCTTGGGTCGGTGACATTGGGGTGTATGATATGTGGCGTGTGGGTCACCTGACACATAGGGAGTACTTGTTTTACTCTGCACTTCATAAACTTCACACTAGAATTGACTTGTTGCGGGAAACTCCGGCCATATGCTCCTTGATCAAAGAATCAGGCTACCTGGCCAGGACGTTGTCCGATCACTTCCTATTGCTATTAACTGTACAGTGGGCAGAAAGCGCTCCACAATTCCCACTTGGCACTTACAGAGTGAGGCACTGTTGGACCAATCCTATAGAGAAGAATTAAATACCTATATCAGGCAGTATTGGGACTTAAACGTGGGGTCAACGGATTCGAGGGCGGTGGAGTGGGATGCACATAAGGTCGTTGTGAGGGGTCATTGTCTTTCAGCCTCTTGGGGAGCGCATCGCTCATTGCACACTGAGGTCGTTACCTTGGAAAAAGAGCTGCGGGCCCTGGAGGTGGCAGTTGCACAAAATGGGGTGTCGCTTGAAACTCTCCAGGCCAAGCGGGGGATGTATGAGGAGGCGGATCAATGTCTTCGTCGACACGGTTATAATTATGACCTCACGCGTCTACGGACGGAGGGCGACCGCTCGGGGAGATTGCTAGCATGGCTGCTGAGGGAAGTCAGCAACAGACCCCTGTTGGAGCCATACATCTAGTTGACTGAAATTTGGCCACCACACAGGAAGCAATCAATAATGCTTTCAAGGAATATTATTTGGGACTGTATCAGGGGCAAACAACATGTGATATTTGGCAACTAGAGGCCTTCCTTAGCGGAGCACATTTTCAGCAGTTGTCGGCAGAGGACACAGCAGCAATGGACACACCCCTGACAATAGAGGAGAAGACCCCGGGGACGGATGGCTTGCCGATAGAGTAATATGTCACTTATGCACAGCACCTCTTGCGGCACCTGTTGTCAGTGTTCGAGAAAGCGTGGACCCACGGGATACCCCCGTTGTCTCAAAGAGAGGCGTTGGTTGTGGTCCTACGCAAGCAGGGTCATGATCCTACGGACATGAGGTCATACAGACCGCTGTCTCTCCTCAACCTAGACTGCAAAATTCTGGGTAAGGTGTTGGCTAACAGACTCACCCCTATAATACGCACCTCAGTCCATGAAGATCAGAATGGCTTTATGCCAAAGCAGAATACGTTCCTGAATATCTGCAGACTCTTAAGTATTATTGGCGATACTCCACCTGAGGCATATGACACTGTGGCAATGTCGTTGGACATTGAAAAGGCATTCGACGCGTTAGGCTAGGATTTTTTATTCACTACAATGCATGGTATATGGTTTGGGCCCGGCTATATAGGCTGGGTACGGACCCTTTACGCTGGGCCTAAGGCTAGGGTGAAAACAGAAGGAGTAATATCAGACAGCTTTCCCATCGGCAGAGGAACTAGACAGGGATGCCCCCTATCGCCTCTACTATTTGCTATCGCAATGGAGCCACTGCCGAGCCGACAGAGAGCACAGGCCGAGCAAATGGGGACACATGATATTATTTCATTATATGCTGATGATGCATTAAGTTACCTGGAGAATGGCTGGGTGACGCTACCTGCTGTAATGTCCCTATTGGATGCATATGGAAAGATCTCGAGTTGAGGGTTAACTGGACTAAATCCTGTTTGTTCCCTTTGACTGTTCTGCCCGCGAGGGTGAGAGAGAATGCTCCTGTGGGGAGGCTAAAGTGGAGTTATGACACGTTCAGATACTTGGGAGTGCATATATATCATAAACCTGAGGACTTAAGGGATGGCAATTTGGGTCGCGCGCTGAGCTCTATGAAGGGTTTGCTTCGGTTCTGGTACTCGCTTCCTCTGTCTCCATTGGGCAGGGTGGCAGTAGCAAATATGTTAATGCTCCCACGGCTCCTTTACTACTTTGCTGCATTGCCCATAGTAGTACCCAGGAGCTTTTTCCACAAACTGAATAGACTGTTGTCGGAACTCCTTTGGGACCCCTTCCTCCAAATAGATTACCACTAACTTAAAGTTGGTGGTAAACTGCAAATGTTTTACAACTGCATTTCAGTTGCAAAACATTCTTACATCTCCCTGCCAGTCGCTATTAAGAAGGGATGCCTTTAACACACCTCCTCCTAATACCAAATCATGAATCCATTTTGTAGTAGGTTACTGATTCCCAAAATAGGGTTTATACATGCAAAAAAGCTTTTTTGCAGTCACAAATGGCCCAATTCCATGAATCAGACCGTTTGCAAGCAGAAAAAAGCTACTCACATCTGGCCCAAAGTCCTTTGTGTATCAAACAGCAGACTCCAGTCCAGCTTCAAACTGTGCTTGATAGGTTACTATGTGCCATGCGTAACAGACTCAACAAATTGAGGGTGAAGCGTCTTCCCTAGCCGGGGTTCCTGTCAACAACTATGCAAACACAGAACTGTATATTACACGCCTTTATTCATCTGCATGTAACCGCAAACTCACCATTCTAACCTGCACTCACTTCACCAGATTCTGACACTCACATCACAGAGAGGGGTTAGCGAATAAACAAAAGCTGTCAGGTTTGCTTTCGATTGCAAACTTAAAAGGCAAACTGCACTTTGCAAAGTCCACTCTCCACTCTTGCGGGATTTATTACTGTATTACTGTACACATTTGTGGTTTACAATTAGCCAGTGATAAAACCTGCTGCGCTTAATAGATGGCTGGCTGCTGTCTAAATGCAGTATTCGTGTCTGAAAACATTGGCTGAGAGCTGCAAATAGCCTTGAGAACTGGGTCATGAGGCTTTCCTCTTCTTCTTCCTCTCGTAGCATTAGGGCTCGGGGAGACCAAAATGAAAATCCCAGAAAAAAACTTTTAAAAAACGTTTGAAACAGAACACGATAGACAGTCTGAAGTGCCTGGGTTTGATTCTATGAGTGACGCTCCCCCTCACCGTGAAGGGGGGACCTGGCAGGGCTTTGCCAGGCTGATGGGAGTCACACCCTCAGGGTTATAAAATCTTCAGCTCAGGAAAGCTTGTCTCAGGCTGATAGGTGCCAGCGCATTCTTTCTGGCTCACCTTTGCTCAGCCTGAGAGACACTCACTACGTTTTGGAAAAGGAAGGGGGCGGAGCCCGAAAAAGGCGTCATCTGTCCCCTAGGATGTCTCCTGAGTTTGTACAATTTTTATTTTTGCTTTATCCTAAACATGGGTATGATCGTGACATCAAGCAGAAGACTGCATGGGTTTTACATTTTACTATTATCTGACATGTCTGTAGACAAATTAAGTCAATGAATAGTTCTTTTTAGTCATTGAGTTATGCGATGAATTCAGTACACCTTTTACGATAACAGCAAGTTGGATGGGCTATGCTTATTTAGAGGTAAAACATCAAGTGGAATTCTTTACTGGTTGCCAAAATCCATGTGCAGGACATTTCATACTTAATCTTCATTAATGCATACCCAAGTCTTTCCTTTAAAATGATGTGATCCTAATTGCAGATATGTGAGACTTTCACTAACCCATCGATTTATTACTAGGGCAGTGGGTCTTGCTTTCAAAATATTTGTTTCCACCGCAGCAGAGTGGGAGCAGAACTACCATATTATGAACCCAATATATATCAGCTGTTTTCAAAGCCATTAAACTATGTTCAACCACCCATGAGTGGTTCAACTTCATCACTGCCAGCAGACAGCCTCCCTGTACATTTCCCTACGTTACCAGGCTTCTCGCCAGACCATTTAGCAAAGTCGTGCAACTATACCCTTTTCTCATTGGAATGCATTTAAAACAGACTTTCCTGCTAAAGACACTCCATGTAAATATCTTAAGTCACTGAGGTGAGTGCCGAATTTCTGACTTTCTATAGCATGACTGGCATGTATCCACTTTAACGTAGATTTTGCGATCTTTTCTGAAGATTTGTAAGTACTGCGAAGCATGGACAACATCGGATTCCAGCTCCTGTAAACATGCATTTTATCATTCCTTTTCACTGATATTTCTTGAGCTATGTAGTAAAGGCCGGCATTGAGATAATCAACACAGGATTTAAGTGAAGCGGTGCTTCTTTTATTGATTATAATGCTATATGAACTTATTTAGCGTCGTTGTAAAGTGCAACATGCCACTTTGTAGCTGCTTCTGCTACATTGCTAGCCGAGTAAACAAATGGGGACTGGGTTGAGCACATACGGCAAAGTCACTCCGGGCACTGAGGTGCACCCTGGGACTGGTCTCCGTGAGTTGGTTTTTGGGTAGAGCGCGCAAAGCACTCTGTCCCTGTTGTTATCTCTCTACGGGCTTGTAGCCACGCTCATCAGTTTGGTTGGTTCGAGGGCGTGACTTTTAAAATTTGCTTGATTTGATTAGTGGAAGGCATGCATTCATCATGCCTTTTCTGGTGTTTAACCATCCTCAAGCGCACCAGCCAACTACTGAAAACATACGAGGCTCGATGTTTTACATATGGTTTCTGGACTACTTTTTCTCTTTGTTTCGTAGGTAGAGCGATCTCGCTGGGCAGTAGTCGCATGCTTTGCATGACATCAATCCTGTTACACAGATAATTGCACTTTTGCCGGTTACATGGATAATTGCACTTTTGCTGATACGTTTCACTGCGACCTAACTTCTGTTTCCTTTTGTGTGTTTGCTTCGCGGCCGTCGGCTCGCTTATGTGAAACTATTTATCTTTTCATTTTGAGTGGAAAGAAAAGTCTGGTTAGGAGTTTACAATGCTATTATCTCTAACTCGAGTAAATGTGAAGCCCTTTGAATTGCAAATGCTTGTTATTTATTTACTACTTTTTGTCACATCAGATGTTGCAGAACTCCTATATTGGTAAACTGTGTAAACTAGACTATCATCGAAGTTAGAAGATTTCATCTGGATAGTCTTCATTTGTTACCTTCATTTGGGTGACATTCAGTTACAACTGAAGAGGAACAGTTAAGATTGAATAGCTTTTCCTGAACTCCAGGTAGTTTGCTTCTGCTTTCGACCTTGGGTTCAGTGCATTCCATGGCAAGATGCTAATTATGTCCCAAGGCATGAATCTATGCTTCTTTCATTTGAGAGCCGATTGAGTGAGTAGGTCTGCAGCTGCCAAAGATGTGATGTGATGGTATGTTATGTAATATGTTATGTTATGTGCATTTGTATGGATCACAATTCCCAAACCCCCAGGATATCCTGGTGGTGAAGCAGGAGCTGTGATAGACGGAGTCAGAGTCAGGGCTAGGTGAATAATGAGCTTTTCAGTTTCTTGTCAAGTTCAAGAAATGAGTAGAAGGGCCTGGTGTGTAGGGGCATCTTGTTCCAGGATTTAGGAGCAAGTTAGGAGAAGATATGGCCACCAGATTTAGTTCTGTGCATGTAGAGTGTGTGTGCAATAGGAGGTCGGCAGAGTGGAGGAGTGTGGTAGTTTATGCAGTTGTTGACGTACGTGGGATCAATGATTTGTAAGGCATGTGTGCGTAAGGAATTTCAAGAGTGATTGTTTGTGAATTGGGAGCCAGTGGATTGATTTGAGGTGTGGGTTAATGTGAGTGTGGGACGGCAGGTGGAGGGTGAGCCTGGCCGCTGAGTTTTGTATGGTCTGGAGTCCTCTGGTCAGTTGAGTGTTAATTCCAACAAAAGTGTGTTGCCATAGTGGTGGAGAGCCATTTGAAGATGGAGTGTGTAGAGGAAAGAGACTGAGACTCCATTCAGTTGCCCGGTGGTGGTGAGTCGGTTGTTGATTACTATTCTGTGGTTCTTTGAATGTAATACCCAGAGGGGTGTGGGTCCAAGTTCTGCAGGTGGAGTCCCAGACAGAGGCATCTATGCTGAAGACTACTATTTCCATCTTCTCCGTGTTGAGCTTAAGGCAGTTATCTTTCCTCACTCTGGTGACTTTCCATCATGAAGGTGGAGAAATTGGTCTGAGTGTTTGGCGTCTTGACAGAGAAGAAGAGTATAAGCTGAGTGTTATCAGCATAGGATAAGATATTGATTCCTTGAATGTAGATAATGCTGGTGAGTGGGGTCATGTAGGTGTTGAACAGAGTGAGACTGAGTGAGGATTCCTGTGTAACTCCGCAGATGAGGTTGACATTTGAGGTGCAGGGGGCCAGGCTGACTGACTAAGTGTTGAACCTAAATGCCACCTTTGTTTAGTCATTGGATAATGCTGGAATGGGAGATGGTTTTGAAGACTGCAGAAGGATCCAGTACCGTGAGGGCCACAGTGTCACCTGTATCCGTGACCATCATGATGTCGTCCATGGCCGCAAAGAGGGCGATCTCTGCACTGTGTTTGGGCCTTTATGTGGATTCAGTTGTGCCAAGGAGGTGGTCGTCTGCAAGGCGGATGGCTTAGTGTTTGTTTATTATCTTGTCCATTTCTTTTGCCAGGTAGTTAGCAAGGAGATAAGCTGTTAGTTGGCTAGCACCTTCAGGCCTTCTGAGGGTTTCTTGAGGATGGGTGTTTCCAGTCATCTGGGTATTGACTTTGATGACTGAGTCATTCAGGTTTGGGATGAAGGCTGCACTGATGGGCTCTAGTCCTTTGATGAAGACGTGGTGAGGTGCTCTGCAGTGTATAGACTGAATGGTTGTTGCAGTTTTTTGAGTGGTGGTGGGCCAAGTGGTCAGGGTGGTCCTCTGGGTGTTAGCAGAGATGGCAGGAGAGCTATGAGGGCAGAAGAATCCAGCTAGAGCCAGACCTTTTCACATTTTCACTTATCTTTTTGCTGTAGAATAGGGACTACTGGGTGTAGATGTCCTGAGAGGTGGTTATGCTGGTGGGGCTTGCTGCCAAAAAGGTGACATTTTTCACTTTAGCAAAGATTTTCGTGGTGCTGTTGATGCCACCTTTGATGCCATTGGCGAGAGTGGCGTGTTTGTGGGCTTTGATTTGCTTATAATAGTGTCTGATGGGGAATTTGGGAGTGCTCTTGTCAGTGTCATTCTGACTTTGTCTCTAAATGTGTTCAAGTTACTTGCAGTGTAGTTTGATGAATATGAGCTCCTTCATGCACCAGCTTGCTTGAGTCTGGTTATTGTGGTTTTGTTGGCTTTGAGAAGAGTCAAGGTATCTTCTCAGGTGATGATTCAGGTGTTGAAGTTGGACATGGATTACAGGAGGTTGTTGTTGTGTTGAAGAGGGTTGTGTAGGAGTTCGGAAGAGTAGGATCCTTCTTAGATCTAGTTCTAATAGAGTTGTGAAAGTTTGGTGAATATGTTTCTGCAGTGATGTGTGAAGGGTATTCTGAAGTTGAAGAGGGTGTGGTCGGACCAGGTGATTGGTATGGGTTTTTCTACTGTGATGCTGGTGAAGATGGTGGAGATGGGGTCCAGTAGGTGTATGGTGGCATTTATGGGGCCTTCCACTCACATGGGTACTGACCAGACCCATAGTGATGCTAGTTTCTTCGGTTTGTGTGAAGCCTTATGCATGGTAAAACGAGCTATCACCTTGATTCATGAAGCAATGCAAGATAATTTAAAGAAATTGTTTTATGTAGTTGAATTTTCATAGGTTAATCTATGCCTTGCCACATGATTTTTGGAGCATTTGCACTCTGTGAATTACATTCTGTAAAAGACTTGTGAAACTGATTTTACTGTAGTCTAGTCTAAACAGGCCATCACAAGGGATCCTATACATAGCACGCCGAACAGCAACTCCAAAATTAATAGCTGAAATAGAAGTTATGGTATTTCATGTCACATCAAAACATCCATTAATTTGTTTAGAGGACTGGGGAGTGATTTACAGATTAGATGTGAGTTGAAAGTTGATGTCTTTGACCAAATCATTGAGTTGTGCAATTGTAGAAAGTTTTACAACAAATAAGATTTCTTAAGAGAGTTGAGTCAGCTACAGATCTGCCAAGGACCATCATCCCAGTCTTGACTCGCTTAAAGTATTGGAAGCTCTCTTGTATCAACTTGTTCATGGCTTGTGATCATACAGACCCAGGTTTGTTAACCTGTTTTCAAACTAGGAGGCTATCTGGGAGTGGTCAGGCATACATTTATTTGTTCATTTGTTTCTAATTGCATTGCCATAGTACGCACATAAATATTAAAAGCAGAAACAAGAAGGATTGCCCTTGAGGCACCTCTCTTGTCATCATGCTTGAGGACTATTTCCAATGCCCAACACCCAATCTGAGCTTCTGGGCTCCCACCAGACATGAAGGAATCCAACCATTTCAGGGTGCATTCAGAAACTTGAGCCCATTTCTCAATCCTTTCCATCAATATGCTGTGATCTAAGGTGTCATCAACTAGTGAGAGATTCTGGAGTATTTTCTCTCACATGTTGTTCTTTTCCAATGATAGACAAGGTTCCACTCTGATATCATTCAGGACTGGTTCAGGGTCTCAGGCAAATAGGAGCCCAGATTTATGGCCATGTAGGATGTGATTTGGAGCAACACAAGCATGGAGCCATCTGATGACTTTCATTTCCAATGTCCTAGTGAGACAGTTAGGTAGAGAATGTAGCCAGGACCGTTAGCTCAGGGGCCATGAACAGTTTCTGTGAGAAGGGAGAGTTTATTAAAGAACAAAACTTTGTGAAAATGGGATAAATCACTTATATTCTGCTGGAAAACACTCTGCAGGCAGGCTGGATTTGTTTCCTTTTGGACCTGTGTTGACATCTTTCTTTTGGTAATTGAGGAAAATTTGGTGAAGTGTAGTAAAGCAGAGGTAGGATAACAGTGATAAGGAGATGGTGGAGGGTTTCTACACCTAGAGTCATCACAGATTCTAAGGAGTTGTGACTCAGGCATCCGAGATGCAGTCAGATTTGCTGGTTTTCATGCAGAGAGTTTCTTATGATGTCCAAGCTGGTCTTCTTTTGCACCTGACTGTATTCTGATTTCAGTGCACTTATCCACTCGGAGGTTTTTTTTTTATGTGTCAATGTTTTGAACATTGTGCACTTTTAATTCATAACAGTCCAATAATATAACACACAACCAGACCTCTTTGTGGACTATTTATGCCTAATTTCTAAACAACACCAAAAATTGCTCAGCAAATGTGGATAGTCTTCGTTATCTTCTCATGATTTCTACAGAGTTATCATGCTTTCTTTAGCTATGCTTGTAGGGTCATTACTCTTGGAATTAGATTGCTCTCCATTTCATTCCAAAATAGGTACAGCAAGGCTCCTATCAATGCTACACAATGCAGATGTCCCACTAAAGTAAAATACACAATAGTGATCTATTCATTAGGTACCTATAAAAATAATTTCAGAACCATTAAGCACCAGCCAGTCCAGAAACCCTCATAATGGACAAATGTATTAGTAAAGTAAAAGATGCAATCAAGATCAAGCTCATGTTTTTCACAAAAAATAGTCAGACCTCGACCAACAGCTTGTCTGGTTTCTTAATAATACGAACACAGACACTAAAACTGAAGGTTACTTTGCCCCTTCCCCTTGCAACATGCTCCAGTGAGGAGATCATACTGACTAGAGGTGGGAATAATATTGTGTTCCACCGACAGAATTGGCAACATTTTGACAATTCCATGTTACTCTTGTCACATGGGGTTCGAGCCAAATCCCGCCAATCGCCATGTGACATAATTGTTTCTATCGCATGACTCCAGGACTGTAAGTTGGTGAGTCAGATTTAGTATCCCTTAGTGCAATTTCTGGATGCTAGAAAGATATAAAGTGACATTTTTCTAGCGCAGGTAGTCGCAACCGTTTGCAATCAGAACGTTGCTTCTGGAGTAGATAATCTACTTGAGTGGCAGCAAAATCAACTTGCGTAGCTATGCCCCTCTGGTGCACTGCCTGGTGCCACATATGCTGATTTTTCAGTGCAGAACATATTCCTGGTGCTAAATCACAGCACAACATGCCCATTTACTCCCATTGGCAGATCTCCACAGAATCTCAGCGAGTTTTTATTTAACTACGCAGATTTCCACAGATTCGAATTCCGCAAGTTACACCCACCCCAAACTACTACCTGATCTATCCACAAGTCTTGATATGTCACATTATTTGCTCTAGAATTTGTGCATATATTGCTTGAGGCTTAATGCTAGGCAACGTCTCAGCATAGATAAGAGGCATTGGAGTGTCATTTTTCAAAGTTTACTAATTGTAAATATGAATCCACATCCATCCAGGCTGAACACTGCAACTCCTGTGTTATGACCACTATGGGTACTGTACTTCTCACAATAAAAAAGCTACAACCTATGGTGCACGCGTTCTCTCCATTGTGAGAAACAAAATATAGGTTCTGTTCTCTAAAATGCAAATGGTAAAAATTGTCAAACTATATAAAGAAGTACATTAGAAAACAGAACTGTAACTCACTAGATTTCAGGCCCATCTTCCTCAAAGACACAGCTAAGGTAGCAAAATATTGGCACAGTAAACTATTGGAAAGGGTAAGACCACAAACTACTTGTACTTTCAAATCTGCTCAGATACCTAACATCCTCCCCTGGAACACTCCTGCTCATACTTTGCTCATTGCAGCTGATAGAATGATTACGGAGATGGAAATATTCGAGCATAACATACCTGTAGCGATCAAGTTCAAATGACTCCATTTTTTTCAAGCCTGGAGAACGTTCAGATGAGCATGCATCATTCCATGGCATTGAAATTCAGCACACTCGAAACAACCTTAGAATGGCAAGAAACGTATCTTAAATGCTTTCTTTGAACAAAGTATAATCACCCTTCTTTAAACTATCCTAGAAAAACTCATAAGGCCAACCCAGACCGCCATGTAAACTACTGTCCTATCACTAGTCTAACTTTCCCAGGCAAACGTGTGTGAAATGCGTTGCTCAATAACCATTCCGATGCAATAATGAAAACAAAGTACTGTACAATTATCTCTCAGGTTCAGATCAGAGCACAACAATGAAATTAACGTGATAAACAACATCATCCACACGATGAGCAAGAAGGAGCACGCCAACTGATCCTTCTACACCTCTTGGCAGCATTCAGTATAGCTGACCACCATCTACCACCGAACGTATTATGTACCCACTTCGGGAAAATGTAACTTGTGGTTCAAATTGTTTCTAGGTGAATTCTGCCAACCTGTTTGGACAAACAACACCGACTAATACTCCACGTTTATTCCTTCATACACCCCACAGTTGAAACACAAGCCCTAATTTTTATCAACCTACAAGTCAAAACACTGGGAGATTTCTAAAAGTCGTTTGCCTTCTCCTGGCACAAAGATTTACATTGCCATCTTGTGGCATGCAGAACTGCAGAAATATTAAGAAGAACTAATCAACAGGTTTCGTGGAGGATTGTTTATTTAAAATTTAGAAAAATGTATGACTATTCGCAAACTAGCACTGGGTCAAAATACATCAGTTTATAGTTATTAGCCATGACCCAGTTGCACTACAAATAAAAGGGTACATAAAAATCATATTTCGAGTCAGTGAGCAGGCTTAAATGAAATATTATGGACAAGTGGTGCCATGTCAAACAGCTACACAGACGGAGTGCAGGCCAAAGTCTAGTGCTTTCGTTTTTTCATAGACCAGTCCTCATCTCAAGGTAACTAGACATTTTATCATAACAGTAGTATGTGAGAATTTCTAGATATGGCAGAGGTCCCATACATTTTGATTAGGATTTTAATTGGCTTTTACGATCTCCAGCCAATTAGAGGTTGCTGCTTCACCTTCAGCACTCTTGGCAGAGATTTTTAACAGGTTATGGAGATGGCACACGCACACAGGACTTCATTTGCCACAGGTGAGAGCAGATGCACTAGATCATGACCTCTTCTTTTGTTTGGATGTTGCTTCTTAAATAGTAGTGCCTGTCCTCCTCAGACTTACTTAAACCAGCAGGGCGAAGAGAAAGAGCATCTCTCGTCTGTGCAGATTTTGTTAGTCCAAGACAGGTCCACAACAAACGTGGCTACCATGGCTTGCACAGGAAGATTGAAGAGCACAGAGGCATGCTTGGGATGGATTCAACAGCTCCCAGAAAGTCCTGCTACTGTCTAATAAATCAGCTAGCCTTTTGGGGGCCGTACACATCTACTTGGGGATCCCAGGTCTCTAATAACTCACCCCTTCATGTACAATAACGTTACACACATTTCCTGCACTGGGAGGATTGTGTGGTCCCAGTCATTACAGAATGCAATGTTTTCCAGTAATGGCCAGGTGGGTACCTGACCTTAGCCTCCTATGGAGGTGAAAGGTAGGGGCATGTGACATTGCAAAGTTTTACAATTTTAAATATGGCAATATTTAAATTTTTCTTAGGTTTGAGAAACGCATGAATTTAAATTAAATGGGTAAAAAGGGGCCCTGCATGACAGTGTTAATGTTCCAGTTGCTGCTCATGTCCACTTGCCTTTGTCATAGCAGCTCTGAATAAGTTTCATTTCCTTGCAGCCATTAAGGGTTATCGGACCCTTGAATAGCAGTAGGGAAACATAGTTCACTGCGCTATGGTCCTTTTCGTGCAGGGCTTCATTTGTGGAAAGAGTAAGTGCCGGTGCCCAGAGTTGTGCTGACAATCGTGCGGCCGGTGCGGTAAACATCGGCATGCCCAGTGCCAAGACTTTGTAAACCTAAATCCACGGCATGCCTCTTAAATCCGCTACCAGACACCCCCTGCCTGTTTGTCTCACTTTTGCATGTTTCTGCTTTCTCTCTTTGTGACAATATCTCCATCTTTTTCTTTTTCCGTCTTTCGGCTTTGTGTGTTATTACCTCTATTGCTCCCGTAAATGTCTGATGAGGAAAAATAAGTGCTGGTTGACGAAAACGAGTGCATGTGGCCCCCAGTAATAACCACCTGCTCAAATTAAGCACTGATTCCATGTTGGGTGGCGCATCTTGCTGGAGAGAAGTGTCAGGTAATGCAAACTTTACTTAAGATGAAGTTAGAGAAGTTCACACATCTGTGCAGTGTATAAGGTTCCCCTAATGATTACCTGCCGTCACCCGCCATTTAGGTCATGGCCTGGACAAGTGGACATTAGCCAACCATGTAGGAAAGAGCTACAGTTTGGGTAGACCCCAGCAGAATCCAGTACGTGGAACATTATGTCTAAATTCGAGAGAAGCTCCTCTCTGTGGCATATGGCATTAGTCCCTTGAGTCCCATAGGCCTGGTAAGTCAGACAGCAGAGGGTTATTGAACCAATGACTTTCAACTATATACATGTTGTATTTATTTATCCAAGAGATACCTACATGTCAAGAAGAGTTTGCAGATGATATTGAACAGGATGACAAAACGTTGGATCATTGTGACAATTACAAGCCATTGGCTTGTGCTTTATATAGTGAGCACAATATCTTCAAATGATAGTTTTCTTAGTTCTGATGCCACAAGGTCATTGGTGCCAAGGTGGTTTGATAGAAAAGTCTAAAAACCGACACTTTAGAGTTTGATGATGGCCTTCAGTGGACGTTCCCTGTAGATGGCAGTGTTGTTGCCTAGATATTATGCCACAACGCCCTGACGATTATATGAGTTCAGATATTAAGTAGGTGGTGGGAGAAATTTCTTTTGACATGAAGACTTATTATTGTCGAACAACATCTGAAGAATTCTAATATTTTGGGCATCTTCCATGGATTGTGGCCATGGCCAGATTAACAGAAGGGAGGCATCTGTAAAGGTCAAAGGTCTGGACCTTGCTTTTGTACTTATGGAAACAGTGTTTGTGTTGATGCATCAATCCCTGAATGCCAATAAGGGAGGCCCTGATTTCTTAAGGATCACAGGTAATTTAGGGGGTCATTACAACCCAGGCGGACGGTGTTAAAGCTGCGTAAATACCGCAAACAGGCAGGCGGACAAAGAAAGGGAAATATGACCCTGGCGGTAACCGCCAACAAAGACAACCACTTTAACACACCGCCCGCCACGGCGGTACAGACAAGCAGCGCGGCGGTTACCGCCAACAGACAGGCGGGAGACAATGTACCGCCCACACAATTACAACCACCACCTTTTCCGGGGCGGATTCACTGTGGATAAAAACACGGCGGAAACAGCTTTTGCTATGGGAAAACGCTCACCTGAACACATCCCACGTGGAACGAGGACACCATGGAGCCCGAATTACAAATCCTACCTGCCCTTGTCTTTCTGCTCCTCTACGACCAACAGCTACGTAGGCGCCGAAGACACCGGTGAGTACTGCACCTATGACACGGGGGAGGGGGGAGGGAAAAGTTAGGGGGACACCCAACAAACACCCCCTCCCCCACCCTCGCATATTACAACATACACACCAATGCAGTCACAAAAATCACAGTAACAACCCACAATCCCCCCGGAAGAATGAAAACACAAAGCGAATTTCGGGCAAACATTGTAATGTGGCAATATACATGTCATACAAAAATATACAGAACACTGCCGGGGCATCAGATAGAAACACTACAGGCACCTCAGGGGGAAGGGAAGGGGGTGCACCTCAGCCACATGAGTGCGAAGCCAGATCCACGACGGGGCTCCATGCCCATTGATGTATCCTGGGGAGTGCAAAGCCACAGTCTCTCAAGTCTCTACAGTGGGTGGGTTGCCCACTGTGCCATCCTGGGGAGTGCAAAGCAACAGTCTCTCAAGTCTCTACAGTGGGTGGCTTGCCCACTGTGCCATCCTGGGGAGTGTAAAGCCACAGTCTCTCAAGTCTCTACAGTGGGTGGGTTGCCCACTGTGCCATCCTGGGGAGTGCAAAAGCCACAGTCTCTCAAGTAGATGCAGTTCTCTACTGGTACTGGGTGGGACTGGTGCCCAGACTGGATGAGTCTCCCCGTGAAAGTTCATGTCCTGTCACTGTCCCAGCTGCACATGGGAGAAGGATGCCTGATGTGGCGGCCTCTTTCATTCCTACACGGTGCATGCCCTGTTAAGCGGTGCTTTGACATGGTGGTTCAGGACTGTTCAGCGGTGCTTTGCCATGGCGGTCTTTGCCCTGTTCAGCGGTGCTTTGACATGGCGGTCTTTGCCCTGTTCAGCGGTGCTTTCACATGGCGGTTCTGGACTGTTCAGCGTTGCTTTGCCATGGCGGTCTTTGCCCTGTTCAGCGGTGCTTTGACATGGCGGTCTTTGCCCTGTTCAGCGGTGCTTTGACATGGCAGTTCTGGACTGTTCAGCGATGCTTTCACATGGCGGTTCTGGACTGTTCAGCGGTGCTTTGCCATGGCGGTCTTTGCCCTGTTCAGCGGTGCTTTGACATGGCGGTCTTTGCCCTGTTCAGCAGTGCTTTGACATGGCGGTTCTGGACTCTTCAGCGGTGCTTTCACATGGCGGTTCTGGACTGTTCAGCGGTGCTTTGCCATGGTGGTCTTTGCCCTGTTCAGCGGTGCTTTGACATGGCGGTCTTTGCCCTGTTCAGCGGTGCTTTCACATGGCGGTTCTGGACTGTTCAGCGGTGCTTTGCCATGGCGGTCTTTGCCCTGTTCAGCGGTGCTTTGACATGGCGGTCTTTGTCCTGTTCAGCGGTGCTTTGACATGGCGGTTCTGGACTGTTCAGCAGTGCTTTCACATGGCGGTTCTGGACTGTTCAGCGGTGCTTTGCCATGGCGGTCTTTGCCCTGTTCAGCGGTGCTTTGCCATGGCGGTCTTTGCCCTGTTCAGCGGTGCTTTGACATGGCGGTCTTTGCCCTGTTCAGCGGTGCTTTCACATGGCGGTTCTGGACTGTTCAGCGGTGCTTTGCCATGGCGGTCTTTGCCCTGTTCAGCGGTGCTTTGACATGGCGGTCTTTGTCCTGTTCAGCGGTGCTTTCACATGGCGGTTCTGGACTGTTCAGCGGTGCTTTGCCATGGCGGTCTTTGCCCTGTTCAGCGGTGCTTTCACATGGCGGTCTTTGCCCTGTTCAGCGGTGCTTTGACATGGCGGTCTTTGCCCTGTTCAGCGGTGCTTTGACATGGCGGTCTTTGCCCTGTTCAGCAGTGCTTTGACATGACGGTTCTGGACTGTTCAGCGGTGCTTTCACATGGCGGTTCTGATACGGACATTGGTGTGTGGCATGACGTTCTCTACAATGGGCATTGGTGGGTGGCATGACATTCCATCATTGCCCAGCGGGGCTGTGGCATCCGGGCCCCTCCTGGGCTGTGACTCCGACGGTGGTCTCCTGACCAGTAACGATACTTGGACCCTCCTGGGCTGTGACTCCGGCGGTGGTCTCCTGACCAGTAACTATACTTGGGCCCTCCTGGGCTGTGACTCCGGCGGTGGTCTCCTGACCAGTAACGATACTTGGGCCCTCCTGGGCTGTGACTCCGGCGGTGGTCTCCTGACCAGTAACGATACTTGGGCCCTCCTGGGCTGTGACTCCGGCGGTGGTTTCTGGACCAGTGACGTTACTTGGGCCCTCCTGGGCTGTGACTCCGGCGGTGGTTTCTGGACCAGTGACGATACTTGGGCCCTCCTGGGCTGTGACTCCGGCGGTGGCGGTGGTCTCTGGACCAGTGACGACGGTGCTGGCAGTTGTGTCTGGACCGCCGGAAATGATGGCGCACTTCTCGGCCGTGACATTCACAATTGGCTGGGCAGACTTCCTCTGGACCTTCCCCACCTTTGTTGGAGTTACAGCTGACTCACCAATCCCCTTCGAACCCATGTCACTTGTTGTCCCTCCAGGAGTCTTAACACGGTCCCGTCGGCCACTCTCCAATTTCAGAGCCTTTACAGGGGGTGGGCTGCCAGTGCCTTGGCTCCGGGTCCTAATGCCTGCCCTGGTGGCCGGTGCACTCCACAAACCTTGAACACGCACCACTGGTATTGGAGGCTTTTTGGCTGAGGCGCTACGACGGGACTGATGAATTGGAGGGGGGGGGGAAAGGTCAATTTGACATAGGGACAGTTTTTTTGACGGACACTGGGATGGGTAGCTGGAGGGGGTCTGGGAGTGGAGGAAGAGGAGGTGGTTGTAGGAGGTGTCACTTTAGGTGTTTTGGGTGCAGGTACTGGAGGCTGTCGTGAGGTGGATGGATGTTGGGTGAGTGATTGCCAGCGTTTGTGTACTTTGGGAGGGGGCGTCACAGACACACTGGGAGAGGACACAGGGGACGTGTAAATGGCAGTGGAGGTGGTGAGTGCAGGTGATCGGCTTGTGGTGCTGGGTGTCCTGGTGCGAGTCCTACTGCCTGTAGATGTGGTGCATGCAGGTGTGTGTGTGTAGACGAGACTGGGAGGGAGGAGGGAGAAGAGGAGGAGGGGGACACAGTGGAGACAGTGGATGTTGCTGTGTCTATATGTGGGTGAGGCTTGCGTGAGTGACTGTGGTGTGTGTGGTGCCTATGTTTGCTTGAGCTACTTGTGTGTATTGACTTGTGTGCATGCTGGTCTGTAGGTGTGTTGGGATGGGCTGGGGCACAGGGGATTGGGTCTGGGTGGAGGAAGTTGGAGGGGGGAGGCTGGACACAGGGTCAATGGCTGCCATCAGTGCTGAGGCCAGAGATTGCAGGGTTCGCTGAAGGACAGCCTGACCAGAATGAATGCCCTGCAGGAATGCATTACCATGTTGCAACTCTCGTTCTACACCCTGGATGGCATTCACAATGGTAGACTGGCCAACAGTGAGTGACCTGAGGAGGTCAATGGCCTCCTCACTGAGGGCAGCTGGGGTGACTGGGGCAGGGCCTGAGGTGCCTGAGGCGAAGGTGATGCCCACCCTCCTGGGTGAGCGGGCACGGGGCGAATGCTGAGGGGCTGCTGGGAGGGCGGTGCTGGTAGGGGAGGTGGCGGCTGTACCTGTAGAAGTGGGGCGCACAGATGGTGCCGCCACCACAGGGGAGCCCCCATCGGCGGACGAGTCCGTGTCGCTGGTTGGTGATCCGGTGGCCGACGTGAAGCTCCCCTCGCCCTCCGTCCCACTGGTGCATTCAGAGTCTGTGGTGTGGCCCTCCATGGCCATGTGGGATGCAGCTCCCTCGTGCTCCGGTGCCACTGTACCTCCGCCTGATGATGCTGATGTACAAGAGGACAGGGAGAGCAGGAAAAGGGGGGGAGACAGAAGAAAGAGAGTTTTAGTGCATGGCATTGCGCTACCGTTGGCGGACAAGACAGACGCAGCAGCCCCCTGCATAACGCCGTGCTCCTGCCCTCTGCGCATGCAATTTCTGGGATATGGCCTACATGGCAATGGTGGACATCTGCGCACATGGATGCCACAGGGGCAACTATACCTCACCTTGGCACTCTGCTGAGGGGGGTTGAGTGCCACATGGCCTACATTACGGAGGGGCCTTGCCTACAGAATTCGCCCTGGCCTAGGGACACCCACAGCCCACCTCCCCCACCCAGACACCTCCACTGCACGCAAAGTCCGCAGAATGAGGTTGTACTCACCCCCTTGTGTCTGCTGTGATGTCCTCAAGTGCCCATCCAACTCCGGGTAGGCCACCGCCAGGATCCGGAACATCAGGGGGGGTCATGGTGCGACGGGCACCCCTCCCACGTTGGGAGGCCATCCCCAGCTGAGCCTCTGTCGTCTTCTTGCTGCAGCGGTGAATGTCCTCCCATCTCTTCTGGCAGTGGGTGCCCGGTTTCTGGTGGGCCCCCAGGGTCCGGACCTCCTTGGCGATGGCACACCAAATGTCCCTCTTCTGGTGGGCGCTGACCTACATGACATGCACAAGGGAAGAGGAACAGTCATTACCAACTGCACCGTCAATGTGAGTGGCCCCCTCCCTACTCTGGCCATGTGGCCCATTCATTCACATGCATTAATGTTCTATGTACTCTGCCCCCTTCCCTCTTCCACCCAGCCCTCTCCACCCAGGCCTAGCCCATACAATGTGCTCCCTGTGTACTAACCTGTTGGTCTGGAGGACCGTAGAGTAGCGTGTACTGGGGGAGAACCCCATCCACAAGTTTCTCCAACTCCTGTGCAGTGAAGGCAGGGGCCCTTTCCCCAGACGCAGCAGCCATCGTCGCTTCCAGACCGAGGTCACAGCAGCACTAGCAGTGTAGGTCCTTTCCTGTCGAAGGTCAGGTATCTAGTGATTGAAGAGATAGAAAATGGCGGTGACGTCCGCGGCGGTGACGTCTGCGGCGGTGCTCATCATCACCGCCGGCGCACCTGTTCATTGGCTCCTGGGACCCATAGGGTCCAATGTTAACCAATGCAGCATTGTGCCGCGGTCTACGACCGCCTACCGCGACGGGGTGCAACGCCAGCGCAGTTACCCCACAATCCCATTGTCCCAGTTTAGAGGTCAGGCAGCCGCCATTTCAGGGGCCCACATGGCTTCATTTACTACTGCGTCACACATAGCTAGGCCTACACTCAACACACATACAGGAAGGGTTTTGTGTCTGGTGTAGTCTTGTGTGTAACTGTGGGTACATACCTGGAGGAATAGTGACTGGTTCTTCGCTGTTGTCCTTCGTAGGCACCGTCAGCTGGGACATATGAGAAGATGGCGGAATCCTCCGGTGTACCGACCGCTGGTGGACCTGTTGACAATGGAAGAAAGACATGTCATCGTCACCTACAGGTTTGACCGTGCCACTATCCAGGAACTATGTACCCAGTTGGAGCCAGACCTGATGTCACCGATCCGCCATCCGACTGGAATCCCCCCTGACGTGCAGGTGCTGCCAGTGCTCCATTTCCTTGCAAGTGGGTCATTTCAGACAACAGTGGCCATGGCATCAGGGATGTCCCAGCCTATGTTTTCCAACGTCTTGTCCAGAGTGTTGTCTGCCCTGCTGAAACACGTAAGGAGATACATCATATTCCCTCAGGTGGAGGATTTACCTACGGTGAAAGGTGACTTCTATGCCCTTGGACATATCCCCAACGTCATAGGTGCCATTGATGGGACCCATGTAGCTCTGGTCCCCCCCCCGCAGGAGTGAACAGGTGTACAGGAACAGGAAGAGTTATCATTCCATGAATGTCCAGATGGACTGTTTGGCAGACCAGTACATCTCGCAGGTAAATGTTATGTTCCCTGGCTCAGTGCATGACGCCTACATCCTGCGGAATAGCAGCATCCCTGATATGATGGGTCAACTCCAGAGGCACTGTGTATGGCTATTGGGGGACTCTGGTTACCCCAACCTTTCCTGGCTATTGACCCCAGTGAGGAATCCCAGGACCAGGGCAGAGGAACGGTACAATGATGCCCAGGGGCGGACTAGGAGGGTTATCGAACGCACCTTCGGCCTCCTTAAGGCCAGGTTCAGGTGCCTCCATATGACAGGTGGATCCCTATTCTACTCACCGAAGAAGGTGTGCGACATCATCGTCGCCTGCTCCATGCTCCATAATTTGGCATTGCGACGCCAGGTGCCTTTTCTGCAGGAGGATGATCCAGATGACGGTGTTGTAGCAGCTGAGGAGCCTGTGGAGCCTGTGGACAGTGATGAGGATGAAGCTGAGGAAGAAGAAAACGACAACAGGGAGTCAGTCATACAGCAATATTTCCAGTGACACACAGGTGAGAACATTTTTTGGTTTGATATTACATTAACTTTCACACATCTACCTCTATCCTGTACCTACATTTCACTCACTATTTGTTAATTGAGTTGTACCCTTCCATTTCAGTTTCACAAGTGTGGTAACCTACGTGTCAACTGCTTGCATCCTTCAAGGGCTTGTGATGTGTGACATAGGTATGTTAGCCTTACAATGGGTAACCCATTATGACACTGTGATTGATAATACAAAGTACCAAATCATAGACTGACTCCAGATTTTTTGGTGTTTCAAGGGTTTTTATTTAAGTGCTCATAAAATGTTGGGGGGTTGTAAAATGGTGATGGGTGATGGTGGAGGAATGTCCATGGCAGAGTCCAGTCTATTAGTCTCACAGGTGCACTGGCCATCTGGGCTTTGGAAGTGGAGCTGGGGCAGTTCGAATATGGACAGGGTAACAAAGTGGGACAGTGGGGGGACAATCAGGGTGGTCTTATTTCCTGGCGGGGTCTTGCCATCTTGCTCTGTCCTGTTCCAGGATCTCAGGGACCGCTTGCGTAGTGGTTGTCCGTCTGCAGGGGGTGGGGTGCTGGTGTGGTGGTCCTGTGGCAGTGCCTCCTGTCCACTAGCGCCGGCGGAGGTGGTGGGCAGTTCATCGTCCTGGCTAGTGTCAGGGGCCTCTTGGAGTGCCACGGTGTCCCTCAAGGTCTTTTGAATGTCCGTCAGCACCCCTAAGATGGTGCCCAGGGCGGAGCCGATGGTCCTGAGCTCCTCCCTGAACCCCAAATACTGCTCCTCCTGCAGACTTGTCCAGGACCGTCGCCATCGTCTCCTGGGAGTGGTGGTAGGCTCCCATGATGGAGGAGAGGGCCTTGTGGAGAGTTGGTTCCCTTGGCCTGTCCTCCCTCTGTCGCACAGCAGCCCTCCCAGTTCCCCGGTGTTCCTGTGCCTCCGTCCCCTGGACCGTGTGCCCACTACCACTGCCCCCAGGTCCCTGTTGTTGTTGGGGTGGTGGGTTAGCCTGGGTGCCCTGTAGTGGTGGACACACCGCTGATAGACCTGTCCTAGGTAGGGAGGTTTGGGCCCGCAGGGTGGGTGCTGTGCTTCTGTTACCAGAGGGTGGAAGCTCGGTGTTGGGCTGTGGCTGGGCAAGGGGAACCGACTGTCCTGAGGCCCACGATGGTCCGGGCTGGTCATCAAGATCCAGTGGGGCAGAGCTGCTGTCGTCACTGTCGGCCTCTTCTGGGGGTGGAGTGGTGTTGTCTGGACCCTCTGGTGTGGTGACGGACCTTCGGGTTCCTGCAGGGGTATAAGTACCTGATTATTGCATGTGTGTGTTTCATGGTGTGCAATGGGTGGGTGTGCGTTCACCCCAGTGCAGGCATTCCTGTGTGGGGGCTTGTGTGATGATGGTTGGGGGGGTGTTCTGGGTATGTGCAGTGAGCATGCTTTAGTGAGGGGTGACCATGCTTAGTTGTGTCATGCAGGGCTTGGTTTTGGGATGGGTGGTTTGTGTTATGAGTAGATTAGTGAGGATTTGGGGCGATAGGGGAGGGTATGACGGTGGGGGTGTGTGATAGCATGCAGGTAGGGTGGGGGATGTGATAGTTAAGATTTGACTTACCAGTGTCCCATCCTCCACCGACTCCTCCGAGGCCCTCAGGATGCAAGATGGTCAAGACTTGCTCCTCCCATGTTGTTAGTTGTGGGGGAGGAGGTGGGGGTCCGCCGCCAGTCCGCTGCACCACGATGTTGTGCCTGAAGACCGTGGAACGCACCTTCCCCCGTAGGTCGTTCAACCTCTTCCTGATGTCCTCCCTATTTCTTGGGTGCTGTCCCACGGCGTTGACCCTGTCCACTATTCTGCGCCATAACTCCATCTTCCTGGCTATTGATGTGTGCTGTACCTGTGAGCCAAATAGCTGTGGCTCTACCCGGACGATTTCCTCCACCATGACCCTGAGCTCCTCCTCAGAGAAGCGGGGGTGTCTTTGGCGTGACATGGGGTGGTGTGTGTGAGTGTGGGGTGGTGTATGTGGTGATGAGTGTGGTGGGTGTAGTGGTATGTGGTGTTTTGTGGGTGGATGTTGTGTGGGTGATGGTGTTGTGTGCCTCTGTGTGATGGGGTTGTCAATAGCTGTGCTCTCTCTCGCCTTCTCTCAGAATTTCTGGTTGTAGGGGTTTGTGGGTGATGTGGGTGTGTATTTTATATTGTGTTGGGTGTGTGGGAGTGGTGTGTGTATGTGTATCAGGTGTGTGTATTTGTAATTGTCCAATGTGGTGGTGTTTTGGAGCTGTGTGTGTATTTTGAGCGCGATGGAAATGGCAATGGAATACCGTGGTTGAATGACCGCCGCGTGGATTCGTGGGTCGTAATAGCATGGGCGTGTTTCTGTTGGCGTGGAGGTGGAGGATTTGTTTCTGCATGTTTATCGCTGGCCTTTGGTGTGGCGTTGTTGTGTGGGTGTCTGAATTTCGTCGGATTCCGTGATGTGTGTCATAATTGCTGTGGCGGTCTACCGCGGCTGCGGCGGTGTATTGGTGGTCTTCTGCACGGCGGTAAGCGCCTTATACCGCCAATGTTGTAATGACCCCCTTAATGTATATTAAGGGGCAGCTGTCTGTCAACAGCAGGCAAGTGGCAGCCAATGTTGTGAGTTTAGATGATGACTTTGAAGAGGGCCACATAGAACCTGAAGGAGAAGATACAGGATAGTATAGTGTCTTCCCCAGCCTGGGTACCCACCAATGACTATGCCACACATGGAGCTGTGTATTACAGTTCTTTATTCGCCTGTGTTTAACCACAAACTCAACATTCTAAACGTGCATTCACTTCAACAGGCTCTAACACTTACATCACAGTTCTATGGAGATTATCAGAGTCAAAAGGGCTCTGTTAATAAGAACTTACATAATACTACAGATAGCAGTGAATTTTGTAGTACATAACAGGTGATGGTGGACCTCTTGACACAAGGGAAGTAAAGCTTTACCTTGCTTATGCAGTTTTCAGGAAATGATCAAAAACAGATGCGCTCCTTTTTTTCCAATTTTAGCAAAATTGACAGGAGGTTGACTAGTGGCAGGGCCACTAGAATTATGCAGCAGATGAGAATCAAATTATGCAGCAGTGTTGATCAAAGTGCAGCAAGAAAAGGCAAATTATGTGGCATAGTGCAACATATTGTGTGAAAATATTATTTCATTATTTTGTCACTTTTACACATGCTAACATTGTCTGGGAATAGGTTTCTCCTTATTAGTGCCAGTGTAATAGCCCAGTACAAAACAGTAACTGAAATGTGATCAGTCAAACTTTGTAAATGGCCTTCCACTGCGTGGAAACACATCACTGTGTTTTTAGTAATTTTTAATCAAGGAGGTAGAAGCAACATTTTTTTCTGTTAAAATCTGCAGATTATGCAGCAGATAATGAATTATGCAGCAAATATGGTATACCCAATACCA
Source organism: Pleurodeles waltl (assembly GCF_031143425.1). NCBI lineage: Eukaryota > Metazoa > Chordata > Amphibia > Caudata > Salamandridae > Pleurodeles > Pleurodeles waltl. Next base: position 127,123,142 of record NC_090448.1, read on the forward strand.
CCACGTGGAAAGAACCACGACTGCAGAATCGAGGAATTCCAGTAACCATAACTAATGATGTCAAAGGTGGCAGAGAGATTTAATAGGAGACAGGTAGAACTGTGAACTGCATACTGTGATAAAATGAATTTCCCATGACTGTTCAAGAGAGGCTTTCTATTAGACTTTGAGGGAAAAAAATGGATTCTTAATCACAAAGTTTTCGGAATACAAGAGGGAAAAGAGATGCAGACCATATAAAGAAGGTCATAAATGCTTCTGATGTTGACTAATATGCCTGACTGGTGTGAGGGAGAGGATGCATAGCAATTTGCCTTATGTGAGTGTAAGAATGTCAAGCAGAACAAGGAGATTATTATGCAGCCTGTGTGAACTGCAATCAACTAGACAGCTTGCTGAGTGTTATGGTATTAGCATTAGTGATGGCCAGGAGAGTTAAAGATTGTGTTCTTTGTATTGTAGTTGTATTCATATAGCACTTATTATCCTAGATGAGACATAAAAGTGTTTCGATTTTTTTCTAGTGGTTATAGTCGGGTATTTGGATTTGTCTTAGGCTGTTAAGAAAACCATTTCTTAATTCAGTTTGTATGTGATCAATTCAATCAATAGGAGTTAGACGTGATCTTTAGAGGAAGAGGAGTATGTCAATTCATGCACATGGTTGGTTGTATTAATAGATGAGTGACAGGAGATTAGTTATTGTTAGGTTGAAGGAGTAGGAATCTGTAAAGAATAGGTTTTGATCTTTGAAATGATGTGTGGGCAGTTTGCAGAAATGCAATAAAGTGGATTAAGGAAACATGCATGTGACTTGGTGTAAGATGTATTCAGATAGAGGTGGCATGCACCACATGGAAATTAAGTAGAGGAACATTTGAAAGAAAAGGACAAGCAAAAATTCAAATTTTTAATGTAGGGTAACATTTCCTGTGAATACAGATGAGGCGTTTTTTGAAATCGTATGCAACAACTGTAAAAGGAAACAACATTAGTGAGACAGCATTATATTAGGTATTTTTGATAACCGCTAGCATCAGACAAAAATGTTATCTCCGGAACGGCTACCGCTAGACCACTGTTTCCTCAAGAACAGTTGTATATCTGAAGTGCTGGAAACATAAAGTGATAACTGGCTGCATATGTAGAAATAATTGTCAGGTTTAGACTGCTCAAATGCACAGTAACTTAATGATCACAGTAACATAAGAGGCTATACAGGTATATAATGCAGACATTGAAAAGACGATTCCGCAAATGCTAGAGTAGATGATTTCCTTTAAGTTTGGCTCAGAGTATAAACTACAAAAGCAAAGTGGGATTCATTATGGATGCTCCTGGTTGTGGTATGACTCAAGACAAACTTAGGCTAGGGTCTTTAAAAAAAATGCTAGCCGGGTGGGGCTGGCGGTAGTAAAGGAGAGGGTGGTGCGTCAAAAAATGCGCTAGCCTGGTTAGAGCTAAAAAATGCCACAACCACTAAAAACATGACTCCTGTCTTAGAAAAGACAGGAGTCATGCCCACCACCCCAATGGCCAACACAGGGGACAAGTGTCCCATGGGCATGGCCATTGCACCCTGTGCCATGCAAGGGGCCCCAAGTTAGGGCCCCCTATGGCACTTACAAAAATAAATACTTACCTATACTTACCCTACTCAACTGGGATGGGGTCCCCATCCTCTGGTGTCCCTCTGATGTGGGTGGGGCATTTCTGGGGCTTGAGGAGGGCACCTGTGGACCCATCCCATGGTGTTTAACCATGGAAATGGGTTTACAGGTTCCCTAACACCTGGTTTGACCCAGGCATTAAATAATGATGCAAAGTAAGCTTTTCACCATTATTTAGCCTCTCCTCCCACCTGTGCATCATTTTAGCATGGGGGGGATATATATGGTGCTATCAAGATAGCATCATTTTTCAGATGGGAATGCCTACCTTGCATCTCATTGACGCAAGGTAGGGGCAGGCATCCAGAAAATGGTGCAAACGCCTATATTTTGATGCTAGACGTGTCTAACATCAAAATATAAATATGGATTTAGGTTTTGCACCACATTAGCGTAAAAAAATGATGCAAAATCGGCACAAGTGAAGTATAAATATGGGCCTACATTTTTGTTGCTTTGTAAGGCTCAAACACAAAAGACATCACCAATGTTAAAAATGGGGTGTTTAGTTGGCAGTCAGGTTGCCCCCCGTCCAAGCAAGGACCCTCACTCTAGTCAGGGTAAAGGAGAATCACACTCAGTTAACCTCCGCTCATCCCCTTACCCCCGCTCACACCCTTGGTAGCTAGGCATGAGCTGGCAGGCTTAACTCAGAGACAATGTGTTGAATATTTCTTCCAACACTCACAGTAATAGAGTAAAACTCTACAAAATCACACAACACAGGTTTAAAAAAATAGTAAATATTTTGCGTAAATAAACAAGACCAAATACAATAAAAATCCACATTACACAATAAAAAATAAAAAATATGGGGCCTGATTACAACTTTGGAGGAGGGTGTTAATCCGTCCAAAATGTAACGGATATACCATCCGCCGTATTACGAGTCCATTATATCCTATGGAACTCGTAATAGGGTGGGCAGGATATCCGTCATATTTGGGACGGATTAACACCCTCCTCCAAAGTTGTAATCAGGCCCATGATCTTAGTACTTAAAAATACAAAAATAGTGCCTGTAGGCACAAATGATGCAATTTGATGTTAAGTGTTGTTGTGATGGACTCGTTTCCTACAATGCGACACCACTTAGTCGTTGCGCTTCTGCTTGGTCCACGGCTTCGGCGCAGCTGTCGTCATGGTTTCCATGCAGCGGCGTCCTTAGTGAAGTCGCATGACGTCGTCTGGCATCATTAGACATGTATTCTCCAGAAATTTACTTCCAGGGGCCCAGGAGCTGGAATGGTGCTCTCTGGTAAGCTAGAATCCACAGCATGTAGACTCAAAACTGGATGTGGTAGCCTTTGCTGTCCCTGAGGCTTCAAAACTGGAGGAAAGCTCTACTCCAAGCCCTGGTAGATTCTTCTCAAGAAGTAATATACCACAAAGTACAATCTTTGTCCCCTTTCACAGGTAGAAGCAGCAACTGCAGGATAGCCCAACAAAGCACAGTCACAGGCAGGGGCAGCACTTCTCCTCTGCTCTTCAGCTGTTCTCCTTGGCAGAGGTTCCACTTAATTCCAGAGGTGATCCTGAATAAATCTAAAGTCTGGGGTTTTGGGTCCAATACTTATACCTCTTTTTACCTTTGAAGTTTGTAAACTTCAAAGGAAAGTCTCTTTTCTGTGCAAGATCCTGCCTTGGCCTGGCCAGGCCCCAGACACACACCAGGAGGTTGGAGACTGCATTGTGAGACGGCAGGCACAGCCCATTCAGCTATAAGTGACCACTCCTTCCTCCACTCTTGCACAGATGGCTCGTCGGGATATGCAGGCTACACCCCAGCACCCTTTATGCCACTGTCTAGAGGAGATGCTCAAACAGCCCAACTGTCACACCTACCCAAACAGGGAATCCACACACAGGGAGAGTCATAGAATGGTTTCAACAAGAAAATGCCTACTTTCTAAAAGTGGCATTTTCAAATTAACAATCTAAAAACCAACTTTCCTAAAAGATGTATTTTTAAATTGTGAGTTCAGAGACACCAAACTCCCACTTTCTATCTGCTCTCAAAGGGAATCTACATTTCAATAATATTTAAAGGCAGCCCCCTTATTAACCTATGAGAGAGCTAGGCCTTGCACAGTGAAAACCAAATTTAGCAGTATTTCACTGTTAGGACATGTAGAACATACCAGTACATATCCCACATTTAGCATACCCTGCACCCTGCCCATGGGGCTACCTAGGGCCTCCCTTGGGGTGCCTTATGTGTATAAAAAGGGAAGGTTTTAGGCCTGGCAAGTGGGTACACTTGCCATTTCGAATTGGCAAGTTAAAACTGCACACACAGACCGTGCAGTGGCAGGTCTGAGCCATGTTTACAGGGCTACTTATGTGGGTAGCACAACCAGTGCTGCGGACCCACTGGTAGCATTTGATTTATAGGCCCTGTCTCCGCTAGTGCACTTTACTAGGGACTTACTAGTAAATCAAATATGCCAATCATGGAAAACCAATTACACATACATTTTACACAGGAGAACTTGCACTTTAGCACTGGTTAGCAGTGGTAAAGTGCCCAGAGAATCAAAAACAGCACTCCAGCATGCATCAACAACCTGGGAAACAGAGGCAAAATGTTAGGGGAGCCCACGCCAAGGGTGCCAATTCTAACAACCAAATATACAAGGTTCTTCTTATTCAGAATGGAGGAGATGAACCATCTATAAAGGATTCTCACTCTGCAATATGAAACAACAATATTTTACGACTTATCACTTGAGTCACTTGAGTCACTAGTCTGCATTATTATTATAACTCACCCCTTTCCATTTACAGTCCACAAAGGTAGCCTTTCCTGAGTGCTGGTCCTTCTACTGCATGTCGTTGTTGAGAATTTGTATTTCTTCTTCCAAAAAGGGATAGGGTGACAGGCATATTTAACAGGAAAATAAGAAGTACTTTTGTCTTAGTCTAGGTAAACTGAGACATTTTAGAACCAAGAGATGCTGGCATGCAAGTTACCAAAATGCTAATCAAGTAAAAATCCCAAACTTTGTCCTGAATCATCATTCAAGCATGTAATACCAAGTTTCCTTAAGATAGGCCCATCTCATCCATCACATGAATTATTATTTGGCATTCATTGATGAAAGTGACATGTTCTAAGTGCTGCGTCAATCTAACTCCTATACGTCTCTTTATTCCCATGAAAGCAACATACATTAGCTGTGCGGTGCAGTCATTTACATCTTCACTTACAGTTGAAAATGGGATTGCAGATTTAGGCATGGGAGGCGGCAACTTGGTTTTTAGTAGTAAATGGTCTGGAGGCATTAATGGCTGATTTATATACAAGTGGTTGCTTACTCCAAAGCCTACAGTTGATTCTAAGTCAAATGGTGGTACCCTCCATGATTGTTATTTTTGTCACACACAGTGGTACATTTAGGTTTATTCATATTTATATTAGACACACACCAAATTTAAAAATAAAACTTTTTCCTTATTTTTTTTTGTTTTTCTCTTGTGTTATTATTTTTTTTTATCTATAAGCTAGAGCTCTTCCTCATATTCGGGGAGGTCTCATGGAGGGTCATAACTCTCCACACTTGTGATGTCTGAGAAAGTTTCCTCATCTCTACTTTTGTGTTCTGGTGCCTTATAATTTCTGCATTTGAAATGTTTATTTATTTTAATCATGTCTACCTCCTCAGGGTTTTAGGAGAAAGACTGGTCCTTCAAAACAGGACAATTGCCCCAACTACACTGAACAAGTACTCCGAAAATGTACTGGCTACAGGATATGATAGATACTTTATTGCCAGTCTCCTGAGCTCTGGCCACTGTTCCTTTTTCACATGGCAATGGATCTTGATTCATGTAGAACTCTGTTGCAGTATCCAAACAGTCCTGTAGCATTTTCTCAAGTATCATTTGTTATTGACATTTGTTGTTTCTAAATTGCCTGCTCCTGTGCACTTGATGTAAGTCCTGGCTTATGTATAAAATTACCCATGGCAGATTTTGGAAGTGAAGGTGTTGATGCTGCAGGATTAGTAGCAGATGGAGGTGATACCATGGGGGGTGCTGCTGCTACGGTTGTGAGTGTAGCCTGCTTCTCGAGGCAAAGGATTACCTTGTGGGGGCTGTGACCTGCAGCTGACCATAATGGCTTCCTGTGTTAGAAGATTACCCATTAAATCAAACTTCCACAGGAGCAGATGTCTTTTACCCAACTCCCTCCAACAGATGTGTGCTCAGAATTTAACTGATTATCTGAACCCTGCATCTGCTTGGGGGAAATGAGAATGGGAATAGAAAAAGGGAGACCGCCTCCAGATCCAGTTCCAGCCTGTGTTTCCCACTTGAAGATAGGATATTGAGTGTGTGTCTCTGAAAACCTGCACCTTTCTTCTTATTGGGAATTCTTTAAAGGAAGTACCTGCAGTCGGGTGATAAGAGCATAGATAAGTACATTCCTACTGCACATTCAACTATTAAGCCAATACAAATTCTCCTCAGAAAGCCGAGTTGTTGGAAGAAGGAAAAAATTCAGCTTTTTCAAAAGGGAAAAAGTAGCTGGTGTGCACACCATAACAAGAAAAATAATTAATTATTCAAAACTAGAAGAATTCTCTATAAAACAAAGCGCCTCGGGAACACTGCTCATTCTCCTCAGGATAACAGTTGAAGTGCAGGGCTACCAGACAGAAACAGCTGGAGGGAAGCTTCAGCACCAGACCATGTTGAGTGGCAGTTAAACCTGAAGAAGCTGGTTTTAAGAACAGCCTCCGCAAAGGCCACCGGGAGGGAAGACGCCGCTGCAACCAATGTGGGTACAAGGAAAAGAAGAATCATTTTTGCTGAGGGAAGAACTTAACAATGCTGGCAATAGTTTTCCTGACAGCCTGAAAAGGAAGTTCCACTCTTCTACCCAACGAATCCTCATAAATCCATCATCTGGGCCTGATCACTGAATTTCTCTGTGCCTGTATCCTTGGGCTGCTGGTGACCAGTTGACCTGAAAATTGCTGACTTATTATAGAAGCTGTAACAGGAGTGGCATGGACTGGAGGTGGGCCCAAATGGACTGAGGCCTATATGACCACTGGCTTTCCAGTGTCTGAAAAGGCGATGCAGCCTAGCAGGTTGTGAGTCGGGAGGGTCCGTGGTTTGTCTGCAGATTTGCTGCCCCCAGGAGTGCAATCTCTCTGGAGACCTAAGGCACCTTTTGTGGCCAGTCAGAGTTGTGCAGCCATGCAGACCAACCAACACCAATTAACGAGGCGCAGGGGAGTGGATAGGCTAGAGGCAGTCCCGGGAGTTCTCTCACCCCACACACAGCTGGGCGACTAGCAAATGGGGTCCTTCCTTGGTTGTGAATCAAGGAGGAAGCCTGTCGGGAGGCGTCTGGCCTTGGCTTGCAACCAGTGTGCGGTCCAAGCTGTCGTTGGATGTGGGTTGGTCCGAGGACCTTGCAGTCTGCTTGGACCTAGACTGCACGGGGGGTGAGCCATGACTGACTCCCAGGTGCGGGCTGTGGTGGGTGCACTGCTTAGGCCCACTTCCGAGTGCCCTAGTGGGTGGTGCCCTGGACACCATGCTTGCCTGGGGGACCTTGACTGCCGCTGCCTGTACTGTGAGTGCACTTGGTGAGTGGAATGTGGTCCTGCGTTTCTTCCATCTGAAAGTTTCAGCTAGTCTCCCCTCAGCTGTCTACATCTCATTATATTGGCTCCCTGCATGAGTGGTGGAGAGGCCCTTAGGTATCTGCCATATTTCTGCCTCAATGGACATCATACTAAAGTGTGGGGCCCTAATGGATCCTATGTTGTCCATCTTATGGTGTACTGAACTGTCAATTGTGGGTGCCACAGTGTTGCTTGATCCATTACCATCCTGAGATACTCCTGTTGATGTGACTATTACTTTGCTTGCTGTTCCCTGGGTGTGCAGAATTCCTTCTCTGTGGAATCTGTGCAACTATGGTCCTGCCCACCAGGAGCAGCTGGCAGGAAGAGGGGACCCAGTGGGGCACATGTTTACCAGCCCGACTCATACCACCCCTGCTCCTCTCATTCAGCTGTAGTTCCTGGTGTACTTATTCATGTCAGTGTACCTGACCGGATCAGTGGTGGTCTTTACCTAAGCATTATCACTGGGAGGACAGCCCTGAGGGATGCTTTTGGGGGAGTCTTGTGGTTGCCATCCTTCTCTAACCTCTCTGGCCTGCTTTACTAACACCCTTGCTGTTGTAACTTGACCACTTGTACCATACAAGGTTAGTTCTGTCTCATTTGAGTAGGGAGACTCAACAGACTGAGGGATTTGAGTCCACTATATCTTCTCCAACAATGGGTAAAACCGACCTGAAGCAACGCAAGCTCGAGTTTGAACCTCATAGGGATACAGCTTGCAAAAACACAGATGTTGGAAGCACAATGGAGAGTGCCAAGAACCTCTCTATCAACTCAGGCCCTCACAATTTACTGCTTCAGATGAGTGCTAGCCTCCAATGCATAGACATTAAAGTTGATAACTTGATCAGCCGACTGGATTAGGGTCACCTTATGAGACAGGAAATGCGAACCACCGATACAGAACAACAAATATTCACATTGTGGGCAGATAAAGCTACATTAGCATATAACTATCGAAAGCTCCACACTGAACTTCTCAATATAGCAGCCAAGTACAAGGACTTGGAGGCCCGCTCTAGGCAGAAAAGATTACTCCTGGTGGGTATTCCTGAATCTACCAACACTCAGAAGATGGAGTTATTCATTGAAAAATTGCTTTGTGAACTTTTTGACTCTGACTCCTTCTCCAAATGCTTCCTTGGTGACTGCGCTTACTGCTTGTTAGGCCCCTATGTGCCCTTTCATTGCCTGACTGTTGAGCTATCATGACCGGGACACTGTACTGCTCCTTGCATAGGGAGAGGGGATACTTTATCTTACCAGGGCTCTAAGCTCTCCATTTTCCCAGACTTTACCCTAAGGGTGCAGGAGACTTGGAGCATCTTCCAGGAGGCAAAGACCTTTCTACGTGATCATAGCAGACCCTATGTTATATTATACTCAGCTCACCTTTGATGCAAAGTAAATGGTAAAGTGACTGTGTCTGTTTTTACTTCTCCATCTGAAGCCCTATGGGGCATCAAGAGCGGCCTTGGGCTCCATACTCGAAGTTGCCATAATAACCAGTCTTCTACGCTGATCTGTGACATTGGCCTATCAGACACTGTGGGTCCAGATATTTGAATATCCTGGCTCTTATCATGTTGTCCTCCTTGTGACTGAGAGGATTGTAATCAACTTTCATCTGAGATGGGCATTGGGTGATAACTAGCAATCCTACACTCTGTAAATTTGTTTATAATGTGGTATTTGTTGTCCATGGAACTGTCAACGGATAAGCACTCATAACATACTGCTGAATTTTTAGCGAACAACTTGACTTTGCCTTCTGAGGACTACTTTTATACATATATGCTATTTCTTTGTGATTAAACCCTCAAGTTTGTTTGAGGATGGGGTGAATGGCTCCATAGAATTCATCCCCACAGCACTGCACGTTTATTCTCCTGGTCTTTACAATAGTTTTTGGTTTCTTTCTGTTTCCTTCCTAATGGTACTGTTTATGTTCCTAGGGTTTACACTGATAAGTAGGGTGATCAGTGTGGGTGGCAGGAGGGTGGTGGGGTTGTTGCAAACATTATGGTGGTCATTATGACACTGGCGGTTAATGTGGTGGTATCACCGCCAGGCCGCTGCCAACCCGTCACATCTTCACTCGACGGGTATGAACCGCTGAGCCGCTGGGCCGAGATGTTCATCTCTGACCTGGCGGTCCACAGAGGACCGCAGGTGGTATTAGGAGCCAGCCTACCACCATGGTTTCCACAGCGGTAGCACCTCCGCGAAAACCAATGCGGTAGGGCTACTGGTGACAGGGAATTCCTCCCCTGTCACCAGTAGATGGCTCCCCCACCCCTACAGTCACAGCGTCCCCCACCCCCTCTACTCACATAGTGCCCCCCCTACTCACATAGTGCCACCCATCCCCACTATTCATATAGCGCCCCCATCCTCCCTACTTACCTGACGCCCCACATCCCCTGCATACGTGCACACAGACACCCACACACACCACACATACACCCATTCACCTCCTCTTCCAGACACGCATCCACTCATCCATACATGCATTCTCTCACACTCATCTATACATGCATTCACTCACACATACTCACCTGCATACACACTGACATGCAGACACGCACTCACTTCAACATTCATACACATTCACTTACACGCATACACCACAACATTCACAGTTGCATTCACACACACTCATACAAACATGCAGACACCACACACTCACTCATAACACCCCTCACCCTCCCATCCCCTCCCCTGTTGGACACGTGACTTACCTTGTCCGGCAAGGAGGTCATCTGGCAGGGAATGGGAAGGTGCGCTGCTACTGCCAGCAACACCCCGCCAGCAGGACACCGCCAGGCCGTATAAATGGTCTTAATATGGATGGCGGTGTCCTACACGACGGGCGGTGCCGGTGGTAGCAACACCAGAGCACCACCGCCTGCCACCATGGCTACTGCTGGATATTCACCCACAGTGTGGCCAAAATCCATCAGTACCCATTATATGGAGGGCGGAAAACTGTGGCTTTGGCGGTCTCGCTCAGAGACCGACAAAGTCATAATGAGGACTGGTGTCTGATCTACTGGTCATGGGATCATGGTGTGCTCACCTGCCTAAGAATGTGGTGCAATTTATGCATTTCCTCTGCCCTTTTTCTGTCAATTGCTCCAGTTCATGATACCCTACCCAGCTTCGCATGCCACATTACACCATTACAACATTTGATAATAACTTTATATTCTGGAATGTTCAAGGCCTGAATGAATTGTGGAAAAAACAGAAGGTACAAGTATACTTACTGCGTCATAACATTCACATCACGCTACTACATGAGACACACCTAAAGTTCGGGCAGATGTATCTTTTGCTAGCAAAAGGACCTCTCATAGGATTTTTACCAATTACTCAGCTTATGCTAGGAGTGTGGCCCTACTGATTAAGAAAGGGCTCACTGTCTGTCTACTGGAGGTAACATCCGACCCTCAGGGAAGATTTGTTATCCGGCAAGTATAAATAAATGGGAAACACTCACCTTTGTCAACACCTATAGGCTTAACACATAGCCCTGAAATTATCCAGGAAAATTGGAAACACCTCATAGCTCTTTCCTCCGGTAGTGTTCTCTGATTTGACGATTTTAATTTTGAATTGGCCTGGGAAATAGATTGCTGTACTCTGGTTTCCTGCACCCACCATGCCACTATCATACATTGTGCGACCTCATGAATATAAATGATCTAATTGACATATGGGGGGCTCGACATCCCGAGATTAAAGAGGGCACACACATATTCACTGTCCACGGGCCTTGGGCTAGACTGGATCAATGGTTGCATAGCGATCATCCATGCAGCTGGGTCAAGCGCATAGAACATCTCCCAAAGACCCTTTCAGACCATTCCTCTGTGTTACTTACCCTGGCTTTTCCCGTCTTTAAACAATCTGTTTTTACATCAAAACTTTCTCCTCAGGCATCTGTGGATCCGGTGTTTCAATCAGATCTGCACCATGATATCACCGAGTTCTTTGTAACAAACGAGGGCTTGATCGGTTTGGTGGGTATAATATGGGAAACTTTTAAGGTGTAGATCAGGGGAATGTGTATGTCTCGATCTGAAAAGCTTTACGGAGTCAGTTAGATACACTGGAATAACATCTTTCTAAACTGGAGAGTGACAAGGAGACTGATTATTGTCCCCATTTGCACGCAGTGCTTCAATCTGCTCAAACAGAATACCACATACTGACAGCGAATAAAAACACTTGAGTCACTACATTACAGGGTGTGTTTATGTGATGGACACAGCCGGACTTTAGCCACCTATTGTGACAGCATCATGGTCCCCAGGCAGTTATTCAATTGACACCTGAATATGGCACTATGATATTCGTGCGAAGGGGGAAATGTCAGAATTCGCAGATTACAATTCTCATTTATATTCTTCTCGGCAATCTCATACCCTGCAGGCGTACATTGCATATTTTGATCTCCTGCTAACCATCCCTCCCCCGTGCAATTTGTTTGCACCCTGGCCAACCTTAGGGTGTGCCTCGCCTGGGCAGGGGGTTCACCCAGACTCTGCTGGGAAACCCTAACTTCGCCTTATAATTGGGATGGCCCTGTGACCCCTGATTTTAAGCTCTATTATGTCTGTGAACAAGCTTCATAATCCCATTATTGACTCAAGCATCCTCCCTATAGTGCATACCGCACCCAAACGCACTCCTCTTCCGTCCCTGATCAGCCTGGGCCCACAGCAATCTGGCACTGTGCACATAGCAAGTTTGGCTCCGATTACAGGGTAAACTTGGCCATCGACTGCTATATTCCCCTAGACAACAGGTCACCCTACCTATACTCTATACTACGGGAGTGAATGGATGCCCAGAGAGTATCACGCTGGGGTGTAACAGAGAGGGACGGACTCTTCCCTGCTGGGCAATTCTGTGAGAGAATAACTACAGGTATGGGTGAACCATTGGACTCACTAGATATCTTCACTTTCTTTCCTCTCTGGTCAAAGCACTAGGACCATTACCCTGACTTCCCAGCAGCACCATCTCTTTGTAATACATTTGAGGTTCTACTCACTGCACCCCCTTTGGGGCATCTTCAATCTTGTCTTTATGCTTCTGTATAATCTGAGATGCCACTGGGTTCAAAGCATGCCAAGGCCCATTGGGAGGAAGATCTGGGTAAATCTGTCTCTGATAGGGAGTGGGCAGGCACATGCAGTCTGACTCAGTCCCTTTACCCCGATGGCAAGCTCTGCATTTTAATGTTGTCCTTTATGACACCCTTTTAGAATTTGGGTTTCTGTTTGGCAGAGGTATGCACCCTTTCCAAGCAGGAGCCACAATCCTAGTCAAGGTAAATCAGTCACACAGCATAAATGAACCAATGCTCACCATCTGGTATCTTAGCACAGAGCAAGCAGGCTTAACTTTGGAGGCAATCTGCAACACTTCAAACAGCAATACAGTGAAAACACCACAAAACGACTCTATACCAGTTTAGAAAAATGGATCATATTGTTATAAATGAAACAAGGCCAAAAAAATAAAAATTAAATTGGTAGAAGTTGAGATATGAATTTATAAAGAATTTATATGAAAATAGTGCTTAGAGGCAATAAGCACCTACTAGGGTATCTAGTCGTGGTGGACCGGGATGAAGTCAAAAGTTCAGGCTGCCCATGATGGAGCACATGCTGGCTAAAGGACCCAGGCAGTGTCCACTGAGTAACAGTACCTTAATCCTTGTCCCTGCACAAGATGCGTTGATGATCTTCACGGAGTCTGGGTGTTGCACCAGGTTTCTCCATGCAACTGCAGTGATGCGTCAGTTCCATAGAACAAAGTGTTGGTTCCAAAATGCAGCTGTTTTGAATGCAATGCACCAGGTTTCCATGCAGTGGTGATGATGCGTTGGTTCCAATGCTGTGGTTCCAGAGGTCATGCGGTACTTCCTAGTGCGATGTGCCAGTCCAGTATGTGCAACAGGGGTAATGCATCAGTGTCGATCTTGCAGCAGCGGCCATGTGATGGCCTCAATCCTCGCAGCGATGTGTTAGCTTCAGTGGAGTTGCACCAGTTCCGATCGGCACAACAGTGGCGCTGTGCAGTTTCTGGTAGTTGCAGCAATTTATAAACACTTCCACGGGATCAGTACTGGATTGGCACCACTTGGCAGGTCAAGACTTGCAGCAGGCAACGTTCAGAGGCTGCAGGTGATGATGGTCCGAAGGTTTTGTGTCACTGAGACTTCAGAGGAACAAAAGGCACTTTGATTTTGAGTGTGGTGGGTCCAGCCTTTCCTTGACATGGCAGCAGACAGCAGGGCAGCACAGCAGAAAAGGAGTTCTCCCAGAGCAGCAGTCCAGAGTAGCAGTTCTTGTAGCAGCACAACAATCCTCCCTGGCAGTATTCTTCACAGATCCAGTAGTGTACTGATTTGGAAGGGTCAGATGTCCAGTACCTATACCCAGATTTACCCTTGAAATGGGGTTGACTTCAAAGAAGGGTCTGTGAGGTGCACAGAGGTTCCTTCTTCAAGCCCTGGCTCCAGACTCGCTACAGAGGGTTATGCAGCTTTTTGTGTTGAGGCAGGACACTGCCAGTTCAGGTATAAGTGTCAGCTCCTCCCACCCATCCTGTCCTGGATGGGCCATAAGGATTTTGATGGCCCATTAGCCACACCTAAGCTCCCTTTGTGTGTGGCTGACTGGAGGGAATGCACAAAGTCCAGCTGCCGCCCAGACATGTATTAGACATGTATTAGAGACAATAGAGACAAGTTTCAGGTGCACAGGGCTAAAAGCAGTAAAATGGTAACTTTTTAAAAGTGGCATTTTCAAAATTGTAACGATAAATCAGACTTTACCATTAGAGAGGATTTAGTATTGCAATTTAATAGATACTAAACATGAGATTTCTACTCTTCTCAAATAGGAATTGCAGCTTATTGAATGTAATAAGGAGCCCCAATGTTAGGGGTAGGCCTCACACTAGTGACAAATAAATGTGAGAGTTTTTCACTACCAGGACATGTAAAACTTAGTGGTATCTGTCCTGCCTTTTAATTACATAGCAACCTGCCCTATGGGACCTTAGGTGTGCCTTATATATAAAACAGGGGAGTTTAAGTCTTTGCATGGGGTTTTAAATGGCAAGTTGACATGGCAGGAAAACTGCAAATACAGGCCCCCCCAATGGCAGGCCTGAGGCATGTTTAAGGGCTACTTGAGTGGGTGGCATAAGCTGTGCTGCAGTCCCACTAGTAGCATTCAATTTACAGACCCTGGGCACATGTAGTGCACTTTACTAGGGAAGTATAAGTAAATTAAATATGCCAATCAATCCATGTTTAGGGGAAAGAGCACATGCACTTTAGCACTGGTCAGTAGTGGTAAAGTGCTCAGAGTTCTAAGGACAACAAAAAGAAATCAGCAAAAATGTGAGGCAAACAGGAAAACCATTTGGGTGAAGACCACTCTAATGCTGTTAGGTCTAATACACCCCATCCAAATTGTGTAAATATAAGCTAAGTGCCCATGACAAGTGTGACAGATGTTGTGGGAGTGGAGCAGACCTCATGCATTTGGCTTGGTAATGCCCTCCCATTGCAACTTAAAGGACCTCTGTTTTTTCCATGCTTTCTGACATCTCGCACATGCAATTATGCCCTGGACTGGGGCAGGGGCTTTTGTGTCTTTGGGCAAAAATGCACAATGATGATTGAAAGCTTCTTGCCCTCACACTGCTCCTTGCTAAGCGTCGGATAGGGCTGGGGGATTGCACCTTATATTCAGGACTTGTTACTAGATCTGGAGCATTGTCAAGAGCAATTAGATATGTACTATTCCATGCTACTTCCATCTAGCACGTTCAGGAATACATGGGGTCCATTGCAAGATGACCTATTATCACAAGCACTTAAATTGTCACCCTGACTTCTCAGGTTCCTGTGTTATGCTTATGAAATCCACTGATTCTTGATTATATGTGCTCTCCCTCTTCCCATTTTTTGGTTACCTGCCCCCTCTTCCCCAATGCTGCTTCTATCACTGCTGAAATGAACTATTTATGGCCTTTGCACTAATACAGCGACTTTCATTGTCTGCCCATTGTCATTGTTTAACATGCCAGATATGAACTGCTGTATAATTATTGTTTATATTCATGCCGCACTGGTTGATTCCATAGCATTAATTTTATTTTATATGGAGACACAGACATTTCCATTGTTGCATTGTTTTTAGTCTGAGAATAATAAAAACATAACTTAAAAAAAGGATTACACTATTGGCAAAATCAGCTGATTCTTTATTGACATTGTGAAGTATTTGTGCTACAGTTTGCAAAGGTTCCTGCACCATAGGGAACAGCAGGTCAGCTAGGATTATGGAATTGCGTACTCCTTGCTGAGTTCCAATGTCCAAATCTCAAATGTCACTTGTATGTGTATCACACTCTCCACTAGTCCCCATTTGTCAACCTAAATCGTCATGACTTTTACAGTTGCTTCCCCTCTCCTTTGTAGTACACAGTCATTAATAGACCTGTACTGTACAAACAGGCATTGCTGCACGTAGAAGATGAAGGTCCAATGGGTTGACACTTCCTGTATGACAGCTTTTACAGATATTCTATTAGCATGCTGAATGATCCTCAACGCTTCTGGGCTTTGAAAGAATGACAAAATAAATTAGTGCAAATCCAGTGACAGATGAACATTATGTAGTTGACCTCTGCTTCTTTTTTTAGGAAGTCCTGCACAATTAGGCTGATGTAATGCGCTAAACATAGGATTCTGAAAGATCTTCCATCAGTCATGACTTTGACAATATTGCAGCCATTGTGAGTGGCAACAAATCCAATGCTGAGGCATCTAGGATGAAGCCATTAGTAAACTTAGGTGTTAACATCTTCCAGGATGTTGGCACTGCTGTATGCCACTAAATGAATTGAACGGTGCCTGAATGGTGAGGCCAATGGTTAGCCTTTGCTTGGCCCTCTCAAAGCAGACACAGAGAGTAGTGATGCGCATATAGGGTATAGATTAATAACTGTTCCACATGTCTGTCGTGTGGTGGATGGAATGAAAAGCACTCTCCTGCATTCCTGAAAGTAAAGCACTGGCACAGCAACTGTTAAAAAATTCATCTGGCTTGGAACATTTTTATTTTGGACAGAGGTCTCCACAAATTCCAAAAACTCCACTCCCTTCAACAAAGAAAAAGACATGAAGTCAATAGCTAACATCGTGGTCAGCTTTATTCATAAATTGAAGTTTTCTTGGGTTTGGTGGTATGGTTACTTCTTTCTGAACATAAACTTAGCAGTGAGTTGATGTGACTGTTTTCTTTATGAGGATCCCCCTACAAGTGACATACAGGTAGCAGGTAAGCTACTTGGATGCTTTCCGATGACTGTATCCCTTTAGTACACTATGAGCGACAGTCACACTGCTACTCCCCATGATATTTTCTTGCTCACCATCACCTCCTTGTGTCAATTAGGCTCATCAACAGCTATCTTTTTGAGTTTTGAGATGTTCTTCAGATACGATTGCATGTTGATATTATTCAAATGGGCCAGTTAGCCCCTGAAACCACAAGTTCCATCTATTTTACCAGAACACAATGGTTTGCAGCAAACTGAGCATTCTGAGATGTGCTTCTCATGTGGCCAAATGTAAAGAGCTTAAAGGCTAGGAATGAGATCTTTCTTATCAAGCCGATCTCAGGAAGATCAGTGTAGCAGACCATGGCTGCTGCTGAGGTTACTGTGAAAAGTTTGTTTTCTGCTGGGACAACTCAATTTCAAATTCACAGCTTTCAGCCATGACTGCAGTCATTGCAGCACTGACAGACATCTACTTAGGTTTTGGTGGTTGTGGTGGTGCTGCTCCTGGTGGTGCTGTTTGTTGATCCAGGGATGATCCTCCTTCCAGCTTCATCCTGCCTTGTGGAGGGTGTAACAGGTCAGTCAATCAATCAGTCAATCAGTCGATGTGTACAGCTCAGCTAATGAAACAACTGGATATTCAGGTGCTTTCAAGGTGCAATAGCCTGAGCCAAAAAGACAGGTCTTGTGTGCTTTTCGGAATTCTGGTATAAAAGTGGAGATGTGGAGCTGCAGGAGGAGGTCGTTCCAATCTTTTGCTGCAATGTAGGAGAAGGACCATCCTCTGCTCCTGCTTCTGTAGATGCGGGGAGTGGGGGTGATCGCTAGGGAGGTGGATCAAAGTTAACTGGCTGGTTGGTGGAAGTGTAGGCAGTGGTTGATGTGGACTGGTCCTAGGTTGTGAAGCGCCTTGTATGCTTGGGTTAGTAGCTTGAATTGGCATCTCGTCTATAGTGGGAGCTAGTGGAGTTCCTTGAGGTGGGGGGAGATGTAGGTCCACCAGGAGAGGTCGAGGATGAGTCTGGCCATGGCAGTCTGGATGGCCTGCAGTCACTGAAGGAGTTGTGTACAGATCCCATAGTAGAGTGTGGTGCCATAGTCTAGTCTGCTTGTGCTGAGGGGTTGTGTGTCAGTGCATTTGATGTTCGTGGGGAACCATTGGAAGATCATCCATAGCATCCTCAGAGTGAATAAGCAGGCTGATGAGACTGCGTTGATCTTGGATTTCATAGTCAGCTTGCTGTCGAGGATGATGCAGAGGTTCCTGACATGACTGGACAGGGAGGGCGCTAGCCCTAGATCCGCTGGCCACTAGGAGGTGTTCTAGGATGTGGAGCTTTTGCTGAAAATTTTGCTGGTGTTAAGCTTCTGGCAGTTCTCTCTCATTCATTTGTCAACACTCATAATGCACATGTGGAATCTGGCTCTGGTTGTGGTTAGGTCCCTGGAGAAGGAGAGAATAAGCTGAGTGTCACATTGCCAGAAAAAGGATGAGAGCTTGATGCCATTGGTGGCACTGGCAAAAGGCCTCTTCTCCTTTCTGGCTACTTTCTTGCCACAAACTTGCTTCTTTGGGGCCATCTTCTCTACTTCTTGTATGAGTCAGGAGCAGAAACACTTAGCAGTGAGGTCTCTGAACTCCTGTGTCAACTAATTCACAGACTCATCTCTGCATCAGTCAGTAATATCCTCTTGTGCACCTGCAGGTAATAAAGAAGGAAGAGGAACTTGGCAATTTTTGCCAGTGCAGTATATGTAATCATCATCATCATCATAACAATATTATAAGCATTGATTAAATTATTATAAAAATTTACATGGTGTTCCTTCTGGCATGTGGACCCCATAGAAGAGAGGAGGGCATCTAAAAATCCCAAATAAATTAACAAAATGTTGGTGTCCCTCCTGAGCCCATGGGGATTCTATGGGAGATTGAGGGCTGACACAAATCAAATAAATTCATGTAAAAATATCTGGTGTTCATCCAGGGCTACGGGGCTCCTATAAAAGAAAGGGAGAGCAGGAAACAAATCTAATAAATAAGAACAAAATACCTGCCTCTCCTCCAGGGTTCATACCCCCCCTGTGGGAGGCAGAGGGTGGCAAACAAATAAATAAATGAATATACCAAACACCTTGTGTTCTTTCAGGGCAAACAAAGTCCTTATGGGAGGCAGACAAAATCAAATATATTATTTAATAAATTGTTGGTGTCCCTCAAAGGACCGGGTGTTCTGTATGGGAAGCACAGGGCAGGCAAAATATCCAATACATTAATATTAAAAAAATTCTTGTTGGCCTAGGGCCCCTTTGGGAGGCTAGTGACAAATTGAGTACAATAATATAAATATTAATTCCTGGTGTCCCTCACTGGCTTTTTGAATAAATAAATTAAAAACAACTGTTTACTACAGAGTACTACAGTCAACCATAAGCATAATTAAATATATCAAGAAAAATAAATAAGGAAAAAACAAAAAACTGAATAAAGATGAAATGGGCTTCTTCGAATAGCCATGTTCTTAGACAATGGCTTTTAAGAGTGGAGCAAAATGATCAATAACCAGAAACACAAAATAGCTCCACAAAGTGGTGGTTGCTGACCACCTGACATTGGCCAGCAATGAAGAAGCATAATGATCAAAGCCAAAATGGCTGTCTATGAACCCCCACACACTAGCTCCACAAATCAGCTGTCACTGTGTTGGCAGAAAAGATGGAGGCATAGACAATGTTAGAAATGGTGTCTCTAGTTGGCAGTGATTTGTACCCTGTCCAGGTAGGGACCCTCACTTTAGTTGGGGTATGGGAGTCACACAGCTAAGATAACCCCCTGCTCACTCCCTTGGTATATTGGCTCAAGCAGTTAGGCTTATCTAAAAGGCAATGTGTAAAGTATTTGTACACACACACACACACACACACACAAATAATAGCACAATGAAAGTACCACTAAAGTAGTCCTTACCAGTTTAGCAAAATAGCCAATATTTATCTGTGTGAAACAAGACCAAAATGACACAAATCCAACATACACAAGTAAAGGTATGAATTTTCAAAGATTAAATGTAGTATAGTGCTTAGAAACACAATTGCTCCAAATGGGGCTATCACAATGGCTTGACAGAGTCCGTTCCAACAGTCTGGTGTCACCTGTGAGGGAGGAGTGGCCAGTTATGCAGTCATATAGGCTTACAGTACCTTGGAAAACGATAAGGAAACAAAGACATTGCACAGTGTCGGGTAGATTAGGCAGCACTGGGGCCGGTGCAGTGTTGGTTTCTTACTGTCACCGGGGAGGTGAGGTGTTGGTTCCTTACTGCTAGGCAGGGAAGTTGAGGCATCAGTTCCTTACAGTTGCAGGGGAGGTGATGCAGCATTGGTGGCGAGGGCTGTCGATTCCTTATGACAATGGGGGGTTCATGAATCTAGCAAGTCAAAATGTGAGGTATCACTTTCACTGTGTTGCAATTGCACCACAGGTCCACAAGTGTGGAGGTAGAAGCAGAGTCAGGTGTCACGGACTCTGGACTCATGCTGTGGTGGGACTTTGGAGGCACGGTGTTGGGGCCTGTGTTGAAGGTCATGCTCATCTCACTCAGCGGGGACCACAGCTCCATTTCAGGCAGTGAAGCTGGGTCGGGGAGTGGTGCTGGTTCTGAATTTGCTCTAGAAGTCAATGTACCAGTTTCTCCCTGGTTTCACTAGAACTCACTGCCAAAGGCACAGGAACATGATTTGACAACACTTGGCAAGTCAGGACTCTCAGCAGGAGAGCCCAAGTGCGGGCAGATGAAGTCTTTGATGGCTCTGAGACTTCTTAACAGTTCAATCCCTTGCAGAACCTTGGAAAGCAGGATGTAGAAAGCAAAGTCCAGTCCTTTTACTCCCAAGACAGAAGCATCAAGCAGCAGGCCAGCACAACAAAGCAACAGGGGGAGTGGCAGTCCCTCCTACAGCATCCATCTCTTCTTCCTGGCACAATGTCCTCAATCGAGTAGTGTTCTAACTATGTGGTGTCAGAGGTCAAGTACTTATACCTATTTCTGTCTTTGAAGTAGGCAGAGGTCTTTGTAGTGCACAAGGCCCTGCCTTACCTGCCCTGTCCTGAACCCATATACACTCCAGAGGGCTTGAGAAGACATTGTGTGAGGACAGGCACAGCCCTATTCAGGTGCAAGTGTCAGCTCCTAACTAGTTCAAGAAGACCCACCAGCCTGGTGATGGGCCATCAGGATTTGCAGGGCACACCTAAGCTCCCTTTGTGTGACTGTCTAGAGTGAATGCACAAACAGACCAACTGCCATTCTGACCCAGACATGTATTCAGCAGACAGGCAGAGGCTCAGAATGGTTAAGCAAGAAAATGCCAACTTTATTAAAGTGGCATTTTCAAACTTACAACTCAAAATCAAAACATGGATTTTTAAATTGTGAGTTCAGAGACCTCAAACACCATATCTCCACCTGCTCAGAATGGGAAATTACATTTAAAAGATATTATTTCAAGGCAATCCCCATGTTATCCTAAGGGGGAGATAGATCTTGCAATAGTGAAAAACAAAATTAGTAGCATTTCACTATCAGAGCATGTAAAAGACACCTGTTCTTGTCCTACCTTTTAAATAGACTGCACCCTGTCCTTGGGGATGCCTTGGGCCTACCTTAGGTGTGTCTTACAGGTAATAAAAAGGGAACGTTTGGTCCTGGCAAGAGGGTGCACTTGCCAAGTCGACATGGCAGTTTAAAACTGCAGACACAGGCACTGCAATGGCAGGCCTAACACTTGTTTGCAGGGCTAACCATGTGGGTGGCACAATCAGTGGTGCTTACGCCCATTAGTAGCCTTTGATTTACAGGCCCTGGGCACACCTGGTGCACTATACTAGGGACTTACAAATACATCAAGTATGCCAGACATGGATAAACCAATCACAATCACCAATACAATTTAGACTGGGATTCCTTGCACTCTAGCACTGGGCAGCAGTGGTAGAGTACCCAGAGTCCTAAAACCAGCACAAACAAAATTCAGCACAGGATTAAAACAGGAGGTCAAAAGCAAAAAGGCAGGGGAAACCACGCCAAGAGCTGCCAGGTCTTATAGAAAACAAAGACAAAATACCCACTGATGACACAGCCAGACACATTACCTCCACAAAATGGCAATCAAAGAAGGGGATATGAAGAACAAAGACAAAATTACCACATAAGACACACATTGGGTCCACACAACAGCCTTTGTTACACGGCCAGCAAAGAAGGAGGCATGGAAAGGAAAGAGAGCATGGCTGCCCACGCTGGTTGGAGCCCTTTCCTTTCCATCCACCATAGAAAGCTCACAGGGGAAAAGTTTGCACAAATATACACCAAAACTGTGACTAGTCCTATCCAGGGGCTGAGCACACCATAAGTAAAGCAGCAGAAATAAATATAAACAGAACAAAGAAAGATAAACCCTGCAAACTACTTTTAAAAGTTGAAGAAAAGTAATTAATGACCCATCTAATACAACAAATGGTGGACAAACACTTGTTGAAGACCAATGGCAAATGTCTGGCTATATTGGTCTGAACTCCTAGAGCCACCCCAGTGGTAGTTAACAACAGGCACATGCATTCTGAAGCTAAGCAAAATTTGGCATCCATCAAGCTCCTAAAATAATGTTAAAAATATTTTTAGGACACAAACAGAGACAATGTGAAAATTACATTAAAAATACATTCATGTCATACAAACTTGGTCCCAGAAAGTAAAACACACCACAGTAGGAAGACAAAACTGGACAATATTCACAACACAAGCAAAATGTTGAAATGTAATTATCCCTCGAAATCTACCATCTGAAAATGTCCATTATCCCTTAATCTCACATGGCCTGCTTTCAACCCCTCATGCAAACTTCAGGCCATCATCAGCAAACAAGCAAAAAGACAAAAGGAATAAAAATAGCACTGGCTGCCTATAACAACATTTTGCAAAGAATTACTGTGAGAAATTGGGTTGTTGGTTGAGGGGGTGAAACTTTACTTAAGCAACCTGTGCTTAACCCTCTTGTAGCTTGTCACAAAAGCAGTCAGGCTTAACTAAGAGGCAATTTGTGAAGTATTTATGCAGCACTTAAACAGTAATGAAGTGAAACCACAAAACAAGAAAAATCCCACATCATTAAAGCACTTGTTAATAAACTATTCCACACTGAAATGGCAAAAATCCAATTAGGAGAATAAGAGTTATAGATTTTTTAAGTGTTAAGTGTAAAATAGTGCCTAAAAGATCAAAGCGCAAAGTGAAGACAACTATTTGCTCAAGGCCGCGGCAAAGTAAAATGATATGGCCGACTGCAATGGAGTGCGGGTAGGGCACACAAAGTGGATTGTGCCTGGTCTCTACTTAACTTCGGATTTAGCAGAAATTTTTAAGAAAAATGTTGTTGAAAACAACAGTTCAGCTGGGAAAGTCAGCCAGAAGTGTCCGGGGACAACGCGTCATTGTCGGGGAGTTACTGGGTGAACTTGATGTGAAGATTCCTGCGTTCTGACTTAATCTCTTTTTGTGAAGTAAAAACGCTCCAGCAAGATGAACCTTCATGCTGCAGGCGACGAGGCCTTCTTCAAGGAGCCATTAAACAGGATTTCCTGCTCTGGAGATGAACATAGCGGGAGTTAGCGCAAAGTCAGGCTGACTGGAGATGCACTTTGGGTGGATCAGTAATCAGGTAGGTCTCCACCTCCTCTCGGCTCTCAGAGCACTTTTTGCATTACATTTTTAAAGTCCTAAGTTTTGGATTTGGGCTACAAGGGCACCTCTAGCACCACTTCCAAGGGTCCAGGACTGGAGTGGTGTCACTTTGAGAGTCATGACTCACTCAGGCTAGGTCCTGGTGCAGGTTCAAGATGGTTGTAGTATATTCTGTTCCTAAGGCTTTGATCAGGAGGTCAACCAAACCACCTTTGCTGTCATTCTGGAAGTCCTGGGTTCAAGCAGAGGAGCATGGCGATGAAGCAAGGCAGGCCTCTGGGGCCTCGTAGCAGGGTTCAGGCAGCAGGGCAGTCCTTCTTGGTGCAGGGAAGCAGTCCTCTGAAATACACAGCAGGCCAGAGCAGCAGGCAGTCCTTTGGAGAGTCCCTCTGCAAGTCCAGGAGGGAACTGAAGAGTGGATCTGTGGGTCCTATTTTAAACCTGGTGGCCCCTTTGAAGTGGAAGAAACCTCTGGAGGCTTCCTCCCACAGATGTGCCTTCAACTTCCTGCCTCACTGCCCTAGTGCCAGTCTGTCCTTAGGCACAATTGGGCAGCATAGAGTTGTTTAGGCAAGAGCTGAGGCACAGTCTTTTGAAGTGCAAGTGGAGGCTATGCACAGCTCTTCCTCCTCATGTTGCCTGAGAATGCCGATCCAGACGCGCCTAGTCCAGCTATTGTGTGGTTGTCTGGGAGGAATACACCAAGGCCAACTGCCATCTACACCTAGCATTGGGAACTAGAAACAGGGTACAGGCACTCAATAATTAGGGCAAGAAAATACAAATTTTCTAAACATGGCGTTTTCAGAATGTGACTTAAAATCTGACTTTACCATTAAAAAATATATTAAATTACAATTCTTCAGACATCAGACATTACTTTCATACTAGTTCCCAATCAAACGTTACCAATTATTTACTGTAATAAGGGAACCCAATGTTATTCTATGGGAGAGATAAGCCTCACAGTAGAGAAAAACAAAATTGTGAACTTTTATTTACTAGGGCGCGTAAAACTTAAACATACATGTCCAACTTTCAAATTACAATGCACCCTGCAGTATGGATTGTCTAGGCTTACTTTAGGGGATACATATGCAATACAAATAGAGGTTAAGGCTTGGCATGGGGGTTATTTTGCCAAGTCGAATAGGCAGGTTAAAACTGCCAGCAGGGTGCAATGGCACACCTGGGACATGTTTTAAGGGCTACTTAACCAGGTGGCACAAAAAAAAGTGCTGTAGGCTCACTAATAGCATTTGATTAACGTACCCTGATTTAAATGGTATGCTACTTTACTAGGGACTTATAAGTAAATTAATTATGCCAATCAGGTGAAAGCCAACTTTACCATGTTTTAGGGAGTGAGCACAAGCATTTTAGCAATCGTTAGCAGTGGTAAAGTGCACAGAGTCCTAAGGCCAACAAAAACAAAGTCCGAAAAATAGAAGGGGTAAAGGCAACAAGTTTGGTTAAGAACACTCTAAGGCTGACCCGTCTAACAGCCACCCCCTGTGAATCATTCTTTTGTGAACCAACCTATTAGGTCATAATCTGTTCACAACATAAACTAATGATCACAAAAGGTCAGTGCACAATTTACAACTGCTTTTTGTGAACTAGAGCTTAGCACATCTGGCCATAAGTTCCGTTTAGATTTTCAGAAATATTTGCACATGGGAGACTAAGATATATACAATGAAGCTTTTTTTTGTCTTTTATACTTTTCTGGATTACCATAATACCTCAGGTTCTAACACTATTAATAGAACTATGAAAACATACTCTACTTGTGCTTTATTCTTTAATTACTTTTATGTGTCTTAAATTATAATGTACATAATGCCTTTTTCAATCACTGAATGTTTAGCTATGCTAAAATCGATGACGATGTGGAAAGTAATTTGACACTGAAATATTGTATGTGTAATGTCTTTGTTCAGAGTCTGATTATAATAGCTGAATAATATTTCTCCTTAGTCGTGCAGATTCTTTCAGCAGACCACAAAAAAGCAATGTATGACATCTTGTTTTCAAAACTTGAATGATAATTTTGGTTACAAGAGCAGAAGCAATTATGGTCTCCGATAAGATCAAAATAAACAACGATGTTGGGAAGATTTTGCTTGGACCCACTCTTGTAGTACTCCTGGCTTACTCCTAAACTCAGGCAGGATGTAGCTACCCATAGTGCCACAAGTGCAGTGGCATCAAGGCCTGTCGGGACAAGGTGCCTACTT
Source organism: Pleurodeles waltl (assembly GCF_031143425.1). Taxonomy (NCBI): domain Eukaryota; kingdom Metazoa; phylum Chordata; class Amphibia; order Caudata; family Salamandridae; genus Pleurodeles; species Pleurodeles waltl. The sequence continues at coordinate 127,148,818 of NC_090448.1, forward strand.
CATTGCAGTTATGACTGCCTTTTACTACCATTTAATTTTACTCTGCTTGCATCACTGCCCATGGTTCTATTACAAAGCTATTTAACTAAAACGTAAGTCAAGAGTACTGCAAGAGTAAGTCATGCCTACTCACAGCAAAGCTTTAGTGAACCAAGGCCTCATCCACGAATGTCCAGAACACTACTTATTTCCACAGTGTTGTACCTCACATCTTTAACATTAAGTCGAGTTCATTAAATCGATGTACAAATGAAATATTGTATTTCTTCCGTTGTTGATTGCAGAAACTATCCCCAGGAGGCTTAAAGCTCCACGTGTGGCCTATTTTACGTAACATGGAGAGAAGGTACTGGAAGGCATACTTTAACAAAAACATGCAGCAACCTGCAGGTTCAATTTAGGAAAAATGCAGTTACTGTACATACCATCTTGAAACAAATTATCTTCCTCCTGGCATCGTGGAAACTGTAGGTATGTTCTAGTTATTTAGCAGTTAAGTTTGCACTTTTTAAAAGACCGGTTGAACCGCAATGAGTAAAATCGAACAATTACATATCTTCACAACACTGAAGTTAAGTTTGTTGGTATTTGTATCTGATACATATGAACTTGTTGATTTTAGTTAAACGTGGCTGTGTTTTAATGTTTGACAACCTATACATTTTTTTGTTTGTTCAAAACTCAATTAGCGATGTGTCGTTTCTTTAGTAATTGGGGGGCAGAATACTTCATTGTCATGACGCACATTTGTTTATGCTTTTTTATACAATTCGTATAGTCTCAGAGATAACAAGAGCATTGTAATTAATCTATTTTTTATAACACTAACTTGTGACCAATAACCACCTGGTAGAGTACGATTTACAGACAGACAACATAATCCATGACGTCCTTGTCCATCTTTCTCATTCTAGTCATTATTCCATGAGTGCTAGTCTCACCCTGCAGACTTCTTTGTTTTACATGTGTAGCTCCGCCCCTCATGAATACACAAGCAGCTTCACTCCAGCTACATCCTGCTTTTATCTGTTTCCACCCCGAGACGGTTTGCTACTTGTCTAGACTGCCTTTGGGTAGAAGTCTGTTTTCAGGAAACTGGTGTGTGCTTTCCGTCACCATTGCTTCAGCAAGCGTGTGAGTGGGGCATCAGGCTTCCCTTGGGCCCCAGGACTTGGCACAAGCTAGTGGGGGCCTGATCTTCTACTCGTGTCCCTGGTGTGAGAGCACCCCAACTTTAGCGGGCACAGGCCCCATCCCGTTTCGTTCTTTTGGGCATGTGTGCTCTTATAGGACAATCAGAGGGATTCTGGAATGCATATCTCTGGATCCGTACGTTTTCTGTTTTGGAGCACAATGTATATGGTGTTAGGCCTAGGTTTTAGGCTTTCAGTTTAGCTGCTCCTTCCTATCAATGCTCCTTCCATGGGCAGCTTGCTTGATCTGGTAATTGTGGAGTGTGGAAAGGGACATTTTCGCTTACTGGCCAGCAACAGAGGCTGTGGGTTATCGCAGGGCTGTCTGTCTCTGAAATGCATGTGTTTTTTAAAAACAAATGTGTTGCTGCTGTTCTCCATTCGGCAGGTTGGGTGTTGCCATATGTACGTTTCTGTCACAGGATGCCTTCCTCCTTTGCATTGTGTGACTATAATTTAGGTGCAAGAACTTTAGCATTCATTTTGGTCCTGATCTTTGTTTTGACATTTAATCATGTTGGTGTTGTAGGGGGGGAGCCTAGCCAGGCTGCAAGATGGGCGCTCCGTATAGAGAGTCTGTGACGACTGAACTCACAATCCTCCAAGCATCCAGCACATTGACGGCCCAAAACAAGGCTCAACGGCTGCTGCAGCACCCAGGCTCCACGGCGCACATGCGAGTGAATTTTAGCAGTAACTGACCTGCATTTGGTGCATGGGAGGTCAGTCTGGGTCCTGTTGATGACAGCATGGAGCCTGGGCCGTGCAGAAACAGTGAAGGCCTTCGGACGGGCCTGGGAACCGGCTACCCTACCTGCTCCATGGCAAGTGCCTGCGGGGGTGCTAACTGCTGCCCAGCCCTCCCGCACTCCTGCTGACTTCCTGGTACTAGCATCAGGGCAATCTCTGGATCCAAATACTGTGGGGGCCCGTTCCTTGGCCATTGGGGGAGAGGATACATCAACGTCTTTATTGTTGAATAACTCACTCAACCTCCCTCCCCACTCTGCCCCAATGGGGGGCCTCCAGGTGAGGGGGTGCCAGCAGCACTGTACATTCTAATTCTCAGTACTGATCATTGTGGCGCTGTCCTGGTGGTCTCCTTCTTTCACGTCAGGAACTCCTGCTTGATGTAAAGACAAGTTTAAAAGCTATCGGTGTGAAACTAGACATACTTACCAGTCACCTGGATCAGGTGAAACAGAGTGCAGCCAACAAAATTCTCAAACTTCTTAAAGCTAAAAATGAAGACCTTAAAGCCAGGTCTAGGCACAACAACCTCGCGGGTACCTCGGATCCCAGAACCCACCCCAATTAACAAAATATAGGACTTTGTGGAGACCATGCTCTGTGACCTACTCGGGGAGGCCTTATCTTCAGTTTTCATCATCAAGCAGGCTTATCGCTCGCTGAGGCCAAGACCCCCACCCCCAGGTGTGCTAGCTCATCCCATTGTTGCATGTCTTTTGAACTACAAAGATGGTGATGTGGTCCTAGAACTTGCACCTGAGCACCAGTTGATCCAGTTCCAGGGAAACAAACTCTCCGTGTATCGAGACTTCACCCAGTCAGTCCAAGTCACTTGACAGGAAATCTTGCCTACCAAGAGATTACCTCCACAAAATGCCTCACTTGGAACATCTGTGGACTCAATGACCACAGAAAAACCCACTTGTTCCTAACATATCTCACCAAACATCGGGTGGACATTTGCTCTTTACAGGAGCTGCACCTCACACATTTGTCCGCTCCGGGGCTGCATGCCAAGAGTGCAGAAAAACCCATACCTCACTGTACTCCAAGTACACCGGGGGTGTTGCAATTCTGCTATACAAAGGGCTGCGATGGCACCTGACACATACCCTCATCTACAAAGATGGATGTTATGTTATCCTAGCAGGAACATTGCACATTGCAGTTGTTTATGGCCCAAACACGGTCATCCTGAGCTCTTCTTCCCCGAGCTCTGGTAGCTGATGGATGGCTTCAGACCCAGGGCTTTAATATGGGGTGGTGATTTTAATGTTACACTGGACAATCAGATGGATCGTTCTGGGGTATCTAGATGCCCACACCCTAACACAGCACAGACACTAAGGGGGTGATTTTAACCTTGGCGGACGGCGGAGGCCGTCCGCCAAGGTACCGCCGCCAAATGACCGCACCGCGGTCAAAAGACCGCGGCGGCCATTCAAACATTTCCTCTGGGCCGGCGGGCGCTCTCCAAAAGAGCGCCCGCCGGCCCAGAGGAAATGCCCCTGCAACGAGGACGCCGGCTCAGAATTGAGCCGGCGTAGTTGCAGGGGTGCGACGGGTGCAGTTGCACCCGTCGCGTATTTCAGTGTCTGCAAAGCAGACACTGAAATACTTTTTGGGGCCCTCTTACGGGGGCCCCTGCAGTGCCCATGCCATTGGCATGGGCACTGCAGGGGCCCCCAGGGGCCCCGCGCCACCCCCTACCGCCATCCTGTTCATGGCGGGTTTCCCGCCATGAACAGGATGGCGGTAGGGGGTGTCTGAATCCTCATGGCGGCGGAGCGGAGGATTCACTGGGGCAGCGGTAAACCGGCGGGAGACCGCCGGTTTACCCTTTCTGACCGCGGCTGAACCGTCGCGGTCAGAATGCCCTCGGGAGCACCGCCAGCCTGTTGGCGGTGCTCCCGTGGTCGGTGACCCTGGCGGTCACCGGCCGCCAGGGTCAGAATGACCCCCTAAGTATGATACAGAACAGCTACTTGGAAGAAATATGGAGACACACCGGGGCGGACAGTTTAGAGGTCACCTGTTTCATGGCACACCTTGTCCACAATTGATTACTGGATAGTTTCTCATGATGTCCAGTTATGGGTCACCAGAGTGTCACACTTACTCCTCACACTTTCAGACCACACCCCTGTTATGTTGGAGTCACTAATTTCCCAGACAGCCTCCTGCGCTGTTAGAAATTGGGTCTCTAGTTGGCAGAGGTTTACACCTTTATCCAAGTAGGGACCACAGTCCTAGTCAGGGTAAGTCACTAGCAACCTAAATATCCTGTGCTCACCCTTTGGTAGTTTGACACAAAGCAGGCATGCTTAACTTAGAAGGAAATGTGTAAAGCATTTGTGCAATAACTCATACAGTAACACAGTGAAAATACCACAAAAAGAACTCCACATCCTTTTAGGAAAATAGATATTATTTGTTTGAATACAATAAGACCAAAATGACAAACATCCAATATGCGCAAGTCAAGATATCACTTTTTAGAGGTTTAAATGAGGCTCAATACTTAAGAATCAATGTTTGCATAATTTTAACACACAGTACCTTAGATGTGCAAAGAAAAAATGACACACTGGGCCACAGAGGAGAAGAGGCGATGAAAAATAGATCACTGCATTAGATTTTCTATTGTGGCACAGATTATGCATTGTTTCTTTCCTTGCTGTAAGGTGATGCGTTGATTTCCAGTAGTAAAGCCTTTGTTCCTCACTGTGATGCAGAGATATTTTGACACTCAGGGACGATGCATTGAAAATCGTTGATGCACTGGTAAGAAGGAGCAGGCACTGCAGCAATCTTTCAGCTATGAAGCAGGCACTGCGTCGATTTCTGAAGGTGTTGCGTCTATTTTCCAACACATGGGGATTTTCTTCTCTTTGGTGAAGTCTTAGTGACCCTGAGACTTCAGAACAGGAGGGAAGCTCAATCCAATCCCTTGGAGAGCACATGTGGAGAAGGCAGAGTCCTTCCAGCAGAGTCATGGGCCAGCAAGCAACAGAGCAACAGGCAGGGCAGCAATCCTTCCAGCAAAGCAGTTCAGCTTAGTCCTTTGGGCAGCCAGGCAGTCCATCTGACAGAGTCCAGTTGTAGATCCAGAAGTGTCTGATTTTGGAGGGTCACAGACCCACAATATATACCCACAAATACCTTTGAGGTGGGAGAAACTTCTAAGAGTGGTTTTGAAATGCACAAGGTCCCCTTTCAACCCAGCCCTGTCTGCCAGGATCCCTGTTGGAGATTATCAGTCCTTTGTGTGGGGTCAGGCCACTGGCCTTTGAGTGCCTCTCCACCCTTCCTGCCCAGGGAGACTCACGGAGTATGCAGATGAATGCAGATGTGGCTGAGTTTCCTGCGGTTATGGCTGTCTGGGTGGAATGCACAAGGGGAGCTTTCTACCAGCACAGCCCATGCATGGATTGGAGACAGGCTGCAAGGCACAGAAGGCAGTACGTGCAGAGAAATCCCATTTTCTAAAACTGTCATTGCTTAAATAGTAATATTAAATCCAACGTCACCAGTAAGCAGGTTTCCTATTACCATTGTGGCCATACTAAGCATGAAAGGCTACTCCTTTCAGATCAGAATCTACCACTTAAAGAGTATCTAAGGGCAGCCCTAATGCTGGCCTACGAGAGGAGCAGGCCTCACAGTAGTGAAAAATACATTTTTGAGTTTTTCACTACCAGGACATCTGAAAAACATAAGTGCATGTCCTGCCTTTTACTTACTTAGCACCCTGCCCTATGGGTTACCTAAGGCCTACCTTAGGGCTTCCTTATATGTAGAAAAAGGGGAGTTTTATGGCTTGGCATGTAGTATTAAGTGCCAAGTCAAAGTGGCAGTGAAACAGCACACACAGGGACAGTCAGATAAATCTGTAACAGGTGCGGCCGGAGCAGTTGGTATACACTCCGAGTCACCTGGAACTCCCCCTCTCCCAAGTTGGTCCTGTAATGAGGCCACCTGACACTCAGTGGATGACAGCCTTGCCAGGAGTGGGTCCAATTTATCATTAAGCAATTTACAAAGCTCCAACAACATACTCTCCCTAACAGGGTCCGTATTCTGAGAGTGGGAGCAATGCTTATCAGTTTGAACTGCCACTCTAACAGCCAATACACTCGGGATGGGGGCACCCCCTGCCTCTTCCATTTACACCTGAGATTTATGGGTGGGCTAGATGGAATATGACATACATCTCTCTCATTCTCTCCTCCCTCCAACACCCCAGAAAGGGAAACAGAACTCAGCCTTATCAAGGAGGAGGGAGCAAGTCCTACCGTATCAGCCTGCTCCCCCAAATCCTCTCCAGGGGTACCAGTGTCCTGGGATGATGGAGTAACAGGCCCGGGACAGAGAGAGGAGGAGGAGGGCAAGGGAGAACCCTCCATAGTGAGTGAAAGCCTGTTTTCTGCCAACTCGATCTCTTTAGACTCCACACCCACAGCCTGGTTCAGGAAGCCCTCAACAGTGTAAACTTGCGGTGCTGAGTGTTCGTTCCTAGCCTTCGACATATGGTCTGTACACTTCCCCATCATCTATCTGTGACCCGATGAACCAACCAGACAGAAGCACAACCCCTCCAAAAGCCCTGACCCCAACTCACTACACCTCTCAGCTATCAAAAATGCAAATCTCCCCTCCACCACCTAAACAAAAGAAAGAATGAGAATAAACCACAACAATTATTTTGAGGTAGTCCACCGTGAGAGCTTAGTAGCCTCTGGCAAATTATCATGCCCTCACAACACCCAAACTTAGCAAGAGAGGAATATCAAGCATACGGACAAACAAGCACCAGTGTCCGCAAGCACAAACCATACTGATTTTGGGCCTCTTTAGGACTATAGGACAAAGAAGTTTTTTTATCTATAAGACCTTTATTTGTTTCTCATCAAGCAGAACCTCCTATTATCCAAGTGCAGTCCATGCAAAGAACATGCAAAACATATACATTAGAAGAAAAATTGAGGCAAACAATAACTGAGTCAGGAGTGCTTCTTTGATGCAAATCAAAGCCCATAAGTGGCATTTAGGCCCGTATTTATACTTTTTGACGCTAAACTGCGCTAACGCAGTTTAGCGTCAAAAAGTTTAGCGCCGGCTAACGCCATTCTGAAGCGCCATGCGGGCGCCGTATTTATTGAATGGCGTTAGCCGGCGCTAGCAGACCGGCGCTGCCTGGTGTGCGTGGAAAAAAACCACGTACACCAGGCAGCGCCGGCGTTGGGGAAAATGGCGTTAGGGCGTCTTAAAAATGGTGCAAGTCAGGTTGACGCTAAAAAATCGCCTCCACCCGATTTGCGCCATTTTTAACGATGCCCAGACGCCATTTACATGACTCCTGTCTTAGTAAAGACAGGAGTCATGCCCCCTTGCCCAATGGCCATGCCCAGGGGACTTATGTCCCCTGGGCATGGTCATTGGGCATTGAGGCATGTAGGGGGGCACAAATCAGGCCCCCCTATGCCCAAAAAAAATATAAAAAAATAAAAATTTATACTTACCTGAACTTACCTGAATGTCCCTGGGATGGGTCCCTCCATCCTTGGGTGTCCTCCTGGGGTGGGCAAGGGTGGCAGGGGGTGTCCCTGGGGGCATGGGAGGGCAGCTGTGGGCTCATTTTGAGCCCACAGGTCCCTTAACGCCTGCCCTGACCCAGGCGTTAAAAAGAGGCGCAAATGCAGGGTTTTTTGCCCCGCCTACTCCCGGGCGTGATTTTTGCCCGGGAGTATAAATACGACGCATTTGTGTCGCAGTCATTTTTTTGGACGGGAACGCCTACCTTGAATCTCATTAACGCAAGGAAGGCGTTCACGCCAAAAAATGACGCTCTTTCCTCATACTTTGGCGCTAGACGCGTCTAACGCCAAAGTATAAATATGGCGTTAGTTTTGCGCCGAATTTGCGTCAAAAAAAACGACGCAAATTCGGCGTAAACGGAGTATAAATATGCCCCTTAATGTGAGTTCATTATAGCAAGCTACCAGCACAGCCCCATACACGAGTCAAACTGACACTTACTGCCTGTCTTGGAAAGATTACCAAATTGGTATTAATAAGTGGCCAACATAATTGAAAGACCTAAAAGAAAACAGAAAATGGGACACTACTGACTTGCTATTGTCGCGTGGGCTCTCATTATTCTAAATGAGACTACTGGATTTCTAGGTAGCAGGATCTATAACGGTGTGGGGGACCGAGTCTGACCCACGTGTAAAGAACTCTGTCACCCTAAATCCGTTTTTTGCTCCGGCTAACTAGCAGTGCCTCATTTCTCCCATGTGGAAGGAATGATTTGGCAGCCGAGCGCATGACATCTTTGGAACTTCTCAGGGAAGTCGTGGTTACTCAGATCCAAACCAACTCTCTTATTTCCAATATGATCTCATATACAAATGACAAAAGACAGTATAAGTTTTATATAATGTTTTAATAAAACGACTGTATTTTAGATATTAAGGCGTGAGCCGCAATAACCAGAACGATACAACACAGTAGGATTGAAATAGTCACCAGGAGAGTAAAACATAAGAACAAAGCTATCATATTGTCTAACAGTTTCTACTCTCCCTCTGCTTGTTCTATTCAGAGCACAGCATGTTAAGCTTCTAGCTTGCCTATTAGAATCACTGTGGAGACATCAGCCCACATACCTGAGCAAAGACCTGTGATCTTGGTTCAGCATCTGCAACGAGGCAGTCAGCGTCTAGTGGTGGTTCCCTGGTCGGAATCTCCCTCTTGCGTGTATTGGGACAAGGAAGTGATTTTATAACTAACATGTTATCGTGATCACAAAATGTCCCTACGCAGGAATGCCAAGTCTAAACTCCTACCACGTCTATCGGCAATGTACCAGACTGTATCCTTGACTGAAGCACAGAGTAAATATGTTATGGAGAACTCCAGTGCTGAAGTAGGCAAAACAGTGTGATATGAATAAAAAACAACACCGTAGAACTGGCTATTTGAAAAATAACAGTACGAAGCCTAATAAAAAGCATGTAGAGCAAAGTGCACAGAGGCTCTAAGCTGTCAGCAAATGAATAAAATATATTCAGGGCAAAGTGCACAAAGGCCTAAAGCCTGAAGCTAAAGCGCAATGAATACAGAAAACTAACCACACTACACCCTCCCCTTGTCGGTAGCAAGTGGTTCCAATAATATAAAAGGATGCCCCAAATATAAACAATACCTAAAACAATTATTTCGACAAGGTGAGAAGACAACAAAGCCATAAATTTAGGTAACATGTGACCATAAAGCCAAATCAATATAGTGTCAATTTCGTAAAAATCCAATCGTCAGACAGAAGCAATAGAACGCAGGAGTTCCTCCACTTCGATATATGTCAATATCGGAAGATCCACGCCACAAAGTACCATGGAGCAGGTGTGATCCAAAGCCCCAAAACCATTCAGGGTGGCACCCCGTGCAGGGCCAATGAAAGAGACAATACCATCTTCCTCCAGGAAGGGAATCTCATAAACTGCCTCATGAAGCAAGCGCATCCGTAGTACACAAGTCTGGGAATGAGCCCTAATCGGGAACATCAACAGATCAGTATCGACCATTGGAGAGCGCAGCAGTGATAGACAGAGAGCCAGTGCATGTTCAAACGAGCACCAAAGGCATCGAAACACGGGTTGCACACAATCCAAAACCGGTCTGAATGAAAGAGACCAGTCACACTCCAAATGTCCCAGGAGTGTCGCTCCAAAATGCTGCATCATGCGTTCACGACACAGCTGCGCTGACGGGAGCAGCAATACAGGATCTCGTCGTGACGGGACAGCCATTGCGAAAAAATAGCAACAACAGCAAGACTCCAGCCAATAAAGCCAAAGTAATCGGGAACCCCCCAAAAATGCTTCCGAAAATAGAATGTATAGCCGAAGGTATCCAACCGAAAATGGAAGAGAAGGTATGAGCAAAACCAACACCAACGACTTTGAAAAAATGTGCAATACCAGCAGTGCTGGATGCATTAAATATACGTCCCACAAGTTCACCGAAGTGATTCGGAAAGTTAGTATTCAAAAGGGACTGTATCTCCGCCGATGACCTTGCCACCTGAAGTGCGTAGGTCTCGCTAGCAGATGTAAGGGCCACATGCTTTTGAAACAATAAAGCTTTTAGCCGACTCAACTTGTCGAAATCAACCTTGGAAGTAGCAATATGAGGCCAGATGTCCGCTACCTCCCTAAATTGAGTGGGGGGAAACAACACATTCCCGCAGCACGTAACGGCCTTGTTGACAACGACGATGTAAACTATTCCGGCACACATGCCACAGCAGCGTTCGCTGTTAAGAACAATGTAACTGCCGTTAGAAAGCACCTGGAAAGTGTTTTTAATAACCGGGACTGGAACTCCCTTCAGATAACAAGCCAAGTTAGCAATCGAAGCGTTACACGCCCCGTGCAAGGACAGCTGTTTACAAACCATTGAATGGCTGACAGAAGCTTCGCATTCGCTGCCGCTAAGAAAAACGTCCTTCAAACCATTAACACATCTGTACTGAAAGGGAAGGTCCCACACCTCGTGTATGTAACTGTCTCCCAATAGTTCATATCTACCCAACGGAATGTGCTTCAAACACGAAGTAAATTGCAAAGTAGAGATAGGCAAATTAATAACCCCATGAATCAACCATTCAGCTGACGGAATCTCAGCTACCGTGAAAGGCAGTTTCTCTAATTTCTCAATATTTAACATAACATATGTCGCTTCCTTTTTAGCCATCAGTTGTTGTTGACGAGTCAAATTAAAAGAGATAAAGATCTCTCTGGCACGAATGTGCTGCCATGGAACGCGACCCGCCTTCAAGGTCTGAAGAGTCCAACCCAGCTGCATGATGGACCGCGTCTGACTCTGCCCATGATATAAAGAAGACATGTCCGATTTAATAATGTCAATGGCAGAGGAAACAATGCTGTCAATCGTGTAAACACGGTCAGAAAGGGTATGCATGCCATTGTCAACAACAGACAAAGTCTGCATCAGATTTTCCTGATCAATCTGCCTCAACCGGGCTGCAGCCTCTTGTTGTGAAAGCTTCCAAATCTCATTATAAACCTCGTATAAGAACCTTTTCTTCCGTGGTACTTTGGGACCTGACAAAAAATCTTGTAAGTCAGTATCATTAGACAGTAACGTGAGATGTGACTTAACTGCATCCAGCGTGGATGACTTCAACCATTGCTGACAAAGCTTCCCCACACTGTATGTAGTTATAATATCAGCATGTTCTGGTGATACATAACGAGGGTCTGCCCTACTAGTCCTGAACCCCCCTGAAGAGGTGACAAAACGTTGATGACACATATTAGTGTCTACAGGCCATAATAACCACCCGCCTGGATGTAACGATGAAGTGTTAAGCGTACCATTTTGGACCCAATGTGTAAAGTCACGAAAAGTAGCATTTACATAGTGCTGCCAATTTGTTAATTTAGAAGGGACAGGTATACTAGGCAAAGTCAACTCCTTAATTGTCGCTAAGCCCAAACAGCTAGTCTGTTGTACTGTGTCATTGAGGAAAATCATTTGGACCGGGATAATACATGCTCTAAATAACGTGTCCCTGCCCCGCATATGCCAATTTTTCGAACCCCAAACACTTTTTAAGTCAACAGTTTTAATCCAGTATTCATATCCCTCGACCGAAAGTTTAGATACAAACAAATTGGAATACAGTAATTTAGTATCGGTCAATAACATTTGCTTATTAGAATACGATGCAACTTTAAAATAGTAGGACTTAGCATTGCGTTGATCATGCCCAGAAAAATATGCAAATTTATCATAATACGTTTTCGAACTCCCTTGTGGAGGAGTCGAGCAATGTTCCCATTGCACATAATTAAACATGGGCTTAGGGCTACTAGCTTTATGAATAAAGTGGTGTCCATAATAGTTGTAACAAAACATGTCACCATGATTATCTCTAAACTGGTAAGCATCTTCATCGTCATAGACAGTACAATATTGCAAATCCGTTAGCATAGAATCTACTGTCTTCACATCCCAATCATCAGAAACAATGCCAGGTATAACAATATCATTCATTGATAATTTGAGGACATACGGTATTTGAATCAATTCAGTGGGACCATATATATCAAACATTACTTTATCCCACACAATTCCATCCGGAACTGGTATAGCAGAAATGTTTACTGTGGACAAGTCTCTTCGAACCATATGAGACGAAAAATGCGGCTTTAACACAGTCTCCACGTGCTCAATGTCAGATCGATCAGGAAGAAAATGACCATGTATTATCAGAAAAAAAGTAACCACAAATCCCAACCATAATAAAATAGTCATCACGGCCAAAAACAGCCAAAAATAGTTCCAAGGAAAAACAAAATATGTGCGTTTAAGCCAACCCAGCAGCCGTCGTGGACCGTGGACAGAAGACATCGAGGACGAGGAGCCGGACACATCATTATCAGCGTCGTTGAAGCAGCCAGAAGCAGTTCTAGCAAAAGGTGCAACTGTGAACGAAGAAGCAGATGGAGGCTCTCGCCGTGGCACGCTATAAACCACATGTTCAGAAACGTCAGTAGAACGTACAGCAATTTGATCACAAGATTCCATATTAATCGCCGTCGGTGGAACAATCGCAAGATCATCATCCACCCTCCCCAAGCTCGGAGAGGAAACAGTGTCGGTGAAAATCACCTGCAGCGGGACTTCTTCCCCAGTAGTGAGAGGGATTCCGGAACTACTGGGTGTCCCTCTTGGTCTGCTGTGCAGAATCGGCCACATGTTGTAACTTGACATTATCAATGGAAACAAAGCGATTTCCTTTGGCCCCTCGCAGCGGCGGTAAAATCACAGTTCTCGTGCCGCTTACCCCCAACACAGGGACAGATTCTCGATAAGAAGGACCAAATTCTTTTTTAACAGCGACCTTTTCACGCACCAGATCCCCAATCCTGTGTATCCAACCAGTAGGTGTTACTGGCTCATCCTTAATTCCTGAGGAGGCAGCACTGGCAGAAGAGTTATCTTCACGGAATTGTTGTAAATCCTGCAAAACAGTGACACGATCATTTATGTCAAAGGGCGTATCTGCCGCCTCCACACCAGGACCATCTAGATCAGGAACATACATTCGTGTTCCAAACAGGCACTCATATGAAGTACGACCCCCCAGTGACCTTCTAGGCAAGTTATTAAGTGCTCTCTGTACTCCATATAGGTGGGCTAGCCAACCACAACCCGTACCTATAACTCTGGCCGTTAAGGACTGCTTTAAATCACGATTTAAACGCTCCACGACAGAATTTCCCTCGGGATGAAATGGAGACGAGAATTGGAGTTGGACCTCCAACGAAGCCATGGTGTCCCTGAATGCCTTAGAGGCAAAAGCAGGGCCCTGGTCCGAATGAAATGCCGCAACTGCAAATATATCGACAAAGATGCGCAAATCTTTAATAACAGTTCGAGCGTCAGCCGAGCGTTGTGGCCAGACCCACACAAATCTGGAGCACGAATCTACAGCAACCAATATATATTTGTATGCACAATCTGGTGTCAGCTGACCACAATGATCCAAGTACACACACTGTAATGGTTTATTTGAAATCAGAAGGGGCGTCTGCTGCGGGCGTCTAGCCGACGATGCTTTAATTTGTTGACAAACGTCACAACAAAGGACATATTGCTTCGTCTCTTTATAGAGACCAGGCCACCAGTAACGAGCCTGTAAAAGTGAAATCGTGGCAGCCACCCCAGCATGTGCAGAAGCCACCCCCTCATGTGCTGCAGAAATCAATCGAGGTCTCTCAATTTTATTGGGAATTTCACGTACACCAATGCCTGGAATTGTAACAGTAGCATTTAGCGCACCATTCATGCAGTAACTATATTTTGAAGGGAATCCTTTAGGAAAGGGCGTGCCAGCAGCTGTAGCCTTTATGGCAGCCGAAATTTCTGTGTCTGGTTTGGAACTCGAACGAGTAACTGCGGCCACAGTGGCGACAGCCACTGCCGATTTCATGGCTTCATCAGCCAAAGTATTCCCAGCAACGTGTATTCCAACACGCTGGTGTCCAAGTGTATGTACAACATGGACATTTGGAAGCGTTTCCTTCAGATCCGCAACCTTACCCCACAACATTTTATGTTTAATGGTGTTGCCTTCAGAATCTCTGAACCCATTCATCTTCCAATAGTGTAGATATTCGTTGAAAGACTGCACACAGTAGTAGGAGTCACAGACCAGCAAGGTTAAAAGCGCCGGATCCGCGTGCTCCAACGCTAACAATAGAGCTTTGAGCTCAGCCAGCTGTGCCGTGCAATCTCCCAAGGTTTTAGTATAAGTATGTCGGGGGCAGAACACATCCCCCTCCATAGTGCCGCTCACCACCGCACATGCAGCAGAATACTGTTGTTAAGTACCAACCGCCGGTTGCGCAGAGCCATCGGTATACATGACCACTTGATATTGGTCAATAGGCAACGTACCAGCAGGAACAGGGTATTCAATTTCATATTGAAGAAATTCTTGAGTCTGCAGTTTAGGGTCAAATACATAATCTACATCAGTGGCTGTCAAAGACGTAGCCCATTGTATCCATCGCGGGTGTAAAGCCTTCGAATTTGGAACACTCGCTTTTGTAACTGCCTCTAAGGCCGGAATTGGGGAAACAACAACAATGCGTTGACCCTGGGCCAGCGGTCTTTCTTTAATGACAGCCATCTGTACTGCAGTGAGAATTTTCTCAGTTTGTGCAAAACGTTGCTCTGCAGCTGAATACAAGTGAGACTTGTATGCAATCGGGACTGTCTCCCCCTCGTTAAAGGTGACATAAGTAAACCCAACAGCCCCAGGTATCACCCTGATGACTAAATGTGTCTTATTGTCCCGTGTGTGTAAGTGTCTAACTGCTAAGAGATCACTCTGTAATTCTCGTAGTATGTGTGTATGTTCAATCGTCCAAAATCTACTCAAAAAATTCGGGCGAATCAACTCGTATAAGGGTTTTATACGCGTCGCATAATCAGGAATGTAAGTTCTGCCAAAATTCAGAAACCCCAACAATGACTGGAGCTTCCGAACCGTATTAGGAGGCTGCAATAAAGCACATTTCTCCAAAAAATGTGGCGCTAGGCTCTTGCCCTCACTCGACAACTCATATCCCAGGAAAATGACGCTGAGGAAGGCAATCTTTGATTTCTTAAAATTAAACTTATAGCCTATATCAGCAAACCCCACAACAATGCGCGATACACACCTTAGATGTTGCAGAATCTCATCATCTGTCAGATATATGTCATCAACATGTGATAATGCTTCAGGGTCGAACTCATGCAGCATTTCAGTTACACGAGCCGAAAACAGTCCTGGGCTATTCTTATACCCCTGAGGCAAACGACCAAAAAAATTCTGAGAGCCAAACGCACTGAAACAGGTATAGTCCTGACTCTCGGGCGCTATATTCTGGCAGAAAAATCCATTCGAGATATCCAATGTTGTTTTGTATTTCTTATGCACTATATTACTCATAAGCGCTGCGCTATGTGAATTCTGTATTGCATATGTGCGTGTATGACTATTCAAATGTCGGTAATCCACCACTATCCTATATGAATGGTCCGGTTTAGCTACCGGAAACAAGGGGTTATTCATCGGCGAGACACAGGGCTCAATTACACCCTGATACTCCAATTGTGTAAGAATTTTTCTAACCGATGCCCTAGCTTCAAATTTGATAGGATACTGCGGTTGTGGCTGAGGTTCGCCCTTTATCGGAATTACATGATAAGGTGATTGTCTGTCCCACCCCACGTTATTTCTATACAAGGCGGGAGCCTGTGCTAGAGCCCATGATTTACTATAGGACTCCGTGAGTTCTCTCGGAACAAGTGGTGAGAAGGAAGGTGTAATAACCTCCTCCCCAACTGGACAGTCGCGAACAAAGTCAGGTGGCCAATCTTGTTCGGCCAACAGAACATCATATGATTTTACCACATGGTCCCAAAAAATGGCGTTTATAATACAGTCAATGTCCCCTTCCAATCGCAGAGTTACTTCATATACTCTATCAGGATCAGAGACTCGCATATCCGCCGTCTCGACTTGTATGAAGTCATCAGTCGCTTTCACCTCCAGATGCTCTAGAAGACTCCGGCGAACTAATGTGACCTCTGCCGCGCTGTCTAACAGTGCTAACGCCCATGTCTTGTTCGTCAAGAGAACTCTCTTCTTGAGCGGCATGTCTGACTGAGACAGCTGCCACTTTCTTCTTCTTAAATTGCTGTTTTTGTTGCAGCGGTTTCTCTTCTTGTTTAATAGAAACCTCCGCTGAGCGTTGTGAATCCTGTCTCGGTTTCACGTACTCCGTCCTCCGCTCTGACCGCCCACCTCTCTCACTTCTCTTTTCCGAGGAGTCCTGAAAGGAACGAGATTGGCGTGTATCAGTATATTGATATCTATCAGGCGTCTTCAAAGTATCCCTATTCCTGAGATTATACTTATTCTGTGGGGTCTCCGGTTGCGGAGACTGCCCACCATCTTTCTTAGGTGTTTGCTGTTTCTTTTCCCAGCGCTTTTTCGAACCCTCAGGTTGTTGCTGTTTAGCATTATCTTTATTATTTTTACCCTGTAACTGGGGTTTTTGTGGTCTAGCCCCTAGGCTATCACGACCAATACTAGAATATGTTTCCGCTATTATTCTCGGAAGCTCCCGCTCCTGATTAAGCAGCGGAACATCCCGAAGACGCATTCGCACTGCTAGTGCTACTGCCTCTCCTTTGAGATTACTCAAAATAATAGAAGAAACTGTGGCAAAATTGCCCAGCAACTGCATGCCCAAATCCAAGGCCGGGGCAGCCCCATATTCATCCTGAATCTGTTTAAGTACGTCCGGTAAATTAGCTAATGTCGGTGTACCGTGTGCGTAGTGTAGAGCGCGGCAAACACCGTGCCCCAGGTATTACAAAGGTCCACCGGAGGAACCATCCCGTATGGCAAACACATCGTCAAAATTCTATGTTTATCCTGAGGTCCCGTATGGGGAAATACTGCTTCCAGCGTATTAATTTTTTGCGCCAGCCAAAACGGAGTCTCCTCCCGTTTAGCCGGTACTTTACCCATAACTGAGTGCACAGTGGCCGGATTAATACCCGGAACCACAGCCTGTGGGTGCGCTGGAGCAGCACGCGCTGCATTCGTATTTAGTGTCTGCATGACAAACTGAACTAATCGTCTATATGTAGCCGTTAATTCTGTATATAAACGACGAACTTCAACCACTGCCAATTGAGCAACCGCAGGATGTGGTGTATATGTAGCCAATAAAGGCCAGGTAGGACCATCATTACTCAGTGGACCTAACCTAACTTGTGCTACTGAGTGTGGGAGGGCGCCATCAAGCCAATTATGGTGTTCTTGATAAGATAGAGGTATTTCTAAATAAGCCTAAGCCCTGTATTGTCCAGGGACATTCGCAACTGTGTATTCGTGAAAAGTATTTGTTCCCCCATCCACTGCTGGAAATCCGACCCAAGAATAAAAAAGTTCCGTTCTATAGGCTGCATGGGCGTCCACCACAAAAGTGACTAGACCCCCCTGGACTGTCAGTCCATGTGTCAACAGATGTCCCATGAGCGGATGACGCATATTAATTGCTATATTCACTACATTAGGATTCGCCATTTTATAAAAAATAGCCTCAGGTCAGAGAAGGCACACCAATATCGGGGTTTTTCCTTTCAAAGTTCAAGCTTGAACAACCAACCACTAAGCAACAGGAAGCACCTATGCCGTGGCGGAGGAAACCCTCAGCCCCACGGACGTCTCCGTATTAGGAACCGAGGAGTCAAAATATATATGAGACCAAGAGAGTCAGTCGGACCTAAACATTAGAGCCAGACCAAACGTTGGCGGCGCCATGTCGCGTGGGCTCTCATTATTCTAAATGAGACTACTGGATTTCTAGGTAGCAGGATCTATAACGGTGTGGGGGACTGAGTCTGACCCACGTGTAAAGAACTCTGTCACCCTAAATCTGGTTTTTGCTCCGGCTAACTAGCAGTGCCTCATTTCTCCCATGTGGAAGGAATGATTTGGCAGCCGAGCGCATGACATCTTTGGAACTTCTCAGGGAAGTCGTGGTTACTCAGATCCAAACCAACTCTCTTATTTCCAATATGATCTCATATACAAATGACAAAAGACAGTATAAGTTTTATATAATGTTTTAATAAAATGACTGTATTTTAGATATTAAGGCGTGAGCCGCAATAACCAGAACGATACAACACAGTAGGATTGAAATAGTCACCAGGAGAGTAAAACATAAGAACAAAGCTATCATATTGTCTAACAGTTTCTACTCTCCCTCTGCTTGTTCTATTCAGAGCACAGCATGTTAAGCTTCTAGCTTGCCTATTAGAATCACTGTGGAGACATCAGCCCTCATACCTGAGCAAAGACCTGTGATCTTGGTTCAGCATCTGCAACGAGGCAGTCAGCGTCTAGTGGTGGTTCCCTGGTCGGAATCTCCCTCTTGCGTGTATTGGGACAAGGAAGTGATTTTATAACTAACATGTTATCGTGATCACAAAATGTCCCTACGCAGGAATGCCAAGTCTAAACTCCTACCACGTCTATCGGCAATGTACCAGACTGTATCCTTGACTGAAGCACAGAGTAAATATGTTATGGAGAACTCCAGTGCTGAAGTAGGCAAAACAGTGTGATATGAATAAAAAACAACACCGTAGAACTGGCTATTTGAAA
This sequence comes from Pleurodeles waltl, assembly GCF_031143425.1. Taxonomy (NCBI): domain Eukaryota; kingdom Metazoa; phylum Chordata; class Amphibia; order Caudata; family Salamandridae; genus Pleurodeles; species Pleurodeles waltl. The sequence continues at coordinate 127,167,535 of NC_090448.1, forward strand.
AATAACAGTACGAAGCCTAATAAAAAGCATGTAGAGCAAAGTGCACAGAGGCTCTAAGCTGTCAGCAAATGAATAAAATATATTCAGGGCAAAGTGCACAAAGGCCTAAAGCCTGAAGCTAAAGCGCAATGAATACGGAAAACTAACCACACTACACTATAACCTTCCAAATTCAATTATACATTGCTATCCTTCTGCTACCGATTTCAGTCAAAATGTTTACTTCAAGGTCGCACAGATGTATCCATTGAGCATACTGCCATATCGTAGCTTATTTCTAGCTTTGACTTGTAGCCCGACCACTTCTGCTCACCCGACGATTCCTCCCGGTTTCAAGTTGTCTGGCCAATGCGGTCCGATTGCTCCGTTGTTCAAAAATCTACTCGCATCATTTACAGCTTACGCATTAAAGATTACTCTTTCTTGACCAAAAAATCGAAATGAAGATAAATATAAAGGGGGACACTAACAACAAAAGCCCGGTTCGCCCTCTAGCTGCATGTGCATGCTACGGCGCCTTCCGTGGCGGCCATCTTAAAGCAGGTTCATATTATTCCTGTAGTCTCTATGGCGGGCATGTTTAAATATGTAATCGAACCAGCAGGCCATTCAAGAATGGACCATTACAGAAAGACCTGCTTCCTGCCGTTGAAGCCCTGGCGCAGCCCACGTGCATCCCGTAGCATGGGAGCAGTCACTGCGCTTTATACCACGTCCACAATGGCCCCTCCTCCTTCGCAGCAGGGCTTATGGAAAGAACCACCAAACATTCCCCATTTACTTATTAGTAAATTAATATGCCAATTGGGTATTAGCCAATTCTACCATGTTTTGAGGAGAGACCACAAGCACCTTAGCACTGGCTAGGATTAGTACAGTGGAAAAAGGGATTTTGCTGTTGCAAACCTTGTTATTTCACCATGGCAGGGTTTGCGACTGCAAATTCCTTAGTACATCTGGCCCAAAGATCTTCAAACATGTAAAATTACAACAGCAATTTTCACTAAGTGAATTCTGTTGTTTTAAATTGGAATTGCAATAGTGGAAAAAATCTTTTATGACTGATTTGCAGTGAACACCCACATGCTCATAAGGCTGTGTGTATTATTATACCCTTTGCACATACTTCCCCATGCTAGCAACACAAATTAAACTACCCACACTGGGAACACGTTATTTCTTGAGAGCCATCTAAGTGCTGTTTCAGAATGTATAAGGGAGGAGGCTGATAGTTCAGGCAAGTATAAGACAAGAAGATTTGTCATCAGGAATCTATTTTCTCTGTGGAGCTAAAAAATAAAAAGGATATTTTTAAAAGAAAATAAAGTAAATTTTGCACAGTAGGCATACTCCTGGAAATCTGTGCTGCTCTGGATATCATGTGAATCTCAACAGTGTTCCAAATCTGCTTCAAATGTAGGGGAATCTTTCACAAGTAGGCTTCCAATCGGTGCAGCCGTCTTATGTGAATTCATGTTTTCAATGAAACATAGAAAGGTTATTATTTTAATTGAGCTGGTGACAAACGCAACCCAATAAAGGGGTACGCCTAGTCAATTTTAAATGAAGCTAGGAGGCTGTGTTTAATTAAACAGCCCAAAGGCATGTGGTCTGTAGAGATGTTGTCCAAGGACAGAAATATTAAATGTGGTTAATTTTCAGTAGAGGGGCACTTCAAGATATTTCCACATGGGCATCGATTAGTAAGGCAATGCCTACATCTTCTCCTCGTCGCACTCATGGTTTAGCAAATTAAAGAAGAAAATGTTCCAAGGTCAACAGATAGTTAAAAGAACACAATATATTGAATAGTATCGAGTTTGGAAAAAAAGATTGTGAGCTGACTACATGTTTTAAGTTTTGCCATATTTCTCAAAAGGATTGAAAACTGTATGCCCACTAAAACGCTACAGGCACAAAAGAAAATGGTTGATGTCGCAGGAGAAAAAACCCATCGGATTCGCCACTTTCTACCTGATATTTGCAAGACAGAGACGAAGCATTAAAGTGGTCATATCTCCATTCCAACCGGTATTATACACCCAGAACAAGTATAATTTGTCACCTATTATTTTCAGGGGTTGCAAAGTCAGGCATTAGGAGAGCAAAGGTGTTGTGTATGGTATTGTCCCTTTTGTGTGTTCTCCATGGATTTGTTTGCTTTGATGGGGATGTATTAATTGTCATATTTTCACTTTGGCATTGGAAGGGTACAATATAACTCTCATTGTACATGTTCTACCCCTTAACTATGCAACACTGTTTACCTCTAATTGACATACCTAACTCCTTAGTAAAGCCACGGTAAAATCTCACAAGACGTGCACCACTGGCACATAAGTCAGATTTCACATGTGGGCTACATGTCAATATTCACCTTTTTGCCAGCTGGAAAATTCCACTTTGAAGCCCACAAGGACTGACCACATAATATGTAAAAGTGTGCCATATCAAATATGGAGTGGCAATAAAGGGATTATTCCAAAGTGCATTTTCTTCATAAGGCTAAAACATCCTTTATGTTTTATCAGGGTCTGCTGTACCTTTAAAAATGACTTATCTATAAGAGACTTGGGAAAGGGCTACAAAAACCAGCTTCACAGCATAGTTAGCAAAAATCCAACTCATTGGTGACCATGGACTTTTGATGAATATGCCACAAAGATGGCTCATGAAAATGATGCTTATCTTTGCCTGATCCTGCACAATCTCCATGCTAATTGTGGCAGGTTAACTCACTTGTACTGGCAGTATTTAAATCTCCTAGCTCAATGGGTAAGGTTTGAAATCAATCTCAGGAAAGAACAAAGCACCTTTGGTAGCAGATATCTTGTTCACAGTGCTCTGACAGGAAGGCAAGAGATTTTAATTACAGCACATGCTTCTTTGGCGATCCATGAAACTGAAATGAAGGAAACCTGATAGTGGGTTGTTTCCCCTAAACAGGGCAAGTGTGAGCTTGCCTCTTGAACTTTGCTTTCCCAATAGCCAGCTTGATACACATTCTTGTAGGATATGGCCTTAGACTAAAGCCAGTTTGAGTGAGTCTGTGGCCTAGAAGGATATAAAAATCTACTTTATGTAGACCAGCTGTAGGAATTCGTGCTGGGCTATTTGAAGACTTTAGAAATGATCAGAAGGAAGGTATTCAACAATATGCAAATTTTGGGAGAATTTGAAAATACCATCTTACAAGTTAACTGAACTATCTCCTATTTTACCAGCCTTTGTTCAGCTGCACAGTTTGTTTGCAGGTAACTGTTTTACACTTTTGGCCGAAAAGTATCCTCTGGTGGATCTTTTGGCAATGTATTTAATGTATCATTAACTTTTCAATCCCTTTTTCATTTTTTATTGGTGTTTTTTTATAACATTTTCTTTAAAAATTCCTAACAGCTGATCCCTTATCCAACATTTGTTGTTTTGGACTTGCTTAAATCATCACATTTTTCATCATGTTACAATATTGGTTTGGGAAATTCACTGATTGGTTCCTTGTTTTTTATACATTACTAGAATTTGTCTGAGGAAAATCATTCACCTTTATATCATAGATATCGTGGGTAAGCACAGGTTTGCTCATTGAATGTGTATCTACTTACCACAGCACAAATTAATAATATTGTGGGAGTTCATTGCTTACACTGCACCGGTTATGATCTGGAGTCTCATAGGTTGTAAGTAATAGAAAATTGCATGGCATTCACATAGTTGGGTAAAATTAGGAAAATGGAGTCCTCGCAAACATTTTATGATTTTGCCTGATTTGTTACGGTTGTAGTGGAAACTCCTACCCACCTCCATGTGGCTATTTCCTATTCTAGTGTGGTCATAGCGTTGTTTGTTAAAATATGAACTTTAAAATATCAACTACCACTATATCATAAAGGTAAGTCATACATACAGAGCTAAAGATTTACTATTATAAATCACAAAACCTTGACATTATATTGGTAGTCGATATCTGGTAGGTCAACATTTAAAACGGCTCATTACAGACTGCACTCATCCTTGAGTCACCCGGTAAGATATGCTGGGAGCCTATGGGCGTTGCAGGGGACAATGCCGGTTCAAGAAAGGTGGAAATAGACCTTAGGATCAGGTGGAGGTGGAATGCATCATCGGGCTGGTCTAATCAGAGAACCATCACCTGAAATGTCTTGCAGTTTGGAGAGGCAGTAACCCATGACTTTGTCATGGCAGAAGGGCTCAGAGCCACAGATTGGAAGTCACCGCTCAAGACCCCAGAGTACTCTGATCAGCTGTTTGGAAATTTCCCACTACCTCACATTGCTGAAGAAGCTGCCCTATGTTTTTTGGGTTTTCAGTTGTCTGGCTCCACACTTTTACGAAGCTTGCAAGATTTGTATTTTTAGTTGTGAGTGATGCCAGTTCCCGCCACATGCTTAGTGATCTTCAGAAATGCCTTGACCATCCATAACAGCAAAGAAGCCTGGTCAATCTCTCAGCATAAAACCCCAGTAGGGGTTAAAACAAAGACCTATGACCTTAGTACTAGCTGCCCTATATTTATTGTGGCTTCTGGTGTAATTACAATTATGAGATTCATGGAGTTATCTTTTGTAGGAGGTGAAGTGTCAAGTGAGTTATGGAGAAATGAGGACTAACCATTGAAAAGCAACGGAAGTGCCAATCTCTGGTTCACTTAGAATGAGGCCCTTAATGTTTTACAACCTTTTAAATGAGCTGTATCTGTTTAGACGTCTTTCCTCGTTTATGTTGTAGACTTGTTGATGTGCTAGCTCTCGTGTCATATGGATTTGTGCAACCGCTCTCATTCTCTTTCTGATAAAATGTTGCAACATGTAACCGTATCTCACCATCCCGGTCCATTTTTCAGAATATTGACCAACAAATGCAAACCTAATAATTAAGCAAAGCGCCTTATTTCCAGTGGCAGGCACTAAGAAACGTAAAATGTAGCTCTGCAGACCAAAAGTAGCTCTGTAAACCAGAGAAAGGGCACACCAACAAAGTGGTGTCTTTCAGCACACTTAAACAAAACCTTTGAAAGTGCTGGCACCCAGCCAACTACTGTGCTGAAAATCTATCTAGTATAATGGAGCTCGTGGCTTCTCAGCTAATGTGGAATGTGTACAACTGATATGCACAGTGTCATTTTTCACGAACCTTGGCCTCAGGGAAATTGAAAGTTAGCAACAGGAAATATTCGTATCTAGCCATGCTCAAGAGACAGGCAGTGATCCGAATTCTAGCTGTAAACATGTTAAAGGAAAAAGTCAGTATTTATTCTTCTAAAATATCAATTTAGGCGTACTAATTGGTTAACATAATAGTTACAGTTGCAGATTTATGTATTGATATTGGGGAGGAATGTGTTTTCCTTAAATAGTTTAAAACCAACAATATCTTAATTGGCAAGTAGACAAATTTGCACAACGGGGTATCTGCTTGCTTTATCATCATATAACCATGCTAGTTCAAGCAGCAGGGTCAACAAATGCTAATTTTCCATTCAGCATAAATACCCTCAGAAGATGCACGCATCTAAGGTGCAGATAGAAAGGTTTTCACAGGAAGTCTTCAACTTCAGAATAAATAGTTCACCTGTTACTCAACTACCTAAAAATGTAGTTGAATTACTCTTGCAATCTAAGAGGCTGGCATAAAAAATGTGAAATGCTTATGTTTGAACAAGCATTTGTGGTCATGAATGGGTCTAGTACAAAAACAAAGAGCTGTGTCCTAGTGCAATCAAAGGGACCTATTCATAAACTGCATTTAATAGTATGTTAGTAATACTACAATAGTACTACTACTGTACTACAAACTGCTATTCACATAACTATGTGCTGTGGTCTACGCTACTGGACCCCCCCACCTCCTGTTAACTTCTGAATGGGTCTACTAAAATTGGTACTTCAAGGTATCAAAATAATTTTTACATTAAATCTGACGTAATGGCCAACTCAAATTTGATATTTGATGTAATTTTTGAGTATATAACAACTTTAAAAAGTTGCCACTCTGTTGCCCACCATGTGAAAGATTTCCAGTGACCGTTTATGGTTGCTAGCCACAAGACAGCCTACTGCCTTCCTCGGGACAGGTGTGAACACCTCTCAGGAAGGAACACAAAGGGCCTGCCATTGGAAAAGGTGTTACCTGTCCCTAGCAGGAAAGGTAAACAGTGTGTCTCCCCAAAAGCCAATCTTTAAATGTTAAGTCACCTTTGAAGGGCAAAAGTTGAACACAAAAGAGAGTGGGTGCTTTTTTGTTCTGGTAGACAGGATGGCTTCAGGGACAGAGAAGGGGGAAGCAGTTGGAAAACCTGTTGTCATGTGGGCATGTAGACCTCAGGTAGCCTCACCATATGGGTGGGCTACCAAGCTCCGCACACAAGAGTAGTGCCATCTTGGGAGTGCGCAGAATATTGCATTCTGGAATAGCAGGGAGTCATCGTTAGGCTAGAGGGCACATGGGAACCCATTCACTTATAGTCACTGCAACCCCCAGGACAACATTTGGGCATAGAAATTGGCACCTCTGGCACATCCCTGGCACACAGACCTCAGATCACATCTGCACTGGAGAGAAGACCAAAGAAGGATTGCCCTGCAGTTCCCTTGACATGACAAAAAGTTACTGCACCAGGGTTTGGGCTGCACAGACTGATCCTTGGACGAGCAAAGAGAGAACTGTGCCTGTGGAGCCCTGCTCAAGAAAAAATCGTCCCGAGCCCCAATAGAACAAAGGTCTCCAAGAGTGAGTTGGCTGACTTCCTGTTACAGCTACAGAGCCACAAAAGCTAAAAAAAAAAACTGCAATTGCGAGTTGATAGCAACAATCACTTGACAACCACTGATCGCCAAAGTGAAGCCTGGGAGACAGGGTCCCGAAACTCAAAAATTACAACCAAGTCTGCTGACCTGTGGGAGTCATGGGAGTACAGATTGGTCCCCCAAGAAGGACACTAGCTCCAGTTAAAGGAGGTTTCTCTGTAACCGGAGACAAGTAGCAACTAGTTTTTGGCTGGACTTCAACCAGCCTTCAAGGGACATCGACCCTTATGGCCAAAGTCACCTTGTTATGTTTGAGGACCAAGGAGTGACCTCAAGAAGAACCCCATCACAGGAGCAGCATCTACAGCATCTTTCAGCATCTTCAACATCCTGTATCCCTTGCAACAGGACCACTCCATTGATGTCCATGGCAGTTCACCCCTAGAGCCTGGAACTGAACTACAGGCCACCTTGACTGCAAGGTAGGCTTCCAAGCCTTACTGGTCTCTCTGACTTGCTCCCTGCCAGAGTTGGTTGCCCAAGGGGGACTGGAGTAGTTGAACACAACTTCACAAAAGTTTTCAAACATTTCCCAGGTAGCCATGATAGTTGATAGTGCTTATTTGCATTTTGAAAGAAAAACATTTATGGAGTCCTCTGATGGATTTTGTTCATTTCTAAAATTCATAAAAAATAGGAGCCATTCTTGTAAATGCTTTGCACTTGTTCCTTTCACAAAGTCTGACTTCTAGAAGCCACAGATACTCAGGGTTGTACAAAGGGTTTGTAAACAAGCCTTATTTGACCCAAAACGGATTTGTTTGTTTACTACACTGTGAGGTTGCACAACAACACTATATAATAAACTGCTTTCATCAAAAGGCTCTATTGCAGGGGTCTTCAAACTGGGGGGTGGGCCCCCCTAGGGTGGCCTCAAGTGATCCCAAGGGGCGCTCCAGGCTCTGGCCAGAAGAAATATTATGCAGTTAATAGTGCTGTGTGCATAAGTTTTACATGTTCTTGCATTGAAAAACTTCCAAAGTCATTTTTCACTGCAGCAGTGCTACATCTCCCATAACATAATAATGGGTTACCATTTTAGACTTAATACGTGATAACTTCAGATTGGGAACAGGTAGTAAACTACTTCTTACACTCATTTCAATTGTAATCTAAAATCCTCTTTAATGGTAAGGTCAGATTTTATGTTACTAGCTTGAAAATACCACTTTTAGAAAGTTGGCAATTTTCTAAATACACCAAATTAGCCTTTCTGTCAGTGCCCAGAGTCACATAACTGTTAATGTGTGTGTTTCTTCCAGACAGAGAACAAAAGGGTCTTGGATGTGGGGAGGGGTCTTCCTCTCCTAAGCAGGATGACCTAGTGGATTGTACTCAGCCCCTCCTGAGCTTCAAAGGGTACCCTGAGGGTTATGCCAACCCGCTTCCTGACTTGTGAAGATGCCTGCCCTGTCACTGGCAAATGTAGTCCACACCTGCGCCTGCCTGCCCTTTGTTACCGTAGACACATTGGAGCCAAACACTAGGAAGAAAGAAGAACTGGCCAGAACTCATTTGGGAATAGGCCAGGGTTTGACCCCACACACAGGGTGGCACTGTGTATAAAGGTCACACCATCAGGACCTCTCATCAGAGCACTCCTGTTCCTGTGGGAACTCAGATGCAGGGCTGCTCTGCTGTCTGAAGCCTGAAGCAAAATTGGGCCTTCTTGCCTTGAACCCAGGCCCCCAGAAGTGAATCCAAGGATCAGTTGGCTGAACTCTTGCTTGAGCTACAGGGACACAGAAGCTTCCAGGGGCATCCCCGCAAATGCCCAGCTGACCAGCACAAACAGAACCTGCTTGGAACCTGCTGATGAGCTTTGCTGTGGTGCGTCCTGACCCTCAGGAGGTGTCTCCCAGGGTGCTGGACCCTTGACTGATGTCAGAGTGTAGTCCTCCAACCTGCAAACTGCAAGAGCTGGACAGGTGAAAATCCAAAGATTCTGGTCTCTTCACCTTAGAAACACCCACCCATGTCTCATGCCATTGCGAAGCTCCAACTGAGACCTACTCTATGTGATAGAAATAATTGCCCATGACTCTCACCAATGAGAAGCTCTGACAGTGACCTGCTCTTTGCACCGACCATGATCTCCTCATCAACTCCTGTCAACAGCTGCAGCTGAGGCTTCTCACATTCAACTAGACTGGGGGAGTAGGTAATCTTTCCAATTGGATGAACCTGGTCCCTGTATCCGACCAGTACTCCTTTGCGGTTGGCTTGAACGTTTGATGTTTACCCAGTCAAGCATGCTCAAATAGCCAAAATTGGTGCTTTGTACTTCTTGGAATTCTTTTCACCTGAAATGTAAAAAATTCATAACTCTAGTTCTACATTTTGGATTTATGTCATTTTGGTGTCATTATATTTATTACCATTTACTGTATTTTTATAAACTGCTTTGAGATTTCTCTATGTGTCGTGTTTTCATATTATTACTGTTTGACTGGTGTATAAATACTTTACACATTGCATCTAAGTTAAAGTCGTGCTAAATGCTTTGTGCCAAGCTATCAGAGACCAAATACAGGTTTATTTAGTGACTTCTGTGGCTCCCACTGACAAGGGATGTTTATTACTTGAGTGGGGCTCTCACTCCCCTCAACAAATGACCCAATTTCTTACACAGATACAGTCACACACATCCATTCTCAAACACATAGATGTGCCTACCCACGCACCCTCATACTCACCCATATACAAGCACACAGATGCACATACTTACACTCATCCATCCACATGTACACACATGCACACACTCTTGCACTTAGTCACAAGTGCACTTAGGGCCTGATTCACAAAGGTAAACTTATACTTTTGTGTAAGTTTACAATTTTTTGCATTCACAAATTTATGTTACGAGTAGCAACTTTATGACTTCAGATACTCCGCACTCGTGGCAGAGACTCTGCACACAAAAAGACAGGGCAGTTCTAATTTTTAAGTGCAGAGTCACCACTATGAGTGTGGAAATTGTGCAATCATAAAGTTGTACCATACTTTTGTGAATACGAAAAAGAAATTCATAAAACGTACACAAAAGTGTAAGTTTACCTTTGTGAATCAGTCCGTCAGTGAACTACTCACACATGTGTTCTTACATACACACATAGATGCATCAAAACATTCAACAAAGCACTTACATATCAGAACTTATTACCAGGACTCTGAACAGAAGGCAGTACCAGTAAGTGGTGGGAGGCAGAAGCTTGATGGCCCAGAAGGAGCTGAAGGCTTCGGACAACAGGAGCCTGCAGTTACTTCTCAAAGGCCAACCTTGTCAAGCAATAGTCAATGAAGTGGGTCTTTCTTAACTCTTCACAGGGTGGAGGGGAGTCTCTGAGACTGATGCCACCCTACTCTGTGACAAGTTGGGAAAGGTCAGTGTGAGTCTTCACTGATTGGCAGTCAGTCTAAAGTGCCAAGTGCTGACTTTATCATTAACGCTCCCCCTCGTTGTCAAGGGTAGTCCTCACAAGATTTTGCTGGACTGATGATGTCAATGCCCTCAAGGCTGTGAGATCTGTAGCACAACAATCCATATCTGCATAGCCCCTACGAATTAATGCAGTTATAACTGGTCTGCTGGATTTCATCCAGGCAGAGCCACGGTCCTCTGTCTTCAGACCATCTGCATTCTCCAGATTCAGAAGAGAAGTCCCACTTTGCTAGTAGGCTTCAATGGCAGAATCAGCATTTCTATGTCCATGGAGAGCACCAAAAGGCTAGCTTCTCTACCATTTAGAGCAGTCTTTAAGTCCCAAATATGAAGACAAATATGTAGACAATTTTCTCTACAGGCCTCCCTCAGACACATAAATTTTTTTTATAAACTCTGTAGAATGTTTTCATTAAAACATGGAGGAGTTGAGGGAACATACTTGAAATATCTGGGCATCAGCAGCTGGCCTTATTCTAACACATGCTATTTTCTTTCAAATTTGAGGAATAATAATTTAGTCACTCCAGAAACGCCCAGGGCACCCTGTTAAAAACACTGTTTATAACACACAGAATAAGAACCTGCATTGAAGCCAGGAACTTTGTATTTACATTGACAGAGCCGTTTCTTAAATACTTTTATAAGACTGACTATACTCTCCCCCTGTAGCAAACCAATTGATGACAAGCAGTGTTTATTTCCTGAACTTGTGGATCGCACACAATGGTTGCTACTATTGCTTCCATAAATATGGTCTTTATTGGGTTTTTTTTATGTGACTTTTTTAATCTCCCGCACTCGACTGGGCAGACATACTTTTTTATGTTGAGTCATTACTTGGCACCTCACCTTTTGATGTGAGGGCAAATGCCCCTTGCTATCCTAGGCTTTTAATAGAATATTTACACTTTAGGATCATCCAAGTCACTGTTGAGCACTTACTATGGTTGCTGCTAATTTTAGGCTTATTTTTACAGTTTGCTTCGTTCTTCTTTTAAAACAATGATTTATTTGTATATATTTCAATTTGCTCAGACTGTTTAGTCTGAATCTTTTTGCCTTTTATAAATATTGTAAAGATTTTAATCAATCATGCAAAAAAGAATATTTACATAATTCCGAAAGAACCATACCCTTCTGTCTTAATTCTACATGAAAGATTTATTCATAGTTTCCTACCTAGTAACAGCAAGGTAGTTTGCAGTGCCCAAAGTCAACTCTTTTGGGCAAATGGTCAATGGTCGCTTCTGGGGTAGACCTCATTGCCTATGACACTACAAAGTCTAAGGACCTTGGGCTACAGTGCTCATTATTCCACAGGGCATGAAGACAAAGGAGACACCCATCCCATCACAGGTGTTATAAATAGCATGCCTCCCTTCTGCTGAGTGCGACTTCTAAGAACTTCGGACTGCAGTGACCAGTATTCCAGGAGGAAGGCAGGTAAAGGAGACCACTCCTCATTACAGATGCTATAATAAGCATGCCTCTCTCCTATTGTGCAGGATGTGCTTGGTATAAGCATTGGCAGTGCCCGGGCAAAGACCAGGTCCATCTGTGCTCACCAGAGCCCAGAGCTGGTTGGGCTTCTCTCTTGGCCTTGTGTGCTATTTTTCAACTTGGCCAAAAGAAAATCTTCTACTTTGATATCCTTTGGTAAGATTCACTCTTCAACAGCTTCAGTTGCAAGGTTATTTTCTTGTCTAACGCTGTGGTTGCCACTACCAAAGAGGTCATCTCAGTTGAGCTACAGCTGACCAATGTTCAATGCTTTGTGACCTGACCTGTTCTTGGCTGCTGGCTACTTGTTCAAATGCTGAATGAAGAAAGAATCCTAGTGTTATGAATAAATCTATGACATTAGAAGCCATTGTTCATGACCCTCCAGAAGTCTCTTTGTGCTATAGCCCTATCTGCCCTATCTCCAGTGGAGAATTTCTTGATTAATTTTGAAACAATAATTACATTGTTTTAATGATGTTCTTAACATACCCTCTGCTGTTGAGACTGCTATCCTGTTCCTTAGAAAGCATCCTTTTGTTGCTAAAATGTTTACTACACAAAGAATCATAACAGACTCATGCCACGTTCCAATTATTAATTTGTCTGCCGGTTACCCAAATACTATTAAGACTTCCATTTCCTCTTCTACTGTTCCCTGGCGTGCTTCAAAACTTACCTACATTAAAAATAATGTCACTACATTGATTGTGATTTACCAAAGAAACACCAATCTTTGTTGTTTTTAACAAATGTCCTGCCCCTGCCTCCTGAACTCCGCGACCTATAAATGTCCAGTTAAAAAACAAAGCTCTTTGCTGAATTAGTTCCAAGCTTTGAGTCCGTTGTTCCTTTTAGGAGGGCATTAATATGATTAGACTTGCTTCCTGTTTAGGGAATCTTCCAAAATCGAAAGCTGGTGATTTGATAGTTATGCATTTTAGAAATACTGCTGTAGCAGGTGGCCTGTCATCTAAACCAACCAGTAATTACAATTCATGAGCATGATAAAATAAACTGTTCCTTTGGGCTTTTTCTCTGAACCCTAACACTCAGCAGTTTTTGTTCGTGCCATCTGGGCTCCCCCTTTAATACGTATTTTTAGTTTCTGCTGCTAATAAATACGCCCACTTGGAGTCTTTGGAAACCAATGTCTGACACTCTTCTGATGTTTCTATTGTCAGTTGTGGACTTTCCCACCTTGGTCAAAATTCTGGTTCCCCTGTGTGTACTATAACCTTACGGTAGTAGCTGGACGTGTAGTTTTCCAATAAAATCTAAATACCTTGTTGAGGAACACTGTTTTGTACATTCCACAATAGACAAGTATTAAACAGTTTAATGTTTTTAGGGCTTCCTCGAACTTGCACCTGGATGGCTATTTCCAATTCGCTTTCCTTGCCATTCCACTGTCTTTATGTCTTGAACTAGAAAGGCCTGATATGTTAAACAATCCATCTATTATTACCAGAAAGGACAAGACCTGGTACAAGGCTTCTTTTTATTCATGAAAAGAGCGTGAACTCTCACAGCCCACAATCATCAGTTTTCTCCTTAGCAAATCAGTTACCTCCGATGAAGCTTACCTGTAATGAGTGTCAACAGCAGAGTTTATGTTGGGTGTTGTTCACTTTCAATTCAGCTTTTGCACAGGGCTCGAATCCAACTTATCGTATGTGCAGTCTACTATACATTTTGTTCTTTTTTTGCAATTATTTCTACATATGAGAAAGCAATGGTTAATTCCACTTAAGCAATTGGATTTTAGACTACATAGATATTTTTTCTTGCATTTTCAGCTGCTTTCCAACGAGTTGATGTTAGATATAATAGTTATCATTTTTAATGCCACTATCAAACGTTGAAAAACTTTGGTCATTGGATGATTTTTTATTTTGCTTAAACCATGATCTGACATTTTTAATCAATGCTTTATGTATTTTATTTTGCCTGCTTAAATCTGTATGGTTTTAACTAACCAAATGAAGTTTTTATGACTGACTGACTGACTGAATGGTTAATGTACATATGTAACAGAACCCAAGAGGTTACACTGAATTAACACATTAACAAATATAACTGTTGGGATGACAGAGATTTAAGTTATTACTGTAGCAATGTCAAAATCAAACATGTTTTTGAAGCGGTGCAATGGCATTGTCCCTACAAAAAAATCACTAAACTTTACTAATTTCTCTGAAAACTGGACATACGAGTTATAGCCATCTCTGTCATTGTTTGTTTGTGACAAAAATCACACAATATGACTAATGCCCTTCTATTGTATGTCACATTTGGGTGACTGCCTCTAAGTCATAATGTTGCCAACAAAAATATTGCAGTACTAAATATTGCCAAAAAGTATTGTGGACACAGATATCTACTTTATATACCACTGCAGCCAGCAAAAGGAAATCCTCCCTTTCACATCCCTTTGCCTTCGAACAATTTTGAATTGGGATTGAAAGCAGCATTTTGGTACTGAATGGTATTGTGGATCACGCCACTTTGGGACACCTGTAAATGTTTTACTTGTTTTAATTGCACACTCTGAAGGAGATTATGACCGGCGTCTTTAAATACACATGGTCATTCCCGAACACAGAGAGACTTACCCGTGATCAAGGCTTCATAAAGCAGAAACTCGTTGGGTTAGTGAGCCACCCTGCAGCATATCTCCAATCTTAATAAAGCGCCTGGAACCACTGCAAATAGGAGTAGATGTACTTCTTTTCAGGAGTAGGGAAAGAAGTGAATGCTGGAATATATATATATATATATATATATATATATATATATATATATATATATATATATATGTATACATATATATATATGTATATATATATATATATATATATATATATATATATATATATATATATATATATATATATATATATATATTTATATAGGCAATACTTAAAATGATGATATTAAGCACTTAAAACATATATTTGTATCAGCAATAGTCAGTCCCACAATGTTCTTGACATCATAATATATTTTTCATGATATTTGTGTCCTATCGTATTTTTGCAATGATACTAGGGTCGTGCACTGGTTGACTGGCACAGTATGTTTGCATTTGAAATGTTCTCAAGAAGGAACCCCCATAAATATTAAGAGCCCTGTTTATTAATACAGTTGCAGTGCTTAATTTGAGCTGCTGGGTTCTGGTGCCCTAGACCGACACTTGATTGTCAGGACCAGCTCTAGTGGCAGTCCACCATATGATGGCTGTGTCTGTCAGACTTTGAGATTAATACAACAGTGTTTAGTAAGTCAATATACATTACAAATGAATAATACCTGTTGCTTAAACCATTATTATAGCTTTGGTGGCATAGGATAGTTTAACTTGTCATGCTTGTAGCAGTGTGATGGTTTGTACTTATGTTATTTCAATCATTGCCAGCACTGGCAGGGGAAATTAGGGGTGCAGGCTGCAGTGACCTCACGAAAAGGGTTGTGTCACTTTTTTAGAAATCAACCACTGTACAGTTGTAAATTACCACTTGTGTAGTTTATGCTTTTATATTCATGTAATTTATGACTGTTGGGTTTTCAATATGTAAAAGTCTGCATTTGTGATTGTGTAGTCACAATCATAGCTGATGTTTTTCTTACCCCTGAGTGCAGTACACAATTAAAGGAATTTGCTTATTATTTTTATATCACTAATTTCTCCCAAAATAGGTTTCATACACACATATGCCTACAGTTCTTTTTCCAGCAAATGGAATACATGCCCTCTTTTTGATCTGTTCCACTGATGCCACACATATCAGTGCACACAAGTATGTCCTCACCAAACTAATTCACATTGATAAGGGACTTCTCATTTCTTTCAGAACGGGGGGGGGGTGAGTGTGAGTGCAGTTCCTTTAGTCAGAGTCAGTTCATTTTGTTCTTTTGTACTATTTACTTTTTAGCCTATTTCAGAAAGCTTTCACTTGTTATTTCTTTCATAGTCAATACATTATTCTCCATTCTTCCTTTTCACTACTCTTTTCACTTGATTTCACTAGTTCAGTCTATTTTTCTGTCAGCGTTTGTCTTCCACTCTCTATTCCTCTGTCACATTATGTCACTTTTAGGATTTTCCTGTTACACTTTTCATCAATCACTTATTTTACCTTCCTGGCACCAGTATTCCATTATTCAAACTTAATCTGTCATCGCCCCCTTTCCTTGCCACACTTTTTTTCCTGTCACTGTTCATCCTTTCATATTTTTTGTCAATACATTCCAGTCACTCACTATGTTGTATTGCACCACCTTACCTCTGAGTCCCTCCTCAGCTTTCTTCTCTGGTGCAGATCATGTGTTTCAATGCCAATAGTACTGTTTCTTTGCTCTCACACAATGCAAATCTGCAGTGATCAACTAGGAGAAATAACTGTGAAACAACACAATTATTAGTAACAAACTGTAGTCCATCTTTCACTCTGAATACATTGTCTCCCAGCTGACAAGGTATGTTCAGCAAGTTTGAATCCTGGCAATGCTCGATCATCCTGAGATTCATAAACTGACTGCCTTAGAATTGAGTAACAGTAACACCTGTTATTTATAGGGCTTACATATTGCAAACGTGCGACATGAACATTATATAAGAACATATTATTATTCCCGTGTCTAGTTTCCACAATATTGCTACATGTAAGCATTATGTCATTGTTGGACTTGGCCCTCTCTGCTGGGTCACCCACCACATTTTTGCCTTCACATCTTCGGTTTTCTGAACCCATTTTTGTTCATTTTATGACTCTGCACACTTTACGACAGCTAAGCCCTGTCTTTTATACATGGTAAAATTGGGTTCACAAATTGGCACATTTAATTTACTTATCAGTCCCTAGTAACTGGAGTGGTACTACATGTACCACTGCCCTGTAAATTAAATGCAACTGGTGGGCCTGCAGCACTTATTGTGCCACCCACACAAGTAGCCTTTGTAAATCTGTATCTGACCTGCCATTGCAGCCTTTGTCTGTGGTTTGAAATTGTAATTTCCCCCTGGCCAAAGAAACCATTTGCCGGGCCCAAACCTTCTGTTTTAATGTATATAA
The DNA here is from genome assembly GCF_031143425.1 of Pleurodeles waltl. Lineage (NCBI taxonomy): Eukaryota > Metazoa > Chordata > Amphibia > Caudata > Salamandridae > Pleurodeles > Pleurodeles waltl. The sequence goes on from NC_090448.1 coordinate 127,184,379, forward strand.
TGCTCCCCTAAGGTAGGCTCCAAACAGCCCTTAATGCAGGATGCTTTGTATATAAAATGTTTGAAATGTACTTTTAGGTTTGACATGCCCTGGTAGTGAAAAACTCCTCAATTCATTTTTCACTATTGAAAGGCCTACTTCTCCCATAGGATAACATTGGGTTACCTTATTACAGATAGCTTTGTATGGGAGCAGCTGGGAAAGCCATGTTTGGTGTCTGGTGAATTGTAAGTTAAAGTCCTCTTTAATGGTAAAGTCAGATTTTATTTCACAATTCTGAAAATGCTACTTTTAGAAAGTTGCCATTTTCTTCTCCTAACCATTTGGTGTCTGCAGTATGTTCCTCGGTCGTATGCGTAGGTACGCTTGGCAGTTTCCCTTTGTGTATTCCTCCTAGGCAGCCACACAATGCAAGGTCTGGGTGGCACTTACCACACTTTAAAGCACTGACCCAGCTCACTCACAAAGGACTTCACACTAGCCTTCTGCTTCCCCAGACAGACTGAGACCAGGGCAGGGAAGGAGGAAATTCCAGACACCTCTGTAGGGGAAACTCTAGAAGCTTCTCCCACTTCAAACTGAGCACCAGGTATAAAAATAGGACCTTGAGGCAGACTCTTCAGTACACTTCTGGATCTGTTGATACTACAGAAGAAGGACACCCTGCTGCTTGAGGCCTGCCCTGAAGACTGGACCAAAACTCATCATCCCAAGTTGAACTGACTCCAAGGGTCAGCTGAATGACCTCCTTTTCTGAGCTACCGGAACACCTGGCCTGCTGTTTGCACTACATTGACGACCATCCACAATGCTCTCCCAACATCTTGCAGCCTCATCCACTGGAACTGACCTTTTCGCTCTGGACTTTAGAAGGTAACTTTATGAGAGGACTAACCTGGTACCTCTACAAGGGGTGCACTCCATCACAGTCGGTCTGAACTTGTGACTTTTACTCGGTCTTTCATGACCAGATAACCACGAGTGACTATTTGTGCTTTTGGGTGCTCTACTTAGCTTAAATCTTTAAAAATGCCTATCTCCAATTCTATTGATCGGATTTCTGTCATTTTGTTGTCAACTAATTTAGTAAAGTTTACTCTATTTTTTAAATAGCTTATAGAGGGTGAAGCATGGATCAATTTAGTGAATGTATGTGGTTCAGTCTGACAGGGATTGTGGCTGCTGCTTGAGAAGAGTTCACATCCCCCTCAACTAACAACCACATTTTTCACAGTCATTCTAAAATTTGGCTCCAAAACAGAGATTTATTCCTCTTGCTCAGTGCTTAGGTTTGCATGAAGCTCTATTCCAAGAATAGTTTTCTGTTTTCTCATATGATTTCTGGTACTTGGAGGTTTGTTTTAAATCTGAAATTACAGAAAAACAAATGCACAAAAGTGAGGATAAAAATGTTCTCCTGACATGTGTCAACTTGTGATCTGTACAATAAATACATGATAAAGGAGGTAGCTTTAAAGTGGGAGTATGCAGCCGTAAGACGTACTTCACTTTTGATTGTTTCAAATGCAACATGCAAACATTCAGACAGCGTGAAAGTTGTGTGCAGTCTTTGAAGTTGGACAATGCCTCATCTGTGGAGCTTGCTATGCAAGATATAAATAAAAAACAAATGAATTCTACAAACAATGGATATTTTTAGTCAAAATCCAATTCCACTGTTTGAGTGATTACACAACTTTGAAACAAAATAATGATTTCTGTGATTTTATTAACATTGTGTCTACTAGGCCATAGTGTGGTTCATCTTTGGGTGCAGAGATGAGAACAAAGCACAAAAAATTGAGTGCTTCCTACCTCATCTGTGCCAAGGATCCCTTATGCCTCATAGATATCCCCAGTGGACTGGTGGACTAACTGCCTTCTGTGCCAGCATATGGTCTATCTCTATCTGCTGGCAGAGTTATGTTCATTAATGGAGTTGTGGCTTATTTCAGTTGAAATGGATGGAATATCCTACGGGAGCATGTTTACTGAAGGATTTCTCCTTCAAACAAGGCTACTCAGCAAATAACGTATCCATAATATAAACAGATGTTAGACTCTACAATTATTGATTTTAACTACTCAAACTTCCAAAATATGGCTGTACCTTTTGCTCATAGAAGTGTGCTAAATCTCAGAGGTTTCTGACTAACCTCTACATTCCCTTTTATGGGGTTATTACAACTTTGGAGGTGGTGTTAATCCGTCCCAAAAGTGACAGTAAAGTGACGGATATACCACCAGCCGTATTAAGAGTCCATTATATCTTATGGAACTCGTAATACGGCTGGTGGTATATCCGTCACTTTACTGTCACTTTTGGGACAGATTAACACCTCCTCCAAAGTTGTAATAACCCCCTTAGAGCCTGATTTTTAGTAGATCAGGTCAAAATTTTCCTTATGGCGGCCTAACCTTGCATTATTTCTAACATCTCATGTCATACTTGTTACATGAAATTCCCATTTACGCCATTATGCCATGTTTTGTAATTTCAAATCCGTTTGGGAGCATGGTAGCAACGCAAACAAACAGAACACAGGCATCTATTTTTTAAAGCACTTGTGTTGTTCAGGCTATTTTTAGCACAAAATGGCATAGTTACATTTCACATGCTTCCATCTGATTTTGCAGTTTGTATGAAATTTCACAAAACTATGCCAATTGTGCACACCCCTACTAGAAAGAGCCCTAGGAGAATAGTCACAATGTAGTGCACCTGATGAAATCCGACATCCCAGAATTTATTGGGTGCAATAAATATCACCTATTCTTTTTTTTGAGAAAATAACATATGGAATTAGGTGATAACCTCGCCAAAATTCGCATGTCCCAATATATTTGTGGTATCTTGATCCTGTTTGACAAAAAGGGTGCTAACTTTCCATATTGTGTTGCGTTGTGTATCACTAGACACTCCGCTGGCATTACCCTTGGAATGCTGCATTATTCCCATTGGAATGCCCAATTGTACACCTTTACGCAAACATTAGCAGCTTATTTTGACTACTTTGTTTAATCTAGAGGAAATCTCATCATGCTTCGAGAACTTCAACAAAGTATGAATCAATAACTAATGACTGTTTGCAGGGAATGTGTCACAGTCACACATAAAAAAAATACAATTGTAGTCATTAAAATTGGTTGTGCAAGTACTTTTTGTGATCCATAATGGATAATTTAAATGTGATGGTTCGCATCGCTAAAATAGAAAATCACTAGACAGAATATTGGACTTTTGGATGTTTTGAACAGAATCGACGGAAAAATCTGTTGAGGCACTACATAAGCACGAATTAATTTAATGATGCGTCAAATCTGGGCTAATGATTACAGCATCCCAAGTGCAAGGCCTCAGGAGATGCAAGTTCTGTCAATTGTGGGGATTTTACTTCATGCCAGACTTGGACCACTTGCGAAAATATGTACATGCAATAAGATTAGCTCCCCGTTTAGCTAAACTATTTCACTATGTGTAAGCAACAGGAAAACACACACTTTTACGGAAAATAGCAAGAAAAGCAAGAAAAACAAACTTTTCATTGAAAGTCAAAACATCCTCCAACTTTCAAAGAAGCACTATGCAGTGCAAGACAAATACCGCGGAAGGTGTGATTTTCAGCTTTTGTCAGTTGTGCCCCACAAACCATGATCATGAGATCAGAGAGTCAGCTTTGGCGGCCCTCTGAGCAGAGCAGGGCAAAATATAAGCTTTCGGTTCTTAGTTGTGACTTGACAACAAAGGATCAGGTGTCGGGGCCATAATTACGGCTGCCACAGTATCCTTCCCATGAAAGAGATACAAGTTGCCGTTCCCAAAACACCCAATTATGGGCTATTGACCCCCTTAACAGTCCCATTTGTTAAAGGCGCTTTAGATACGAGAGGGCGTTGTGAAGATGGTGTTTAAATTAAAAACAAAGATCAAATAAAAATGAAAATTCAAGCAAGACAACTGGTCACGTCTTACTCCAGAGGTTATTTCATTTAAGCTTACTTTAGTCTCATAAATTAAAAAATGTTTAAGGAAGCGCACACGGAATATATATTTGTTTTCTGTTTCGAGTGAAACAATAAAACGTGTCAGTGTGCTTTAAACACAGAGAACACCAAAATAAACAAATGTTAAAATAGCGCTAACATTTTGACTTCGATTATACCAATAATGCCAACATGGGCAGTTTTTTTCTTTTTTTCTTGTCATGGTGAAAATGGTCGTGCTTAGTAGCTCCCCTTTCACTTTCCATCATATGTGCTACCTTTGCTAGTGTTTTACAAGATCCATTATTTAACAGTTATAACAGCGAGGTGACAGCCAGCCCCGAGTATTCCACGGAAGAACACTATTCCTTTAGCAATAGATAGGCAAGCCTTGGGTGAGTCCCGGATGCTCAAAACTGCTTTAGAAAAAGAACTGTTTTAACAATTGACAAGGGGCTGTCTTCGCTTAGCATGCTCTATGGCCTCTTCAGCTACTGCTGTTTCAGACGATTCAAACACCCCTATAGCACCAGGCATTAGTTCTCCTATTTCGTTTGGAGATGAAGTACATAAACTATATAAAAAAAGATTTAAAAAATAGAAGTCTTTTTCCCTCTGTTTTTAAGGGAGTTGTGAAATTACAAGTCATCACGGAGCTTGAATGCGTTTCACATAGCCCGCCGCGTTATTGAACGTGTCTCCTGAAGAAAACATCCCACACAAGGTTTTAGGGTAATCAATAGGACTGCTTGCACAATAAGGTGATTGATGGCCACAACAAAAGGAAATACTCATGATATACTTAGAAAATAAAATGATGGTCAGCCAGTCAGGATATATTTTTGTTAGATATTCTTCAGCAGTTTTCAGAATCAGAAACCCAGGACGTTAAAGTAGTAGCTACAATACGTGGTGCTTTATCATAATTATAATTTGAAGTGCCTGCCTCGCCATCCATCAGTAGCTCATCAGCAGGTCATACATTTGAAGGGTGCCAGGTAATAGTAATGTTTTACAGAGGTCAGGGTTGGCCAGGTCTAGTGGGAACCTTGTAACTTACAAGACACCCCTGAGAGGCTCCCCCGCACCCTATCTGGTCAATAGTATTTTCGACAGACTCCCAGATCTTTTAGAACTTCTTAAGATAGTCCCTCCTTTATAAATTGCTGTTTGTCCGTTTAATAACGTAAACGCTTGAGAATGCGCCTTGTGTAACTGCTCCTAGAATAAGGCAACCATCTGAAGAAGACAGTTTACAGACTGGGAAATGTTTAGTAGGGAAGTAGCTTATGGGCCCCAATTACAAGATGTACTGTACGGTTGCGGCCAAACTGTACCAAAAACACAGATACAGTGTTCACACCGTGTCCCCTGCCAGTGCTGGTCAATTATGAGTTAATCCCCACAGAATGTGGAATAACCATTCTTATCTGCTTGTTTCTAGGTCAGGTTATGCAGGGAATTCCCAATTCTGTGCAGATCAATGCTCTCATCTACAACCTGCTGTAAGCTTGTGGTAAATGGGAACAAAACAGCCAAAGTGGGAATGGTGGTGAGACTGCTAGTGGTAAGGATGACTGGAGCCAGACAGGTGAGCTGGCCCATGAGTAACAGGGTTTGGTTGGAAGCCAGGCTGCGCTCGTGCCAAATCCCACTGCCCGATCCTCCTACAATATTAATGGTTTCTTTTGCAGCCGCTAAATCATGGAGTGGTGTTCCTGCATCTGGAACATTCAAGTGGAGGTACATTGGGACAGTTGTGATTTGATGGAATGGCATCCTTCCCCGGGATACAGCTCTTCTACACCTGTAACAGGGCCTTACAAATAATGACTGCTGAGACCCCTGTTATAGAATATTCTCATTGGCCATTAAACAAAAGGGTTACCATTTGAGCTCTTCTACACTCAAACTAAGGGCCTGATTTTGAGTGTGACAGGTGCGTACTTAGCAGCATATTATGCTCTTTAAATAAGGTGGACTGCCAACTCTTAATCAGGCGCCTAATTTCTGAAGAAAGGTCTTTGAGATGGAGCCATATGCAATACACAAAGAAGAGTTCCAAGAAGTGAACATTGCCTCATTGACCAGATCTGCAGTTGGACCATGATAAGGAAAGTATTGGTACTGGTCAGGGCAGTGGAGCTCTTGACTCGTGTATGAGCATAATAGAGCAAACCTGGAGCAGATGGAATGGCATTTTGAGCAGGTTGGCTAAGTGGGCTCTTCAATATTTGGCTTGGCATTTCCTTGTCTTGTTGATGCAATCTCAAGAGCATTTGACAAGTGCTTGAATCTGATACAATCTGGAAGCCTCTCTTTCCAACTCCGTGAGAGTTTTCGTTTTCTGGAAGCAGCAAGAAAGCCCCTTTTGTGGTTGCGTGCTATTTAACTCCTTTTTCCTCACACAAATTGGTGGGTGTTTTAAAAACTGTCAATATAAGGTCTAAGGAATGAGTAAGTAAGATTCACCTCTTGTGATTCAATTCTTTGGTCAGGCATCCATGCATCTGCTTCAGGCTTTAGGAAACCCCAGAATCCTCGCACAAATTTTTGAAATTCCTTGGGCAAATGACTGCATGAAAGAATCCCACACACAAAAGTGTGCCATTTGCCTGGAAATGGCTGGATGGGTGGTGCAGCAGCATGACTATGAATGTATGGTTCATTGCCAATCCAGGAACAAATGCTGAGTGTCTTGGACAGCTGCTTAGCTATGTTTTGGAAAAGTCTTGGAAATAAATGCTAGGTTTGATTTTTAAGCAAATAATTCATCATATAGCTTATTTGGGGGTTGTTGGGCTGCAGTTTAGGTTCCAAACTATGTTTATGGGCGGAACTATTACTATTTCTACCACTCAGTCAAGAACTGCGAAGAAAAAGTGAGGCAGGGAATACACCAACTACTGTCCCACCAGTTACATAATGGACTTGAAATTTCTACTCTGAACACTGTAAATCCCAATGCACAGCTAAAAACAAAAGAACAGTTATCATTTACTGTCAAACATCCCACCAATATTTGTTAACTTTGAAATTTGGATAGAACATGCCGAAAACAGACTTTCAGGTGGCTGTCCTGTCACACTTCACTATTTCGTAATCTTCAGAAGCATGTCATTACAGCCAAATAAAATTCAGCCAACTACTGATAATGGGGAGTAGCTGTCAATCACTGCTAAAAACATTTGATCCAAAGTTAAAGAAGGTAGCATTGAAGTGTGCGGAGCAGGAGAGTGTTCAGTATTGCATCCTTGGTGTGGATTCCCCTTTTTTTGCCTCTGCCTCCTGTGTTTTTGACTGTGCTGGATTTCGTTTTTGCTGGTTTTGGTACTCTGGGCACTTTACCACTGCTGATGAGTGTTAAAGTGCAAGTGTTCCCTGTGTAAATTGTGATTATGTTTGGTTATCCATGATTGGCATATTTGATTTAATAGTAAGTCCTTAGTGTAGTGCACCATGTGTGCCCAGGACCTGTAAATCAAATGCTACTAGTGGGCCTGCAGCACTGATTGTGCCACCCACACGAGTAGCCCTGTAAACGTGTCTCGGTCCTGCCATTGCAATGTCTTTGTGTGCAGTTTTAAACTGCCATGTCGACCTGACAAGTGCGCTCATTTGCCAGGCCCAATCCTTCCCTTTTAGTAAATGTAAGGCACCTCTAAATTAAGCCCAAGGTAGCCCGTGGGCAGGGTGCAGTGTATTTAAAAGACAGGACATGTACTGGTGTGTTTTACATGTTCTGATAGTGAAATACTGCCCAATTCGTTGTTCACTATTGGAAGGCCTATCTCTCCCATATGTTAACATAGGGATTGCCTTGAAATATCTCTTAAGCGACTTTCTCATTGGAAGCAGCTAGAGATATGGAGTTTGGGGTCTCTGCAATCACAATTAAAAAATACATCTTTTAGTGAAGGTGGTTTTTAACTTGTGTGTTTGAAAATGCCAGCTTTAGAAAGTGGACATTTTCTTGCTTAACCATTCTGTGCCTTTGCCTGGCTGTGGAATACACGTCTGTGTCAGGATGACAGTTGAGCTGGTTGTGAATCCACTCTAGACAGTCACACAAAAGGAGCTGATGTGTACACTGCATATCCTGATGGGTCTTCCAGGGCTAGAGTGGTGGGAGGAGATAACACTTGCACCTGAATAGGGCTGTGCCTGTCTTCACACAATGCACTCTCTAACCCCCTAGAGTGTGTCTGGGACCAGGGCAGGAAATACTTTCCTTTATAGTTTTCCTACTTCAAAGGCACAAATGGCTATAAGTATTGGACCTAAAACCCCAGACTCTTAGAACACTTCTGGATCAACAGGAGACTCTGCCAATCAGAAGAGCTGAAGAGCTGTGAGGAGAAGTACCGCTGCATTGCTGTGTGTGCTTTGCTGGGTTGGCCTGCATCTGCTGCTTCTGCTTTGGAGAGGACAAAGACTGGACTTTGCTGTGTATCCTGCTTTTTAAGTTTCTCCAAGGGCTTGGACTGAGCTTGCCTCCTGTTAAGAAGTCTCAGGGACATCAAAGACTTCACCTGCCATCCCCTGGGTTCTCTTGCTGAGGACCCTGACTTACCAAGAAGTGCCCACTCCAGTTCCTGGGCCCTTGGTAGTGTAATCTGGCATAAAACAAGAAGAAACAGGCACATCGACTCTGGACAACTCCAGAGTGGGTGCTGCTGCCTGGCTCTATGCCGCTGCCTGCACCAAAGCTGTGGTCCCTGCTGAAGTGCGATGACCACATTCGTCACTGCAGGCCTGTCACCACCACAGTGCCTCTGAAGTCCCGCAACATTGTTAGTCCCAAGAGTTATGCCACCGACGTCTGTGACACCCGACTCTGCCGTGGCACCTGGGGCCCCTTGGTATGACTGCAACCCCTAGAGGTCACCCCATCATGCCTTGACCCACTGGACTTATCGACCCCGCCAACGCCTCACCTCTGCTGCCTCAGTAACAAACCAATGTTTCACCTCCCTTGTGCAACAGTAAGGAGCCAACGCCTCACCTCCTGCCTAGCAGTACGGAACCAATGCTACACTGCCTCCAGCGACGCCTCACCTCCCCGACTCCGTGCCACGTCTTTGACTCTGCCTCATTTCTAAGGTACTGTACGTGGGGTCTGTGCGAGTCGGTGACCAGTGCCACACTCCCTCGCGACATGCATCAGGGGAACAACTCTGTCACGACGCAGTGATAGCACCAGTTGGAACTACTGTGTTTCTAAATACTATTATTGCGATTTAGCCTTTAAACATTTGTATTATTGCTTGTGTATGTTGGATTTTTGTCGTTTTGCTCTTGTTCTACTTAGATAAATATTGGCTATTTTGCTAAACTGTTGTGGTGTCTGTAGTTTTTTCACTGTTTTGCTGTGCGTGGGTATAGATACTTAATGCATTGCCTCTGAGATAAGCCTGACTGCTCGTGCCAAGCTACAAAGGAGGTGAGCAGGGGTTATCTGAGGAGTGTGATTCTCTTAACCTGACAAGAGTGAGAGTCTCTACTTGGACAGGATGTAATCTGACTGCCAACTGGAGACCCCATTTCTTAAAAGGGTAGCAAGTAAATTCAAATAAGGCACGAGAAAAGTCACCAGTAAATCCAAATAAGATCATATAAAGCTCACCATTGTTATGGCACAAAGGAGGGAGACGGGACTGGAAAAAGGTTGGAAAGTCAACTGAATGAAAGTGGTCAAGCAAACAAGGCTGAAAAGTATTCCCCACCCAAACATGCTAGGGTTGTGTACAGCATCATTTGTGCTGGTCTCTCCATGAAATTAATAGCCAGGCTCCAAAGACTTCAAAGGCAGGCAGTCAAATTATGGATTAACTTTATAAAAAGGATCAATCCAAATCTTCACCTAAAGGATTCTATTTGCTTTCAGGCAATATAAGGATCACATTTAATGCCTTAATCAATGTCTGCCCATTTAATCACAGAAGGATCATACATGAGCATGAAAAACAGAGACAGGTCATTGGGTGTGGTAAGAGTTATTGGATTATTTAAGACTGGGTTTGGATTCTGCCAGCCTACTGAGTCAGCAGACAACCTTACCTTCACCACCCACTTTATTGGGAAACGTTGCCATACAGGTGCAGATCTCTGTGATGAAAGTGCATCCACTGATGTAATGGAGGGATGCTCATCACAGCTAAATGCCAATGGGCTTCCTTGTTGATTAGGTACCCTCAACATTGTATTTTGCATTTCAGAAACAAACCCTCAAAGAGGGAATTTTTCTGTTCTCATTTGTTCGGTCTAGGTCTGCCTCAATAAGGTGGGAAACCCTCGATTGTGACCCGGTGGTCTTTGTGGTTCCCTCTCTCTAAAAGTATAAATGGCCACCTTAAACTCTTGAACATCCTTGCCTGAAACCTGAGATCTGAACCAAATTGCAAGCGGTTTCAGACCCTTCTGAAAACTGACCTTATCTGGCTGTCTTTTAAGTAAACTCAATCCAGGACCAGTGTCATAGTTGATGAATAATACACATGGTTACCTGCCTTTTCCAATTCCACTTTAACCTTGCAAGCCCACCGTTATTACAGACCTTAACTGACAGCATTCTTAAGTAACAGTAAGGTGATATGCAACGATTTACAAAACTCTAGAACAAATATATAAATCATAACTTACAAAATCAATATTAAGAGTCCATCACTATCTGTGTTGGAATAGGCAAGGAGCCCTCTGCCCCTTGCAGGAATTGGTACAGAAGATTGTTTCCTTCAATAAATATATGGTTGTGCTCTGTCAGTGCGCACTCAGGAGATTTTGCTACATATAGTTGGTTGACCATTAGATATTGCTTCAGTCTCAATATTCTAAGGATGGCTGCTGAAAGAGTGGTTCACATTAATTTCATATCAAGTGGAACCAGACCAAAGTTTACAGAGACAATGAAAAAGTACCTATCTTTAGAAGATAGGCAGTCATAATCATGGTAAAGCCATTTTCTCATTTATGGCAGCCATGGCAGAGTAGGAAAAACTGCACATTGATGTGTGCTTAACATCGTAAGAAAAAGACATTGGACTAATCAAGTTCATAAAGTGATCAGAAGAGGTGATTTAATGCAGATCCTCATTTAACACCCAGATTGAGCGGGCTTAACCTTGAATGTTGGTTGGGGCAGGTACCCAAATGCATACACGTTATTGCATTGATTTAGGGGTGACATATGTAGCCTATGGTTTTGCAATCCCAAAATGCTGGAACCACCTTAAAAGACCAGGACCCAAAAACAAATTGTAAATGATTTGGTAAGTACTTTTGAGCCCCTATAAAGGTGTGATTTGCACTCAATTAGTACATTACATCTCTAAAATTAAAATTCAATGATAGTGCATGGTCATACGGATATTCATTATAGAGTTATTTACTAAACAAATATTGTGTGCCTATTTACTGCTAAGCGCAATCAATTTGGTATTTTATGGTTATCTATGTTTGTATTATTTATCCTTGCATACTCACTAATTCACTCCCTAACTGCTCTTTCTTCTGGGTTTCTCCAATGTTGGTGATGTGATTCTCTGGAATTGCCATGCAATCCAATATTTGAATTACCATGATTTCTTAAGGGACAACTGAAGGCAGCAGAAAATTAAGGATACATTTCTGAAACGACTAGGAATTAATTAGTTGTAAAATACACTTCCAGAAATCCCAGTATTATATGCATTGTCAAAAGTTTGTGGAAATCTCACATGTCCAATACTCCTATGTGCCTAATTGCAGTTGGGATGAAAACAGAAAAATAAATGGCGGAGTGGAGACAAGTCCAGGGGCCTCCAAAAACTTGGTGGTTTGGTGGACCAGCTACCAATGTCTAAATATGTTTTGTTAGACACGGTATCCTTGGCCTGGTTCCCCCCTGAAGTTTTGTCTCCTGACCTGTTTTGCTGACTTTGTTTTTGCTGGCTTTCGGAAACTGGGCACTCTACCACTGCTGATCAGTGCTAAAGTGCATGTTCTCTTTCATTAACAAATGGTAACATTGGCCTATTTACAATTGGCATGTTTAATGTAATTGTGAAGTCCCTAGTAAAGTGTGCTACATGTGCCCAGGGCCTATAAATTAAATGCTCCTAGTGGGCAGGCAACACTAATTGTGCCACCCACCCCTTAAACATGTCTCAGGCTTGCCATTGCAGAGCCTTTCTGACAGTTCGACCTGGTAAGTTAACCCTCTTGAAAGGTTCAGACCTTCCTTTTTAATGCATATAAGTCACCTGTAAGGTAGGTCCTGGACTGCTCCGTGGGCAGGGTGCAGTGTATTTAAAATGTGGATGTCTACTTTTAGATTATAGATGTCCAGGTAACGCTTACGTTAATTTCTCACTACTGCAAGGCCTAGCTCTCCCATTGGGTTAACATTGGGATCGCTGTATTACCTTTTATAAGTGTAGTTTCCAATTGGGATCAGATAGATATCTCAAGTTTGGTGCCTCTGGACCCACAATTTAAAATCACAATTTACAGTGAAGTTGGATTTTAAGTTGTAAGTCTGAAATTGCCACTTTTAGAAAGTTGGAATTTTATTACTCTAACCATATTGTGTCTCTGCCTGTCTCTGAATACACAATCTGAGTAGGTGACAGCTGGGCTTTTGTGCTTTCTCTCTAGATAGCCACACACAAAGGGGGCTTAGGTGTGCCTAATGGGCCACTAATACCTTGATGGGTCATCCTGGGAAGGATGGGAAGGGGCTGATTCTTACACCTAAGTGGGCTGGGTCCTGAGCCCTCACAAAGGGCTGCATAACTCCTGTAGTGTGTCTGGAACCAGGGAACAAAGAGCAGGGAATGTGTGCAGTTCAAAGACCTCTCTTTGAAGTCTCCTCCACTTCAAAGGCACAACTGGGTATACGTACAGGACCCTAAACCCCACCAAATCAGTACACCTCTGGACTTGAGGACCTTCTATCAGTGAGAAGGACTCCTGTGCATTGAAGGGACTCTTCTGGACTCCTGCTTTGCTGTGCCTGTCCTGCTGTCAGCTATCCTCCTTGCCTGAGATGAAGACGGACAGGATCTGCATCCCTACATCCACAGAACCAAAGTGACTTTAAGGGCTTACTGGCTTGTCTCATGTTCTGAGGTCTTAGGGACATCAAAGACTTCATTCACCTCTGCTATAGCTTCTGGACACTGCCAGCTGTGAGTCCTACCTTGCCAAGTGGTGTCAATCAAGTCCTCAGCCCTTGGAAGTGGATTCTACGGTTGTGTTCTATGAAAACCCGTGCATCGCCAGCACTGCGCTGACTGGAACCACTGCATCTCTCCTCGATGCTGACACATGGCCACTGAGAATGAGGGCTTCACATCTTTGATTGCATGGTTCAGGATCGATGCATCATCATTAGCCCCGGTGCATCACTTGTGCATCACCGGCTGTGTGTCCAGACAATGACACATCAGTTTCATCGCAAAGGATTCAACACCACACCTTTAAGGACAATTTTAATGACTGCGCGACTTAATGATGATGCATCCCCAACTGTATGAATTAGAAACAACGCATCACCTTTGCATCAACCCTCCTGCTCCTGCATCGGATCCTCAACATCAACCCAGCCCTCCACACAAAGTACTGTTTCAGCAGGACAATGTTGGCCCCTGTAGCCGGCCTGCGATCCATTGTGGTCAGCCTGAACTTTGAATTTACGCCGGTCTAGCACGAACAGATAGCCATGGTTGGTGCTGTAATCTTTTAAGCACTACAATTCCAGATATTCTTTAAAAAGACACACTTTCTACTTATTGGATTTTTTGTTCTATTCTTGTTTTATTCATTAAATTAAGATCTATTTTTCTAAACTGGTGTGGATTATTTTTGTGTGGTGTTTTCACTGTTTTACTGTATTAAGTGTTGCACAAATACTTTACACATTGCCTCTTAAGTTAAGCCTGACTGCTCTGTGCCATCTACCAGAGGGTGAGCCCATGTTAATTTATGGTGTGTATCTGGTGTGACTTGTGGTCACTACGTGGATAGGGTGCATACCTCTGCCAACTAGAGATCCAATTGCTAACAAACAACTTTGTAAGTGTTTTCATCTGGTTAGTGGCATGTTTACATTTCTTGTTTTGGAAATAGTTGTTAACTTTCTTTGTGGACTAACTCTTGTTTTATAAATGGCATATGTTTTCCTTACAGAAAATCACATATTCTCCTGATGAAGGTCTACTACAAGGGTGGCTCCTTCGCTTTAAGGAAGGCGCGTTGCCCCACTGGCCAAGAGCAAGGAGATGAAAAATGAAAAAATAGTTTTCTATTGTTTCATTTTTCATCTGCTGGCTCAGCCAGCAGTGCAAGGGAGGGGTGGGACTGGGCCAGGGGGAAGTTAGAGGGGAAGGAGGGGAGAGTGCACTGAGTGCACGTGTGTTTGGCGACGGGCTGAGGACAATGTAGCATTTCTTGAAGGCAGTGCATTAAGCTAAATTGAGTCATTGAAATGACTGGATTACCAATGTGAAGAGCTTCCATGGACAGAGGTTTAGGAGTTGTCACGATGCCAAGTTCTGGATCCATTGCAGTTTTTGAGGAGTTGAGTAAGGTCCTAATTTAAAGACTATTTGTTTACCTTAGCTGTAGCATGACAAGTATGATGGCTCTTGTGACTTTGCTAACCTAAAGGGGCCAAGAAAATGATGCAGTCCATAATCACTTCCAAATTGTTACTTCATTTGATGTAGCTGGTGGAGTATCAAGGTCCTGTGATATGATACTGGTGAGTTGATTGAATGTTTCCATTTTCCACAAGTTATAATTGCAGTTTTGATGGAGTACAGTATATTATAGAACCTAATTATTCATTTATAGAAGGCTAATGGGTACATTCTGATAAATATTGATCTTTTGGGGTTTCCAGTTTTCAGATGATCTGTGCGGCATGAACATAGTTGTAGGTGATAAGTTCTAGAAACTGGAAGGGATAGTGGTCTAATGGAAGTGGTGAGTTGAGGTATATCACTGTTGTTCAGGTGCTATTGTGATCGAGGTCAGTGAGATGATGTTGGACCTGAATGACAACAGAAGGAGATTCTGAAAAGAGTTCTTGCTTGAATGCCCATCTCCTCAAGTTGAATTGTTAGTATCTGTTGATACGCGGTGTTAAAGGTCACATACAGACCCATAGGTAGTAGTGCATCTACCCCATGCATATCCACAGTCATTTTCAGCTAGAAGCAGGTGGAAGCCTGATTGCTGGTCAGGAACTAGTCTGCTTCCTTCTCTGGAGTCAGAGATTTGTATGAAGGAAGCTCTTTCACTTTTTTCCCCACAAATGGGTCATTGAAGACCACTCGTTAGCTGGGTGGCTTTAGTAGTTGGGGGTTCTCTTTTTTTTGATGAGTTGTCTAATCTGGGAAGTCTTGAGAGGAGAGGGGAAGGCAAAGAACCTAGGGCCAGATGTAGCAAAAATAAAAATTGTGACTCGCATTTTGCGAGTTGATGCGACTCGCAAAATGCGAGTCGCAATTTGGAATGCCAGAAAAAAAAACGATCTGATTTTGCGACTCGCAGCCGGACTCGCAACGCATTGTGCGAGTCCGCAGATTGCGAGGTCGCTTTTTGCGAGTGTGCAAAAAACGAACTCGCAATTAGCGAGTAGATGTCGCAAATTGCGATTACCTCGAAAATTGCTTGCAGGTGCAGCAGAACACTCCAGAAAGCACACCAGAACACTCTGGAAACACTTCCTGGCACATGATGATGACATCACAGCCAGGAAGTTCACTAATACACCTGGGAGGAGGGAGGACCACACCCTTTTATAACTGCCAGTCTTCACACAGAACAAACAGCAGCTGCCATGGAGGGAACCCCACGAAAAAGAAAACTCAAATTTTCTGAGAGGGAGCTGGAGGTGCTGACAGAGGAATGCTGTCAGCACCATGATGAGCTTTTTGGGAGAGCAGCCCTCAATGTTCCTGAGGCCACCAAAAAAAAACTCTGGCAGGACATCCAAGATAAAATCAATTCCCTGGGTGTGAGCCACAGGACAATCGAGGACATTAAGAAGAGGTGGTATGACCTCCGCTCCCGGACCAAGGAGAGGGTGGCTGAAAGGCTCCGGGAGATGAGAGGCACTGGAGGGGGACCATCATCTGTGCCACCACCCACACCCCTGGAAGAAAGGGTGGAAGAAACATTGGAGCAGGAGGCAGTGTGTGGATTTGGGGACCTGGACACCTCAGAGCCCAGCACATCAACCGGTGAGTACCATGTGATAAGCCTGTACCCCTATCAATGTCAACCCCCACCCACCATGTACACAGGTGCATGCACAACCAAAATAGCTCCATTTCAGGGTAGAAATTGCCAGAATGATGCATTATGGGAAATGTAGTCAAATAGGCAGTTCATAGACAAATGTTTAATAGGTTGTGTGCTATAGATAGTAGACACTGACAGTCTGTTCCCCATGTCCCACAGGTCTCCAGCAAGACACCCCCAACACCCCAAGCACCCAGGCCCAGGAGGACACCCCAGGACCCGCCAGCACCCCCACCTGCACCGTCAGCAGCATCCCTGCAGTAGTAACACCTGCTGCAACTTTCACGCCAGAAGCTGCCCCAGCAACAGGCAGGGAGGACACAGGTGGGAGCACAGGGCAGCCACCGCTGCGCAGGCGTCGCAGGGCAAGACCATCTGGGCTGCTGTCTGCATCCAGGAGACTTCCTCCAACCAACAGTGAGGCACATCTGCTGCGGGGTCAGCGCCTGCAGAACAGAATTTTGGGCAGGATTAGTGGTGTGCTGCACCGCTTTGTGAGAACCAACCATGCAAGCATGCAGCACCTCAACAGACGCATGGACATGATGTGCCAGAACACTGGGGGACATTGCCCTTGCCATTAGGGAACTGGCGGGAGGACTGCTGGCCCAGGCAGAGGCTGGGCGGCGCAGAGATCACCAGATAATGCAACGACTGGACAGGATGGCCACATCGATCGGCAGGCTCGCCATTAATACAACAGGCCTGTCGAGGAGGACAGTTGGGCTGCAAATAGAGATGGGCCATTTTGCTGGGGATGTTGCCAGGGGCCTGGGACGTCTCACCCACATAATAGAACTTATGGAGACACGGGAAATGTCAAGGGCCACAGGGGAAACACCCCAAGACAGTGAAGAGGGCTCAACAGTGAGCAGTGTCTCTGCCACTGACAGCAGGGTGCTGAGGAGTGGTAGGCAGAGCACCATGGACGCAGCAGGGACCAGCCAGGCTGGCAGGAGGGGCAGGAGAACATAGATAACACCCAGGACCATTAACTGTGGCACATGGCGTTAATGTGCCACATGAGTGGTTGGCATTTTCCTGCCCATGGACAATTTCTACTTGTATATAGTTCTTAATTACAGTAATAAAACAGTTATTTTTGTTCCACTTAACAAATGGGTCTTTTGGTTAATAGGTGAGTATGGTGGGAGTTGACACGTACCGTCCAAAATATTGTGTTGCAATGTGTTCCCGTCTCAGTCTGCCTTGATTAGCTAGACTCCTATCCCCATGATGGCGATGTGGTTGTTCTTGCTCTTCATCATCAGGATCTGGGTCTGCAGGGGTGAGAGGTAGCCCACGTCGGGTGGCTATGTTGTGGAGGATGGCGCATGCGACCACAATTTTGAATGCGGTAATGGGGGTGTATTGGAGGGCGCCTCCACTGCGGTGGAGGCATCTGAATCTTGCCTTCAGGAGTCCGAAGGTGCGCTCTATCAGGTTCCTGGTCCTCTTATGCGCACTGTTGTATTGCCTCTCAGATTCAGTTCTGGGTGTTAAAAACGGAGTCATGATCCAAGGCCTGAGAGCATAGGCACTGTCACCTGTTGGGCACAAAAGTACACTGTTAGGAAGTCCAGATAGTCGTGCACAGTGACCTGTGTGTATGTCTGCAAGTGTCTGTGGCTCTACCTAGGAGGTAACCGTCTCCGAATTCCCCACGTTCCAGGCGTTGATGTATCCCACTATGCCTAAAAATGTATGAGTCATGGGTACTGCCTGGAAACTTAGCTACGATGTCCGTGATGACATAATGGGCATCGCACACAACCTGTATGTTGAGTGAGTGGGTACACTTCCTGTTGCGGAAAATGTGTTCCAGATTTGCAGGGGGGCATATTTGAATGTGTGTCCCATCTACACACCCTATGACATGGGGAAAGTGGGCAATGCGGTAAAAGTCCAGCTTGGTGCTGTTCATTTCTGCCTCATTCCTTGGTAAGTACATGAAGTGAGACATGTGCATGACTAAGGCATCTAGGAAGGCCCTGAGGAACCTTGACACTGCACTTTGGGATACCCCACCTGCCACAGCAATGACCCCCTGATAGCTCCCTGAGGCCAAGAGGTGCAGTGAGCATAGTACTTGCACATGCGTAGGAATGGCACAGCCACGCAGAGTCTGGTGTTCTAGCTGTGGTTTGAGTAAATCTATTAATTCTAGAATGGCTGCGCTGCTAAGGCGGTATTTGTCATAGATCTCCTCTTCAGTTTGCTGAAAAAGAGTCTGCCTGGTTCTATATATCTTCTCCTGTCTGTGGCCCCTCCTCCTCCTCTGCTGGGCTGCGTAGACTCTCCTCCTCACTGCTATCAGGTATATCTCCACCGTCTTGAGTAACCCAGATGGCTTCTGGGTCCCCTTTTATACTTTGGTAATGGTTACCACCTGCTCTGAGTTAGTGGTAAATGGGACATGCAAACTGGGCTTTTTGCGACTAGTCGCAATTTGCGAGTTGCAATTGCATAAGGTTTGCGACTCGCAAATTGCGACTTGCTATTTGCGGATCGCAAAATGGGGTCGCAAGGGATGCGACTCGCAAACGGGTCCCATCGCTTTTTGCAAGTCGGAAATGGGCTTTTTGCATCCCATTTCCGATTTTGCACTGTCGCAAATTGCGATTCGGCCCGTTTGCGAGTCGCAAAACTTTGCTACATCTGGCCCCTAGTTCTGCCCTCAGCTTTTTTATCTTTTTATTGAAACATGGGACCATGTTTCTATTATTATGGCATGTGTACATGTTCACTAGTATCAGTTTGGTGTAGCCTTCAACAAGCCAATTACAGAATGATTACACATTTGCTATGCATTCGCAAGAGACATTCTACCATGCTGAGAATCCAATACTGGGAAATAGAGCTTCTAGTACAGTTTGTATGTAGTTCTGATGTTCACTGCTTCTGTGGTAGATGTTTTGATAGTGAGGTCACATACAAGTAGATGTGGCATTGGTCTCTCTAACTTTTTAGAAGGTTTTCAGTTAGTCTTGCATAGCAAAGTGTCACATGTGTGTCAATCTAAATGTGCCTCTCCAGGGATCTTGTTTGGTTGAGGTTACGGTGGTTGAGCCAGATGTGCATGTCTCCCAAGATACATAAGCCCACATGTAAGAGAGCCTAGCACCTCCATGTGCCACATTAGCATCATTTTCTTTACGCTAATGTGGCTCAGCGAGGCTGACTTCGTCACGCCAGAATTACAAAGTGGCGCAATGTATGCATTGCCCCACTTTGTAACCCCTTGCGCCACATTATGCCTGCGCCAGGCATAATGTATGCAAGGGGGGACATCCTCCCGTTAGGGGGACAGCAATAATGGTGCAGTGGAACCTATGAGATTCCACTGTGCCATATTTGCCTGCTATTTTTAAAACCTGCACAGAGCAGGTATTAAAAGGGGGCATACCATTGTTTTCAATGGGCCCATATGTACTTTGCAGGATTAGTGCCAATATTTGTGTCATGGTCTGCCGTATGTTTAGTAGGTTGCACACTTGGCAGCGTTAAGGTGGCGCTAAGGAGCGCAAGAAAAGTGGCGCTTTTCTTAAATAGGGGCCAATAGATTTTTGTGATTTACTGTGACATCCAACACCACTTCCAGCTAAGTTTCCTCATATGCTCTCTCTTGTGCCATGAAGGGCTACATACCAAATGAATGAGCAGGAGAAGGCAGGTGACAGGGTGCAGTGGTCAAGAAGACATTCCTATTTGCTAGGTTGTTCATAACCCTGACAACCCATCGCCTGTAAAGGGTTCTTGAAAGGTAATTGCTAAGCTTACTCCAGCCTACTTGGGGTGGTTTCATTTAAGGATCCCCATTCAAATAGGATGGCTTCCTATTAGACTATAAGATAGGGATGCATTGTCACTTAGTAGGCTTTGGTAATGAACTGAAGGTCTGGGTTTGAGTCCAAAAACAGACACTAGATATTAAAGTGATTCTTATTCAATGGATGAGCTTAGATAAGGAGGCAGTTCAGTCAAAAAGAAGAAATTAGTTGGAGGTGTGAGGTGGATAATGTTGCGGGAGGGTTTGCCGGAAGAAGGGGTGAAATCAGAGTTCCTAGTTGCTGTCTGACTCCTGGAGGTGTTTTAAGTCATTCACAGTGGTAGGGTAGGTAGGAAAACAAGAAGATAAATGTTTATTAATGATGAAAGACAAGCAAGAGGTATTAGTTGATGTGGAGAGTGGATATGCATTATGAGAAAAGAACATGAAGTAATAGAGGATATGTGAGAGAGAGGTTGGAACAGCAACGGGAGAGGGTAATTGACAGAAAGGGCATTGCCTTCTTTAGTTAGATCCTTAGCACTACATTGATCATCACATATAGCACTGGAGGGGTATGAAGTAGAAGCAGAACTTAAATTAAGGAAAGATGGAATGTCCGAAATGGCACAGTAGCTGTGATACATGAGGAGTGTGATGGTTTGTGTAGGAGGTAATTAGCATACGGAAGGCAGATGTGATTGGGAAAATGGAATGTAAGAAAGGGTCAGTAACATTAACTTTAGAGGGAAGAGCAGCTTAGCAAAAAGTAGGGGTGGAGCAATGTGGTGGAAGGTGAAAGGGATGGGGCACAGATTGTTTATATAATGGTATGGGAGTAGAGCGAGTGAGTGGTAATCAATAGGTAAGTAAACGAGGAGAAGATGGATAAGGTAAGGAAAAAATATTAAATAGAAGTGTGACGATAAGGGGGCAGGGAGGTGCCAGGAAGATGCATATGCAATGTGGAACGTAGGGGGGAGTGAATGAATTGGGTTTACATATAGGGTTTAGGGAGATAAGGTGGTTGCAAAGTAGAGGATAGTTATATGAGAAGTAAAAAATGTGAGGCAAATCGGGAGATAAGAATAAATATTGGCTGTGCGTTTTGATATGGTATGAGAAAGTGGTGGCCAGATGCTGTGGCACACAAACATCCAACATCGCATCCAGACATTAACATTGATTCTTTGTGCAGGCAGGCAGTGATGGACAGTTGTTCATGAGAGGAGGTAATTACACGCTCCATGTACTTTCTCCAACATAAAAAAAAAATTATAATTTTGAGAGCGGTATTACTGGCTTGGAAACTATGTTGGTATTGTGAGCTGAAACTGTGCACTGTGCTAGGTAAAATAATTACATGTCTTTCCATTCAGACCTTCATGAAATGTATATAGGATACAATTAGGCCTTTCACAGAGACAACACTAACTTTAATAGCAAAATGATCATTCTGTGGGTGCCTACTCTTGAACCTGAACAAAACCCCTGGTGGCCAAATTGGTTGTTGCTGTAATAGCACGGGTACCTTTTAAACAATTGTTAACGCGTCCGTCTATGTTAATTTATACACATCAGGACTCGTTTTAGGCCGATGAATCTTTGGGCCCAGTGGTGAGACACCGTAGGACGAGATAACTAATCAAAATATCAATCAATATGTCAATAACATTGTCAACATTTAACACCAAAATATATCTTGCTTTAGACATTAATAAACATTCAGCGCAACCATGACCTTTCAGTCATGAATAACCACACCTTTATGACGTTTTATGAGTTTTATTCCCTATTGATTACAATCTAATAGCAAATGCATCAATCTCAAAACCAGGAAGCATATAAGCATAGTCACAAGATGACAACTATAATCAGCTTTCAATAATGCAAAGATCAGTAGCATAGACAATCAGATGGATATAAGCAAATCGTAATACATCGAACTTTCTAAGATACTAGTTCAGCATAGTATCACATAAGTCATGTCAGTTTGTCAGTCAGAATGAATACCTCGTCTAACCACTAATTAGCATTAGCATGTTGGGCTTCATGCAAACAATTTTGAACACCAATTTGGAAAACATCTAACTAAGGTCTCTAATCAAAACATACAGCAGTTGGTACCTAGAAAGAAAAGCAAGTAAGTAGATTTCATTAACAACATTTATCATTACCCTCCTCAAGATAGGTCAGCATACAGGATCAGTCTTCGTCTTCAGGACATCAGTTAGATCGCCGTCAGTCTATCTAAGTTAAAGGCAAGAGACACTCTCCTCATAAGGAGAAAAGTGTAAGGGGGCAGTCTATGGGCAAGGATGGTTTTGTCTAAGTCTCAAGTCACAAAATAGAGTGACAGAGTTTCGCGATGCAATCGATATCATTCCCTACCTAATGCCGTTTGTCTCCTGTGTCATGGGTTTTTATCTCTTTTTCGTGATACATTCCCCCAAAATTCTGTTGGTCAGTTAATACACCCCACCATTGGTAACCTATCAAATTATACATTAAGTAATGCATTTTGTCATTTCTCGATAATTCTTTATTTTCTAATTGGTCTACATAACTGACGTATTTTCGTAGGTGGCTCATCCGGGATTACTTCATCGACTTTGCACGTATCAGGTCAAAAGTTCTCTTCTTCTCGCTTCGTCGTCCTTGGAAGTGTCCATTAATGTTTCAAAGTATATATTTGTTATGCTAGAAGCTACTAACATACGGATGGGAGAATCGGGTGATGTTTCAAACTAGTGAAGAAAAGAACAATCGCTGGGTCATGGTCTTTTCCAAGTCAGTACACTGAAGAGACAGAAAAATACGCTTTATTATGAGAGCTACACAGCTTTGTTTGACTTGCGCTAACTTAAGATATACGAGTTCTAACGAATGCAGTCTTATGCGTTTTAATGTGCACAGCTTTGGCAATCTATGAACGATTACTTCTTACAGTTGACATTAGTTTACACACATGAAAATCCTTTACGTTAATGAATATGTTTCAATGAATATTTTATTCAATGCAGCATTGTTAATCATAAGCATTTCACGTCTATAATATGTAATATCAAACTACGCTCTCTCAGTCCCTCCTCTGATGATGCTCGTCATCACAAAATCTTTTGATCTTAATTTTTCACCTTGCGCATAATACGCATTTCAACATCCTGCCCTTTATGTGAGCTTTCCCATATTTCATTGAACATTTTCTCTCTTTCACTTTCTTCATTTCTTTTTGTTCTTTTTGTCCAATTTCTTTTCACTTGATCATTAATTTTGCATATTCCCCATAATCCCAATAAACAAATCAGAACAATTAATAAACCCATCATAATTTTTGCAAGTACCCCATTCCAAATGTTGGTAAACCAGCTTCCCACTCGGGCAATTCCTTTCCCAAACTTCTCCCAAACACCAGGATCTTTTAGATCCTTCAAATCTGTACTATCTCTAGTAAGGTTAGTAAGCATGCTTCTAATTTTCTTACTGTTATCAGGTATGAATGAACAGCAATGACGTTCATTAAGCATTTTGCACACACCTCCACTTTTTGCTAAAAGAATGTCTAAAGCAAGCCGGTTTTGAAGAGTCATAGCTCTTTCTGCAGCAAGTTCAGTATCCATCAGAAGTATAGCTCCTGTAAAATTTGTCAGCATGTTATCCACAATAGTAGACAACTTTTGAATTTTCATAGAATTTAGGATAACCCCTACTGAAGGGATTATAGCTCCAAATATGTCACCAATGACAGCCGCCACTGATTCTCGTTTTTGTCTGGTATGTTGTAATTCAGACATTTTAGGTATTTGTTTTAAGTCATCAATCTGGTAAATCTTTGGGAATACTATTCCCAAATAACATGTCCATACCATCCCTTAGGGAGACGGTAATATGCATTTAACCCACAGATGTAATATATTCCAGGAATCGCTGGGTCTTGTCCATTTAACATAAAGGTCCATTTGTTCTGAAACAGAAACACATGCCTACATTCACTCGTTCCCACAAACAAATTATCTTGATCAGATTTCGGTCTATATATACAAAGTCTACCTACATGTAGTGCATCTATAGCTAATTTGCCTTGTGTTTTAATTGCCGTATAAGCGTAATCATTTGCATAAGTGCGTTTTTCTAAACCTTTTTCTAATCTTTCCTTTAGTGCTTTGCGTCTATCATCTGTGTGATCTAAAAAGCTTTTCTCTACAGGAGACAGTAAGCAGGTTAAATTATTGCGATGTGCATAAGCAGTTCCAAATGTTAGTGTTGGCTCAAAGAATCCTCTAACTATTTTAATATCATGCTCTTTAGCTAATTTATTTAAGAATTCAATAACAGGCACAAAAGAAAACACAACATCTAAATTTGAATAAAAGTATTGCACATGCTCTTGATCATAAAATCTTGTTAATAGCAAGCTACAGCTGATTCCATACGTAAGAGGGAGGCTGTGATAAGTAACTCCCTCCTGCACAGATGAAGGAATTTTAGTACATACATAACAGTCTTTCGCATCCATAGTTTCCACATACTCATTTAGTAAGCGATAGAAAACATTAGTAGAAAGTTCCCCTTTTACATTAGTTCCCTCATGCAGATGTCTTGCGTCTTGCTCGAATTTCTCCCATGGTGATAGTTTATTAGTTGTAGTAGTAGTCTCAGGTTTTGGAGTTGCATTAATAGTTTCACTCTCTCTCCATGGCATTCCTACAATCACTCCCACAATCATTATTGCGCATACAACACCTATCATAAGTCCTAACCAACCACACACTTTACTTCCTTTGCTACTATAAGCCATGTTTGTATAGAATCAGAATAGCAGATCAACAATCAACTCTGAGAAGCAAACTCTTTCTGCGTATTTTACAGCGTCTTCACTCACTCCAGGACCCCTTCTCGTCAATTCAGGTTAGCAGCTTGTCGTAATCAGATTTTTAAAAGTCAAATCCAGGTTTAATGTCACTTTCCAGTAGTTTTTCTTAAGACTCTTTATTATTATTATTTTTTTTTTTCCAGCTTTCACAATTTCAGTCTTTATCTCAGTTTTCCTGTTGTATATTTTTCGGGTACCGTAGTATTGGCCTGGTATTTCTCGATCAAAACAGAATGCTAAGAATTCTTGTTGCCATTCAGAGGTTGTAGCATATGCCCATTCAGGACCTGTATATCTTCTGTTTGCTATTCTCTTTCTTTTTAATCTTCGTTCTCCTTGTTGTTCTCCTTCACTCAGATCGTCTGCTTGCGAGGTATCGCTTTCCTGTATTATTGTTTCGTTTGCTATTTCTCTTATTCTAAGGTGTGATTTGTCTGGCCAATTGTCGCCTCTCTGTGTCTTGCTTCGGCGTTTCCCTTCGGTACCTTGGACAGCACCCTCCTCTTGTGATATGGGGCCAGATGTAGCAAACGTTTAGCGAGTCGCAAACGGCAAAATTTGCCGTTTGCGACTCGCTAAACGCGTTTGCCAATGCAGACATGCATATTGCGAGTCGTTACCGACTCGCAATATGCATTTCCGACTCGCAAATAGGAAGGGGTGTTCCCTTCCTATTTGCGAGTCCCAGTGGGATGCAATACCATTTGCGACCGCGTACGCGGTCGCAAATGGCATCGCAGTTACCATCCACTTCAAGTGGATGGTAACCCACTCGCAAATTGGAAGGGGTCCCCATGGGACCCCTTCCAGTTTGTGACTGGACCCAAAAAACTAAAGGTTTCGTTTTTTTTTTAAGTGCAGCTCGTTTTCCTGCAAGGAAAACGGGCTACACTTAAAAAAAAAAACTGCTTTATTGAAAAGCAGGTCACGAACATGGAGGTCTGCTGACGTCAGCAGGCCTCCATGTTAGCGAGTGCCTATACTCGCTATGGGGCCGCAATTTGCGACCCACCTCATGAATATTCATGAGGTGGGTCATTGCGACCCCATAGCGAGTTGCAGTCGGTGTCTGAGACACCGTACTGCATAGCAATTTGCGACTTGCAAATTGCGAGTCGCAGGGACTCGCAATTTGCAAGTCGCAAATTGCCGATTTGCTACATCTGGCCCTTGGTGTTTTCTCCTGATAGGCTTGCAACTTGTTCAGGAGACTCTGATTCGTTTCGATTTGAATTTACCACTTCTCCGTCTCTGTCGTCCTCCGGTTCGACACTGTATTCAGGCTCTGAATTGTATTTGTCTGCTTCTGGGAGAACCTCTCCTTGCCTCTGTTCTCCTGCTGCCTCCACTGAGATTGGCACTCCGTCACCTCTCTCGAACTCGCTGATAGTTTGAGGGACACGGCTGTTCTCAGCGGGCTCTCCTGTATTCTCAGATCTTTCTTGACTGATCTCTGACTCTGAGACTCCTCCTCCTGAAGTTGCTGTACCGGAATTTTTAGGTTCCTCTTCAATAGGACACGTTACCCTTTTTGTATGGCTGGCATGTATCCAGTTGGGAACCCCGGCACACTTTATAGCAGTAGTGGTCGTTAATATCACTTGATATGGCCCTTTCCAACGCGGCTCAAGACACGATTTTCTCACGTGCTTCTCAACAACCACCCAATCTCCAGCTTGCAGAGAGTGTCCTGGTTCGCCGATTGGTGGTAACGTGTTAGCTTCCACCTGGTGAGAGAAAGAGCGAATCACGTCAGCCAAACTTTTGCAGTAATCCAACACCATATCATCTGTAATATTCACTAGTGCATTTGCAGGTACCGCTGGTAACCTCATTGCTCTGTCCATGAGGATTTCATGGGGGGACAGTCCCGTTTTCTTATCTGGGGTGTTTCTCATAGACATCAGCACTAGAGGTAATGCATCTGGCCACTTCATGTTTGTTGCTGCACACATTTTTGCTATTTTTGATTTTAAAGAACCATTCATCTGTTCGACTAGTCCTGATGCTTCAGGGCGATAGCTACAATGCAGCTTTTGTTCAATGTTGAGTGCGGCACACAGAAGTTTAATCACCTCATTGTCGAAGTGTCTTCCCCTATCTGATTCTATAGAAACCGGAAACCCGAACCTTGGTATTAATTCTCTGAGTAGTAGTTTTGCAACTGTAAGACTGTCATTCCTACGAGTAGGATATGCCTCAATCCAATGACTGAAAACACACACAATCACTAACACGTACTTCAAACCTCCACAAACAGGCATTTCAATGAAATCCATTTGTATTTTATTAAATGGACCACCAGCTCTCCCAATGTGGCTCAAAGTTACCACGGTTCCTCTTCCAGTGTTCATCTGTTGACAGATGACGCACCTGTGACAAGTAATTTCTGCGGCATGTCTGAATTTTGGATTGAACCAATCAATCTTAAAGGATCTGATCATGGCATCTCTTCCTAAATGTGCCTGCCCATGGTATAATCGGGCAAATTGTGACAGAAGACTGTTTGGCAAAACCAGTTTTCCCTCTTCTGATACCCTTATATCATCTGCTCTTTGTACACACTGCATTTTCTGCCAGGAACGTTTTTCTTCTTTACTAGCGTGGCTTTGTAATGTCTTTAATTCATCTAAGGTATCAACCACTCGTAATGCTAGGCTTAAGGTTGTGTCATTCTCAGGTTGTGGTAACAGTTCCCACTGCTCTTTAAATGATATACAGTTTAATGCACAAAATCTGGCAACTTGGTCTGCATAACCATTCCCCATTGACACAAAGGGGGTCATTCTGACCCCCGCGGGCGGCGGGAGCCGCCCGCCTGGAGGGAGCCGCCATATGGCCGCTCCGTGGTCGAAAGACCGCAGAGGCCATTCTGCCTTTCCCGCTGGGCTGGTGGGCGACCGCCAGAAGGCCGCCCGCCAGCCCAGCGGGAAACCCCTCCCCACGAGGAAGCCGGCTCCGAATGGAGCCGGCGGAGTGGGTAGGTGCGACGGGTGCAGTGGCACCCGTCGCGTATTTCAGTGTCTGCAAAGCAGACACTGAAATACAAAGTGGGGCCCTCTTATGGGGGCCCCTGCAGTGCCCATGCCATTGGCATGGGCACTGCAGGGGCCCCCAGGGGCCCCACAACACCCCTCACCGCCATCCTGTTCCTGGCGGTCGGAGCCGCCAGGAACAGGATGGCGGTGAGGGGGTCGGAATCCCCCATGGCGGCGCAGCAAGCTGCGCCGCCATGGGGGATTCCCAGGGCAGCGGAAAACCAGTGGGAGACCGCCGGTTTTCCTTGTCTGACCGCGGCCAAACCGCCGCGGTCAGAATGCCCTGCGGGGCACCGCCAGCCTGTTGGCGGTGCTCCCGCATCCCCGGCCCCGGCGGTCCTTGACCGCCGGGGTCGGAATGACCCCCAAAGTCTTGTGATCTGGTGTGAGCACTGCACTTCACCACGGCAATTTCAAGAGGCAGCTGAATCGCATGTAACAAATCTCTTATTTGTTCTCCATTTTTCACTGGTGAACCAGAGGATGTCATGAAACCCCTCTGTGACCAGAGTTGACCAAAATCATGTACAATTCCAAATCCGTATCTGCTGTCAGTATAGATTGTGACTTTCAAATTTACAGCAGCATGGCAGGCTTTTGTGAGAGCTATTAATTCTGCCACCTGTGCAGAAAACACTTTCTCGAGCCAGGAGGCCTCGACTATGCCAGATATGGTACATACTGCATAACCAGCTCTCAATGTTCCTGTTGAATCTCTTAGGCAGGACCCATCAACGAACATAATGCAATCGTTTTCCTTTAACTGGGTATCCTGTATATCTGGGCGAGGTTTGGTACAGAGCTCAGTCACCTCCAGACAATCATGCTCAAATTCTTCCCCATCTTTGATTTCTGTATTCTCATTGGGAAGTAGAGTTGCCGGGTTCAGCACAGTGCATCTTTTCAATGTAACATTGGGTGACCTCAGAATAATCGTCTCATATTTGGTAAGTTGTGCATTTGTCATGTGTTGTGTCTTAGTTCGTGTCAACAGAATTCCAACAGAATGTGGAACCAATACTGTCAAAGTGTATCCCATGACTATGCCCTCACATTGTGAAAGGCTTGGACCAACTGCTGCGACTGCTCGCAAACAACCCGGTAAGGCTGCTGCGACAGGGTCCAAAGTAGCTGAAAAATATGCTACAGGGCGATTTGCATCTCCATGGACCTGTGTTAAAACAGACAAAGAACAAGCATCACGTTCATGACAGAACAACAGAAATGGTTTCTCATAATCAGGCATTCCTAATGCTGGAGCCCTGCACATGCACTCTTTCAGCTCTAAAAATGACTCAAGCTCTTCTTTTGTCAAAGTGATTGTGTATGGTTCTCCTTAACTTCTTTTCCTGTCAGTTTTATTAAGGGCTTTGAAATGATCGAGAAGTTGGGTATCCACTGGCGACAGTAGCCCACCATTCCCAAGAACATCCTGACATCTCTCTTTGTTGTTGGGGGATTCATTTGTAAAACAGCTGTTATTCTCTCTTTTGATATTCTTCGGGACCCTTTCTCAATCAGATGCCCCAAATACTTCACTTCTTTTTGACAGTACTGCAGCTTTTTAGGTGATACCTTATGTCCGTTCTTCCCTAAATGATTCAACAATGCAATGGTATCATATTTACAGCTGTCTCTGGTTTTGGATGCAATCAACAAATCATCAATGTACTGCACAAGAGTCGAATTGAAAGGCAGCACAAGAGGTTCCAAATCCTTCTTCAATATCTGATTGAAGATGGATGGTGACTCAGAAAAACCCTGAGGAATTCTGCACCAACTGTACACCTTATCCAGGAATTTGAAACTGAACAAAAACTGGCTATCTTCGTGAAGTGGTATCAAGAAAAATGCTTGTGATAGGTCTACTACAGTAAACCATTCAGCATCACAAGGAACCTGGAACATTATTACCGCTGGGTTGGGAACCACAGGGCAGCATTTTATCACAATTTCGTTTATTTTTCTCAAGTCCTGCACAATTCGAACCTTTCCACAAGGCTTCCTCAAACCCATAATAGGAGAGTTACACGGACTGCTCAGGACTTCTTTCAAGACTCCCTGTCTGAGAAAATCTGCAATTATCTGTGTCACTTCAATAAGGACATCCTGAGTCATGTGGTATTGTGGCACTTGTGGGAACACTGCATTTGGCTTTATCTGCACCTTGACTGGACCTACTCCATTGATTAATCCGACCTCTTTTCCAGTCAAATCCCACACCTTCTCTGTTACAGATCCTTGTAGATCAGCAGGTAGATCGACCAAGGTAAACACTGGTAATAGAGTAATTAGTGGGTAATCTTCATTCATCCCTCCTCCTTCTTCTATGAGTTGACCCTCATCATCACTGTTTGTCTGTACCTCTATTCCACCAATGGAACAGGTAATCGAACATTTGGTTTTGCATAATAAGTCTCTTCCTAATAAAGATACTGGGCTTGAGTCGCATACATCAAATCTATGCAGGCCCTGAAAGTTTCCGATTTCAACCTGCACTGGGTCAGTGATTGGATTAGTCAGGTACTGGTTAGCCACACCGACCACTCGTATGGTGCGCCCCGAGAGAGGTAATCTCGGTACTTCTGCACTGCGAACCGTAGAGCGTGTAGCTCCTGTGTCGACTAAAAATGAAACTTTGTAGCCCATTACTTTTCCCTCCACATATGGGCCACTCTGGTCTACCTCTAGAGATGCTGCAAGTCTGCACTCTTCACTGTCTGTGCTGTCATCTGACCAATCTTCATTCATATAATTTTCACCTCTTAATGGGAATTGTTGTACAGTGTTGTTTTGGTTTGTTACCTGGCCTGTGACCTGCTGAGGAAGCATCACCTGTTGCTGTCCCATCGGAGCTAGGGGTAACTGCATTTGCTGTCTAGGCACCATAGGGATCTGCTGTTGTATTGGTTGTACTGACACTGTTTGGAAACGTGGCATTTGCATTTGCTGCATGGGTTGCACCCCTGACATTTGCACCAAATTATTTTGATAATTCTGATTCTGGTGTCTCATTCTTGGACCTCGTGAATTTTGTAGTGTACCGGCATTAATACTCTGCTGAACCGTACCATCCTGCATCATATTCGGACAATCCCGTTTCCAATGCCCCACGCCCCCGCACGCATGACATGGTGACATCTTTTTCATTTCTTGACCATCATTTTGAATAGCGACATTATTCATGTCCGAACCACGGTTCACAAACCCTCGACCTCTACCTCTTGGCTGTGCCTGAAACACACCATTCAATTGCGGTTGTTGCTGTATCATTTGCTGAACACCATTTCCCTGTATTCCAGCCTGTGCAGCCCTTATCTGCATCACCATCACTTTCTCCTTCAACTTTTTCTGCTTCAACTGAATTTCGTCACTACAGTATTTTGCATACTATAATACTTCATCAATCGGTTTAGCTTGCCAACAAATCAGATGATTTTTAATCATTTGGCTGACCTCCGGTCTCAGCCCTTTCGTCGAATCTGAACACAAGATGATTCAATTGTTTCAGTACCACGGTAATGTTTGAATGCCTTCAACAACCTTTCATAATATGCATGTATTGACTCTTTAACCTCTTGAGAGGTCCGGTCGATCTTCTGCCAATCAGTCACCTTCGGCGACACCTTTTGTTTCAAAAACTCAATTAATTTATGATAATATTTAATCACCTCTTCAGAAGGTGCTCCAGTCACTTTATCCCTTGCCGGTTCCTTTGTGGGCCAATCTACCCCTCTCTTGCACTCGAGCCACAAGTCTGGCGGAACAATAATCTCAAACAAGGTATTTAAGTCTTCCCAGAGACATTTCGCAAGCTTCACGAATCTATCTGTCTGTTGATACCACTCAATCGGTTTTTCTCTTAACCTGGGATAATCATTCGTAAAGGATAAAATGTCTCCCCTGGACCAAGGCACATGCACCAAGACACCACCAGCTGTTTCTCTCATAGGTAGGATTTTCACTGTGTCTAAATTAGGTGTGACTGTTGTTTCATTAGATCCTGGGCTATCTCTTTTTCCCTTATCTCTTTTCTTTGCCCACCGGCCTTCCCATTTCTCTAGTGCTCCCCAAATTTGTGCGCTTTGCAGCAACTCTTTCAAGTGTGTCTTCATGCCTGCAGATCTCATGTGTTCAAAATCTTTTGTGTCAAAATCTAATCTGTAACTCCGTTTCAAATGTTTCGTGTTTCCAATGTCGATATTGTATTTGTCTGCCAAATTCGTTAATTTCTGGTGTACTTTGCCTACCTCTTTGGTAATTTTAGGGCATAAGTACCTTAATTCTGCCTCAGTGTAAGATTCCAACCTATTTACTCCCATTGTTCCGTCCACCAATTCAGCAGCTTCCGCTCCTAGTCGTACTAGATTCAGGTATTCATCTTGTTTTTCTTTTTCAGGTTCGACTGTAGTCACTGTAGTTTTTTGTGAAGTGCAAGTTTTCTCTAACCACTCATTCAACTGTTGTACTGTAAAACCCTGCAGTGAAATGTTCCCTGCATGTATCATTGGAGTGTATGAGGTATTAGTACTCATAGTTTGGGGAGTCAGGACTCCCAACCCTGCTTGTCGCATTGCCTCAAGAGGTGCCCCTATTGGACTGAGGTCCATTAAGGGTCTTGATTGTTCGCAAACCTGTCCTCCCTGGGCCATTATTTGTGGAGTTCTAATAGGCCCTCCTCTTATCGCTTCATGAGTCATAATCCCCTATTCGCATGTCCCTGTTTTCTCCTGTGCATATAATGGTACTGGGGGGCCAACAGTAATAGGTACCGATATAGCGGCAGGTGTCTGGCCTGATCCCAAACTTCTTGGAGCGGCGACACCATAGGTCTGCTCTAATATCCCTGGTGCAGGTTCTTTCAAAGGACCCGCTACGGGGTTATACCCAGGTATCAGTTGTGGCGGTTGTGACACTAACTGTGGAGTTGACTCAATCTGTATTAACCTAGGCTTTGTATATATCGGGTCCGGTGGCACCACCAAGTTCGTAGTAGTCTCGAGTACTGGGACATCGGGGTAAATTCTTTTTATCTGCGGTGGAGGCTGCAACTGTATCGGCGAGTCTGGTGCAGTGGGTACACTGACACCACTCTGTATCAAAGCTGTATCGCTAGTCTGCACCGTATCAGTAACACCCTTCTCCTTCGTCTGGTTCCCAGGATCCAAGCTAGTACTTGGAGCACTGTCGTTCACCGCGTACGGTGGCGGACGATCATGTAACAATCTATCCATAAACGCCTCATCATCTAAATCATCCTCTTCTTCCCAGGGCCTTTTGTTCTCTTTGAATTTGTCTGAATCTTTGTCAGTTTTGCAAGAAGCTTTCTTTTCCTGTGTCTCCTCTCCCTGTGTTATTGCCGGAAACAGCTTTAACCCATTCACTATTCCTCGTCTCCACATTTTGTTCTCATTATCCCATCTAGCCTCTGCATAGGACTTTTCTGCCCTTGTCAATCTTCTGTGAAATCTTTCTTGTCTGTGTTTAAGAGCCATCAGGTCCCAAATCGGCAAAGCCTCATATTGTGCCGGTCTTGGAGGTGGTTTCTGCGTACTTAACATCCACCTCAAATTTTCTAACACCTTTTGATTAAATGTTCCATGTTCCGGAAACGCTAGACACCCCTCTTTCTCTGTTAATTTGCGCCATTGTTTTATCCATAAACATGGTGCAACACCCTTTTCCTCCATAACCGTATAAGCTGGTGTACCCTCAGGTGGCGTAGGTTCCCCATCAGTTGTAACAATATACACATCTCCTTTCAAAGCGCTTTTGAATGCCTTAACAAAATTCATTTTATTTGTATTTATTCAGAAAACGGCTTAGTTCCCAGGACACTCTTCACCTACCCTTTGCTCAACCTATTGCCTCTCACGGACGGCAGCCAATCCGTGCGCGACCCCACTCGGCATCTGACCTATCTCAGCGCGGCACCACTGACGTCACACTCACACACACTGCAGCTGACAAAGTCTTGCGGCTTGTCCACACCTCACTAACTCCTTACAACTCATACAAACTAATGCGAATTATTGCCAGCACTTAAATGACAACACAAATCTGCCGGTTTACTACAGGAAGGGTAACACATTCGCTTCAGAACTTTACAGAGATTTCACTTGAAGCCTCGGCCGCTACTCTCTCCTTCTCAGTTCCCTCATACGCAAGCAGAATTCGACCTGCAAATCCTACTCTCGACTTGTCAATGACTCCTTCTAGTGCACTTTAGAACTTGTCAAATCTCCATCGAAGGTTTCACACATGCATCATAACTCGAAACTTGACTTGTCAACCACGCCCGATTGACCTACTAAACTGCACAGATTACAACATAAACCATATTTAACATCATACTCCGGAGTCTTAGACCTCAATAGGCCCGTATACAACAACCAACCACGTGGATAATTTTGAGCAATAAGCGCTGCATTCACATGAAGTACGCCGACTTCCCTACTCTCATACTGTGGAGTACACCTACTCCTTCTAAACAACACTTAATTTGGCCTAAACGCACTCAAATATTCACAACCACCTGCAGAATGCATAAGATTTAATAAGCGCAAAGACCCTAACCACACATACTATGGCGCCGAGAACATTCCCAACTCATTTAGGCAGGCTCCGAGATCCCGGGAAAGCCATGGCGAATCTAGCAACTCATCATCTCTCCAAATTGCATTATCACAGAAAAACAAATTAAACAATGAAACTCCGTCCTAGGGCCCCCAAGGGTCAAACCGTACTCTGCTACCAGAACTGTTAACGAGTCCGTCTATGTTAATTTATACACATCAGGACTCGTTTTAGGCCGATGAATCTTTGGGCCCAGTGGTGAGACACCGTAGGACGAGATAACTAATCAAAATATCAATCAATATGTCAATAACATTGTCAACATTTAACACCAAAATATATCTTGCTTTAGACATTAATAAACATTCGGCGCAACCATGACCTTTCAGTCATGAATAACCACACCTTTATGAAGTTTTATGAGTTTTATTCCATATTGATTACAATCTAATAGCAAATGCATCAATCTCAAAACCAGGAAGCATATAAGCATAGTCACAAGATGACAACTATAATAAGCTTTCAATAATGCAAAGATCAGTAGCATAGACAATCAGATGGATATAAGCAAATCGTAATACATCGAACTTTCTAAGATACTAGTTCAGCATAGCATCACGTCAATCACGTCAGTTTGTCAGTCAGAATGAATACCTCGTCTAACCTCTAATTAGCATTAGCATGTTGGGCTTCATGCAAACAATTTTGAACACCAATTTGGAAAACATCTAACTAAGGTCTCTAATCAAAACATACAGCAGTTGGTACCTAGAAAGAAAAGCAAGTAAGTAGATTTCATTAACAACATTTATCATTACCCTCCTCAAGATAGGTCAGCATACAGGATCAGTCTTCGTCTTCAGGACATCAGTTAGATCGCCGTCAGTCTATCTAAGTTAAAGGCAAGAGACACTCTCCTCATAAGGAGAAAAGTGTAAGGGGGCAGTCTATGGGCAAGGATGGTTTTGTCTAAGTCTCAAGTCACAAAATAGAGTGACAGAGTTTCGGGATGCAATCGATATTATTCCCTACCTAATGCCGTTTGTCTCCTGTGTCATGGGTTTTTATCTCTTTTTCGTGATACATTTCCCCAAAATTCTATTGGTCAGTTAATACACCCCACCATTGGTAACCTATCAAATTATATATTAAGTAATGCATTTTGTCATTTCTCGATAATTCTTTATTTTCTAATTGGCCTACATAATTGACGTATTTTCGTAGGTGGCTCATCCGGGATTACTTCATCGACTTTGCACGTATCAGGTCAAAAGTTCTCTTCTTCTCGCTTCGTCGTCCTTGCAAGTGTCTATTAATGTTTCAAAGTATATATTTGTTATGCTAGAAGCTACTAACATGCGGATGGGAGAATCGGGTGATGTTGCAAACTAGTGAAGAAAAGAACAATCGCTGGGTCATGGTCTTTTGCAAGTCAGTACACTGAAGAGACAGAAAAATATTCTTTAATATGAGAGCTACACAGCTTTGTTTGACTCGCGCTAACTTAAGATATACGAGTTCTAACGAATGCAGTCTTATGCGTTTTAATGTGCACAGCTTTGGCAATCTATGAACGATTACTTCTTACAGTTGACATTAGTTTAAACACATGAAAATCCTTTACGTTAATGAATATGTTTCAATGAATATTTTATTTAATGCAGCATTGTTAATCATAAGCATTTCACGTCTATAATATGTAATATCAAACTACGCTCTCTCACAATCATACACCTGTAAATTGTAAATGTACATCTTTGATTCGTGTAGCTTTTCACATTTATGTTAATTCACACAAATTCCATGTAGCCTACGTGATAAGCCATAAGGAATTGTGAATGTCCTGACTTGCGGGGCTAGATGCTAAAGATGGTAACGCTCATGTATGGTGAACAGTATGCGTACTCCTCTCTGCAGTTTTGACTAGCCCTGGTTGCTGTGCCAGCCCTGTTCTTCCTATGCTCGTCACACCTTTCGCTTCTATTTTTAATCTCTTTTTCAAAGACTTTATTGGTGGAGAGACTACGGGAGACCCTGGGGAGCTGATGTTGGGTATCTGGATTGGCCTGTTTCTGCCAGATTCAGGAGGAAGTACTGATCCGTTTGATTCCCCGAATACAGAATTGTTTTATTTCCACTTGACTGATACCTTTTTGATCTCCTTTTGAGGGTGATCTTAAGGCTGTAAAGTCAATTGCTTTTCTTCTGGGTGACACAGAGGGTTTGGGGGGCTTGTTCGACTATAATTTTGTGTTATTGTGCTCCTTTTGAGTCCTTATTTAGTATTCTCTATCTATCTGCTTCTTTTTATCACATATTTTTCAGCTAGAAATGGGTAAAAGAAAGGCAATGGATGGGGAAGCAAAGGCCTCTAAAGATAAGAAATCCTCTTTTTCGGCAGGGGATAACTGTGTTATAGACAGGATTGACAATCTCATATCACAATGTGCAGACATGATTAACTCTATCCCCCTTCCAGACACTAAGGCCCATATTTATACTTTTGTAGTGCCGCTTTTGCAGTGCTTTTTGACACAAAAGCGGCACAAACTTAGAAAATACAATTGTATTTTGTAAGTTTGAGCCGCATTTTGCGTCAAAAAATTACGCAAATGCGGTGCTAAAAAAGTATAAATATGGGCCCAAGTGTCATCGCCACTCTAGATGTACCATAAAGTGCATACCTAAAATGTTTGAGAAATCTTAGCTGTGTGCCCGTGCTTCATCTGTGAGAGAAATGCCAGAACCACTCCTTCCCCCATAGTCAGCCCTGAGAAGTCCCCCTCTGCCCAGGGTGTGGATGAAATTGAGTGTTGTAGTAGTTATTCTGTTCTCGCGCTAGATGATGATATGACAGAGAGGTCACAGGCTCACCAATTTGGTATTTCAAACTCAGGAATTTTTCTGTTGTTGCAGAGCTTGATGGGGCTCATTGGGGATTTGAGAGGCCAGGTTAAGGAACTTCACAAGGTAGTGGAAAATTCTGAGGGGTGTAATAACAGGGGACAGATGCTAACATGCTCTGGGGGTGTGGAAGGGAATAGGGAAGGGTCCCCTATTATTTTTGGAGACACCACCTCATCACACCATATAGCCCTGTCAAATCAGTTACCTTTGGACAACCCAATTCAACACCCCTTGTCTTGCAAGCTCCCTGTTATTGCTCATGCACCAATGTAGGTTGGTGGGGTCTTAAAGACTGCTCTCCCAGTGTGGGTCTGTCGGGGGCTGCATGTACAGGCCTGGGGTGAGGGAGGGGCACTTTGGGTATATGTGATCCACCTACTGAGATACCCCAGATGTTATATGTGAGAGGGATGATTCATAATGGTTTCTATATCGCCAAGGAGGTTGGGGAAACCCTGACTGGTGTATACCTCATGAATGTTCCCAAGCTGACTCCAGGTTCCATAGAAGACAGATATTCGCTAATCAATAAAGTCACTCATTGGTTTCGTGAAGTCAGGCATTGTTACTCAGTCATTAAGAGTGACATTGTAAGTACAGAAAGGTTACCTTACCCAAATAACCCACATGATAGGGTGCAGGTCTCCTTTATAAATAGGGATCTGGTGGAGGTTCTTATGGCCATTAACTCCCGAAATATTTCCTGTGCAAATACTGCCATACTGATTAAATATCGAGATTGATTACATCCCCTGAGTTGTACAGCTGTGGGGTTGGTGAGAAGGTGGGAGAAGATGGAAGTGAAACTGGCAAGGCTCCTGTCAGACTGAGTCTAAGGTCCTCCCTCGCTGTGCAAGGGTTATAGGTCTTTCTGGAGAGGATCTGCAACCATATGACTCCCCAACTCAAATGTCTGCACTACAGGGGTCAATCCTTTGAAGTCTAACTGTGAATGCTTGCTGGTAAAAGAGACCAAATTTGAGAACAGACATCATGTTGCTAGTTTGGAGGGGAATTATACAAGTGCTGCTAACCCCCAAATCTCTGCTGAACCCAGTCTACTGCCTCAGTCACTACTACAGATTGCTTCCTGGAATGTAGATGGGGTATCAAAGTTGCTACTTGAGGGGGAATCGGACGGTTTATCAATGCATTTGATGTCTCTCTGTTTCAGGAGATGTGGTGCCTAACACCCTCACACAGGAGTGGGTTTACATCCTATTGTGTGAGTGGGATTAAGTCTGGCAGGGGTATGCCTTCTGGGGAACTGGGAATTTGGGTCCAACTCATTCTTCAGTGCAAAATCTTAATTGTTCCCATTGCTTCCCCTGACATCCTAGCAGTCAGGATGGTGCTGCCTTCTGGCCTATCACTGAAAATGTTTAGTGTATACAAACGAACGGGAGCCTGCAATGCTGATTTTAGGGTTTTGAATGCAATAGAGCATGCCCTTTCTGAACACTCGGGAAGTGGCCTATTGTTGGTGGCTTTCAATTTTAACTCCTCTTTTGAACTATTAGCTGCCACTCACCCTTGCTTTAATCCATGATTGTGACGGACAGTTGGGTATTCCGCAAATTTATCTATCCACTATGAGATGGACTCCCACAGTTGCCCAGGTATTGATACTTACATTAAATATTGATCTTAGGGCCACTAATGGTAGAACCCCCTCTGATCACCAGGGCATGATGAACTTTAATAGACCCGGCTGCAGTAGTAGAATTGATTATTTCTTGGCGGACATAAAGCTCTGGCTGGCAATATTGGGCATGGAAGTGGTGGACCGACCTGACAGTGGCCATAAGGCTCTTTGTTTGTCACTCTTGGTCAACCCAGTCTCTTCATCGGGTTGCTTGGGCATCAGAGAAGTAGGAGATCTTTGCACTTAAACAATGGGAAATCTATTAGGTGGGAATGGGTTGAAAAAAATCCTACTGCCCGAGAGGTAGTTAAAAGTAGAGTTAAGTTGGAGGTAGAATCCTTAATCTCAGCTAGCGCCTGAGTGTAGGATCAAAGGATTCATAATTATTTATTAAACTGTTTACACAGATTAGGGAGCTTCTAGGTCAGGTTGAATGTAAAGGGTAAGCACCATGCTAAACCTGATGCCTGATATTATGGAGACTGTAGGCTAGCTAAAAGGAGCTCTTAATAGCAATCAAATCTCACTCCCAGCCTGAGACCACAAGATGTAGGACTCATTATCAGCAGGTACTGGCCCAAGCAAAAAGGGATTGGGAGAACATGTTGTGGATGTCCTTACATGAAGCTTTAATCACCAAAAATAACAAGAACTTTTGGAAGTCAACCACCACTTGCCTACACTGCCATAAAACTGCATTAGATTTTCATCTTCACCCCCAGATGTTGGTGGCGCATTTTAGTAATTTGTATTCAACAAAGTGTGACACAGAAAAGGAGAATTCTGTGCCCGTCGGAACCAATAATACATGTATTCCCACTTGTGCACAAGGTCCGGATAGGATTCAAACAATTTATATAGAGTAAACCGGGATATTTGGGGTCTATATATAAATTTGCTTTCCAACTCGATTCTCTCTGGTATGGACATTCCTTCCTCGTGAAAAATAGCAGAAGTCATAACCATTTGTAAAAAGGGGAACTGTTCTGTCCTGGGAACTACAGAGCCATAAGCTTTTTTGACTCTCTTCAAAAAATCTTCTGCAAGCAGGTTCTGGCCTACTTACAACACTGGATCAGTGGAGAGAGTGTCTTGTTGGACTGGCAGGCTGGTTTTAAGAGGCCATGTAAGCACTATGGGCCAGATTTTTTGCTTTATCAGCATCTAATGGAAGGAGGTCAAACTATATGCAGCCTTCGTGGATCTTTGACCTGCTTTTGACCTGGTTCCCAGAGACAAGCTTTGGAGGGTTCTGGAAGACAAGGGTACATTGGCTCCCCTTCCGAACATCCTTGTAAGGCTGCATGCTGACAACCTCGTCCAAGTTAGAAGGGGGAGGAAGGGGCCTTAACTGATCCCATCCATGTGGCTTGTGGGGTCAGGCAAGGGTGTGTTTGGTCCCCACCCTGTTCACCTTATACATGAATTGAGCAATTAAGTTTGTGAATAGGGATGGCTGTGATGTGCCCAAAATAGTGTGGAGGAGGGTCCCCACCATCCTTTTTGCAGAAAACACCTTGCTGATTTCCAAGTCACCACAGGGATTGCAACAGCTGCTGGAGAGCTTTCAGTTATTTTGTCAAGAACAGGGCCTAGAACTTAACAGGTCAAAGACTAAGGGCCTGATTTAGAGTTTAGAGGAGGAGGTCACTCCATCACAAAAGTGACAGACAGCCTGTTCATCGTATTACGATCCCATTATAGCCTTTGGAGATTGCAATATGGCAATCGAGATATCCGTCACATTTGTGAGGGAGTAGCCCATCCGCCAAACCCAAATCAGGCCCTAAGAGTATGTTTTTCTCGCAACAGAAGGTCACTAGTTCAGTGGCATCTGCTGTGAAATAAAATTGGGAGTGTAGCGTGGGGGGCAGCGCAGGGGGCAGTGCAGGGGAGAAAAAGAAGAAAATATTATAATAGCACTTACCTGGCAGCCCCCACTTTGGTCCTCCCCTCCTCTTGAATCCTGGTACTTCATGCACAGGCTCCCAACTCCCTACACCAACCCAGATGCTGCTCTCATGATCATAATGCCCAACATGAGAGAAGCACTGGGACTGGTCTGAGCAGTATTGTTTGACGATCAGTCAAGCCCTGGGAACGTGTGTCTGTTTTCTACCCGGCTATGCAGCACAGGTTCTGTGGAAGGATCTCAGTGCGCACGTCAGTTAGGCCGTCTTAAAACAGCCAGCCAAACCGACATGTGCACCTGCAGCAGTGCCCATCACTCCTTCTCCCTTCTACTACTGTCCATTAGGATGGCTTGGCCCTGCTCCAGACTTGGCTCAGTGAGGAAAATCAAATGATAAGCTGATTTATTATCACTTTGTTTTCCATGTTGAGAAAGAAGTGGGGCAACGCTCCTCCGCCTTAATAGAGGAGCCGCCCTGCAGTAGTTATAAGAGGTGTCTGTTGGTGGGTGCCAATCCAATTGAAGAGGTGGCTGATTTTGGTTACTTAGGCATAAGACTTACACCTAACTTTTCCAGGGCATCGCATTTGGAAAAGGCACAGTTGTCCATAATTCAGCACAATACAAGCATAGCAAAGATCTTTAGGAAAACTAAATTTAGAAGGGTAGCTGCAGCCCTCAAAATGTATAATGTGAAAGCTATAGGGTTGGTCATGTATGGGGCAGAGCTTTGGGGTTGCTCAACTATAAAGAGTTTTACCTTAGAGCACAGGTTTTTAAGACCTCTGCTAACCTCCCTGGGAGTACGTTGCTGACCCCTCTTTATTTAGACCTGGCCCAAAGAAGGATCGCCCACAAAACTGAGTGCAGGCTACTTAAATTCTGGCATCAGCTCTAGAATTTTATCAGGTGGTCATCAGAGAACTTATGATTTTCAGGGGTGCTGTTAAAACTCCTTGGCTTCAATCCATCAAGGACCTACTCCTGAAATTGAGTCTCGAGCAATATTGGTTTTCCCCTGAGGAACTGTGTACAATTTCTAAAGAAAGTATTAACACAATCTTTTGTGAATGGGTCGCTATTGAGAAAATGTTGAACTGTAAAGACTATCAGCAGTTTTCACTGATTTTAAACCCTGCGTGCAGTATGAGCGCATAATCGATGAAATTGCCCACTGTTAGACCTGACAGCCTTAGGGTAGTCACCCCTAACTTTTTGCCTGCCTCCCTCCACTTTTTGGACACTGTTTTTGCTGGTTTTTAGACTCTGCTCACTTTACCACTGCTAACCAGTACTAAAGTGCATATGCTCTCTCCCTTAATACATGGTAACCTTGAATCATACCTGATTGGACTATTAATTTACTTATAAGTCCCTAGTAAGGTGCACTTCATGTGCATAGGGCTGGTAAATTAAAGGCTACTAGTGGGCCTGCAGCACTGGTTGTGCCACCCACTTAAGTAGCCCCTTTTCCTTGTCTCAGGCCTGCCATTGCAAGGCCTGTGTGCGCAGTTTCACTGCCACCTCGACTTGGCATTTAAAAGTACTTGCCAAGCCTAGAACTCCCCTTTTTCTACATATAAGTCACCCTTAATGTGTGCCCTAGGTAACCCCTAGAGCAGGGTGCTGTGTAGGTAAAAGGCAGGAC
Source organism: Pleurodeles waltl (assembly GCF_031143425.1). Classification (NCBI taxonomy): domain Eukaryota; kingdom Metazoa; phylum Chordata; class Amphibia; order Caudata; family Salamandridae; genus Pleurodeles; species Pleurodeles waltl. The sequence goes on from NC_090448.1 coordinate 127,227,019, forward strand.
ATGTACCTGGGTAGTTATATGTCCTGGTAGTGTAAAACTCCTAAAATCGTTTTTACACTACTGTGAGGCCTGCTCCCTTCATAGGCTAACATTGGGGCTGCCCTCATACACTGTTGAAGTGGCAGCTGCTGATCTGAAAGGAGCAGGAAGGTCATATTTAGTATGGCCAGAATGGTAATACAAAATCCTGCTGACTGGTGAAGTCGGATTTAATATTACTATTCTAGAAATGTCACTTTTAGAAAGTGAGCATTTCTTTGCACTTAAATCTTTCTGTGCCTTACAATCCACGTCTGGCTGGGCTTGGTTGACAGCTCCTTGTGCATTCACTCAGACACACCCCAAACACAGGGTACTCAGCCTCACTTGCATACATCTGCATTTTGAATGGGTCTTCCTGGGCTGGGAGGGTGGAGGGCCTGCTCTCACACAAAGGACTGCCACACCCCCTACTGGGACCCTGGCAGACAGGGTTGAACTGAAAGGGGACCTGGTGCACTTCTTAGCCACTCTTTGAAGTCTCCCTCACTTCAAAGGCACATTTAGGTATAAAACAGGGCCTCTGCCCTACCTCATCAGACACTTGCTGGAGAAGAAACCTGAACCAGAAACTACATCCTGCCAAGAAGAACTGCCTGGCTGCTCAAAGGACTCACCTGCCTGCTTTCTACAAAGGACTGCTGTCTTGCTGTTGCCCTGCTGCCTTGCTGAACTCTTGTCTGGCTGTGAAAGTGCTCTCCAAGGGCTTGGATAGAGCGTGCCTCCTGTTCCCTGAAGTCTCAGGACCAAAAAGACTTCTCTTTTTCACTTGGACGCTCCGTGCGCCGAAAATTTCGACGCACAGCTTGTTCCGCGGCGAGAAAAACGCCGCACACCGAAGCTGACCGACGCGACGCTCTGGGGACGATCGAAAATCCGACGCACGGCTTCGCAAGGATAACGCCGCCCGACCTCTAGAGGAGGAATCGACGCGACGCCTGCCGTGAGATCGTAATTTCAGCGCGCAGCCCCGCAGACCGACGTCTAGAGGAGAAATCGACGCACCGCCTGCCGTGAGATCGTAATTTCGACGCGCAGCCCCGCAGACCGACGCGCAGCCGGAGAACAAGCAGGAAAATCCACGCACAGACCCGGGACATCTGGTAATCCCCGCGATCCACAGAAAGAGACTGTCCGCGCGCCGGAAAACGACGCACGACTTCCCCGCGTGGAAAATAACGACGCAAGTCCGTGTGTGCTGGGGAGAAATCGACGCACACACCCTTTTTCCACGCACCTCTTCCTTTGTGGCCCTCTGAGGAGATGTTTACACTCCAAAACAGGTACTTGTGCTTGAAAGAGACTTTGTTTATCTTCTAAAGACTTAAGACACTTTATATCACTTTTCAGTGATATCTCTACAATTTCCCATTGCAACTTTATTCTTTTTGACCTACAATTATCCTGATAAATATTATATATATTTTTCTAAACACTGTGTGGTGTATTTTTGTGGTGCTATATGGTGGTATTGTATGATTTATTGCACAAATACTTTACACATTGCCTTCTAAGTTAAGCCTGACTGCTCGTGCCAAGCTACCAGAGGGTGGGCACAGGATAATCTTGGATTGTGTGTGACTTACCCTGACTAGAGTGAGGGCTTTTTCTTGGACAGGGGGTAACCTGACTGCCAACCAAAAACCCCATTTCTAACATTGGTGATCAGCGGTGAGGATAGGACTTGTATTTGTGCAGTGACATACAGTAGCTAAGTATTTCACTACCTACCCACAGTTGAAGGTCAACTTGGTTTTTATCTCTTTTTGCAAATCCGTTTTTTCTCCTGACAATTTTCAAAAACTAAATCCTCACTCAACATGTCTCTGACTGGGTCTCAGACAGGGGACTTTGACCTAGTACAGTTGGATACATATACGGTCAAACAACTATGAGGATTCTGCAGGGCATTGAGGGTACCCACCCAAAGGGCCTCCAGAAAGGAGGACTTTCAAGTGGCGCTGAGGGCCTGGGCAGAAGCCCATTTAGAGGATGATGAGGAAGAGGAGCCAGAGAATGGCACCTCAGAGGAATTTTCACTATCTGTGGATGGTGTTACCACTGCAATTGTGCCCCCTTCCAGACCAGGGAGCAGTGTCTCTGTGCAAAGCCTGACCGCAGAGGAAAGGAGAGAAGAAAGGGAGTTCCAATTGCAAATGGCAAAACTGAAAATTGAGGCTCAACAGGAGGAGAGAAGGGCAGAAAGGGAAGCCAAGCAAGCTGAAGCTGAAAGAGCAGCCAAACAAATTGAAGCCGAAAGAGAAACCAAACAGGTGGAGGCTGAGAGAGCTTTGGCTGAAAAGAAACTATTGTTGGCTCATGAACTGAGTCTCAAGGAGCTGGAGATCAAGGCAAGACAGTCTGAATCCAGCAATAATGGTGGCAGCATACTGACAGGACCTGCTGGAGAAAAGAAGGTTCGTATACCCAAAAATGTGGTGCCCAGTTTTGTGGTGGGAGATGACATAGATAAATGGTTAGCTGCTTATGAAGTTGCACTAAGGGCTCATGAGGTTCCTGAAGGGCAATGGGGGGTAGCTATGTGGGGTTATGTACCGCCATTGGGGAGGGATACACTCCTCACATTGGATCCACCTGATCAAAACACATACCCACTTCAGAAAGCCACTTTACTTGCCAAGTTTGGGCTGACCCCTGAGGGATACCGTCAGAGGTTCAGGGACAGCACCAAACAAACCACACAAACATGGGTAGATTTCTTTGACTTCTCCAGTAAGGCACTGAATGGATGGGTGCGGGGCAACAAAGTAGCTGATTATAAAGGTTTATATGACTTGATTCTAAGAGAGCATATGCTTAATACTACTTATACAGAGTTGCGCCAGCACTTAGTGGATAGCAAGCTGACTGATCCCAGGAAGCTTGCTGAGGAGGCGGACCTCTGGGTTAGCACCAGAGTGTCCAAGAAGGTACCTGGGGGGGACTCCCACAAAGGTCGTCAGGGTTCCCAACAGAAGAAAGAGGGGGGAGATAAACTTGCAGATAAGGAACTCTCCAAAGGCCCCCAAAAGAATTCCCAGGGAGGGGGTGGCAACCCTTCCTTTTCCAAATTTGGGAAAAAGCCAGGGACATATGACAGGTCAGGGAAATCTAACCCCAAATGCATGGAGTGTTACCAGTATGGTCACTATAAAGGCGATCCCCAGTGCCCCAAGAGGGCACCGTCCACTACCGGACAGGCACCTGGGTTGACTAGTGTAGCGCTCGGGGGGGAGATGGACCCAGATAGCTTTGGGGAACAGGTAGAGATTTCCCTAGTGTCCCTGGGAGAAGGAGAAATGGTGCCCAAGGTCCACATGCCCAAAAATACTTCCAAGTACCGGCAGTGGGTCACCATTGATGGGCAGAAGGTGGAGGCTCTGCGTGACACAGGAGCCAGTATGACTACTATCAAGAGTCAGCTGGTGTCAACAGAGCAGATAGTACCTAATACATTCCACCAGGTCATAGTCGCTGACAATCGCGAGAGTCACCTACCGGTGGCTCTGGTTCCCTCTGAGTGGGGGGGGGTCTCTGGTACTCTGAAAGTAGCTGTGAGTCCTGCCATGCCTGTAGATTGTCTGTTAGGCAATGATCTTGAGCATACTGCTTGGAAAGAAGTGGAGCTCAAGTCTCACCTGGAGATGTTAGGGTTACCTGAGTGGGTCTGCATGACCACACGGTCCATGGCTGACCGCGAGGGAAGTCAAGGGCGTCTGGAGCCTAGAACTATGGCCCAGAGAGCTGCCAAGAGGAGGGACCAGGGGTGCGGGAAACCGGCCCCAGAAGTTCCCGCAGTGGCTGATGGGGCTCCTGAGGAGGAGGCTCCCGAGCCAACTGGGGAAGACATTGCCACCCTAGGTGACTTACCTGAGCTTGCTGGCTGGCAAGTTGAGGGTGGACCCACCAGGGAGGAATTCTGCAAGGCGCAGAAAGAATGTCCCACTCTAGACGGTCTGAGGAAACAAGCCTCAAACCAGGCAGCAGGTGACACCTCTGGCAATCACCACCTATATTGGGAGAATGATCTCCTCTACAGTGAGCTTAAGGTTCCGGCCTTTGGGGCAGCATGTACGCTGGTGGTCCCCCAATGTTACCGAACCTTCCTACTGGGTCTGGCTCACGACATTCCCCTGGCAGGACATTTGGGGCAAGACAAGACCTTTGACAGGCTTGTCACCCACTTTTATTGGCCCAAAATGAGGACACACTCAGATAAATTCTGCAGATCTTGTCCTACCTGCCAGGCCAGTGGTAAAGCAGGAAAAAGGGTTAAAAGCCCCCTGATTCCACTTCCTGTCGTTGGCACCCCCTTTGAAAGGGTGGGCATCGACATTGTTGGTCCCTTGGACCCCAAAACTGCCTTAGGCAACAGGTTCATCCTGGTTTTGGTGGACCATGCCACCCGTTACCCAGAGGCAATCCCTCTGAGGACCGTAACTGCACAGGTGGTGACCAGAACTCTGATGGGGATATTTACCCGTGTGGGATTCCCCAAGGAGATAGTGTCTGACAGAGGCACTAACTTCATGTCTGCATACATGAAGTCTCTGTGGGATGCGTGTGGTGTAACCTACAAGTTCACCACGCCCTATCACCCCCAGTCTAATGGTCTTGTGGAGAGATTCAACAAGACCCTGAAAGGCATGATTGGTGGCCTCCCTGAGGCCATGAGGCGTAAGTGGGACGTCCTCTTACCATGCCTTCTCTTTGCTTACAGAGAGGTCCCCCAGAGGGGAGTAGGGTTCAGTCCCTTTGAGATTCTCTATGGGTACCCTGTCAGGGGACCCTTAAGCATTGTCAAGGAGGGATTGGAGAAAGCTCCAAAGGCACCCCCTCAGGACGTGGTCAGCTACATGTTGGCCCTCAGCAACCAGATGACCCGCTTCTGGAAAGAGGCCCAAAGTAACCTTGAGGCCAGTCAAGAGGTAATGAAACACTGGTATGACCAAAAGGCCACCCTGGTAGAGTTTCAACCTGGAGACAAAGTGTGGGTAATGGAGCCAGTAGAGCCTAGAGCTCTCCAGGACCGCTGGTCTGGCCCATTTGAAATCAAGGAGCGGAAAGGGGAGGCCACTTACCTAGTGGACCTCCAAACCCCTAGGAATCCCCTAAGGGTGCTCCATGTGAACCGACTGAAGGCTCATTTTGAGAGGTCGGAGATCAACATGCTTCTGGTCACAGATAAAGCAACGGAAGAGGAGAGTGAACCTCTCCCCGACCTCCTCTCTGCCCAAGAAGGTGATGGGTCAGTAAGCGGGGTCATTCTTTCTGACTCCCTGACTCTAAACCAGAAAGGAGACTGCTATGAGCTGTTGGAGCAGTTCTCCCCCCTGTTCTCCCTTACTCCTGGACTGACCCACCTCTGTGTTCATGATATTGACACCGGTGACAGTCTCCCTGTGAAGAACAAAATTTACAGGTTGTCGGATAAGGTGAAGGCCAGCATCAAGGAGGAGGTCTCCAAGATGTTGACTCTAGGGGTTATCGAGAAGTCCAGTAGTCCCTGGGCCAGCCCAGTGGTGTTGGTCCCTAAGGCTACTGCCCCAGGTGCGAAGCCAGAACTCCGGTTCTGTGTGGACTACCGGGGTCTCAACTCAGTCACACGGACTGATGCTCACCCCATCCCCCGAGCTGATGAGCTCGTGGACAGGCTGGGCGCTGCCAAGTTCCTGAGTACATTTGATCTTACTTCAGGGTACTGGGAGATCGCCCTGACTGAGGGGGCTAAGGAAAGATCCGCATTTTCAACCCCTGATGGCCATAACCAGTTCCGGGTGATGCCGTTTGGAGTGAAAAATGCCCCTGCTACCTTCCAACGGTTGGTTAACGGGGTCCTAGCTGGCAAGGATGCCTTCTGTGCAGCCTACCTGGATGACATAGCTGTCTACAGTTCCAGCTGGGAGGAACACCTGCTTCATCTCAAGGAGGTGCTTCAGGCCCTGCAACAGGCAGACCTGACCATCAAGGCTAGTAAGTGCCAGATTGGGCAGGGTTCCGTGGTGTACTTGGGACACCTAGTGGGTGGTGGCAAGGTGCAGCCACTCCAGGCCAAGATTGAAACTATCAAGGCCTGGCAACCACCACGAACGCAGACTGAGGTGAGAGCCGTTTTAGGCCTCACAGGATACTACCGCAGATTTGTCAAGGGCTATGGTACCATTGTGTCACCCTTGACAGAACTCACTTCAAAGAAACAACCTAGGTTGGTGAATTGGACAGAGGCTTGTCAGAAAGCCTTTGACGCCCTGAAGGAAGCCATGTGCACGGCCCCCGTGCTCAAGGCCCCTGACTACTCCCAGGAATTTATCGTGCAGACAGACGCTTCAGAGCATGGCATAGGGGCAGTCCTAGCACAGCTAAATGAGGAGGGCCGAGATCAACCGGTAGTCTTTATTAGCAGAAGGCTATTACCAGTGGAACAGAGGTGGAGTGCTATTGAGAGAGAAGCTTTTGCTGTGGTCTGGGCACTGAAGAAGCTAAGACCCTACCTGTTTGGGACTCACTTCCGGGTTCAGACAGACCACAGGCCCCTCAGATGGCTCATGCAGATGAGGGGAGAGAATCCAAAACTCTTGAGGTGGTCCATTTCCCTACAGGGGATGGACTTTACGGTGGAACATCGCCCAGGGGTTGACCACGCCAATGCTGATGGTCTCTCCAGGTACTTCCGCCTTAGCGAGGAGAGCTCCCAGGAGGTCGGGTAGCTCTCCCCACTTTCAGCTGGGGGGGACACATGTTAGACCTGACAGCCTTAGGGTAGTCACCCCTAACGTTTTGCCTGCCTCCCTCCACTTTTTGGACACTGTTTTTGCTGGTTTTTATACTCTGCGCACTTTACCACTGCTAACCAGTACTAAAGTGCATATGCTCTCTCCCTTAAAACATGGTAACCTTGAATCATACGTGATTGGACTATTAATTTACTTATAAGTCCCTAGTAAGGTGCACTTCATGTGCATAGTGCTGGTAAATTAAAGGCTACTAGTGGGCCTGCAGCACTGGTTGTGCCACCCACTTAAGTAGCCCCTTTTCCTTGTCTCAGGCCTGCCATTGCAAGGCCTGTGTGCACAGTTTCACTGCCACCTCGACTTGGCATTTAAAAGTACTTGCCAAGCCTAGAACTCCCCTTTTTCTACATATAAGTCACCCTTAATGTGTGCCCTAGGTAACCCCTAGAGCAGGGTGCTGTGTAGGTAAAAGGCAGGACATGTACCTGGGTAGTTATATGTCCTGGTAGTGTAAAACTCCTAAAATCGTTTTAACACTACTGTGAGGCCTGCTCCCTTCATAGGCTAACATTGGGGCTGCCCTCATACACTGTTGAAGTGGCAGCTGCTGATCTGAAAGGAGCAGGAAGGTCATATTTAGTATGGCCAGAATGGTAATACAAAATCCTGCCGACTGGTGAAGTCGGATTTAATATTACTATTCTAGAAATGCCACTTTTAGAAAGTGAGCATTTCTTTGCACTTAAATCTTTCTGTGCCTTACAATCCACGTCTGGCTGGGCTTGGTTGACAGCTCCTTGTGCATTCACTCAGACACACCCCAAACACAGGGTACTCAGCCTCACTTGCATACATCTGCATTTTTAATGGGTCTTCCTGGGCTGGGAGGGTGGAGGGCCTGCTCTCACACAAAGGACTGCCACACCCCCTACTGGGACCCTGGCAGACAGGGTTGAACTGAAAGGGGACTTGGTGCACTTCTTAGCCACTCTTTGAAGTCTCCCCCACTTCAAAGGCACATTTGGGTATAAAACAGGGCCTCTGCCCTACCTTGCTGGAGAAGAAACCTGAACCAGAAACTACATCCTGCCAAGAAGAACTGCCTGGCTGCTCAAAGGACTCACCTGCCTGCTTTCTACAAAGGACTGCTGTCTTGCTGTTGCCCTGCTGCCTTGCTGAACTCTTGTCTGGCTGTGAAAGAGCTCTCCAAGAGCTTGGATAGAGCTTGCCTCCTGTTCCCTGAAGTCTCAGGACCAAAAAGACTTCTCTTTTTCACTTGGACGCTCCGTGCGCCGAAAATTTCGACGCACAGCTTGTTCCGCGGCGAGAAAAATGCCGCACACCGAAGCTGACCGACGCGACGCTCTGGGGACGATCGAAAATCCGACGCACGGCTTCGCAAGGATAACGCCGCCCGACCTCTAGAGGAGAAATCGACGCGACGCCTGCCGTGAGATCGTAGTTTCAACCCGCAGCCCCGCAGACCGACGTCTACAGGAGAAATCGGCACGACGCCTGCCGTGAGATCGTAATTTCGACGCGCAGCCCCGCAGACCGACGCGCAGCCGGAGAACAAGCAGGAAAATCCACGCACAGACCCGGGACATCTGGTAATCCCCGCGATCCACAGAAACAGACTGTCCGCGCGCCGGAAAATGACGCACGACTTCCCCGCGTGGAAAATAACGACGCAAGTCCGTGTGTGCTGGGGAGAAATCGACGCACACACCCTTTTTCCACGCACCTCTTCCTTTGTGGCCCTCTGAGGAGATTTTTACACTCCAAACCAGGTACTTGTGCTTGAAAGAGACTTTGTTTATCTTCTAAAGACTTAAGACACTTTCGGGGTCATTCTGACCCTGACGGGCGGCGGAGGCCGCCCGCCAGAGTTCCCCCACCAAAATACCGCTCCGCGGTCGAAAGACCGCTGAGGGTATTTTGGGATTTGCCCTGGGCTGGCGGGCGACCGCCAAAAGGCCGCCCGCCAGCCCAGGGCAAATCATCCTTCCCACGAGGACGCCGGCTCAGAATTGAGCCGGCGGAGTGGGAAGGTGCGACGGGTGCAGTGGCACCCATCGCGTATTTCAGTGTCTGCATAGCAGACACTGAAATACTAAGTGGGGCCCCCAGGGGCCCCGCGGCACCCCATACCGCCATCCTGTTCCTGGCGGTAGACCCGCCAGGAACAGGATGACGGTAGGGGGTGTCAGAATCCCCATGGCGGCGGAGCACGCTCCGCCGCCATGGAGGATTCTCAAGGGCAGCGGAAAACCGGCGGGAGACCGCCGGTTTTCCAAATCTGACCACGGCCAAAGCGCCGTGGTCAGAATACCCTGCGGGGCACCGCCGGCCTGTCGGCGGTGCTCCCGCCGACCCTGGCCCCGGCGGTCTCAGACCGCCGGGGTCAGAATCAGGGCCTTTATATCACTTTTCAGTGATATCGCTACAATTTCCCATTGCAACTTTATTCTTTTTGACCTACAATTATCCTGATAAATATTATATATATTTTTCTAAACACTGTGTGGTGTATTTTTGTGGTGCTATATGGTGGTATTGTATGATTTATTGCACAAATACTTTACACATTGCCTTCTAAGTTAAGCCTGACTGCTCGTGCCAAGCTACCAGAGGGTGGGCACAGGATAATCTTGGATTGTGTGTGACTTACCCTGACTAGAGTGAGGGCTTTTGCTTGGACAGGGGGTAACCTGACTGCCAACCAAAAACCCCATTTCTAACACCCACCCACTTGCAAGGAAGCCGTACTTACAATTTAGGTATGGATCTCTGTCTATCAAATCTTTCAGTGACAAATAATGCCTTGCTTGCCGAGGGGTTTCGGAAACCATAACAAATGTTGTTTTCTTTTCCTCATTCTTCCTTCATCTCCAAAAAAAGTGAATTGTTCCCCTCTGTAGAAATTTGGCCACCAGAAAGTACATGGAGCCTATAGATATCTGCAGAACAGTACAAGCAGAGTAGTTGTATTTGGCTGAGCCAAATACCTTATGGCCTTTGGTTAAGACAAACCAAGTGTATACAAGACAACTACTGCTCTGATAGCTCGCCAGTGGATACTGAAATCTAGTACTATTGCAGACTGTCTGGAAAGCTGGGTTGCATGTATGAGGAGGGGCCTTCATTTGGCACCTTGCAATTGTATTGCCCACCAAAACTCGAAGCTAAGTGGTTTCCACTACAGTAGTTTTGCTCCCTACCACTGGCCGGTCTATTCTCTCTATGTGCAATATACATTGCCACCAAGATATTTCACAGTATACTAATGCAGTGGTCGACACAATCAACCTATACATTCTGCACTTTATACCAGCTTTAATACCACTGTTATGGCCGATAAAGTATTTTATTGTGCTGCAAATTTTTTTGGGGACTTCCTACTTTCCTAGCTGCTATGCTGTTATATCTGCTGCTAGAATATAAACTGAATACGATCTTCTCTGTGTACTAGTTTTATCGTTTTACAACATGTCATGTAAAAATTGTATTTCAGCTGTATTTCAGCTTTTTATTACTTTTTTCCCTAATACATTATTGTAGTTATATGTATTTTATATGTTCTTTGTGCTGTTTTGTGATGTACTTTTCTGATACTAATTATCAAAATAAGGTCTTTGATGATGATGGTGATGAGTACTGAAAGCAGAATTGTACAAAAGTGCATTGTTTTCTTTTTTTCCCCAATGGAGTAAACACTTTCCGGATGATGAATCAGATTTCCCTTCACCCACAGATATGGGGTTGTTCCTTTTCCTTTCCCACTCTAGAAAGAAACTTACTCTATCTTTTTCAGAAATAAATATGCATTCATTTCTAGGGTGATAAACAAGCTGCAAAATGTTTGTGAATAACCACAGGTTCCTCTGCAATTGGGCATTCATTTTTACACAGAAATCCTGCATGAACTGCCCATCATCAAGCTGCTTCCCTGATGGTTACATGTGCTGACAATCCATCGCACTGGAGGATTGTACAACTTCCAATCCAGGTGCAAATATCTTCTAAATTTGAATATGCAAAAATAGGCACGGGTATTTTCACCATAGAACTGTCAATTAGGTTTTTCTGTACTACATGGGACTCTGAGACAGTAAAGAACCTAACATAAACAGGAAGTGGGTCACACTGTAGTATCTAGAGAAATTGCACTAACTTTCATTTGATTGGTTAAGGGGCTGTTGTCAAGCATAGCTAAGTGCCCCTCTAGGGACACAGTCATTGCTTTATTTGTAAAAGAATTAGGTGGTCATTACAACCCTGGCGGACAGTGTTAAAGCTGCGGTAATACCGCAAACAGGCCAGCGGCCAAAAAAAGGGAATTATGACCCTGGCGGAAACCGCCAACAAAGACAGCCACATTAACACACCGCCCGCCACGGCGGTACAGACAAGCAGTGCGGCGGTCACCGCCAACAGACAGGCGGAAGACAATGTACCGCCCATAGTATCACAACCCGCCAATCCGCCACCTTTTCCGGGGCGGATTCACCATGGATAAAAACACGGCGGAAACAGCTTTTGCAATGGGAAAACGCTCACCTGAACACATCCCACGAGGAACGAGGACTCCATGGACCCGGAACTCCAAATACTCCCTGCGCTTGTGTTTCTGCTCCTCTACGACCAACAGCTACGTAGGCGCTGAAGACAACAGTGAGTACTGCACCTACGACACGGGTGAGGCAAAAGTTAGGGGGACACCCACGAAACACCCCCACCCTCGCATATTACAACATACACACCAATGCATTCACAAAAATCACAGTAACAACCCACAATCCCCCCGGAAGAATGAAAAGACAAAGCGAAATTCGGTCAAACATTGTAATGTGGCAATATACATGTCATGCAAAAATATACAGATATATATGAAAATCAGTCATAATTATATACAATACGAGAAGTAGTGCAGATATGTACATAACAATGTCCGTGCACCAACAGTCCAAAAATGCATGGGCGAGGCCCACAAAGGATACCTGACCACAATCGGAGAGAACACTGCCGGGGCATCAGATAGAAATACTACAGGCACCTCAGGGGGAAGGGAAGGGGGGCACCTCAGCCGGATGACTGCAAAGCCAGATCCACGACGGGGCTCCATGCCCATTGATGTATCCTGGGGAGTGCAAAGCCACAGTCTCTCAAGTCTCTATAGTGGGAGGCTTGCCCACTGTGCCATCCTGAGGAGTGCAAAGCCACAGTCTCTCAAGTCTATACAGTGGGTGGGTTGCCCACTGTTACATCCTGGGGAGTGCAAAGCCACAGTCTCTCAAGTCTCTACAGTGGGTGGGTTGACCACTGTTCAATCCTGGGGAGTGCAAAGCCACAGTCTCTCAAGTCTCTACAGTGGGTGGGTTGCCCACTGTTCAATCCTGGGTAGTGCAAAGCCACAGTCTCTCAAGTCGCACAAGTGGGTGGCTTGCCCACTGTGCCATCCTGGGGAGTGCAAAGCCACAGTCTCTCAAGTCTCTACAGTGGGTGGCTTGCCCACTGTGCCATCCTGGAGAGTGCAAAGCCACAGTCTCTCAAGTAGATGCAGGTCTCCACTGGTACTGGTGGGGACTGGTGCCCAGACTGGATGAGTCTCCCCGTGAAAGTTCCTGTCCTGTCACTGTCCCAGCTGCACATGGGATAAGGATGCCTGATGTGGCGGTCCATTCATTCGTACCCGGTGCTTGCCCTGTTCAGCGGTGCTTTACCATGGCAATCTTTGCCCTGTTCAGCGGTGCTTTGCCATGGCGGTCTTTGCCCTGTTCAGCGGTGCTTTGCCATGGCGGTCTTTGCCCTGTTCAGCGGTGCTTTGCCATGGCGGTCTTTGCCCTGTTCAGCGGTGCTTTGCCATGGCGGTCTTTGCCCTGTTCAGCGGTGCTTTACCATTGCGGTCTTTGACCTGTTCAGCGGTGCTTTACCATGGCGGTCTTTGCCCTGTTCAGCGGTGCTTTACCATGGCGGTCTTTGCCCTCCCTGTTCAGCGGTGCTTTGACATGGTGGTCTTTGACCTGTTCAGCGGTGCTTTGCCATGGTGGTTCTGGAACAGACATTGGTGTGTGGCATGACTTTTCCTACACTGGGCATTGGTGTGTGGCATGAGGTTCTCTACACTGGGCATTGGTGTGTGGCATGACGTTCCATCATTGCCCAGCGGGGCTGTGGCAGCCGGGGCCCTCCAGGGCACTGACTCCGGCGCTGGCGGTGGTCTCCTGACCAGTGACGATACTTGTGCCCTCCTGGGCTGTGACTCCGGCGGTGGTCTCCTGACCAGTGACGATACTTGTGCGCTCCTGGGCTATGACTCTGGCGGTGGTCTCCTGACCAGTGATGATACTTGTGCCCTCCTGGGCTGTGACTCTGGCGGTGGTCTCTGGACCAGTGACGATACTTGGGCCCTCCTGGGCTGTGACTCTGGCGGTGGTCTCCTGACCAGTGACGATACTTGGGCCTTCCTGGGCTGTGACTCTGGGGGTGGTCTCTGAACCAGTGACGACACTTGGGCCCTCCTGGGCTGTGACTCTGGCGGTGGTCTCCTGACCAGTGACGATACTTGGGCCCTCCTGGGCTATGACTCTGGCGGTGATCTCCTGACCAGTGACGATACTTGGGCCCTCCTGGGCTGTGACTCTGGCGGTGGTCTCCTGACCAGTGACGATACTTGGGCCCTCCTGGGCTATGACTCTGGCGGTGGTCTCCTGACCAGTGACGATACTTGGGCCCTCCTGGGCTGTGACTCTGGCAGTGGTCTCTGGACCAGTGACGATACTTGGCCCTCCTGGGCTGTGACTCTGGCGGTGGTCTCCTGACCAGTGACGATACTTGGGACCTCCTGGGCTATGACGCTGGCGGTGGTCTCCTGACCAGTGTCGATACTTGGGCCCCCCTGGGCTGTGACTCTGGCGGTGGTCTCTGGACCAGTGACGATACTTGGGCCCTCCTGGGCTGTAACTCTGGTGGTGGTCTCTGGACCAGTGACCATACTTGGGCCCTCCTGGGCTGTGACTCTGGCGGTGGTCTCCTGACCAGTGACGATACTTGGGCCCTCCTGGGCTATGACTCTGGCGGTGGTCTCCTGACCAGTGACGATACTTGGGCCCTCCTGGGCTGTGACTCTGGCTGTGGTCTCCTGACCAGTGACTATACTTGTGCCCTCCTGGGCTATGACTCTGGCGGTGGTCTCCTGACCATTGACGATACTTGGGCCCTCCTGGGCTGTGACTCCGGCGGTGGTCTCTGGACCAGTGACGACGGTGCTGGCGGTTGTGTCTCGACCGCCGGAAATGATGGCGCACTTCTCCGCCGTGACACTCACAACAGGCTGGGCAGACTTCCTCTGGCCCTTCCCCACCTTTGGTGGAGTCACAGCTGACTCTCCAATCCCCTTGTAACCCATGTGAGTTGTTTTCCCACCAGGAGTCTTCACATGGTCCCGTCGTCCACTCTCCAATTTTAGAGCCTTTACAGGGGATGGGCTGCCAGTGCCTTGTCTCCGGGTCACACTGCCTGCCCTGGTGGCTGGTGCACTCCACAAACCTTGAACAGGCACCACTGGTATTGGAGGCTTTTTGGCTGAGGCGCTACGATGGGACTGATGAATTGGAGGGGGGGGTGGGGGCAAAAAGGTCAACTTTACAGAGGGACAGTTTCTGACGAACACTGGTATGGGTAGTTGGAGGGGGCCTGGGAGTGGAGGAAGAGGAGGTGGTTGTCGGAGGTGTCACTTTAGCTGTTTTGGGTGCAGGTGCAGGTCCTGGAGGCTGTCGTGAGGTGAACTCACCCTGGCCTAGGGACACCCACAGCCCACCTCCCCCACCCAGACACTTCCACTGCACTCAAAGTCCGCAGAATGAGAGTGTACTCACCCCCTTGTGTCTGCTGTGATGCCCTCAAGTGCCCATCCAACTCCGGGTAGGACACCGGCAGGATCCGGAAACATCAGGGGGGTCATGGTGCGACGGGCACCCCTCCCACGTTGGGAGGCCATCCCCAGCTGAGCCTCCGCCGTCTTCTTGCTGCAGCGGCGAATGTCCTCCCATCTCTTACGGCAGTGGGTGCCCCGTCTCTGGTGGGCCCCCAGGGTCCGGTCCTCTTTGGCGATGGCACGCCAAATGTCCCTCTTCTGGTGGGCGTTGACCTACATGACATGCACAAGGAAAGAGGAACAGTCATTACCAACTGCACCGTCGTTGTGAGTGGCCCCCTCCCTACTCTGGCCATGTGGCCCATTCATTCCCATGCATAAATATTCTATGAACTCTGCCCCCTTCCCTCTTCCAACCAGCCCTCTCCACCCAGGCCTAGCCCATACAACGTGCTCCCTGTGTACTAACCTGTTGGTCTGGAGGACCGTAGAGTAGCGTGTACTGGGGGAGGACCCTGTCTACCAGTTTCTCCAACTCCTGTGCAGTGAAGGCAGGGGCCCTTTCCCCAGACGCAGCAGCCATCGTCGCTTCCAGACCGTGGTCACAGCAGCACTTGCAGTGTAGGTCCTCTCCTGTCGAAGGTCAGGTATCTAGTGAGTGAACAGCTAGAAAATGGCGGTGACGTCCGCGGCGGTGCGCATCATCACCGCCGGTGCACCTATTAATTAGCTCCTGGGACCCATAGGGTCCAATGTTAACCAATGCAGCATTGCACCGCGGTCTACGACCGCCTACCGCGACGGTGTGCAACGCCAGCGCAGTTACCCCACAATCCCATTGTCCCAGTTTATAGGTCAGGCAGCTGCCATTTCAGGGGCCCACATGGCTTCATTTACTACTGCGTCACACATAGCTAGGCCTACACTCAACACACATACAGGAAGGGTTTTGTGAGTGGTGTAGTCTTGCGTGTAACTGTGGGTACATACCTGGAGGAATAATGACTGATTCTTCGCTGTTGTCCTTCGTAGGCACCGTCAGCTGGGACATGTGAGAAGATGGCGGAATCCTCCGGTGTACCGACCGCTGGTTGACCTGTTGACAATGGAAGAGAGATATGTCATCGTCACCTACCGGTTTGACCGTGCCACAATCCAGGAACTATGTACCCAGTTGGAGCCAGACCTGATGTCACCAATCCGCCATCCGACTGGAATCCCCCCTGACGTGCAGGTGCTATCAGTGCTCCATTTCCTTGCAAGTGGGTCTTTTCAGACAACAGTGGCCATGGCATCAGGGATGTCCCAGCCTATGTTTTCCAACGTGTTGTCCAGAGTGTTGCCTGCCCTGCTGAAACACGTAAGGAGATACATCATTTTCCCTGAGGTGGCAGATTTGCCTACAGTGAAAGGTGACTTCTATGCCCTTGGACATATCTCCAACGTCATAGGTGCCATTGATGGGACCCATGTAGCTCTGGTCCCCCCCACAGGAGTGAACAGGTGTACAGGAACAGGAAGAGTTATCATTCTATGAATGTCCAGATGGTCTGTTTGGCAGACCAGTACACCTCGCAGGTAAATGCTATGTTCCCTGGCTCAGTGCATGACGCCTACATCCTGCGGAATAGCAGCATCCCTGATATGATGGGTCAACTCCAGAGGCACCGTGTATGGCTATTGGGGGACTCTGGTTACCCCAACCTTTCCTGGCTATTGACCCCAGTGAGGAATCCCAGGACCAGGGCAGAGGAACGGTACAATGAGGCCCATGGGCGGACTAGGAGGGTGATCGAACGCACCTTCGGCCTCCTGAAGGCCAGGTTCAGGTGCCTCCATATGACAGGTGGTTCCCTATTCTACTCACCGAAGAAGGTGTGCGAGATCATCATCGCCTGCTCCATAATTTGGCTTTGCGACGCCAGGTGCCTTTTCTGCAGGAGGATGATCCAGATGACGGTGTTGTAGCAGCTGTGGAGTCTGTGGAGCCTGTGGACAGTGATGAGGAGGAAGCTAAGGAAGAAGACGACAACAGGGAGTCAGTCATACAGCAATATTTCCAGTGACACACAGGTGAGAACATTTTCATGTTTAACATTTCATTAACTTTCACACGTCTACATCTATCCTGTTTGTCGATTTCAATCACTATTTGGTAACTGAGTTGTGTACCCTTCCATTACGGTTTCACACGTGTGGTTACCAACGTGTCATCTGCTTGCATCCTTCAAGGACTTGTGATGTGTGACATAGGTATGTTAGCCTTACAATGGGAAACCCATTATGACACTGTCATTGATAATACATATTTACTAAATCACAGACTGACTCCAGATTGTTTTGTGTTTCAAGGGTGTTTATTGAAGTGCTCAGAAATGTGAGGGGTTTGTAAAATGGTGATGGGTGATGGCGGAGGAATGTCCATGGCAGAGTCCAGTCTATTAGTCTCACAGGTGCACTGCCCATCTGGGCATAGGAAGTGGAGCTGGGGCAGTTTAAGTATGGACAGGGTAACAAGGTGGTACAGTGGGAGGACAAACAGGGTGGTCTCATTTCCTAGCGGGGTCTTGCCATCTTGCTCTGTCCTGTTCCTGGATCTCAGGGACCGCTTGCGTGGTGGTTGTCCATCTGCAGGGGGTGGGGTGCTGGTGTGGTGGTCCTGTGGCGGGCGTCCTGTCCACTAGCGCCGGGTGGAGGTGGTGGGCAGTTCATCGTCCTGGCTAGTGTCAGGGGCCCCTTGGAGTGCAATGGTGTCCCTCAAGGTCTGCTGTATGTCCTTCAGCACCCCTACGATGGTGCCCAAGGCGGAGCTGATGGTCCTGAGCTCCTCCCTGAACTGCAAATACTGTTCCTCCTGCAGGCACAGGGTCTCCTGCAACTTGTCCAGGACCATCGCCATCGTCTCCTGGGAGTGGTGGTATGCTCCCATGATGGAGGATAGGGCCTCGTGGAGAGTGGTTTCCCTTGGCCTGTCCGTCCCCTGTCGCACAGCAGCCCTCCCAGTTCCCCTGTGTTCCTGTGCATCCGTCCCCTGGACCGTGTGCCCACTACCACTGCCCCCAGGTCGCTGTTGTTGTTGGGGTGGTGGGTTGCCCTGGGGTCCCTGTAGTGGTGGACACACCGCTGATTGACCTGTCCTGGGTAGGGAGGTATGGGCCCGCTGGGTGGGTGCTGTGCTGGTGTTACCAGAGGGTGGAAGGTCGGTGTTGGTCTGTGCCTGTGCAAGGGGAACCGACTGTCCCGAGGCCCACGATGGTCCGGGCTGGTCATCAGGACCCAGTAGGGCAGAGCTGCTTTCGTCACTGTGGGCCTCTTCTGGGGGTGGAGTGGTGTTGTCTGGACCCACTGGTGTGGTGACGGTCCTTCGGGTTCCTGCAGGGGCATAAGAGCAAGATTATTGCATGTGTGTGTGTAATGGTGTGCAATGGGTGGGTGTTTGTGTACCCCAGTGCAAGCATTCCTGTGTGTGGGTTTGTGTGATGATGGTTGTGGGGTGTTCTGGGTATGTGCAGTGGGCATGCTTTAGTGAGGGGTGCCCATGCTTAGTTGTGTCATGCAGGGCTTGGTGTTGGGATGGGTGGTTTGTGTTATGGGTACATTAGTGAGGATTTGGAGTGATAGGGGAGGGTGTGAGGGTGGGGGTGTGTGAGAGCATGCAGGTAGGGTGAGGGATCTGATAGTTAAGATTTGACTTACCAGTGTCCCATCCTCCACCGACTCCTCCGAGGCCCTCAGGATGCATGATGGTCAAGACTTGCTCCTCCCATGTTGTTAGTTGTGGGGGAGGAGGTGGGGGTCCTCCGCCAGTCCACTGCACCGCGATGTTGAGCCTAGAGACCGTTGAACGCACCTTCCCCCGTAGGTCGTTCCACTTCTACCTGATGTCCTCCCTATTTCTTGGGTGCTGTCCCACGCGTTCACCCTATCCACTATTCTGCGCCATAACTCCATCTTCCTGGCTATTGATGTGTGCTGTACCTGTGAGCCAAATAGCTGTGGCTCTACCCGGATTATTTCCTCCACCATGACCCTGAGCTCCTCCTGTGAGAAGCGGGGGTGTCTTTGGCGTGACATGGGGTGGTGTGGGGTGGTGTATGTGGTGATGAGTGTGGTGAGTGTAGTGGTGTGTGGTGTTTTGTGCGTGGATGTTGTGTGGGTGATGGTGTCGTGTTCCTCTGTGTGATGGGGTTGTCTATTCTGTGCTCTCTCTCTGGCCTTCGTTCGTGATTATTTGGTCGTAGGGGTTTGTGGGTGATGTGGGTGTGTGTTTTATATTGTATTGGGTGTGTGGGAGTGGTGTGTGTACGTGTATCAGGTGTGTGTATTTCACAATGTCCAATGTGGCTCTGTTTTGTAGAAGTGTGTGTATTTTGAGCGCAGCGGTGTGCACCGACAATGGAATACCGCGGTTGAAAGACCGCTGCGTGGATTCGTGTGTCGTAATAGCATGGGCGTGTTTCTGTTGGTGTGGAGGTGGAAGTTTTGTTATCGCCAGTTTATCACTGACCTTTGGTGTGGCGGAGTTGTGTGGGTGTCTTAATTTCGGCGGATTCCGAGATGTGTGTCATAATAGCTGTGGCGGAATTCCGCGGCCGTGGCGGTTTATTGGCGGTCTTCTGCATGGTGGTAAGCGCCTTTTACCGCCAATGTTGTAATGACCCCCTAAGTGTCGGTGACCAAAGCTCTGCTACGGCGGTGCAATAAAAAATCGGTGCACCAAATTCCACCTTTTTTCTGTTTGTGTGCTTTTCTCTCTCTTGCTTGCAGTAAATATTTGGTGAGGAACATTAAGTGCTGGTCACCATTATATGTGTGGCAACAGGTTATTTCTTCTCCAGGCACCCTATGTGAAATTTATCTTGGGAGTAACGAATGACCTGTAGACAGGAGAAGTTGGAGTTGTTGCAGAAGATACCCTGGAACCAGTTGCAACTGGACCTTCCACTGTTTATATGCCTTGGAGTTGTGGAAATCATCACACAACTTGATCACATTGGCCTGGTATGTAAGAAGACATTCTCCAACATTAGGAGACTTTTCGAACACAAGAGAAGAGGTTACAGAATAATTTAGGCCTTACAAACTTAGAAAATGTTAATTTCCCATGTACCAGGAGGGCGTGCCAAATCTTAGATATGAGACAGAGGAATATGAATTGAGACAAGAGCAAGCTAGATGCATATAAAGTAATGATGAGAAGAATCCTACATGGAAAGATACACCTAGGCTGTCACTTACCATGCCTGTTACATGCCATCAGGAGGGTACACGTACACAGTTCAGTTATGTTGATCTAAATCATACAAAATAATTGACAATCATTATTCAATTCATGATCGACAATATACAAATTGCTCAATCCATTTTTTCCGACATTTTTACTAGTTTATGCTTAGTTCTGTTCCTTCTTTCTCTACATATGTTTACGACTGCCATTATGTTTGCACTCTTAATATCTTCATGTGTGTATTTGAACATGAAGAGAGACCTTATTGGATATTTCACGTCATGTCTTTTAGAGAATATGGAACTCTTGCCAAGGTTCCTTCTGGGAACGTTTAGCAGATCCCACATATTTTTTTATCACAATAATCATGTAAATACAATTTTTTGTGCCACAAGTAAAGAAATTATTTATCATAATGCTTCTATTGCTCTTGCCCTATCAAAATTATAACATTTGTCTGCCACATGTTTTCAGCAAAAACTTGCTACATCTGTAACACTGAAACCATCTTGTTAGCCATACTCCGATGCTGGTCGGCTGTTGGTACCTAATATGGTGTCACTGGGGTTTAATTTTTATCTCAGAGAGGATCATCGTGAAATTGGAATTAGAAGGACAATATGTAAGATTTCTTCTACACACAAAATACCTAAGTGTGTAATAATGAAACAATCTGTGGCAACTTGAGTTTCAGAACATCATGGTCATGCCAACTCTGGTGAAACAATGTGTATCAGTATAGATCCCTGTGTGCTATGCACACTCAGATGGCCAAGCCCATAGTAGGTGGAAGCCCTCCATAATAGGGAATAAATAAGTATGCATCTCTTAGGGAACATTTATGCAACAGTGCACTATCTGTGCTTCATTTCTCTATGTATTACTGCCTTGCACAAATGGAATGTGTGTGTATGGTGTGTGTGCACGCTTGTACTTCCTAAGTATGATTGAAAAGGTATATGAAACGATACTCTAGGTATATTTTGAGATGTGCAATATTGTACTAAGCCTCAATTACTTGTGACTAAATGCAAAATATTTTCTTTATTATTTGTATCTATAATAGCTTATTTACTTAACACAACACCCTGACTTCGTCTCTCATTCACAAATGTAGACATGCTGCAGTTTATCACTCTCCACTCATCCCTAAGGTTGTCTCATATAAATGCTGAGCTGTGCAGTATGACTGGTTTGTTTCAGTGTTTTGCGGTGGCGAGTAGATTACACCAGCTAGGTAGACTTCCCCATTCTCAGAGTGAAGGGGGGCTACTATACGTGACGAGAGGAAAAGAGGGGCCGAGGAAGGAGCGGTATTGGCAAACCATTCACTGTTGTGAGTAGAAAGAACCGGAAGCGTTGACGGAAGATTCAACAGGACTATTTGCTGCATCTGTAAGGAAACTATCACATCAAAATCAGGACACTGTACCAATCGGCAAAGTCTTTTTTCTGAGTGCCTATTGAGAATTTTAGAATGACACATTTTACAATGTGAACAATTTCTCTGGGGAGACTCGATTTTAAAAAGGCAGTGTCTATTCCGCCACTCTGTCGGTTTATTTAAGGCCTGATTGATTTTCTTATCATGAATATTTAATTAAGCGTTCTCACTCTCTGCCCTTTGAGCACCAGATATCATGGGTTTCTTTACCAGTTCAGAAATGTCTTCACCATTTTATGTGGTGTGCTCCAGATCTAAAAAATGTATTCAACTCTACTCTCTATCAAGTAATACAAAGGTTTTACATGTATGTGCGTCTCATTTATTTCCGTATTTATTGAACGCTCCTTTATGCCAGCATAAGCCACTTCAGTATTCAACGAATTATTTCATTAGCCGTTAATGCACGAACATGAGTACACCATAGCATCACTCTATGCCTTTTGTATCGGTGACCAAGAGTTCCGGACTTGCCGGGATAGTACCGTTTTTTCACCAGCTGTCCGACAGATTAGCTCATGTCCCGGTTTTTAGAGGGGTCCGACTGAAAACAGTGAGAGGTGCCCTGGTATGTTTTCCAAAGCAGTGATAGTTAGCAGCAAATTAATTAACTGTCAAAGTACTGTCTTTAAAAATTACATTTTATTTATGTTCTTAGTGCCTCTTCTGTAAATCTACGCTGATGCGCGCTCAGTTGAGGTTAAATTGTAGTCCTTCTTCTATTTTTGTAAAATGTCCCGGTTTTTGTCTTTAAAATTCTACTCACCCTACATTTGTATATTTTCTTAGATGATATACAATGGCCATTTAGTCTTACTTAAGCGCTGTTCACTTTGTTAATAATGAGTGTGTCCTTGTGAGATAACAGTATGTATTAAAGATAGTTTCAGTAGTCAAGTGACACGCTGAAACTTCCTATCACTATAGTCCGGAAGTTTCCATCCTCCTCGCCAGCGCCATAAAGATGGTTTCAGGGGTCAAATGACCGGCGAAACTTTTCATCAGTATGATCTTGAAGTTTATTCTTCGGAGGAAAAGGTCCCGCCCATCCAGCCACCAGTGACTCCAACCTTCTTCTATCTGTTTCAAACCCATACACACCCTATTGGTGCAACTCACTGAATGCTTATATGTGCAACGTCCTGTTATGTTTACTACCGATAGTTTATTTCGTGAGGGGTAATCTACACGAGCCGCTGGTATGCGGTTGCGTAGAATCCCCTCTCAATGTTCAGTATCGATTGTTTGTTTTTATGACGTCAGGGAGCCAGTAATAAAGATTCTAGTGCTCGCGCTAGAACAGCAGTTAGGCACCGATTAACAATGCGTGTTGTGTGTTTATTTTAACGCTCTTCTGACGCCGATTTTCCTCACAAGATTACTTGTTAATAATGCTAAGAATATAACAAAATTGGCGACGAGGACCGGGATACGACCCTCGCACCCCAATCAATGCCAGTTTAGATTTGTTTTCTCACCTCAAGTGGCCTGTGGTGCTGGTGTAACAGACGGGTGCGTGGCTGATGTGACATCGTTTTGAGGTGTTCGGTGAGCAGAAACTCAGGAGGTGAGTCTCTCAAGTGGTAGACTCTGTAGAAGCATGGGCAGTCAGCCGTGTTTCTAAATCGCTCAGCGGCAGAAGGAGCTGACGTGAGTTCAACTCATCAAGAGAATTGTTGTTAAAAAAAAAAAAAAAAAAAAAAGAAAAAGAGAAAGGAAGAAGAAAACAACCACGCCCCCATCAGGAGATTAGAGGAAAGTACATGGGAAGAGCGCTATTCAAGAAATTCAGACAGGGGCTGCAGCCACTGGACTATTGATGAGTGACAGGAGCAGGGAGAAGACACAACATTGAGGCAGTGCAGGTGAGGAAATGGAAAAATAAACCTATATTCAAGGTTTTCATGGCGTGGCAGTAGGACTGCACATTTGATGGAAAAATAAATAAATAAATAATAAAATAACTAGGTGCCTGTGAACACAACACAGAGTATTTGGGACACTTTAGATTACTGAGTGGACGTCAACGTCAGTTGCAAGTGGTCCCTATTTGGCAAGTACACACTGTCAGCAACATGAATTTGTTCCCGGCGTTGGAACCGTTCCTAATTGATGGTCCTCCATCAGCACATACTGCCAAATGGAGAACATGGGTGGAGCGTTTGGAGAACTATTTTGAGGCAGCAGCAATACACCCTGAAAGAAGAAGGCCGATGCTTTTACATTTGGGAGGGCCTGGGGTTCACAAGGTTAGCAAATCAGTGGTAGAAGATGGTCCCCCATTCACATATCAAACTATGAAACGTGCAATTACAGCATATTTCGAGCCATTGGCGAATCCAGACTATGAGCGTGACCTTCTCAGGCAAGCCAGGCAACTTCCGAAAGAGTCTGTAGATGTCTTCTATGCTCGACTCAGGGAGTTAGCGAGCACATGTACGTTACCTGATACAGCTGACGAGATTCGTGCGCAGTTTATTCAAGGCTGTCACTCTACCAAGCTCAGGGAACATATCTTACAAGTCCCAGGCATGTCAATGGTGGACATACTTACAATGGGGCGCTCCAAGGAATTGTCGCGTGTGAGGGCGGCCCATATGGAGTCAGCACTTGTAAAACCTATAAAGACAGAACCTGTGAACGCAGTGGTGGCGGCGACACCTATAAAGAAAAAAGAAAAGAATAAATCTGAGGGAGGGGGTCGCACCTGCTACATGTGTGGAGGAGTGTATCCGCACCAAGGAAAATGTCCAGCAATGGGGAAGCAATGTACAAATTGTCAACGTCTCAACCATTTTGCGAAAGTATGCAGGTCAGCTAAGAAGCCTAAGTCAGGGGGACGGAAAATGATACATGAAGCTCAAACCATCCAACAACAGAATGAGGTTCTAGACATGGATGATGATGACGAACCGGAAGGCACAGTGTATATTATTCACACCACACAACCAGGCAATGGTAGGGCGAAGAGAATTCCAAGGTGCACAGTGAAAATTGATAGTCATCAAGTGCCTGCTCTCATTGACACTGGGGCCTCGATAAATATACTGGCACAGTCGGTATTCCGGCAGCTTCCAAATCGTCCCCAACTTCGGCCCACCACTGTGCAGGTATATGCATTTGGATCGGCAACCCCAATTCCTTTGGCAGGTGTGTTCACGACAGACATTGTACATGAGGACACTGCTACCAGAGCAAAGGTGTATGTCACAAAAACTGGAACAGGGATGTTACTGAGCTGTCGCACGGCTGAGGAACTGGAACTAGTCACTTTTGCTTTCAGTGTTCATGTGGGTGCCGTAGAAAGTCTGGAAGAAGAATATGCAGATATCTTCCAAGGCATTGGTTGTTTGAAGGAGCGACAAGTGAAACTACACATCGACAAAACGATTGAACCTGTAGCCCTGAAACATCGACGCATAGCATTTCACCTGAGGCCAAAGGTGGAAGAGGAATTGGCCAAATTGGAAAAAGCTGGCATTATTGAAAAAGTTGAGGGGCCGACACCATGGGTGTCACCCATAGTTGTCACTCGAAAGCCAAAACAACCAGGTGAGGTGCGCATATGCGTGGATATGAGGTTGCCGAATGTGGCCATTCGGAGAGAGCGGCACCTCACACCAACGGTGGATGACATTGTGGCAGAGGTAAGTGGGTCACGGTGGTTCTCTAAAATGGACCTTCGGGCCGGATATCACCAACTGTTGCTTTCTCCTGAATCAAGGGCCATAACAACATTTTCAACTCATGTGGGGCTGAGGCGGTACAAGCGTCTCAGTTTTGGCATTGCTAGTGCCGCAGAAGTGTTTCAGGACACGATTCGTGGTGCGTTAGCTGGGCTTGAAGGGGTCATCAATGTGAGTGATGATATTCTTGTGCATGCCCCTACTGTGGAAGGGCATCTCAAAAGACTCCGTGCTACTTTCCACAGACTTAGACAAAACGGACGGACACTACACAGGGAGAAATGCGAATTTTTGAAACAAGATATCACATTCTTTGGCTATCATTTCTTGACACAAGGGGTCCGGCCTGATCCAGGAAAAGTGGCTGACATACAGGTGGCACGTCCTCCTACCTCCGTCACAGGTGTTCGCAGTTTTCTAGGAATGGTGACCTACTGCGGAAGATTTATTCCTAATCTGACGTCTCTCACAGCGCCATTAAGAGAACTCACGAAAACTCACACTCCGTGGGAGTGGACGGCTCGCCAGGATTATGCTTTTCAAGCGACTAAACGGGCGTTGTCGGCAGACACCACGTTGGTGTATTTTGACTCTTCTAAAGACACCGAGATATCTGTGGATGCCAGTCCCGTAGGATTGGGAGCAGTTTTATCTCAAAAAGGAACAGATGGTGAATGGGCCCCGGTAGCCTATGCGAGTAGAGCTTTGACGACCACAGAACAACGCTACTCTCACATAGAAAAAGAAGCGCTGGCGGTCCATTGGGGCTGTCGTAATTTTCATTTGTATATCTATGGCCATCCGTTCACAGTAAATACTGATCACAAGCCTTTGATACCCCTGTTCAATAAGTCAACATCCCAACCCCCACCCAGGATAGAAAAATGGATCCTCCAGCTCCAGGAATATCAATTTGTGGTGCTGTATTGACCAGGAGCCCAAAACCCGGCAGATTATCTGTCTAGACACACCAGACCCCTCACTACTCAGGAGGAAAAGGAATCGGAGGAGGTGGAAGAATACGTAAGATTGGTGGTGGAACGGTCAAGACCACATCCCATTTCAATCCAGGAAATTCAAGAGGCCACCCGAGTAGATGAAGTGCTGCAGTTAGCCATATCGTGTGTTCGTGATGGAAGGTGGCATTTACTAAAACAAGACATGGGTCGTAGAACGACACAAGCCAAAGTAACTTTGTCTTCCCTGCATAATATTCGCCAAGAGTTGGTGGTGTCCCCGGAAGAGTGCTTACTGCGAGGTCATCGTTTGGTGATTCCTGAAGCATTGCAGCAACGAACGATTGATTTAGCTCACATCTCCCATCAGGGGATTGTAAAGACCAAAGCGAGACTGAGAAGTAAAGTATGGTTTCCTGGCATGGACGCTAGGGTAGAACAGACGATCCAACATTGCCACACATGTCAAATCCTCAGACCTGCTGATTTGCCTGCTCCGATCATAACAGAACCAATTCCCCCCACTCCATGGCATCGAGTGAGTGTGGATTTAGGCAGTCTTCCTGATGGGCGCCATATGCTAGTTGCCAAAGATGATTTCTCCAAATACCCAGAGGTGGAGGTTTTGACCTCTACTACTACCGATCCAGTTGTGCCATGTTTAGAAAAAATCATGGCCACCCATGGCATATTCAAAGAGCTGAGTTTTCAGAATATTTAGTGTCACATGATATTCATCATCGAAAAATCACCCCTCGCTGGCCTCAAGCTAATGGGGAAGTTGAACGATTTATGAGAACTTTAAATAAGGTGCTAAGAATTGCAGTGTCTCAGGAAAAGGATGTAGAATGTGCTCTGTTTGAGTTTCTAAGGGAGTACTGCCTGACTCCCCATGGCACCACTGGTGCTATTCCCAGTGAAGTGTGTCGTGTACAGGGTATGAGAGATACGTTGCCCCAAGTGAATGCTTCGAGTGGTTTTCATGATCAAGTTTCCAGTCGTTTGCGAAGTCGTCAGGTGCTGAATGATCGGATGTCTAAGAAGAGGCGAGCCTGGGTGCGACGTTTGAGAGTGGGAGACTGGGTGTTAGTAAAAAATAGACATGCAGGAGGCAAGTTCAAGCTCCCATTTGAAGCTAGCCCTTGGACAGTTGTGAATGTGAAAGGCACGATGGTCACTGTCCAACGAGACAAGGAGATAGTGACTAGGAATATATCTTTCTTTAAACCCTATTATTTGCCCATACATGATTCTCGGGAGCCAGTTTTGAGTACACCTGTTGTCCTGCCGAAGGAATGTATGACTCAGGGTTCTCCAGCACAAGACAGGCTCCCTGCTGCGGACCTGTGTTTGCCCCTGGATGAGACTGAATCATCTGATGATGTTGTTGTTACAGAGAAGCCTATTAGCAAGTCTTTAGACAGTTCTTCCCCGATTGGCACTGTGCCGAGAAGAGGCAGGGATAGATATACTTTGCGTTCCCGAATATCAGCTCCTGTTAAAATGAAAGACTATGGCCCTCATTCTGACCCTGGCGGTCTTTTCGCAAGACCGCCGAGTTACCGCCGCGGTGAAGACCGCCGACCGCGGCGGTATGCCGCTGTGCGCATTCTGACCGCTGGGAGCGTTCCGCCGGAAAACCGCCAGCAGCCACACTGGCGGTCGGCGGGAAAGTGGAGACTGGTCAACCTCCACCGCCACGCCAGCAGAACACCGCCCACAGAATTACGACCCACATTTCTGTGTGGCGGTCTTCTGTTGGCGGTCTTCTGTTGGCGGTCACCTCCCCATGGCTCCCGTCGCCTCCCGGAGGACCAACGCACAAGGTAAGTTGATCGTCCGTGAGGGGAGGGGGTGGGGGGGTGTTGTGTGATGTGGGCGTGCATGGGGGTGTGCGTGTGAGTGTGTAGAGGGGGTGTGTGAGTGCGTGTATGCGGGCGGGGGGTGCTGCTGTGTCTATGGGTAATGTGTGCTGTTCGGCAGGTGCGCATGTCTGCATGTATGTGTGCGGGTATGTGTCCCCGTTGTGTATGTGTGTGTAGGGGGTGTGTATATGTGCATGTTGGGGGTGTGTGCATGTCGGGGTGCATGTATGTGCATGTCGGGCTGGGGGTGGGGAGGGGGTTCGTACCACCTCTGAGGGGTGGCAGGGGGGTGGAGGGTGTGGGGGGAGGACTCGGGTGGGTAGTGGGGGGTGGGGGAGACCCCTATCAGTGCCAGGGAAGGAATTCCCTGGCCCCGATAGTGCTTACCGCCATGGTTCGCACGGCGGTTCCCGCCTGCAAGAAACCGCGGCGGTAGGCAGGGTCATAATACCCTTGGCGGTCTTGGGACGACCGCCGGGCCGGAGTGCGCAAACTCCAGCCCGGCGGTCATGACCGCCGTGGCGGTCGGAGTGGAGAAGTGGCGGTCGGTCGCGGCGGGGACCGCCGCGGTCAGAATGCCATTTTTAATACCGCCGGTCTGTTCGCGGTCCGACCGCCGTCTCTCCGCCGACCGCCAGGGTCAGAATGAGGGCCTATGTGTGCAATTAGAGTATTCAGGAATTTTTGAAATGCATTGCAGTGTTTTTTTTTGTTTTGTTAATTTGTTATTTTATTTTGAGTGGTGGAGGAATGTTATGTTTACTACCGATAGTTTATTTCGTGAGGGGTAATCTACACGAGCCGCTGGTATGCGGTCGCGTAGAAACCCCTCTCAATGTTCAGTTTCGATTGTTTGTTTTTATGACGTCAGGGAGCCAGTAATAAAGATTCTAGTGCTTGCGCTAGAACGGCAGTTAGGCACCGATTAACAATGCGCGTGTTTATTTTAACGCTCTTCTGACGCCGATTTTCCTCACAAGATTACTTGTTAATAATGCTAAGAATATAACACGTCCCATGTCTTTATTCTTACTAAGAATGTATCAGGTATTACACACTTCTACAAACTACACCCATTTCCTACGAGAGAGTAACAACCAATGTGGCTGCCTCTCTTTTTCCCTCCAGTTATCTTGCTTTCACTACTCCCAAAAATATTCTTTCTGCTTCTTTTCCACCTCTGAAAAGACACCCGAGTCTTATTGAAAGGTTAATGGGCACGTGCCAGACGTTGTCACCACCACGTGCAGTCACAGTCTCAACCAAGTGCTATTACAGGCGGAAGTGCTGGTGCTCTCCCTTAACTGGCATTCTAGCCACTTGGTCTGCAATGGAAAAGGAGCCTCCTAGAGTCAGTGAGAAGACGTAAATGTGGGGCTACGCATGGTTCAATGGCGGTGTGAGCTAAGTCAAGATCAATTATAACACAATTATGACACAAGCAATAAAGAAGTGACAGTGCAGCTAGATTAGTGCAGCACCTAAATAACAACTCGAAGATATATAAATATGGTACAACATAGAAATCAAAATATTAAATAGGCACTCAAACCAAAATACAATGCTGAAAACAAAGCCACAGATTATTCACACCACATACTCATTGACTAAGTCATTGTGTACTTCACCACAGTCCTAGAAGTGAAAACACAATACCAATACACTTACTAGAACAATGGATTGGTCCAGCAATGATCACAAACATATACTAATTGTGTTTCAGGGTCAACAGATGTAAGTCTACTTAAATTTAGGTTTAATAGTATCAGTCTCCTACAATATGGATATTTCACTGCTGAAAGTATCCTGTTCAGTGCTTCTCATTCGGGGGCATCTGGGTGCAAATTCAATTATGAAGAGGAAAGATTGCCACGTGAGCAGTGGAAATGGGTGTCAAGCCACTGGCAAACATGTTCACCAACTGGGCAACTTAGAAAGCAAATAGATGCTGCACCACTCCAACACAAATAGGATCAAAAGATGAAATAACAAAAAGTGGAACACTGAGGTTGTGTGCTTGACAGTCACTAAATAGCTTACTTACACGTAAAGCAGATGTTCTCTTGGGCAGCCCTCTTTCAGTCCCTGGCTAGGATTAGAGAGGACTGTAGCTGCTGTGTACATGTCTCTGGAATCTTTGGGCTGCCTGGGGATTTCCATGAAATCAAGCTTAGTAGTATCTGAGGTGCAGGCCAACAGACTCAACATGAACCTTCAGATTTGGCCTAGCCAGGAGAAAATAATCAACACTGAGCTACAGATTGTGAGTCCATCGACAGTAGCAATGACCATCCAGCTTTGTGTCCAAGAGGAGTTCCACAAGCTTGAGTGTATCTCGAGTCTATATGTCCAAGTCCAGGCACTTTGGACATGACTCATTGACAATCATGTTATGTCATCCACGTTCAAAAGGTCCAGGCAAACAGGCTAGGGCAGAACTTCCCTTCTGAATGAGGATTCTTTGAAGCCCCCCTGAAGACTTTGCAGTAGTCACTGTGCAGATGACCATGCACATCTTTCTGTGGTCTCCTGTCACAAAATATTATTCTCAATCATTTCCACTCAATCCTTATCCCAGTCTGTTACATGCAGAAAAATGTGACATTAAGTGATAGAACCTTCCAGAGAACTGACTTGTGGGAAGTTACTCGCACTGCCATCCACGACCCTTGCATCTTCATAGTCACCCTATTCCTGCTTTTGTTATAGGTGCACAATGTGACTTCTATACACGCAAACCTATAGCTGCAACAGAATTATAGCTATTACTAGAGCAGCAGAGGTTACTTGTTTTCAGACCGATGGACTGCATGCTATCAGTAAATATCTCTTGAACTGCACTTTAGTTATGTATCGTTCGTACAATCAGATTCATGCTCCATAAAAGAGGGTCACCATGGGCAATCCACAGTAATGGAGCAATTAGTTAAGGATGAGTTTGCAAGTGTTACTTGAATTATTGAATCCGCCTGCCCCGAGTACCACTTTTTCATTTTTCCTGACCATTTTCTGATGATAAATTCCACCAGGTTATTTCTCGCAAAATCAGTGTAGGCACAAATGATGGAGGCGTGATATCTAGCATTATGTTGGGAATTCCCATCTATGCAGAACTGCCATTTTGCACGCAAATTAGAATTTAATTAAGTTGGCACTGGTAATGTGGCCCATCCAGAATGTGCAACCGTCCCTCACGCAATACGGAGGAAGTGGGTGGATTTCCTATCTTTTAAGTGCAACCACTCATCTGGCAATACATAGGAGTGAGTGCATTTTTATCAGGAAAGTGCGACCACCCCTCTTGAAATACAAAAGGGTACGTGGATTTCCCATCTGGAAAGTGCGACCACCCCTCTTGCAATACGAAAAAGTGAGTGGATTTCCCATCTGGAAAGCACAACCACAGGAGTGAGTGGATTTCCTATATGAAAAGTGTGTACATCCTTCTTTTTATAATTCTCTTTTTGTAAGAGTGGGTGGTTTTGCTTTTCTGATTTATTTTCACCCTCTGTGGTCCAGTGCATGACATCACGAAAGGGAGAAAACTCAACTTTCATTGGGTTAAATACCGCCAATGGGAAGGTAAACAGAAGTGTTTGAGCACATAGAAAGAAGACCAGAT
Organism: Pleurodeles waltl; assembly: GCF_031143425.1. NCBI lineage: Eukaryota > Metazoa > Chordata > Amphibia > Caudata > Salamandridae > Pleurodeles > Pleurodeles waltl. The sequence goes on from NC_090448.1 coordinate 127,258,465, forward strand.
GTGATTTACACGTGGTAGTGCACTTACCTTTTCGTGTGTAAAACCCATGCAGCCATTGAACATATTGGAAACAATGTGGAAACGCCAACGTGACTAATGTTTACAACTATAACAGCAAGTGGCATGCATGTGTGCCTTTTCAGATATCACTCAGTACTCTGCTTCAATTGGAATGCAATTATTTATGAACCAATTGCTGCTTCTGGTGACATTTCTTGCTGCAATTGCTCTCACGCTAGATGACGTGGGGTGTACGTAAATCTATTGTGTAGAGAGTGGACCAATGCTGTTATACGTACAAAAGAAAGGATGACAAAAGTCTGCGCATTCCTCTAGCCAAGGCAACAAAACAAGATCTGTTTAATGAAGAAAAGTTACTAAGGGGAAAATGAGGTGGATAAAGACATGTCGGAAGAATGTGCCACAATGACACCCACTGTCCGAGGAAAGGATTAATCAGACCTGTGACCTATGACCAGTTAACCTCAATGATTCTGTGTCGCGAGATCCAGACTGTGTGGCTCAGGGAACGGCGGCCAGACATTTTGCCTCAATTACAGTTGTAAATTTCACTGTACTTTCAAAGAATAAAACAGCATAAGTTCTAAGCCAATGAAGCAAGAAGGATAATGTAAAGAGTAAAAGGTTTCATGAACAACAACGTTTTTGGTTTTGCGTACAGTTTGTCGCGTCAGTGGAGGGAAAATAATGCACGCTACTTAGTATTGCACCCAGTCTCGGAATAGGAAGCAAAACTGTTCATATCAGCCCCAACCCCTCATTCTCTGTTTTTATTCGTACTCGTTCAACTTCTCTCTCTCTCAATAGCTTCTTCATTCCACTATTATTTTCTTTACTTTTATCCCCACTGTGCCTGCTGCCATAAGCCCCAGGGCCCAGGAGCGCCACCGGCCTTCATAAAGCATCCTCCACTGGTACCCTTCTCGCCCCCAGGGAAATGCCCAATGGAAAAAATAGCCCTGATTTCACCTTTCACTGTAGTGCAAAAGCTTTATTATAGAAGCAAAAAACATGACGGAAGCAAAATGTCATTCGGCAATGGAAGTCAAAAGAGGACTGAGACACACTTTCCCACAGCAACCAACATGTTTTGATGGAGTAGAAGTTTGACACAGACTACCGGTACAGGAGGACCCCTCGTTCTCATCTTTTACATTTGTGCTTTTATCTCAAGCCTAAGACTAACTTCCGGACATTTTCTCTTCATAAAAAAGAGAGAGAAAAGGATGGAAGTCAAGCAGTGGTTTCCATATCATCACCCGTGGTACGTATTATGAGGCAGGTAAAGTGAAATTTAGGTGTGTAGTGAGGTGACCACATTTTACCAGGCGGTAAAATCCCACGAGGATTTGCCCGCAGTAACAGCCAACCTCTTGCTCCATTTTTTCTGATGGGGAGCTTATAATGCCCTCCTAACAGAGGTCAACTTTCCTTTCCCTCTTCTCCGCCCTTAAGCCCCTCCCTCCACACCAACTCCTCCCAGAGTTCATGCAGGCATTTACCACCTGCTCAAATCGGATGGTGCATGTATATATTAAACACCACAGAATTGTTAATTTAGTGTGGTTTTTACTACCGGGAATATCAGTCTCACACAGTCATTTTTATTTCAACGGTGTTTTACTCATAATTAGACGGTGCTGGGTCAGATTTACCACACAACTATAGTAAAATCTAAATAACTTTACCGTTACTTAACTAGTGATCAAGTGTTGCTGGCACTAGAGGGACAATTCAGTTCAAATTAAAAGAGTAGCGCCTAGAGAACCTTAGTCTAATATATGGGGATGCTGTAGGGAGAGGGTAAAATGTATGGAAGGTAACACGTTCTGTGTTGTGTTTGGGCAAGTGACTCCAGCAAGGAGAAGTAGTCATGTGGTGAGGTGCACAGTGAAGATGTTCCTCATGCAGTTACATAGGTGGCTTGCTAAGGCACTGCTTCCAAGTGTTTACATTTCAGAGATCAACTCTTTCCTGGTATTGGGAATATTTGTTATTATAACCTTTTGTTAGACCTGACAGCCTTATGGTGGTCTTCCCCCCAACTTTTTGCTTGCCCTGCTCCATTTTCTGACCTCGTTTTTGCTGGATTTAGGACTCTCTGCACTTTACTACTGCTACCCAGGGCAAACGGGTTTGTGCTCTCTCTCCCCTAAAACATGGTAACATTGACCCATTGGCAAATTCGATTTGCTTATATGTACCTAGTAAAGTGCACTACATGTGTCCAGAGCCTGTAAATTAAATGCTCTTAATGGGCCAATTGCACTGATTGTGCCACCCACGTAAGTAGCCCCTAAACCATGTCTCAGGTCTGCCGTTGCAGAACATGTCTGTGCAGTTTACACTGCCACTTTGACTTGGCAAGATAAAGCTCTTGCCAAGCCCAAGCTTTCCACTTTTATATATATATAAGTCATCCTAAGGTAGGCCCTCTCTGACCCACAGCGCAGGGTGCAATGTATTTAAAGGCAGGACATGTACTTTTAAGTTTTACATGGCCTAGTAGTGAAAGACTGCCAAATTCCCTTTTTTTCACCACTGCAAGGCATATCGCTCCCAAAGGATAAAATTGGGATTACCTCATTACATCCTATACTTGTAATTCACATCTGGAAGAGATAAGTTTGTCATGTTTGGGGTCCATGGACTCACAATTTAAAATCACAACTTATGGTGAACTCGGATTTGAATTGCAGGTCTGAAAATGCCACTTTTAGAAAGCTGCAAAAAGAACAAGGTGGTGGATGGAATGCTTGAACTAAACTCAGCCTTTGGCCATCCCTCCGGGCTGCATCCCAATCTATGATTTTCTAGTCCACCATTCATTCCAGTCTGAACCCAGCCATATGCAAATCAGTCTTGACCCTGCCCCTGATGGGAACAGCTCGGACCAAACTGCCAGGCCAGGTCCACACTGAATCGGAACACAAGCAACCTAAGACTGGTTTCTCCCTAGGTAGGGCTCTTCAGTGAGGTACTGCTCAGTTCCCATGGCACAGTGAGCCCGGGAACCAGGTCTGGGCGTAGCCAGGACACATAGGATGGCAGATGCATAAACAAGATGATGGATTGAATGCTTGAGTTAATCTCAGCCACTGGCAATCGCTCAGGGCCACATCCCAATCCCTAATTTTTTAGCCTACCATGCCACCTCAGTTTGGGCCCAGCCATGTGAACATCAGTCTTGATCCTGCTCCTCCTGGGAACAGTCCAGCCCAAACTGTTAGGCCCAGTCCTCCCTGAACCAGAACACAAGCAACCTAGGACCAGTTTCACTCTAGTTAGGGCATTTCAGACAAGTATAGCTTGGCCCCAGTGGCACAGTAACCCAGGCCCTATGTCTGGGCATACCCGGTGCACTTAGGGTGGCAAATGCAAAAGTAACAAGGTGATGAGTGGAATGCTTGAATTAATCCCAGCCACTGACAGTTGCTCAGGTCTGCAACCCAATCCATAATTGTTTTGCGCACCATGCCACCTCAGTTTTGGCATAGTGGGCAATCGCTGGGAATCACTTGGGATGCAGCTCTGAGGGATGACTAGTGGCTGTGATTAATTCAAGCATTCCATTCATCACTGTATTGCATACCTTTTATATACATTTGGAAAGTTGGCATTTTCTTCCTTTCGCCATTTGGTGCCTACTGCCTGTCTCCAATCCATTTCTGGGGTGGGGTGAAAGCTGAGCTTGTGGATTTCCTCTAGACAGCCAAACATAAAAGGAGCTTAGCGGTGACTGTTAGCCCAGCCACAGCCTAATGGGAGATTCTGGGCAGGATAAGAGTGAGGTGCTGACACCTGGCCTGCCCAACACAAAGGGCTGCCTACCCCTGTGTAGTGAATCTGGAGCCAGGGTAGGTACAAATGACCTCTGTGCACTTCAAAGCCATTGCTTTGAAGTCTCCTCCACTTCAAAGGCACAACTGGGTATAAGTACTGGACCCCTGATACCACCAACTCAGTACACTTCTGGATCTGTGAATACTCTGCCAGGAAAAAGGACTGAAGTACTGCTACAAGGACTCCCACTCTTCTGAGCTGCTACTCTGCTGGACTCCTGGTTTGCTGAGCTGACCTGCTGCCCGCTGCCCTCTTGCCTCATAGTGAGAAGGACTGGACCTGCATCTCTACATCCCAGAACCAAAGTGACTCCAAGGGCTTGCTAGCTTGCCTCCTATTTTCTGAAGTCTAAGGGATACAAAATACTTCCCACTCAGCTGCTCAAGCTACTGGACCCATCTTCAACCAGCTCCTGACCCCCAAGAGGTGCCTCTCCAGATGTTGGCCCTTGGAAGTGGTTTTTGGTTCCTGAATGCAAGCTTTTGGGCTCTTCATGACTGCACTGCTCACACAAAGAATCAGTGTGAGCCACTGCAAGTTTCTTTCATCGCATAGCAAGCATCACTGCTTGCAACTGGGAGGCTCCAGTCCACGTGTCCACAGTGCATGGTCGACTCTTCCTTGCCGCAGACCACCGCCTGCAACACTCTCCTTGCTCCTTCCCTGTGAATGGGACTCTTGGCTCACTTCTGAGAAGGTAAAACTTCAGCAGGACTTACCAAGGACTGTGGTTGACCCACACTCCATTGCGATTGGCCTGAACTTTTGGATTTAACCTGATCTAGTGCAACCAGATGTCCCAGGTTAACACTTTATGCTTTTAAGCACTATATTGCATTTCGATCTTGAAAAATGTATATTTCAACTTTTGCTTATTGGATTTTTGTCGTTTTGGTCTTGTTTTGCTCATGAAATTAACCCTTATTTGTCTAACCAGGTGCGCTGTCTTTTTGTGCAGTATTTTGACCGTGTTACTGTTTGAAATGTTGCACAAATACTTTACATATTGCCTCTTAAGTTAGGCCTTTCTGCTCTGTGCCAAACTACCAGAAGGCAAGCACAGGTTAATTTATGGTGTTGTATGTAACTTACCCCGACTAAAATTGTTGTTGCTGCTTAGACAGCGTGGAAACCTCTGCCAACCATAAACCCAGTTTCTGACAGTTTTGATCTGGACCCTTTAGTAAGCAAGCTGAAGTGATTCATGTATCTTGAAAACAACAGAGTCCCGTACATTGAGACTAGTACCGCAGTCTCCCGTGCTTGCTGCTCTTCCCCTTGGTTCTGATCAGATTTCTTCTGAGATGTGGTTGCTGCACTGTAGCATCTTGGATGTTCAGTCTGCGGTGTGAATAGTTGGTGGAGGCATTGGCAGATGAAGTCTTCTGTTAATAAAGTTCCTTCACTGTACATCAAATGGATGTCTTATTGCCACTGGTTTTACATCCATCTTGGTCAGAATTAATGAACGATTCCTCTGCTTGTGATTCACCATCTGCATTCAAGTAGAAGTCTAGGTTTTAAGTAGTAGAGATGATGGATGGTCCAGCACTTGCTTGTGCTGCTGCTCTTGACCATATAATCTATTTATTGGCTATCAGGCCTCTGCCTCCTCCCAGTTTTAATGTTCCAATGCCTGTTTGAGCACAGGCGATGTTGCACTACTCTCTTACTGAAACTTCAAGCCAGAAAAAGTTAAGAAGTATAAAAAAGTGCAAAGGTAAGAATGACTATCACTCAGATTGGCCTTAGTGGTTGCAGATCCTGAAACAGCAATTATGGAGGAGTGATCTATTCGTTCATTCCTTGGTTCCCATGTATTATCAATGATGCAGCTGTTGCTACAGCTATCATTTTCTGCTGGCTGGCATAAGAGATAGTGGCAGTGTTGATTTTATTGTCCCAGATAAAAACACTGCTGTTAAGTTTTCTAGTACCAGCTATATAGGTCACTGGATAGCTGCATTGAAGACAGTCCAGCAGCTAGAACACAGAATCCCTACTTTATAATGCAAAATAGTTTACACCAATGAATATGTAGTCACTGGAACATAAGGTCTGATTTGATATAGCCATTCTTCTGTCCTTTGCACCCTCAAAGACTTCTTTTGAAACCGAGACTAACACCAATTCTCATTGTCTATGAATTCTTCTCTCAAGTTATGTCAGGTACTGGAAGCAACACTGGATGTAATGTTCATGTTAGTGGTGGAGTTTAACTTGCAGCTTAGGGTAACCATAACTCGCACCCTTGACATACACTGCTAATTACCCCAGATATAACAACACTCATGTCATCTTTTATAACATTAATAAAAATATCAATGAAACAAAAGTTACATTATTGAAGAAAAAGCAGTGCATGGCGAGGGCATAAGTTATAATTAACATAGGCTGCACGTTATAGTTACATGAAATACCTGCAGCTATAACTGCTGAATTTCTCTGGGTTTGTGCAAGTTAATTCGGAACCTAGCTATAAAGTCCCTGTAACCTTTGTTTTTTAAGTGAATATATATAATATACATACGTATATATATATATATTCTCAACAATTGACAATGAAGTCAAAACGCGGCACTCCAAGGATTCCAGTTATCTGATATTTATGAGTTCCATAGATCAAAACATCCATCATCCATATATATATATATATATATAGACAAATAACCGGGACTGCGATGGGGAGTTGCTTTGCTCCTAGTTATGCCTGTCTCTTCATGGGGTGGTGGGAAACACAATTGGTGATGGCGGATGAAAATTTGAAATGGTTCCAGCATATTATTTTCTGGACACGATGTATTGATGATATATTTATGATATGGGATGGTCCTGAATTATTATTGTGTGATTTTCTGAATTCGTTACCAAACAATGATTTGAACTTGCATTTTCCGCACAAAACACACAAATAGATTATGGAATTTTTAGATGTAGAGGTTAGCGTAGAAGAAGGCACTCTACATACCAGATTGTTCAGAAACACCACAGCTGGGAATAGTGTTTTACACGCCTCAAGTCACCACCCACCTAATGTTAAATGGAGCATACCCTCTGGGGAATTGCTTAGAGCCAAGAGAAATTGTAGCACACCACAAAGCTTTGATAGGGAACAAGTGATAATGACACAGAGGTTCAGATCCAGGGGGTACCCATATAAAATTGTGAAGAATGCCTGCAGTAAGGCAGGAGAAGTTCAGAGGGTAGAGTTACTAGTTCCTAGAAAGAAAGATACTGACATTAATTCCCCGAGATTTGTGACAACATTTAATGCATATTCTTTGGAAGTTAAGAAGATCCTTATCAAATATTGGCATCTAATCAAGGCTGATAAAACAATTGGTCAGTTAGTCAGTCCTCTTCCAATGATAACGTAAAAAGAAGTAGCTCTTTGAGAGACATCCTGGTACATAGTTATACAAGGAAGAAAAAGGAACCTTTTTAGATACACAACAATGTTTCTACAAATGTGCCAAGTGCAAAGCATGCAGATACAGCGCAAGTTGTAAGCAGTACATGCTACCCACGGGTAGAAAAGAGACTATCAAGAAATTTATAAATTGCAAGTCAGATTTTGCCATTTATGTTATTGAGTGCCCATGTGGACTGCAGTATGTTGGAAGCACAATTTTTCCCCTCAAGAAACGCATTCTTGAACATTGGAGAGCAATATTGAATAAGGATACCGCATACCAGTAGCGCAGCACTGCAACTTGGCACATGATGGGAAGGTGGACAAGATGACATTTTTTGGTATTGACAGGGTTTTGGGTACCCCGAGGGGGTGACAGAGAAAAACAATTGAGGAAGTTGGAGTCGGAATATATTATTCGGCTGAATTTCCGACATCCTTGGGGATTAAATAAGGATGAGGAACTTTTTATTCACATTGGTTAGTCAGAATTTGTAGAGATATGAGAAAATTTGTGCAGGGTTTCAGATCTGGTTATTTTTAGTCTTATTATTTTTTTATTTTTACAGGAATTCATGTGGTTGCCCGACTAGTTCAATTAACAATGTTGTTAGTACGTTAGTATATTGTTTAAATGGGATAGGTTATTTTTTATGACTATCTAGAATTATAAATACTAGTTATGAATTAGGCTATTGGATAATTATTACTATTTTAGAATCACATTTATATGGTAAAAAAAAAAAAAAGAGAGATTTTTTCTATGTCTATGGGCCAGTGGATCTATAGAGAGTAGGAGGGGCCACATGCGCTGTATACTTGAAGGGCCAAGGAAGAAGACCATGATGGTTGAAACGCGTTGCCCTATTTTTTGTTCAATGGCATTATGGATTTTCTGACATGAAATGGAATCTGCATTGAGTGGCAGCGTTTGAATTCTATGTGGAGTATATATATATATATATATATATATGTAGCATAAGGTAATATATATTACCTTATGCTAGAAAAACAGACATTTGAGGTGAGCAAATCTAGAGTGTTGCTGGTGTTGCAGGGTGCTCCTTACTAGAGCTGCGGGTGCTCCTTACTAGAGCTGCTCTCCACCTAAACCTGGGAAGTACTCTGAGTTCTCTCCTCTGTTTTGCATATATATATATATATATACATAGATAGATATACGTATATATGTGTAAATATATATATATATATATATATATATATACACATACATTTTAAAAATATTTATTACCTAGTGGCGATCGCCTCTAAGTCCACTAGGTCATTATATTTAGGACTTAGTTTCCACAGAACTTTGGCACCACTTGACGAATCTTTATGTAATTTTCAGCATATATACTTTGGTCACTTCAGCTGCTGTCATGAACGTTTTGGGATGATCTGTCAAGCGGGGGCTGGGAAAAAGGGAGGTCCCAAAACGCATTTTCCCACAGGGATTTTGAACATGACTACAGCCTGAACAGCTGGACAGAATTACACCAAATTTGACAGAACGCTAGCTCTTGGACAAGAAAGAGTGCTTTTGTGATTTGGTGTAAATCCATTCAGTAGTTTTAGAGATATTAAAGGGCACAAAATATAGATATCTGGGCACATGGATACTCCGTGGATCCCCCCCAGATCACTCAACGGAATCAACAGGGAAACCAAGAATCTGATTGGCTGGCTGCAACTTATCAGGGAAGTTGCAGCCGCCATTTTGTTTTATCAGGGAACAGTCCCCAGGTCAGAAATGCGGCTGCAATGGAGATAAAGTAATCAGTGTAGAGGTTCCCTGACCCCAGAGGGGTTTATTTAAATGTCATAAAACATTAATAAATGGGTCAAAATAGTCTAAACAATTTTGTTTGTTGTTACCTGATGTCCGCACGGAGCCCAGCAGGTAAATCCGCAGTTGAATCCACAGATTTTGAGATACTTTCACACCCACTCTCACACCCAGACACACACTCTTAAATCCACTCTCACAATCAGACAGACACTTTCACAGACACTCTGACATACGTTCGCACCCAGACACTTTCACCACTCTCACACTCAGATACTCACAGCAATTCTCACACCCAGACAGACATTGGCACACCCATTCTCACACCAAGAGAGAGACTCTCACACTCACTCTCACACCCAAGCAGACATTATCACACCCACTCTCACACACCAGACAATACATTCCCATACCCAGACAGATGCTCTTACACCCTCTCTCACATCTAAACAGACACAGGCACACCCACTTTCACACCCAGACAAACACTCTCACATGCACTCTCACACCCGGACACTGTCACACCTGCTCTCATACCCAGACAAACACTCTCACATTCACCCTCAGACCCAGACAGACATTGTCACACCCACTCTTACACCCAGAGAGACACTCTCACACTCACTCTCACACCCAGACAGATACTCTCACATCTACTCTGACATCCAGACAAACACTCTCACACGTACTTCACACCCAGACAGACATTGCCACACCCACTCTCACACCCAGGCAGACACTTTTACACCCACTATGACATGCTGAGAGACACTCTCACACCCACTCTCACACCAAGATAGACATTGTCAGAACCACTCTCACACCTAAACAGATGCCCTCACACCCATTCACACACCCAGAGAGACGCTCTCACACTCTCACTCATACAGGCATTGTCAGGCCCGCTCTCACACCCAGACAGGTATTTTCACATCCACTCTGACATCAAGACAAACAATCCCATATCTGCTTTCATACCTAGACACTCTCATACCCAGACAGACACTCTCACATCCACTCTGACACCCAGACGGACACTCTTACATCCACTCTGACATCCAGACAGACTCTCTCACACCCACTCTCATACCCTAACAATCAATCAATCAATCAATCAGTCATTTGTAAAGCGCGCTACTCACCCGGAGGGTCTCAAGGTGCTGGGGGAGGGGGGGACCGCTACTGCTCGAACAGCCAGGTCTTGAGTTGCTTCCTGAAGGAGAGGTGGTCTTGGGTCAGACGGAGGTGGATGGGGAGGGAGTTCCAAGTCTTGGCTGCCAGGTAGGAGAAGGATCTTCCTCCCGCGGTGGCTTTCCTGATGCGTGGAACGGCGGCGAGGGCGCGGCTGATCGATCGTAGCTGGCGGGTGGGAGTGTAGAAGGTCAGGCGGTTGTTGAGGTACCTGGGGCCCATGTCGTGGAGGGCCTTGTGTGCGTGGGTGAGGAGACGGAACGTGATTCTCTTGCTGACGGGGAGCCAGTGCAGGTCTCTCAGGTGTCCGGAGATGTGGCTGTGTCGAGGGATGTTGAGGATGAGGCGTGCGGAGGCGTTCTGGATGCGTTGGAGTCTTTTCTGTAGTTTGGCCGTGGTTCCGGTGTAAAGGGTGTTTCCGTAGTCCAGTCGACTGGTGACGAGTGCCTGGGTGACCGTCTTCCTGGTTTCGGTGGGGATCCATCGGAAGATCTTTCGGAGCATGCGTAGGATGTTGAAGCATGATGATGAAACAGCGTTGACTTGTCTGGTCATCGAGAGGGAGGAGTCCAGGATGAAGCCCAGGTTGCGTGCGTGGTCCGTTGGTTTGGGTGCGCTGCCCAGTGCAGGGGGCCACCAGGAGTCGTCCCAGGCAGAGGGTGAAGATCCCAGGATGAGGACTTCCGTCTTGTCTGCGTTCAGCTTCAGGCGGCTATTCATCATCCACTCGGCTACGTCTTTCATCCCTTCGTGCAGATTGGTTCTGGCGGTGGCTGGGTCGTTGGTGAGGGAGAGGATCAGCTGGGTGTCGTCGGCATAGGAGATGATGTTGAGGTTGTGTTGGCGTGTAATGGCTGCGAGGGGGCTCATGTAGACGTTGAATAGGGTGGGGCTGAGTGACGATCCTTGCGGTACGCCGCAGATGACTTTGGTGGCCTCGGAACTGAACGGGGGAGGCGGACTCTCTGGGTTCTTCCGGTGAGGAACGAGATGATCCACTCTAGTGCCTTCTCTTGGATTCCGATGTTGCTGAGGCGTTGCACTAGGGTGTGGTGGCAGACAGTGTCGAACGCTGCAGAGAGGTCCAGGAGGATGAGTGCCGCTGTTTCCCCGTTGTCGAGCAGGGCTCGGATGTCATCAGTGGCTGTGATGAGGGCGGTCTCGGTGCTGTGGTTGGCACGGAAGCCGGACTGCGAGTGGTCGAGGGATCCGTTAGTCTTGAGGAAGGCAGCTAGCTGTCTGTTGACGGTCTTCTCGATGACTTTGGCAGGGAACGGGAGGAGCGAGATGGGGCGGTAGTTCTTGAGGTCGGTGGGGTCGGCTGCGGGTTTCTTCAGGAGGGCGCTGAGTTCGGCATGCTTCCTGCTCTCCGGGAAGGTGGCGGTGTTGAAGGAGCAGTTAATGATGTCCCGGAGATGGGGTGCGATGATGCAGTCGGCCTTGTTGAAGACGTGGTGGGGGCATGGGTCGGTCGGAGATCCGGAATGGATGGTGTTCATCGTGTGGATAGTGTCTTCGGTGCTGACCGGGGTCCAGGCGCGGAGGGTGGTGTTGGGGGCGTTGGTTTGGTGGTTGGGTGCGTGGTCTGTGCGCCGAAGCTGTTGTGTATGTCGGCTATCTTGCGGTGAAGGAACGAGGCGAGTGAGTCGCAGAGGTCTTGTGAGGGCGTGATGTCGTTGTTTCCGGCGCTGGGGTTGGAGAGCTCTTTGACGATGTTGAAGAGTTCCTTGCTGTTGTGTGCGTTGTTGTCTAGTCGTTCTTTGAATGCTGTCTTCTTGGTGGTGCGGATCAGCTGGTGGTGTTTGCGGGAGGCGTGCTTGAGGGCGGTCATGTTGTCTGTAGTTGGGTTTTTTCGCCAGATTTTCTCGAGGGTGCGGCAGTTCTTCTTGGAGTTCTTGAGGTCGCTGTTGAACCAGGGGGCTTTCTTGTTGTTGGGTCTGGTGGGATGGCTTTTCAGCGGTGCGAGGTGGTCGGCGCAGTTGGTGATCCACTGTGTGAGGTTGTTGGCTGCTTGGTTGGGGTCCGTTGAGCTGCCGGGGGGGTTCAGGCTCAGTGATGTGGAGAGCTGGTTGGTGGTGATCTTGTTCCAGTGCCTGCGGGGGGCCTGTTTTGGGTGGTGGTGAGTCGTGGTTCTTCTGAAACTGAAGTGGACACAGCTGTGGTCTGTCCAGTGGAGTCCGGTGGAGTGGCTGAAGGAGATGTACTTGCTGGAGGTGAAGACTGGGTCCAGCGTGTGTCCGGCGTAGTGGGTGGGGGTGTTCACCAGTTGCTTGAGTCCGAGGTTGGTGAGGTTGTCCAGCAGGGTGGTGGTGTTGTTGTCGTTGTTGTTCTCCAGGTGGAAGTTGAGGTCCCCTAGGAGGATGTAGTCAGCGGAGAGGAGGGCGTGTGGGCTGATGAAGTCTGCGAGGTCTTCGCTGAATTGTGTGCGGGGTCCTGGGGGTCTGTAGATGAGGGTGCCTCTGAGTGTGGTCTTGGGGTCGGTGTGTATCTGGAAGTGAAGGTGTTCGGCGGCTGTGAGGGTGTCGTCGGAGTTGGTCGTGATGCGGATGGTGTTCTTGTGGACGATGGCGATGCCTCCTCCTATTTGGTTGACGCGGTCCCTCCGGGTGATCTGGTATCCGTCCGGGATGGCGATGGCGATGTCGGGCGCTGAGGAGGCGTTCATCCAGGTTTCTGTGAGGAAGGCGACGTCTGGAGATGTGGTGTCGAGCAGGTTCCAGAGTTCCATGGCGTGTCTGTGGACGGAGCGTGTGTTGAGCAGGATGCACTTCAGATGGTTGCTGCTGGTGCTTGGTTTGGCGGGTGCGGTGCGGGTTTGGATGCAGGAGAACTTGCAGGATTGGCAGGTGAAGGGTCCGTGGATGCGTGTTGGGGCGGCTCGGCAGCACCCGGGGATCCGGCCGGTGTTGAGTGCGATGAGGGTGGCGGCTTCGTAGGTCCGGCGGGTAGGCTCGCAGCGGCGGGGGCCAGGGGGTCTGGCGCTGGGCGCGGTCCAGGCGCGGACGGGCGCAGACGGGCTTGCCTTTGGCGCGCCAGCGTCGCACCAGCGGCGCGGCCGCTGCGTGGCCTCCATATGAGGGGAAGAGGGAGGGAGGAGCAGCTGGGAGGTGGGAGCGGGGCGGCCAATGGGGAGCAAGGGGGCGGAGCTACCGGAGTGTAGCGGCGGGAAAAAACGGGCGGCGATGGGGTGACGCGGCGAGGCTGGAAGAAAAAAGAACACAGTAAGGGCAAAAAGGTAAAATGTACAGTGGAACAATACCAGGGGCACAGGCACTCGGGGTACAGAAGAAAGAGCGGACACAGGCACTCGGGCACAAAATGAAGAGGACGCTGGTGCTAGGTCACTGGAGGCGGGAAAAGGCAGTCAGGGCACAGGAGCACAGGGCACAGGAGCGAGAGCGGTCACACTGGAGGCTGCGTGGCGGTGAGGGGAGCGACCTGCCTGAGAACCAGGGTCAGAGACACTCTCACAGCCACTCGCAAACTCAGACAGACACTCGCACACCCACTCTCACACCCATACAGATGCTCTTAAACCCACTCTCACATCTATAGACACACTGTTACGCTCACACCCAGAAAGACACTCTCACACCCACTCTCATGGCCACGTAGACCCTCTCACACCCAGGCAGAAACTGTCACAACTACTGTCTAACCCAGAGACATCCTCTTACACCTATTCTCAGACCCAGAGAGACAGGCCTTGCAGCCAACACCCGCCGGCATGGTCTGAGGCCATGCATTGCAGTGGTTGGATTACTGTATAGTAGTTAAAATTCCTTTCCATTAAAAAAAAACATAGAAATTCACTGAAAAAAACAAAGTTTAGACAGATGTTATAGTTGGGTTCTGAATTTACTTGTACAGAACCTTAGAAATTCAGCAGTGTTAGATAGAGTTATTTCAAGTAACTGTTACTTGCACCCCAAGGTAACAATAATTTGTGCCCTCACCATGCACTGCTAATTACCCCATATATTACAGCGCTCATGACAACTTCTATATCATCACTAAAAATATAAGTGAAACATTAGCAGTCAAATTATTGAGGAAAAAACTGTGCATGGCAGGGGGCGAGTTATAATTACCTTAGGGCACGAGTTATAGTTACTTGAAATAACTCTCAACTATAACTGCTTTAGACTATAAGCGTCTGAATGGGCGTGTGAGTAGTTAAAAGATTTGAAAGAGAGAGGTAGAGGAAGAGCGTTAGAGGAAGAGAGATAGTTTTTAAGACTTTGATATATGACATACTTAGAAAGAGATATTACTGGACAAATTAAAAAGAAAAATGTATTTGTTATTTAAGGAGAGTGAGATTACGTTTCAGTATGAGCCTTAAAGATCTGTAGTTTAAAAAAAAAAGGGAAACAAGTCCAGCTGAACTCGAAACCTCAACGCTCAGTGTGAAGAGATATATATATATTTGACAAATCTCCCCAAAACTTTAAAAATTAGTACAACAGTCTCTTCAGTTGTTGTCTTGAAAGTTGTCATACTGGCAGGGAAACAGATGAAACATTGCTCCTGCACACACTGTGTGCAGGACAAATGGCTGCTCTCACAGGAGGCCAAGAGCCGGCTAGGACGACCTAGGCCTTCAGGTTCCTCCCATGGTCCCCATCATTGCATACTGGGTGCCCTAGGTGGTGCTAGATCACCCAGGTAGGATAGCCAAGCCTTGGGGACCTCATTTAAATATTGGCTGGGCCCCAGGGAAGTGGTGATCCCTGGAGCATGTTAAAGCACCAAGAGGGTGGTTCCATGTAGCCCCCTCAAATTTTTTAAAAAAGCCCCAGGAGGTGGTGGTCCCCCTGGCTCATTAAAGCCTTGGAAGGGAACCGCATGTGTCCCCCTCCTTTTTTTAGTTTGCCACAATCCTCCAGGACATGGCCCACCCGGGGCTATCCTGAACAAGCGCGGGAGATTGCACTTGTTTTTTTAAAATTTTCACTAGATTCGTGGATCTACCATGATATTCGGGGACAATTTTTTATAACATTTTTTTTTGTTGCTCTGGTGGGGTCCCTTGGGAATCCCAGCACCATTGCTAAGAGGTCAGGGTAGTCCTAACCTGCCCTCTTTTCTTTTTTTCCCCTAGGCTGTCTCTGGTGTGCGGTTGGCTGTTTAATGGGGCATGGCCGCAGGGACTGGCTTGTGGCCATGCCCAGTAGCCAATCCCTACCATGCACAGCCAAAAGCTGTGTGTGGCACAGGGTTGGGTGCTTATAGGGGGTAGGTCTTGCGGCCAACCCCTGCTGTGCACAGCCAAAGGCTGTTGTTATTGCTAGGAAATAGAATTAAAAAACATAGAAAATCGCTTAAAAAACAAATATTACAGGGACGTTATAATTAGGTTCACATTTTACTCCCACAAAACTATAAATATTCCGTAGTTGTAGTTATGGTTATCTCAAGTTAGCATAACTCGTGCCTCGGCATGCACGGCTAATTACCCCACATATTACATCACTCATGATATCTTTGATAAAATCTTTAATAATGTCAATGTAACATTTGCAGAAAAAGGGGGTAGGTCTTGCGGCCAACCCCTGCTGTGCACAGCCAAAGGCCACACGTGGTGTGGGGTTGGGTGCTTATAGGGGGTAGGTGACAGGGCCTGGCCTGCAGACAGCCCGCGCTGTGCACATGGCACAGGGTTGGGTGCTTATAGTGGGCTGGCTTAAAGGCCCAGCTATAGGCTAGGGCCTGTGGTCTACCCCTGCCGCATGGCCGAAGGCGGTGTGTGGTGTGGGTTTGGTGCATTTAGTGGGTAGGCAACAGGGCCTGGCCAAAAGCCAGTCCTGCGCTAACCCGCACCATGCACGGGCAAAGATTATGCAGGGAGTGGTACTTTTAGGGGGGTTGACTGCAGGGCCAAAGACTGTGCGCAGCAGAGGTTGTATTAATGTAAATTAATTTAAAGTATTTAATGTAAAAAACAACAATTCACTGAAAAAAAACAAAGGATACAGTGTTGTTATTGCTAGGAAATAGAATTAAAAAACATAGAAAATCGCTTAAAAAACAAATATTACTGGGATGTTATAATTAGGTTCACATTTTACTCCCACAAAACTATAATATTCCGTAGTTGTAGTTATGGTTATCTCAAGTTAGTATAACTCGTGCCCTTGGCATGCACTGCTAATTACCCCACATATTACATCACTCATGATATCTTTGATAAAATCATTAATAATGTCAATGTAACATTTGCAGAAAAATTATTGAGGAGAAAACTGTGCATGGTGGGGGCATATACGGCCATATTTGGCCCCTGGGACCACCACCTGCACTGGGTCAGCCCAGTTACACCAAAGGAGGTTGACCCCATGGCCCAGCCCTTCTGGATCCATTGATGGCCCTGGGGACTGCCAACTCCCAGGACTGGCACCTGCTATCTCCTGAGGTGCCCACCCTTGGGCTATAGGTGTTTGCTTTAGCAAACACTCCGCTTCTAGTAAGCAGGAGCTGTATAAATGCTCCTGCTTGCTGGAAGTGGAGATTTCATCTCTTTCCCTGCCTACAGACATGTGAGCAGGGAAGGAGATGAAAGTATTGCTCCCACATGCTGGGAACTGCATTTCCAGCAGCTCTGTACATGCAGGGGCAATACCAGCTCTAGCAGGAAGTGGGGAGCCGGCCAGGACAGCGGGGCCTTGAAGCTCCCTCTGTGGTCCCCATTAAAGCAAACTGAGTGCCCTGGGTTGGGCCAGGGTACACAGGAGGAAGTGGCTGGGCCTAGGAGCATGGAGTCCACGGGGCTGGAATCGGCCCGTGTGCTCTCCCCACTAACTGAGTGACTTATGGCCTAATGACAAAGCTCTTTGACTGTCACTCAGTAGTTTGCACGTTCAAATCCTAGTATCTTAAGGTAGTGTGTATGTTTATGTACTAAGGTTTTGAATGTTAAACAATCCTAGTGATATAACATTAACATCTTTTTACAATCAAAATGTTTGGGTTGAATTTCATAGTTAAATGTGGACACTGCAATGTAAAGAGTCACCTGTAGCCTAGTGGTTAACATCTCAGGCTCTCACACTGAAGATTGAGACTAGGTGTGTCAGTGGTCATTTTGTTGTTTTAACTTTTTTTAAAGTTTATATATTTCAAGACATACTGAAAGGTGATATCACTCTATTTATGTGATATACGCATCTTTCTTTTCAGTTTGTTCCATAATATTTAATTCTAAGTATATCACTCATCAGAGTCTAAAAATGCTTTCTCTCTCTCTCTCGGTTTATTTCTGTCAATGTCTTTTTTTAAATTTCTCTCACTCTCAATGCCTTCCATCTCATAATGGTGTGTTCAGGTGCTTATATGGTGTCGTCCATAGGGCCTGGCCGAAGGCCATACATGGAGCAGGATTGGGTACATACATGGGGTAAGCCCAAAACCTAATCTCCCACATGCACGGTCAGAGGTATGCATGGCAAGGGATTTAGTGTCCATAGGGAGTTGGGCAGAGGGCTTGACTGCAGGCCAGGCCCTGAGGCCAACCCCCTCCATGCACGGCCAAGGGCCACGTGCGGTGGTGGTTGTACTAGCATAAAGTAATTATAATTATTTATGTTTAAAAAAATCATAGAAATTCACTGAAAAAAACAAAGGTTACAGCAATGTTAGAGTTAGGAAATAGATTTAATAAAAAACACAGAAATTCACTTAAAAAACCAAAGGTAAGAGGAATATTATTGTTAGGTTCTGAATTTCATCGCACAATAGTTATAGTTATGGTTAACTCAAGTAACCATGAATAGTGCCCTAAGATAACTATAACTCGCACCCTCGCCATGCACTGCTAATTACCCCACATATTAGATCAGCCATGACATCTTTTATGACATCATTGATAATACCACCGCAATATTTGCAAAATATTATTGATGAGAAAACTGTCCATGGGGGGGGGGGGTGAGTTATAGTTACCTTAGGGCGAGAGCTATAGTTTCTTGAGTTAACCATAACTATAACAGGTGAATTTCTATTGTTTTTTGGAAAAGTAATCGAACAAAGCATGGATTTCAATGACAATTGCCTATGTTTTAAATTAAATATATTTTTATTGAACTGATAACCAATATTAAGTTCATAACTTCCAAAAGCAAGAAGCAAACACTCCCACTTCAGAAGGTAATACAGCTCTCCAATTAGTATTAACTACTCATGTCTGTAGGATGCCTGACATTATCAATATTTCTTTTTATATGGATTTCACTATTATTTTTATCTAATTGGATATTTGACACTTATTATTAGCTGTAATGACTTGTTAACAATTTATATAATCTTTGAAATGAACATATGTGTGCCCCACACAAATGACCTGATTTATTAGAGTTAGAGTAGCCCACTGACCGAAGTTTCTGTGAAAATGGCATAACGCTGCTGTCCGTGCTAACGCACACACAGTCTTCCTAGTGTCTCATACTACCTTTGCACTACGGGCAAGATGTCTAGCAAACGATTTGTACTAGAATCATACCCTTTCAGTACAAAATACTATAACATAGTAAATTCTAATTCATTCCACACTTTGAATGTATGCTGTATAGTAAAGTATACATGTAATGTGTGGAATTTCGGAGAAATAAAAACATGTCTCCAAGTTAGTTCCTGCTTCAAGGAGGCTTCATTTATTTACACAAAATCTGGTCTAAGAATCCTACCATATTTAGGACAAGAACAAGGATTACTAATAGTAATGATGGTTTCCTCTTACTAATTGGGGTATTACCTCCACATCTCTCTTTTTTATCACAGTCACTACGTAAGGAGAATATCAATACCCTACACTGGCATTTGAAACCCCCAAAAAGGTGCAAAAAAACTACAAACACTATACCAACCAGTGACCTTAATTTTGAAAAAGAAATTTAGGACAAGATGAAATTGATCAAAGAACATACCTACTGAATCCAGACCATGCAGATGGTAATAGTGAAAAAGGGGTTAGAAGAGAACCAAGTAAATGCACTGCTGGTGTAACAATAGACCCAGCAGCCGCTGCAGTGCGGGAGGTTGACTACGAGCTCCAGGGGGTGCCCTCAGTACAGTACACTGTGCACAGGGGGCGGGCCCCTGGCCTCAGAGCCCCTGACTAGGTGGGGGAGGGGACCCCTCCATGTAGTTTGCAGGGGGCACACTTACGTTTCATTAAGCCCCTGAGCTGCACAACAATTTGCAGCCAGTGTGACCCCCTGCATCTCAGTCCACAAAGAAACAAGATACTGAGTAGAGCAACCTTTAACCACTTTAGGAAGAAGAGCTCCATCTAGGACAATTACAGAATAAAGCCACTGACTGATGCTCGTAGAAATATCTCTGTGACATTGATCAGCACCCCTTTCAACCTCCAAACTGAGAGGCAGCAGTGCTACAGAAATAGACATCCTTTTAGACCACAGAGAAAAAAAGAACCTACTGTAACCTCCATGAAGGTAACAGAACCATGAACAGGAAAAGGGGAAACTATGAATGTCAAATTAAAAATGAGACCACCACAACTATTCCTGTGTACACAACAACAACCTGGAGGATGAAAGTTGAAGGAGCCAGGTAGGAAAGGAGGGGGAAGATGATGAAGTCAAGAAAGAAAGGGGCATCATCCACCATGTAGTGCTGACAGAAAAACAGGACCAACACTAAGGGAGATCAGCATTCTCTGGGAGGGCAAAAAGGGTCCATATGTGGTATTGCTGTCTATGGCCCTAAAAATGGTCGTACAGAGAGGAAAATCTGAGGAAATGGTAAAAACTCTGCTCAGTCTCTCTGCTTGAGGATTGTTCTACTCCTTGATGTGGATTGCAGACAAGGACAACAGGTGACATCTTCCATCATATTGAGTGACCAAGATCGAGTCCCCCTGCCAGTTGATTTGGATGACTGTTACAGTATTGTCTGACTATATCAATACAGGATGCCCCTCAGATGGTCGAGGACATGGCAAAGGACAAAATGATGAACTAACAATTCCCTCCAATTCAAATATCTAGCGTGGTACATGAGTCTAAGAGCTGACATCTGTTGCAATCACCAAAAGTCTCCATGGGTGAAAGGGAAACCCCTGTATGAGATTGCAACTGCCTATGAAGAAGAAGGAATACACTGAACGAGGACCTTGAAATGTTGATGTAGATGGGATAGAAAGCAGAACCGTTGGAGATGGACCCTAGGCCTGGTGAAGACACAAGAGGACATATGACCCTTCTCCTGCAACCAGAGGCATATTGAAGCGGAAGGGGAATTTCACAGATAAGATACATACAGTTAGCAACTCTCTCTTTCTGAGTCACAGTGAGAAACAATATGCCCAGGTCAATTTAAAAGTGTGCTCCATTTTAAAGCCTAGAGACAGTTGATACATTGAAATAGTCTGCAGAAATCTCTGATGAATTAAGCAGGAGTGGAGGACCTCCAACACCGTCAAGGTGTCCTCTCAGAAAAGGTAATCAACAAGCCAATTGTCTAAATATAGGTACAATGGGCAATCATGGAGATGTACGAAAGCCACAGCATGTGCCTTCTCTTTCATGAACACTCCTGGCAGATCAAAGACAAAATCTAGAAATGTATAATACATCCCTTGGATGCAGAAGTGCACCACCCTCTAATGACAAAAGGCCAAAGGAACATGGAGGTAAGAATCCATAAGGTCATGTTTACTGTTTACCAGGTAAGTCCCCCCGCCATATTCATTGGGATGATTCTTTGTAAAGTCTCCATCTTGAGCGGGATTTGCTAATTCCAGAGGCAGATTCTTCTCATATATATTATCAATCAGAACCACTCCATTACAATGGGAATCAGAATCAAAATGGAGTAGACTTCAGTTCCTTGTTCCTGAACACAGACAGGAATCACAACCTCTTTGTCCGCAAATGTATAAATGGCTTACAAGATTGCCTTCCTCTTGATTTGATTTAGTTACTTATAAACCGCCTGTATGCCTTTCTGCGTCTTGGCGCTAATGCAGTAGCTAACCAATCAATTAGGGATAAAACTATCCAAAACAGCATACACCATGAAGAATTATGGCAGCGCTGTCTTAAACTGCTAGGTTTTGAAGGATTTACGAAAACAGAGAAAATTATCCTGTAATTTCAGGCAAAAGGCAGTTTATTCTAAAGGACACTAGTAAAGTGTACAAAACTTCTACCTCCCCATTTTAATTTCTTGAAACGGGACACAATCATCAGATGTGATGAAGTTGAACGGATAATGAGGCCAGAAAATGAACAAACACCAGGGTCTTGAGAAAAAGAGGAGGACTTGATGTGGGAGTCCTCTTTCACCACTTGAAGCACTGGGCGTCTAAAGTCAACGGATCAGAATTTGTGGTAAACTGCTGAAGTCATACCCAATCTTGCTAGATAGAGCTATTGCAGACATAGTCAGGAAAGGCTCAGGTTTCCCAGACAGGAGGGTGTCCCACGTTGGTCATCCAGCCAGGATACCCCTTCCCTTAATTTCTGCAAGAGGAGGTGGCTAGGGGTCATCTTAAAGGCTGGCAAAATGAAGACATGGACGAGGAACCTGCGGCAAAAGGAAAATGCTGATTATGAAAAGAAGATAAATGCTTGCATTCACTAAACAGCAAAGGCAGCCCGTCCTCCATTTTACCCCTAAACATCTGAGTACCATTGAAAGGCAACCAAAGAACTGCTGACTTCTGGGAGGTGTCTGTGTGCCACTCTTTCAACCATAAATTGTGACGAGCTGCCACAAAGTCATGCCTTGTCAAAAGAGCTGCCTGGACAATAGCAAAGGAAATCTCAGACAGGAATTTCATCTGACTCTCTAAAAGAGCAGTGAATTTGGATGACTCTTACAGAGCTTTAGAACCCTCCTTAAATGTAAAAGGCAAAGACAGTGGCATATAAGCACTATATATGTCACCACTCATTGCAGGAAGGAAGCCAGAATTATTTAATGAGGAATACACCTTCTTTTCAGCAGTATCCACTAGAATTACATTCTCAGTCAAGGATGTATGCCCTGCCAGGCTGGTCAAGGGTAAATACAGAGATACAGAACCAGAGAGAGACTTCTCCTTGTCCCCAATAGGGCACATCTGAGCCATGAACCTAGGTAGATAAATGTAGTCAGGATCCTTTCAGTCACAGAGAATGATGTCATGCATATGCTGATGCAAAGGAAACCCTAATAGAGAAGAATACTGATACAGCATCAGGAGAGGGTAAAAACAGAGCCTGGTGCATCAACAACATGAAAAACATGTTTTCTCAGAACTTGGCCCTGACCACCAGAATGAGCTCCTTTCCAATGTACATCCCCATCTGGTCATCAGGGGATACTTTTTCAATCCCGTCCTTTGACACAGAGGACTCAGAAACCTTGGACTACTCAGGGGAGGTTGTCTTGTGAGAGGAAAGGGGATATATGGGAGCCTGGAGGGTGGCCACTGCGTCAGCCACCTTCTGGCAAAGCAGTTCATCAAGACCCACAACCTCTCTCTCTGCAGATTGAATGCTGTTGTGAACAACAGGCAGAACAGAAGGCATCAGCAATACTCCTCCCTTCCGAGAGTGCTTGCTCATGATTGAACCAAATGACTGCTCAGAGATGAAAGAAAACATTGTCAGTCACCTGCTCAGTCAAGTCCTTAAGAATCATCTCCCTTCATGGAAAAACACTGTAAGATGAGACCAAAAGGGAATATATGTGCAGATGCCATTGCAACCTTTAGGTTGATTTTGCATGCTCTCTCATGTGCCCGATGTTCAACTATCCCTGAAATCAGGGCAGCCCATGAGCCTGGAGCGAGGGCCAAATGGGCTGTGACAAACACCAAGGGGCCATGTCCCCAAATCAAAGTCCTTGTTACATGAAAAAGTAGTGCTGTGAGGCATCCCAGAATGTAGTGCACCAATGCAAAAGAGAAGGCTCACTTGCCTTTAGAGAGGATGCCCAAAAGCCAGCCCTAGGTAATCTGCCTGTGCTACTGCAGGAAGGGTTGAGTTAATTCTGGTTGGTCTGATCCAATGCAGCATAGTCTGACTACCCTGCCCCCATGACTGACAGTGGACTGCTGAGGATGATCAGCAGGGCTCGAGATTGAAGGTCCAAGCCAAGATGGGGCCTGCAAAGCACACTACCATGTCCTTGTCTCAATCAGAGACTGGAAAATAAGGCAAGTGCTGGCATTGCTAGAAGAAACTAGCAGACTAGATGGGGCTTGCATTTTCTGAATGCCTCTAAATGTTAGCTGTCTCGAGGTGGGGAAAAACCTCTTAAGTAGTTACTGGGATGAGTACAAGGACCTCAGAGGTAATGTTTTGCACAACAGCAAACCTTAATACCTGATTTTTTGCTTTTTGTACATTTGTGTAATGTAAATAATGCCCATTCAGAGGATAAGGTGAAATAAAATACACCTGGTGGAATGGCGATATCAAATGAAAGGAAAAAAGTATAACATTGCATTGTATTGTCTTGTATTGTATGGTTATTTACATAGAACTTTCTATGCTCCTTCCAAGACCTCAAGTGCTTCTGGATTGTTGGGTGTGTATCTACTCCATGTGTATCATTCATATAGCTCTTCATTTTCATGGAGGCCACCAGATCGTTCCTACTTCCATTGACTTCCTAGGTACATGACTGAATGGGTGTTGGTTGTACTTCGATTTATATGGAAAAATCAGGACTACTGCATGCAGTTTTCAGATAGATGGATAAGTAGAATGATCTTAAGGGCACAGGAGCATTACTGTTGTGGAGCAGTGTAAGGATAAATGAAGCCATGCGGGCAGATACTTACCATGCTTTTTAGTAATTCTTCTATGAATTGTTCTACTGGTGGTTTTTGTGTGCTTCATGGTTCGAATCTGCCATGCACAAATGTGGGAGTAAGGAGCAATCCCTCAGATATTTTTGACTATGCCTGGGAAAAAAGGAGCTATGATGCTTTGGTGAGAAGCTAAGGTTTTAGCACACACTAAAGTTGCTAGTGAAAGTAGTTACCCATATGCTATCTGGTAGCGAGTTCCACAGGTTAGCGTAACAGACTGACAAACTACAACTGCCAATTCCACTTTTGATGAATTTGGGAATAACAACCAGGATATCAATGGATGATTGCAGCTCTCTAGAAGCGAGGTGTACCTTTATACAATTCTTAATAAGCAAGTGAAGATGTCCAAGTAGTGCATACTGACCAGCACACTAGGCTTTACATTGGACACATCTGATAGAGAGCAGTGAAGTGTCTGTAGGAGAGGATTAGAATGGCTGAATCTGGGATCTCCATAGACTAAACATTGTTCTTTCTTCTATATAACTTGAATTCTTTGTAGTAGATAAGTTGGCAAATTCAACTTAAGAGTATTAAAGTATCAAACCAATTATTGCTGAAATGGCACACCCCTTCTCATTGAATAACGGCCAGAATTTCTTCAAAACAATTACATGGCAAGTGTGATGGAGCAGGGATCTCAGTCAAATTATCGGTTTATGAGTACGATTTTACCATTCATCTGAAAGAAATCCCTATTGTATCACTAGCCCAGTGGATCTTTGATGTTAGCTGTGATTAACCAGGACCTGTTCATCCCAAACTCCACTGTATTTTTAATCACTAATGAGAGTTGATGTGATAGTAAGGGTTTTATTGATCAAATCTTTTTAGTATTTCATTTTTATTGAGTCAGCATATACATTCAGCAATATCAATCATTAGTTTTGTCAATAATCAAAATAAGCAATCAAGTAAAGAATAAATGCCTAAAGTGCATTCCATAAATGAAAAAATCCGTATTCTATGAGTTGGGGTGAAAATGGTGCCAGTTTCTGTAACCCACGAAGAGTTCTGATAAGCAAGAGATTAAAAAGCATAAAGCTTCAGCATCAGATATTAGCTCAGTAATTCAATAAGTAATCAAAGCAAAACTTCACATAAAGAGAGGTTCAAGAAACTCAGTAGGGTCTCCGAATGGGATGCATATGAAACAGGCAAGAGAAAGTGGAAAATGAATGAGGTAACCTCCTCTAGGAACATGCACTAATATAGACATCAAAATTTAAGCTTTTGCAACATGTTACTTCTTTCTTTAGTTAGCTAATCATCTTTCGATGCCTCTTATGGGAACAGTATCACTCGTAGTCTTCTCACCAGGAATACAATAGTCCATGTTGAGTGAAACATGTCTTATCGAATACAATGTTTATTCTTATAAGCTTTCACACCATTCATTGTCTTTGTAAACTGTTTTCAACTGAGATTTTCTTCATTACCTCACTAAAAGACAAGTGACAAATATGTAACAGAATCACAATTTTTTGTTTAGCAATTCAGTATTTGGAAGGGTCCGGTTTAGGGTGTCTCTTCTAAATACCAAATTGCAGTGCTATGTATGGATGTTTTACGACCAAATTACAGTCACAAACATTAATTTTCTCCCAACATCTCAAGGGTAGGGGTGGTAGCCATTCCCAAATGGAAAGGGATCTTCATAGGACCCCTTCACCTTTGTGAATGTTCAAATAAATCATTTTTGAGAGCAGTCTCTTAAACAAATGAATCTTAAATATTTAATTTTATTTTTTGAAACATACCGTTTTCCTTGTAGGAAAATGGGCTACATTTATTACAAAATAGATTGCTTTATTAAAAAGCAATCATAGACATGGCAGTCTGCTGACTCCAGCAGAACACCATCTCTGTGATGGGTGTAGTTCCTAATGGGTTGCAAAGTGAGACCTACCTTATTAACATTCATGAGGTAGGTCTATTGTGACCTCAATTAGGAATCGCTACTACTAACATGTTCATTTTTGTACCCTGGGATTGTGATTTCTTAAATTTGATTTGCAAAGAATCACAATTCGAAACTCGTAATTCCTACATTCTGTACATATGGGGCCAAAGTCAGTTTTGAAAGATTTGGGTACGATCCATTGAGGCATTAGACAAAACTATTGAAGTGTGAAGTGAATTGCATCATTTTTGTAATGAGACGTGTTGGGCATGGGTCATAAGGGTGGATCCTGATTTTAATTTGAGAAAAACAACTTGAAAGTCTTCCATAAATAAGGGGATGATCCAGCTATTATAGGCTCCACAGTTTTCCTCAGATCTTTCGTGCTTGTGGGGTGTAGTCTTTTTAAAAACTTTTTAAAACTATATAAACTTTCTTATCAGGTCTCAAAACAACGGAATATCAGACTGAGAAATATTGGCTTAAGCAGTGATGAGCTTACAGGTTGTCTGCAACCCTTTCAAAATTTTGTAAGTGGGAAGCACTGTGTTATAGGTGAAACTCGGTTATGAAACATCCTCCAGAAAGAGGCTGGCCCGAGAGGCAATGCATACCTGAAAATCAAAAGTCCAAATAATTAAGGCATTCTTTTGCGCCCACCCCTACTTATTTTCTTTGTTAAATTCCCAACCCAAAAAGAAAAATTAACCTGATTTTTTTATTATAAATTCAGATTGGTAGAACTGGCTAATGTTGACTTTAAAGATAAATCCTTAATACATTGTTGTATGGTTGTAATAACGAGTATGGCAGAGATCCAGCAACAAACACCCCTTGTCTAAAATGTCCATGATAAATCAAGCCCTCCTGTCTGTTTCCAGGTGTACAGCGGTACTGTAAGAAACAGGTGATAGAATTTATGTTTGTAAACATACCTCTGTCAATCTGAAGCCTGCTTCTGGCCAATAAAGACATTCTGCGTGTCATTTAGAGAAAAATGCTGAAAATAGTTGCAGGAAATAGTGCTTCAAGAATGTAATTAGTTTCGAATGAGAAAGCACAGTTCTCTACTTTTAACGGAGCAACGCGGTGTACTTACACACATGAGTAAATGCAGAAATAACACCTTTAACTTACAAAACCGATCTGACACACCTTTATTCGCCTCTGTGAGAAATGCAACAATTTCACCTTGTCCAGTTGTCAGGAGGCGAGCCCGGTTCTGTAATAATATGACTTAGAAACTATAGGAAAAAACTGACTCGGTTCATTCAGAAATTCGAAGGAAGAAATCAACTAACCAGATCCTGGTCCATACTTTGTCTGCTTGTTTTGTGGCTTGAAAGATGCAGTGGGAAAAATAAATGTGGCCCAAAAGGGAGAAGAGCAACCAGTCATAGGAATGGGCTATCTAGTACATTAAAGAGTACATTTCTAAACCTATATATGTTCCAGCTTGGTGAAAAAGGCTGTATCAAGAGTGTGCACCTCGTCCATACACCTGTGAGTTCTATTCATATGTGGGCGCAATAGGGAATGAGAAGATTACAAAGACAAACCCTACTAAGTAGTCAAGTCAAGAATCACTTTATTCGATTTGATCAATGCAAATCATAAAAGTACATAAAATAATACAAATCATTATGATAAAAAAAGTAGCCAACAAAATTAGACCACTAGCTAGACACTGCTAGGTAATTAAATTAATTTCAGATTTTGCAAACAGATTTCTTCACTTCTAGATAGTTTGTAATATGTAAAATCTTATGGATATACTTATAATAAAAATCAAGTGCAAGATTGCATGAACACAACGGCAATGTCTTATCCTGAGCTGTGTGGTAATGCCTTGATTAATAGGCCTGAACATTGACCAGTTCTGGGAAATCTCTCCTAGAACTGGTGCAATTTTGCAGTGGTGTTGTGCACTTGTTCACATCTTGAACTGATATTTGCATGGACTGAGTAGACTTAAAATGTTGTTTTTGCACTATGTATTTTCCCAACATTTCCCATAACCAAAAAAAAATTGCCCAGTAGCATTGCAAACAGAGGGGCGCATTTAAGAAAAGTGGCGCTGCACGCAGTGCAGCGCCACTTTTGTTGCGCCTCTTAGTGTCCTCTAACGCCACCATGTGTGCACCGTATTTAAAATACGGTGCACCATGGCAGTATTTAAGGGACTAGCATCACCATTTTTTACACTAGTCCGGCGCTTTGCAGTATTAGCATCACCATTTTTTACACTAATCCTACAAAGCACTCAGAGTCCCATTGTTAACAATGGAAGCTTCCTTATAACGACTGCTCTGAGCAGGCGTTAAAAGTGCGAAAAAAATAGCGCAAGGAAATTTCCTTGCACCCTTTTTTAGCACCCCTAATGGGGGAAGCCCCCTTTCCATACATTATGCCTGACGCAGCCATAATATAGCGCAAAGGGTTACAAAGGGGCGCCATGCAGGCATGGCACCACTTTGTAAATATGGCGCTGGATTTTGGCCTTCAAACAACACATTAGCGTACACAAATGATGCTAATGTGGCGTTGGAATGGTGCTAAGGGCTCTTAAATATGACCAACTTGTTCTCGACAAGGGTATCATCATAACGGGATTAAGTTAAAAAAGTGGTGTGACCACTTGATTCTTTTTTTAAGTGCACTATGCACCTTTTCAACAATTATATCTTAAGTCAAAATATCTATTAAATAAACGCAAGCAGAAGAAAAATGTAAAAATGAAGAAGGTTTGTTAATATCACAAACTTTGAGTAAACAAGTTAATAAATCTAACACTGTGCTGGACTGTTGCTACCGCAATATTTCCACATTTTGTCATGTTAATCCGATCAATAGATAGATTCATTTTATAGTTATGCTGGGCTCTTTTGGATGGTCGCTGTATTATTGTGAGTATGTGTATGAATTCAGAGTGTTAGGGTGTGGAATGGAGAGGCCTCAGTCTAAATAAGAGGTGCCACTGAATCCCACAGATCCCAAGCAATTGGAATATGGACAGGTAAACTGGGTTCTTGAGGAATCTATGACTCACTTATGGTAGCATGAATTAAGCAGCAAAGATTTCTCAGAGAAATGCATAAGTGTGAAGAGCTGAACAAGGTTGGATAAGCTTGTTTTGAGGTCCCGCTGTAGTGTTAAATGTGTCACTAAAAAGATCAAGATGAAGTTCTTCAAGTCAGGTCTTTTTTTTTTTAGAAGTCTTGGCATCTTGTCATGGTCCTCTGAAAATAGTTTTTTTTAAGTTTAAACTTTTAGAACTGTTCTTTTACTTCAATGTATTGTGTCCAGAAGTCTTCATGTCTTCATCTCTGGAGCCCCCACACACTAGTCCACAGATTACAGTTGCAGAGGGGTTCCTCAAAACGCTAGTTCAAGTCTCAAGCAAAACCAACTACTTATTTTGATTTCTCTGCAGCAGCTCCAGCTTCATTTTCGAAGTCTCTGCATTGTAGGCACAAAGGAGTGGTTTCACTGGAAAAGGCTTGTCCAACTATAAATGGTAAACTAGTTTGCTTATTGGCAGACCCCAGCTTCCAAGAGCTTTTTCACTTGGAAGACACAGGAGAGAAACTCCAGATGCACAAGGTATCCTCACCTGCTACACCTCTATTCCTGCATTAGGGGTCAGCAAGATACTCGTACAACTAGTCCTAGTCCCATAGATTCAGGAATAAGTTGGAGACAACTTGCTTGGGAAGAATATTTTCAGAAGCAGCAAAGAGCCCTCATGTTATGTTTTCTTTGAATGTATGTCGGAACAATGCATGTTAGAACAATGCATGCCTGAACAACGCGTTCGGAACAACGAACGCGTTGTTACCACTAATGCCTACCACGAATGCCTTAACAATGATTTTTCATTGTAAAGGCATTCCTGGTAAAGCCAAGCGTGGAATGGCATGCATGGTTCCAGCATGCAACCCCCTGGCCCCCCAACCCTGCCCCTAAAATGACCGCAACCCCTCCACCCTGCCCCTAAAACCACCCCCCACCCCACCCCTAAAACCTAAAAGTACCCCAACCCCCACAACATAAAACCACCCCAACCCCCATCCCTAAAACCTAAACTGCTCCAACCCCCACCCTGTCCCTAAAACTACAGCGACCCCCCACCCCGCCCCTAAAACCTAAAATTACCCCAACCCCCACCCCGCCCCTAAAATTACCATGACCCCACCCCTAAAACCTGAAACCAACCAACCCCCCACCCCACCACAAAAAATAACTGCAACCCCCCACCCCTGCCCCTAACACCTAAAACCACCTCAACTCCAGCCCCTAAACCCTAAACTACCCCAACCCGGCACTAAAATTACCGCAACCCCAACCCCGCCCCTAAAACCTAAAATTAGCCCAACTCCCCACCCACCCCTAAAACCTAAAGCTACCCCAACCCCACACCCCACCCCTGAAAACCTGAAACCACCCTAACCCTCCACCCCTAAAATCTAAACTACCCCAACCCCCATCCTTGCCCCTAAAACCTAAAAGTACCCCAACCCCCAGCCTACTCCCAAAATTACCACGACCCCCACCCTACCCCTAAAACCTAAAATTACCCCATCCCCCCACTGCTAAAATTACCGTGACCCCTTCACCCCTTCCCCGCTTCTAAAACCACCCCAATCCTCCCCTAAAAAACTAAATACCCTGACCCCTCCACCCCTGCCCTTAAAAACTAAAACTACCCACACCCTCGACCCTAAAACTGCCCCTCAACACTACCCCAGCCCCACTTACCTGACCGCATCCTTTCCGATCCGGATTCTGTTTTCCTCTGCCTTAACCAAGCGTGTTCGTTTTTCCGGACATGCGTGGTTAAGACAGAGTAAAACAGGGTCGTTATTCATGAAAGCATTGTTCCGCTTTCGTGGATAACGACCCTCGTTGTTAAGCAGTCGTGGTTTAGGCTGCTTCCTGTTTTCTTTAGCTCTTTTCCGTGAGCAGGTCAGGGAGGCTTCTGTAAAGGTTAAAATTAAAATCATTCGATTGGTGATGACTCGGTGCAAATTAGACTCTGATTCATTGCCAGGTTTCCCACCCCATTTTGTGCTGAATTATACCCCAATGTTTCAGGCATAGTGTATCCCATAGTTCCTTTCGCCCCACAAACCAGAAGGGGAATATCTGTTTATTCCTTATGCGTGTTTCTCTACAACTCCAAACTATATTGTATGAAAGTCTTGTTACACCCACTAGTCATTAAAGAAAACGCCTTGTCTACAACCCTTTTTGGCTTTGAACATCCAAGGCTGATCCCCAACTCAATTGAAGAGCATGCTGGAAGGGTGATGTCCATCTTCTTTCCTGGACTTAATGTATGTGCGTCCTTTAAAGTGCAGCTGCTTTTGGATCTCCAGCTAAAGGAGCAAATATAATTTGTATGACAGGAGTCCAGCCAAGAATGTGAATTCCTTTTAGTTGAGTACAGTAGATAATCTCAGGTAGTCTAGCTGTAAAATTCATAAACAGTGTAAGAACAGCAGGTAATAAAACATGGCTAGTCTAATGGTAATTTCATACAGGGGTTTTGATGGGACTTTCCTATAAAAAGTTATCTAATTAGTGCTTTAATCCTTGTTTTCCATGTGATACAGTTTCACATCTAAAAGCAGATATCACGTTTTAGGTCCCAGTGGGTAGTTTCTAAAGCGCGGTACCTGCACTTTGTATTGCTGTGCAACAACTTTGCACATAGACATACAGTTGAATTACCAGAAGGCCAGGCATTACAACTTTTTTTAATCGAGTTTCAGCTTTGCCTGAAGTGATCTACACCAGATGCCAGATGTATCAAAGCTTTTTGCATTCGCAAACAGTGCAAATCACAAAATTCCACCGTTTGCAAATGCAAAAATGCCTTTCGGAATGTACGAAAGGCATTCACAGTGCAATTTCAATGACTCGCTAAAATAGTGATTCCTTGAAATTGCAACTCCATTTAGGGAATCGCAAATTGCGATTCCCTAAATAGATAATCGCAAATAGGGAATACCTATTTGCGATTACCAGTGCACATGTGTCATGCATTTCCTAAATGCGAATATGGCATTTAGGAAATGCAATTACCACAAATTGGAGTTTGGTGGTAAGCATGTGCAACTTTTTAAAATGCATTAAAAATTACATGTCCACAAATATTTTTTTGGGGTGCATCAAAGGGGGCCTTAGGTCCCCACCACCCTGGGATTTGCATTACCTAATTTGCGAATTCCTAACAGGAACTTGCAAATTCGGAAATGCAAAACCATTTGCACCTATGGGCCACAGGCCCATAGAGATGAATGGAGTCCCATTCCCTACTTGCGATTCGCTAATAGCAATTTTTAAGAAATCGCCATTACCGAATCGCAATTTTCATACATCCCATTTTGCATTTCTTAAAAATCGCTATTTAAGAAATGCAAAGCAGGAGCTTGATACATCTGGCCCTAGATGTACAAACCACAAACATTCGGAGAACAAGACTAGAAGACTGTCTTCCTCACTGTATGTGCATCTTCATCTGTAATTAAATTCTCAAAACGTTTAGCGATTCAGTAGCTGTAAGATTAAAAATCAGAAAACATTTACATTTTAAAAGACTTAGGGCCAGATGTAGGTAGTTCCGATTTTGCGAATTTCTGATTCGCAAAATCGGATGCAGAACGGTCTCTCAGACACCGTCTGCGATTCGCTATGGGGTCGCAAAGACCCACCTCATTAATATTAATGAGATGGGTCGCATTTTGAGACCCCATAGCGAGTCCCTGCACTCACAGGGATGGTGGCCTGCTGAAGACAGCAGACCTCCGTGTCTGTGACTGCTTTTTCAATAAAGCAGTTTTATTTTTTTTATTTTTCAGCCCGTTTTCCTTAAAGGAAAACGAGTTGCAAAATAAAAAAAATACCAACACCATTTGGTTTCGTTTTTTCAGAGCAGGCAGCGGTCCGTTGGACCACTGCCTGCTCTGAAAAAACATTTTGGGCAACATTCACAAAGGGGAAGGGGTCCCATGGGGACCCCTCCCCTTTTGCGAATGGGTTACCACCAGTGTGACACTGGTGGTAACTGCGAATTGCTTTGCGACCGCCTTCCCTTCAAAAGATGTAAGGTTAAGACAATCTTAATCATAACATTTACTTCAATTATGTAACACACTTTGAATTTCTAGTCTCTTTAAATGATGAGAATGTCTTTATGTTCACTATTTCAAAACCAAGGCAGTCAAGTAACCTTAAAGCAGTCACTCTTCATTTCAGCACACAGGTTGCCTCTCTCAAGCAAATGAGAGACTTATTATCCTACACCATCATTGAAAGACATGAATAATGAATTTACTTTTTGTGATATTATCCAAATTGTACTTTGAAGGTACAATTTGCAATTTTGTTTGAATTTGAGATACAGATACAGGTTTATGTATTTGATTTCCACTGTGCTCCATTTGAACTTAGAATCAATGTTGGTATTCCTTATGCAAAGCATCTAGCAGCTTCCATGTAAAGCATGTCCTTCTGAAGAGCAAGCTTTGAGTCCATCACAATAAACTATAGATCCTTAGTCAGTGGTATAGTGCTGAGCAGAAGACGACAAACTTTCTGACACTATAGAGAAGTGTACTCTAATCCAGTTGTACCACAATAGAATTTGAAAGCCTGTGTTCTTTAAGATGAAAATAGGAATAATTAGTAATTGCTCCCTCTTGGACTGGGACCCTTCTGCAGGGTCACTCCAGATGTTTGGCTTACCTTGCTGGCCCTGGTTTTGTTGGCTTTTAGAACTCTGTGCACTTTACTCCTGCTAAACAGTGGTAAAGTGCTTGTGCTCACCCTTCTGGACGTGGTTAGTATTAGACTGATTGATCAATTTAATTTATGTATAAACCCCTTGTATATGTTCTATATGTATCCAGGGCATGCAACTGAAATGTTAATAGTGGTTAGCAGCACTCATTGTGCCGTGCACTAAAGTAGCCCTGTAAAACATGTATCAAGTTTTCCACTGCAGCCTGTGGTCTAGTTTTAAACTGGCATTTCAACCTGGCGAAATGAACCTTTTGCAAGACCTACATCCTCCTTTTTCATTTTTATAAGTGTTCCTGAAGCAGGCTCATCAGGCAGGGTCCATTGTATTCTAAAATTAGGGCACTAGTACTTACATCTTACATGTTCAAAATAATGAAAAACTACTACCTTTGTTTTTCATTGTTGTAAGCCTATCTCTCTCATACACTAATTCTGGATTACTTTATTACTCTTAATTTCTGATAACTCCAGTTTGCGAACAGATTGA
The DNA here is from genome assembly GCF_031143425.1 of Pleurodeles waltl. Taxonomy (NCBI): domain Eukaryota; kingdom Metazoa; phylum Chordata; class Amphibia; order Caudata; family Salamandridae; genus Pleurodeles; species Pleurodeles waltl. The sequence goes on from NC_090448.1 coordinate 127,292,745, forward strand.
AAAAAGATTGTTCCACTCATTTGAACTGTAAATTAAAATCATTTTTATTGGTAAAGTCACTATTTTGAATCTGCTACTTTTAGAAAACTGTCATTTTTCTGCCTATGCTAAATGTATCTCCTAAGGTGTTATGTGTATTCCTTCCAGACGTGGGGAGAAAAGAAGCCTAGGTGTGAAGGGAGTGTTTACACCTCAAAGGACCCTGCCTGCAGCACGCACAATAGAACCTGACACCAGGCCTGCCCTTGCTTTTGTCACTCTAGATGGTTTGAAACCAAATGCAGGAGAAGGGGGAGAACTGCCAAGAACCAGTTTGGGAGTAGGTTAGGGACTTACCCCCTCACAAAGGCTGGCACCAGGTATAAAGGTGGCACCGTCAGAATCTCTCATCAGAACACTCCTGGACCTGCTTTCTGAAAACGAAGGGCTTTTCTTGAACAGAGGCTCCACAGATGTGACTCAAAGATTCAGTTGGCTGACCCTCTGTTTGAGCTACCGGGAGACAAAAAGCTCCAGAGACCTCTCTGCAACTGCCCAGCTGACCAGCTGGCCAGCACCAACTGGACCTGCCTCGACCTAGCTGAGCCCTGCTGCTGGCCTCAGCAGGGATGAGACCTGATCCCCAAGAGGTGCCTCCTCTGTTCTGGACCCTTATGAAGGCATTAGGGTGTACTCTTCCTGAAATAGTAGGAGAAAATCCAGACTTGTTTTGCTCTTTGCAACTATAAATGGACTCCTTGCAGCAAACAAAGACCATCCACGTCGCCCTGTGACTTGAATCTCACGCTACAACTGCTCCTCGTGTCAGTAGTGACACTGTGCTTTTAATGCCAATGCGCAGCTCTTCACCTGACCATCCACAATGCCTAATCTGCTCCTCGCACCGATACTGACCTATTCACAGCCCCCTCAATGTGAGACTCCAGCTGCGACTCCTCACGTAGACTGTGATTCTGAAAATGTAAACCTCCACGAGGGCAAACCTGGTCCCTGTATCCAGCCAGCACTCAATTGCAGTCTGCCTGAGCCTTTGACCTTGTCCCGGTCCAGTGTGATCATATAAGTGAGAGTGGTGCTTATTGCTTTTTGGCACTATTTTCACCTTAAACTTTAAAAACTGATAACTCTGGTTCTACTGATTTTTGCCATTTTATATATTCAAGTTGACTTTAGTTTTCTAAATTGGATTTTAAATTTGGATTTTTTCTTGTGCTGTGTTTTCACTTTATTACTGTTTTAGTGCTGCATAAATACTTTAGTCATTGCCTCTATGTCAAGCCTGACTGCTTTGTGCCAAGTTACCAAAAGGTTAAGCTCAGGTTTAAGTAGTGACTTTTGTGGTACACCCTGATAAGGACTGTAGGGCATATTTATGAGAGGGGTTGCTTCGCACTTGCACCACGCAACGTCGTGCATGTGTTACACAAGCCTAAAATGTGATTTATGAAGCCACACAAGGCTACCTTGCATGCTCCCGAGTGGCTTCATAAATCTGGAGTAAAGCAGCACAGCGCAAATCGCTGTGTTGCCTTACACTGTCCCGCAGAGGCCTTTCATGGGTGTTCCCACTTAGGCCCATATTTAAACTTATTTAGCGCCGCATTTGAGTAATTGTTTTTTACACAAAAGCAGTGCAAATTCACAAAATATAATTGTATTTTGTAAGGTTGCACTGCTTTTGCGTAAAAAAATGACACAGATGTGGTGCTAAAAAAGTATAAATATGGGCCTTAGTATCCATGGACTTTGACGTATTCCCAGATTTAGCAGAAGTGGTAGACCTGGGAATGTGCCAAAAACCTATGCCTCGCCAGGTGATGCATAGTGAGGAGAAATATTTTTACAGCCCCCCTTCAACTAATAATCCAGTTTCATGGGACAGTATCAAAATCCATTATCAGCTATCTACACACACACATCCCTTGGATTTATCTTAACATCTTGACTTTTCTAGGATTCCATCATGAAGAAAGTAGGGAAAAACAACCATTCTTCCCGTCGATCTATCCATCACCCAACACTTTCTGCAAGAATGCTTGTTTGGATGTTTGTATACCACCAAGTAAACTCATTTAATTATCAGAACTTTGGAGAAAAACAAATCAGATGGCCTAATTAAATTTCATAAATAAAATATAATTGTATTCAATGCTTTAACTAATGTCATAATTTTGATTGTTTGCACAATTTTCAGTAAATGTTTTTCAAAGATTCTCCCAGCTTAGAGCCCCTCGTCCATGCCCAATCACAATACATTATTACTGTAATAGTTACTTTTCCTCACATCTAGCTTCATCCAATGAACGTACCCTTTGTCTTATTACTATGCATATGGGGTAAATAGTTGAAGGTATGCCACAAATCATCAATGCCGCATTTCATTGAAAGCCACTTGAAAAGTTGATCAGGAGCATGATGAACATCGCCTACAGTTTTGAAGATAGTGTATGATGAGCATACAGACAAAAACTAAAGCCAAAGGATCGAATCAGATGGCTAAAGGAGTCATATACAAATTAAAAGGAAGGAAGGTTTGACTCAACCCTCTTTTCCATTCACACCGCCTACGGGCACAGTTTCAGCTAAAACAACTGCAATCAGAAAAAGGGGTTTTATTGGGCTAAAATGTTAAATGTTTGAACTGATGGCAAAATGCTGACAAAGTCCCACCCAATGGAGCACACTTGAGAACCACAGTTTTCTGCGATATGTTTCGTTTTCATCTCAAATGGTATAACATTTTACTGGTCCCTATCAACTATATCCACTCTCCCATACATCATCACGTCACATCAAGGGTCACATCAAGTCGGACAGCATAAAATCTGCACTCAGGCAACCTCAGTGTTACACAGTGCCAACTCAAATCACATTCAAAACCTCCCGCACCATCTACAATGTGGTAAAATCTGCAACTCCAGCATACCAGGTGATCAAGACTAAAACTTGTGGTGAAGACAGACCAGTACAGGGCAGCAGCATCCCAAAACAGAAATCAGAGAATATAATAGGAAAAGAAGAGAGAACGGTTTTTCACTTTACTACACATAACTGGAAAGTCATTCCAGTCCAGATATAAGTCTTCATTCAATCTCAATTTCTGCAGTTAAAATCCCAACTCTAAAAGAAATTCCTCTGTAAAGCGAAACCAGCTTGATTTTAAAACTCACATGAAAAGTTTACACTCACCCTTCTTCTCCTGCAAGAATCTTGCCGCTCCCCTTGTGCCACAATCATGCCTGTAAGTCTCACATTCAGCCCCATCATCATCTACACCATGACTCCAGCCATCGATATATATATATATATATATATATACATATATATATATATATATATATGTATATATATATATATATATATATATGTATTTATTCACTGAAAAAAACAAAGGTTACAGGGATTTTATAGATAGGACACAACTTTAAAAAAACATAGAAATTCATAAAAAAAACCACATATTATAGGGACGTTATAGTTAGGCTCACATTTTAAACATACGAAGCCATAGAAATTCACCAGTTATAGTCAGAGTTACTTCAAGTGACTATAACTCATGCTCTAAGGTAACTATAACTTGTGCCCCTGGCATGCACAGTTTTTTCTTCAAAAATGTTACAGCAAATATTACACAATGATGTTATCAAAGATGTCATGAGCGCCATAATTTTTGGGTTCATTAGTGCATGGGGAGGGCTCGCGTAATAGGTACTTTAGAGCACGAGGCCACAAGAGCTAAGGGATCAGGGTGTCTGTACCCTGGCCCCTTTTCCTTTTTTCTACATTTTTTTCTGGGACCCAATCTGCACAAGATCGAGAGAGGTCGCCAATCCTTTGCGTCCCTATATATACACATTTTTACCCCCTAATTCTCAAAAACTACTGAATCGATTGACACCAAAACAAAAAAAGGTAGCTTTCTGTACCAGGACTTACCTTTCTGCCAAATTTGGTGTAATTCCGTCTCATAGGTTCGGCGCTATCGCTATTCAAAATCCCTATGGAATTTTAGGACCCCCCCACCCCCAGACAGTTCACCCCAAAACATTCCACACAGCAGCTGACGCAACTGACAAATTCTTGGGGAAAGTTTCATGAAGATCCATCAATGATGCCAAGGATATACGCAAGTAAAAACAAAAGCTTTTTATATAGAAACTAGGTCCTAACTGTAACTATCTAGTGGCAGTCGCCACTAGCTAATATATATATATATCTATATATATATATATATATATATATATAGATATATATACATGCATATATATATATATATATATATATATAAATATATATATATATATATATATACATATATATCCATCATATATATAAATATGTTTATATATTTGATGGATGATATTTTTAACTATTTATTTGGAGTTTGAAACAAATAAGGTTGTATATGTCAGCAAGGTGAAAACAACAAGTGATGGACGGAATGCTGAACATTGTCAAACATTCACCCCCAGTACAGTGATCTGGGCCTAAATCCATCGTTTTTTTGCTGCCCATGCCATTCCAAAAACAACAAGTGATGGCTGGGTCCAAACTGGGGTGGCATGGTGAGCAAAATAACGATGGATTAAACCCAGATCTGTGACTGGGGGTGAGTGTTTGACAATGTTCAGCATTCCGTCCATCACTTGCTGTTGTTGCTTTGTCGCCCTAAGTGGGAAGGGTATGCCCAGACGTGGGTCCCGTGCTTCCCATGCCACTGGATTCAAGCTAGCCTGGCTGATGAGGGGGTGAAACCCCGAAACCGGTCCCAGGATGCTTGTTTCCGGTCCAGTGAGGACCTGGCTTGGCAGTTCGGGCTGGACTGTTCCCATGAAGAACAGGGTCAAGACTGATTTGCATATGGCTGGGTCCAAACTGGGGTGGCATGGTGAGCAAAAGAACGATGGATTAAACCCAGATCTGTGACTGGGTGAGTGTTTGACAATGTTCAGCATTCCGTCCATCACTTGTTGTTGTTGCTTTGTCGCCCTAAGTGGGAAGGGTATGCCCAGACGTGGGTCCTGTGTTTCCCATGCCACTGGATTCAAGCTAGCCTGGCTGATGAGGGGGTGAAACCCCGAAACCGGTCCCAGGATGCTTGTTTCCGGTCCAGTGAGGACCTGGCTTGGCAGTTTGGGCTGGACTGTTCCCATGAGGAACAGGGTCAAGACTGATTTGCATAAGGCTGGGTCCAAACTGGGGTGGCATGGTGAGCAAAAGAACGATGGATTAAACCCAGATCTGTGACTGGGGGTGAGTGTTTGACAATGTTCAGCATTCCGTCCATCACTTGTTGTTGTTGCTATGTCAGCAAGGTGCTCATAATTCACTTAGAATGAGATGTATTTCTTTTCTCATGTGAGTTGTTAGTACAGTTACAGATCTCAGGTATTAATAATAGAGACAACATCATGGCCTCTTTTAAGCTCCAGCTAGCAGATTGTACCAGACCTTTTGACTGGCTAAAGAGGTGAAAACCTACTAAAAAAAAACCAATTAGTCTGAATACTGAGATCTGCTTGAAGAGATTTTTCAGGTTTAACAGCACCGCAGAATAGATGACCTACTTTATTCAAGGCACTCTCAAGGCATTGGAATGCGTTCTTGGGTGTACACTCATTCCTGAACATCAAAACATAAAAAATATAGAAAATGTTTTAACACCCTGGGTGCCGTGGACAAGCTGGTCTCACCCTCAGCCATGGTCGCTGTGTGGCGAGGATGAGACCAGCTCGTCCTGCACCCAGCCCACGGGGAGAGCACTAGCGCTCCCCCGTGGGCCTCCCACCCACACACCCCCATCAGGGATGGAAGCGGAAGCACTTTGTATTTCTCTTCCGACCGGGAGGTGGGGGCAGGCAGAGGCATGAAAGGAAGGGAAAGGCTTTTCTTTTCCTTTCATGCTTCTGTGAGCATTTCTGCAGCCTGATCGTGCTATGATCGGGCTGCAGAAATGCCCACTAGACACCAGGAAGTTTTTTTTCAATTTTTCTTTATCCATAAGGGGAGCGGGCCCTGGGGCAAGGGCCGCTCCCCATTGGGGCAAATTTTTTAAAGATCTTTTCTGCCCCCCGATAGCAGATTGGACTACTGTAATTAGGCCGATCTGCCTCCGGTGGGGCAGAAACCATTAGACGCCAGGGATAGCTTACCTTTTTATTTTTTTACAGGAGTGACCCCTTAGGCAAAGGTCGCTCCCCTGGGGGAAAATTCTTTTTAGGCCATTTCTGTCCCCCTTGGGGGCAGATCAGCCTATTTGTTTAGGCCAATCTGCCCCTATGGGGGGCAGAAACCACTAGACACCAGGGATTTTTTTTTGTCAGTTTCATGCAAGGGGAGTGACCCCTGAGGCAAGGGTCGAAGGGTCGCTCCCTTGGGGGGAAATTTTATTTTAGGGCATTTCTGCCCACCTTGGGGATAGATTGACCTATTTCTATAAGGCAAGTCTGCCTCCAGGGGGGCGGAAACCACTTAGACACCAGTTTTTTTTTTTAGCTTACAAATTTCACACAGGAAGAGTGATCCCTTAGGCAAGGGTCGCTCTCCTGGGGGCAGATTTTTATTTTTAAAAAGAGGGTGAGATTATAAATGGGGACAAAGTTGTTCTGCCTACTGGTGGGCAAATGGGGAAATTACCCCCGATCCACTCCCCGGGGGAGGGGGGGGCAGAAAGCCTACTAGATGCCAGGGATTTAAAAACAACCCAAACTGAAAGGGGTAACAGTCTTTCAGCTCTCCCCCTGCACACTAAAACATCTTATCCCACGCAAGCAAGAGGACATTTGATTATTTTAGGTTTTGGTTTTAGATTTGGGCCATGACAGCTTGTCTAACTCTCAAAATCGTCCCACTTGGAATGGTGAGGGCTGCACTTTTTGGATTTTGGGACGCTGCAAGCTAGTAAAATCGGTGAGACCTAGACACATCTGAAAAGTAAACATCTCGGTGAGTCCAGGGTGGTGTGCTTCACATGCACCCCACACTATTTTGCAACCCAAAAAAGGCCTGCAAACCTCCAACTTTGTTTGAAATCACACATTTTTTCCCACATTTTTGTGCTAGAATGTTCCGGAATCTGAAGGAATCTGCAGGAATCCACAAAATTCCCAGCATTGTCGCATCTATACCGATAAAAATTCTGCCCCACTTGTCAGCCTAAAAAAGAGTTTTTTTCCAAACTGCCCTTTTGGACCCGTTTTGGTTCCCCCCTAATTTTTTTAATCTTTTTGGCTCTTCCCTGAAACGGGCACTTGGCCCACCTACACAAGTGAGGTTTAATTTTTACCGGGAGACAAAGGGGAATGTTGGGTGGTAGGAAATTTGTCCCAGTGTGGTGATCCCACACAGAAATGTGGGGAAAATTAGATTTTTTAGCTAAATTTGAGGTTTGCTGAGGATTCTGGGTAAGACAACACCGAGGGATCCACGCAAGTCACACCTCCCTGGACTCCCTCAGGTGTCTAGTTTTCAGAAATGTCTGGGTTTGGTAGGTTTCCCTAGATAACTGCTGAGCCCAGGACCAAAACGCAGGACCCCCCTGCAAAAATAAGTAGTTTTGTATTTGATAATTTTGATGCGTACACGTAGTGTTTTGGGGCATTTCCTTTCACGGGCACTAGGCCTACCCACACAAGTGAGGTAGCATTTTTATTGAGAGACCTGGTGGAATGCTGGGTAGAAGTAAATCTGTGGATCATCTCAGATTTCAGAACTTTCTATCACTGAAATGTAAGGAAAAAGTATTTTTTGCCACATTTTGAGGTTTACAAAGGATTCTGGGTAACAGAACCTGGTGAGAGCACCACAAGTTACCCCATCCTGGGTTCTGCTAGGTGTCTAGTTTTCAGAAATGTCCAGGTTTGGTCAGTTTTCCTAGGTGACGGATGAGCTAGAGGCCAAAATCCACAGCTACGCACTGCAAAAAACAGGTCAGTTTTCTGTGGGAGAATGTGATGTGTCCACGTTGTGTTTTGGGGCATTCCCTGCCGTGGGCACTAGGCCTACCTACACAAGCGAGGTACCATTTTTAGCGGGAGACTTGGGGGAATGCTGTGTGGAAGGAATTTTGTGGCTCCTCTCAGATTCCAGAACTTTCTGTCACTGAAATGTGAGGAAAAAGTGTTTTTTTTGCCAACTTTTGAGGTTTGCAAAGGATTCTGGGTAACAGAACCTGGTGAGAGCCCCACAAGTCACCCCATCTTGGATTCTCCTAGGTGTCTAGTTTTCAAAAATGCACAGGTTTGGTCGGTTTCCCTAGGTGCTGGCCGATCTAGAGGCCAAAATCCACAGCTAGACACTTTGCAAAAAAAACTCTATTTTCCTTGGAAAAATGTGATGTGTCCATGTTGTGTTTTGGGGCATTTCCTATTGTGGGCACAAGGCCTACCCACACAAGTGAGGTACCATTTTTATCGGGAGACCTGGGGGAATGTTGGGTTGAAGGAAATGTGTGGCTGCTCTCAGATTCCAGAACTTTCTGTCACCGAAATGTGAGGGAAAAGTGTTTTTTGTTGCCAAATTTTGAGGTTTGCAAAGGATTCTGGGAACAGAACCTGGGGAGAGCCCATCAAGTCACCCCATCCTGGATTCCCCTAGGTGTCTAGTTTTCAAACATGCTCAGGCTTGGTAGGTTTCCCTAGGTGCCGGCTGAGCTGGAGGCCAAAATCCACAACTAGGCACTTTCCAAAAAACATGTCAGATTTCAATGTGAAAATGTGATGTGTCCATGTTGTGTTTTCTGTTGTGAACATTAGGCCTACCCACACAAGTAGGGCACCATTTTTGTCAGGAGACTTGGGAAAAAACAGAATAGCAGAATAAGTGTTATTGCCCCTCATCGTTCTCAACATGTTTTCCTTCCAAATGTAAGACAGTGTGTAAAAAAGACATCTATTTGAGAAACGCCTTGTAATTCACATGCTAGTATGGGAACCCTGAAATTCAGAGATGTGCAAATAACCACTGCTTCTCAACACCTTATCTTGTGCTCATTTTGGAAATACAAAGGTTTCCTTGATACCTATTTTTCACGATTTATATTTCACCAAATGAATTGCTGCATACCCGGTATGCAATGAAAATCCATTGCAAGGTAGAGCTCTTTGATTGGCTCTGGGTACCTACAGTTCTTGATGAACCTACAAGTCCTATATATCCTCTCAACCAGGAGAGTCCAGCAAACGTAACGGTATATTGGTATTGAAAATCTGACATCTCAGGAAGAAGTTCCTGAGTAAAACGTGGAGAAAAATGGCTGGCTTTTTTTCAGCTCAATTTCAATTTCTTTTTATTTCAGTTGTTATCTTCTGTAGGAAAACCTTGTAGGATCTCCACAAATGACCCCTTGTTGAATTCAGAATTTTGTCTACATTTTAGAAATGTTTAGCTGTCCGAGATTCATCATTGGTTTCACACCCATTTCTGTCACTAATTGGAAGGAATCTAAAAGCACAAAAAATAGTGAAAATGGGGTATGTCCCAGTAAAATGCCATAATTGTGTTGAAAAATGTGTTTTTCTGATTCAAGTCTGCCTGTCCCTGAAAGTTGGGAAGTTGGTGATTTTAGCACCATAAACCCTTTGTTGATGTCATTTTCAGGGAAAAAGCCACAACCCTTCTTCTGCAGCCCTTTTCCCATTTTCTTTTTTTTTTTAAACAGATTTTCACTGTATTTTGGCTAATTTCTTGGTCTCCTCCAGGGAAATTCACAAACTCTGGGTACCACTAGAATCCCAAGGATGTTAGAAAAATAAGGACGCAAATTTGGCATGGCTAGCTTATTTGGACAAAAAGTTATGAGGGTCTGAGCACGAACTGCCGCCAAATAGCCAAAAAAAGGCCTGGTACCTGAGGGGGAAAAGGCCTGGCAGTGAAGGGGTTAAAGGGAGGTGATGCTTGCCTCAGCTCAAGATGGCAGCATTTTCTTGAAGCTTACATTACAAAGTTATCCACCTAAGTGCCCAAGAGCACTAGGAACCCCAAGTTGCTGCAGCAGAAACAAAGTTGTGGCTACATTCCATTCCCTCAGTGTCTGATGGTGGAATGCCATGTGTGAGGTTGTGGCAACTCCATTCCTCTGCCTACACTCAGGCTACTTGAGATGGGTTAGCTGCATGGTGCAGTGGCTGAAAGCTGACAGGCAGGCATGCAAAGGAAGGCAGTGAGCAAATTTCACAGTCAACGCTTCACTCAATCATCCGTAGAGTGTCCTTGCCCTAAATGGGACAGGTCCATTTTCCCGTTGGCAGATTTTGGCGTCAAATGCCACGGCACTGTAAGAAGTTTGAGTGCTGCCCATGCTCTCTCTACTTGATACTATTAGATGAATATTGGATTTTCTCTGCTCATTTCATTAAAAAAAAATTATCATAAGAAGAGCTGCTTTATAAATATGTGGACAAGAAGTGGAAAGGTGATTTTTGAAGGCCACCAACCCCCTCCCTGGGGAAAAAAGGGTATAGGATGGGAGATAGAGTCCTCTTATAACATCATGAGTTGAATAGCAAGCCTCACTACATTCCATTATTGTCCTTTGTATATACATAGGGGTGTATTTACAAGCCCCTAGCGTCACCAGAGCATCACTTTTATTAACGTTCCGATGGCGCAGTATGTCGACCCATATTTACAAGGCCACACAAAGCCACCTAGCGTGGCTTTTCATGGCCTTGTAAATATAGCCCCCTTTCACACATTACTCTGCATAAAAGGGGCGTTCCACAGGTGTTGCTGTGGGTGTTCCCATGCAACACCCATGGAATCTGATGTTTTCTCAGATTTACAAGGCTTGGAATGATTCAGATTCCTTGGCCACCCAAGGGATGGTGTAAGAGCAGCGCAAAAAGGTGGAATATCTTTATTTCTCCTCATTTTTTCCTCTTTCTATGTGTCTCTTCCTGCACTTAAACAATCATCTCTGCAAAACAGACACCCTTGCACCATGGTGCAAGGGTGCCTACATTGGCGCAAGGCAGTCTATTGTACGCCAGTGCTGAGGAAAGTACAGGGATGAATCGTATTGCTGTAAATATGACACATCCCTGTACTTTCCTAATGGCGCAGCTCAGCACTGAAAGAAGTCTTGCTGCACCAGGCTGAGTCATTATTTTGGGAATATGCCCCATAGTTTGAAAGACAAACAAAACAGAGACAGTAATGAGATGACCAATAGTCAGCAAAAGTGAATGTCATGCTACAATAGTAGGAGGATGAGGGCTGATCAAACAGAGGTGACTATGTTGAAATTATAATTCTTCACAAATGTGATATGGGAGATCTGGTCAGGCAGTAGCAAAATGTGATTTACTAGATAATTTAGGAAGGGGCACTGACCACTCGGTGCTGAGTTCCCCTGCTAACACTAATGCCAACTCATTTTTGTGGAGCAATATGAGACAGGCTGGGATCGTATTGGGGATTGAAGATGAGGATGCATCAGCTAAAAGTGTGTACTTGCAGGATTTAGATGAAACACTGAAGTTGTACCAGGGCGTAGCGCTGAGAAGATAGTCCTGGATTTCATAAGTACCTGTAAATGAGTACTGAGAGCTGTGGTTCACACTGTGATAGTGATGCATGGAAATAACCACATTTTCTTATTTCCAATTCTGTGTCTTTAGACCAGGATAAGAGAACTGATGGCAACAAAAAAGCACTGCTTGCAAGGGGTGTGGGAGCCTTGATCAGCTTCCCAAGTTAGTTGAAGTACGAATTCCCGTAAGTGGAGGGAGGGGGCCAGGTCTAACTTAAGAAAACTGATAGCAGGGAGTTAAACTTTGGTGAATTGTTTTATGCCTCTCTCTGGGCGCAGGTTGGTGCCTGGGGAGTTTGGGGTGGGCAGGTTTACGCCTATATCTTATAGAGTAGCGCCTACTCTGAAATTTTGGAGACCACGCAGTAACAGTTTATACAATAGAAAATGTTTTTCCTTTCACTGTCCTATCTCTGCTATCGCCTTCCCACCTTGTACATCACCAGAAGTTGCTGGGCATTCTACGTAAGATTATCATACATTTGCAAAAGTCAGTATAAGGTTGACAAATGCCGAAAAATAGGAAGAGGGGGCATCCATCCAGAAAATGTATATCGCGATTATGTGTTTTTCATATTTAGCTACTAAATGGTCTTCAGAATATGCATGCTGTACAGTAAGTAATGACAGGGTAACCGAGGCTAATTTAATTTGTCATACATCAGTCTAACGTTTGATAACACGTCAAAGTTTCTGCCCAAGCTGATTAAAAATAACACGACCGATGAGTAATTGTCATGTAAATGAATAAAAACACAGATGGATAAGATAACACTTTATTTAGTTTTTCCGCATTTTCGAGGACTAACTTATATACTCATTAACTCGCTGCGTAGTGTGTGTCCAGCACAGCATTTCATTTCCAGTTATTTCAAGTATTTTTATGTATTTCTTTGATTCAGTTTCCCCCTTAATAGCGTCGCAATGTGAATGAGTGAAAAGCCTTATTGAAGTGAGCATTACCGGCTGTATTTTAACCACAGAGGACCGCTTCACGCCTTGTTTGAGGGAGCACATTTATGTCATGTTTAGCCTAGCCATGGAGACTCTCTGTGAGCCAGAGAGTCACTTCTGGATGCATCACCATCAGTGCTTAATGGGTGCTTGTTCTTTCCGGTGCAGTGCACCGGCACCTATTTTCTAGATCCGGCACTTATTATTCTGCCCCAAGGATTTATTGCGAGCAAAATACACATATGGGAAAGACGGAGGAAGAGAAAAACCGAAAAGCGTCACAATGGGGGAAGCAGAAAGCTGCAAGAGTGCACTGCAGGGGCAGGGAGTGGCTGTAAGTGGATTCTAGAGGCCCGAGATTGCTTCAGGATTAGTTGCCTCAGTAGTCTGGGCTCACACATTTCATGGCAGCAGCCGCGTGTTTCAGAGGCAAACTTTGGGAACCAGGGGCCAGATGTAGCAAATTTAAAATTTGCGAGGTGCAAAGTGCGAGTCCATGCGACTCGCACTTTGCACCTCGCAAATTGGTATGCAGTACGGTGTCTCAGACACCGACTGCAACTCGCTATGGGGTCGCAATGACCCACCTCATGAATATTCATGAGGTGGGTCGCAAATTGCGGCCCCATAGCGAGTATAGGCACTCGCAAACATGGAGGCCTGCTGTCGTCAGCAGACCTCCATGTTCGTGACTGCTTTTAAATAAAGCATTTTTTTTTTTTTTAAAGTGTAGCCCGTTTTCCTTACAGGAAAACGAGCTGCACTTAAAAAAAAAAACGAAACCTTTAGTTTCGGTATTTTTTCAGGGCAGGGAGTGGTCCCTTGGACCACTCCCTGCCCTGAAAAAATATTTGTGGGTCCAGTCACAAACTGGAAGGGGTCCCATGGGGACCCCTTCCAATTTGCGAGTGGGTTACCATCCACTTGAAGTGGATGGTAACTGCGATGCCATTTGCGACCGCGTTCGCGGTCGCAAATGGTATTGCATACCACTCAGACTCGCAAATAGGAAGGGAACACCCCTTCCTATTTGCGAGTCGGAAATGCATATTACGAGTCGGTACCGACTCGCAATATGCATTTCTGCATAGCAAAGAGGCATTTGCACCTCGCAAACGGCGATTTTCGCCGTTTGCGACGTGCAAATACTTTGCTACATCTGGCCCCAGGACCTTTTTATTTACAAATTAAGCACTGAGCGCCATAACATGTTTGCTACAAACCAATAGGTTTAGATTTCCTGTCAATAGAGCATTATTTGAACGCCAAGACAGGTTTATTAGTTTCTACAAAACCAGAGCATGTTTCATTCTATTTTAGGTTATAATGTACCTGACGCAGCTGCCCTTGTTTTTACGTTTATGTTCAAATAAATTGCTGCAGCTCCTCTGTGCTTCTTCCGTATAAGAACACCAGCACAAAAAACAAGGCGCTACTGTTGATGTTTTGTCAGCTTCTTTCTGATGTCGGCTCTGTGGGAATTGTGTTATTGTTTGCCAGGTTTTTGCTCAGAATTGCTGTGGCTGCCTGCTACTACATCTTTCTTTAGATACGATTCTTTGTGACTGGAACCTTCCCATGCTAATAGAGGCAGCAAAATGGCTGCCATTTTGCAAGAGTCCATTGTCTATACTGTTGGTTTCATTTGCATTTGAGTAGAATTGTATTATAAATAGAAGATTGCAATGAAGGCATATGATGTGAACATCCTCTCAAGCCAAACTTGAGGCAATTTAAGATGCCCAAGGAACTTAGCGCCAAAATCAAGACTGCTGCTATCAAGGAATTATGAGCCTCCAATTACTGGGCTTTTCGTCTGGGGACTTAGGACTGCTCTTCTGATTCATGACAATTTATGGTTCAAGATAGTGTTAAACTGCTTGGTGCCAAGATAGCTACCTGGTCTGCCATAAAGCAAGAAACACATTTAGTAACACAGCTCCTAAATTTACAAACGAGGCATATCCCATGCACTGGCAGACTTAAGACTGTTCTTCTGGTTCATGAAAGTTTATAATTTAACATAGTGTCAAATTTTCTTCTCTTCCGCCTCCTTTTCTATTCCTCTTCAGGAACACGATTCTGTGCACCTGCTGGAGATCAAGGGTTGGATGGCCTTTAATTTACTAAAACATATACCCAGTAAAACACAGATTTGCTTTTCCCCATGAATTCTTCATGTGATCTGCCACTGCCGGTCTCTTCCACTTACCACTCTTCCTAAACACTTCATCTGATCACATTTTTGATTTTACTCTTGATTTTACACCTCAGATTACTTATTTATAAAACTCCGCTGCTTTCAGCTGTTGCTGGTTCCTTTTTGTCGTTGAAATTGCTTTTGCAAATGCTAGTTCTGTCATACTTAAGTTATTGCCTTCTCAAATACCTGACAATTCAGCTTCAGTCAATTTAGAATTCTCATATCCACCAATTCTTTTCCCTCCACCCTCACTCTCGAATTTCTCCTTATTTGTCACATTTCAAATCATATTACCAAAGTGAGTAGTTAATGAAAACTATTACACTTTCCTGTAATACAATTCCAGAAATAAAAGACAAAACACAGCTAAAAAAGTGGATCTTTATATTTATGTAGTGGTGAAACATTGCTAAAAGAGTCATAAAATTAATTGTCTTTACCAGTCTTTTTTAGTCAGTATTGAGTTAATTCATGTGTGTAAAAGTTGTAAAGTTTGTGGATTTGTCAAAGTGCCTATACGAGGGGACTACCTCACCCCACTACGTACAAAATTTGCTAAAGCGGCAGTGCTCGGCCCATATCATCTTTCAAGAACAATAGAGACCTACGTCCAGCTGTGAGCTGTGCTGTATTTACGGTTGCAAAGGGAGTAAGCGATGCTATGTAGTCAGCTGCAGCAGGGCACTTCGTCTTCGGGTTCACTGACTATGTTACTTTAGCAATTAAGAGATACTTTTCCCCATATCGGTTTTTACTATAGCTTAAAACATTGTTTGGAACTTTATCACCCATGTCTTTAAGCAGGTGTATTCTGGGTTAAGTGCCACAATAGGGCTTGTTTACATGTAGGTTTGCAGAAAATGTGTATCATGGTCTCGTTTCCTGCACCACATGATCTACCTCCTGCTGCTTCCACTGTTTTTAACCAGGTGGGCATTTTGTGTGATGTGAATATCCGAGGTGAAAGTAGCTCTGGGGCTTTAGAGACGTATAGGTGTTGATGACTTGACAAGTGTGAGTCCTCTTACTAATGTCACTTTGTCTTATTACACAAAAAGGCATTTGATCAATCTGTTGAGTTGTTTGATGAATTCTCTGATTGGTGCCTGAATGTTACATAGATTCATGACTTCAAGCGTTTGCAATGCATCTTCTAGAGAGCATCTAATTTTTTAGAAGCATATGTTTATTGGCATTTAAACATACAATAACATCAGTCTTGACATATCAGTCTGTAGGTACCATTCTAGAGAACCTGGTTTATCAAAGAGAGCGAACAAGTGTGTTATCAAAGGTCTCAAATATATAATCATCTGAAATAAACTTATGTTGAAAGTGAGAAAAAATTTGAGACCGACCACATGCTAATGTTCAAAACAGATCCCCTCATCGTCCACCATTTGTATCTTATCCAAATTGTGACTTAAAATATAGAGGGCCAGATTTACAAGGCCTTTGCGCCCCTTAGCGCTACATTTGCGGCATCATTTGTGCCGCAAATGTGATGCAAACGGGCCACTGCCATAGTGCCATATTTACACAGTGGTGCAAACTAGGTTTGTGCCACCTCATGCATAATATATACATGATGTATGCAAAGGGAGCATTCCCCGTTAGAGGGTTGCTAATAATGGTGCAATGGAATCTACAAGATGCACCATTTCTAGCCTCATTTTTAAAGCCTGCTAAAAGCAGGCATTAAAATGAGGCATCCTTTGATGTCAATGGGCCTCTTAACACTATACTGGACTAGAGACATTTTTTTAATGCTAATCCAGTATAGCATTACAATAGAGTCAATAAAATGACACTGCTGCCCCTAATATGCGCCATGGTGCGCCACACTGTCAATACGGCGCTACTATGGTGACATTAGGGGATGCAAGGGGCAGCCAGAAAAGTGGTGCATCACTAGTGATGAGCCACTTTCTTGTAAATATGGCCCAGAGTATGCTGTGATGGTCACTCAGATCTCATCCGTTTCTTTCAGTTACATTAGTCTCACAGGTACAAGGACAAGAGGAGGCAGTATATGTTTCAATCACGTTTTAATGAAGCAACTGCATCTTAGACAATAAGCTATGTACTTCAATAACCAGGACAATAAAGCTTGACAGGATTAACATTGTGACAAGGAGAGTAAAGCATAGAAATAACACTACCATGTTGTCACTAGAGTCAATAGACTAATTCCTACCTAGGATATATTAGAGCACAGCATGTTAAGCTCTAGTTCTGCCCATCAGGTTCCCATGGGAAGACATCATCCCCCATACCTGAGCAAAGGCCTGAAGTCTGCATAAGCAACTGTAGCAAACTGTTCAGCAATCAGCATACAGTTGTGGTCATCGCACTGGAATCTCCCTCTAACGTGGTTGAGACAGGGTAGTGTTTTTAGAATAAAACAACTGATGTTCTGAGAAAATGACCCTACGTATGGATGTGTATGTTTCTATGAATACCAGAGACAAAATGTTTCCACGTTTACCGCAATCTGTCTTACTGCAGTCTTGAGAGAAGCACAGAGTGAACAAAATGTCTTGTTTAAGAACACAGTGCTGGCATAGGCAAAGAACAGCTAGATAGAGAGAAATAAACAAGACCAAAAATGTGGCTATTGCTAAAATAATAAATGAAACTGAATAAAATATATCTAGGTTAAAGTGCACAGCGGCAGGTCTACTGTGCTAAAATACTGTGCATGGAGCTATAACTAAAATGACTACACAACAATGCATAATATCAAAAGCAATTATCTGGTTCTTTATCTGGTTTTCCGTTTCTGTTACTAATTTTTACATATGATTGTTCCTGTGATTCCCCTCCCCCTTAATCCTGGAGTTTGCTCTTCCCAACAGTGAAGGGGAAGCGCATCACCGGGGCAGCGGCAGCGGCAACCAGGGCAGGAGCCTTTAAATTTAATCAACGCGCTCCCGCCCAGCGGGAAGCGCATCACCGGGGCAGCAGCAGCGGCAACCAGGGCAGGAGCCCTTTAAATTTAATCAACGCGCTCCCGCCCAGCGGGAAGCGCATCACCGGGGCAGCAGCAGCGGCAACCAGGGCAGGAGCCCTTTAAATTTAATCAACGCGCTCCCGCCCAGCGTGAAGCGCATCACCGGGGCAGCGGCAGCGGCAACCAGGGCAGGAGCCCTTTAAATGTAATCAACGCGCTCCCGCCCGCGGGACGCGCCCGGGCAAAGCCCGGGCCAAGGGCGGGCCCGTCCTGCGCCCGTCATCGTACGGAGGAGGCTGGGCTGGGCCTACTCTCTTTCATCTACTGTCTAATTAAACCAAGTAAGTTTAACTTATATATATTTGAGTATACCACAACCTTACAGGCACCATGGGGAAAAGAAAAGCTGCTGACTCACTAGGCCCCTTGTCAGATAGCAAAAAGCAGAGGAAGCGCACTGCCAAACTGGTCACCAAGTCAAAAAAAAACTTTGAGGAGATAGATCAGTTGTTTGAAGAGGTTGAGGCAATTCTAAACTGTTCACCTAATCATAATGGTGCCTCCCTCGGAAAAAATGCCCTAGTTCCACCCGGGAAGATACAAGACTATTTTAAGAAAAGGTCAAAGGACCAAGATCTGGACTCAGGGTTGATCAAAAACAGTGCAACCTTACCAATAACGCACCTGCTATCCGTCCCCCCCACAAATGCCACAACAAACACGACAAATGTACTGGTGCACAGGAGTGGATCTCCTCATGCCGGAACAGAGGGCAATACCCCAAATCTTGCCATGTCACTGAGTCCTGTGACCAACATGACCTCGAATATACCTTGCAGAAACCGGTTTGAGGCCCTAGCCGAGGATGATGAAACTCCTAGCGCTTTTGATACAACAACAGACGATATCAGCAAAGAAGCTACCAATTGCACTCCAAAACCAGTCCCTGTCTCCCCTCCAATGCACCCTGCCACCGAGCCTAGTAATGCCTTTATACTTCAGAGAATAGAAGAAGTAAGATCCCTGGTACTACAACTGGTCAAATGCTTCCGGGAGAGCTTAGAGTATGGATGTAAGTGCAATCATAGGGATGAAGAGGCGAACATAGGCCATACAATGCTTGATCCAATATCATCAACCCAGCGTGCACAGGGGGGCCAGGTTGCCGATTTACAAAAGGAAAAGACATATCGGGTTGGCTCAGATGGGGATGTAGCACGCCCAGAATTTAACACCACACAGGCGAGCCAATATTGCAAAAGACCATTAGATGAGGGGGATACCATGGGAAACCATAGTGCCATAAATAAACTCCCCTCAGGGCCCTCAAACTACCTGCCAGCAAAGAGCCGTAAACAGATTGACAATCTCCCACCCAGGAGATCCTATGCCATTCCTAATGACAGCGACCCATTTGCTCCCAAGTATGCTCCCAGTTGTTTTAATGCCCCTTCCCCTCAGAGGATTCCTCACGACCCAGTCTTATTGCCAAAACCCCAACGCCCCAAGCCTGGAAATAATACTCTCTTTTTGAAACAAGTCCCGAAACTGCTTCCTGGACTC
The DNA here is from genome assembly GCF_031143425.1 of Pleurodeles waltl. Taxonomy (NCBI): domain Eukaryota; kingdom Metazoa; phylum Chordata; class Amphibia; order Caudata; family Salamandridae; genus Pleurodeles; species Pleurodeles waltl. The sequence goes on from NC_090448.1 coordinate 127,311,948, forward strand.
AGTGAGGATCATGAGTCTAGGGTTAACAAAGTAATCCACTGGCTACGACACCAAAGAAACTGTCTATCAGTTATACGTTCAGATATTCGTAATACTAAGCGGTGGTGTCCCTTAGGATCAACACACGATGTAATTTCAATCGAGTTTCATAATAGATCCCTGGTAGAAAACCTTGTTCTGTTCAATGACCGAACTCTCCATCTTATGGAACAAAGAAGGGGGTACATCACCTTAGAGACAGCACTAGAGATGGAAGGCCAACCACATATTCCTGATTACTCACACAACAATTCAACCAGCAATCAGCCCAGGCATGTCGTTTCTATTCGGCCTAACCCCGTATGACTGGCAATAGCCCAGGGACTAACTCCCGGGACTAATCTAACGGAACCCAGTCCGACGAGTTCTGATGGACCTACCGATACAGAGTCGATTTCCGAGAGGCTCAACCCACAGTCACCAACCCCGGTCCTGGAGGAAAAAGGCATATCAATCATGACGTGGAATCTAGCAGGCCTTGGGAGGAAATTAGGCGACAATGACTGGTGCTCGTATATCAACACCCAAGACATATGTCTTTTTCAAGAAACATGGACCAAAGAGCCGATTACCCTAGACGGTTTTCTTTCTTTTAATGTGGCTGCTCAACCCTCCACAAAACCGACGGCAGAGCAAAAGGTGGACTTTTGATGTTAATAAATAAAACTGTGCAGTGCACATATAAGATCCTAAAATTCGATAGCCCAGATCTGATGGGGCTACAAATTATGTTCCAACAGGATTTCACCACAACGCTTGTCAATATTTATGCCCGCTCGGTTTCACGAGGGGCTGAGTCCCTAGTCCTAAAACAGCTTTTTGATTTTCTAGACACCCTGCAATCAACCTCCTACCTAATAATAGCTGGGGATGTAAACTGCACTTTTGAACCCTCTGTGATACTAACTGGTCTCACAGAGGATGAAGATGAAACATGGGGGATCGCGCAGCTGACTAGTGACAACAACTGTGTTAATTCTCGTGTAGCTACCCAATTGGCATCCCTTTGTTTGAAACACGGCCTCAGGGCATGCAATGGCCGAATGCCCTCTGACCTGGATACTGCACCCACTTTTAAACGTGGTTCAATCACAAGCGTAATCAATTACTTTCTAGTGGATGTGAGACTGTGGCCCTTTCTGAATGATATGAAGGTGGACGCTAGAACCGAAAGCGACCACTATCCCTTGCTACTCTCTATGTCAGGTGATGTTTTTGGTAGGACTTCGAACCAACAAACCACTATGGTCCCTATTCCTACCATGAACATCACATCTACGAAGGTCAGGTGGCCAAAGGTTCAGTCAAACCCTTACCTGCTACGCGAGATTTATCAGGCCTTCATAGATATTCTTGCTCCATATAGTGACCACGACTCTAATGATATACCCTTCCTATCTATACATGAAAATATGATCACAAGATTACAACGTACATTCTATAGGAAGGTTGGGGCAAGACATCAAGGAGCTAACTTTAACACATGGTTTGACGAGTCCTGCCACATGGCTAAGAAAGGATTAAAAGGTGCCCTCTTGAACGGTTCCCACGGGGAAATACTATTAGCTAGACGTACTTACAAAGAATCCATCACCCGAGCAAAAAAAAACTGGGAAGACACAACTTGGCAGAGCTTATTAGATGCTACTCAATCCAATAACAATAAATTATTCTGGGAATTGTTAGGCAAACGAGAGAAAGAGGGCAGGATTGGTGTGAGAAGCCACATACAGCCAGAAAAATGGGTTGACCATTTCTCCGGCCTATACAGGAAAATTGAGACCCCCATAATTTTAGCTACAGGGGAAGCAGACCAAGATCTTCCCTTTACCCCTGATGAGCATAAAGGCCCAGCTCCTCTTGTAGGGGGCACACATGTTTTCAAGAGCCACATCTGCTTTACTACTAAAGAAACAGCTAATGCTATTAGTTCATTAAAACTTGGGAAAGCTCCAGGCCCAGACAAAATTCCGGGGGATCTCTACTCGTCTGAACCAATAGTCTGGACTTGGTATATCAATACACTCTCTAATAAAATTGCCGAGGGGGGGCAGATCCCCATGACATGGAAGGGTGCAGAAATTATCCCCATCCATAAAAAGGGTGACGCAAACCTTCCGACAAATTACAGACCAATCAGTCTAATCGATAACATCCAAAAAATATTTGCCAAACAAGTTCTAGGTAGATTAACCAATTGGGCCAAAGATCAGAATATCCTTTCCCCTCTCCAAGCTGGATTTCGTCCAAGGATCAGTACAGTAGACCAGGTCTTTAGACTGGCCATTCTGTACTGGAAGTGTACAGTCCTGGCCAAACAACCATTATACATCGCCTTTGTCGATCTGAGATCAGCATTTGATCTGGTCCCCAGGAAAAAGTTGTGGGAGGTGCTAAAAAAAATAGGGACTCCGACCAATCTAATCCAACTTTTAAAGCGGTTGCATGAGGACACATATGCACAGGTGAGATGGGGGAACCTAGGTGAACTAACGGATAAAATCCCCATAAATAGGGGTGTTCGCCAGGGTTGTGTGCTGGCACCTTTTTTATTCTCTATTTTTATTAACGAGGTTGTACAGGTTTTAATGATGTGCCAGAATGATGCCCCCACCCTATGCGCTCAAAAAATTCCAATCCTTCTTTTTGCTGATGATTCTCTTCTTATTTCTAAATCTCCCATGGGCCTTCAAACACTTATCAATAGATTTAATTCCTTTTGTCGAGACTACGGCCTAGAGCTAAACCATAAAAAGACCAAGCTAATGGCGTTCCGCTCAGGAGTGCGGAAGAAATGCACTATCCATTCAGAAGGGAACCTCCTGGATAAGGTTTCCTCCATTGACTACTTGGGCGTAAGGATTGCTGATAATTTAAACTGGGGAGAACAGATTAACAAAAGTGTGGGCCGCCTGCAGCATGGTGCGGCATCAATCCTGCGCTTCTACAGGGGTACGACAGTAAAAACTGTCTCCCCGGCAATTAAGATCTATATCGCCAGAGCACAGAGTGCCGCCGCATATGGAGCAGAGGTCTGGGGTTTTGCGGACTGCAACAGGCTCACCATTAGTGAGAACAGTTTCGCAAGGTCATTGTGTGCTTGTCCTCCTAGTACTCCACTGATACCACTGTTCTTAGATTTGGGCCTGAGACGCATAGACGATCTAATTATCTTAAGACCATTATTATATTGGATACGACTATGGACCAACCCTGAATTAGACGTCTATAAGACCTCACTCCACGACCTGCTAATGTGTCCCAATTCAACCTCCATTCCTTGGGTCAAACATGTATCCAGTTGGTTTAACAAACTCGGCCTTAGTCACTTCTGGGAGGAACCCTATAAACTAGAAAAGGCTCACTCCATTGTGCTGAAACGCATATATTGGTCCTATGTATGTAATGACCATATTACCCACAGAACTTATGGCACCTTAACAAATCGCTTCACAGATTTTAAGTGGTATCCACAATTTGAACCCTACTTAGACAATATTCCTGACATCCTTTGTAAAAGCTTATATGCCAGATTCCGTTTCGGGTCACTGCCATTGATGACGCTGATGTGTAGATGGGGTACAAAAACAGAAACAAGTACATGCCCAGCCTGTGGTGTAAAAGCAGAAACGGTTGAACATTTTGTGTTTTTTTGCCCCGTATACTCCCTTCCCAGGTCTAAGTGGATCCGTCATATTTGCCGCGATATGGGGATAAGAGATTGTGCCTCTGCTTTGAGGATTTTAAAAAGTCACCATTCCACGGTTTTAATACTTGCTGTCAGTAAATATTTATTAGCAGCATGGCGAATACGCAATTCCATTGTAAAGACTGTGTCTTAATCTAGAGCCTTATTTTCATTCTTTTACTCTTACAAGAACTGTAGGAAGGGGGGTGGAACCGTATTATATGTATTATGTGTATTATGTGTACTGAGAATTTTAATTAGACTATGCTCTTAGGAATCCATGTTTTAAAATAACCTTCATTTATGTTCTATAATATTATTACTATTGGTTTTAGCTCTATTTTATTCTTTACTATTGTACATTCGCTTTGATGATTGATTGATCGAATAAAGCATGTGTTAAACTAAACTTTGCTTAGTTCTCTGGGCTAGTGTACACACGCTGAAGTGTTCCTTTAGCAAACACAAACAAAGTGTTTAGACAATGTGATTGATATTTCAAATACACGGAAACATAGAACAACTGGAAATGTCAGACTGGTTTTAGGGAAATGGCAGGTATTATCAAGAATCCTAATTTTTTGCCTTAAGACAACTGCAGTCACACAACAACACACCCTTTGTATGATGCTTAACAAATTATTTCTACATTTAAAAATGATCTGCATCATATTAAACAAAGCAGGTTAAAACAAGATCATGATAGAAAAACAGAGCTTGACATAATTTTGTAATTTTAAAACAGGTATTTAAAAATATGAAAGGTTTGACCTTGTCTGACTCTTCACCCAAAACCTGACAATTGGGAAATGCTTTTGAAAGACTTGACTAAGTATGTTCACTAGACAAAAATGCCTGGCAGGGCTCCAGAGCTAAAATGCATCCTTCAGAAAAGTTAAGTTTACTCTACCTATTAACATGAGAGGTAGTCAATCCCATCTGCCTACTTCCTTCCAGATTTGACGAAACACATTTTTGTAATTGCTTTCAAATATAGTTCTTAGATTTTTTATAATGTAATAATGCGTATCTCCAAATATCTAGTTTTCTTACTTCAACTCCGAGATAATTGATCTCGCCATGCCATTGCCTAATTTATTCCTGTTGCAAAATGGCCCTGTTTGAAGGGTCACCCCAAACATGTTCCTCCTCCTCTTTTTCTGACCTCAGTTTTGTTGGCTTTATCACTCTGAGAAATATTACCAGTGCTAAAGTGCATGTGCTTTCTCCTCTAAACATGGTAACATTGGTTCATTCCTAATTGGCATATTTAATTTACTTATAAGTCCCTCGTTAGGTGCACTACATGTTCCCAGGGCCTGTACATTAAATGCTACTAGTAGGCCTGTAGCACTGATGGCAACACCCACTTAAGTAGCCCTTAACAATGTGTCAGGCCTGGTTTTATAGAGCCTGTGTGTGCAGTTTTAAACGGTCATGTTGACCTGGCAAGCTAAATCTCTTGCACGGCCTAAAACCCTCCCCTTTTATACAAATCATCCCTAAGGTAGGCCTTATCTGACCCAGAGGGCAGGGTGCCATTCATTCAAAAGCCAGAACATGTACTTTTAAGTTTTACATGCCAAGGGAAAACACCCAAATTAGTTTTTCACTACTGCAATGCCTATCTCTCCCATAGGATAACACTGGGATCAGCTTATTACATCTCATAAGTGTGATTTCCAATCTGGAAGAGATACTTTTGTCAGGTTTGGTGTCTATGAACTCACAATTTAAGATCACAACATATGGTGAAGTCTGATTTCAAATTGCAGTTCTGAAAATGGCACTTTTAGACAGGCATAATTTTTGTAGTTTAGTCATTTGGTGCCTACTGCCTGTCTCCTATATACGTCTGGGTGGGGTGACAGCTGAGCTTGTGCTTTCCCTCTAGACAGCCTCACATTAAGGAAACATAAGTGGTGTGACTGATAAGCCAGCAACATCCTGTTGGGCAATCCTTGGCTGGATAGGTGGGAGGGGCTCACACACCTGAAAGGGCAGTTTCCTGCAACACAAGAAGAGTTGCTTATCCCCCCCCCCTGTAGTAAGTCTGGAGACAGGGTATGAAGAGAGGGCCTCTGTGCACTTAAAGACCCTTCTTTGAAGTCTTCTCCACTTCAAAACCACTACTGGGTGTAAGAACTGGACCTCTGACACCGCCAACTCAGTACACTTTTGGACCTGGGGACATTCTGCCAAGAAGGACAGTTATGCTGCTGACGGCAATGTCACTCTGCAGGAATTTGAAGGACTACTGTTCTGCTGTGTCTGTCCTGCTGCCTACTGCCCTCCTTGCCTAGGAGGAAGAAGGGCTGAATCTGCATCTCAACATCCACAGAACCAAAGTGACTTCAAGGGCTTGCCGACTTCCCTCCTGTTCTTCTGAAGATTCAGGGACACAAAAGACTTCGACCCATCATTACTTATAGTACCTGGTCTTAGCGTGCTGCAAGTCTTGCCATGCCAAGTGGTATCAATCCAGTCCTGGGCCTTTGGAAGTTGGTATAAGGTGCTGCATCTGCCAGAACCTGCGCATTTGCGCCATTGCACAAATGAGAACTGATGCATTGCCTGCTGTGAGAATGGGATAGTCACATCATTGCTGTTGCAGGGACCGGTGCATTGCATTCAGAACCACTTCATCACCTCCGGAAAACACCCAGTTCGGAAGCAACTCATCGCTAAACTGTATGAAGAAGATCGATGCATCGCCCCCTCCAGTGTAGATTAACTAGGCACATTGCCAGACTGTCCGGTACTTTGCTCAACCGAACCGCTGCATCGCCGCTGTTGCATGGAGAAATGTGGTGCAATATCCCAACAGCGTGGGGATCATCATCCCATCTTGTTCTGCGACAAGGATTAAGGTACTGTTGCTCAATGGGTCCTGCGTGGGTCCTGTAGCTGGCCGGTGCTCCATCGTGGGTGGCCTGAGCTCTTGACTCCGGAACAGCGTGACAAGATATCCCATCCCAATAGGCTCTCTTTGCTTCTAAATACTATTTTCCCATTTATTCTTTACAAATTCATATCTCGACTTCTACTTACTGGATTTTTGTTGTTTTGGTCTTGGTTTGTTCATAAAACAATAATACATTTTTCTAACTTGGTGTGGAGTCTTTTTGTGGTGCTTTCACTGTGTTACTGTATGAAGTGTTGCAGAAATACTTCACACATTGGCTCATAAGTTAAGGTTGACTGCTCTGTGCCAAGCTACCAGAGAGTGAACACAGGTTAATTTATGGTGTGTATCTGACTTACCCAGACTAGGGTTGTGGTTTTTGCTTGCACAGAGTGCATACCTTTGCCAACCAGAAACCCAATTTCTAATAATTCCCTATCCAGAAACTGTGATAAACATTCTAGATAAGTCTGAAAAAGACTGAATACCCTCTTTGTAAGCTGATTTCATTTTCATCACATTGTCAGTGTGTGGTGTGATCATCTAGAAATAACTTTAGTCCTCAAAAGAAGGACTGTCAATTCTTCTTATACATGTCATAGCAACGGAATACAGGTATAGACCAAATAATATTAGTGATTCCCCACCACATCAACACTAGTTTAGATGCTTTGTCAAAAATCAGAACAGTTGCCATTGCTTGTTCGTTTATTGTGTGAAATGCAATGATCAATTATTTTCTGGGTCAGCATCTCATAGTGTTCAACACTGATAACCACCAAGAACTGATCAACACCCTAAAAACATACGGGTTTCACTAACACAGTCCTGTAATGGTTCATCTCTAACCCATCTTTAAGCTAATCAGAACATGAATAATCTAGAAATTCAATGACAAATGCAGAGTCCTCAGGGATCCATGTCCTTACACCTTTTATTTGTCCTCTACATAGAACCTGTTGAATCAATACCCACCGGCAACAGCATCAAGGTACAGCAAAACCAATATTACTGCAGAACAGAGACCCACTTCCAGTTGGCAATAAGATTAAGCCAAGATCTATAACCAATGAACCTGCCTTCCACTTGTTGTGACCAACACACCTTTGAAAACCATTAGAATCCTGTTTTGAGAGATGTGACACTCCAGACTTCACCCCATCTGAGGGAGTCCTTTGCCTCTCATAGCCTTGAGTGCACTATTTGTGCTAGAAACCCAGCTAGGCTAAGGCTTGGGCAGTACATTTCTCCCCTCCCAACCAGCATGCCTTCTTTCACTGAAATGCAGAGCAAACTCTGAGCTGCAGGACTGACAATACCCAGAAATCAGCACATCACCATAATATGCTGATATGCTTTCTTTTGTAACTGTACAAAGATTGCAGACAGAGACACACTAGTGCCTTTATGAGAGCCAAATAGGAGGAAACATGGCTTGCATTGATGGATTTTGTATCTGCAGATGCCATATCCTGTGCATTGCTCAGAGCTCTGTACAGTGGCAAAGGCACGCATATTGCCACTGAGATGTAGGAGAGGGTGATAGTTTCTGAGAGCAAAAGTGTACTGTGACTACGTTGTATTGTAACATTCTGTAAAAGAAGTGTGCCTTAATTATTTTTAAATTGGAGCAATGCTATGTTAGTAATGATGGTTACACAGGTGTTGTTCCAGACCCTGGGTGAACAGATTAAACATATCTGCTGACTTTACTATTTTGTATACCTCTTAGCCTCCAGTCTGGGTATGCACACTGCAGGTGTGCCAATGGTCACCATAGAATGCAATGTTGACTGCAAAATAAGCAGGGCTGCTGGTTGTGATGGTTTTGTGAATGATGCAGCTAGTTTTGTGGATGGGTTGGTTTGATAAGGGGAATCAATGGGTTTACATCATGATGGGGGAGATGTGATCATATTTCTTCAAGCCATGGGTGAGATGTGCTGCAGCATGTAGGATATCCGTATGAGCGGGTTGTTGTGTGCACTAGTATGAGACACTTGGTAATCAAATTCAAAGATGTTTATTAGCACACAAATGAAGTTCTCCCATTGTAGCAGGGGCAACTGAAAGGAGTGGAAATTGGCTTTACTGGAATTAGACTATGCGCGCACATAACTCCTAAGCATCATCACACCTCCCCTCCTACAAAACGTAATAAAAACAGATAAGCAATCCTAAGTGGCACAGATAATGCTGAACTAATAAAATAAATTAAATTAATGCTATAAACAGCTAAAATAGTAACCAAAACAAATATAAAGCTCCAGCCCTGAGCCCTTGCTATGACAGGAATAGTTCATGAGTATGATGATAAATGTCTTTTCCATTTTCATCACCAAGTGTCTCTGCACTGATAAACATTCCTGGGGTCAATGGGAAGCATGGGAGGCAATGGAGCAGGGCATTGTTACCGTCCAGATGAAAGAGTGTGAAGTCTTGAACAGCAGTTGTGAGGTTGCTTTTTGGAAGAAACATTCTCATTTGTTAGAAGTACTGTCCATCTTTAGTTTTTTTTTTTTTAGTTGATGGTGAGGTTGGTGTCCAGGATGAATGCAAGAGACTAGGCATTATTCTTGCTTACTCTTTGCAAATAACAAGACTTGCGTCTTCAAGAAGTTGAGTGTCAGGTAGGTGGACATCCAGGACATACCTAACTGATGAGGTCTGGATGAGGTGCAAGCAGTATTTGAGTCAATAGCTGATGAGAATTTCAATTTCAATTAAATGTGTGTATCATTGGCATATTGTAGAAGTTTGATGCTGTGTCTCAATAGAGTCTCAAATCTCCACAATGACATTGAAGATGATAGGAGGCAGTGTGAAACTTTAGAGGACTCCAAAGGTGATAGGGACCATTTGAGACTTGGAGAAGCCTGTGTGAATTAACTAGTGTTGGTTGTAAGTTTAGGAGGAGAGGCAGCAAAGAACATTGCCGGTTAATCCCATGCTAGCCTGCAGGGTGTTGATGAGGGTGAGATGGTCAACTGTGTCGAAGGCAGTTGACAGCAATATCAGGAAGCTGAGATCATCTCCATCTATGGTCAGTAGGGGTTTATCTACAATATGTAAATGGTCGGACTATGTGCTGTACCATGATCGTAGTTGGTAGTTGTGCATGAGATCTTTATGAATGATGCAACCTTAGATTTCAGTTTTGACTGTTTTTTCAGTTATCTTGCAAATGAAGGGTGAGTAATTGGCCAATTGCTGATGAGATCATCATGGTCTAGTGTGGGTTTTTAGGAGGTTTCGCAGGTGGAGGATCTAGCCTGTCTTGAGGGGTTCTGGGAAGATGGCTTATGTTAGAGAGTCATTGATAATGGTGGGTAGTGGTGAGAGATATACCAGAACAATGCCAGGTGATGGTTAGCCAATACAGTGCTAATAGTAGTTCATAATCCTATAAAAGAATAAGCCCTGTATATTACAAATGTGTTCACTATTTTTCATTGTATTCTTTGCCCCATGTTTCCATATTTGTCCCAGATTTTCCTCCTAGAATTTGTTGCTTTGCTCTTTCCTCTTTCTGAGGCCATGATGCGCTGAGTGCAAGCTATTGCTCTTCAAACCATCTTCAGATTCAGTCAAGGGCTCCAAGATTGCCAAGGAGGTTTGCCCCTTTTGTGAGTTTTTTCGCTTGTTGTGACCCTGTTAAGGAGCACCATGGCTACTGGAAGGAGTCAGCCTTCCCCTGAACAATTAAAATAGGAACTTAACAGACCTTCACAGCATCCAGAGCTTGACAACTTTACATATGCGAGATTGCATCAGGCAGGAGCTGTCCTCGATTGAGACTAGTTTAGAATAGTGCTCTGTAAACCTTTGGTACAAATATAGACCATGACCAGTCTCTGCTATGACCCGCCACATAGGCTTCTTTAGCACAATGATTCTTGGGATGTTTTGACCACTAAAAGATGCTGAACCACCCTACTGATCACACCCAATCAGCTTCCAAGCCATCAATCAGATGACTCAAGCACCCAAATGCATTGTTGCATTGGAGGTCTACATCTGTGGCCCCCAAGCAACACATCTACTTTCTCTCTGCAGGATCTGCACGCTTTTGCAAAAATAATCCTCTCACTCACACAGTCTTGTAGGTTATTTAGCATGCTCATTTAATCATTATGCATGGCTTCTACGTTTCTTCCTTTCCTATCATTGGGACCAGGGCCTGCAAGAAGGTAGGTTTAAATTTGGTTACTGCAAGAGACTACAGAACTGATACTGGGCCCCTCTATGGCTCTTCAAGGTGACACCCAGTTTCAACACAAAATGCAGGATATTTCTCAAAACATATGGAACCTTACACCACATACAATGGAAATATTTAAATATTGACAGCTACAGGTCATCTGTCTGGAAAACTGTGTCCACAGCTATTGGCTTCAGATTCTGTCTGTATGGCAGGTTGGATAATTTGCACAATATCTCTGATATACTGGGGGTCTCTCACCATTGAAGTGATTGATATCCATCTCACTGGCTGTGCCACTGAAGTCATCCCAATGTGCTGATCCATGGGGAATGGCTGACCAAGAAGTACTGCATGATGACAGTCAAGAAAACAACAGATAGGATAAATGATCAAGTGAATGTTTATCATAAGATCTCACCTCCTTTTTTTAGAATTGTATGAAACATCTCTGACCCCATTATCCCTATACAGACCGCCGTATATCTCCAGGTCGAAAACTGCAACTACTAAAGTTTTACACTTATCTGGCTCCTCTCTTGTACCCTCAAAGGGCAGGACATTCTTTATTTTAGTTCATTCTAAATGACATACTTCCCATTAATTCAATATCCGTATGCACATGATTGCCTCTCCTAATTCTTCCACTCACATCCTCTCTCCCTTTAGGGTTTCTCTGTACAAAGGTTCTATTGTTAGCTGGTACCAACTACTGGTGGTACTAATGTGTAGTAGTCCTACAGCATATGTTTGATGCTTGCTTATGTTGCTTATACTTCCACTTTAATGTTTTACATTTAAATTATACAGTGAGGCAAGTGTCTCCTTGATGTTTGTATTCACCACAACTTTAGTACAGATGATCCATCCATTGGCTATTTCTTTGTCACTTGAATGGGTTGGTGTCTCAGATACCCTCAATGCTGATCTTCCCTTCAAGGAACTAAGGGCCTTGTTTGGTTTAAGTTTAAGTTTGGCAGAGGGGTTACTCCATCACAAACATGACAGATATCCTGTCTGCCGTATTTGTAGATCTATGGTACAATTGAATTGTAATACGGCCAACCGTATATCCGTCACATTTGTGCCGGTGTAACCAGCTCTGTTAAACACTAAATCAGGGCCTTAGTGCCAAGAAAAAGAAAACACCATACTAGTTCTCCCTTCGTAAACAAGAGAAACCCTTGCCACCTGTAACGGACTTCAGATCAACAGTGCAAGCACTGGTCCTCTCCAACCTGGATGAAGGCAACACTTTAGACAATAGGTCATCTGTTACCGCATTGGCACTCACGAGAGACATTTTACGCACTGAGGCATTAAGGACCCAAAGAAGTTTGATCAAATTACCCTTAGGCTTAGAGAACTTTATTGGCTCCACTCTGTGCCTGAACCATCTTCAAAACCAGCTGAATCATCAAGTATATCCAAAATAACATCTGTGCATACCTGACTAAGAAACGAAACAAATCAGGTGCCTGGGTCAGACTGTTACAGAAAATAGCTCTGGGCACCAAAATAAAAGTGACCCTCATTGGTGAATTAGATAGCTAAAAAAAGTGGCTTATGTTTGCAAATTGGGGCAATTTTGATTTTTAAAGATACGCCGTATAAGTGTTTTGCAAGGTAAGGGAGACTTCATGGATTTGAACTTGCTGCAGGCAATGTTTGTTTTAATATCGAAGAAATCAATAGTAAACAGCGCAGCAGAACACAGTCTCAGAAACAGCCAAAAAATGGTCCACACACTGACCTTTCAGACCAGCCCATCAGGCACTGCCTGATTGCTCTATAGGTCAGTCCGACTCTGTGAAGTGGAAAGCACCAGACCAGGGTAAAGCCACACTGGAGCTTAAGAATTAATATCAAATGCCAGGCCTTCCTCATCTAAGCATGGAGGCTCTGCAACAAAATCTGCATCGAGATCAGAAATGCTTGAGTCTTAGCTCCTGAAGTCCAGGACAACATTGATGGCATATCTTTTAAGACCAACACCACCCCCCACACACATGACAGGAACGTACATCACATCTGTCACATTACAAACTTTCTTGATTTTTCCAGCACTCTGCTGCTTCCTATCTAGATCTGCACTATATACATATGAAGACATACTTATAAACATACTTCTTCACAAAGTTAAACTTCTCGAAAACCTTCCACAGATATTTCAGCTCACCCTGACAAACCTTTTTTTTCTTCATCTACCAAATCAATGGATGGGGCAGCCAAATTACTCATATCCAATCCATCGGGGTCCATAGTGACTCTGATAGGTGTGAAACATGTAAATCCAGCCAAAACGTTTCTGATCATCGTTAATCCAAGGTGGTGGTAGATGTACATTTATTCGCTTACCAGAGACTGTAGCCATTATTTTTCAGTATTTCTTTACTAAAAGGATCAAACTTTATGAATCACACTGTATTGCATCTTATCTGGCTTTCGGTTTATGGAGATTGTAGTTTGTCCCCACAAAATCAGAACAGAAACCTCCTGTATTAAAATGCTAGCTAATGCTGTCAGCTGGACCCCCGGCAGGCCAAGGGTTTTGCCTTCTATTAAGTGTTGTTTGTTCCTTAATTTCTCTTTCTGAGATAAATTATTCTATTAGCTCTTGTGATGTATTTTTGTTAATCTAAGGTCTTTAAACAAATCTTGATATGTAGTTCGAAGGATCTGCCCTCCAGCTCCCAGGCATGCACTTGCATGACAAGTGTTCACCGGGATCACTGGCAGCCAAATAAAGCAAGGCCTGTTCTTCCCTTCAAGCTAAAATATTAAAATTCAAGAAACCAGTAGCTTCACAGAATCAGCATAGTCGTGGCCACGAGTTCCACCGTCTCCCCATAGAGCCAGTCTATTACAACAAAGCCGTCTCTCTCTCTTTGTTCTGTGAAATTCCAAGGTTGCTCTTGTACTGCTGTCCATAGCAATAGGCATCTCCCTATGTGGGTCTCGTAGGACCCGAAAAGGTCGAAGGACTATTATTGGTAACCACAATAACGGGTGAGAGCAAGTGTTTGTGCAGCATTTACTGTGCACGTTTCGATAACCTAGATCAGTATTGCAGAAGCCACAATCATAATACTTGTGAATATCTGAAATACACAAAAACTAACCACAAACATGGCTGCCCCAAATGGGTTTAATTTCTGTGGTATTGAGTACACAGCTCCACTGCTTCCATCAACCGCTGCCAACAAGGTACAATATACTTCCACTGGCCATAACATGTACTCAGGAGATTGAGACCAAAGGTGGTCTCCTCTTTTGTGGCACACAAAGTGTTTTTTTTTTTAAGAGCACCAATATTCAAAGATGTTTTAAGGCATGGGCAAGGTGGGCTCTGGCCTAGGGCCCTTCTTGTACTCACCTGCTCCTGTAGTAGTTGGACTCTTGCTCTAGGCAAGACTGCTGGTTTAAGGATGACAGTACTTATGTTTGTAGGCGACTATGCCTATCCTACAACAAGTCGCAACTGTCATCCCAACCCTTCCGGCTCACTACCAGCACCTCACCAAAAACCCAAAGAGTAAAAGGTGATTTGTGGCAGCCTTTACGCATCGACTCGAGAGTATGACATCTCAGGCAGTGTCATGGTTAAACAGAGATTACCCCTTTCTCACAGATATATCATGTCTCATCCAAACACAGGCAATAACGAAGATGCAGTAAAGTTTCAATAGTTTTTATTTAACACAACTGCAATCTGCGATACGTTGCATGGGCTGCAATGATTAGGATAATGAATAGTGCAAGAAACAGAATTGTAAAGACAAAAGTCATTGTTACAAAGACCCCCCACCATCTTGCAATAACATGAGAAGACATAAAGTGTGTAATATGTCCTAATACCCTATCATGATAAGCCTAACCTCCTACCTAAAGGAGAGCTGGGTATGTTAAACCTAATCTGCCAATGCCATGTCCATGAGAGGAGCCCCCAACCCTCGTTACCTTGGAATGAGGTCTCTATCTCAGACTCCGCAGGAACACGAAGACTGAGTCAGCGTCAAGACGACGTGCAGAATCGATATCAGCGATGGTGGCGATGCCCTCTGGTCGGAATCCCTCTGTTTATCTGTCTAAAGTGTGATGTATTTATACAGATCTACTTCGACCCCTGACGTAGATGTGTTCCCAAACAATAGATAACGGCATGTTTGGGGCGGCAATTAATATAAACAATTCCCTCGAAAGCATGAAGAGGGAAAGTCCCTAAATGTGAACACCTACAGTTTGTTTGTCTTTGTCACTTGATTTTGACACCTTAACGCGGTGGCACTGATAATGCAAATCATAACAAGTGGCCTAACTATAAACAAGTAAGCCATCTTAGAAGAATTAAATAATTAAATGGGCTAAGACAGAGCAAGCTAATTAGGTTAAAAGTCACTAGGTGTTGGGGGCACGAGTCTGCAAGCCAATGGCTAAGCTAACTCCTGTTATCCCATTAAAACAAACTAGGATTCACTACACCCTCCCCATTGCCGTAACAAGTAGGACGCCATAACTGGACGCCATCGAAGGTGAATGAATCCAAACGCTAAAATTGCTCTGGACTAAAAAGCTAAAAGCATAAAAAACAGCTAAAAGCGTTTTTAAAAATTGTTAAAAGGTAGTAATAAAAAATATTAGTTAAAAATACATACATAGAAATTTAATGTCAACTATGACAAGCACAGCAAGCCAAAGTAAAGGCAATTTGAATGCATACGTGGAATCGGGAATGGCATGCCAATTCATCAAATTATTTGCTATAGTCATGATCTCGAAGAGTGTTATCGAAGTCACCAATCAAGGACCTCAAGAATGAGTCCACATCGTCAGATGTTAGATCGATCACCGGGCGGGCAAATGGATCCACAGAGCAGTAGTGCATGTCAGTCTCCTGTGCAGGTCCACCTGCAGCAGTGCCATTTTCCATAGTAGATATTAGAAGCGAAGGCCCATAAGTGGCCTCACGGAGCAGCCTTAGTCTCAAGGGGCACAACTGTGAATGAACCCTCATCGGGGACATCAGCAGTTTTTGGTCCACAGGAGATGCCGGTGCAACAGCAAGACACACCATAGGCAGGTGTTCAAAGAGGCACCACACGCAGAGGAAAACTGGTTGTACGTGCCAGAGAAGCGGCCGAAATGACAACAACTAATCACACTCCAATTCCACCAGCAAGGAGGCATTGAAGATCCGAACCATGCATTCATGGCACAGTTGAGTTGGTGGGAGCGGCTCCATTGCTCTGCGTAGCTGGAAAGAAACAACCACTGTGAGTCAGAAGAAATAGCAGTAGTAGTCTGCCAATCAATGCCAAAATAATCAGAAAACCGCCAAACACGCTTGCAAAGAGTGAATGGATGGCTGGTGGGATGACTCTGAAAACAGTCTGGAAGATGAACACGAATCCAGACCCGACAGCCTTAAAGAAATGGACAATCCCAGCAGTGCTTGAAGCATTGAATATTCTGGATACCAGTTCTCCAAAGTGCTTGGGGAAGTTGGTATTCAATAGGGATTGCATCTCGGCTGATGATCTCGCTATCTGGAGAGCATACGTCCTCTAGCGGATGTCAACGCGACCTGTTTTTGAAACAGTAGCACCTTTAGTCTGCTCAGCTTGTCATAATTTACATTAATAAAATCTATGTGGGGCCACATGTCAGATACTTTTATCTCTCGTGTGGGGGGGAATAAAACATGTCCGCAACACGTAACAACCTTCGAGACCGAGATTGCGTAGGCAATTCCTTGTCGCATGCCACTACAACTTTGATTGCTCAGTACCACATAGCTTCCATTGGAAAGTACATGAAATACCGGTCGAATCAAAGGGACGGGATTACCCTTCAGAAAACAGGCCAAGTTTGCGACCCCCACATTGCAAAGGCTGTGAAGAGACACCTGCTTACATATCATTGAATGACTAACAGTAGTCTCACATTCACTTCCACTTAGAAAAACCTCTGTTTCGCCGTTCAAACATTTATAATCATAGGGCAGCTCCCACTCTTCCTTAATATAGCTATTGCCTAGTTGCTCGAACCTGCCCACTGCAAGATGTTTCAAGCAATTGAGAAATGAAAGGTTGAAATGGGCAAATTAATTATGCCATGTAGGAGACAAATTGTTGAAGGACTCTCTGCTACTGTGAAGGGCAACTTGTCTAACTTTCAATATGAAGCATGGTGAAACTAGCTTCCCTTTTAGTCACTGTCTGCTGTTCCCTGGAAAGATTAAAAGCAGTGAACAATTCACTACCGTTAATATACTTCCATGGAATGCGGCCATTTTTCAGTGTCTGTAATGTCCAACCTAGCTGCATGATGGAACGCAGCTGAGTTTGTCCATGATATAAACAGGACATTACTGTCTGAATGATATCAATAGCAGACGACACAATGTTGGATAGTGAATAAATCCTGTTGGACAGAGTGTTCATGCCGTTGTCGACAAATGCTAAAGCCTTCTCGAAGTTTTCCTTATCTAATTGCCTTAAACGTGCAGCAGCTTCTATCTGTGAAAGTTTCCAGATCTCATTATACATAGCATACAGGAACTTTTTAGAGCGCTGTTTCCTAGGACCTAGCAGAAAATCCTGCAAGTCTACATCTTCAGAAAGAGTGTTAAGATGTTTTTTAACTGCAGCTAACGTGTTAGTCTGTACCCATTGTTGGCACATTTTACCCACACTGTATGTTATAACTATACCTGTGTGTTGACCCGATACAAAGCGAGGATCTGGCCTGTTAATTGTAAAACCCCCTGAAGAGTTAAAAAAACATGCTTGACATCTATTGGTGTCTGTTGGCCATAATAACCACCCACCGAGACTGGAAAGTAAAGAATTTTATGTACCAGCCTTAACCATTGCATCTAGCGTTTCCTCAGTGATATTAAGGAAATATTGCCAATCATTAAACTTCGCCGGTGTGGGGATACTGGGCGTGTTCATGTCTTTAATTTTTGCTAACCCTAGACAGGGTGTCTGTTGAATGGTGTCATTTAAAAAGATCATTTGCACAGGAATTAGGCATGCTCTAAACAAAGCTTCCCTACCCTGTATTCGCCAATCTTGTGTTCCCCATACATTTTTTAAGTCAATAGTGCTTTTCCAGTATTCGTAACCTTCAACTGTGAGCCGGGAAACAAAGGGATCTGAATAAATCAGTTTTGTGTTTGTTAGCAAAATTTTCCTAATTTGTGACGGAGGTAATTTGAAATAATATGACTCCGCATTTTTTGTGTCATGCCCAGTGAAATATGTACATTTATCTGTATAGTGTTTTGGGCTTCCCACTGGTGGTGTTGAACAGTGTTCCCACTGTGTATAGTTCAATATTGGCCTGTGTCTAGTGGCACGGTGTAGGTAGTAATGTCCCCAATTGTTGTGACAGAACATTTCCCCATAATTCATTGTATGTCCATATACATCATCACTTTCAAATATGGAATAGTCTTTCATTTCAGTTAGCATGGAATCAACTGTTTGGACATCCCAATCATCAGATACAACATCAGGTGTAACCACATCTGACATAGATATTTTGAACACATATGGAATTTGAATGACCTCAGTAGGCCCGTATATATCAAAGGGAACATTGTCCCACACAATCCCATCAGAAATCGGTATTGCTGAAATGTTGACAAGGGACAAGTCTCTTCGGTCCTTATGTGAGGAATGATATGGAGTTAATACTTCATCCACAGGCTTGACAGAGGAGCGTTCAGGAATGTAATGACCATTTATAAGCAAGAAGAAAACAGTCACAAAACCAACCCAAAAAATAATGCAGTAAATGTTAAACAGAACCATAAATAGTTCCATCTGTAAATTAAATAGTTCTTTTTAAGCCATTCATACAGCTTACGTGTTTTCGAAACATTGTCAATCATAATAGTGGATGAGTCTGAAGAAAAATCATCAATGTCCACGAAATAGCCAGAGGCAGTCTCTGCAAATGCTGGAGCTGGTGCATTACTCGTAGATTGGTCCACTTCACATGGAGGCTCATGGTAGACCGCGTCATTAGTCTGTGTAGTGTTAGTGTAAAAAAACAGCCAAATCTTGGACATGTGTTGTCATTGAAGTGGTAACTGGAACTAGCAAGAGTTCGTTTTCCGCCCTCCCCATGGTTGAGGAGGTCTCTGTGACAGCGTTGGACATTGTTGCATAGTCCGTAGTAGTGTTGTTCATTCTACTATGTAGAGGTATGTCCTGTTGGGTAGTGAGAGGGGATCGGGAACTACCCAAGGGACCTCTTGGTCTACTGTGAAGGATCGGCCACATGGTGAACTTTGACGTCATCAATGGAAATTAATCTGTTTGTTCTGGAACCAGGCAGTGGTGGTAAGACGACAGTTCTGGTACCTTGAATTCCCAAGACCGGGACAGGTGCTATGTACGATGGACCGAATTCCTTCTTCACAGTGATCTTCTCAAGGGACCAGATCCCCAACTTTAGGAATCCAGCCAGTCAAAGTTTTTGCTAAATCCTTTATTCTTAAGGTGGCAGCACTGGTAGATGATTTATCATCACGAAACTGCTGAAGCTCCTGTAAGACAGTGAGACGTTCATTTATGTCAAATGGTGTTTCTGCTGCCACCAAACCAGAGCCATCAAGATCTGGGACATGCATAGGTATCCCAAAGAGAACCTCATAAGGAGTGCGTCCCCCCAAGGACCGTCTTAGCAGATTATTCAGTGCTCTCTTGACCCCATATAGGTGATGAAGCCAACTGCGGCCTGAACCTAATACTCAAGCTGTTAAGGACTGCTTTAGATCACAGTTCCGCCTCTCCACGACCGAATTTCCCTCGGGACGGTATGGTGAGGAGTAATGGAGTTCAACACCCATCGTCCCCATGGTGTCCCTGAATGCCTTTAAGGCAAATGCAGGGCCCTGGTCTGAATGGAATGCTGCAACCGCATATGTACCGATGAAGACTACAAGTCTTTTATAACAGTTCGAGCGTCAGCCGACCACTGCGGCCATACCCACAGGAATCTAGAACAAGAATCTACAGCGACTAAGATGTATTTGTATGCACCATCAGGTTGGAGTGGACCGCAATGGTCCAGTTACACACATTGTAGTGGCCTGCTGGACACTAAGAGGGATGTCTGTGGTGGGCGATATTGGAGCCTTTTATTTTCTGGCAAATGTCACAACAAAGAATGTACTTTTTTGTCCATCTGCATAGACCAGTCCACCAGAAGCGTTTCTGTAAGAGTGTTATTGTGGCCAAAATACCAGCATGTGCAGAAGCGACACCCTCATTCGCTGCTTTTACTAGATCTAATCTCTGGTCTTCATTGGGGATCACTCGATCTCCAAACCCAGGAATTGTTGCATAGGCAACATTCTGTGCACTGATATGATAAGAATAATTTGTAGGGTATCCTTTCGGGAGGGACTTGCCTTCGCCAAAGCTTTCACGGCAGTCAGTTTTTCATTATCAAATCTCATCTGTGAACGAGTCACTGCAACCACAGAAGCCGTAGCTACTGCAGATTTGGCTGCTTCATCAGCCAAAGTGTTGCCAATAACGTGTACTCCTACACGTTGATGGCACAATGTATGTACTACATGGACACACAGTAGCTTACCCTTAAGATCAGTCACCCTCCCCCACAATGTTTTGTGTTTTATGGTATTCCCTTTGGAATCTCTTAACCCATTCAGCTTCCAATGATTAAGATAATCATTGTGTGACTGGACGCAGTGGTACGAGTCGCAGACTATTAAAGTCAGGCATCCTGGCTCTGTGTATTCTAGCGCCAATAAAAGAGCTTTAGGTTCAGCCAACTGAGCTGTGCAGTCCCCTAGGATCTGTGTGTAGGTGTTGTGAGGGTGGAAGACTCCATCTTCCTTCACACCACTCACGGCTGCGCAAGCGGCTGAGTATTGATGTTTGGTACCTACAGCTGGTTGTGCTGAACCATCAGTGTAGACGACAGTATGATATCTGTCAAGTGGCAAGATATTTAGAGGAGCAGGGTAGTCCTGTTCATACTGGAGATATTCTTGTGTCTGAAGTTTTGGATCAAAGATGTAATCAACATCAGTGGTGGTCAGAGACGTTGCCCACTGAATCCAATGTGGATGTAATGCTTTGGCGTGGGGAACGCTTGCTTTGGTGACAGCCTTTAAGGCCAGCACCGGGGTAACGACAATAATGCGGTTCCCTTGGGCAAGTGGCCTCTCTCTTATGACAACCATTTAAACTGCAGTCAGAATCTTTTCTGTAGGTGCAAAACGTTGTTCTGCATTTGAGTATAAATGTGATTTATATGCTATGGGTACTGTGTCACCTTCATTGAAGGTGACATAAGTAAATCCAATGGCACCAGCAATTATTCTGATGACCAGATTTGTTTTATTGTCACATGTGTGCAAGTGTTTAGCTTCTAGCATGTCCTGTTGCAATTCTCTAAGGATGCGTGTGTGTTCAACTGTCCAGTGTCTGCTAGAAAATTTTGGCAGTATCAAGTCATAAAGTGGCTTGAAGCGCTGTGCATAGTCTGGAATGTATGTTCTGCCAAAGTTGAAGAAACCTAGTAATGACTGTAGTTTATTGAGAGTGTTAGGAGGGTGCAATTGTGCACATTTCTCTAGAAAGTGCGGGCTAGGCTCTTCCCTCGTTCGATAGCTCGTATCCCAGGAACAATACACTGAGAAAGGCAATCTTACTTTTCTTAAAGTTTAATTTGTATCCGAGGTCTGCAAATCCCAAAATGATCCGATCAACCCTTACAAGATGAATGTTGAGGTCGTCATCCGTGAGATATATGTCATCCATGTAGGATAACGACTCGGGATCAATATCATGTAATTTTGAAGTTACACGGGCTGAGAATAGCCCTGGGCTGTTCTTATGGCCTTGGGGTAAATGGCAAAAGTGTTTTTGGGAGCCAAATGAGAATTCACTCAGGTCCCGACTTTCATGTGCTAAGTTCTGGCAGAAAAACCCATTCGAAATATCTAACGTTGTTTTACATTTTTTACGCACTATATTGTTTATTAGTGCCATGCTATGTGAGTTTTGTATAGCATATGTACGTGTATGACTATTTAAATGTCTGTAATCTATGACTATTCTGTAGGAATGGTCTGGCTTTGCAACTGGGAATAACGGGTTATTCGTTGCAGATGTACAGGGCTCAATTACTCGCTGGTACTCGAGCTGAGTGAGGATCTCCCTCACCGGAGCTTTTGCTTCATGTTTAACTGGATATTGTAGCTGAGACTGGGGTGTAGACCTAATAAGAATTACATGACAAGGACAGTCCTTGTCCCAACCTACATGATTGCGGTATAACGCAGGTGCCTGCACTAAAGCCCATTCAACAGCATACGCTTGTTTTTCTGCTTCTGGAACAAGATTAGAGAAAGAAGGCAAAATTAAATCTTCCCTATGTGGGAGCTTACAGGCGTACTCAGGTGGGCAGTCTCTTTCGTCCAACAGGATATCACTAGTAAGTTCATCCCAGAATATCACACCAATGGTGTGCTCTACATCTCCCTCTATTTGAATTTTTAAATCATAAACGTGGTCTGGTGGGAGAACGCGGCCGTCCGCAGTCAAAACTGCAAAAAAATCGCTAGTTGTGGTCGCATCCAGATGATCTTTCAGACTCTGGCGACATATCGTGACCTCTGCTGCACTGTCTAACAGTGTCACTGCCCACGTCTTGTTCTTCAACAATGTTCTCAAATGTACTGGCATTTTTAACTGACAGTGCTGCCACCTTTTTCTTTTTAAACTGTGGCTTCTGCTGAGGAGTCTTTTTTTCTTTTTTGACTGTAGACTGTGTTAAGTCTTTTATTTGTTTCACGTATTCAGGTCGTCGATCAGGACGGCCCCCTCTCTCGCGTCGTATATCTGGTGCATCCTGAAAGGAACGAGAGGGACGTGAATCAGCATATCTTTCAGGAGATTTTATATTTTCCCTATTTCTGAGATCGTATCTCCTTTCGCAGTTCTCCGGGTGTGGAGAATCAGCTCTCTTATTTCATCTATCCTTAAATTATTTTTGTTTTCCCAGCACTTTTTAGAGCCCTCTTGTGCCTGCTTTGTACCTTCCTTAAGGGTGGTACTTTGTAATTCCATCTTCTTTGGTTTGGCTCCCAAACTATGCCGCCCTATACTAGTATAGGTGTCGGAAATTATTTTTGGTAGCTGTCTCTCCTGTTCCAATTGTGGAGTTTCTTGGAGACGCTGGCATATAGCCAGTGCTGATGCTTCCTCTTTAATGTTACTGAGTATTATTGAGGAAACTGCGTCAAAGTTACGCATTAATTTTATCCCAAACCTAAGGCTGGTGCAGCCCCGTGCTCATTCTGTATTTGTTTTAACACTTCCGGTAAACTGGCAAGTGTCGGGGTACCATGTGTGGTAGTATATATAGCAGCGAAGACTGTACCCCATGTGGCACAATCATCCACCGAGGGAACCATCCCGAAGAGCAAGCACATTGTGAGAAGTCTATGTTTTTCCTGTGGTCCCGTATGGGGAAACACAGCTTCCAGCTGGTTTGTTTTCTGGGCTATCCAGAACGGTATTTTCTCTTGTTCTGTGGGTATTTTACCCATGATAGTATGCACTGTTTGTGGATTAATCCCAGTAGCCAATTGGTATCCACCAGGTGCTGGTGGAGCTAAACGCGCTGGTGTTGTGTTCAAAGTTCACATTACAAACTGGACTAGTCGGCTATAAAGTGTTACTAACTCATTATATACATTTCGTAGATCTGCTATTGGCATATTTTGTATGCCTGGGTGAGGTGTGTATGTGGCAAACATAGGCCACATTGGTCCATCGTTACTTAACGGACCTAGTCTCACTCTTTGTAATACATGTGGTAGGGCGCCTTCAAACCAGTTCTGATGCTCTTGGTATGTGAGCGATATTTCATGATACTGGTATGCTTGGTACCGTTGAGGTACGTTTGCAATTTCGTATGTGGGGAATGTATCTGTTCTTTGGTTCACCTCAGGAAAGGTGACCCAACAGTAAAATGTTTCTGTTTGGTATGCTTCATTAGCTTCTATTATAAAAGTAACATTCCCGCCCTCTTCTGTAAGGCCATGCACTAGTAGGTGTCTTGTTAATGCTTGTCTAGCATTCTCAGGAATTTCTATGGTGTTAGCCATATTTGTAAAATTGGTCAGAGTAATGGAACACCAAATGGGGAGTAATGTCCTTTTATGAGTTCGAGCTCGAACAACCTACAGCCTAATCAGGCATTACCTTTTCAGCTGTGGAGGATCTTCCCAAAGACCACAGACATCTCCGTTTAATGGTACTTAGGGTACCTGTTGTCTGTGAGACAGTGATAGTCAGGGTATCCGTAAATTAGTGCCTAAACACCAACGTTGGTGGCGCCATGTCGTAGTTGGACTCTTGCTCTAGGCAAGACTGCTGGTTTAAGGATGACAGTACTTATGATTGTAGGCGACTATGCTTATTGTAAAATAAGTTGCAACTGTCGTCCCAACCCTTCCGGCTCACTAGCAGCACCTCACCAAAAACCCAAACAGTAAAAGGTGATTTGTGGCAGCCTTTACGCATGGACTCAAGAGTATGACATCTCAGGGAGTGTCTTGGTTAAACGGAGATTACCCCTTTATCACAGATATATCATGTCTCATCCAAACACAGGCAATAACGAAGATGCAGTAAAGTTTAAATCGTTTTTATTTAACACAACTGCAATCTGCGATAAGTTGCATGGGCTGCAATGATTAGGATAATGAACAGCGCAAGAAACAGAATTATAAAGACAAGAGTCATTGTTACAAAGACCCCCACCATCTTGCAATAACAAGAAAAGACATAAAGGGGGTCATTACGACCCTGGCGGATGGCGGAGAAGCGCGGTAAGACCGCCAACAGACTGGCGGTCAAATTTTTGCAATTATGACCATGGCGGTTACCGCCATGGTCATCCGCCGCTTCTCCGTTCCGCCCGCCAGGGTGGAGACGACCGCTGGGCTGGAGACCTGGGTCTCCAGCCTGGCGGTCGTCACTATACCGCCGGCGGTATTTGGACCCAGCTGACCGCCATGGATTTCATGCAGTTTGGAACCGCCATGAAATCCATGGCAGGTAAGCACTATCAGTGCCAGGGAATTTTTTCCCTGGCACTGATAGGGGTCTCCCCCACCCCGCACCCCTACCCCGACTCCCTCCCCTACACCCCCCACCACCCCTGCCACCCCCCAAAGGTGGCAGGACCCCCCTCCCCACCCCGACCCCCAACATCACATCACTCATTCACACACGACACGCACGCAGGCACCACCAACACACATACACACACACACACCGACATACATGCCAACATCCACACACACAGTCAGACACGTACACCCACATTGAAACATACACGCACACAACCATACAGACATACCTACAGACATACACGCACTCATTCCCAAACTCACAACACCCCCGCAAGCATACACGCACTCACACACCCCCACTACATACACACACCCCCATGCACGCACACAACACCCCCCCACACCCCTCTCCTAACGGACGATCGACTTACCTCGTCCGTCGATCCTCCGGGAGGGGACGGGATCCATGGGGGCTGCTCCGCCGACACCACACCGTCAACAGAACACCGCCACGCCGAATCACAGGACGTGATTCGGTGGGCGGTGTTCTGTTGACGTGGCGGTTGAGGTGGAGCAGCCTCCACTTCCCCGCCGACCGCCAGTATGGCTGTTGGCCGCTCTCCGTCTGAAAAAGGGAGGAGAGCTGCCAACAGTCATAATACGCCAAGCGGAAAACCGCCACCACTGGCGGTCTTCAGCACGGCGGTCCCTCGGCGGTCTTGACAAAAGACCGCTGAGGTCAAAATGACCCCCAAAGTGTGTAATATGTCCTAATACCCTATCATGATAGGCCTAACCTCCTACCTAAAGGAGAGCTGGGTATGTTAAACCTAATCTGCCAATGCCATGTCCATGAGAGGAGCCCCCAACCCCCGTTACCTTGGAATAAGGTCTCTATCTCAGACTCCGCAGGAACACAAAGACTGAGTCAGCGTCAAGACGACGTGCAGCATCGATATCAGCAATGGTGGCGATGCCCTCTGGTCGGAATCCCTCTGATTATCTATCTAAACTGTGATGTATTTATACAGATCTACTTGGACTCCTGACGTAGGTGTGTTCCCAAACAATAGATAACCGCATCCTTGGGGCGGGAATTAATGTAAACAATTCCCTTGAAAGCATGAAGAGGGAAAGTCCCTAAATGTGAACACCTACAGTTTGTTTGTCTTTGTCACTTGATTTTGATGCCTTAACGCGGTGGCACTGATAATGCAAATCATAACAAGTGGCCTAACTATAAACAAGGAAGCCATCTTAGAAGAATTAAATAATTAAATGGGCTAAGACAGAGCAAGCTAATTAGGTTAAAAGTCACTAGGTGATGGGGAAATGAGTCCACAAGCCAATGGCTAAGCTAACTCCTGTTATCCCATTAAAACAAACTAGGATTCACTACACTCCATGCATGCTATTTTGCACTGATAGTGTGACCAGATATGAGGAAGTGCTCATTTGCACCCCAGCATGACTCTCTTTAATGCTGGTCCGCAAGTGGAAGTCTGTCACCTATTGTGGGGAGTTCAGGTTCCTGGAGGTCACAAACTACTGGCGCGGTCAACTTCTTGCCTCTTCAAGTATCTGGAGCCAGAGCTTGGGGCAAAAGAATGTTTGCTGGTGGGGTCTATCCGTGGGAAGTTATAGGTTATGGTTCCCAGTAATATTGCTGTTGTGCAAACAGTGTCGGCCGGCAGTTTTAGGAGGGAGGGGGCGGGCAGGAAGCACACACACACACTCATTCTTTCACAGACAGACACGCACGCACACACATCCATTAACAACACTCATACCATTCAAACATGCACGCACGCACCAAACATTCATTTTAAAACATCACACACACTCATTCTTTCACACACACATGCACGCCCATCCATTAACACTCATAACATTCAAACATGCACGCATGCACCAAACATTCATTTTAAAAGATCACACACTCATTCTTTCACACACACACACACACACACGCACGCACATCCATTAACAACACTCATAACACTCAAACATGCACGCGCGCACCAAACATTCAATTTCAAACATCACACACATACACACACACACACTTACCTTCAGCCTCCAGGTCCCAGGAGGGTTGGGACTGCTGCCTTCTCTCATTGGCTGACCTAGAAGGCAACAGTCCCAGCCTCATCACAGAGTGGGATGGGATCAGTGAGACTGCTGACCCCACCCCACTCTGTGACGAAGTGTCACTGATTGACACTCGCCCAGGGAGCTTCAGAGCGCTTCAGGGCGCTTCAGGGCTTAAACCTGAAGCACCCAGGGCGAGTGTCAATGGGTGACGCTTTCCTCGTCACCCAGGGAAGGGCCTCGAGGCACCTTTGCTGAGCCGAGGCGGTCACGCCCATAGGAGCTGTGACCTCCTCAGCCCAGCAAAGTTCAGCTCAGGCAGCCAGGAGTCTGCGCAAATCGCGCATGGCTCACTCCTGGCTGTCTGAGCTGAAAATGAAGAGTGTCTGTCAGGCTGGCCTTAGTTCAGCTTGACAGACACTCTTCATGAGGGGCAAAAGGTGGGGGGGGCGTTGCCCCTCCGCCCTAAAGGACGGGCCGCCACTGTGTGCAAGGGTCCGCTACATGACGTAACCGATAAAGGGTGACCAAAGAAATAATGCTGGCTAGTGGCATTGTGGAACAGGGACGTAGTGTTCAAAGGGAGGGAAACCAGGGCGCAGATAAAGGGCTATGTGCATGTCAATGATGACAATAAGCAAATGTCTTTGTGCTCTTGAAAGTCAATTTTCAGTTCATCAATTGACCTTGTTACTGATCCTTTACATCTGTCACATTTCTCTGTTCCATGTTTCCCAGTCTACCTATCATTTCTAGCTCTCGTTCTTTCATCACATTTTCTGCTATGAATATACTACGCAGTCTCTCATTCTTCTACCACTTCTGTCACTTCTACACTATTTAAGACCCCCCTCACCTGCACTCAGTCATCTACCGCTGTCATTCTCATTTCTATCTTTCACGTTTTCCTTCCTCAACCGTCCAGTTCTCCCTCTTCCAGTTGCACTGTCAACTACACCTCTGTCCTCCGATGACATCCATTTCCCACAGTTTCCAGTGTACAGTCAAATGTATCTCTCTCAATCTCATGCATATATAATATTCCATCACACTGCCCCTTTCTGCCGTCTTGCATGTGTGCTCCCTTACCTCTGTGACCATGTGTGCTCCCTCACATCTGTGGCAGTTTGGGCCTTCCCTTTACTTCTCCTGGGATTAACTGTTCCATTTTGCTGCTTACCTCCAGCTCTGCAACTCTCACGGATACAGAATAGGCAGGACCACTGAAGCTTCCTTCATGCAGAATAAGGATACCACACAGAACTGCACTTCAAGTTTCTCTGATGAAAACCAGGCGCAGAAGACGCAGACAGTTTGCAAGCGTCCCTCCCACACCGAACACGCACACCAGAAGCAGCAGCATTGCAAATATCCCTCACACAGAAAATGTGCAGCAGCTCTGAAAACCCCTCTCACACAAACTGGTGCATTACAATGAGTAGCAGTGTAATCCTCCCTAGCAATAAAGGCCCAACACTGGCATCAGTTCTGCAAGCTTCTCTTGCACTAAACATTAAAAATATGTGCAGCAACTGTAGCAGTTTCCCTCATAAAGGGGATACAGACAGAAAAAAAGGATCATTGTAATCATCACTCACAGAAGCCCAACACAATGCAAAGAAAATAGTAACAAAAGCTACCTAAACAGCTGAGGTACAGTGTAAGGTGAATGATTAATTGGGGTGGTTAGTAGCGCCCCCACAATTAATACTGTTACTAACCTGTTAGGTCCAGGCAAAGGTTTCAGTCATGTAAACCTGATCTCAATCTACCACGTAGATATGGCATGGAGCAGAAAGGCTTACATTAGCGAAAATGTGCTATTAAGAAGCACCTAAACAGTTAAAAAGTAAACAAAGGCAGAATAAAACAGTATAACTCTCACTCCACTTTATTGAAATAGAGGAGATTGTAATGAAGAAATACACCAAAAAGACACAAATCAAATAACTTGAGTTATGAATTTGAAAATGTTTCAGAGAAAAAGTGGCAAGAAAAAGTAGAGTACCAATCAGTAATTTCTATTCGTGGCTGACCAGAACCTAGGTGCAATTGCAGACCAACAGCCAATACAGCTACAGTCAGATACACTAAGCAACTTAGTTTCTGTCAAAGAGTTTACCTATTGAATTAGTCTCTAAAATGGAAGTCAAAATCGTCCAGTGGGACAAGGCAACAGGCTGTAGCCAGCAAAGCCCTTTCAGAGTTAGGTCCCACTGAATCCAATGGATGTGATAGGAAATGTGCGAAGCGGAAAAGGTGAAATTTTGAGCTGCATGAAGTTCTCTTGTTGACACCTTTGCCCTTTAAATGTTTCTACCTTTGTATTTAGTCTCTTTTTGGAGCTCGGATTTCTCCTGCGGGGCAAGGAACCAGGCTGTTTTCAAGAAAGTCACACCAAAGTCAGACTTTACTTGACGTGAGGGTATACTAAACTGGGTTTTAAGGAGGCAAAATCTCAGAGCAGGAACAACTTGATTTTATTGCCCAGTGAGGTTTCCCCTTGGGCAGATTGACTTGTATGGTAGATCCCAGCCCTCCAGAGATCTGGAAGTGAAAACATTTTCTATATCCCAACTTTTGCACAGATAGTTGGAGAAGTCTGGATACTGCCAAAGGTCCCAGGACCTGAGTGAGAGCACTTAGGAGTCAGTACTCACTCCAACAGAGGCCACCACCAGGGTCCAGTTCAGGGGCAGTTACAACTGGTCAGGTCAGTATTTCACTAATATAGGGGAAAACCAGAATGGGACAGGTATTTTGCCCTTGGAGGAAGTTTGTGTGAAAGTCAGGGGTGTATTTAGTAGAAGGAGAAGTCTGTCCTCCTACACCACACCATACTGGTTCTGGGACCAGCTCTACCTTCCAGTGGTTTGGTGCCCAACTCTCTACCTTGGACCTGAAGAACAAAGACGTCTCCTTCCTCCAGTCTCCCAGTGCCATAATCTATTGATGGGCAGGCTTAACTTCTGTCCCTTTGAATTTAATTAAGATTCTGGACCCACCCAAGCTGCCCTTCCTGTGCTGATATGTATCACACTCTCTACACCCAGGCCATATTGTCATCAGTCCTAATCTGTTGCCTCTGCTCTGGGAGCAGTTCCTTCATCTCATTAAGGTCAAGCACTAGCAGGGCAACTACTAAAAGTCTATTCCAAATTACCCCCCTGGAGCTGTACAAAGGGAAAAGGTACCTTTCTAAAAGTTACTTTTTCTAAATATTTATTAAAAATCTAATTTCGACATTGAATTGGAGTTCAAATAACTCTAGAGGATTTTGCTTGAACCATTTGTCTAGCTAGTACCAAACCTGAGATAGCAAAATTAATATTTTAATGAGTACTCTAGTTTTCCTCATAGGGCCCTTCCACACTAATAAATAGCTTTTGAGGTTTGTCCCTATAGTGACATGGCAACATTAAATTTCTATATATTCCACTGTTAAAAAGCATGCGTCTTGTCTTGAGTGTTACAAGGCCTGCATAAGAGTGACATTAATATTTAAAAGGACGTCTTTCCCCCTGTCAAATGTGTTATTTTGACAGGTAGAGCTGCATGTTTAAACAGCAGCCGTCATGCTACATTAATAGACCTGAAGCCATGTTTTCCTTTTCACATTAGTGGATGGTACAATACGTGTTGGAGTCATCAAGTTAAATTTAAGTTCCCATGACATTGGTGTAGTTTCCACACCAAATTCTATGGCCTTATAGGAATGTTAAATATGCCAGTCTAGTATTAGCCAACATTTATATGTTTTAGGGGTCAGATACATGCATTGAGCACTGGAATGCATTGCCCAGTGTACAGAGTCTAAGTTCCAGTCATAAAATTCAGAGAAGATGGGGTGACAATGCAAAAAGGAGCATTTTTTTGCATATAGTTTGGGTGGAAGCTGTGCAAGCACCTCTTGTTGCAAAAATGGACATTCCATTGGTGATGAATTAAAGGCTGAACACATCATGGCCTTTGAAGAAACTCACTGAGCTACGGTGACATGATAAAAGATATTGAAACACTTGTTATTGTGTCACTCAATGGTCTCTTGGAAAAAATAATTTTTAATGTTATCTGTACACCCACTTTCACCATCAATTTGAGGATTTCATGGTTCTAGAAGCATGACTACCAGACAGGCTGGACTGCAGCAACCATTTGCTTTTCCTCACCACATTGTCAAGAAGTTTACCATCAAAGATTTGCTCAGTAGGAGGAAAGGGGGATAGTACAGTGTTTCCTAAACTGTGAGTCATGACCCATTTTTTGGCGGGTCATGAAAGTCCTGGTTGTGTATATGTTAGTAAGCATATTTGTAATTATTATGCATGTTCTTAACTTTACTATAATTAGTTTCTAAATTTTAGAAACTTATCATAGTAAAAATAAGAACATGTAAAATATTTACAAATATGCTTACAATATACATCTTGAGACAAGGTGGCCTACACAAAATACAGCTCCTCTGAGGAAGAAGGAAATCCAGTTATCCACAGAGTGAAGTGAGGCCGCCAGGGCAGGTGGGAGTGAATAGGTTTATGTGAAAGATGTATTTTCCCATAAGAGAATTGCACAATCAACTTCTACAATGGCATAAAATATCCCTATGGATGGTCACCCTGATATTTGATAAATTCAGTGCTAACTCACACCTTCTGGTGGCCTAACCACAATGTATTGGTCTATTGCTATGTTTCTACATGTTCCCGAGCTCAGTGTCACAGTAATCAACGGGGCTTATTAAAACACTTACTCAAACCTTAAGAGTACTGGGAAATCAAATCTGTGGACTTCATTGTTGGTATACCTTTATTTAAATCTTGAATGGTCCTCTGGGTAGTGTTTGATCTATTCACTAAACTCACACATTGTATTCCTTTAACCATACGTCCAACCTCACAAGAATTAGTGAAGCATTTCATGAAGGAAATAGTTAGATAACATGGTCTCCCTACCACCATCATTTCAATTCACTTCCAAATTCCAGATAGCCTTATTGATCGTTCTGATGGACAGACAGAAGGGGTAAATAAAACAAACAATAGCTCCAATGTTTTGCAACACAGTACCAAGATGACTTGTCTGTGGATTCCTCAGGTGAAATTAATGTATAAAAAATCCTTGCACTGTTCCCTGAAACTGTCACAATTATTGTGTACTTATGAGTTCCATGTACAGATGCTCCCCCCACAGCTACTCCAAGATGCATGTTCCTTCAACTCTTGGGTACATCTATATAGGCAAATCCATATAAATATCATCAAGCACTTACGGAAAATGAAGGCCAGCTAGAAAAGTTGTGGGGATTGCAGTTGTTCTACTTCTCCCTATTACAAAACAGAAGCTTTAGTTTAGCTGTCTACACATTACGTCTGGTTATGTATTTAGTCATGTAAAATTCCAACCTCAGTTTGCAGGCCTATTTCCATCACCAAGATAATCAATAAGTAACTGTCCAATTATGATTACCCACAAACTGATACATTCACCTAGTATTCCAGGTATGGACCAGCGGATCACTCATGAGAATCTGCATCCTATGTGAATGCACCACATTTGGTAAAAAGATTCCATCAAAGTTTCTGGGAGTTTCTGGAATGTGGGTACTGTAAGAGTTGTATGGTGCTTTCACCATTTTGTGTGAAATAATGACATGGAGACATATAACATAATGCTGGAGGTACATGCAATGTTAGCAGTCTTCCTATTCCATTAAGACACCAGTTTCATCAAAGGTATATTTGAGGAGTGATTACATTGTCCAGTGTTATAATACGTTCACGACGTGAGATATCAGCCAAGCCACACAAGTGGGATAGCTTTTCTAACAGTGGTGGAAAGTTGGGTGGTAGGAATTTTGTGGATCCCTAAAGATTATGGAAGTTTAGATCACAGAAATGTGAGGTAAATTCATGATTTTAGGAAGTTAGCAGGGCCTGGTGGGTAAAAAATGCTATTATGAAGCATACCACCCAGGACTGCCCCAGGTTTATAGTATTTACAAATGTCCGGTTTGGGGGGTTCCCTGGGTGGCCTTCGAGCACAGGCCCAACTACCACAGCTACTCCCTTTACTAAATCAAGTCATTTTTCTTGGCAGGGAATGTTGATGTCTCCACATTGCATTTTGGGGTCTTTGCTGTTGCTGCCACTATCCCCAACCACCTCCGCCCACACAACTGAGCTACAGTTTTTATTGGGAGCATGTGGGAATGATGGGTGGTAGAAAATGTGTGAATCTCTGAAGGTCTCAGAATTTTCACTCACAAAAAATGAGGTAAATGTTTGTTATAGACAAACTTTAATGTTTGCAAAACCTTCTGGGTAAAACAACACCTTGTAAGAGCCATGCAAGTCACACCAGCCTAGACTCCCTAGGATGTCTACTTTTCAGAAACGTATTGACTTGGTAGGTGTCCCTGGATGGCGGATGAGCCCAGGCTGAGATTCACAGCTACCCACATTGCTAACAAAGGGTCAATTTTGAGCGGCAAAATTTGACCTATTCATTCTCTGTGTCGGGCCTTTTCTTGTCCCAGGCTCTGGGCTCATCCATACAAGTGGGGTACTATTTTTATAGCAAGACATGTAGAACACTGGCTGGAAGAACATTTGTGGATCCCTTCAATGTCTGGTACATTCCCTTACAGAAATGTGAGGAAAATATGTGTTTTAGCCCCCTCCAAATATCTAGTTTTCAGAAATGTGTGGCTATGGTAGGTTTCCCTGGGTGACAGCTGAGCTAGGGCCTATATTCCACAGCTACCCACATTGTAAAAAATTATATTTTACTTGTTGAAATGTGATGCCTCCAGGTCATGTTTTGTGTCACAGGCTCTAGATCCAACAACACAATTGGATGGTGTTTTTATTGAAAGATGTCTGGGAATATAGAATAGTCGAACATTTCGTGCAAGTTCAACATCATTTATGACCTGACACCAACATGTATTCTTGAGGAGCAGGTTTATTTATGTCAAATCCTTAGCAGCACCAGGAGTCAACTCTCAATTTCAACAGTCATGCATTCCAACATAGAACCTGGAATACCCCTGAACATTCCTACGCTCCCCGATCCCCAAATGAATTACCACACATTTGTTATTAGCAATTGGATTGCTCTGCATTAATTGCTTCCAAATATAGGCCACTGTGCAAGAAAGAAGACATTGCAAAACGCCAGCTGAATCATAAGAAGTACGAGTAACCACAAATTCATAGGTGTACGAATAACCACAGTTCCTAAACTCAGTTTCTTGAGTACATTTAAAAAATAAATA
Source organism: Pleurodeles waltl (assembly GCF_031143425.1). Classification (NCBI taxonomy): domain Eukaryota; kingdom Metazoa; phylum Chordata; class Amphibia; order Caudata; family Salamandridae; genus Pleurodeles; species Pleurodeles waltl. The sequence continues at coordinate 127,346,282 of NC_090448.1, forward strand.
GGTTTCCTTCATACCCATTGTTTACTCTTTATAATTTGCCATATAAATTGCTGTATAGTAAGTATGCAATGAAAAATCATTGTAAGGTGCAGCTCAGGTGTTAGCTCTGGGTAGCTTATGTTTTTGAAGAACCTACAAAAACGTTATATGTTGCCAAGGCCAGAAGTGACTATGAGATGGAATGGCATGGTTTACACACTTGAAACACGGGTTACCTCTTGAAAAAATGTAAAAGCATTTTTGATGTAACTCTGCTTATTCGTAAAAGCTGGGAAGATGGTGATGCTGACATAACCTTTTGTTGATGACTGTTTTGCAAAAAGATATTTCTTTATTGTACAGCACTTTCTTTTATTTTCCCACACTGGCCAAAATAAAGCTATATTTTGGTTATTTTTTCTGTTCCCTTCAGAAGACTCTACAAACTCTGGGTATCTTTGGAATCTGCAGGATGTTATAACAAAGAGTGCAAATTTGGCGCAGATTTGGGGAACAATATTATAAGTTTAATTATTTTTCTTGGCATTTTCTTGTTGAATTCTTTTATTTTAAGGAGAATTGTATTTCTTATACAGTTTGTGTTAGACCTGACAGCCTTAGGGTAGTCACCCCTAACTTTTTGCCTGCCTCCCTCCACTTTGTGGACACTGTTTTTGCTGGTTTATAGACTCTGCGCACTTTACCCCTGCTAACCAGGGCTAAAGTGCATATGCTCTCTCCCCTAAAACATGGTAACCTGGAATCATACCTGATTGGACTATTTAATTTACTTATAAGTCCCTGGTAATGTGCACTACCTGTGCCTAGGGCCTGTAGATTAAATGCTACTAGTGGGCCTGCAGCACTGGTTGTGCCACCCACTCAAGTAGCTACCTTAACCTTGTCTCAGGCTTGCCATTGCAAGGCCTGTGTGTGCAGTTTCACTGCCACTTCGACTTGGCATGTAAAAAGTACTTGCCAAGTCAAGAACTCCCCTTTTTCTACATATAAGTCACCTCTAATGTGTGCCCTAGGTAACCCCTAGAGCAGGGTGCGGTGTAGGTAAAAGGCAGGACATGTACCTATGAAGTTAAATGTCCTGGTAGTGTAAAACTCCTAAATTTGTTTTTACACTGCTGTGAAGCCTGCTCCCTTCATAGGCTAACCTTGGGGCTGCCCTCATACACTGTTGAGGTGACAGCTGCTGATCTGAAAGGAGCAGGAAGGTCATATTTAGTATGGCCAGAATGGTAATACAAAATCCTGCTGACTGGTGAAGTCGGATTTAATATTACTATTCTAGAAATGCCACTTTTAGAAAGTAAGCATTTCTTTGCACTTAAATCCTTATGTGCCTTACAATCCACGTCTGGCTGGGCTTGGTTGACAGCTCCTTGTGCATTCACTCAGACACACCCCAAACACAGGGTACTCAGCCTCACTTGCATACATCTGCATATTGAATGGGTCTTCCTGGGCTGGGAGGGTGGAGGGCCTGCTCTCACACAAAGGACTGCCACACCCCCTACTGGGACCCTGGCAGACAGGATTGAACTGAAAGGGGACCTGGTGCACTTCTTAGCCACTCTTTGAAGTCTCCCCCACTTCAAAGGCACATTTGGGTATAAAACAGGGCCTCTGCCCTACCTCATCAGACACTTGCTGGAGAAGAAACCTGAACCAGAAACTACATCCTGCCAAGAAGAACTGCCTGGCTGCTCAAAGGACTCACCTGTCTGCTTTCTACAAAGGACTGCTGCCTTGCTGTTTCCCTGCTGCCTTGCTGAACTCTTATCTGGCTGTGAAAGTGCTCTCCATGGGCTTGGATAGAGCTTGCCTCCTGTTCCTTGAAGTCTCAGGACCAAAAAGACTTCCCTCTTTTACTTGGACGCTCCGTGCGCCGAAAATTTCGACGCACAGCTTGTTTCGCGGTGAGAAAAACGCCGCACTCCGACGCTGATCGATGCGACGCTCTTGGGACGATCGAAGATCTGACGCACGGCCTCGCAAGGACAGCGCCGCCAGACCTCTAGAGGAGAAATCAACGCGACGCCTGCCGTGACATCGTAATTTCAACGCGCAGCCCCGCAGATCGAAGTCTAGAGGAGAAATCGACGCGACGCCTGCCGTGAGATCGTAATTTCGACGCGCAGCCCCGCAGACCGACGCGCAGCCGGAGAACAAGCAGGAAAATCCACGCACAGACCCGGGACATCTGGTAATCCCCGCGATCCACAGAAAGAGACTGTCCGCGCGCCGGAAAACGACGCCCGACTTCCCCGCGTTGAAAATAACGACGCAAGTCCGTGTGTGCTGGGGAGAAATCGACGCACACACCCTTTTTCCACGCACCTCTTCCCTTGTGGCCCTCTGAGGAGATTTTTTCACGCTAAACCAGGTACTTGTGCTTGAAAGAGACTTTGTTTATATTCTAAAGACTTAAGACACTTTGGGGGTCATTCCAACCCTGGCGGTCAATGACCGCCGGGTTGGACGACCGCGGGAGCACCGCCGACAGGCCGGCGGTGCTCCCAAGGGCATTCCGACCGCGGCGGTAAAGCCGCGGTCGGACCGGCAACACTGGCGGTCTCCCGCCAGTGTACCGCTGCCCTTTGGAATCCTCCAAGGCGGCGCAGCTAGCTGCGCCGCCGAGGGGATTCCGACCCCCCCTACCGCCATCCAGTTCCCGGCGGTCCGCCCGCCGGGAACCGGATGGCGGTAGGGGGGGTCGCGGGGCCCCTGGGGGCCCCTGCAGTGCCCATGCCGCTGGCATGGGCACTGCAGGGGCCCCCGTAAGAGGGCCCCTACAAGTATTTCACTGTCTGCTTGGCAGACAGTGAAATACGCGACGGGTGCAACAGCACCCGTCGCACCTTCCCACTCCGCCGGCTCGATTACGAGCCGGCATCCTCGTGGGAAGGGAGTTTTTCCCTGGGCTGGCGGGCGGTCTTTTGGCGACCGCCCGCCAGCCCAGGGAAAAACTTAGAATACCCTCCGCGGTCGAAAGACCGCGGAGCGGTATTTCGGAGGGGGGAAGTCTGACTTGGAATGACCCCCTTTATATCACTTTTTAGTGATATCTCTACAGTTTCCCATTGCAACTTTATTCTTTTTGACCTACAATTATCCTGATAAATATTATATATTTTTCTAAACACTGTGTGGTGTATTTTTGTGGTGCTTTATGGTGGTATTGTATGATTTATTGCACAAATACTTTACACATTGCCTTCTAAGTTAAGCCTGACTGCTCGTGCCAAGCTACCAGAGGGTGGGCACAGGATAATCTTGGATTGTGTTTGACTTACCCTGACTAGAGTGAGGGCTTTTGCTTGGACAGGGGGTAACCTGACTGCCAACCAAAAACCCCATTTCTAACATTGGTGATCAGCGGTGAGGATAGGACTTGTATTTGTGCAGTGACATACAGTAGCTAAGTATTTCACTACCTACCCACAGTTGAAGGTCAACTTGGTTTTTATCTCTTTTTGAAAACCCGATTTTTTCCTGACAATTTTCAAAAACTAAATCCTCACTCAACATGTCTCTGACTGGGTCTCAGACAGGGGACTTTGACCTAGTCCAGTTGGATACATATACGGTCAAACAACTAAGAGGATTCTGCAGGGCACTGAGGGTGGGTACCCACCCAAGGGGCCTCCAGAAAGGAGGACTTTCAAGTGGCGCTGAGGGCCTGGGCAGAAGCCCATTTAGAGGATGATGAGGAAGAGGAGCCAGAAAATGGCACCTCAGAGGAATTTTCACTATCTGTGGATGGTGTTACCACTGCAATTGTGCCCCCTTCCAGACCAGGGAGCAGTGTCTCTATGCAAAGCCTGACCGCAGAGGAAAGGAGAGAGGAAAGGGAGTTCCAATTGCAAATGGCAAAACTGAAAATTGTGGCTCAACAGGAGGAGAGAAGGGCAGAGAGAGAAGCCAAACAAGCTGAGGCTGAAAGAGCAGCCAAACAGATTGAAGCTGAAAGAACAGCCAAGCAAGCAGAAGCTGAAAGAGCAGCCATACAAGCAGAAGCTGAAAGAGCAGCCAAACAAGTGGAAGCTGAAAGAGCTTTGGCTGAAAAGAAACTATTGTTGGCTCATGAACTGAGTCTCAAGGAGCTGGAGATCAAGGCAAGACAGTCTGAATCCAGCAATAATGGTGGCAGCATACAGACAGGACCTGCTGGAGAAAAGAAGGTTCGTATACCCAAAAATGTGGTGCCCAGTTTTGTGGTGGGAGATGACATAGATAAATGGCTAGCTGCTTATGAAGTTGCACTAAGGGCTCATGAGGTTCCTGAAGGGCAATGGGGGGTAGCTATGTGGGGTTATGTGCCGCCATTGGGGAGGGACACACTTCTCACACTGGATCAACCTGATCAAAACACATACCCACTTCAGAAAACCATTTTACTTGCCAAGTTTGGGCTGACCCCTGAGGGATACCGTCAGAGGTTCAGGGACAGCACCAAACAACACACACAAACATGGGTAGATTTCTTTGACTTTTCCAGTAAGGCACTGAATGGATGGGTGCAGGGCAACAAAGTAGCAGATTATAAAGGTTTATATGACTTGAATCTGAGAGAGCATATGCTTAATGTTACTTATACAGATTTGCGCCAGCACCTAGTGGATAGTAAGCTGACTGATCCCAGGAAGCTTGCTGAGGAGGCGGACCTCTGGGTTAGCACCAGAGTGTCCAAGAAGGTACCTGGGGGGGACTCCCACAAAGGTGGTCAGGGTTCCCAACAGAAGAAAGAGGGGGGAGATAAACTTGCAGATAAGGAACTCTCTAAAGGCCCCCAAAAGAATTCCCAGGGAGGGGGTGGCAACCCTTCCTTTTCCAAATTTGGGAAAAAGCCAGGGACATATGACAAGTCAGGGAAACCTAGCCCCAAATGCATGGAGTGTTACCAGTATGGTCACTACAAAGGCGATCCACAGTGCCCCAAGAGGGCACCGTCCACTACCGGACAGGCACCTGGGTTGACTAGTGTAGCGCTCGGGGGGGAGATGGACCCAAATAGCTTTGGGGAGCAGGTAGAGATTTCCCTAGTGTCCCTGGGAGAAGGAGAAATGGTGCCCAAGGCCCACATGCCCAGAAATACTTCCAAGTACCGGCAGTGGGTCACCATTGATGGGCAGAAGGTGGAGGCTGTGCGTGACACAGGAGCCAGTATGACTACTATCAAGAGTCAGCTGGTGTCAACAGAGCAGATAGTACCTAATACATTCCACCAGGTCAGAGTCGCTGACAATCGCGAGAGTCACCTACCGGTGGCTCTGGTTCCCTTTGAGTGGGGGGGGGGTCTCTGGTACTCTGAAAGTAGCTGTGAGTCCTGCCATGCCTGTATATTGTCTGTTAGGCAATGATCTTGAGCACACTGCTTGGAAAGAAGTGGAGCTCAGGTCTCACCTGGAGATGTTAGGGTTACCTGAGTGGGTCTGCATGACCACACGGTCCATGGCTGACCGAGAGGGAAGTCAAGGGCATCTGGAGCCTGGAACAATGGCCCAGAGAGCTGCCAGGAGGAGGGACCAGGGGTGCGGGAAACCGGCCCCAGAAGTTCCCACAGTGGCGGACGGGGCTCCTGAGGAGGAGGCTCCCGAGCCAACTGGGGAAGACATTGCCGCCCTAGGTGACTTACCTGAGCTTGCTGGCTGGCAAGTTGAGGGTGGACCCACCAGGGAGGAATTCTGCAAGGCGCAGAAAGAGTGTCCCACTCTGGAAGGTTTGAGGAAACAAGCCTCAAACCAGGCAGCAGGCGACGCCTCTGGCGATCACCACCTATATTGGGAGAATGATCTCCTCTACAGTGAGCCTAAGGTTCCGGGCTTTGGGGCAGCACGTATGCTGATGGTCCCCCAATGTTACCGAACCTTCCCACTGGGTCTGGCTCACGACATTCCCCTGGCAGGACATTTAGGGCAGGGCAAGACCTTTAACAGGCTTGTCACCCACTTTTATTGGCCCAAAATGAGGACACACTCAGATAAGTTCTGCAGATCCTGTCCTACCTGCCAGGCCAGTGGTAAAGCAGGAAAAAGGGTTAAAACCCCCCTGATTCCACTTCCTGTTTTTGGCACCCCCTTTGAAAGGGTGGGCATCGACATTGTTGGTCCCTTGGACCCCAAAACTGCCTTAGGCAACAGGTTCATCCTGGTTTTGGTGGACCATGCCACCCGTTACCCCGAGGCAATCCCTCTGAGGACCGTAACTGCACAGGTGGTGGCCAGAACCCTGATGGGGATATTTACCCGTGTGGGATTCCCCAAGGAAATAGTGTCTGACAGAGGCACTAACTTCATGTCTGCATACATGAAGTCCCTGTGGGATGCGTGTGGTGTAACTTACAAGTTCACCACACCCTATCACCCCCAGTCTAATGGTCTTGTGGAGAGATTCAACAAGACCCTGAAAGGCATGATTGGTGGCCTCCCTGAGGCCATGAGGCGTAAGTGGGACGTCCTCTTACCATGCCTTCTCTTTGCTTACAGAGAGGTCCCCCAGAGGGGGGTAGGGTTCAGTCCCTTTGAACTTCTCTATGGGTACCCTGTCAGGGGACCCTTAAGCATTGTCCAGGAGGGATTGGAGAAAGCTCCAAAGACACCCCCTCAGGATGTGGTCAGCTATATGTTGGCCCTCCGCAACCAGATGACCCGCTTCTGTAAAGAAGCCCAAGATAACCTTGAGGCCAGTCAAGAGGTGATGGAACAATGGTATGACCAGAAGGCCACCCTGGTAGAGTTTCAACCTGGAGACAAAGTGTGGGTAATGGAGCCAGTAGAGCCCAGAGCTCTCCAGGACCGCTGGTCTGGCCCATTTGAAGTAAAGGAGCGGAAAGGGGAGGCCACTTACCTAGTGGACCTCCAAACCCCTAGGAATCCCCTAAGGGTGCTCCATGTGAACCGACTAAAAGCTTATTTTGAGAGGTCGGAGATCAACATGCTTCTGGTCACAGATGAAGGAACGGAAGAGGAGAGTGAACCTCTCCCCGACCTCCTCTCTGCCCAAGAAGGTGATGGGTCAGTAAGGGGGGTCATTCTGTCTGACTCCCTGACTCTAAATCAGAAAGGAGACTGCTATGAGCTGTTGGAGCAGTTCTCCCCCCTGTTCTCCCTTACTCCTGGACTGACCCACCTCTGTGTTCATGATATTGACACTGGTGACAGTCTCCCTGTGGAAAACAAAATTTACAGGTTGTCGGATAAGGTGAAGGCCAGCATCAAGGAGGAGGTCTCCAAGATGCTGACTCTAGGGGTCATTGAGAAATCCAGTAGTCCCTGGGCCAGCCCAGTGGTGTTGGTCCCTAAGGCTACTGCCCCAGGTGCGAAGCCAGAACTCCGGTTCTGTGTGGACTACCGGGGTCTCAACTCAGTCACACGGACTGATGCTCACCCCATCCCCCGAGCTGATGAGCTCGTGGACAGACTAGGCGCTGCCAAGTTCCTGAGTACGTTTGATCTTACTTCAGGGTACTGGCAGATCGCCCTGACTGAGGGGGCCAAGGAAAGATCCGCATTCTCAACCCCTGATGGCCATTACCAGTTCCGGGTGATGCCGTTTGGGTTGAAAAATGCCCCCGCTACCTTCCAACGGTTGGTTAACGGGGTCCTAGCTGGTAAGGATGCCTTCTGTGCAGCCTACCTGGATGACATAGCTGTCTACAGTTCCAGCTGGGAGGAACACCTGCTTCACCTCAAGGAGGTGCTTCAGGCCCTGCAACAGGCAGGTCTGACCATCAAGGCCAGTAAGTGCCAGATTGGGCAGGGTTCCGTGGTGTACTTGGGACACCTAGTGGGTGGTGGCAAGGTTCAGCCACTCCAGGCCAAGATTGAAACTATCAAGGCCTGGCAACCCCCACGAACACAGACTGAGGTGAGAGCCTTTCTAGGCCTCACAGGATACTACCGCAGGTTTGTCAAGGGCTATGGTACCATTGTAACACCCTTGACAGAACTCACTTCCAAGAAACAACCTATGTTGGTGAACTGGACAGAGGCTTGTCAGAAAGCCTTTGACGCCCTGAAGGAAGCCATGTGCACGGCCCCCGTACTCATGGCCCCTGACTACTCCCAGGAATTTATCGTGCAGACAGATGCTTCAGAGCATGGCATAGGGGCAGTCCTAGCACAGCTGAATGAGGAGGGCAGAGATCAACCGGTAGTCTTTATTAGCAGAAGGCTATTCCCACGGGAACAGAGGTGGAGTGCTATTGAGAGAGAAGCTTTTGCTGTGGTCTGGGCACTGAAGAAGCTAAGACCCTACCTGTTTGGGACTCACTTCCGGGTTCAGACAGACCACAGGCCCCTCAGATGGCTCATGCAGATGAGGGGTGAGAATCCAAAACTCTTGAGGTGGTCCATTTCCCCACAGGGGATGGACTTTACGGTGGAACATCGCCCAGGGGTTGACCACGCCAATGCTGATGGTCTCGCCAGGTACTTCCGCCTTAGCGATGAGAGCTCCCAGGAGGTCGGGTAGCTCTCCCCACTTTCAGCTGGGGGGGACACATGTTAGACCTGACAGCCTTAGGGTAGTCACCCCTAACTTTTTGCCTGCCTCCCTCCACTTTGTGGACACTGTTTTTGCTGGTTTATAGACTCTGCGCACTTTACCCCTGCTAACCAGGGCTAAAGTGCATATGCTCTCTCCCCTAAAACATGGTAACCTGGAATCATACCTGATTGGACTATTTAATTTACTTATAAGTCCCTGATAATGTGCACTACCTGTGCCTAGGGCCTGTAGATTAAATGCTACTAGTGGGCCTGCAGCACTGGTTGTGCCACCCACTCAAGTAGCTACCTTAACCTTGTCTCAGGCTTGCCATTGCAAGGCCTGTGTGTGCAGTTTCACTGCCACTTCGACTTGGCATGTAAAAAGTACTTGCCAAGTCAAGAACTCCCCTTTTTCTACATATAAGTCACCTCTAATGTGTGCCCTAGGTAACCCCTAGAGCAGGGTGCGGTGTAGGTAAAAGGCAGGACATGTACCTATGAAGTTAAATGTCCTGGTAGTGTAAAACTCCTAAATTCGTTTTTACACTGCTGTGAAGCCTGCTCCCTTCATAGGCTAACCTTGGGGCTGCCCTCATACACTGTTGAGGTGACAGCTGCTGATCTGAAAGGAGCAGGAAGGTCATATTTAGTATGGCCAGAATGGTAATACAAAATCCTGCTGACTGGTGAAGTCGGATTTAATATTACTATTCTAGAAATGCCACTTTTAGAAAGTAAGCATTTCTTTGCACTTAAATCCTTCTGTGCCTTACAATCCACGTCTGGCTGGGCTTGGTTGACAGCTCCTTGTGCATTCACTCAGACACACCCCAAACACAGGGTACTCAGCCTCACTTGCATACATCTGCATATTGAATGGGTCTTCCTGGGCTGGGAGGGTGGAGGGCCTGCTCTCACACAAAGGACTGCCACACCCCCTACTGGGACCCTGGCAGACAGGATTGAACTGAAAGGGGACCTGGTGCACTTCTTAGCCACTCTTTGAAGTCTCCCCCACTTCAAAGGCACATTTGGGTATAAAACAGGGCCTCTGCCCTACCTCATCAGACACTTGCTGGAGAAGAAACCTGAACCAGAAACTAAATCCTGCCAAGAAGAACTGCCTGGCTGCTCAAAGGACTCACCTGTCTGCTTTCTACAAAGGACTGCTGCCTTGCTGTTGCCCTGCTGCCTTGCTGAACTCTTATCTGGCTGTGAAAGTGCTCTCCAAGGGCTTGGATAGAGCTTGCCTCCTGTTCCTTGAAGTCTCAGGACCAAAAAGACTTCCCTCTTTTACTTGGACGCTCCGTGCGCCGAAAATTTCGACGCACAGCTTGTTTCGCGGCGAGAAAAACGCCGCACTCCGACGCTGATCGACGCGACGCTCTTGGGACGATCGAAGATCCGACGCACGGCCTCGCAAGGACAACGCCGCCCGACCTCTAGAGGAGAAATCGACGCAACGCCTGCCGTGACATCGTAATTTCAAATCGCAGCCCCGCAGATCGAAGTCTAGAGGAGAAATCGACGCAACGCCTGCCGTGAGATCGTAATTTCGACGCGCAGCCCCGCAGACCGATGCGCAGCCGGAGAACAAGCAGGAAAATTTACGCACAGACCCGGGACATCTGGTAATCCCCGCGATCCACAGAAAGAGACTGTCCGCGCGCTGGAAAACGACGCACGACTTCCCCGCGTGGAAAATAACAACGCAAGTCCGTGTGTGCTGGGGAGAAATCGACGCACACACCCTTTTTCCACGCACCTCTTCCCTTGTGGCCCTCTGAGGAGATTTTTCCACGCTAAACCAAGTACTTGTGCTTGAAAGAGACTTTGTTTATATTCTAAAGACTTAAGACACTTTATATCACTTTTTAGTGATATCTCTACAGTTTCCCCTTTGCAACTTTATTCTTGTTGACCTACAATTATCCTGATAAATATTATATATTTTTCTAAACACTGTGTGGTGTATTTTTGTGGTGCTATATGGTGGTATTGTACGATTTATTGCACAAATACTTTACACATTGCCTTCTAAGTTAAGCCTGACTGCTCGTGCCAAGCTACCAGAGGGTGGGCACAGGATAATCTTGGATTGTGTGTGACTTACCCTGACTAGAGTGAGGGCTTTTGCTTGGACAGGGGGTAACCTGACTGCCAACCAAAAACCCCATTTCTAACAGTTTGTGTAAGTCTTTGTGGTGCTGTTATTATGACTGAGTGTTGTGTTACTCTTATGGGGGCTCTATTTCCTTTTCCAGGTTCTGCAGTACCAAAAAAAGGACACCATGACTTAACAGTTTTAACTAAAATTAGGTTTACTTTCAAGAGGTAATATTTTTCATCTCGAGAGTTTTTCACTGCACCACTTGGTAAGAAGAATGTCTCTCAAAATAAAGTCACATAAAAAATCTGTTACAAGTAGTTCAGCTGAGAAACCGGAAAATTTTACTCCCTTGGTATTTCCGGGACGCATTAGCATTTCAACACATGGCATTGCAGCCTACTACAATTAGCTGTCTTCACACAGATGGTGACTTACTTGGGTCAGTAGATCACTATCTCTGTGATCTCTTCTCTAGGTTAAGGCCCTACACCACAAACACCAAGGGGATGGTCAACCCCCACTGAGCACAGCCAAGACGTGTCGCGGTAGTGGTCAACTTCTTTGTTTTTGCATTATTTCCTGGTGCTATGGTGTACCAGGGTACTTCGTGGGGCCTTGCTGGTTCTTGTGCTAGTACCACGGTACCAGCACCAAAAACAGCATTTTTTAAATTTAAAACACAGGAGAGTTCCTATGGGCACATCCACATGGGCCTGGGCTGAGGGTGTGCTTACCCTGCTCCCTTACATCTCCCTTTTAATTTTTCAGGACTAGTGATAATAGTGGCTGGAATATTTTAACTTGATATTGTAGCCAGACAACCAGAAAGCTCTAGTACAGATGCTCCCCCTTGCATACTGCCGTACCAAATTGGCCAATAGGAGTAAAAGCTCTCTTGACAAACCAGGTATGAGTATGTGTTTGATGTTGTACCGGAGGAGTACCAAAGTTACGTATCATAGAAGTACTGTGGCACTAACGGTTCAGATATTTTTAACTTCCCCTAAGAGTTATCCCCCTTTTTGCCCAACCTTAGACCCTCTGAGCAGGCGCTAAAAGGAGGCACCCAATGGTTACAATGCGCCTCTGGGTGCTTTGCAGGATTAGCTTGAACATTTTTTATGCTAATCCTGCAAAGTGCTGAACTAGTATCATAAATTCTGTCACTAGTTCCCTAACTATCGCCATGGTGCACCGTATATTAAATACAGTGCACAAAGTGGTGCTGCACTAGGTGCAGTGTCACTTCTCATAAATATGCCCCTTAAAGTCTCAAGGTTTCTCTTTCTATGGGATGATCTTTCTATTGCCTTTTAGTCTGCTGGAACAGTCTTTACTTTGTCAGGTGGAAATGAGACCTGAAACTAAGGGCCTGATTTAGAGTTTGGCGAAGGGGTTACTCCATCACATATGTGACGGATATCCCGTCCGCTGTATTACAAGTTCTATAGGCTATGATGGAACTGTAATACGGCAGACGGGATATCCGTCACGTTTGTGACAGAGTAAACCCCTCTGCCAAAATCTAAATCAGGGCCTAAGTCTCCATAATTGCTTATGTATCCAGAACATTTGCTTTACTTAATGTGTGGGATCTTAAGTGATTTTTACCATAAACCAGGAGTTGATTAGATGGCTTTAAAAACACTGCCCCTGTGGATCTGTTATCTGCAATCAGTGATATTTAGATGTACACGGTTTTTACAGATGGTGGCAGAAATAGCACACCTTTCTCTGTTAAGGGCATGTGATCTGACCCTTGAATAATGAATCAGAGGGACTGTAATGAATTGGGTAGCACAGCTTGCACTTTGCAATGACCTCATGCCTTACAGACTATTCCAAGCATATTCCTACAGTAGGTTTTCAGTCTAAACTCCACTCATGATTTTTCTGGTATTTCTCTATATAATAAATACATCACAGATCCAGACCACAGTCGTAACATTGACTGATGACGTCAGGTTTGCTCTCGTGATATTTTCAGGGCCTGCAGGGTCCAATAGCCATAATGGGGCATCCATTGTGTCTGTAAAGCCTGAAATATATAGTTAATTTAGTTAATCCCCTTTTTCTTTCAAACCACTCCACACTACACATTTATTCAACTTTAAACACTTGGGAAAGTTTTGCAACAATAAAACTGGGTCTAACTACTGACTTGAGCTACTAATGTCTAAAATGTTGGACTTGTTTTGCATTTATCAAGAAGCTGCCATCAAATTAACATTCTAATGCATCCTCTGCTTGGATTTCGGAATTTCTTTAAAAAAATGTTACTTGTGCCACTAGATTTTCCTTCCAAAGTCTGACTTCACCGCGTGGGGACGTCAGGCCTGTACAATACACGCTGAAAAGGATTGTTGCGGATGAATGGGCCCAAACTCCCTGGGAAACTTTTACATCATAAATGTGCGGGAACTTCACGTCCAGGACTGAACGTGGGCGAACGCGACTGACTTCAACCAAATGTTCCACAGCTAAACTTGTTATTGTTTGCTTTCTATTGGTTTATTTAAATTGAGTGTGCCGCCAAACAATCGCTGCAGCCTCTTTGAATGCCAGAGCTGTCTCGGGTTAAACATTTCTCCGTTTATTTAGTGGCATAAATAGAATCTTGCCCCACACAATTCATAAATGTCAGCCCAGGAACACAAGGCACTTTTTGAATGTAAATTGTCTTTAACACTGTGACTTTTTTAAAGTCCCAAACCCCCCAAAAGTTACTTGGCTTTCCATAGTTAACATTTTGTTAATGGGCAGCCAAGTTTCTCTCAGCAACTCGGCAGCATTTTCTAAAGCTCGCTGGCGTTGTTGTAGCAACTGGTGGCTGATCTGAGAAGAAAGCAGATGCCACAGTGGCAAGATAAAGAGAGAACAATCCATCATCGAGTCGCTGCCACTCCTTGTGCCCAAGCAAGTCATCGCACTTGCAGTCTTGGGGAAGCAGGCTTCAGCTCAGGATGGTGTAATGCATTCACTCATCGCGTAATTAAAGAAAAACTGATGCCAAGTGACAACTGCTGAGAATGTCTCATAATCTGCTACTTGGCTGTGGAGTAGCGAGGGAAGCTCACAGGCTGGTTATCAATGTTCCATTTGAGCTATCAGGTGGGGGAACACCCCTGCTGGTTTTTTTATGTTAAGAAACACACAAAGGGAAATGGAAGTGTAGGTCACCAAGCCGCAATGTTTTATAACATATGTCAATAAACTGAGTATTTTACAAAGTAAGAGAACGTGCGAGCATGGGGTCTAGTCATCTTTACTTATGGATGCTAGAAACCGGGAGTCAAATCCCAGCTTTGGCCCTTGGAGAAAAGGTGTGTGTGATTCTGGGGTTGCAAAATTAACTCCCCTGTTCAATGCCACATTACATCCTGGTTTCTACTCTCAAAAGATCCCGTACAACCTAATATTTATTGTCCTCGAAACTAGGATTGTATAGTCTAGCCAGGCTCAAATAAAGCCACCATTAGGCACCCACTCAAAAGCTGGTTGGACAGTTTTGAGAGTGTAAAGTCTGTACGAGTGATCACGGCGCCATTGCAAATATGATTAATTGTTTAGTTTTGTATTATATAGTTCTGGATATTTACTGACCGTGAATGCTGTGGAAGCACTGAGCACTGTGTAAGTCAAGCAGGTAAAGACTTACAGGCTGAAGGCAGTACCTGGCAAATAATAATAGCTTTACGTTTCACTGATGAAAGCATCAAGGCAAGTTAAAGAGTTCGAGAGACACAAAACCCTCGGTAAAAATAGACGAGATGCTTTAAAGTATTTGCTTTTTCGTTAATGTTTTAATTATATTATGTATTAAAAACAATAAACTCACCATTGGACTGGGACTTAAAATGTGTAAGACCAGCTTCTGATTTATTTTTTAACCTTTTGAGAATGATCAACTGATAACATTTTGCATAACAACTTTACCCAATTGCAACTTTCAGTATGAGATACTGCTTTCACAAATTGTCACAAATTCTCGAAGACTGTCCACATATTAATCTATTGTTGCCTACAAAAATACTTCCTAGCAGCATCCTTAATAGTGACATGTTTGCTACTTATGCCCCAATATTGCCAAGATAATAGAGCAGGCTTTCAATTAAATAAACCATTTGTACATGAAACCCATGTAAACCGCATTTATGAATACCTGTGTTTACCTCCTTTGTCACATTAAAGCCAGGTCTATTGGTTTTACTAATACTTCTTTCATATAGTAACCTTGCCGTTTTGAGGCATTGTAAATACTAGATGTCACTCTTACCCTGCTTAATGATTCTCATTGACTGTTGAGTTCATCCTGCTTGGATTTGACCATTCGCAAATCCCCAGGTATCTCAGCAGCACAAATTCAACTGACTTACCCATATTAATAGCATTTGTTAAACATGGCTAGAAACCATTAGCTGCACCGAAGTGAGAACCCCAGTCTTCTAGCATCTTTATCTCCAATAGGGTGTCTTCCAGGTCTCTCTTGCTCCTCTTGATAGACTGTTCTTCATTTGTAATACTTCTCTTGCTTCTATTATTTCTTCACCTCCTTTGATACTAAACTTCACAATACTCTTTCAGTTGTCTACTTGAGATGCACCAGTCAGTGTCTTGCCACTGTTTTTAATACTGGAATCTGGTTCTCCCTGACAGTTTCTTCAGCTGCGTGCCTTTTTAATTTTATTCTTTTCCCATACTCATAATCCAGGTATCACTTTTAATCCGCTTCCTCATTCTTGCTTTTTCACCATATGCTATATTTTGTATCTCATTCATTTATTTATCTTTGTTTAGTGCTTTGGCAAAAGTGCTATATCAATTCAATATAATCAAGCCTGAAAGAAATATTGCCAAGATATGTTGAACTAAGTTATTTCAACAACACTGAAAGAAGAACAATAGATGTAGACTAGATCATGTCTGCTTCATTCCAAGCTGGACGTAATCTCATGAGACAGATTTAACCTACGTACTGGGCTCCTGCAAAGATTAATTTCCATATTAGACGTAGCTGCTGTTTGTCACTTCACAAGATGCCACTATTTCTCTCCAGCACAAAAGGTTTCTTTGTTGCCTGCACTTGCAAGTAGGCCAGGCGGAATTCGTGAAGTTTCTGCTACTCAGAACACCGCTAAGTGACAGAAAAACTCCGCCATGCTACATGGAGTTCCACAAGAGTTTGGGTAAGCAGCACTGTTTGCGCAGATTTTCAGCACCAGCAGTTTCTCAGGTGATGTAAAGTCAGCACGAACTGCAGCACTTGGAGCGCCAGAAGGCGCTAGCATCTTTCTGCCGCTTGAGTAGATTTTCTACTCAAGCAGCAGCTTCCTCAACATGAGCAGCAGCTTTCTCAATGCAGGAATTTTAGCTTGCGCTCGCCAACTTCGCAATTTATCTCACTCACCAACTAAATGTTAATGTTGTCGAGTCGCACAAGAGTAAAAACTCTTCTCCGCGTCACTTCATGGACTTTTCTCTGAATGCCGTGCTCTGGGCGGAGTGGGCGGAGTGGGCAAAACTCTGCGAACTACGCCAGCGAAGCTGAATTCTTCTCCCACCCCTATTTGCAAATGGTTCCACCTAGACAGAAAGCTTTCCACTTAGACCAGTTCGTTATACAGACCCCTATCCTGTAGATGAGCCTTCCATCTAAATTAGTCTAACACAAGATAAATATGTTCTGGGCAAGCAATCACCCCAGACTGACCACTTGAGTAACTACAAATGTTTTAGAAAGTTAGACCTGAATCCCTAATATGACTGAGGCTGTGTTTAATTGATAAACTATTTAGATCATCCCAAAATCCCTGCTAATGTGGGAAATACAATAATGTAAAAATGTAGGCTCTTTCCTTTACAAAGTTGGCTGTTTTTCATTGGAATTACACCATGCCACCCAGATCCTCCAAGGCTTGGAACACTGTAAATGTATTTATTAATACTCTCTAAAAAGGCTATTAGAGGAGTTTCAATATTGAAGAAGCTATATTGAAGGTTGAAGCTTGCTCCTTATTAGAAATTATTTTTTTCCACTGAGTAAAACATTTAGACATCGACTCCTCCATGGAAAACATACATTATGAAAAGATGTGTTGTCTTGTACCAGTCCACCACCTTTGAAAAGGGGTTCTAGAAATGTAATGATTAATCTACTTAGTCCAAAAAGGTTGACAAATAGGCTATTTCTTCACCAGAGAGGCAAACCACCCTTTAATCTCTTGTAATTTGCCTGGATGACTTAATTATAAAAGTCTGAAACCCTTCAAAATAAAGTTACTCAGGAGCCATTCATATTGAGCTACAATTATATAGCAGTTTGAAACATTCCCTCCACCCTTGTCTATCATTTACTCCAGCAATATTTCAGGGTAAATGTTTTATTGTTTTTTTTTACCTACTGTGACCTCCACCAGTTTTTCATCTTGAGAAGAATACTTTCCCATTGAAGCAAACTAAACATAACTGTAAACTACCTTCTCTGTTCTGGAGAAGGTTTGAGGGCTTTTGTAGCAAACATATTGTTGTAAAAATATTGTCAGACATAAATATCACGCCTCAAATATTGTTTACAAAAGTGTCACCCCTTTTTAGTTAATACTAGAAAATCTAGACCCAATATGGCAGATATTTTGCAAACGATAGGGTGCAATATTATATAGAAATATTATGCCAGATACTATTTCCATATATGATACTCTAACATATATCAGTTTCCTATATATGATGTCTACAATAAATTATCAGACCCTGTATTGGAGGAATAATTATTTTATCTGTGGTTCCTCACATACTTTTGAGTTCATGTGTTTTCTAATACAGTGGTGCATTTGCGCAAGTGAATAAGCAAAATGTCCAAGAAAACCTTGATTCCAGCTTCTGTCAATGGATATACACATCCTATAATGCATGGTCGTATGTTTATATTCATACATTCATTGTGTAATCTGCAAATTCACAAAACACATAGTGAGATATGTTTCAAATATCTGAGAATAGGTTGTTCAAACTATACATAGCTCAAAGATGCTGCTAAGTGTTTTCCAGTGAATCATTGTGCAACAGTTTTATCACCTTGAGACGTACTGTTGTATGTAGAGGTCGAATTAGTTTGGCACCAGCCATCAAAAGCTCTAGGTGATATGCCTTTTTCATCAGTTTTCTTTTTATCTGCACCTTGCAACTTGGTTGGACACTCCTTTCAAGATAACTTCTACTTTCGATCATTGATGGGGGTAGGGTGTCAAACCCTGACCAAAGATGTTGCCTTTACTCTTTGAACCTCCTATGACCACTGAAATGCTACTTGGGGGAAACATTCTGATATACGTCTCATTCTAACGTCCAACTCTGCATGTAGTGGATATGGTTCAAGCTCTTTTCGGTGGCAGTTTATGCAGCAGCTCATAGCTTTATCATAGCATTCTTGGATAGATGTCCTCAGGTTGTGGTTAGAATTAATTCTAAAAAGTAGTTTGTTCCTACGGCTTGCTCATAGGTCAACATGCTGTGATACCTATGTGTCCAGAATATGCACAGTGAAAAACAACTTTTTGTGCTCTCATATGACAATATCTCAGAAAAAGTGTGCTTATCTGATAAAATTGTATTAGCCCATGGACTGTGAGACCAACCTTTGAAACCCAGAATAAAGGTGAAACCATGTATAAAAGTGCAATCAGGCACAGGTGCAAATATGTAGAATCACTTATCCAGTAGCAATGGGATAGCACATCACTATGGGTAGGCATGCGACACAGTCACAGTGTTAAATATAGTGCTTGCAATAACAAAATGAACATGGCAGTGTAAATTAGATAGATGGTCAGGCATAGATGAATAGTCAAGTGAGCTTTCAATGTATCAAATCCTCAAAGATATATTAAGAGGTTTAACGATGCAAAAAGTATTGCTTTTAATTTGGAGCCTTTGTACCATTTTCAGTGACAAAAAGGGCTGTTGCACTTAAAAATTAATCTCTAAGTAACACAAGTAGGGCCTCATTATGGATTTAGCAGTCCAGGACCACCATGTTGACATCTTATCCCCAACAGGCTGGAGGAGAAGACCCCCAAATTATGACCATGGCGGTATTACCAACAGAATACAGCCAAAGCACCGCTGGTACCGGCACAGTGGTCTGGCTGCCATGGACGACGGTAGCCACATGCAGGCCTTCGGAGACCATGTTTCCACTGGACAGATTATAAGGGTGCATGCCACCAAGGTCTCCGCTTTGGCTTCACCACCACAGAAACCCAGGTGGAAACAAACTGCATGAAAGGAGACACTTACTTCTGGAATCCATATCTCCACATCATCCTGCTGCTTCTACTCGCCCAGAGACTCAGAATCAATGCCAAAGATGACAACAGCAATGATAAGTACACACACTTACCTGTCACTGTTGTAAATTGCCAAAGTTCCCACGCTCTCAGAACATATCATTGGGAACAGGGGCTGAGGGCGACACACATACGCATCCTTACACTGGCATGCACACTCACAGAGCCACATACACACCTGCACATACACAGTACACACACTATGGCCATCACACACACACACATACATCAAAAACACACACCAACTCCCAGAAACACAGCACCGGCCTAGCAATAACCCACAACACATCACAACAACACCACAACCGCTACACCATTAATGCATTGGCAAGCACCCACAATAGACACTACCCAGTGAAAATCACACATACAACACAATGCACCACCAACAGGGAACAAACACACACAATCACACAACCACACAAACCAGCAATCGACATACACAGCAAACACACAACACATTGTATGTGAAATACCAGGCACCAAACGTGCACATGCACACAGTCAAAGCACACAAAGCCACACAACACTGCAACAAACACATGTCAACACAAACACCACTCAATACCATGACAACAACATGTCCCCAACATACACATGCCCATCACACAACACACAGCCATCACTGGGGGACAAAAACACTGCACACATCCTCAAATGCTGCCTAGACAAAAGAGGTACCACAAGCACCACTTACACACAAATATTCACACAAACAAATGTCAGTCATCAGAAGGGGGTTTGGGTGTGGAGGGTGAGGGAGTGGGTGTTGTGGGTGCGTGTTTGTGGGAGGTATGCTTGTGGGTATTGGATGTCGGTGTTTATGCGTAAAGGATTGAGGGTGGAGGTGCTGGGGATGCCATGGTGGGTGGATGACTGTCTGTTGGGATGGTGACGGCAGGTATGGTGGATGCGCTGCATGTGGGAGTGTCAGTGGTTGTGGTGTCTGCGGGTCTGTTGACTGGGGTGCATGTCTGAGGGTCTGCTATTGTGCTGACTGTGGGTAGGATAGGTGTAGTGGCTGTATCTGTGAATGTTGGTGTGTTGTCTGCAGGTGTTTCAGGTGTAGTGTCAGTGATGCTGGGGGTGGTTGGGGTGTCAGGGCTGATAGTGACTGTTGCTGTGTCTGCATCTGTATATTGCTTGTGTGCATGCCGGTGCTGCGTCTTATGGTGCTTATGTTTGTCTGAGCTACCCTTGGATGTTGAGGTGGATATGTGCATGTCTGTGTTCTTTGGTTGGGTTAGGGAAGGGAGGTTTGGGTTTGGGAAGAGGAAGAGGAAGGTGGAGGGGGGACAGGAAACAAAGGGTGACTGGCTGTCGTCAGTGTGGAGGCCTGAGTCTGAAAGGATCTCTGTAAGCCAGCCAGTGGACTGTGAATGCCCTACAGGAATGCTTCACTCTGCTGTGTCTGAGTTGCCAGTCCCTGGATGGCATTCACAATGGTTGACTGACCCAGAGAGATCAACCTCAGGAGGTCAATAGCCTCCTCACTGAGGGCAGCAGGGCTGGTAGGGGGAGAGGGACCTGCGGCAAAGGAGATGCCGACCATCTGGGGTGAGCGGGAGGGGCCAACTGGGTGGAGAGCTACAGGGATGGCAGTGTGTTGGAAAATGGGTTATTGGTAGGGCAGGTAGGTACCTACACCTAGCAACAAGCCACTAACCTCCACATAGGTACAGTTAGGTCTCAGTAAATTAATCCCAGCTCAACCCTTGGTAGCTTGGCAACGAGCGTCAAGGCTTAACTTAGGAGACAAAGTGTAAAGCATTCAAATATCACAAAACAGTAATTAAATAAAACACAGGAAACAGTTTAAAAATCCCAAACCAATTTATAAAAATAGTTTATATTTTTATCTTTAAAATGACACAAAAACTATTAAAATCGGTTCAGGGGAACCGGAGATATGAATTTTTAAAGAATTATTACTTTTTTAGCGCTTAGAAACAAAAAGCGCCAATCGGGTCATCTGGTTGCACCTCGACCGGGGCAAAGTCAAACTTTCAGGTCGACCGCGATGGAGCCCTGCTCGGCTACAGGTCGCGGGAGGCCTCGGTTAAAAAGTTACCTTCTGACTTAGTCTTTATTTTGAAGTTTTTCTTCACCGGGACGAACCTGCCAGTTGAATCCGACCTCCTGGAGCCCTTGTCCGGATACGCGATGTGGGTTTCCTCGGTGGAGACTTTTACCTTCGGACTTAGTCGTTTTTTTTAGATGAAAATCCTTCGACCGGGGTAAACCTGGATCTTGATCCGACGTCCATGGAGCCCTTCTCGGATACGATGGCTGGGAGGTCCCGGTCAACTTTTTACGTTCGGACTTAGTCTCTTTTTTGGATGTTTTTCTTTACCGGGATGAACCACGAAGTCAGGCCGGGTCGCGGTTGAGGCAAGACGGCTAGAATTTCCGCGGCGGGTCGGTCCCTCTCTGGAGCTTTTTTCCAAAAATTCTCAAATCTTTTCCAAACTTCTGGGGCTTCACCCAGATGTTCTTTTAAGGTTCTTTTGGGGTCCACAGCTCACCCCAAGGGTCCAGAAGTTCTGTGATGGTCCTTGGGGGGTGCGGACTTCAACTCCCAGAATGCACCTGGCGCAAACTCCTTTTTGGCCACTGGACAGTGGTCAGCTGGTCGCTTTCTCCAGGAGTTGGTGCAGGGGACTCTGGTTTAGCAATTTTTCACCTGTAGCAAACAGGGAGTCCCTCCTTGAACCAATTGAAGCCAGGCAAAGTCCTTCTTGTGGTGAAGCCCAAGTGTGCAGCTGGTGCAGTCCTTCTGAGTGCAGGGTCCAGGTGCAGGCCAGGGGTCCAGCAGGGCAGTCCTTCTTCTTCTTTAGTTCCTTTCTTGTTGAATTCTGGAGGGGATCTGAGGTGTGGTTGCAGGTCTGCCAGTTTTATCCTTGCTCCTGGGTGAAAAGCAGGGGGGCCCTGGTTCTCCAATCAGGGACAGGGTCGTCCCCCTGTGATGACCACTTCCTGGGAAGTGTGGCAAAAATCCATCCCAGAAGGCAACAGTCTCTAAAAATCCAACATGGATGAATCTGATTTTTGGAGGTTACATCTGGCTGAGCCCACCCACTGGTGTGGCTAAAAATCATAAACACACCCCTCTCCTGCCCTCTCCTAATCTAATCAAGGGGGCACCTAATTGTCTGGGGTTGCAGGATGTGGGGGTGTTGCTGGGTGTTCCAAATGTCCTTCTCTGCCTTTGAAGACCAGTTTGGCAGCCCTCCCCCTTCCTGCCTCACCATCTGCTGAGGGGAGATTCTCTCCCCCAAGCACATTCCTTTGTGTGAAGCTAGGCCACTTCACACCTCATCAAGGCAGCCTGGCAGAAGCTGCTGCAGGCTGGCCAATCAGAGCACAGCAGCAAAAACAATGCAGAGCTGAAATTGGCAACTTTTTAGGTAAAGTCTAAACTTTTTACCTGGACAAGTTATATTAAATCCAACAACTGGAAGTTGTGGGATTTATTACAACAATCAATTTGATACCAAATTCTTGGTATGTAACATTTAAGGAGACTTTAAAATTTAAATAAAGTCTGCCCATTCTAGCCTATGAAGGCCATTTACATCAATGAGGGAAAAACGAATTTGGCTGTTTTTACCTCACCAGGGCTTATAAATCTATTTTTATAAAGTCCCTGCTTATAGTTACATGGCACCCAGCCCTAGGGGCACATAGGGCACACCTTAGGGGTGACTTATATGTAAAAATAAGGTAGTTTAAGACTTTGGAAGTACCTTTAATTCCAAAGTCGAATTTGCATATAACTTTAATTTAAAAGCAGCCAGCAAAGCAGGCCTGCCTTTAAAATGACACTGGGCACCTCAGCAGTGCACCTAGGTGTGCACCACCTATGCTGTGGTCCCTAAACCTACATGCCCTACCATATACTAGGGACTTATAGGTAGGTTAACTTAGCCAATTATAATTAGCCTAATTTGCATATCCATTTTACACAGAGCACAGGCCCTGGGACTGGTTAGCAGTACCCAGGGCACCATCAAAGTCAGGAAAACACCAGCAAAAAGAGGAAAATGGGGGCAAAAAGTTATGGGGCCTCTGCAATCAGCCCTGTTTTCTCACACAGTGGTATTAAGGGGGTGGTGGATTTAGATGGTGCTGGGGTGGTCCCAGATGGATCTGCCACTGCCACTGCCAGGGAGTATCCACTGGAGGAGGATTCAGAAGATGAAGAACTGGATCCTGTCCCTACCGTGGCACTCCTCTCACCTTCAGGGCTACTGGGACCCTTAGTGTCAGTGGTATTATGACTTTGGGCCCCGTGGCCAGCAGCTTCCCCACTATGCTGTGCCTAGTCTCCTTTGCCTGCCGATAATGAGAAACAGAGAGAGAGGTAGGGTCATCAGACTCGTTACATACACATACATTACACCATACACAACAGTAACATCACATCTATGTGTAAAACACCCGGAGGTAGAAACCGTTTTGAGGCAACATCATGTCATCACAACATACTTTCCACAACTCTATATGACAACAATTTCACACACAACATAAGCCAACTATCTGACCACTACATCACCATTCTATTAGTACAGCTACAACCCAAACTATACCATTAACAGCGTGTCCCTATACAGAGCATCACAATTGGAATTAGTGTTGATTTTGTTATCACATTCATACATACTCCAAATCTACACTTGCTCAGTCCATTACCAGATGTCATGTCTGATGAAAGTTACCTCATCACATCCAACTACAACACAGCATGTTGCTTAGCAATCACATTCATAACTTGTAACTATGTCTATAATATTCACAAAGACAAAAAACACAGATGCACCTACTTCATTTGGCATATCCAAAGTTGGAGTATAGTAGATTTCAAATCCATTTCAACAACACATATCAATAGTGTTTTTGCAAAGGTTGAAACATACTTTGTGGACCCACTCATCTTAGTAATTCTCACATAGTAAAGAAAGTCATGTACAGCAATAGGGACCTACTCAACAGACAGGATTTACCACAGACAACCTCGGGAACCACACCAACACCTTCAATACAATGGACACCTGTCACATGCATGAAGGCCACATGCAGTTCTACTGATACTGATGATTATCAACCTCACATCAACAATATCAAAATCCCAACATCACTATCAGCACTTCAAACATGAGTAACCTTAAATCTTTGGAGAAAAGTTACTCTGACATAAGCAAACTCTTCAATGACCATGATCGAGACATACACCTAGAGTCCAACAAATTGACTGACAACATATACCATTCTACCAACATGTGAATGGCAAATACAAAACCAGCAACACAATGATGTGAGTGCAAATTGAGCAGAGCCATACTAACATCCATCTAAACAGATTCAGAATAACTAAAGTAAGTATGCCAAACTTGGATCAGAAGTCTGGAAAATGGCAGGAATTAACAACGTACACATCATGTTGGTAAAAAAAACAGTATATATCACACCATTTAGGGGATGTCCTACCCTATGTAGCATGCCCACAATACATTGGCTAAGGGAATAGCAGGCTAGCCACTTACCTTCACATTATCATGAACATGGGACAAATAGTCTGAACTCACATTTCAAAGACGACTTGCACTAGGAATGTAGAAATACCACCATGCTTTTCATCATGTAGGATGTCCACCCTGATTACACATCGAGGTTTTCCAATGTACAGTACGCACTTAACAATGGGGACACCTCCTCACACCTCTGAGTAAGTGTAGCAAGTAGGCCACTTGAAATTTCAGATTGAGATCACACCCTCACATGAACTTCACATCTAGTTCACAACGCATGGATAATTGGCCTGTTTCTCACCTGAAGGACCCTATATTGCACATAGAGCTAGATCCAGTGGAATTGCAAAGGACAGAGACCAAAGACCTGAATAATTTACCAGCAGAATAGTAGTACACATATGACATTGTCACATGTTCATCACCACATGCTTCAATACAATATGGTTCACATTGCTGAGTTTTATGTCCCTATACACAATAGATCTCCACACCTGTATGTCAATATTATAACCTGAAAAACTAGTTGTACGTAGGGGACGCTTGGCCTTTAGCACTTACGTCCTTGTTACAGCTTAAATACTTACATATTATACACTGAACAGGCAGAGGGATGTACATGTGTGTAGTCAGTACTTAACCTCTTGTGGCTGCTGTGCTGCCCTCTAATGCCTCTACAACTCATGGTAGGCCACTATGGGGGGTCAAGGTCTGATGGGCACCTCTCCCTCGTTGGGAGGAAATCTCCAGCTAGGTCTCTGTGGTCTTTCAGCCCCTGTGTCTCAGGTCCTCCCACCACTTCCTACAGGTGGTGGTCTGCCAGCTGTGGACCCACAGGGTCTGCACATGCTTGGCGATGGCATGCCAGAGTCCCTTCTTTTGATGGGCGTTGACCTGCATAGATGACACAGACAAAAGGAGAAAGTTATGTCCATATGCATCATTCCAAGACAAGTGGTCAAAATACTTCAGTCACAGTAAGTAGGCAAACATACCCTTCCTCTCAGTCAAAACTCATTCACAATTTACCATCTGCAGCCAGCCCATATGTGAAGTGGAGTCTCCCAAACAACATTCATGAACAGTATTGGCTAGAGACATATGACCACCACGAGTATCCATAACATGGTATGCTTCTATGAACATTTATCACACCATTATTGTTGTACATGCTGCAATCTATGTTGTGTATAAAGTAAGTTAGAGTACACTAGCTGCCATGTATCAATACTGTATGTCTACCTATGCATGTGTACACATTTCCATACACCCGACATGATTACCCAATCCTTCACTACCTCACATTGCATGTTTAATCGTCATACACTCTCCTTTCACACATTAGTATACAATTGGACTCACCTGCTCCTCTGGTGCACCATATAGCTGTTCATAGATGGGTAGGACTTCATCCACAAGCTTGTCTAGCTCTTCTAGAGTGAAGGCTGTGGCCTTATCACATGCAGGATGTGGCATTATATCTCCCAGAGGCATTACACATCGGCTTAGGTTGAGATCTTGATGGCAGCAGTGTCAGGAGTCAAGTGAGCAATTACTGCAGAAGAAGGCAGTCACGTCTGCCAGGTAAATGACCGTCAACTCTGGCAGACATCGCCATTGGCCCAAATGCGCCAAAGGCAGCAATGTGCTCCAATGGTAATGTCCAACCACAATGTGGTTGTGCCGCCTACCACAATGACAACATCTGCTGCCAGAGCTAAGTCACTTCCTCATGTCCAGTACAGTAGATCCGGCAGCTGCCATTTTGAGTCAATTATATGTATGGAAAAGTAATGGAATCTGCATCATTGATGATTTTCTATATTGTGTGAACTATTAGTAAGTGCTGCCTTCATGTTTAGTTTGTCTAATTGTGCATGTGAGTAGTAGAGCCTGGGTAACAGAGGAATTGGTGGTAATGGAAATGATAACCTATTCTCAACGACAGTGGAGTATAGGTACAAAAATATGTTTCACATGTGAACTAGATTGAACTATCAAACACTGACAGTCCTGAAAATATGCATGTATGGTACATTAGAAGATTCAGGGAATGCGAACCAAGGGGACTGTCATAGGATGCATAGCAATATGCTGTACCTCTAATGTCATATGTTGTATCTGACATCATTTGGAGATGTGTGACATCTATATGAACATATTCATTATGTGTATATTGTAAAAGTCACCTACAATCTAATTTTTTCCCACATAGTTACCCTGGCCTGAGAGGAAGACAACCACCAGTGTACCACCCACTAGTAGACCTGGACACCATAGGGGAGAGACACATTATACATATATATCGCCTGAATAGGCTTGCAATCATGGATCTTTGTGATCAGTTGGAGCCAGATCTGATGCCTGCCATTCGCAATCCCAATAATATACCTCCCTTCGTTAAAGTCATGTCAGTGCTACACTTCCAGGCCACTTGGTCCTTTCAAAATACAGTGGCCCTAATTGCAGGGATGTCTCAGCCCATGTTCAGTTGGTTTTGAAGGATATACTGTGTGCATTTTTGGAACACCTGGACAGCTACATCAGGTTTCCCCAACATGCAGATTTGTCCTATGTGAAGGCAGAGTTTTATGCTTTGGGACACATTCCACATGTGGTTGGAGCCATAGATGGCACCCATGTAGCTTTGGTTCCCCCCAGGGCCAGTGAACAGGTATACAGGAACCAGAAAAACCACTACAAAAACGTCCAAGTGATGTGCTTGGTAGACCAGTAAATTTCACAAGTCTGTGGAAAGTATCCAGGATCACTCCATGACTCCTTCATCATGCCGAACTGCAATATCCCACTGCTGATGACACAATTCTGCACAGAGAGGGCCTGAGTGGTTGGTAAGTCACATTTGACATATTTTTGCAAAGTTTATCTTGTGCTATCATAAATGTGCATGTCCAAGATATATGTTTGTGGTGTTGTAACTGTTCCTTACAGGGGACTCTTGCTACCCAAACCAGCCTTGGTTGTTGACACCAGTTAGGTACCCAACCACGCCAGTGGAAGTCTGCTACAATAAGGCCCATGGAAGGACAGGGCGTGCCGTGGAGTGGACTTTTGGGCTCCCGAAGGCAAGATTTCGCTGCCTGGACATAGCTGGAGGAACCCTCCTCTACTCACTCAACAAGGTATGTCAAATAAATGTTGCCTGCTGCATACTCCACAACCTTGCCCTGAGACGTCAGATACCATTCATACAAGATGAGGAGGAGCCAGCAGAACCTGTGGGTGGAAACGCAGATTTGCCAAATGAGGATGTTCCAGATGAAGATGAAGCAGGAGACTTCAGGGCATATCTCATCAATCATTACTTCAACTGACTCAAGGTATGCGGTGTCTTCTTAGAAGTGAGATTTCATGTTGTGACCTACAATTGATGGCTGGCATGTCACCTTCTATTTACCATCATCTGTGAGATCTTAGTTAGCTCCAATGCCAATGAGTCAGGTATGCATGCAGATTGTAAGTTAGTATTGTGTACAGTACATTGTAGCATACAGTCTCCTGAAATGTTACTGTACAAGCAAAGGCACACTTGTACAAATGAATTGTCAGAATTGGTGTTTGTTTACAGATATGTCCTATCCCTTATCTCTGTCAATCACAGATTTGCTGAGTTTCTGTGTGCCTTTTCATCACTGGCAAGTCATTGACAGTGTTAGAGGTAGAAGGGGAAATGCAAGCAGAAATGAGATGTGGACATAGATGAAACCAGGTACTGAAAGGCATGAGTATGTGGACTGTAACTAATATGTCCAGGCAGTCAGGACACTGGTGTGGAAATTTGTTTTCCCCCCAAGAAAACCTGTTTGCTACTGGGGGTAGTCAAATGGTGTCATGTGTGTGTCCATAGGTGCCTGACACATCTGAAAATGTTGAACCATACCCTCTATCATCATAGTGGTTTCTGTTGTATGTGACCTACCTTGAACATAGCTGTCAGTGTGTTACTATTTGCAGACCAATGTGCATGTCTCTGTGGACTGACATAGGTTAGTGACATGCCTACAGGTACGTGACCATGGTAGGTGAAAGGTTCCAGGACTGGGACATCAGTACTGATCTCTTTCTGTATCATGGGGAATGATTATTAGGAAGCTAAGGTAGGGGTATGTAAAAAGGCTTCGCCTGGTGATACAAAGGACCAATATGTATAGCTCCAGGTTTGTAGGAAGACGGACATGCCCCTAACTTCTGTAACCTGTTGGTTAGTAGTTTGTGACACCTCATCTGACAATTTGATGTCACTACCAATGCTACTCTATCTGTTGTTTGCAAATCTAGAAATAAATGTCTGGAGATGTCCATTACAGCTGTTTTGGCTTATGTCTATGTTACAATCCCAATATAAAGAGTCTCCTGGTGATACAGTACACATGTGATGTCCATAACAAAGATTGCACAATACAGAAGGACATATTGATAACAGGTTTGTCACACATGACAATTGTAGATGGTTGATCAATGACACTTACACAGAACCTGTTTTTAAGTTGTATTTATTGGGGAGTGTAAAACAATATGTGTGAATTGAAACAGAAATAACACAAAGTAAACAGTGAATTGTTCCGTCACGGTGGCTGAAATCATCAGGGCAGTTGCTACACCATTTGGAAACACAAGTCCAGTGTCCTTGCACCATAGGAAAAAGGAGTTATGTTTTAGAACAGTCAACAGGGTGTAACTGTGGCACACAAGGAGAACAAATCAGGAGAGGTTCACTTCCTGGCAGTGGGTTTGGTCTTGGCATCTGCTCCTCCTGGGTGTCTGGGTTGATGTCCACTTTTGCTGGGTGGGGGGGGTTCCTCTGCTACAGAGGGTGGGGTGTCTGAGGCATGTCCTTACCCTGGCAGGGCCTCCATTCCACCAGCAACCGAAGATTTTGAAAGATCAGAAGAGGCATTACCAGTGGAATTGGCCTGATGTTGTGTGGCAGACCTACTCAGGGTAGTGTTAATGTCCCTCAGCACCCCAGCAATGGAAGCCGGGATGGCATTTTGTGCCTGCCAGTGCTGTGTGACTTCTTGGTGGCTGTCCCTCTGCAGCTGTCGGATTTCTTCCATCATGGGGACTAACAGGCCCATCATGCCTTAGGGATTTTGGTAGGCTCCCAAGACTTGGAAGATGGCTTCCTAGTCAGTATTGTCCCTTTGAGCCCCAATCCTCTGGCACACACCATCCCGCCTACGAACCCTACCACCACATGCCTGTGCCCTTAACACAGTGTGCCCATTCCCACTGGTGGCAGGACCATCATTGTCAGGGGTGACAAGAGGAGACTCAAGTACCCGTACTGGGGGGCACACAATGGTAGAAACAGTGCTTGGGACACAAGTTTGGGGGTGAATGGTTGCCTGTGATGTGGGTGCAACAGGGCTGGGTGGAGTCAATGTGGGCAGGGTGAGGCTGACAGTTGTTGGCTGACCAGGTGTCCCTGATGGGCCAGCTTCCTCCTTAGTGTACACCCATCCAGGGGTGTTGTCCTCACTGGGGCCTTCATCCAGAGGGGTAGTGGCAGTCTCTGGTATTCTCTCCATGGTGACAATGACAAGGTTACCTGTGGAAGAACTGGAACACAGAGTTGCTATAAGTGATACACGAGTGATGTTTCAGTTTGAGTATTAGTAAAGTTGTGTGAAATGCACACAGTGCCCTAACATGATCCCCAGAAATGACAATGACAGCTGCTGCCAAATCTTACTTAGTACAACATGAGGCTCTGCAATTTCAATACTGTACACCATGCTCAAAGATGTTAAACTATGTTGGTAGTTACAAGACTACTGATAACCTCTTATATTGTCTGACTATTGACATGGGTGTTATCATTTGTTGCCTAGTGAAGTGTGTGGCATGATATATGGCACAAAAAGCTGCACAATGCAGAATAGTGTCAGAGTTGGGACACAGTATGAGAGTAAGCAATTGACATTGACCTCTATCTGAATGTACTGCATGTGCGTCCACTTTGGCATCTATAGTTCCCCCACAGGTAAGTCAGTTCCATTTTTGGCATTTCTTTCTAAGGGCAGTTTGATGGGGTACTCATCTGTAGCCGTGTTTGGATTGTAATGATAGTTGGAGTGGGCCATTGCATTGCTGTCATTGCCATGCACTGTTTCACAGTGGAACAGTCATGATGTGTTAGATAGGTAGTTAGTTTCACATGCATAACATCTCACATTTAATACACTGTTCATGTTTTCTTAATGGTGGAATATTGCCTTCTGGGACTTGTGGTGCTATCAGTTTCTAGTACTTCAAATTCCCAAGAGCTGTGGAGCCAGGTGAGTTTACTGGACATGTGGGATGCCAGAGAGGGATATTGGGACATTTGGACAGAGGAGTGATGGGTGGTTTGTTAATTGAGGTGGGGAAAAGATGGTGAGTGATCATGCAGGACAAAACAAATGGGTGACTTAGTGTTGCTGGGACCTACCAGACCCAACTCCCCCAGCTATTCCTGTCAAGCCCTCAGGATGCAGGATGTTCAAGACCTTCTCCTCCCAAGATGTGAAAGTAGGAGGAGGAGGTAGGGGCCCACCACCAGTCTTGAGGATCGCCAGCTGGTGCCTGGTGGCCATGAAACATACCTTTTTCCTTAGGTCGTTCCACCTCTTCATGATGTCCTCCCTTGTGCATGGATGGCTGCCTACAGATTTGACCCTGTCAACTATTCTTTGCCACAACTCCATTTGCCTGGCTATTGATGTTTGCTGGACCTGTTCTTCGAAGAGGTGTGGCTCTACCCTGACAATTTCATCCACCAAGACCCTCAACTCAACATCAGTGAAACGTGAGTGTTTTTGTGGGGGCATGGTAGGTGGGATAAAGATGGTTAGGTAGTGTTTAAAATAAAATATTGAACAAAAGGTAAGTGATGAGGTGTAGGTGCTGTGATGTGAGTGGGTGATGGTTGTTGTGTATGTGTGTGATGTTTGCAAGGTGAAATGTGTATAGGTGACAAAAGTTGTCTTAGAAAATCTGTGATGGTAATTCCTCCTCTGTGGCTGTGTGTGGTGTTCTGGTTGCAAAGGAGTGAGGGTTGTGTAGGGGTGTGTTATGTAATGGAGTGTATAGGTGTGTTAAGTGTGTGGATGTGTGTCAGGTGTGGGATATTCGAACTATCCAAAGTGGTGTTGTGTTCAGTTTGATGTGATTTCAGACGGCTGTGGTTCTCACGCCAATGGTTTTCCGCCATGGAACAACTGCTGCAGTGATTTGTGCATCATAATATGATGGGAGGATTATTGGCGGCCTTGTGGTGCTTGTGGTGGAGCTACCTCTTTTCTGACCGAAGACTTCACAGTGTAACTCTTAATATGGCGGTCAGATGACTGCCAACATGGCAGTCTTTTGGCAGCCGCCATTGCGGCGGTCTTACTGTCAGACCGCTAAAGTCATAATGAGGCCCTATGTGACAAAAATATTTGGATTATTAAGTGACTGATCTTTTTCTCAGTTTCTTGAAACCCTCAATAATGCTATCATGTTTCTGAGATGCTGGGAGCTACAGGTAGAAGTGAAAAGAGACTTGCCATAATTACATCTTTTGTCCTTTAAAGGAGATGGCCTGATTCACATACTTTATTCTGTAAGCAGGTGTGGTCTATTACAAACTTAGTTGTGATCATTCCTGAATGTTCTTGAGTAAACAACATTTGCAATTAAGCACTTTGTGAACTGGGCATACAATCAGCACTTCCCTTGTGGTGCACTTGGCCCACATGTGGCATCCCAGGATGTGAGCTTCTTTTCATTTTAAAGATCAACTAAGGAAAACCATTATCAAGCCATAAGAATGTCTTGCTTAGGTGCAGCTTACCCGTAGAAACTGCTTCTTCGAAGCAGTTGTAAATTAGATTAACATCATGAAATCAATTTGAGTAAGGAAAAATTGTATCTTCCAAAATCCTGCTGATTATTGTGTCTTATATTTCAATGGTGCACCTTCAAACTTATGAATATAATGTTGAATCCCAAAAACAGGCTTGAAAATGTACATTTGATTATGATTTTCTCCTCACTCATTAATTAGATTATACAAATCTTGTAGCCACAATAATTGATTCTACCTCTCTGGATGTTTAAAAATACAAGTGATCTTTGGAAGATCTTTTTGTCAGGACATGTATGATTTCATGATGGTTAAACTATGATAACATTTTCCATACTCAAGTACAGTTCAAATAAATTCCTCAGTATCACTATAATACTGAAAACATTGTGATGGTATGAAGTAAAGTAGGCGAGTGGTTTAAATGTATTCCTTTGTGGAAAAAATAGATGTTTACAAATTAGGCATTTATCAACAGCTGTCAGGGATCTTGGAGTGATTTTAGCTGATCAAAACAGAATGTACAATACATTTTGTAACATTTTTTGGTTATGTAACTCCCCTACACAGCTGCTGAACTGCCCCTACGTTAACAGCTTTCCATTAAGCCTTGCCACTCAAACATTCTTCTACACTCAGAAAGATTGGCACATTTTCCTCATCTTCAATGTATGTTTCACAAGACTGTCCTCTGTTTCTAAGACATTCAGGCACCATTCATGCCATTTCTATGTTTACCATCAAAAACAATTGACTCACATAACAAAAGATAAAGTTTAACAAGACAAAATATATTTCTATGCATGATCAGTCATCACATAACCTGTTGAAAGAGACGTTTCCCATGATGGCATGCCAAAAACATTGCTCTAGGGTTCAGGTGCTGGTTGCATCTGCTAATTTACATTCTGAACTCATCTACAACCTCGCAATTAGAGAGTGTTAGTACATCTCCTGATTTCCACCACACTATGTTTCCACATCTTCATCCTTACCACAATATTCTACCAGACAAAACCTGAGCCTCCTAAAAAGTGTTGTTTTCTGAATGGTCAAAGAGGCAACATAACAGAGACTGAATATTGAAGTTATTGTCTACTTGTGTTTTAAAATTAACCATCCAGCATCTTGTAGGCCATGTTCTTCTACCCTTTCTTTTTTTTTTTCAGTTCCATAGAGAACTTTCAATGGGTTTAATAATGACATGAGAAACCAAGCAGTTGAGCTCTTGTTTAAGTGGTTCTTGCATAAGGTGAGGTATAGATCTTACTTTCTGTATCACCGGCTTTGCGTTTTTCTTCACTTTAAATTAATATTGAAATTGCTTCAGATGACTTAATTGATCTGTGAATACCTCCGGATATTGATCACACAATGCATTCAGGGTGCATTCTCCCCCTTCAAAATGGACTGGTTCCGCCTGTTGGGATCTAGTTTTATTCCAGATTTTTTATGATGAGTCAAACCTTACAAGTTTGATCCACAATTGGTTGATAAACTTTCTCAGCTGTTTTGAAACCCTTAAAGGTAATCTGCATAGTGATCAAGCCTACTAGGGTATCAGTGCTTTGTTATAGCTCCCCGAAACTATATTTGAGTTGTTGACTAAGTGGTTATAGTTTCCACAAAGGAAACGCTTCAATCTTTCTTTTCTATCTTCGTCAGTTTTCTTCTTAGAAGAGAGGTCAATGACTTTCTCACGATCACCTCCTTGTGATTCAGTATTGATTTGTTTTTTATTACATGTACTATGCCAGTAATATTCCCTTGCTTCATTTTTTTAATACACTCTGCAGTGTGTTCAAACCTTTTGGCAATTTCAATGGCAGTTTTTAAGTCTGGGTTGCCAGTCAATAAATTTTCCTGGATCTTGGAATTATTTGTACAATGGGCTAATTGATCCCTAATAAGAGAGTCACACAAAGGGCTAAAATCACACATATTTGCCATGCCTCTCAAAACAGCAAGTAAGACGATACATTTTCATTCTTTCCCTGCATTCTGCAAAAAATATATCTTTCTAATACTATATTCACTTTATGTCCAAAATGTTTTTCTAACTTGTGTAAAGTAGTTACATAACATCTCCTTGATTCTCTTCACCATCAGATTTACTTTCGGTGTCTGTTAAGTTTTCATACACTTTCCTGCCTTGGATACAAATGGTATGTAAAAGTATGTGTTTCTTTCTCAATGATGAAAATTTCTTGCCCCCAATCACTATTAGAAAAAATTCAAACATTTTTTCCCATGCTTACCACAGTATGACTGGTTCACTAATCTCACCCAGGAATGGAGGAGGCTGGTTCATACTTGCAACAGCCATCTTGACAAATATTTTATCAAGCTAAATATGTCAAGTATACAATTAAAAGGCACTAATGAGAACAAGAATAGCAACCAAAAATAAGAAGAAAAAGCAAAAATTTATTGCATGAGGAGAGCAATATTATGTTGAGTAGACAGGTGTATTTGGTGGTGCTACCAGCAGAATCTGAATACTGAATACTTCACCACTCATTAGTATCAACCAGGGAAAGAGAGTCTTACATAACACACCTTATTAATAGTGATAATTTAAATGCAAGTATATGTTTTTGTCGGTGAATCAGTAATATGCTAACTATTGGTTTGTGAGCTGATTCTGGGCTATGAGTATGTCTTGGCAGGACGCACTTGCTCTGAGTGCTCAACACAGCCTTCTACTCTCAGTAAGACTGAGTAACCTTTTATCAAGGCTTAAGTAGTTCACTGTAGTCTTTAGTGGATCTAGAAACACTCTTCAAACAACGTTTGCAGAAAGAATGTAGGTTGGTCAGGGATTTGTAAATTAAAAAAAAATGATTTTGAACTCTTACTCTCTTTTCTAGTGATGAATTTAATAACCAATTCCTGGTATAGACTATTGCAATAACTATGTGCCAGCCTACATTGGTAAGTAATATTTGCTTACAGCAATGATTTTGAATCTAAATCAGCACAATTTTCTTTTGGCTATAATGTGTTCTTTTCTGTATCTGCAGTTACTATTAAATCTTTTTCCAGCTATTTATAATTGTTTAGGGGAGAATAGTTAATCTTGTCACAGCCTCAATGAAAGTGGTGGGCCAGATCAATACCAGATTTTCAGGGTAAACACAGACTTTGTTTATGAGTTCAATCTAAATGAATTGTATTTGAATGTATCTTACATGGATGTCTTGAAAATCTGAAAGGTATTTGTTCCTCCTGGATCTAGTCTAAACTAGCATAATCTATGTGATCTAAGTGAGAATATCTATTTTAAGGAATTTGATGAAATTGTGGTGTCTTTAGTCCTAATATAATCAGACCCTCAATGCCCTATTTTTTAAAGAAACTGGAAGCCTTGCCACTATTGCATCCTGCTAAAGGCTATACATATGTTGCTGCATTTACCAAGTTGTAAGTTACCCTCGAAAGCCACAGCTTCAATAAACCAAGAACTCTCCAGTCATGTCCAGAGAAGAAGATTTGCTTGACTTTATGATGCAATCTAATGATGAACTGCCTGTTTTGTCTTCCTGATTCTACAGCTATAGAAAGTCTCTGAATTTTATCTATACATAGCATATCTCTTCTTCTTATACTTTTATGTTACCTGCACTTTTTCTGTGGGTTCTGTATGTAAATCCCTATGTATTCACTTAAAAATGGTTGCATTTTCAGATCATGTAATTGTTCTTTGAAGCTTAAACTTTTAAAGTAAATTTATATAACCTTTAAAATGTAAGACGTTCTTACTATATAATCAGAAAATCATTTTCACATTTTTCAGGAAATATTAGCTACTGCTGCAAAGATAAAACTCTCTTTTCTAATGATTAGTTATAATTTAGAAGTCTCTAAAGAATCATACATTTTGAAGATTGGTCACACCTGTCACAAACGTTACAAATCCTGTCTATACAAACAAATGCTTTAGCTATCTTAGACTTAAAGAAAATACACAACAAAGATTTTAAAGTTAAATAAGGTATTTATAAACTTTAACAAACTATTCAAACTCTGTTCGTACATGTAACTTCCGAACAAATATGACATATTAGATTATGTGGATGTTTCACAAAAGTAAACATTGGCACCTATTTGTTATGATTTTTGAACATTTTTAATATTACTAGTGGGAAAAGGTATACTTTTATCCAGTGAAATTATTGTTGGTGAAAGACCAAGTTCATTTCTACGGGTTAAAACTGGTAAATATTACTAATTCTTGCTTTTGGGCATCATTTTTCACATTCCCTGACCCTTCCTGAATGTTTTCTCTTTCCCACTCGGTGCAATAATGCCTGGTGACATTAACCATGAACCAGCAACCCTGTACAGTTTGTAAGTGTGCAAACACAAGGGTGAAGGATGGAATGTTTGCAAACGTATCATATCAGCCTCTGCTAATTGCTTTGGCCACGTTTCAGCCCATAATTGTTTTAACCTCCATGTAGATTCAGAGACCAGCTATATGCAAATAATCCTTCTTCCTGCTCCAGTAGGTCTCTTCTAGATAGAACTCAAGCACCCCAAGGCAGTATGAGACTTGTTTGCCCTCATTAGTGAGGTATAGCTGTATATAAATGTCACTCAAATGAGTCATCCACTTTTGAGTCAACCTACTGCTTCATTGCCAACTGTATCATCCAAAACCGTTTCAAAGTCTCCATTCCACTCACACACACAACAAGTTATTCCTCTGCTTGTGATGCTCAACCCATTTCCCATGTCAGCCCACAGCCCATCTCTCACCATGCAACTCACCGTACCCACAAGTTCCTTATTAGGAAGAAGGGTCAATTGGAAAAGTCATAAAACGTTTTCTACATCATTATTGTAAGATGCTTTTTTCTGCCAATGTTATTTTGTTCTTACATTTTTCTTCTCCCCTGGTTATTAATACTGTCCTGCCTTTGATTATGTATTGCAACTGTGTGCTCCCACATGTGTCAGTGAGTTATGTTGTAAACTAATAAATGCTGGTGAGTCCTAGTCCAATGCACAATGAATAATTTAGAATGCTCTTCACAAAGAATGTATGTTTCGTTGGTTGTACCCAAATGTAACCCCTTTTGATACCGAAATTCACTTCAATCAATAAATGTTGGAGAAATAGATGGCATCATCCATTATTCATTCAAATAATAATCATTGACTCCCATCACTACCTGGATGCCAAACTTGACCACCTCTAGGCTCAAATGTCACTCAACAGCACTGAAACACTGCGCCTGGGAACCGTTTTCACCTCAAACAATGTACAGTTACCCTATAGTTATGAGGATTTGGATCCCAAATTCAAAACTCTATTCCTCCTATGCTTCAGTGAGGACACAATTGCATTGCAAATCACTTTAAAAACTTGTGGGTACACTAAATTGTATTTTTATCTGCTACAAATTATCATGTCATTTTCTGTGCTTATCTTAGTTTGAGTAATTTATTCACATTCCTGTCTGGATCGAACCACTTGATTAGCTTTTGATCAAATTTTATATGCGTTACAGTATATTGTGAAATCTGTGATCTCTATGAGTAGTGTTATAACACCCTCTGGGCATGGTTCATGCTAAAAGGAAAAAACTGACACATATATATATATATATATATATATATATATATATATATATATATATATATATATATATATATAAATACATATCAATCAGAATGCACCTGGGAGTTTCTCGAACGCAGCTGTAAATTACAAACATCACTTTGTGATGATCAATTACTAGGAAATTAGTTCACAGACTATGCGGGATGTAACATCATCAGTATGTCTTTATAAAAGTTTAACACACTCCTCGGTACTACAAGCTTCACACTTGTAAAGGACAACATGTGATGGCGTCAAGTATCAAAGGTAAATAACATCACAACAAGTAGAGGAGATCAATCCTCGGCGTTTGAGGTCTCCACATACAGGTAGAGAGGCGATAGGGGTCTCTGCTCTTTGATGTTAACAAAACACAAATTCTTCCCATGCTATGTGGTGGTGAAGATGATATGATCTCGAATGTTGACGGTCCTTTGCCGTGATTTGTCGGCGCTCCCCTTGTTTCATGAGGGCGCACAGCTGCCTTCACAACACTGGTGCAGCGAGCTTGCAAAATAAGTCTTAAACGTGTTGTGCAGTCCTTGTAGGTGGAAAATGTATTGCTTCACAGTAAAGCAATAGTTAAGTTTGTTATTCTACTAATTTATTTTGCAAGTTTTCGGTAACCCTGCATTTACCAAATGAGTCTAAGTTTAAAGGAATTCTCTCTTTAATTGTTGCTGTTGATAGATGTGTCTTAATGAAGTTTATCCAAACATAGCAAAGAAAACTCAAACTCACTGATGAGGTTTTTTTTTTTACCTAAAGTGCTCTCGGTCACTGGCATCAAGGCACTCACTTTCCAGCTTTAGAATTTTTATTCTGAATAATGCAATTGTAATTTAGCAGTTTTTAAACGTCCGGATTTACTAAAAATGCGCCTTGACAATAGGTCATGCAAGGAGACATGCAAAATAAACTGGGCCTACACTTGCGGAAAATGTGGCCTATGTGGATTTTAAATGGTTTCGTTTTGTTCCTGTGTCACCGCGATATATTTCTAGCTTCAGAGTTTTGTAATTCATATTGTTAGAGACATTATTGGCGGAAAGCAAGGAAGACCGCACATTCTAATGAGATGTGGGGTACGATTGTAAGTGGTGCTCGTCCATTGTGGGGTTCTTCCACAAGAAAAACAGAGCTAGTCGCCCAGACAACAAAGAACAAACTGTTTGAATAAAACGTATCTGAGAAAACATAAATCCTTTTCTTTCTAGCCTTTATTCCCCTGTTCCTTTCAGGCACATTTGCGAACAGACATGGCCAATTAACTCCAGATTCAGAATGTACCCCTCTCCTAGACATTTAGGATCGTAGACTGTTGAGCTGCATTACACCACAGTGGCTCATACGTTTAAGTTCACGTCTATGTTTAAAGCAGCTTAGCATCTGATACCATCATTAGAAGTTTAGGTCAATGCAATGCACTGACATCAAAAGTTGGTACAGCCCTTTTACTACATACACAGACAATTGTTACTGGATTTTCTAAACATAAATCTCTTTTCTAAAGATAAAAAAAAAAATTCACCCAATTATTGTGAAGAAGGCTCCTCCTATTTAAGAATTTAGGCAATATATATGAACCATGTAAATTGTATGCCACATTTAGTACTGATGACGAGTGGGCCGATAATTTCTGACCTAGTTATCAATGGATTGGAATTCCAAGCTTTTTTAGTAAATATCATACCCTGCAATTTTCCCTCAGCGAATTTCTGCAGGACGACCCCTAGAATTTTCCCAGGAGAAAGACATGCCATGTTTCCTGATACCTGTGGAATTTGGTGCAGAAAACACAAAACTCAACCTGAAATTTCTTTTTTCTGAGGAAACTCAGAATAATAGGAGGGATTCACTGCATCAATAAAGACTGCTTCCCAGGGTGTTGGTAGTTAACAAGATGCATCAATACCTCAACCTTTACCTACCCATTTGGAATAACAGCCTCAGAGTGAGTTAAGGAGAACGGCAACCAAAGCAAAATGTGATTATTTTATCGTACATTAGAGAATTTATGAGGTCCCACTGGCATGCCTCACTCCATGAAGCAGGGGTCTGTGCCAGTATTTTCGGGAGTTCTGTGGAGGTTGCTGATAGAATATATGTGTGTATGTGTGTGTGTGTGTGTGTGTGTGTGTGTGTGTGTGTGTGTGTGTGTGTGTCTGTATGTGTGTGACAACAAGCATGGACGAACTTTGTTATCCTAATATGTGAAATAATTATTTTACATATATGAGCTTGAAAAAGGCTGATCATGCTTTTTTATGTTAATTTTTTGCCAGTTACTTAGCTCCTTTCCTCCTTCATTAAATGTATTTCAAAGAGCGTGGTCTTGAAATCAAGTATCAAAGAAAACATATATGTGTTTTACTCCCTATTTACAAAGCATGAACTGGGTACAGGGAGTGCTTAAGGTATCTGCCTGTTTTGACTACTCAACACTGCCTTGACTACTAATAGCATTTAACTTGCTTTTCACACCATCCGTTCATGGAGTTGGTATATGAGCTGGGCAAGATAGTCCCTACATGTGCGTGAATATTACCGCAGACTGTAGGTAGTAGCGATAAACATGTGTTGTCATTTCCGCACACTTGACTTGCACCTTGGAATGATCAAAGTGTAAGTGGTACAGGAAATGTTTAAAGCAACATCACATTGTGTGTAAAATTGAAAATTACAATCTAAGTGGTTGTTGTAAGGGGGGACATTCGAAGAAAAAAGTTTGTTCAAATAAATAAAAAGTCAATCAAAAATTAGATTCCAGAAATGTGCTGATTCTCTTTATCTACACTATATCTAAGGTTAGGAAAACTGGCGTACATAGTTATTTATGACATTCATGAACCTGGAAGATTTACAAAATGCATAGGTTACACATGTCCAAGTAAGAAAATTGTGTGATTTAGCCAAAGAAGGAACCTATGTCTGTGGAATTTTCAAATTATTTTTGTAAATCAGTCAAATTAGTGTACAGGAGTCACTTACACACCTGGTATTTCAACCTGTTTTTGTGAATTAGCTAAACAGGTTTAAAAGATATGTTAACCATGTGGCATTTCCAAACCTGTTATGGTGCATTCTGCGAACGTGGGTAAAATGATTACTTAAACTAGTGGTACTTTCAGTGTTTTTGTGAATCAGCCAAATGTCTGTAGAAGGATTATTTACACGTGGCATTTTCAATCTGCTACAATGAATAATCCAAATGGGAGTAAAAGAATGAATCACGCATGCCATGATCTCAACCTCTTTTTTTTTGTGAATTAGCCAAACCGTTGCAAGGGAGTAACTTACACATGTGGTATTTTTTTACCCTGTGTTTGTGGTTCTTGCCCTTTTGCTGCCAGCAGCATTATGTGGTGAGAGATGTGTTGGTGTAGTAACATTGGCTACCAGAGGATTGCAGGACCCTCACCGTCTACCAACCTTGTGTCTCCTCTAGTAAACCAGCCTTCAAAAACGATTCATTTGACCTGTGTTAGACTTTCCACAAACGTTCAGGAGAATTAGAGCATATTTAACACCCTGGATGCTCCCATAATGCCTAGGGTGTTTCCATACATAGTGTCTGCACTTAAGGATGACTGCCACCACTCACAATTAGCATAATTCCAACCAAAAAATTGTTGTGGAATTGCACGGCCCAATACTTCAAGCAAGGTAAAGAAACACTACAGTTCATTTTCAGATAACATACAGATGTGTTATATGTGATACAACGCTGCCTACTACATGGGCAAATGTGAACATTTACACTAAACACAATTACCAGTAATAGCTGTGCAGTGTTAACTGCTCTATAGTGTATCACAGGGAACGCATATTGACTCTGAAGTTCTTTAATATTGACGTGCAAGGCCTGTGTGTTATCTGTGAGAATCAGGCCGTCTGTGGCATGCGAGTTTGTACAGTCACAGTCTACAGCCTGCTAGTGATAACATCAGATTTGACAGTAGCACAATATGAAGGTTTAACTGACAGCACACACAGCACATTCGTCATTCACCCCGCCGGAGTTTCAACGGATGACGGGTATGGGAAGCAGGTTCTGTTTCCCCATTTAGAATGGGACCAGTAAGCACCCAGTGGAGGCCAGTCACGGATTCCGGCCGCGTGACAACACCGACGCTGTGTCTTTTGTACGTTCTGCTAATTGTAGTACATGGAAAACTAGTTTGTGTACACAGAAACGCATGCAGGCACACAGACACTCTCTCGTAAGGACGCACGCGCATCCAAACACACACTTCCCAACCCGTTCATCTACAAGACAGATTTTCCAGCTTTTTCACATATACACAAAAATTACACCTGGGTACAGCAGTGCAAACAGATTAGGCAGCCGTCCATAATTTGGAACGAGGCTGTCAAATGTAGAGAAAAAAAAACAGTTCTCTTTACCCTGCCCTGCACCTCCAATAATCACAGACAACAGGCATTCCAGAAAATTCCTTTGTTTGATGAAGTCAGCTTGGGTTTTGAGATCTATTGTGACAACATTCAACAGATGGCCCCTTTAAATACCCTTAGAATGATAAATTGTGTTCTTGAGTTTAGAAAAACAGGACATGCTATAGAGAGATACAAGCAGACATGGTATAAATAAAATATTCATATAAAAATAGTATCTTACAAAATATACTCTTTCATTTTATGGTCCATTTTCCAAAACGTGGAGATTAGTCTGGAGTGTCATACTGATGTCCTAAGTATGTTCTTAAATGCTCTTGCTTTCCTAAGTCAAAATATAGCGCAGGCACAGAAAATATCTGCTATTTCGTATTTACAGACAATTAGCAACAAGCAGCAACTGTGTGTGTGTGTGTGTCTGCATGTGTACACATATAAATCTATATAAATATGCATGGCTATTTGTATCACTGCTTGACTTTAAAGATCAGAATACAGCATGAAATTACTTTACAACCAGAAGAAGATTGGAATGAGCACTACTATATACAGCTCCAGTGTTTCCTAGCTGAATCTATCAAGGTTATTCTGCAGACAAGCAAACAAATTATGTTTTTGCAGAACCTTTTGAATGCTGATAGAGTCTTTTCATTAAATAAATTAACATTAGTTTTAACTAAATACAATGCTTAAATATTGTTATAATTATGCCCACTTGTTCCAAGTCCCTGCACTTAAAAAAACACAGCCGAACATTAAAAAAAACGTAAGAAAATCCAGTGTCTATAAAAGCTGCAGCAGCTCCATGCCATTTGGCTGAGCCAGAGGGAGAGGACCAGCAAGAAAGGCCAAAGCGTTTCACTAGCGTAGAAACCTCACTTTGCGTAGTTCATACATTCACACTCGGGTACTATTGACCTCTTTTTTTTTTCTTTTCATCCTAAATGAGAGTAGGTGCATATTCAGTCATCTAGTTCCAAAATATAAGTGCCACACTCAGGTATTTTGCTCAGTTGTTATTTGTACTCCCCAAGTTGATCATCGTGCCCACATTGACATCACGTTCAGTAGTGGTCTGGTCTGCCTGTTTGGATGACATGCAAATTCACAGAAGGACAGACACACTGAGGGACAGGGATCCATGTGCTGCTTTCCTTTTTGAAGGCCACTGTTCTTCACCATAGTGTTGCGGCAGGTCACTTAACATTATGTGCAATGTCATGGAGTTATTCCCAGGGAAGCAAAGTCTGTCCTCCCAGGGTGTAGGTTCACTTACAGGTAAACACCTCTGTCCTTTCACTGCATGTGTTGCACTTGACATAGCAGCACCAATGGAATTTGCAGTTGCACTTCCACACCCTCGAATACTGGTGCGTGTT
This sequence comes from Pleurodeles waltl, assembly GCF_031143425.1. Lineage (NCBI taxonomy): Eukaryota > Metazoa > Chordata > Amphibia > Caudata > Salamandridae > Pleurodeles > Pleurodeles waltl. The sequence continues at coordinate 127,390,003 of NC_090448.1, forward strand.
GTACCCACGACCACAACACATCAGGTCGCAGCCGGTGTTGTGCTGTGCTGTCTTGTTGCACATTCTACCCTGTGTACCCACGCTACCGGTGACAGGGTCTTCTTCACAGTAGTTTGGAGATTTCTCGATGTATACCAGGTCAGTATCCATGGGTTTGAGGTAAGACAGAGGCTTCTTGATCTTCAGGAAGGTTGGCCGCTTGTTTCGGCTTGCTCTCACTGGCTCAACATGAACTGCTTCGTTATACTTATCTTTTAGGATGTAGCCCAGATCGCGGAACTTTGGCAGAGTCGTCCAACAAGTCTTGGTCGTGCAAGATCCAGAAACTCCATGGCACTTGCACTCCAGCCTCAGATTTTCCGCGAGGATCTGGTATAAACAGAACAACACACAAGAGAGTTAACACACTGAATATTGATTGTAAACTATTCCTAGTTAAAGTTCTATTCATATAAACGTTTTTGATGCCCTCCTTGACAAATTTAATTGACCATAAATACATACACGTATATCAAGTGTTTTTAATGAGTCTAATACAGAGAGAACATCCAAAATAAAAGTGAACAGAAAGTCTTAGATATGCTTGTTTTGTGATATGCAAAAATGTCCTTTCAAGTATAAGAAGTAGAAATGAAGGTTTATATTAGATTTTCAGGGGAAGAGAAAACCCCCTAGCTATGAAGTTATTAAAATTACAGATATGCCACAAAAGTGAAATGATCAGCAGTTTTTTGGCATCTTCTTGATTATGTAAAGTTTTGTCATTTGTTCAAAAGACTGATGCAGGTACACTCTATTAGCGAATATGTATTAAACTAACACGTCTTTATGAAGTAAAAGGAGAGGTTATGTCACACACACCCTTAACTCAGGGCCTAACTTGACTTGAATAATTTCAGTTCTTCTCTCACATTTTACCTAAAAAATATAATCTGGTAATAATATTTCAAGCATGCTCTAATATCAAATACGCATCCTTCCAAGAGGTGAGGGAACTTACCCTTAGCATTTAGAGGGGTATGCACTGCCCTGGCTTCCCAACCAGCTCACTATTATTTTTCTACTATTTTTGTGACATTGTAATTTTCAATGCTGTACCAGGCACTGGTGAAAAAACAAACATTCATATAGCTTACTCCCTATCGCCCTATATTGACATCAGTCCACCTACACTCACCCTGAATTAAAAAACACACATTTGTCAATTCAATTCATCTGGGGAGATACATTATTTCTTTTAGTGTATCTCATCCGCTCTGGAAACCCATCTACAAAGAATCAATCATATCTGAGGGCATCCACGTAGTTGTGCTTTTTGTTTCCGGTGCGGGGCACCGGCACTTATTTTTGAGGGCCGGGGCTTATGCTTCTGCCTCAAGCATTTACTGCGAGCAAAAGACACATGTGGGAAAGACGGAGGAAGAGAAAAACGAAAAAGCGTCACAAAGGGAGAAAGTAAAAAGCTGCAAGAGTGAGCTGCAGGGGCGGGGAGTTACTTTGTATGGATTGAAGAGGCCCGAGATCGTTTCAGGTATACGCTGCCTCAGTATTCTGTGCTCGTGCATTTAACGGCACCAGCCGCGTGTTTCAGGGAGGGCTTTGGGCACCGGCACCTTTTCATTTACAAATTAAGCACTGAGTGGGACTACCACCCACACTGACAGATGTGTAAAAATGGGAGCTTCTCCATGAGTAAACAGTGTTTTCCATGAAGAAGCAAAAACGTTATTTAATGTAAATTCACTAATACGTTACACTTATTCATGTGGAAATGTTTCTGCGTTTCCAAATAAATAACGGTTACGCATCTCAGGAAGGGATACCTATTGCAGTGCTGCAAGGTTTCTTCGTTAATTTTTTTAGAATTCCAAACTTGTTGAAAATTTAGATGAAAGTGCATCATTGCAGGAGCAAACTGAATATTGAATATTATCTGGCTTCGTTGTACGAATGCAAATCGGCAAGAAAACAATGCTTCAGATCTCACAGCCCTCTAAACTCAGCAAAACAAAATACTGCATTTCCGCCTGATTAACTACAAAGATCAAACCTTTCAAAAGTAAAACTTGGATTCTTTAATCCATGTTGCACTAAACTAAACTATATAAAAAAGAACAAGCACGTTTATCAAAAATGACAGCACTGTGTATCGCATAAATGAAAGCTTCCACAAAACAATCTAAAAATGACACTAACACAATCATTGTAGTCGTGTGGTCTCGGAACAAAACAAACCTTACAGGGCCTTTTCCAATCCAAGACCAAGCTACCCCACCAAACATGTTTGTAATGTGTGCTCATGATAAGGCGACCCCTCACTGTGACAGTGACACAGATGGCTCTTCCTATGGCTCCAATTCCTTTAACTGCTCATGTTTGTGCTGAGCACGGTTCATTCCCAGCAGTTAAAGGGTAGTGAAAATACAAGACGCTGTCTCACCAGCTCTCTCCAAAGCAGCCTTCTTGATTAATGGTGGAGTCCTGAAAGTACTTTCTTCTTCAAATACAACTTATCAGTGATGTCTCTAGAAGTGACTTCTAGAGGGGGTTTCAGGGGTCCACAGAGAGAACAGCAACTCATGAAGGCTGTGTGCGTGGGTGTGGGGGGGGGGGGAGGTGGTATCTATACGTGTGACCCCTAACGCCTAGACACATACAGTCATATTAAGCATAGTAAGCTTGCACACATTGGAGAGAGTGAATTAATGTGCACTGCTTTACATACTGCCCGTTTTAAGATTATAGATAGCATTCACCTGCAGTGGAAACAGTGCTCGCTCTGCCATATCACCCCCTCCCCCAATGGGGCAGGGGTTAGGCAGGCGGATAGTGGAGAAACTGCGGAGAGCTATGGATGCGCTTAGAGGGCTCGTGAGTTTTCAGCCTGTTGTGTGATTAAACCATCTGAGAGCTCATTAGCATTCTGACCTTCTACGAGCTTCATCACACCATCTCCTGCAACAATGCTCCCCATGTATTAGAAAAACAAACAAACGAAAAGCCAGCAGTAGCGTGTGACAGCTTGAGCTCTGTGTGAGTCTGTCGGCAGCCAATCACTGCACTTCATTTTTGTCTCAATGAGGGCCTGTCACTGGAGGAGTAATACTTGCAATTGTCTTCATTGAGGCGTGGAGCTACGCCTGGAATCAGCGTCATTGATAAGTCAGGGGAAGCTGGCATACAAAATAGAGCATTCTGCCTGCTCTTAACTTTGTATTTTTTTTTTTTTTGTAAAAAGAACTTCGTGTCATTTAACATGTAATACATGAATTTAATAAAAAACTGTCCACTAATGTAACTCCTAAAAAAGTAACCACAAAGCATGGTCCATTGGTGTTAAATGGGACAGAGAATAATATAACCATCTAGTACCTGAATTAGGCAATGTAAAGCTAGGAAGTATTAGTTAAATCCTGGCTTCCCTGCTTCATCAAATTGTGTGATCCTAGGCAATTATTCTACTTCGTAGGCAATTATTTTACTTCACCGCACCTCTTTTTCCATAACACTTTTCCGAGCACCTTGAAATAATTCAGCTCAGGGAATGAGCTGTCCAACACCCCTCTTGTTGATGGTTTAATACAACATAATGGCCCTCCGTCTAGAACAGCTATTTAGTTGACATGTGCGTGGGTACATCACAACTGACTTTCCACTTGTCTCTAATACCATCAAAGTCAAGACAGCTCCTTAATGACCAAAGTAGACTGCTTCCTCATACTGAAGAAATTCACATTTGAATTTGAAGTGACTTCGTCATATTTTTAGACGACTTCATCAGGGATCTATATCTTCAAGCTTTTCCTAAAAAACTTCCACTCTATTACTTTGAATTAAACCACATCTCATTAGTATCCTAGTCCTCTTGTAGCGCAGAATCATCACGCCCGCAGAGGAAGTGGCTGCCACAATTATTCTGTGATATGGGACTACATGACTGATCTGGCACAGGCATGGTCAAATGTAAATTTAAATTTCAAATCATCGCCAAAACAAAGAGGGGGGCTCGAGTTAACCCTTGCAGACAGGTAACATAGAGAGTCATGTATTTTTTCATGGGAGGTCTAGGTCCCCCTTCTCCTGTCTGTCTCTTCATCCGTCTGGTGTCTACATTGGTGCAAGTGTTGGGTGTAGATTTGACATGGTTGTCCAGTGGACTGTGATTTAATCAGAAGAAGCCACAGCACTGTAACCATCAGGATGTGGGCATATATATATATACATAAGGGGGAAAGGAATCAGCCATTTTGTCTTTTAATAACAGAGTGGATGTGATCATCATCAAAATGCGGCCTCTCTACTCTGGTTTTATTTGAAACCAATAAATCAAGATAAAGTAGAAGCAGGATGGGGCTAAAACTCAGCAGTACTCTTTGCAGTGCCTTGATCCCAGAAAGAAAAGCGTATTTATTATTTAAAATGTGTTTGTGTTACACTGTTGTATTTATTTTTCTATAATACTTATTTTAACCCTTGAGGCCTAACGACTATTTTAAGCAAATTATAATTCATCTATAATTGCAGTTAGTGTCAGACAATTTTCTCTTTCTCTTTGTCTCTAACTTGCAATGGGTCGAGCTTGCATTAAAAATGTTTGCTATGGCATTTTTACTAAGGCCACATTGCAGATGTAAAAAGGTACAACGATACCAAATCAAACTCCATGTCATCACAGACACAGTTTCCCGAGTTTAGGCCCCCTTAACCACATAATGCATTGCGGGAGTCAAATCTTGGATTAGTTCCTCTGAATCACTCAGAATAATGCACCTAAATATAACGATTTGAAACAGGTAAAACAGAGGTCTGGAACATGCTGTCCCTGGTGACATGGAGAGATCTGGTGACCTTGCAATGGCCGTGGACTGAATGATGAAGACTGCAGACAACTGTGGTCCAACCTGGGCTCCCATGGAACCTCAGGCCAGCACCTAGTGTTACTATTAGGCTAAACAGCATGTCTGAGACCAAACATTCACCGGATCTATGTTAATAGTCAAGCACAGCAGCATATATTCAGGCCTACACTTCCTTTCCTGTGGTAAGTGGACCAAAATGCTTATGTCTAATGTTGCTAACGTTCTTGATCCACTTCCTGGTTGAGTGGTCTATTGATAATGATAATAGTGAAACAAGCTCCCACAAGATGCTGGATTAACTTTAATCTGACACAGTCACAACAAATGATCATAAGAAAGCTAGGGCGGTGGGATCTCTAGAAAGCTTTCTCCATTAGGACAAGTGCTGTAATTTGGTTATTTACCTTTTGACAAACAATTGATCAGATGCAGGCCTCCGTGGTGAAGGCTCCCACAAATAAAAGCTACTTCTAAGCCTTTCATTTTATGTGGTGAGTTCTCCGTCCCGACTCCAGAGTCTCTGCAGTGGTAAACTTACAATTAACTTCTAGTTTGTGAATACCAAAAAGGAGTAAATTTACACAAAGGGTGTAAGATTACCTTTGTGAATCAAGCCTAGAGGGTTTTAAGGAGATTAAGAAAGGGACAATTAGCATGAAGTCAAAGGCTTAAGAGGCACAGGAAATATAAATAGAAAATGAAGACTGACTTCACAGACTAGAAAAAGCAATTTAGCAGAAGAACCAACAGCAGAAATGAAAGAGAGCCTCTGCCAACTAGAAGGCAGTATGTTACAAGTATTCAGACTGTAATGGTGGAAGTTTTCCCGAAGTCTCCATGTAAAGAGGTCACTACTTCAGTTTTATGCTTCCTTTAATAACTACATTAAAATCTTTAGTCATCACTCATGACTTCAGTCATCCAAATTTTAGTGACGGTGACACAGAGATAGCAAGGAAATAGGCACGAAAATGATGAACAAATAGGACTAAAAATTCCATAAGAAGTGAAATAGCTGTTTTGTGGTAGTGATGGCTGGAAATTTCTGTGGAAGGCAAAAAACTATACGATGTACACTGTTCCTTCCCAATTCTGAGTTCCACACCTTAGACTGGTGAAAAAGGTAGTGATACGGTGAAACTTGAATTATGGTATATCCCGAGCAACTTCCACCCACACAAACACATTCTGCCAGATATTATTTGTCAAGAACTTTGTGAAGTACAAATATTTGAACACAATTTGCAATATTCGGTTTTGGAGCACAAAGTGTTAAAAATAGCAACATTTAGTCATGTTTGACTTGGTAAGTTAGAGTCAATACTGGCAATTTGCTCCTAATGTGCAGAATACTAAATATATTTAACACATTCATGCCATACAAATAGCCTTCATTTCATCAAAGAATATTTATTTCATCTGTAGCCTATCTACAAACAATAAAGGTCTGGGAGATTCATCAGTCTCACTGGAAATGGCTGAGTAAGCTGGTGGAGCAGATCAACAAGCGAATGGTGTCATGTGCACCGCCTACAGCTCTCAGAAGCCTTCTGTGTGAGGAACAATGATGCCAGCTGAGTCAGGAACTCACTGTGCTGCATGCTTTCCGCCCATCGCCCCCTTCTCTTTGCATACCTGGCTCGAGCACCATGATTCAGTCTATGTGCCCCCAACAGAGACATGGCCTTCATAGCGGTGAGCAACCAAACAAACTAACAAAGAGAACCAAGCCAGAGCCAATCCAAGAGTCCCGCTCAACTCAGAGAGCTCGTGCACAAGCCAAACCTTTAAAATATTTGGCGTACACTTAGTGCAAAAACATCATGTAAAATAATGATGAAGTCTCTTAAAATATAAAAAGTATATTTATTTGACACATGGAATCATCTAACCTTTATACATAAGATATATAACTGCATTGATTGCTATTTATTGGATGTCATAGTTTTAAGCATAGGATTGGAAACATTCCCCACCCTAACAACAATGCAATTAGAGAAACAAGAGGCAAGTCAGTTATCTGCACTCCATACATGGTCTAGGCTGTTGTTAGACATTGTTTTATTTTATACAACACAGTGGTCCCTAACACACACATACGTAATTAAAAAAGTCTTCATTTAATTAGAACCACATATACACAAAATACATTACATTGGGTGCTAGTGAAACAAAACACTCTTGGTGCTCTTTTTGGTGTGATACACAAGTGAATAAAGTGATCACTATTTTATGTCCTATAATCAAGAATACGGCCTGTATGATTCAATGCGAATGGTTTCAGTGCTATAGGTCATTAGACATGGAGAAACATTATATTCTACTAACTCAAGCAGGAGAGATTTTGGTTCAGCACACATTCTGAACCTATGTATTGCAAGGTGTTTTCAAATGTGATAATGAAGAAAAAGAAGGCAAGGTGAAATAAAATAATTGCATAGAATCACACAGTTTGGTCTAATGGGGAGGCTTCCAAGTTTTTCAATTCCACATTATCCAATTCGGCTACAAAATGGGCATCTCTTTCTGCCTTCCACTTACAAAAAAATGTAATGCTTTGTCTCTAATTCCTGGTGCATGAGGTTTGAGCGTGGAAGGTAGGCAAAAACCACATGAAGGCTCAGCTCATTTTGAGATGAGGGTATAGTCTATGGTGTCAGCAGAGCTGAGAAATGGGTGATTTTGTGAACTATATCAATGATCAATTTGAAAAAATATGGCACCAAGTCCTTCTTTTAGGAACCTGTCTCATTTTGATTTAACCTCTTCTTTATTCCACTGCCCTACACTTAATGTCTCTTTATCTCATTCTAGCAGGTTCTTTTCCTTCCCTGCTTTCTAAATTTTCACTGGTTTTCTTTCTTCTTCTTTATTTTTCTGTAGCATTTGTCAAAGAAGTATGCTTTCTGTACTTATATGATGAGGTTTCAGGCAGCGTTAGATCTCTGGGAGGGAGGAAACGGTGTAGAGCTGACTATGGAGGAAATTCCATGGCAAGAAAATGAGCCATTCAAATGATAGAAGCCCTGATTTACACAGGGTGACTTCCTACAGTGAGCATATGCTGGTATTGCTTACAACACTAGGGAAGAGATTTGTATTGGGTTTTCAGCTTTGTTGAACACAAATGTTCTTGGTATCTTTAGAGTGATACAAGTACTTTTCTGGGCCAGCCAACCCTAGGACTAAAAACAATCTCAAAATACTGGTGACATTTGCGGCCAATAGTTTTGTAATACATATTTTTACAAACTAACCTATGTTCCATTAGGTCAGTTTGTAAAAAAAGAGAATCAGATTGAGTCGCTATCCGTCTAACCCAAATAATACAGACAAAGGAACTAATTCTGACTTCGGTGGTCTTTTGCTTAGACCGCCGAAGTCGCAGGCGCCAGAGGACCACCAGTGCTGGCAGCCCTCCGAACGCCATATTCCGAGTACTGAAGGATTTCTGCCACAATGTGGGTGGAAATCCTCCAGTAGTTGTGGTGGCAGTCAGCTGTGCAGAGGCACTTCCACCGCCCGCCCCACCCCACCAAAAGGACTCTGCCAGCCGTATTATGGCCTGTAATACGGCCTGGCGCTGACCTGATGGCAGGGCGAGGCCGGCGGTGGGAGAGCTGGGTCCTGTCCCCTCAGGGAGGAGCACCTCATCGGATGAGGTAAGTGTCCTCCGCATGGGGAGGGGTTTGGGGTATGTAAATGGGTGTGTGTAAGTGTGTGTATGCATATCATGAATGGGGGGTGGGAGAGGAGTGTTTTTGTGCGTGTGCATGTGTGTCTGTGTGTAAATGTGGTGATGCATGTGTGTGCGCATGTGTAAGGGTGTTGTGAGTGTGAGTGAGTGTATGTCAGGGTCTGCGTGTCTGTGGGTGCATGTGTGTATGCAGGGGCGGGGTTAAGTACGGGAATCGGGTGTGGGAGGTCACTACTGGGAGTGGGGGTGTCATCTACCGGCAACAGGAATGCAAATTCCTGTTGCGGTTAGCCTTTCCGCCAGTGATTTTGTGGCGGTGCTATTGCCACGGAATCCCTTGCAGAAAGGGGACTCGGAATACTGGCGGCAGTATTGGGTGGCCCACCTAGTTGGAGATTCTCGTCTCCGGCCCAGCGGGTCCAACCTCCCTGGTGGTAGGAATAGGGAAATTGCGGTTTGGCACAGGCCAAACCACCACACCCGTTATATGGCAGTCTGCATCGCCACCCTGGTGGCGATCAAAAGACCGTCGCCGGCGTGGCCCTTCAGTTCCCGCCATAGTCGGAATGACCCCCAAAGTGTGTCTCAATTCGACTGACCACAATCACAGGAATAGTGACCAACACAGGTTAGAAGAATACCATATCTGTGTATTGATTTTAAACGAAGTCAACTTTTAATAAACGTTGCATGTTTCCTTGAAGAAAACAGGGTTGCATGTAAAAAAAAAGCTTACCTTTTTTTAAAGCTTGTTTAAGAGTGGGCAGTGGTCCCCTGGACCACTGCATGCTATTCAACAAACTTTTTTTTTTTTTTTTTAACGTTCACAAAGAGCAAAGGGTCTCAAGGGAACTCCTACCCATTTGTGAATGGGTTACTGTTCTCTTTAAGGTGCTGTAAAAAAACAATAATACATGAGATACTCGTTCAGTATTTGGAAGGCATGCCTACAACATACTCCTTTGCAACAAGTAAAATGGTTAGTAAATCTGGCCTATTGTTTTTGAAGCATATACTTGTTGAATGGGGACAATGAGTACTTGTGGTCATCTACAGCTGAAATAGTTGAGCTAACTATTCACTAAAGTTCAGTTCCGTGACTAAACGGGGTCGTGGGGACAAATAACGTTTACAGACGACTATGATCCTCAGGGCTAAGAGAGTGCAGAATTATAAAGGTTTCCAGTCTCACGCTGGAGATATTGTGCCAACTTCCTTGATGAGAGGGGGCAGAGATAGGCAAGGAATCTAGGGGACAACAAAATAGGAGGGCATGATTGTGGGGGACGAAGAGGCAGAAAAGTAAATACTTTAACATTTGTATGTGTTGATCATTGTGTACAAATACCTGAATGCTGATTCTCATAATTGTTCACTGTGAAAATCTGCCCAGCTCTTTGTAGGATGCCCTCAGTGCATTCACTAAAGAAAACTACCTAACGATTGTTTCTCCACACAACGACGGCAATGGCGATGTAGCAATTGGATCCTTACATACATACATGACATAATAGTGCAGGTGTTGCCATCAATCATTGTATTTGTTGAATTTCTCAATAATTCTTTAGCAGTGTCAATGCAAGATAATGAAAGAATAACATCAACAAATAACAAAATAATTGCTGATATTATAAGATAGTTCTATGTCAAGAAAGTCACAGTTCTCACATTCCCTTGATCTTCCAACCCACCCAAAGACTTCCAGATTTATATAGGCAAATTGAAACATAGGATTCACATAATGTTACTTTTTAGAATATTCCAGGGTTTTGGTTTCACACGCTACCAGTGATGTTTTATCCCAATGTTGCAACATCCACACATCCTTCATGGCTTTCTACATTCCTAATACTCGTGTTTAGTGCCATTGTATCCATAAAGTACCTCACATTCTTGGCTAAATAAACCACAGCCAGAAATGTCATCCAAGAACAATATTTTTCTGGCATGGCCTTCACTGCTGAAGATTCATTGAGCAGTTCACTCTGAGAGAAGCTTGGCTACTAGGACTCAGGCAACAAGTCTTGTTCTTAAAGGGTGATTCACGTTGCTTCAATATGCATGCCTAACATTTCTATGAAGACAAATACAAAATAGTGGAGATATTTGCATCTGTTGCTGTTCTAGGCGGGGGATAAGGTATCAGCTCTGGGCTAAGGACGCACGCGTGGGAAGCGTACTTCACAACTTGACCATTGTGTGATCCTGGACAAATTACTTAATTTCTGTGTGCATGAATTGTCACTTCTGGTGAAACTGGCACCACTTAGAAATAGACTAAAGGAAGGCCTAAAAGACAGTTAACATCGGAATATAACAGGTTACCAGATGCATCCATTTCTTTGACTAGCAGCACCAAAATAATTGTACATAATGTTTAATGTCTTACTCGAGGCCAGGGATGGAAAAGAACGTAGTGGGAGATTTATAAGCAATTTCACACGTTACCTCGTCAACTGATCTGCATTGTGACCCACTTGACACTGACAGCCCGGTTTCCCATCCAAGCACAAACCTTGACACTTACATGACTAAGTTGTCCTTATTGAGAGGCAGTAAGGACTAATCAGAACGTGTGTTACAGAGTAGCATGCAGTGAATACATTTTAAAGGAGATATACAATTTCTTTAGAGCAATATGTTTTACCATTTCCGCCTCTCCACCTTCTCGTTGTAATGATTTCCTAGTGCATTTTATTTTTTGTAAATTATTTTTAAATACCTTAACATACCTTAAAGTAATTTTTTTTACTAAGTTCACCTGCATCCCTAGCATTTCTTTCATAGTTTTGATATCATTTTTGTCCCTGAAAGTGACTCTAACACTATGCCCCTCATTATGACTTCGGCAGACCAAAAAGGCCGTCCACCAAAATCCTGTGGTCAGGTTACCGCCAGTGCGGTCTCCTTCCAGCTGCCCCTATTACGAGTTTCCCGCTGGGTCAGCGGGTGGAAACAGAGTTTCCACCCACTGGCCCAGTGGGAAACAGCCCACAGCATTGACGCCAGCTCATAATAGAGCCAGCGGCAATGTTACAGTGCTTTGGGTGCACCAGCACCCGTCACACTTTTCACTGTCTGCACAGCAGACAGTGAAAAGAACAATGGGGCTGGCCATGAGGGCCCCTGCACTGCCCATGCCAAGTGCACGGGCAGTGCAGGAGCCCCTTGGGGGGTGGTACCACCATGTAAAAGCTTGCGAAGAAGGGACTCGTAATCCCCAGGGCAGACGTGCTTGCTGCGCTGCCCTGGCCGATTAGGACTGCCAGCACTGCTAACCCCTCCAGTGGAGGAGAAGTGCGAAGTGCCGGTGCTGGAGGTCCAACCATGGCTCAACCGCCATGGTCGTAATGTGACTATCAGACCGCCACATTGGAAGCGGTCCAACCGCCACCGCAGCCCTGGCGATCTTAAGACCACCAGCATCGTAATGAGGTCCTATGTACTATGTTTAAGTATATGTAGTTGTTTTTATTATATTTATACATTTTTACCTATTCATTTTTTAAATATTTTCATTATTTTTAATCAATTAAGGGATAATTAACTTGCCCCTAGTGTTTTCTCTAACCCTTACATGAATGTGCTCATTTTACTTTTCTAATTAGCTTAATTTTGTCAGTTTCAATTTATTATTATACATTATGTTGTCTTTTACATTTATCCTAATGCTAAATAAATAAGTGCATTTATTTATATTACTTCAGAAGTCATTTTCGCCCCTCCTTTTTTCTAATAATTTTAATAAGATGGTCCCTTTTTTATTTAATTAATGATTTCCTTAACTGGGGTAACTGAATGAATATTTCAATAAATAAAATGAAATTGTATGATAGCACACCGGGAAATGTCCTTTTTGGTACTTACTTAATAAACTCACCAGAAAAGTCGAACTTTCTAAAAAGATTCCAGGAATCCAATTTACAGCTCACATGCTTGTTTTTAATCCATCGCTCATATTAAGATGACAAGCAATGCAATGGTTGATAGTGACATTGCACCCAAGAGGACATGGTATGATGAGGAGATGTCAGCCAGCAAATGGTCTATTCCCATTACAGTTGGTAGGATCCACCACTAATAGCCAAGCAAATTTAAAAATCAAAGTTTAGTTTCTAAATCAAAGGCCTGAAACTTTTAGCAGTAAAAATAAATGTTGATTAGTGATAAAAGCAATGGTGATGCAACAAAATAGACGCTCTGATAGGGCGAAAGTTTGGAACCCAAAAGATCTGATCTCTGATTGATTCTGTAGTTGTCACAATCGCCCATTTTTCAAGATCAACCGTGGAACAGCAATAATCTCAGTGCCACTAGAAAGTAGATTTAAAGTTGCCCCAGAAGAGACCTCATATATATATGTAAAAACAATTGGTCGGAAAAATGTGAGTGTGAGGAATACAGAGAAGTGTGTGAAGTAAATTAAATGAAACATCCATAACTAGGAGCATCATTTATGGTCATCTAAGGGCACCAGATACTGCAACTATGTCTTGCAACTCCTATAGGCTGCTTTGCTTGGTTTTGCTAATATCTTAGCATAGGTGCTATCTCTAACATAAAGTACTCAAACTCCCCCTCCTAACTCAATAGGAATAAACATTCTAATATCAGTTCGCTCTTCTGTCTGATGTGGTAACTATCAATCAGCCATTCTGCTTTTCTAATCCACATAACCCAAGCCCACAAGGTGTGGACAGATTTCACACTAATCATTTTCCCATTGTTAGTTATTACTTTAACTGTTTTTTAAATTTATATATCCAGCAGTCATCCTTGTAGATAATCATGTTTACTAACAGTGGCTGCTGATTCAAAGACTACCATACTGATGTACAAATATCTGACAATGACAAAAAGACTTACTCTACCTTGCTTGTACACCTCATTCCAAAAGACTTCGATGAGGGAACAATCATGTACCATGTGTTCTAAGATTCCATATGATGAAATAGACTAGACAGATAATAATAGAGGGACAAGGCTGCCAATATTTGAGGGATTCTGATTGGGTGCAATTATTTAATTGTTATTACTAATATCCACTTTTTGTGCAAGTCAGGGAGGCTCTAAAGGTTTGGTGTCTGCTAACTAAATTTAGTTTACATTCACATTTTCACTCTGCTTCCTGGACAGGCATTCCAATTTAACAGCCTTCTAAACTTGGTACCTTCTTTCCATTTGTTTTTCATCATCTTTAGCCACTTCTTCCAGCATGTTGAAATAAGAAACTTTGAATAACCTTTTTTCAGTGCTACTTCTCAAAGATGCTATCATCTTTACTTTCAAATGATAAAGAATTGTAACCCAGAATAAACAAAATGTTTCCTGCAGTTCCACCTTGCAGACAGCTACACCTCCCACCCTTAGTCCGTGTAGAATGAGAATATCTTTCCTTTCACTATTCAACTAATAAATGCTCACCTATAATAGTCTCAGAAATAGAATATAGTGCCATATTTTGGGAGCTACTAATGATCATGCCTTATGATTAGAAACCCCTGTTAGCCTGTTCCACTACACAATAAACCATTTGGGCGTGGAAGGCAAAAGGGGTTCTCTTTAAAACACTGGATACCATTTCATAACTAAAAGCTAACGTTAAGGCAGGAATATTGGTAGCGTAGAGTGACCACAGCATATCCTCTGACTCCTTTCAATCTAGACTCCTCACCATGGAACCACCAAATTTATGAAGGAGCTGCTTTCCTTGAATATGTGCAACCACCACATAGAGGATTATTGTTTTTTGTTATAAATAAAATCTTTTGTACTTCCAAATACATTTCACAATGCTCTAACCCATCCTCCTCAAAATGGTGATTTGAAGCAGCAATGAAAATAGGCTTAGCATAGAAATCATCCTGGTAACCATCCAATCAGTTAGGGATAAAGGCAGTTATTTAGCAGTGTTTTTAGTCAAATCATCCAACATCTTCATGACCATGCCATTATTTAAATCACACAGGTCATTCACAAGTAGTAAACCCATGTACGTAATCTGATGTATAGGCCACTGAATGCCAAATCTCTCCCTGTTACCCTGAACACAGTCAATGGATAGAGGAAAACATATTTGTTTTAGAAATACTGAGAGAGAAAATGTCTCTGAATTGGTATGACTAATACCTTCAATTAAAGACCTATCACTTTACTAAAATTGAGAGTGATTTGCATTTAATTGGCAGATGCTCTACCTTGAATCCACAAATATCTTAACTTTGGAACTAGCTTGCTGCATACACAGCCAGTCCATGAGTGGTATAGAGTTAGTCCTTGAGGTCGGCTTCAATGATTTGATGCTTATAGTAGACTCAGAGGATGCTATGGCACTTGTTCCGCTTGACACATATGAAGCTTTTGAAGCCATTAGCCATTCCATTCTCATCTAGCAATTCAATCAATCAGCTTGGATTTATAGCGGGTGGCTTATCAGCCACCAGGGTATCCAGACACTAGGTTCCTGCTGGGATCAGTCAATGAGCCAGGTCTTGAGTCCTTTTCTGAATTCATGGAGAAAGGGCGATGGTCAGGGGAGCAGGGGAAGGTTGTTCCAGGACTTGGCGGCAAGGAAGGAGAAGAAGCCGCCTTCACTGTTGTTTCAGCAGATATGGGAGTGTGTTTGAGGGCAAGGGAGGCGGAGTGGAGATATCTAAAGGATTGGTGGAAGCTCAGGCCTTGGCACTGCTGGCTTGACCTTCCACTGAGAATTCTCTCTTCAACATTTCAACTCTGAGAAGTAGTTAAGCACAGGTGTGATTTTGCAGGACTTATTCTTCACACTCACCTCTCGATATGGATGTCCAACTTCTAGCTATTCACCTTGTTTCAGCTTTAACTTTTAAAATGTTATATGGACTCAATGAATGCCTGCTGATGATACGTTCCTCAATGCATGAATTTTTTGTTCAAGTTGAATGAGATCCCCATCGAAGGCGATGGTGAGAGAGGCGATTTGGACCCCCTACTTGGAGCATCACTAACAATTGTAAAAAAATGGAAATTAATTTTGATCAGAATCTTGAAATATCAGTTCAAATTAATTCAGCAGTCTTCTTTGGGTCCATTCAACTTAAACTCTTGAAAATAATCTTCTTTATACTTTTTCTTACCATCTTCAAATTGTAGGCTGTGCTGTCAGTGCCTTCATGCTGGTACATGCTAATGTAATTTGCCTTGTCCTACCTTCCTTATTAATTAATACAAAGGATACAAAATTATGCCTTGAGCCTTGTCTTGACTCTCCAACACTTGTTCTATGCTTAGGGGCTGAACAATCCCTACGCTCACAGTTATCAAACTGAGAGAATTAAAGAAAATCCTTTTCTGGCTCATTGCTGTGCTCCCCACTCAGGTTTGTTTTTTCTGGCTGATAATCTGATTCTTTAGAAACACTCTCATGCTGAATGCAGAGCATGCATGGGTTTATAAAGAATCAGTTTAAATATAGACCAATGCGGTCACTGTTTAGCTGTACTCACCAGTAAACTCTGGAGGAATTCTGTAACACTCCTAATCCACTGCATCCAGGATCATGTTTTCTTTAGGATAGCTGTGAAAAATCTTCTTTTGTGCTAACTGGTGTTAGCTTTCATCATATTTATAATAATTAGTGCTATGATGCCCCGGGAGGAGTGAACATGCTATACTTTTATTAATTCATTCTTTCTTCCATACAGAATTTTAAGCCACTAATTAAAGCAACCAAGTTGTTTGTCAGGCGTGCATACATCGTTGCCACAGATTGTGTGGTCTCTGGCCAAACACCCATTCTGGTCTTAGTACCTAAAACTATGACCATGATAATCTTCCATACCCTACATTTGTCTAATGCTACCTCAAGCTGTGCAAAGAGAGGTATTGGTACATCGCCAAAAAAGCCAACTGCACGACTAAGCAAATTACCTACAGAAAGTTTTGAGATTAGAGTTTATCTAGTTGTGGTCAAACACCAAATTTAGGTTTTCCACTATAACATTTTCTAGGCCAATTTTCAATGCCCCCTGAGACTGTGAGTTCCAGAAGTCAAGTGAATCTTCAACTAGGTCATAAATACTGAGAATATTCTTGTCCTAGTACCTAGTTTGTGACTGACACTTACATACTCTAACCTCATTGCCTTTACCCTAGTTAACTTTTGATGTATAGGTAGACCACCAATTACATTGTGACTTTGTTGTTCTGTTCCAGTAGCTGGTGAAATTAAAACATTGTCAATGGCCCACGCTTCCACCTTGGCTTTTGTGAATGCCTCTCTTCTCTAAGTAAATGCAAAGATCATTCATTGCTTATATTTGTATTTATTTTATTTTATTTATAGTGTTTTATGTAGCACAAACATGACCATTGGGGTATCACAGCAATGTACAAAGAAAGAGAGTTGAATGAGGGTTGGGATATAGTAAAACATTCTTAAGAAACGTATATGGGAGTCAGAAAGGAGGTTACAAAAATAGTAGGATACAATATAAAATGGGGTAAAAATAGCAGAATACAATGTCACATTAAGAAATGCTGTTCATAGGAATCAAACCACTGGATGTCAAGAATAGTAGGGTACAATATACAAAGTTATGAAAGAACAATTTCAAAAGTTTCAAAATACATTCTCTGATGTCACATTTCTGTCTTGTAGTAAAGCTTTATCTTCTTTCTTGAAGAGTTTGCAAGAGGAAATTGCCCTCATTGAGGGTGGTAGTGAGTTCCATATTTTTGGAGTAAATCCAGAGAAAGTGCGGCAGTGAGTTTTCTTTTTTTTTTTTATCTGGGTGGTTCAAGTATAAGGGATTTTTCTCTTCTAGAATCCCTTCTGCCTCCTGAAAGCTTGATTCTATCAGTCATGTATTTGGGACCCGAATTGTGCAAGGCTTTGTGAGTCAAGCATGACACCTTCAGTTGGATCCTAGTGTCAACTGGGAGCCAGTTGAGGACTCTGAGAGATCCGATCAAAACAACCTATTGGTGAAATTGTTGATCCATACGTCAGCTAGGGTGTTGCTGATTTTGATTCTTTGCGGCTGGTTCTGCAGGAAGGAGGTGAACCAGTTAAGGACAGTCCCTGATAGACTCATTCTGTCTTCAAGAGTCTCCCTGGGGCATTTGTGGCAGACCGTGTCAAACGCTGCTGATAAATCCAGGAGTTAGTAAACAGGATTAATTTTTGTCTAGTGATGTTTGTACATCATCTAGGATGTTTAGAATGGCAACCTCGCTATTGTGTTCAGGCCTGGATCCTGATTGGTGCTTGTCTAATAGGTCAAAATTCTTGATGTGTTCACATAGCTGGTCATGGGTGCACTTTTCTACCAGCTTAGCCAGGAAAGGCAGATTTGATGCTGGTCGGAAGTTGTTTAAATCATTCTGGTCAATGCCTGCTTTTTTAGTGGAGAAGGTACTTGACCCATCTTCAGGCAATCTGGCAGTGATCCTTATATGGATGTCAAATGTATTTGGTTTTACGGCCATGCATTGGAACACCTTAAGGTATGCCATCTGGTGAGAATCCACCTCCCATCTGAACACCCTGTAGTTAGTGATGGTGTTAGTGGTTCCAGACAAGCCAATGTTGTAAATTAAAAAAATGGCGCAAGGATTAGTCGCAAAACATAAACGTGAAACAATAATACCTTGGCACAACAGCATTGAAATGTAATCCAAACATACATTTGGATGGCAAAAATACAGAAGTAGGCACCACCAGCCATTGTCTGCTCCTACTATAACCTTGCATTACTTACTGCTGAAAAACTGCTTGCTTGTCTTAGAAGTGGATAAATATAAAACAAATTGAAAAGTAAACAAAGCTTTGAAGAAAACAGAAACTAAAAATCAGGTATTGTTACTGATGATCCATTTACAGTAGGTTAGTCCACTGAGCTACAAAAGCACCTGCAGGGAGCAGAATGAAATGCACAGAGTTAAGGAAAAAAGTAGTCTTGCAGGACTGTTCTGATTTTGCAGTCTCTGAATCGTACTTGTTCTCTTGGTGTTGCAAGGTTTCAGGGTCGCTAAATGATTGAAAAACATTTTTTGGAATGATCCTTATAATGACTGGGTAGTCAAGGCAGAATTTGTAACCATGTTCCTATTGCCTTGAATTGAACTCCAGGAAAAGGGTCCTAAACTGTTATGTTATGTTATGTTATGTTATGTGTATTTGTAAAGTGCACTATCACCCACGAGAGTATCCTGGGGCTGACCAGGTCTGAGTGCCTGTGATGTGGAGTGAAAGATTGTTCCACACTTTAAAACAATGTAAAAGAATATGTGTCCTGATGATATGGTTTTGTGTATGTCAGGAAGGTGCAACTCTAGGAGGTCTGTCGAGCAAATATATCTTGGTTGTTTGTGGATGGAGATGTGACTTTTCAGGTTGGGGGGCTTAAGTTGTGTAGTGCCTTGAATGTGAGTGAAGAATTTTAAATGAGAGCGAATGTGTATTGAGAGTCAGTGGAGCTCCCTGCGACGTGGCGTAACTGGTGTTCTGTGTAGGGGTTGTGGATGAGCCTAGCTGCTGAGTTCTGGATGGTTTGTAGTCTTCTGAGTTTTTGGTTATCCCACTGTAGAGGATGTTCCCATAGTCCAACTTGCTTTTGACTAGGAAATAAGTGACAGTTTTTCTAGCTGTACTTGGCAGATTTTCCTCTGCATCTTATTGGTGTGGAAGCAGGCTGTGGTTATTACATTGACTTGAGCAGTCACCTCCAGTTTGCTGTCGATGATGATTCTGAGGACCTTAGCAGGAGCGTTGGGTGTGAGTCTGAGTTCTGCATCTCCTCATTATGTATGAAGATTTAAGCCACATTGGCAACCACAAATGGAATACCTCTTGCAATTCATCTAGATCGCAACAAGATGATGATCTCAAAAACTTGAAAAAATGCTTGTCCACACAGTGTTTTCTGGAAGTGATCCTGTGCACTTTATGTACTTTCTACGATGGGATAAAGGTCAGCTTGACTAGACCAGCAATTAGATTTTAAGTTTAGACCTTTCTGTAAGCTCCACATAGGTTTCAATATGCAGTGGTAGTGTTGTCAATTATTTTTCTCAAGTTTGAAAATGTCTTTACTCATTGAACATAGCAAAGGTTAATTTAGCCTCCTCAATCATTTTGTCTGTTGTTAGTAACTCATATCTCTCCTTAGACACTCATGCTTAGATGAGCATTTTATTATTGTCTTCTATTGCCATTATTTAATTTAGCAGGCGCTCATATGGTGTCTATTTCCAACAAGGTTTGGATGTGGAAGGTGAGCAATTGAGCAATAAAGCATTGGACTGATGTTGATTCAAGTTAAGATTTTGGTTCCATAAGTATGTCAGTTCTGAGAGTTGTATGACTTTTAATTCCAGGAACTAAAATCCCTAAACAGACAGATGGACAGGCTTGTGGATGACACAATACAGGGCAGGTGAATGGATGGATATTGCACAAAAGCTCTGCTTCACAGACAGAGCAAAAAGGTCATTATACAAAATTATGATGTGGCCTTCATGTTTTTTTATGGCATACAAGGGTCACACAAATTTCATA
Source organism: Pleurodeles waltl (assembly GCF_031143425.1). NCBI lineage: Eukaryota > Metazoa > Chordata > Amphibia > Caudata > Salamandridae > Pleurodeles > Pleurodeles waltl. The sequence goes on from NC_090448.1 coordinate 127,410,095, forward strand.
AAAATGGCATTATCAATTCAGATTCCTTTGCCCTCTATCTGTGTAGGAAATTACATCTTTGAAGGCGTCCTAACAATCTCTATAACCTCCATGTAATTATCAATTAAACCATGAAGAAAAATGGTTTCAGTTTACGTTCAAATTGTTTTATATTTCTAGTAAGAGCCGTACCACTCCAAAGATAAGGTAGAATGAAGGTTACTTGCCACTTCTGCAGTAGATAATAGAAATAAAGAACAACAGGCCTCACCACTCAGCCACTGACGTCTGCTCATGAGGACATTTTGAGCACCCCTCAAGATGCTAAGATTGCTAACTTTCTGGATTTTTAGTAGCCTGTCGTGGCTGCTCTTTTTTCCTAACTGCCCGTCATTGTACACAGAAAAACACAATTTTCCTAATGTAAGCAGCACACATTTAGTTAGAATATTTTGAAAGTGGATGATTTTTGTCAGAGTAGGTTATATATAGTAATATTGTCTTGCATAAGTGTCCAAAATAGCATTTGCAAAAATATTGTTCCATTGGTTAAGCATTTTCTATTAATAACGCCAGTATGACAATGTTTCTGTAGATGATACGTAAGAAACAATATTGATTTCAGATAATATTACAATGAAAATTCGAGTGGCACACTGTTGAGGGTTTAATAGCAAGGAGTCATTTGGAAGTTGCAGCTCCTCTTTTGACATCAATGCTAAATATATCTGCCACAATAAATAATAATACAGATTCAGATGAGAGCTACAATATGGTTCATTCTACAATTTTCCCTCTCTTGAAAGGACACAGGGCCTGATTTAGAGTTTGGCGGAGGGGGTTACTCTGTCACAAACATGAAGGATATCCCGTCCGCCGTATTAAGATCCCATAATAGCCTACAGAGATCATGTTATGGCAGATGGGAGATCCGTAATGTTTGTGACGGAGTAACCCGTCTGCCAAACTCTAAATTAGGCCCATAATCCATCTTTTATAAAGCAGCCTATTACTGTTCAAAGACTAGAGTGCATTCAACAAAATTGAAACACACTACAACTTTCCACTTTTTTTGAACCTTTGTGTATGTTTTTCATTGAGCTCCGTACACACGAGGCCCCTTAGCAAGATATATATCTTATTCCTTTCCTCTTTTACTAAGGTTTCCATTACTTATATTGCTGCTCAAAATGATCCTCTTTGCAATCATGAATTATTTCCATAGAAATTGTTTGACTGAGTTGTTCAGTAAGTGAATGGTCATCATAACCCAGGCTAATCAATTTGTTAAAGCACAAAGCTCCATAACAAGGATGCATGGATTATTAACATGTTTTCCCAAGTATCACTTAAGAAGACGCTACAGTTTCATGAACTGAAGCACTTGCAGTGGTCTGCTCTTGTCCAGCCACCCTCTCAATTTTTCTCTTCTATTCCTCCTCCTATTTTACACGTGTGCTCACTTTCATTTATCTTCTAACTCCTGTTTTCTGTATAAGTTTATAAATACGTACTACATACACTCACACACACATATGATGTAGGCAGTGTTATAACCCATAGTTGTCCTAATTATTATGGTTTTGTGGAATAATACTACACAGTACATTGTTATAATTTTGCTCTAAGCTTGATGTGTATCATCTGTACATTTTGGGAAAATGTGTATTTCATTTTTGTAGAATATAAATACAAAGATAAAATTAACATTATCGCAAATTACACTTTTATTATGAGCATATCTTATGTAGCCAGTGTGTTGGTTTTGTCAGCAACCCTTACGATATAATAGTTATTTGAGTCAAACCCAGTTTTGATCAAATGGCAGCTTTGCAGTGCTAAAGACAATACCAAGCACATAACTTCAGGGTTTATCTTCACTTTGTCCTTACCTAATCTTAGACTTTCACAAATTCATATTGAACCCATTCCTAATGTACAGAATAAATCAGACGGCTCCGAAATATACCCATGTTGATTTCCATTGTATTAAGCTCAAATGACACATTGTGAGCTTTCTCATGTTGTTTTACATATGACAATAACAGCGTCTAAGGTTCTTGAAGACTTATTAGCTGAATGTATGCTGATCATGTGGAATAATGGTGTTAAAATTGGGTTATTACTCTGAGAGTGGGTCATTCTTGCCAACTTAAAAAAAAAACAGTTTTCATAGAATCTGTGCTCAACCTTCTGTAGCTATGGCACACGCAGCAGGCAATCACCCAAGAGGTGTAACTTAAGTTGAAGCAGTGCCAAAAAATTTAAAGCAAGGAGCACGACACAATACATTTCCCACTTTGGAAAACTAGAGACAAATGTAATGAGCAAAACATCTCCAAGACCACCAAAACAAGGAGAACCAGAGATGCCCCTGACCCTAGACCAAGATCTCACTGTAGTACTGTGTCACTTTTTGGAAGTCAAAATCCTCCAGCAGGGCAAGACTGGCAGTTGTAGCTGAGCACAGCTTCACAAGGCTGGATACCATCACCTTACCTACGCTGGATACCTTTGCCTTACATATTTGTAGCATGACAATAAGGTTAATTTAGGACAAGCTTTGTTTTCTTGCCTGCATTGGGTGCTACCTCTCTGGGCAAACCTTAGCACATTGTCCAGGTCCTCCATAGCTGGAAAAAATGACTGTGTTACACTTTTCCTCTGCCATAATCTAGGGGTTCCCCTAAAGCTGCAGGGGTTGCATTTTTAACCTCTGGTACAAGGAGTTTTTACTTGAACAAAAATTTGAAATCCAGTTGGACTGCAACACATACACAATCAACTAGGCAACAATGTGTGGGTTGTGTTTTCCTGGTCATGATTAGTCCCGCTAGAGGAGTTCAGGGGTTCAGCTGAACTCAAAGCCCTCTTTTGTTAAGGAATAGCACACTCATATTTGCATTAAGAAACACGGGCTAAAATTTTAAAATGTTTATTTTTAAAATGCAAGACTAGTGCACAAAATATGAATGATAACCACATAGAATGCGAAAATAAATGCAGCAATCCCTGAAATGGCCAATGAAAACAATATGAGCATTCCTACCATGGTTAACAAGTTCCTACCATCCTAACACCATAGCACTGCTTCTACACACAATGTTAGCATTTAACAGAAACAGAAAATAGCATGCCTATAAATTGGGATTCTTAAAATGGATTACAAAGCATACCTTTTCTCAGTAAGAAAACACTGTGCATCTATTCTCTATCACAGTTCCGGGCTGAAGGTCACCTCTCTGTACCACTCTCTGAGCAACCCCGACTGAGGCTGATGTGCACCACACCGGCACGACCCTTGGCCTAATAGTTCCATTGAGAAGCCTCAGCATGACCCTTGGCCTAATAGTTCCATTGAGAAGCCTCTCCAAACTGTGGCCAAATACATGTTTTTTTAAAATCGAATAATTGCTGAATTTATCTTATAACAAGACAAAATAAGTATGGAGAAAAAGTGTCATCCCATTTCACGCGTAGACATTTTAGTCTCCAATATAAGCATCCATATTAGCATGGCAGTGACTAAAACACAGCTAAAAAAATATGTCAGCCTAGAAAGGAGGCAGACAAATGCTAACATGTCTGCATGTGTCTAAACGTCACACATTCCAACAGAAAGATATAAAAGAGTCTGCAGGCAAGTACACAATAACAATAGAAGACATTTCAACTGGACCTGTCACAGTGTTCATGACACTCCAACTGCTGGCAAGGTACCTCCCGGATGGTCCTGCAGCCCTTAACTCTTCATGGGAGACTTAGAGACATCAGTTCTCTCCCCATCTAGGTCTGTTAAAGTGCACTGTGCTTTGTGATTAGCTGGGCCCACATGGATGGAGAAGTCGTGCTTTTTGTGTTCCTCAAACAGGCAAATAGGTGGCCAATTAGTTGAAAACTGGAGTGCTGTTCTAGTCCCTTTGTGAAAGAGGGAGTTAGAAGTCCAATAGTACTGTACTTTAACTTTTGAGTAATTGAGTGAGTCCTCCTCTACCACAAGACTCAAGAACCTTTTTCCAGCAGGGCCTTCTTCTTCAAATGGAATTTTCCCAGATCCAACAATGCTCTGAAGAGGTGGTGGCTAAAGTACTAGATTTATCCTGTGCAATAACATGTGATTAGACTAATTCTGCCATTCAAGCCTAACTGTTTTCTTGCAGTGTCCCTACCTCCTTTTGAAACACTTTTCCTCTCGTAGTGTATAATTATCCAGGATCCCATGTTTCAATATGGTACACCTCTTCTGCCACCAGGCAAACATGTCTTTAGCTCCTTGGCCATTCATGTATTTAGATGAACTCTCTAGCTCTATATTACAGTGTCCAAATGGGTTCCCTCCTACACTTTGACTGTAGTCTGTCTGTCTAGGAGGGTCCTGAGAATAAGGAGGAGAAGGCCTTCCTAGCACTTCCAAGTCAAAAGAGTTAATGCTAAGGCAGTCCTTTGGTATGACAACTGCTCCAGATAGATAATCCCTACTTAGCTGTCAGCATTTAACAACTCACTGGCCTTCCTTGGCTCAGAGAGAGGCCATTGTCTTCTAAGCTAGGGTCATAAACTTGACCAGCATAGGATGTGTTTCCAGCTCTTAAGGAAGATAAGAAGCAGAATTTGTTTTAAGCCAGTTCTGGTTCAGGCAACCTAAATTAAATTTCAAGAAGTTCGTTTTCTACTTTAAGTAACAAAATCTGCCCTTAGAACAGATTTTGGAATTGGGGTCAAAATAACATTTAAGGGCTTTGCTAGCATTTTTCCAGGGGGATAGAAAATTAACTATTTTAATCATACCTAGGCCTCTCTTATGTGAAATGTTGCTGGGTCTAAACAGTAAAAAAGCTCATAGGCATTCTGTCACTGTGAATGTATTTTTTTTTATTGATAGAGACTGCCAATGTTTACATATTAGGCATCCTTCCTTGTGGACTTACAAAGCACAAATTACAGGTGATTTATTCACGCATAAAAATGTGTTTACCTTTAGAGCAAAGGCACTTTTCCTTGCCACCTGTTCTGCGGCGCCTTTAAAATGTAGTCCAGCTAGAGTGTAGTGGTACCCCTGTCAGCCATATACTTTTGTTAACTATATAGATGTGTAAATATCCACTACAGTCCCCATATGGTATTTAACTCCCATTTCACTGATGTATTTTTGGCACCATCTTCTATGGCCTTACAGCAAAGTTAAATAGAACTGAAAGGGTTAAAACTATTTTACCAATGCAATTGCACTGCCAAACCACACATACTGTGGCATTGATTAGCACAGAGTTGTAATACCAGAAATTGGGGGCTAAAAAAAGGTAAAAATCCTGATGTGAACATGCAGAAACGGCTAATTTGGTATAACTGGTGTATAGGTTTATCTTTAGTAGGAAATATTTTTGCTAGCATTTAATATGGATATTTTAAAAACAGCTATCTACTCATTACCCCTTGGTGCCTCAGAGCAGTTTGGAAGTGCGAGAACAATTATGAATGGGTGATGAGTAGCTTTATAATACCTTTAACATGTTATGTGCTGCATTCAACTGTCTATCTACTGTTGCACTTGTGCTCTTGAGTTTGACTATCAACTTGGTCCCATACTATGTATAGTGTGGCTGCTGCTGCATCTAACACTTTACTACTTGATTTGCCTTTCCCCGCAGCCTTAAACAAGTAGAAATATGTCTTTTGCAGTGTTTTGTGAATCTCCTTGAAGCATAACTTTCCTGTGTTTTCTTTATGTGTTTTTTCCTAGACGACTAGGGTTTGGTACTGCTAAGGGTGCTTTGGAACCGTGCCAGAAGACATTATCCAATTAGAATCAGCATTTGCCCCCCATGTGCACCTGCTTGTTCTGTGGCTGGCACAGCTCAGTATTATAGGAAGGACGACACCGACTATTTATTATTGCCATGACATTGGCAGACCAAGAGTCCAGGCATATTTATTATGGCAGTGTTCCAGTTTTTGAGCGAGAGTAATGGTATGGTAGAAATGTTCACGAACTCAGCGCTTACAAATGTGATGCAAATGATGCTACTGATCTTTTTAGTGGGGCCCCATTTTCTTTTGGCTTGGTATGATTATTTATATTACACACTGTAAACTTTCCTTTTTACCATATCACAGATATCCAATATTTTAGCAGCCTTTAAATAGGCAGCGTAAGGTGTGGCGTAATATGTGTTATTTCTACCAGAAATACGAAACATCCACTCTCCAAAAATGCAAACTGAGCTCATAGAACATCCGTTCCACAAATGGGGTCCTCTGTATTCGTTGATGAACTCCAAGCAAATAGTTACATAAAGAACCAACAATCAAACGTTTTCTTCTTCGTGTTCCTTTAGAACCTTTAGAAAACGTTCCAAAGTCGAGAATTGCTAATTTTCTGTGCCATAATCAATGAGGTCATAGACACCAACTCAGCTCTCCTTTATGCCTCCGCTGAGACAGAAGCCTCTGTTCAAGTGACCGGTTATTTTCTATGTACCCTATCATGACTCATGAGTTTCAATACACTTATCTTATACGTGTTCAATGCTTTTGGAAAAGACACACAGGAAGTAGGTTAGCTCTTTTCCTGGCCATATTATGACAAATGATGAGTCTGATAGCACGTTGCATTAATGTCCTATTGAAATTTGTACACAAACAAACCTGTAGGCTAGACACAAGGTCAAGTTCAACTGAGGTACTGTCTTTGAGCAACTCTAGCTAGTGCTCAAGCTCCTAAAATTAGGATTGACTAGATAGAAGCTGAGACGTTCTATACTACGATACGTTATTTCTGCAGAGTTTCATGAGCAAAACATTTTTATAGGGTGGGATTATGCTGTGTTAAGGAACCCTAAGGAATATTATCTGCCAATGGTTGAGATTCACAGCGAGTTGGAAAAAGTCAATGTGTAGGTTATCTATAGAAATGTGAGCATGCTGTACATTTTTTCTAGTTCATACACTTTTCCTTTAGGGCCCGACGTATGCAGTGCAGTGGTACCAGCATCGTGGCATAAATATTGTCAGACACAAATACTGTGTCCCAAATATAGTTTGCAGCAATAGCACCCCATTGGAGTTGATAGGTGAATATCTACATCCAACGAAATGATATTTTTGTAAAAGGTCTTTATTTATATCAGGCTATATTGGTGTTAAAGATATCCGGATATACAACTCCATGCAGGTGTATTTGTGTCTATTTCTGCCACTGTGTGAGTTCTCAAAAAAGCATGGTATGGATGAAGACCTTGATAAAAATATGTTCCACTCTTTTGAACTCCAAAAAAAACAAGAAATAATTCTTGAATGGACGGGATACTGCATCCAACTTTCCACCAATGGTCAGACACACAAGAGAAGTTAGGTATCCCTGAAGTGATTGCTCATGAGTTTCAAATATCTCACCCCTAAAATAACATACTTTGCATAGCTGTAACAACTCTGCAGTCAACTCCATTTTTTAACTATACTCTTTGGAAGTCCAATTTATATCACTGTTACCCACATCCTAATCAAAATACCCACAGCTTGCTCAAACTATGCTTGCGTAACATACAGAGATGTTTTAGGGCATGGGCAAAGTAGGCAATAGCCCAGGGCCCCACCTTCCAAGGAGCACCTTGGGAAAGTGAACTTTTTTCTATTTTACTTCTTTCATGTCTCTATATCTAAACCTCTCTCCCTCTCTGCCTATCTCTACCTTTGACTGTCTCTTTACTGTGTCCTGTGTCATTTTAAGGATCTTGGGGGTCCTGAGCAGGTCATATTTTAACTATTTTTGTGTGACCTTGTTAATGTTTAATATATCATTCATTATCCTTTATCATTATGCAGGCTTGAATTAGCAGGAAATAGGTACTAAATTGTTCCACTACAGGGGCACCTAAATAAGTATTGCTCGGGGACCAGAAAATCCTTAAGATGACTCTGATAATATAAGCTTTAACATGTTATACTATTGGTAATTTAGAGCTCATTTAAAAAGTTCTCCAGGTGTACGTCAGAATTACATATGTAGAAGATATTGTGGATCAACCCCATTACGTCACGGCCTTTGCACTTATGAAGGTTGCAAAGCACAATCGTGTACATGAGCAAATGAGGCATTTCTACCAGACGTTATGTTTGTAACAAGGCTGTACATTATCAGCTTTGGGATATTTACATTCATCATTGGTGGATGTAGTTGTCGATGAAAGAGACAACACATGTTGGCATATTCCACAGGTTCCCTTTAAAATATGAAATGGGAGTCAATGGAGATACCTGTGATCTGGGGATGCATTGGCCACAATTTTAATTTCTCAGCTACTTTCACTTCACTTTCACATGTGTCAGTTCTTTCAATAGAAGTAAGTGTGAGACTGATATAAATCAAATTTCACTAAAGCAAGTTACCATTCATCATGGTACCTACTATTAGTTTATTTTCCATGATCAAGACATTTTTGAAACTTTTCAGTCCTGCCCCTGCAGTTAACAATGGAAAACATTGTGTAGGTGAACATTGTAATACAGCTATTGTTAATGTAATAGTCTTAACAAGTGCTTGTCAAAGAACATCTGTAAATTCCTATCCATCAATCCACAGTGACTAAAGGGTCACCAAGGATTCACAGCATGGATGTGGGGTCTACATCCTGACTAGTAACAGTAACAATGAGGATTTTTGGGGCCTCCACTGGAGAGAAAGTGCTGGAGGAGTGGTGGTGGTTTATAATTACCTTTTGATCCCACTTTCCTAATAACGATTAGGACCATTTAAGGCACGTCAATATAATATAACCATTGCTGTATAGCCTTCTAATGACCAAATGAAACTCTTCCATGACTCTGAATGGAATCGATACAGTGGTAACCTTCAACAGCTTATTGGAGACCATGATTGTCAATGTTTAGTAATCTCTTTTCTGAGCTATGACCTCTTTTGAAACCGAGTTAAATAACGTTCTTTGGCTAGAGGGAGTCAGAATAGCCCACATATAGCATTTGATTTTCTGGTAAGACAGAGATGTTGATGGCTAATTTTGAGGGATCGAGAGCTGACTATTACTAGACAGAAACAATGCACAGTGGTACTCTGTGAGGGTCTAAAGAGGTTGTGACTTTTTATTTTTTTGGAAGTGGATTGGAGTGACCCGGACCCATCCAGATTGGTGTTACCCTAAGATGCATTGTCATTGAATGTGAGGTATTTGCCTGTTGATGACTACATAAGGCCTCACGGTAGTGAAGTTATCATTAAAAACTGTAAATGTGAGAGAGAGATATGAAATGTGTGAGAGAGATATGTTTTCCAACTTTGAGGGCAATAAATCTTTATATTGCTCATTGATGTAGTGTGTAAAAAGAGCCAATTTAAAATCATGTGGCCTAATCCTCTTGTTCAATTCATGGAGATTCTATTGAATTGTGGGTCTATACTATATTTCTTTAGGTTACTAATGCATATTCAGGTTTGCTTGATGCCTTTTGGAATTTTTTGAAGGAGTCCTCAATTTAGACAATATTGTTCACACATTTAGATCTATATGAAATCAGCTCAATTTCATAAGAGGAACATGTTGATAGCTGTGGCAAAGACTATATAAAACATATAAACATCTCTTGATTACATTGCAGCTTTGGGAGCAGTTGATAGCGGATGGGCAAGTAAAGTACAAAAAGTCAGGGTTTAGAGAACATTTCTAACTACATTTTGTAAAACAGCCTTCTGTGCTTAAAAGTGAAGGAAAACATATAGAAGCAGTGTTTGATAGGCTGAAGGCAATAGTTGCTAGATGTCTGTACACAGAGCAAATCAAAGCAGTTTTGCTGCTGTGGGGGAATTCAGAGTGAATCTAGAAGCAATCCTCTGTCATTATGTGTCCCTTTTTAAAGTGGGCAGAAAAGGCTAGCCACTACAAAGGAGATTAAAAAGATAAGAGCATTTAAGTCTGTGAGAGGGCTTGAAAGAATCAGGCAGTACAGTCCTGCAGAGAGTATTCATGATTCAGAAACTGAATTATTAGGCTGGACATATATTGTAGCATTAGGAAGGGTTCTAGGACTTTTCAATGCATGGATGTCACAGATGCACATAGTATGCCAGTGAGATCCCAATGATGTTTTCCATGTCACTAGACCTTCTACCATTTTAGCCAACTGTGACCCTTTATTCTGTTTTTGTGCGCCCTGTGCACCTGCATCCTTATTTTTTAAATCCCCTTCCATCCTTTGCTGAACCACTGTTCTTTGTTTGGAAGCGTGGCAGTCAACATGTGTAGGGTTGAAACGGTGGGGAGGAACAATCATTAATGCCTTATCCCAGAAACTAGTTCATATTTAGTATCACTAGCCTGCCTCCAAAATGCTGCCATTCCCCTTATCCCCGTCTGTTCTTTTTGCTACTGTGCATATCACATTGCTGCTTTTTTATTAGACAGCTTCCTTCCCCCCAACAAGCAACACTTCCTCCCAATTCGTTTTTGCAATGGTGGTCCTCCACATAGCCCCACTTTCTCCTGTTTATTTTCTGCAACAGGGATGTCACATACCCACTCAATTCCCCTGTTGTATTTTATTACTTTCCCCACCTGCACTAGATGTGGTGTACCTACCTCATGTGAGGGGTGCCGAAGACACGTTCAGAGAGAATTTGATGTTAAAGAGTCTGGTGCATCTCAGTCAGTTTCTCTACAGCTGAGCAAACCCTGCTATTGCCAAGTTACAGAGACTTCAAACAATATGGCTGCAAATAACGTGTTCTCCATGCACTTGGATCCCTTAGTTGAATTCCTACAAAATGACATTTGCACAAAGATCCCTTTTCCACACTATTTATGCCTGAGGCTTCTTATGCAAGCCAGTTCACTCTTTAAAAGTCACACAGAGAGCTATAAACCACAATGTGACCCACTCTAGAAACCACAGCAGAAACCTCAGCTTCTCTCCAGTATTCACTTGGCCCCACTCATTACCTGTACACCTTAGCACCTCTATTGACTATAAAACGACAACAGCAAATGCAAAACTCTGTTGCCAGTCTACTCCTACATGCAAAGCCACAAGCCCACATCTCCCCTGCCATAAGTGCCCTACTTTGGTTACCGGTTGCCAGAAAATCCACTTTCAAGCTTCTTTGTATCACCACTTTCCATCAGGAATAAAATCACACAATGCATACAACAACTAAATCACCACTTCAGACTGGCCCCACCTCAAAATCCCAGCATATAAGAAAAAAAACATGGGTGAAACTTCTATCTTTATCTGTTCAAGCAGCCAAACTAAGGTATTCATTACCCCCAAACATAAGATCCACAGATAATCATCTTATCTTTAGAAGAATACTCAAGAGCTGGTTCTTCCCTGCATGACCACCATATTCAAACTACAAATGGCCAGCAATAGAATGCATGACACCAATGGTGCATATATGTGTGTAAAGATGTATGCTCATCTCAATGTACAGATGTATATCTCACATATATTTTTTATATATATATATGTATATATATATATATATATATATATATATACATATACATATGTAAATGTATATGTATATATATATCATCAGAAAGACCCCGACTTATACAAATACATAGACATAAAGAAAGGACTTAAACCACCATACAGATATATATCCAAGTGCAATAATGAGCGGCATCTTGTAACGGTTACATAGGTCATAGTATCTCAAAATGATATCATATCATAATTAAACTGACTTTAAATATATACAGATGCTTCAAGTTATATATTCAATTACTCAATTATCAACTACGTAACCTTATATACTGTACTTGACAATCCTATTATATTTCATGCCTCTATCAAGATTAGACACAGTGAGATCACAAACACCCCCAAAAGAAACTTTGTATCAGAATATGTATTAAAACCAATCATCTTTACAAAACTAATACATAAATATCCCAGAAAACTCAAAAGAAAATCAGAAAATCCAGTAAATAATCATTTAACTACCAAGATGGGTATTCATCTCTTCGCTTAAGTTTAATCCATTAGGGGACAGAGTCATGAATTTGATGATGTATTTTGATTCAAGAACCCGTAACATTTTCTGTCTATCACCACCTCGTGAGTTAAGTTTGATCTGATCACAGACCAAGTATGTGAGTTGTTTTTCATCACCTTGATGTACTTGATGAAAGTGTCGTGCTACAGGGTAGCTACGATCTAAGTTACGTATGGCTCTTACATGCTCCAACATTCTCTTTTTTGCTTTGTGGATCGTACTGCCCACATATATTTTGTCACATGGACATCGTAGGCAGTATACACAGAAATCTGTGTTGCATGTAAAGAAACCCTTGATGGCATATTCACCTTGACCAGCACCCCATATTCCATTTTTGGAGTCCTTACTATATCTACATGCTTTGCATTGATGACAACAATAAAACCCTGAGATTCCAGATTTTCCACTCTCAGATTTAATGCTACTGAGCACCATGTTGGGACTAAGGTTGTCTCTAAGTGACCTTCCCTTGCGGAAAGTTAGTGTAGGACTATTCCACACATACTCCTGTAAATCCGGGTCTGTTTGAAGAATATGCCAACTTCTGGTAAGTGCTCGCCTCAGATTGAATGTTTGATTGGAGTAGGTCGTAATAAACCTAATCTTCTCATCAGGTGTATTGTTTTGTTGTGTACGATATAGTACTTCTGATCTTACTACTCCCTCAACTTTCTTTACAGCTTGCCGGATAATATTATCGCTATATCCTCTTTCACTGAATCTTGCACACATGATCCTACGTTCTTGCTGATACTTTTCATCAACACTGCATATTCGTCTTGCTCTCAGGAGTTCACCATATGGTATACTTCTGATCAAGTTAGGAGGATGAGCACTCTTAGCGTTTAACAAACTGTTGCCTGCTGTTTCCAAAAATGGAATATGGGGTGCTGGTCAAGGTGAATATGCCATCAAGGGTTTCTTTACATGCAACACAGATTTCTGTGTATACTGCCTACGATGTCCATGTGACAAAATATATGTGGGCAACCAAGCTTTTCTTTTAGCTAATGCTACCCTAGACCAATAAAAACAAACATACCAATGAAGATAAAAAATAGATGAGCCAAAAAACTGCAATAGTTTAAAGCCAAAAAACTGCAATAGTTTAATCTCTAAATCAACAGATGGCTAACTTCTCCCTGCAGCAACATTTTGCAATGTCATAGGCGAAAGAAATTCCACTATAAAATTGTGGAAAATGCAACAAATCATGATTACAGACAGCACAAAAATGTAGTTTCCATGACACCTGTGACAGAAAGACAGCCACGGATGTATCACGTGGCATGACATAGTCTCATGATGATGTGATGCGTGTTTCAAACAAGGTGTTTCAACAGAGAAGTGAGATGAGCCCCGCAGATAGCACAGGGCTGGAATGCACCAGCAAACCTCCCTCTACTCTAACAGCACAAAAGTGCTTCTGCAAGTTAGCGTGCCTTCGATTTCTGGTAAGGTCTGTCCAGGAGCTGCCAAATAGCCCTGTTTGCTACTTGTGAATAATCTGTCAAACTGGGGAAATGTGCATTAGGGTTGTCTCGGAAAAGGTGTGATGGACTGTATTTCTCGATGCATGGGAGAGAAGATAGTCGACTCTTAAGATCAAAGATAAAGGTATGAAAGAGAACGCTTGTAGGCTGTTGGAAATCTTTACAATTTACACAGCACCACAGAGTAGATAACATAGTCAGGTTACAATAAAAAAAATACCAACAGCTTATCTTCAGTTTTTGTGGCATGTCCCCTCATAAATCACTCACAACTATTAGACCTGGGAAGATTAAAAAAAAACCTTTGCCTGAGCCTAATGCTTCAGACATGTAAACACTGTTTCTGGTGAGGTTTTCAGAGTGGCTTTAACTTTCTACATCATGGAGGCTGTTTATTGTTTTCAAAAGCATGTATTTGTGCCAGTCATTCCATATGATAACTAGGTAAGAACCGTATCTGAGAACATTTGCACAAGTTAAAAAAAATGGCCAGTTGAATGTATTACATTTATTTAGAACTGGCATCACGTCAAACAGGAGAATGATTTCACAATTTTTTTAATGTGTTTGCATAAAAGAAAGTAGAGAAAATACATCTGCTGCACTTTTCAAAAGTTACATTTGGGGCTACATTTGAGGCAAGATCACTTGCTCCGTGTTAAAAAAAAAAGGCAACAATTTGACTAGGATGTTTTTCTAGCATTTCTTGACTCAATTAAAAAATGTCTAAATAAAATCGGTGTTACAAATGGCTAACAAATGGCTCAGCGAGTGTGCTTCCCTCCTTTGGCGAAAAAATATTTATATATTCTAATGCTGGATAATAATGTTGTGCACAAGTGCACACAAACACCACAGGGAGGTGTGCAGCTTTAGATGGAGACATTGACTGGTTAGCAGGAGTTCCTGTCAAGAGTGGAACAATGTGAAAATGTTATTTTTATTTAATTTCCATAAAATAAGACTGGGCACAGTGAGGCTGGACAAAACACATTCGACGTTTCATGTGACAGGAACTTTAAAAAACACACTTTTAGAAATGGAGACTAGTAATGAGTAATTGGGTACTTAGCTTATTCCAAGTATATTCTGCAGCCACCAACCTAAGAGAGACTGCAACTGAGCAAGGTATGGGAGTCTTATCAGGGACAAGTGTAATGTGACGCTTCCTCTGCAGGCCCTTCTTAAAACAAAACGCTGTCTAGGTTTCCTCCAAACATCTGTCTTCAGACTGTGGCCACTATGTGCCTTCTATCTGAGGCACAGCAAGTTACACTAAGGCCCTCACCACTGTGTTTCTTCTCAGGCACCTCCAAATGATATAGACTTTAAAACTGCCTCTCACTTCATCTAGGGAAGATACATTGCCTGATGCTCCTCGCTCAACCTTTACAAAAGTGGCTGTTCTGCTAAGCTGGCTATTGCTGTGGCCCTCGCAGGACGACTTCCTAGTACGCAGATAGGGTTAGGTCCAGCAGACAGAAATCTCTGCTAAGTCTGTCCTTGTCTGTCAGAGGTTAGAATCACACAGGCAGGTAAATGGAGGGCCTGCCACACTCACCCACTAAATGGTCAAGGTGACTCGCCAAAGTGTGCTTTACAGTAGTCTCCAAGTTAAACTCTGCCATCTTCAGATGTTCCGCGCTCTCATCCTGTTCAGAGCACTTAGGCTTAAAAGAGGCTATTAGATGAGGCTACAAGTCTGTAAGCCCTTTGCAAGTCTGGTACATTGTAATAATATTTATTTATCTATGTATTTTGTTGGTTTAAATTATACAACATGGTCTTTGCAGCCAGTTCAGAACATTATGTTTGAATTGAAAAAAACATGCATTGGGTCCGGTAGAGTGGGTATAGGATATATATGAAGCTGTTCAACCTAGGGTATGTATTCAGCAAACAACCAGTGAAGTGTTAAACGCCTATTTGGAAGTATTAAAGCAAGAGACTTTTTTTAATAGAGATGGTGAGGGTGAGTGCATTTTGGTTATCAGTGGTTGCCATTTTTGTCAGCCATCTCAAGAAGGAATTCAGACACCCACCTTTTGTTGTTACGTTTGTGGATCTCTCACTTATCAGTTCAGTCTTCCTACGCTTCCTCAAGAGTTTGACTGTGTCCTAGTGGATGGTGAGAGCACATTCTACCAAGTTGTTGGACCTTGTGCTGCTTAGTCTTTTGAACCGCAGATGACAAAAGGTCTCCATGTCAGTTTAATGGTGGTTTCTGTTGATAGTAAATCATTGTTGTCCTTGTTGTAAAAGCCATTTGTGTATGGTGCATAGATTTTTAAATCTGATCTTCTATTCCATTGGTAAGTGATGGAGTTAATTTATGAGGTTTGATGCAAAGCCATTTTTTCTATTAGATGGCATGTCTTGTTCTGATTGTCAATTCCTTGAGACCTGTCAATGAGCTTTTAGTGCAGGCTTATGTATACAACATGCTAATAGGCTAGCCGGGCCCTTTCCCTATGACTTGGGAAGCTCCACACCATATGGATAAGTGGGAAAACTTTGTGACAAATTGATACCTGAAAACTGAATCTTTATACCAATTATTTCATTTGGATGTGAATGACTGAAACCTTGGAAGCATATATTAACCTTCAGATTTTGAACTGTGGTGGGGGATGTCTGAATCGCTGCTGCCCTTGCAGATGGGCATGTGTCCATTTCTTTTCCACACAGCAGTAGAATTTCAACCATCATGCAATTATAAATAGGGACATCTTATAGATCCTGGGGGTCCTGGGCCCAGCGTATTTTGGGGGCCCCTGTTCAGAACAGCTCTGAATTTATGATGCAATTTCAGCTTTTTCTTGTGCTCTTTGGCCAGATGATACTACACAGGCACATTGGTCCAATTTCTAAATGTGTTTCTATCTATTAATCAGGGGTTGTGATGTGTGCTTTCAGTATTATAAGATAGTTGCAGTTTGCGAATATTAATGCAAATAATGCAAATATGCTATTTTTCGTATGGGAAGTCATGTTGTGATATAAAAGGAACTTTTTTATGGATGTTGCATGGTGCTGAAAAGCAAACAACATTTCTCTGCAACATGCCTGTAATAGACCCTCACATATCACTCATATTAAAATAAATTAAAGGCAAATGGTTTTGAAAACAATCTCTGTTTTAGAATCATTCAAGGTCATCCAGGCAGGACTGTGTGAAGAACTGAGCTGATCTATTATGCGGGCCCTAGAAGGTTGGGGTCCTGGGCCAGAGCCCACTTAGCCCATGTCTTAAAATGTCTCTGACTATTAAGGAACAGAAAGCTTTTCCTCATTAAGTGAATAACGGGTTTAAACTAGCTCCAGTTTTGCAATGATTTCCAGCTTATTTTTTTAGCACATTATTTTCAACATAAATCTAAAATTCTAGGTGTTTTTTGTGATTTAATGAGTCATAGAGCACATGTGTACAAACACAGATGCATTTAGCAAAGAGAAAGAAAAGGACAAGCTATTGGTAACTTCTTACAAATTTATGTGCTGTAGGATACAGTGCACTCTATCCTGAATAGCTGAACTTGATTACCCAGTTATTAATGAACCCTGGCTATGGCAGTGGCTGTTGTTCTATCATATTCATCCATTTATCCACAATAAATTTTGACTGTTCCCATTCTACAAAGTGATGGTTTCCCCCACTTTTCAAGCCAGCAGCAAGGGACAAGTGTGACATATGGTTGCTGCCTGTATGAAGTGGATTAGTGGACACAACACAATGGACTACAATGCATCCAAATGTAATTACGAGTGTGTGAAATTTCTTTGTGCAAGAGACATACCCAGAAATCCCTACACCAACACCTTTTCACTCCCTCACACAACATTCCAATGTGGCTATACTTCTTTGTGTTGCTTTGGCCCTTCCCTTATAATGTTGACCACACGGTGAATCTCTGTTCCTTTGTCGCAGTCCACATCTCCCCCACGTCAAGCAGGTAATCGTTGCAAAAGAAAGCTCAGTGCACAGTCAGCATAGGATTCACCTGCATGTAGTATGCTGCAAAGAAATGACCACAAGCACTGAATTTACCACTGAGTTGCATGTCACAGTGCTTATTTAACAATTAAAATTGTAATACGTTTGAATTTGAAAAAAAGAAAGAATGCATCAGTTATGCAAAAGAAGAACAAGAAATTGCTTTGTGGTATCCTGCAAAGGCAGCCCATCCATGATTCACAAATGAATGCTCTTATGTTGCGCCACTTCCTACTTTTCCACCTCAAGTCACGCAATCCTCAGCAGTTGTGGCAGGGCATTACAACACCTCATGCTCAAATAAGGATTGTTTGGGATTTTGACAAAACTCCATCAGTTGTTAACAGCTCCTAATACTTATTCATATCTGTTATTGCTTTATTGAATGCTACCATAGCACTCACTTCATTGCACATCTCTCCTTCACTGTGAAGGTTTAAGCTGTCCTTAACTTTGAGATGTTCCTCTCTTGTCTGATATGTAACCATTTCTCAAGCCTTTGAAACCCCATTCATTACCATACTGAGTCTATGGGGCCAATTCATAAAAGCCTGTATGTTAGAAATGGGGTCTTTGTTTGGCAGTCAGGTTACCCCTGTCCAAGCAAGGACCCTCACTCTAGTCAGGGTAAAAGAGAATCACCCTCAGCTAACCTCTGCTCGATCCCTTGGTAGCTTGGCATGAGCAGGCAGGCTTAACTTCAGAGTGCTAGGTATAAAGTATTTGTACCGACACACACAGTAACTTAAAGAAAACACTACAAAATGACACAACAAATAGATATTATTTATCTAAACAAAACAAGACCAAAACGAAAAAAAAACCACAATACACAAATCAAGTTATCAATTAAAAACCAAACTAACGCTGTTAGCATGAAAAAGTACCTGGACGTGTCAAAAATAACCCTGCGCGGGTGACTGTGTGTCAAAAAGGGCTTCCGATGCCTTGATAACACTCACGAGCGAGACCTTGCGTTGTTTCTCCTTCAGTTGGGTCAGCGTGCGTCATTTCTTCTCTCCACAGGAGAGCGGTGCGTCGATCCAGCCAGCACTCTCAGGTCCGGGCAGGCCTTGCGTCGTTTTTGCATGCCCAGCTGTGTTTGCGTCGGAAATCCAGCCACATGATGATCCGAAAACCACGCAGCGCGGGTTGTGATCTCACCAGCCTCCGTCAGCGATGCTGCGTGTTGTTTCTCCAGCTGCGTGCGGCGATCTCCCAGCCGTACAACAGGCAAGCGTCGATTTCAGCCGTGAAGCCAGCAGCGCGTTGATTTTTCAGCCATGGATCGGAGTTGCGTCAATCTTTTACCCGCACAGCAGTCTGTGCGTGGATTTCTCACTCTTGTCCTGCCAGCTTCTCCTTTCAGGGCCCCAGGAACTGGATGGGCACCACTTGGCAGAGTAGGAGTCTCAGCAGAGGCTCCAGGTGCTGACGGAGAGAAGTCTTTGCTGTCCCTGAAACTTAAAACAGGAGGCAAGCTCTAAATCAAGCCCTTGGAGAGTTCTTCACAAGAAGGAAGGCACATAAAGTCCAGTCTTTGTCCTCTAGTACAGGCAGAAGCAGCAACTACAGGATAGCTCCACAAAGCACAGTCACAGGCCGGGCAGCTCACCTTCCTCAGCTCTTCAGCTCTTCTCCAGGCAGAGGTTCCTCTTGGTTTCTAGAAGTGTTCTAAAGTCTGTGGTTTTGGGTGCCCTTCATATACCCATTTTGCCCTTTGAAATAGGCTTACTTCAAAGCAAAGTCTTTCTTGTTTGTGAAATCCTGCCTTGCCCAGGCCCTAGACACACACCAGAGGGTTGGAGACAGCATTGTGTGAGGGCAGGCACAGCTCTTTCAGGTGCGAGAGACCACTCCTCCCCACCCTCCTAGCACAGATGGCCCATCAGGAAATGCAGACTACACCCCAGCTCCCTTTGTGTCACTGTCTAGTGAGAGGGCAGCCCAACTGTCAAACTGACCCAGACAGGGAATTCACAAACAGGCAGAGTCACAGAAATGGTTTAAGCAAGAAAAGTGTAAAAGTGGCATTTTCAAACACAAAATCTTAGAATCAACTTTACTAAAAGATGTATTTTTAAATTGTGAGCTCAGAGACCCCAAACTCCACGTCTATCCGCTCCCAAAGGGACTCTACACTTTAATCATATTTAAAGGCAGCCTCCATGTTAAACTATGAGAGGGGCAGACCTTGCAACAGTAAAAAACGAACTTAGCAGTATTTCACTGTCAGGACATATAAAACACATTGCTATATGTCCTACATTAACCATATACTGCACCCTGCCCTAGGGGCTACCCAGGGCTACCTTAGGGGTGTCTTACATGTAAGAAAGGAGAAGGTTTAGGCCTGGCAAGTGGGTACAGTTGCCAAGTCAAATTTACAGTTTAAAACTGCACATACAGACACTGCAGTGGCAGGTCTGAGACACGATTACAGGGCTACTCATGTGGATGGCACAACCAGTGCTGCAGGCCCACTAGTAGTATTTGATTTACAGGCCCTGGGCACCTCTAGTACACTGTACTAGGGACATACTAGTAAATCAAGTATGCCAGTCATGGATGAACCAATTACATACACATTTTGTATAGGAGCTCTTGCACTTTAGCACTGGTTAGCAGTGGTAAAGTACCCAGAGTAACAAAAACAGCAAAAATAGAGTCTAGCACACATCAACAACCTGGGAAACAGAGGCAAAAAGTTAAGGAAGCCCACGCCAAGGATGAAAAGTCTAACAGTGTATGAGTGTGGTAGTAGTTCTACAGGAATACTTTTTTTTATGCATTCTTACATGCTTTTGTGAACTAAACAAACCTTCAACTTCCTGCCAGTAAAAGTGCACAAATAGAGCATTATTTTAACTAATTGTATATTGTAATTATACATGAATATTCCCTGACTAATCCCAATTCTACAGGAGTCTTACTACCAAATGCTTCTGCAAATAGGCCCTTATATTTTGAACGTTATTACGCCTTAAAACATAAGTTCAGCCTATTTACTGAGTGAAATCTTTTCTGACTTTTGGGCCTGAGCAAAGTTTTAATTACACTGACATGATCTCTTGTAATTTCCCGGGTTTCACATTCCATTTCTTACGCGAAATTCCTTAAATTACGCCACTGTGGATGGTCCTGTAATTAAAGACCATCGCTGAAAATCCTATTGCGGAACAATGCGACCGAACAGCTGCTGTTGTTCAAGGTATTAGTGATTTGCATGATATTCTTTATACAAAATACATACTTGAGGTCATTTTGGACGCCAAGTCACATTTCACACTAACATATAGGTTGAAATGCCATATTTCCACTTTGCTTAAATTCACATAATTTTCCCAAAGATTTTTTTATCTAATTACGAAAAAAAAATACGAAAATTGCGCACACGCTAGTTTTTTCATTTACTCTTTCTATATCATGCAAAAAAAGCATATTAGAAGACACTGTGTCAGTTGGATCAGTCACATTTTCAGAACAAGGGATCGATGATGGACACACTTGAAGTTTCAAAAACTCCAAGTAAATGAGGGTCCTAGGAGGTCTGCTTTCTGAACCCTATTGGGCTTTCCTCGCTAGTTTGTCAGTGCAACCTTTCATGTAGAGTCCCACAACACATTACAGGTGTAGTGCAGGAAGAGCGGTGATGTGGTTGTCTGCACATAGCATTCTTTTTTTTTTTAACTATTACAGTAGCCTGCTGCAGTATTTTTTCAAACAGCAAAGATAATATGTTTAGCAATGTCAAATGCACGTAAAAGACCGAAGCAATGTGATCCCAAAATGATGACCTGCCAGTGGTTTGGTTGACTCATTGTCAAAAAACACCAACATCCATTTAGGAATGCCGAAGACATTTCATTTAGACCAGCATGGTTAAGCCATTAGGTAAGTAAACGCCGAGCTGGAGTGCTGTATTTCCTCAAACTTCTTTGGCAGATGCTTAAAAGATTAGCCCGTGCAGACACCTTCAAATAATGAATGGTTTGCCTACGCTCACAAACTTCTCTCACGTCACCCATGCAAGTAAGTGGTAGTATTCATCATGTTTTAATTTTAAGTGCAAACCGCGAATTTATTTTCCCAAAGGCAGAGGAGAGAGATGAAAGCTACACTTGAAGTAGGTCTATGTATCCTGACGTCTTGACAAACTAAACATGGAGCAAAGGGTTGCCAAAGCCATTCTTTTAGATTACAGAGCTTGTGTGTCTCAAATCCTACTCCCTCATAATTTTCAAGTGAGTGATTTATCACTTTTATAGAACGCTATCTGCAGATCTTATCTCTAATTCTCTCCACTCGGGTTTACATAACATGTAAGGAAGCCATCACTTTAAAAGCTTTCGTACTATTTTTTGAAAACCACAAGAACGCCATAAATTTGAATTCTGAAACCATGGAAAGTAAAAGCAATACTGGGAAGTTTTTGCTTGTCAAAATGCATAATCCCTCACGCCCCAAAAAATGCAATACTCTGTAGAAAGTGAAACAATGACTTACTAAATTACAATATTGATACTCAGAAAACCTTACTCTTTGTCCAAACCCCCATATATTTGTATCACAAACGGTCTAGAGATCTTTCCTACAAAACACCGAAGCTGTATTGCTAATTTTCACCATGTACATATGACATACTTTTCAAGAATCCACAGTACAGCATGAGACCACCTTTAGGTGCAAACTGACCCCCGTGAAATATGTGACACCATTATCAAATAACTAGTTAAATGCAACGCATACTAATAAACATATCTGTCAGGCATAGGTTCATAAGTTAAGAATCAGGGCTTAATGGAGTAAAGCGTTTTTGGTCTCACAAAGCTTGAACCGTGCAAATTGGCAGTCTTTATGGGGGTTAAGGAAAGCAAATCGCAATGTGTTGCATCAGCGGGCGCCACAAATCTTAAACTTAACTTTTGCTGTCACTGCTGCCTCCTGCTGCGTTGCTCCTCTTCCCTCGATATGGTGTCCCAGCATTCACTGGGACACCAGCACAGGCTTCCCAGCAATCCTGGCACTGCTTTCATGCTAAACCTAGCATTACATCAGTGTCAGCATTGGTCTGGGTGGCTTGGACTGCCGCTCAGACACAACCCTGGGGTCTGTGCAGTTTCTCCAGCCCGGATAAGTGCCCATGTATGTTTGGCCGGCCTGAGACAGGCGGCCAAAAAAGACATGCGCACTTAGGTGCATTCTCTCCTCCTCCACCCCTCCCTTCATATGCTGCTGGCTGAGCCAGCAGGTGAAAGATAAAACGATAATGAAATATTGTTTTATCTTTCATCTCCTGGCTTAGCCAGGGGGGCGACGCTCCTTAGCCATTGCAAAGGAGCAGCCCCTTATGTATTGCAATGGCACTGCAAGTCAAATATTTCTTTGTGACTTAAACAACGTCAACAAAGCAATACTTCATAAATCTCTGGAAAAAGGGAAAGCAACCATTGCCCCTTCTTTGTGAGCCACAAGAATATGTATCAATCTTTTGTTACTGCTCATGCAGTCACAGGGCATTAAAAGGTTGCGACGGCCCCTGTCAGTTAGGAACCATTTGCAGAGAGAAAGCTGTGCTGGACACAGGTTTCACTTTGTGACTGACAGCTATGGAAATTGAGTAAAGGAGTGAGTGGTACCAAAGATCACTATATGCTCACCCCACTGTTTCTTTCACAACATCTCACTTTGTTGGAAACCAGGAATGTACCTTGTAGGCCTCTGAACAGCATGTGCACCTGCCTCGATTTCACCCTAGCACGCTGTAGCTTTTTTACCCTCACCTCACCAAAAAAGTCAATAATGAATGTGTGCTAAACATATTTTTGTGACATGGATTGAGATCCAGACTAAGACCATGTGTATTCTCTTTACCAAAAGTGACTACCAGCAGCTCACCAGGCTCTAAGGGTCTGACAGTGGTGGCACTAATACCATTTATAAGTAATCAAACAAGCCTTTTGACCTGTCGAGGCCAGACAGCATCATTTACTGGCCTCTGCCACTTTTTTCAAATACAAACGCAAAAAGAACAGTTGATGGACGGAATGTGGAACAAATCAATCATTCACCCCCAGTCACAGATCTGGGTTTAATCCATCAGTTTTTTTGCTCACCATGCCATTCCAGTTTGGACCCAGTCATATGCAAATCAGTTTGACCCTGTTCCCCATGGGAACAGTCCAGCCCGGACGGCCAGACCAGGTCCTCCCTGGACCAGAAACAAGAATCCTGGGACCCCTCTTCAGCCAGGCTAGCTTGAATCTGGTGGCATAGTGAGCACTGGACCCGTTCCAAATAGTCAGCCAGTCCCCTACTACAGTGGTTCCCAACCTGTGGTCCGGGGACCCCTGGGGGTCCGCGAAGCCTTCTCAGTGGGTCCGTGAGAGCCTAGAAAAAAAAAAAAAAATAACAAATATTGACAAATTAGGTCCCCAGCTTCCAGTAATGACTCAGGCGGGGGTCCCCGGATTCCAATGATGATTCAGAGGGGGTCCCTGGGTTCCATTAATGTTAAAGTGGGGGTCCACAGAAATAAAAAGTTTGGGAACCACTGCCCTACTACCATCAATGTGAACAACATATATATATATATATATATATATATATATATATATATATATATATATATATATGTCGCCATAGTCACTCTGGAATCCATTTTATATTTGCTACATTCAAGTGGTACCTAAGATGACCAGGTAGAGGTGATGCAGACATAGATGTGAAAAGCATGGCTTCTCCATGGGACCCTTTCTAGGGGTCAGCCTGATGTGTGCTAAGGATAGGAGGCAAAAGACCATGTTGAAGGAATAAAGTTGTCCCAGATCTTTCCTTCTCAAGTCAACTGCAGGGTTTTTTGTCCTACACTATCTAAATAAGATGAGGTACAGGACAGGGATGTCCTCTCCCTGCATTGTACTGTTTTTTCTGGTTTTAGAACCCTAAGCTACTGCTATTAGAAAGTCTCCAGAGACTCACAGCTCCCTCACCAAAGCAGGCCTTGAACTTCATACCTATAAGCAGATTTGCATTCTATTGACAATAATGAAGCAAAATGAGACTCTACCTGAACTAATATCCTTGTTTGGTTCCATCTCCAGTTTCTCAGGATGCAAGATCAACTGGGAGAAGTGTGAGGTGATGCAATGTCTCATATCCCTAGCTGGAGCTGGGCTGAAGATTATTATGTAAAAGAATGCCAAAGGCATGAAGTATTTAGGAGTTTCCCTCTACCAATGACTGACCAGTATGATAGAGCATAATTTACTGTTGATCATGACTAAAAATCAAATTGTGAGAGCTGGTCACAATTGTGATTTCCTCTGTGGAGCAGAACACAAGCAGCTAAAATGGTGGTTGTACCTTCAAATAATTATATTTAAGGATGCTTCCCCTACTAATTCTCAAATCTCTCTTATTTTAAATAGACTGTGGTATAAAATCACTTATATGGTGAGATAGACACCCAAGACTTAACCAGGCAAACCATATGCTCTGATCGAAGCTGGAGTTTGTAAATCTTGCACACCGTCTCTCACCGTTGACAAACTGGCTTTTGGATGCACTGGAAACTCCTCCTTGAGCAAATATTGATAAGGATATTCTGTCCTATGATCATAGTTGGGGTGTCCTTAACAAATTTAAATCAGTACCACCACAGATGGATAATGGGGTTTATTTGGTATTCCACTGTTGGTCCAAATGTAGGGCTAAGTCCCAGGACAGCAGTGGTAAACAGCAGAAAGGTACACAGTCTTAGTTCATTAACCTCTGGCTGCTCTTTGATTCCTCTTTGATTCCTGAAAAGGTTCCTACAATCTGTATCTGGCATTCCAACCCTTTCCCTTTAAGTTTCAGGTTTGCAATTATGGCACTCTGTGGATGCTGAGATAGAGGTCTGCTGTCCCTTGTAGGCCTCCATCTCTGTATTTGATCAATAGAAAAGGATTCCCAGATGCAAAGTTGTCACATAAATCGTAAGTAGTCATGATAAGTACAAAAACTTGCAACCAGGGTCTTCTTGCTGTGGTTAGTGTGATAGATATGGCAACTGGTCAGTTTGCTTTATAGATGCTTTGAAAATTCAGTAGCACCATACCACTAAGGTGATTATAATTGTAGCCTCTCAACCATTAGAATGTGTGCTACATCTTCAATCTGAGAAGCTAACATACACCAGCAGTTCCTTCCTTCTTTCAGGAACTATCGTCTAATTAATGTCTTTGTTACTCTGCTGAGATCAATCTGACTACTTAGCTGTGAAGAACCATTTATAGATATATTTTTAAAGGTTCGTACTTTGTGATGTTACTTTTTATATCAATGAAATATTTACTGTATTTGGCTAAAGACTACAATCCTAAATTCATTACAATGACACTCCAATTTAGCAACAAATGATGTAGAAGTGTAACCAAACATACATACTCTTAAAAAGGTCACTTAAAAAGCCAATCAAATTACGTTCACTCAAATCAATACTTTTTTCAGTTATAAAACCATCAAAGTACAATAAAAACAGACACAAGGTACAACAATTAAAAATCATTCTCAGGCTCTGAGAAAAATAAAAACAAAAGGTACATGCATAAACACAATGCGCAGGTATAATGTACAGTAGACAAAACAGAAAAACAAATTAATTGTGGGAGCAATCAAATCCATTGATGGTCGATATCAATGAGTTCCCCTTAACACATAGATAGATAAATATGTATACTCCACAAGGCGTCTCTAAAAGATGTGATTGAATCTAACTAAAGCAAGCACAAGAATACACCTAAAACTCGGATCTCATAATTTAGTTATACAACAGCAAACTATTCAAGGCACAGGTATAAATCCACAATCAATCTAAGTTCTTCTGTGGTCGAGCAATACACCATAAATAAGATGAGGCAACATGTTACAAGGAAACTAGACCAAAGTTAAATTACAAAATCCCTTTTATTAGACCAGGGGCGATAACTCCAGCTGGATTAATAGCTCGCTCCTCTTGTGAAAGACACCTCTCAGAAAGCGACTCACAGCAAAAACTGTAGAGTCAGAGGTGTCAGAATTAAAATTTCTGAGGGCAACATAGCAAATCCTAGTCCCTGTATTCAAGCACACGGTATCATCTATTTATATTGTATACAGTGTTACACTGGGCAACAGAACAGTATGTGTTCCTCAGTTTCAGGGCCAATAGCTGGACAATTATTAAATATCATACTATTCCGCCACTTAGCCTCCAGAGTATTGAAAGGCAGGCTCCCCAATCATAATCATACAAGCAAACGTTTGCCTAAAGGAGGTGTGATGTTATCTAAAAATGTTTCAAACTGGGGGACAGATTAAAAGTCAAGGTATTGGTTAGTTAAGCAACCATTGCCCCAATTTAAGACATAATGGTGGTAGACAAAACTACAATAGTGTGACTTTAAATTTCTACATCAGATTTTCTTTTAGTTGATGGATTATTCAAGAGCCCTTTAAGACCTAGTTTGGAGAACCAGTTAAAGACATGCTAGAACCAAAGAATTTTGCATGAACTTCCTAAGTTCAAAATTTCTTTTAGACAATTCCTGTAGTGGATTATCTAGGGGGTGGATCACAGCTTTAGCCAATAGACAAAAGGTTTCAATTTTATGAGGCCAGGTATTGTTTTTTAACCCAGAGTCATAGAACAGGGGTACAATCCATGATCCTGTTGGAACTGAGACTAGAGATCTTATAATATTCTCGGCACTAGGCAGTTTGTGTGAATCTTTAAAGACCCATAGTTCGGTTCCAAAAAGAGCAGAATTCTGAGCCTTTGCTCTGTAAGCTTCCAAGGGTAGGGAAATTGAGTGGAGCTAGTTTTTAAGTGCATGCATGCAATAGCCATAGCCCAAAGCTGAATGAGTAAAGCACTTTTGTTCATTTGGGGTTCCCACTCAAACATATCAGACAGTTTAATCCCCAAATACCGTAAGCTTTAGACTTGTTCTAGCTTATTGGAACCAACCCTCATTACGCACTTCCTTGGAGGTCAGCTGTGGAATATCATTATCTGTGTTTTAGGAGCATTCAGTTCCAAACCTCTTTGATCGCAAAACTTAACAAAATGATCACTTAGATTTTGTAGACCCATCGGGGTCTTAGCAATGAGTAAGGAGTTGTCTGCAAACAGTAAAAGAGGTATCTTAGACCCTTCCAAAGAGGAGGAATCATTCAAAGAGTCCAGTAAATATGTAGCCAAATTATTGACATACAAAGAAAAGAGTAAAGGCACTAATATACACCCCTGAGGAACGTCTCTATTTACCAGGATACTTTTGGTCAGTTTACCTTTAGCACCTCATCAGACTTGAGCATAACTGTCTTAATGAAGACATGCAATGAAACCAACCAATTCAGGAGGGGCTTCCAACCCAGCAAGAACACTCTAAAGCTTGTCCTGAGGAACAGGGTCAAAGGCTGCACCAAGATCGAGAAACGCTTCATGAAGGTTTTGTTTCTTTAACCAGACATATTTCAAAAACAATATGGCAAACTGAAACACCTGGTCAACAGTGCTAGTTTTGGCATGAAACCAGATTGTAAATGGGTAAATATATGATGTTCATTCACCCAATCAAGTGGATTGTCTAGAGCCTGCCTGGCAAAGATTTTTTGTAGATTATCTATAAGGCTGATGGGCCGATAGTTGGAAGGATCGCCACAATTTCCTTTCTTGTAAATTGAAATAATCTCTGCCCTCTTCCAAGTATCAGGTATTTCACAACAGGAGGTTAATATAGATAGACCATTTATGGGCTCAGATTTAAACATGTTACCAAGGATCTTGCTGGGAGTCTTTGCTAGCTTAAGACGATCTATAGTTCCTCTAGTGTCAGAGAGGCTGAAAATTACCTGACAACCCGTGTCAAAAGTGTCATTGCTGGGCCTGGGGCTTAATGGGTATTATCAACCTTGGCATGCAAAGTAGTGAAGTGAGAAACCCATTTTTCAGGCTGGGTGTAATGTGATCCCACAAGGATTTCATCATGGATTCTATGGGAGAGTATTTGGCAGAATGCTTTGCTGACAGCATAAAATAGATCTTGCCACACTTTGGGGCTCATTCTGAGCCCGGCGTGCGGCGGGAGCCGACCGCCTGGAGGGAGCCGCCAAATGACCGCACCGCGGTCAAAAGACCGCGGCGGCCATTCAGACATTTCCTCTGGGCCGGCGGGCGCTCTCCAAAAGAGCGCCCGCCGGCCCAGAGGAAATGCCCCTGCAACGAGGACGCCGGCTCAGAATTGAGCCGGCGTAGTTGCAGGGGTGCGACGGGTGCAGTTTGCACCCATCGCGTATTTCAGTGTCTGCATTGCAGACACTGAAATACTTTGTGGGGCCCTCTTACGGGGGCCCCTGCAGTGCCCATGCCATTGGCATGGGCACTGCAGGGGCCCCCAGGGGCCCCGCGGCACCCCCTACCGCCATCCTGTTCCTGGCGGGAGACCCGCCAGGAACAGGATGGCGGTAGGGGGTGTCAGAATCCCCATGGCTGCGGAGCGCGCTCCGCAGCCATGGAGGATTCCCCCGAGCAGCGGGAAGTCGGCGGGAGACCGCCGACTTTCCGCTTCTGACCGCGCCTGAACCGCCGCGGTCAGAATGCTCGTGGGAGCACCGCCAGCCTGTTGGCGGTGCTCCCGTGGTCGGTGGCCCTGGCGGCCACCGGCCGCCAGGGTCAGAATGACCCCCTTAGTCTTCTGAGTCTTTAATCTTCTTCTCTAGTGTCTGTTTTGGAAAGCATTCTAATGGCTTGGTGTAGATTTCTTTTAGCTTTAGCGCATTCATGATTGACCCATGGTTTTGCTTTAACGCATGGAAGTGGATTATGTTTGATCTTTTTTAGAAAACAACTCCTGCAATTTAGGAAATCATTTTGCATGGATCTCCATGATGGAAATATCCTCTTTAAGGCACCTGACAAAATTGGCAGTATGTTCAACGACCTGATGGGTAAATCTTAGCCATCAGGTTCAGACTGGACAAGATTTGGGGCCAAGCAGCTTGCCTGTGGGTATTGGACAGCAATGAGAGGGACACCTCTGTATGGTCCAAGGGTGGGCCCGTCCTGCGCCCATCAGCAACAGGAAGAGCAGCCAAGGCCTGCTCTCTTTTGTCTGCTCTTTGCCTCTCGATTAGTCCTCCAATAAGACAGGTACCTTTTAATGTGTATTATCTGCTGACCGTGAAACTGCCATATCTGTGAGCATCTATTGCTCCTGGATCAGTGTTCTAAACTGGTTGCTTCTACGCTACAATGAGTGACCCTTGCTTTGTTTATTTATAATGGAGAAAAGCAAAGCACTGGATACTAATCATTCTAGTTCCAAGAAAATCCGAAAGAGTGTGGGCCTAGCTGTATCCTGGATGATATAGACTCATTTATTGAAGAGGACTAGTCAATTTTAAATAAACAAGAATCTACCCAAGCAGCTAAGTCTGACCAGAAGCAAGTGCCTGAAGAGTTTAAACACAAAAGGTCATGGGAAGGTGGCACAAATCCATTTGAGGGGAGTATACCTGTGGTCATTCCTGGATCAAGCCACCCTGCAGAGAACATTGTCTCTGCTGTGCCACCATTGACTAGGATTTCATCATGGATTCTATGGGAGAGTATTTGGCAGAATGCTTTGCTGACAGCATAAAATAGATCTTGCCACACTTTGGGGCTCATTCTGAGCCCGGCGTGCGGCGGGAGCCGCCCGCCTGGAGGGAGCCGCCAAATGACCGCACCGCGGTCAAAAGACCGCGGCGGCCATTCAGACATTTCCTCTGGGCCGGCGGGCGCTCTCCAAAAGAGCGCCCGCCGGCCCAGAGGAAATGCCCCTGCAACGAGGACGCCGGCTCAGAATTGAGCCGGCGTAGTTGCAGGGGTGCGACGGGTGCAGTTTGCACCCATCGCGTATTTCAGTGTCTGCATTGCAGACACTGAAATACTTTGTGGGGCCCTCTTACGGGGGCCCCTGCAGTGCCCATGCCATTGGCATGGGCACTGCAGGGGCCCCCAGGGGCCCCGTGGCACCCCCTACCGCCATCCTGTTCCTGGCGGGAGACCCGCCAGGAACAGGATGGCGGTAGGGGGTGTCAGAATCCCCATGGCTGCGGAGCGCGCTCCGCAGCCATGGAGGATTCCCCCGAGCAGCGGGAAGTCGGCGGGAGACTGCCGACTTTCCGCTTCTGACCGCGGCTGAACCGCCGCGGTCAGAATGCTCGTGAGAGCACCGCCAGCCTGTTGGCGGTGCTCCCGTGGTCGGTGGCCCTGGCGGCCACCGGCCGCCAGGGTCAGAATGACCCCCTTAGTCTTCTGAGTCTTTAATCTTCTTCTCTAGTGTCTGTTTTGGAAAGCATTCTAATGGCTTGGTGTAGATTTCTTTTAGCTTTAGCGCATTCATGATTGACCCATGGTTTTGCTTTAACGCATGGAAGTGGATTATGTTTGATCTTTTTTAGAAAACAACTCCTGCAATTTAGGAAATCATTTTGCATGGATCTCCATGATGGAAATATCCTCTTTAAGGCACCTGACAAAATTGGCAGTATGTTCAACGACCTGATGGGTAAATCTCAGCCATTAGATTCAGACTGGACAAGATTTGGGGCCAAGCAGCTTGCCTGTGGGTATTGGACAGCAATGAGAGGGACACCTCTGTATGGTCCAAGGGTGGGCCCGTCCTGCGCCCATCAGCAACAGGAAGAGCAGCCAAGGCCTGCTCTCTTTTGTCTGCTCTTTGCCTCTCGATTAGTCCTCCAATAAGACAGGTACCTTTTAATGTGTATTATCTGCTGACCGTGAAACTGCCATATCTGTGAGCATCTATTGCTCCTGGATCAGTGTTCTAAACTGGTTGCTTCTACGCTACAATGAGTGACCCTTGCTTTGTTTATTTATAATGGAGAAAAGCAAAGCACTGGATACTAATCATTCTAGTTCCAAGAAAATCCGAAAGAGTGTGGGCCTAGCTGTATCCTGGATGATATAGACTCATTTATTGAAGAGGACTAGTCAATTTTAAATAAACAAGAATCTACCCAAGCAGCTAAGTCTGACCAGAAGCAAGTGCCTGAAGAGTTTAAACACAAAAGGTCATGGGAAGGTGGCACAAATCCATTTGAGGGGAGTATACCTGTGGTCATTCCTGGATCAAGCCACCCTGCAGAGAACATTGTCTCTGCTGTGCCACCATTGACTAGGAAAGTTTCTCTGTCTCCTAAAATGTTCATAGCCCTTAACATTCCTTGCCACAATAAGTATCCCCCCTGAGAGGAATCCAGCCAAAGTCCCTTCCCACCTCATGCACATATCATGTAGCCTGCTATGTTGTCTTTTGTGCAGGCTTCTGAAACGGGTGATACGATCTCTGGAGACAGAGGTGGCCTATGTTCCTTGATCCATGGCTTATGTGAACTCAAATTTTTAGTAAGGAAACTTATTACTACAATGGATGATATGACAAAATTACAGCTCACAACAAATTCTCATTGTAGATGTGGGGTAGGCAAATATTTAAGGGAGAACTCCAAACATTGCATTGATTCTGATGCAAGTAATGCTTTAATGTCAAGTATTTCTCCCGCACATGCACATAAAGTGCCCCCAGTTGTTTCTTTGGCTACCTTAGATTTTTCAGATTGGGCAAATTTGGGTCCTCTCTTATCAGTGCCAGCTCCCCGTGTTATCCCCAATAAAGTTAACAATACTTCCAAGTTAGCTAACAAAAGAATTTTAGTTTGGTCAACTCAGGTGAGGTGTTGTGTCATTCATTCCAAATGTTCAACATGGGCCCGTGGTAGTTTGATCTCATCACAGGAACTAACCACTAGACATTCCACCCTGTCAAGTGGCACCTCTTTCCATGCAGTGGTGCCTAGTTGGACCTGCAAGGTAGTGTACCCTATCCCCAAACTTACTCTGCGTGCATTCAAAGATGTAGAATCTTTAACCACTATGCTCATACACTAGATTAGAATTAGATGTAAATGTTTATCTTCAACAAGGAAGTGTTGGCAGCCATCTTGAGACTCAGCTTCAGCTGAGTCCCACAAAAAAAAGATTTAAAAAAGAAAAGGGGCCAGGGTAGAGTCACCCTAAGGCCAAATCCTTGGTCTAGGGGTCCCCCACGGACCCCACCAGCGTTAAAAAGCATTTTTCTTTAAAATCTCAGAAAAATCAGCAGATGGATCCACAGATTTTTCTAAAAACATTTTTTTTTTAAAGGGCGTCTTCCAGGCCTTACCTTTTATTTTGCCCCTGAGTGGGGCAAGTCCCAGGGGCATTGGGGTCTTTAAAAAGGAATGGAGCACACGGGCTCCCCTACTAGGGCTTGTATTATCCCTGAGGACCACCACCTCCCCAGGGTGATCAGAGACAGATATGGGGGGCACACAACCCCCCTTCACCCCAGGGACCTCTACCTCCCTGGGGAAAAACAATAATTTGATATGGGGGATATTGCTGTTTGCTCTGACTTGGTGGGAGCTTTGACAGCTTCCACCAAGTCAGAGCAAACACTCCGGTTCCAACAAGCAAGATGTATTAAACAGCTCTCACTTGCTGGGAATAGAGGTTTCCTCTGTTTCCCTGCCTGCAGCGATGCAGGCTGGGAAACAGAGGAAACAATTGCTCTCACATACAGGTAGCTGTATTTTCCCTCTCTGTGACAGCAATGCTGGCTCCCCCAAGAGGCTGAGGCAACAGTGTCAAAAACTCAGTAGAACCCCCTCCTCTAAGCAAGAGTGGGAACCACAATTTCAACAAGGCAGGAGCTCTCGAGTCCCTGCTCCACTGAACTGTAATTGACCCCTAAGTCTGAAACCCTTGTCAAAAGGAAGTTTTGAAAATAATATCATTTGATCATTGGTACAGCAATTTACAGGCTTGCCTCACCACTTATAATTTAATTGTTTTTTCGTTTTACCTCCTAGACTATTTGGAGGCAAGAGTAATTGAAGAAGATCCAGCTAGAAAAAAAATATTTCTGTTTCTGCGCCCCACTGAATACATTCTTTCACGGTGGTATAAGCTTTAGTCAAGATTGTGTATGACTAAACGTTAATTATAATGCAGTGCCCTTGAGAAACCACAACTGATCCCCAAGGTTAAATCCGTGATGAGAACCTGAAGAAAAACCTGCCTGTAAAAAGTATATACATTCCTAAACACCTGAATATATTTATTTCATTTAGATTTTACATAGCAATTCATATCGCACCAGCAACATGCTTTCAAATTAGGCACGAAAAACAGCTCATTGAGGGTGGAGTTTAATTGACAGGCCCATTCTAAACAAGATGTCTTGGTATCTTACAATAAGAGCATTTCACTTAGTACTTCCCTATGCACTTTACTGAGCTAGTAACACTGATGCTGACGAAAAATTAGTTCTCCTCCAAAGCCCACTCGCTCCATCTAAATCTCTGCATGGTATCCCACAACTGGCTTAGGATGTACTCTTCCAGCCAGGACGTTGAAGTTTGCTAGGCGTATTTATCATACAAGAGACATTAGCACCGGGTGATATAAACCTAATATAAACTTTTAAGGGCTGCAGGCACATTGTTTCCAAGGCTTTGTGTGCAGAACAGTGTACCTAGAAAGCAAATGACTTCCATTGTCAGGCTGTTGTTTAAGAAAGAGAAGAAACCTCTGATATCTGCTTAAATATGTGAGCACTGCACATTTCCAAGCAATGATGGTACATTATATTTTTTGCATCTTTTACCAAAATCCGATACATAACAATCACGTATGTACTTGTTACTACGTGTATAT
This sequence comes from Pleurodeles waltl, assembly GCF_031143425.1. Taxonomy (NCBI): domain Eukaryota; kingdom Metazoa; phylum Chordata; class Amphibia; order Caudata; family Salamandridae; genus Pleurodeles; species Pleurodeles waltl. The sequence goes on from NC_090448.1 coordinate 127,444,363, forward strand.
GGAAGTATATTCTGTGTTGCGTACAGCACTGTGCGCTAATGGTGTACTTGATTCTGTAGCCTGCAAGAAAAGGGGATGAGTGTTATTTTAATTTGGAAACAAATATTGAGATCAAGTTAGACGGATGCTCTTTTTATCATTTCACCGTTGCTGCAGTTATATTCAGAGTGCGGCAAAAATACTCATAACTTGCAGCGTTTAAAGAAATGCCCATAGATGATCTAGAAAGCTCAGGCGTTGCAAGTTATAATTTCAGCAAGTTGAAATGAAATGCCTGTAATGGTATAACATGTCGACCTGGAAATGAGACCTGAGCAGAACTCACTTCTCTTCAACTGCACCGCAGCCTAATCGCTATCTCACCTCTGCCTAACATAGTCTCACTTTGACCTCAACATCGATCTCACGTCACCATTAATTTTGCCTCAACCTCACTATATCAGCTTCAACCCAACCTCTGCTCAACCTCATCTCAGCTCAAACTCACTCAAAGTCACCTAAAAAATACACCAACTTCATTTCAGCCTATAATTGTATCTCACTTTTGCCTCAGCTCAACCTCACTGCAGCCTCTCCTCAAACTCACTCCTTCACATCCCATCCTCTCTCCACTGCAACAAAAATTCTACCTCATTTTCACCTCATCTTACCACAATGCCAACCTCAATATCACTTGAGTATCATGACATACCCACCCCACATCTCAACCTCACGCTCATCCTTCCTCACCTCGAACTCACACAATATAAAATCCAACTTCATCCTACTGCACCTCAACCTCGAGATCAACCTCATCCTCACTTTAAATTCACCTCTACTTTACTTCAACATCTCAATCTTTACCATACCTGAGCATTAACCCCACTGCAACCTCACCTAACCTCACCTAACCTCAAATTCAGCTGGACCACAAACTCAACCAAATTGCCCTTACTTCAACCTCTTCTCTACCCAACCACTTCTTATTGTAACCCAGCACCAACCTCAGCTCCATCCCAATCTCACTTCAACCTCATTTCCTACAAACTCATACAAATTCACCCCCACCTTACCTCAGCATTACCTCAGGCCCTCTCACTTAATCCTCACCTTGACTTAACCTCACCACTCATTGCCTCACTCTCACCTCAACGTTACCTCAGTGTCAACTTTACCTATACTAAACCTCATGTTCCTCAATCTAACCGTATCTAATCTCAATCTAACCTAATCTTACCTGAAGCATACCTCAACTCTGCATCAAATACAACCTCGCCTGAACTTCACCTCAGCCAATTCTCACTACAACTGCACCACAACTTTTATATACCTAAATCTCACTTTTACCTTATTTCAGCCTCCTCTCACCTTCATCTCCTCTCCTCTTTAGCTCATACCTAAATGACCTTAAACTCATCTCACCTCAACCCCACCATCACCTCAACCTCATCTCAACCTTATGTCACCCTCATCTGAGCCTCCACATATTTCACCTAACCTCAGGTCAAACTTACCTCAACTTCTATTTCAAGTCAAACTCGTCTCAATCTCACCTCAAGCACACCTTTTGACTCCTCATTGTTGTGTTACATTTGAGGTGAGACATCTCATCTCAACTTTAACTTCGTCCCCTCCTAATCTCATCTGAAAAATAAACCTCACCCATCCTTAGCCTCACCTTAGCACTAACCTTGTTTAAATCACAGCCTCTTCTCATCTCCAATCAACTCACTTCTCACTGCCTCATCCTAATTACAACTTCATCTTTGCTCTCCTCCTCTCACCCACATGTACCTCTACTAATGTTTACAAGTTCACACTGCAGTATTTGGTGAGTTCACCATATGCGTTGACTTCAATGAAGGCATTCTATGGTTTATTGCTACAAAAATGTGTTTGCGATTTGCTTTACTAAATACCTCCTTACTGTGATGAATTTGATTTAGGTTGTGTGCTTCAGAGAGATAATCATAACGTTCCCACGCAACTTAAGGGGTATAGTAACTTGTCTTCATTGTGTTTGCGTCAGGATTTACAATTGATGTAAGCCTTATTTGTGTGTGTAATAAACTAATTGGTGTGTGGTAGGCTAATGTGAATAGGTTCTTTCACCTCTAAAGAAATATGCAGATCTTTGGTTTTAATGTAAGTCTGCATCACATTTGAGTAACCCCAACTAAATATGCCCAACCTTCCTCATTCCCTCACTATATGCTCTAGTTGTTTAAAAATATCTGTGCTGCAGGTGGAGGCCTCAGAATGGACCACAGTGGTTAAGACACTTCCAAAACACAGCACAGCACTTCCGATGTTGCCTTCTACTGTGGACAAAACACAGAGCCCTGCAACCCAGATGTGGCTGAAAGAACATAACATAAAACTTCAGATAAGGCATTCGAGGCTCAAGACCATACCCCAGGGGTGGTCTTGAGTACCCTCCACATAACTTCAAATGTGAACCTAAGTAGCGAACACAGTACAAAACAACGTGATCTTCTTATTGCCACCAAATATCTGACAGTGAGAAGCTAAAACAATGAACAAAAGTTTCCCTGAGGCATCAATAACTAGATAAAATACCCCAGATGGAGTTTCAAACACTTGGCATAATATCCCTGGTGAGCCATCCTGTGGCACAAAACTCCAGATCTACCCTTCAGAACTCTGCACCAATCATTCCCTTTGCAATCTAATAGTCATTTGTTGCCCCTTGACCTTGTCATTTTGTTTACCCTGTGATAAAGTAATTAAATGCTAAAATTTAATGATACACATTGACAAAAGAGGTTTGCAATGCAGCTGCATGTGCTGCCTCTTTTCATGCAAGGGAAAAACCTGCACATGTCCTACACATTATGCAAAAGAGCTGGAGACAAGAAGGTGCTGAAATGTGGCTTGGGTGGACTATTCAAGGCAGCACCACAGCCTTAGTAAGAAAGTATCTTGCTTTGTGCATCCGTAAAGAGGTCTCATGTGTGGTCTGTATTTTTCTATATTTTCTTAATAAAGAGTCCCAGCCACCCTGACTGGCTGCCAATCAGGGAATCAGAAAGACCTAATCACAGTCACCAATCGCTGTTGATCTAAATAAGGCTGAAACAACCATTTTTGTTTCATTATGAGTAGCTTGCATTCGACTAATCAACACTGGGCATAAGTTTAGGTCAATCTGATTACGTGCTCAGCCGCCATTCAAAATGGCCAATACTCCCAGCTCCTTTCCATTTGACTATTAGTTTGGGAAAGTGAAAGATTCCTTGTGTGCGAGGGACAGGGCAGAGGACAACATGACATCCAACAGTGATTTGCACCTACAACTAAACTCTTGTCCCCGTTTTCTGCACCCAACACTGTGGGGTCATATCCAGGAAACAGCATATATGTGCATTTGTAAATACTCATCCAAACTAAACATGGTTTCAAAAGGAAAAAAAAAAAAAAATTGTCTGTAGCAAAGACGTACAGTTTATTTATTTCAAAATTATTTCAAATTGTTTTTAACTCTCATTCTCTTTTTAGCCCTAAGAGGGACCCTATCCAAACTGCCATAAGTAAACAAAGCCCTCTATAAAAGACGTTGATGATTTATGCTTTTCTCTTTTTAATGAAATATTATTCCTATTGACATAATTGTTGCATTTTTGTTCAATGGAAGATAAGTTCAAACACAGCCTATACAAGTTACACGATAAACAATGGCCTTCAGACACAATGCCTGAAATCTCCCCAAATCCTCATGGTGCAGCACAATGCAGTAAGCTGTTGAGCTACGGCGAGTAACAAATTTACAGAACTTCACAATCCAGTAACAGTAAAAATTCACAAAGCACCAAGTGGGCCTGGTATAGGGTGCCTGGAGGCACAATTGAAAACCCCATCATACTGAATGAATGATAGAGCTTATATAGCAAACAGCTATTTGGAGAGTATCCAAGCGCTAACGTATGTACAGGATGGACTGTGCCAGTAGAGGCTGAATAGATATGTTTCCAATAGTTTTTTTCCAGACTCAGAAACAACAGTACAATAGTGTTTTTTTATTCTTTGGCATTTGGTAAGGCCACATTTGCCTTGATACTGGAAGTCAGATTATCCGGGATGTATATAACCATGCCTACAATACTAATTAAATTCAGTTTTCTCACTAGGAGAAGGTGAAATCTTTCCCAAGAATTCAAATTAGAGGGAATCCTCTCAAATCACCATTTTGGGTGCCTCGTGAGACAACTAATAATTAATTGCATTATTTCTACCCTCCAGATTTTCTGCCTCTCTGACTGCTTGTGGTGATCCTTGGACATCCCAAAGGAAAGCGGCAGGGATGTCAGCCAAACTGAATGGGCGTGCTAAAACCTAAGTCCCATCTGATTCGACAGTGGCAGACTAATTGCAATTGCTGAAATGACACAGTGTTACAGTCAATCTCATAGGTTTCCCTGCAACAAATCAGAATGGCCCTGATGCAGGCAAAACAAACGTCAGAAAGGGGACAATTTGCTTTTCTGAATTACTCCACAGACTTCCTGAATCAGATGTGCTGTATACGAAGGCCACAGGACACATCAAAAAAGGTGGGAGGGTGCAGACCACATGCTCCTTGGTGAGCCCTGTGACTTTCCAAGGCCCTCTGTGGGACCCCACTTCCCCTCTTCCTCCACATAGTGAAATCACATTTGATGTGGAATGCGTTGGTGCCACATTAAAGGAAGTGCTACACTGCTTCACCATAGATCAGAAGCAATCCATTTCTCCCATCAATAGATGTTACAACATAAGATGTATTTATGTTGCTTAATGAATTGCTCTTCGCTACATAGGCCAGATTTATTGTCGAGTGTAAATTTGTATGAAATGAAAAGTAATAATTAAAACTACCTTTAGTTTTGATTCTGTATGTTGAGCACATTAATATAAACCTACCTTACCACTATAGACTTTAAGGATAAAAAAAGAGTCGAATCTGAAACATTTATTTGCTTTGTTTATATCCAAGCGTGTGTTAAAGGTCGCTGAACTCACTACAGTCTCCCGCCACCAAACTGTTATGTGCACACCTGAGACATCAAGAACCAGCACACATGCCATCCCCTATCAGCTTTAAACAGAGACACATCTGTAGGACCCAAAATACGATTAGAAAGAAATTCTAGGCTAAACACTAAACTACCTTAATCAGCGCTTCGCCGACAACAAATCTGCCGCACTGAATTTGCCGGATTACATAACCCTGAGAAAAAAGTGGCCTCAGTGTATTCTTCCTAACAAGCTTTGGGGTCTTTGCAAATGTATCCCGAGAAGCCCAAAACAGAAAAGCAATAACATTTACCTTCAATATTCATTCAACTTCAATGAACATAGTTTGCAGAAGTTCCATAATAACTTCTGCAAGAGGCTTTTGCAGGTTCATTTCCAGCGTCAAAACCCCCTTATAGATCTTGAGTGCGAGCAAGCTAGCGCTCTTCCAGACTCCTCTGACCGACAAGGAAAATGAGAGTTGCCTACCTTGCGGCCCGCCTCGTTGTTGTGTAAATTCATGAGCGTCCTCGCGTTCTGCTTGATCTCTCGTGCATCCACAAACACTTTTGAAAATCCTAATCCATATCTGATGTCAGCAGAGCAGCCTCCCCACTTCCATCCCTCTTCGATGTGGAACTGCCCCTGCTTCCCTTTGTCGCAGCCGCAGTCACTCATAAGTCCCTGAGTGCACGCGGATGTGATGGCGTGCGCGACTCCTGCAGCGATGATGGCGTAGGTGAAGGCGGCTTCACGGCTGCCTGCAAGAAACACCTGGGTTAATATAACTTCACGGCCTGCCTAAACATATTATTGCAATCCATAGTACGAAAGCTACTCTCCAGTTCTATCTACAAAGAGCTGTAAATAGTATTGCTATTAAAGGAAACCTTTAATCCAAACGCATATATTTTGTGCTCACTTGTACCCAAAATGTTAATCCATTGAAGCAGAAATGTATACCCCAAATGCCTATAACTATCCATTAATTTGATTGGTTACGCTTTAGAATATTCTAAATGAAATTACAGTATTTACACATGTTCTATAGGGTCACCCAAACAACTTTTTTTAAATAAAGCAGCGAGCACAGAATTATCACGCGCATAGTTGAAACAGTCAATGAGCAGAACATCAGCTAACCGAATTGATCTTTCCCGAAAGGAAGAATGTTATCAGATTATGAAATTGGTTGCTTCAAACATTGTTGCTTACCATATGTTTCAGTGGGGTTTACTCCATGTGTTCAGAAAAAGCTGATTATGTATAAATACTTTTACGAAAACTAAGGGCCTGAGGAAGAGTTTGGTGGGCGGGTAACTCTGTCATAAGCATGGCATACATCTTGTCCACTGTATTATAAATGCCATTGGAGATAAAGCACTTTTAATATGGCAGACCGGATATCCATCACGTTTCTGGCAGAATAACCCATCTGCCAATCTCAGGCCCTTAAAAAAAGGCTACCTGCTCCATCATAGGTGTTTGACTTGGCATCCTTGGCGTGGTGTCCCTATATTTTTGCCTCTATTTCACAGGTTTTTGATGTGTGCTGCACTCTGTTTTTACTGTTTTTGATACTCTGGGCACTTTACCATTGCTAACCAGTGCTAAAGTGCAGGTGCTCCTGTGTAAAATGTATATATAATTGGCTATCCGTGATTGATATTTGATTTACTAGTAAGTCCCTGGTAGAGTGTACTGGAGGTGCCCAGGTCCTGTAATTCAAATGCTACTAGTGGGCCTGCAGCACTGGTTGTGCCACCCACATTAGTAGCCCTGTAAACATGGCTCAGACCTGCCACTGCAGTGTCTGTATGTGTAGTTTTAAACTGCCAATTCGACTTGGCAACTGTACCCACTTGCCAGGCCTTAACCTTCCCTTTTCATACATGTAAGGCACCCCTAAGGTAGGCCCTAGGTAGCCCCATAGGCAGGGTACAGTGTATGTTAAAGGTGGGACATTTACTGATGTGTTTCACATGTCCTGACAGTGAAATACTGCCAAATTCTGTTTTCACTGTTGCAAGGCCTATGTCTCTCATAGGTTAACACGGGGGCTGCCTTTAAATACTATTAATGTGCAGATTCCCTTTGACAGCAGATAGAAATATGGAGTTTGGGGTCTGGGAGCTCACAATTTAAAAATGCATCTTTTAGTGAAGTTGGTTTTTAGAATGTGAGTTTGCAAATGCCACTTTCAGAAAGTAGGCGTTTTCTTGCTTAAACCATTCTGTGACTCTGCCTGTTTGTGCATTCCCTGTCTGGGTCAGTTTGACAGTTGGGCTGGTTGCATCTCTCCTCTAGACAGTGACACAAAAGGAGCTGGGGTGTAGCTGCATATCCTGATGAGCCACCTGAGCTAGGAGGGGAGGGAGGAGTGGTCACGCACACCTGAAAGGGCTGTGCCTGCCCTAACACAATGTAGTCTAACCCCCTTGTGTGTGTCTGGGGCCTGGCCTGGGTAAGGCAGGATTTTGCAAACAAGAGAGACTTTGCTTTGAAGTTTCCCAACTTCAAGGCCAGAAAGGGGTATACGTATTGGACCAAAACTCCTGCAAATCAGATTATTTCAAGGATTCAAGAGGAACCTCTGCATGGAGAAGAGCTGAAGAGCTGAGGAGAAGTGCTGCCCTGGCCTGTGACTGTGCTGTGTTGGGCTATCCAGCAGTTGCTGCTTCTGCATGTGCAAGGGGACAGAGACTGCACTTTGTTTTGCATTTCTGCTTGAGCGGTATCTCCAAGGGCTTGGGGTAGAGCTTGCCTCCTGTTTTGAAGCCTCAGGGTCAGAAAAAGCTTCACCATCCTGTTCTGAGTCTGCATGCTGTGGACTCTAGCTCGCCAGAGGGTGCTATTCCAGTTCCTGTGGCCCTGGAAATAAATTTCTGGAGAAAAACCTGTCTAACGACGCCCGACGATGCCTTGCAACTTTGCAAAGGATGCCGCTGAACCGCGAGGCCCCCTATCCCGAGGACCTCGGCAAACACCGACAACCCTGTCATGTAGGATTCGTGTTGCTGCAGCCGCTGATCCCACCCAACTTCGCTGACTTCGGAGTGTCGTAAGTCTTGCGTCCGTGATATCCGATGCCATTGCAGCACCTGCGCCCCTGTGACATCATTGCGACCCTGTGAGGTCGCCTCGCAGCATCGTGACTTCACCGGACTTTGTGCCTGCTGGAACCGAGAGACCGACTTCGCAGCCAGCGCCGCTTAACCTCCACCGTTCTGCACGAAGGGCCTGATTCCACTGTGCGATGCTTCTGCCCTTCTACCCCGTAGCACTGGAACTGACGCAGCATCGAATCCAGCAACGCCCATCTCCCCGACTCCATGCACCGGCCTGTTTTCTACTTGTTTGCTAAGGTACTGTACCTGGAGGTCGAACGACTCCGTAAACAGCACCATTGGCATTGCATTGTAGGAAACAACTCCGTCACAATGCTGCTTAATACCAACTGTACTATTTGTGCCTCTAGGCACTATTTTTGTTCTTTTAAGTGCTAAATTCACATTTTAACTGTGTATTGGGGATGTTTTTATCGTATTTGGTCTTGTTTATTTAGATAAAATAATAACTATTTTTCTAAACCTGTGTTGTGTCATTTTGTAGTGTTTTCACTTTATTACTGTGTTTGTTGGTACAAATACTTTACAGATTGCTTCAGAGATAAGCCTGACTGCTTGTGCCAAGCTACCAAAGGTGCAAGCAGGGGTTATGTAAGTGTGCTTCTCTATTGCCCTGACTAGAGTGAGGGTGCTTGCTTGGACATGGGGTAACATGACTGCCAACAAAAGACCCCATTTCTAACAATAGGTGACCTATGTATTGAATGACTTTAGGAGTGAGGTACAATGCTACACCAGTTCACTGGAGCAATGCTGTGTTTGCAAAACCTAAATCAATAAAGGTCCTGTGCATTGTACCTTGTTATAGTAGAAACAGCTGCACATGGATGACCTGCCATAATAGGAGGCAGTCTACTCTTTCGGCATACATATCTTGGTGTGCCTGATGGCACATAAGCAGACTAGAGCCAAAAATCCAATTGTTTTTATTGGGTTCATGTTATAGGTTGCCAGATGTAGAGAATATAATGTAGCCTCTGGGCATCAACTGTGTTTCTCCATCCTGATATCAGTGTTACTTTTCTTAAACCTCAATTCACATCTGATTCAATGTTTTATTTGGGTTATGTTCCTTGATATGTAGAGACCACACGTCTGTTATTGACATTGCCTTGTTTTGCCATTGGTGCTGTAGGTACAATAGAACTTAAGTGGTGGTGCAATAGGAATTTTAGAGTGCAGGTGATGTTATATTTGGAGTTTGCATCGTTTTTGGAGAAGATGTGGAGAAGGTTGTAGGTTGTGCTATTCACTGTAGATTGTGAGGTAGAGTGAGGTGAGAGTGTTGGATACTGGTGTAGTTCATTAATTCATGAAGATGGGGTCATAGGTGGAATATAGGTGTGGCATGCAGGAGTAGGTGGATATGTAGGTTGAAGTTGGGCGTTGACTGTAAGGCATTGTGGTGCATCAGTGGTTTTGTAGAATACATGTGGTGTACAAGATGTGGGCGAAGGTGGTTTTGTCAACTAAAAGCATAGATGTAGGTGTATTTATTGGCCTGGGGTGAAGGAGAGAAAACAATGTCTACTGGTGCTAAGAAAAGGAGCTGCAGATTTGCAGATGGCAGGTGTAGTGTATGGGTTGTACTGTATATAGGTAGTAGGGAGGACATAGGTGGTGGTGCAACATATAGTGTATGGTGTAGATGGTGTACGATGTAAATGGTATAAGGCTATATCTGTAACTTAGTGTTTAAGTGAGTACAGTGTAGGCTATGTTACGTAACTTGGTATATTTCAAGTAGAATTTCACCATTGGCATAGCTCTGTAGGCCCACAGGATATAAGCAGACATGAAGGATGTGTGTAGAACAAACATTGAAAAACCCAATAGGCCTCATCATAATGCTTGTTTGCATTGTAGTAAGCTAATTGCAAAATGGCCACTATTGCATGACAACACATGCATGCACGTGTAGATGCAGGACCAGCCATTTTGAGACAATAGTAAATAAAAGTAATTCAAAGACAGCCAGTAATGCAAGGGCATCCATGACAAAGCATTGTGAAGCAGAGACTCTCCTTTTTCCATTTCTAACATAACCATTCCAACATGGCTAATGACAACTTTAGAAAGGTAAATAAACATTTAAAAAAACATAAGGCACTCAAGAGTGCAAAAAATGAAAGAGAGTGGTCAGTGGCATCTTGCAGCTACTAGGCCCTCAGGAAAAAAAATGAAAAAAATAGCAAAGCACAGTGGGAAGTGGGATTGGGGAGCACGAGATAGCAATGGATGAATGGGGATGGCAGGTGATAGAGAGAGGAAGAAAGAGAGAGATAGAGATAGAGAGAGAGAGAGAGAGAGAGAGAGAGAGAGAGAGAGAGAGCTTGGATGGGCGGACTTACTCGAAATGTGCCCCTTATAAATTAATTAACTAAAAATTAGGACGAGGAATGGTGGAGCAAGGGAGACGGGTGAAACCAAATAGAAGGGAGCAGAGCTTTTAAGTAAAAGAAGCAGCAGGGAGAGAGCAAGGAAAATGTGCAGAAAGAAGAAGAAAACATAAGAGTCCTCTCAGGTGAGCAGTGGAAGGACACACCTCATCTAATCTAAAGCAATGTAAAGCAGATGTGCTCCAAGGGTGGGACAAACATTAAAATAGGAAGTTGAGACATACAAGAAAGGCATCCAATTATGAGCATAGGAAAAACCCAAAACCCAGTCTATGCTCCATATTATAGACAACAAGAGCTTGACTTCATTTGGCTAAAGCTACTTGTAGACGAGTTCTTAAAATGGTATTTAAAGTCTGTTTTTTATCACAACATGACCATCGTTAACTCTCACAGGGGGCCACCTTCCCTGTTATTCACCATTTAAAGCCTCTGGGCTTCTTACTTAATAAGTTGTCTGTGCTGTGATGGGAGAGAATGCAACCACTAAAAACTCCCATTATAGACAAAATATTTCCGCCTTTCACTGGTGATGCATAAGATATCTGGTGGATAATTTCCAGAGTGGTCAGAGACACTAAAATGTAGAAAAGAACCTTTGGCCCTCACAACATCAGTAGATTAATCAGGTATTATAAGCATTTGCTACAATATATGGCACAGTACAATCGCCAAGTGATCTGTTCCTCACTAAAAAAAAGGCCTAAAGCCTATTCAAATAACACATCTCCATCCCTACTCAAACATCAACGTGTCCATCAGTTTATGCAGTGATGCACAATTAATTCCATCCAGACCTCCTCAGATTGAACCACACTATCTAGAGCATTGGTTTAGAACCTGTGGTCCGGGGACCCCTGGGGGTCCTCGAAGCCTCCTCAGGGGGTCCGCAACTGCTTAGAAAATGTAATCATTTTAATAAATTAGGTCCCCAGCTTCCAGTAATTACTCATTGGGGGGGCCCTGGATTCCAAAAATGATTCAGTGGGGGTCCCTGGGTTCCAGTATTGAAAAAGTGGGGGGTCCACAGAAGTCAAAAGTTTGGGAACCACTGATCTAGATTCATAGCAGGTAATATCATTCAAAGGCTTGAAAACACCAATGGCTTCCATAAAAGCGAGAAAAATAAAAGAGCACGAGCCATTAAACAGAACCCCATGAGATCTTTCTTTCACTACAAATAGGGCATGTAAAACTTTTTCCCAACCAGCAAAGCTTTGTGACATTTCAAATTTTTTATCTCGGTATAGCTTGCAAAATTTCCCCGTTTTCCTTCCATGTTTTTTGTCCACATTGCAAGGATTATGGTAGGGAATATAGAGTACAGAATATCTAATGGGCACAATATTGTGACCAAAATATAAACAGAATATCGAGGTGAGGAGGTAAGTGCACAGAGAGGTATGGATTTGTCATTCTTAACTCCGTATCTATGTACTTTGAACATATATATATAAATATATATAGCCACGATTATCACGCAGATGTCCCAAAGCAAGAAACGTAACAAAGTATGCAAAGTTTCAAAGCTTTCCACACACCACTGAAAAAAACCTGCAACTTTGGAGATCCCTAATTAAAACACCACGCTTGATAACTATGTTGCACTCTGGCACGCACAGACATCAATGAAAGACTATATGCAGCAACCTTTTTACTCTTCCTAAGGGTTATCACTTGTTCAAACACCTGGATCCCAGGTGTGGTTTACTCACTATTCACATAAATAAAGACAATTATTAGAACTCAATGAAAATTGCTCTTCACTTTGGCTGTCACTGCACGATGAGATACCTTAATGGAATGTGTATCTGCAGATCTCAGCACACACAGAAATGACAGGATCATGCTTCGCGCTGCCAAGACATCCCTCGAGCTGTTTGGCATTCATGCACTTAATGAAAACTGAAAATAGAAGGTAGCACGCAGCAGTGGATGAATGAAGGGCCTGCCACCAAGACAACCTCCCCTGAAAAGTCATCAGTACTGAACAAAGAGGGCAGGGAGCAGCAGGGGGCTCTGCACCCCAGGTAGAGTCTTCTAGATATACATAGAAACATTTCTTTTGAGAAAAAAATAAATACTTCGGCCCATATTTATACGTTTTTTTGCGCAGTACTTATTTTGTAAGTTTGCACCGCTTTTGCATCAAAAAATGACGCAAATGCGGCGCAAAAAAATTATAAATATGGGCCTTACTGGTCTGCTTTGAGAGAAATCAGATTGAAAGATGCATTCTTTTCACTTTCAGTTATTTTATAGCTACTTACATGCACCAAGAAGACAACTAAATGGCGAATATTGTTCTATATCAAAGGATCATTACATATCTTGTTTTTACTGTCTGTTGTCTCGTGTCAAGAGGTTAGAGAGGGAGTATTTTTCCAGTGTCATATTCCACACAGAAACACCTTCTGTTTTCGAAAATAAAGCAATGGAAAATGGAGCATATCTTTCCAATCATTGCATATGATGGGTAAAATTTATGACTGCAGCAATCTCCAATTCTGCAGTTTAATGACAACCTATTACTCATTTTCTATCTCCATCAGCCCATCATCAGTGTGGTTCTGCCCTTTCCTTTAAACACCGCACACTCCACAGCAGAAGGGTAATAGGAAACAATTTTCACACTGGGAATGCCCTCCTGTTATTTCTCGCAGATGGCATCCTGCCCGTTTTGGCGGCTTTCCCAACTGGTTTATCGCGTGTCTTCTGCTCTCAAATCGACGCTGCCCCTCCCTGCAAAACCGACTGCTTTCGCTTAAGTTAAAGTTTGTTTACAGTTCCAAAAACTGTGAATAAAGACTATGAACAATGAAAAGGCAATGCTTTCAAAAGATCTGAAAGACTGGGCTGATTTCGTGTCAAAATTAGTGTTAACGAGTGTTGAAATTGTTTATAAGGAAGTCACTCGATTTCCCTTTGCATTGTAACATGCAACATGTCTTGTTATTTTTACTGTCTTCATGAAAGATTCCCCTTTGCGACTACAGAAGTCGATGTTTCCTTTATTCTATAGAAGCAGGGCTCAGCTTGGTCAGTAAATTTGGGGGTTAGGGGTGAGTTTCAGATTTCCCAACAATCATCATCATGCTAAACACATTATATGACAAGCAGGGCCATAAAAGCAGCTTAAGGGGTCGTGGAAAGAGAGAGCAATGAGGATTGGTAAGGATACTTATGCCCATATTTATACTTTTTTTAGCACCACATTTGCGTAATTTTTTGACGCAAAAGCAATGCAAACTTACAAAACACAATTGTATTTTGTAAGTTTGCGCTGCTTTTGCGTCAAAAAGCGGTGCAAATGCGGAGCTAAAAAAGTATAAATATGGGCCTTAGGGAGCGAAAGTGCATTATTTTGTGAAATAATCAACATTTTTGAAGTCTTTCCAAACAGAAAGAATCAGAGAGTGAGTGCGTTTTTGTCTGTGTGTGTAAAAATTCCTGGTGAAATCTGACACCTCACCATACCTGACCAAAAGGACCTGCACCCAACTATTAATCACAAAATACATATATTGGGGGGAGTAACACCACAGATAACCCCCTCCCCCCTTCGACGCTACGCTCTTGTACAGAAGGCATGTAATGTCGTCCCTCCTAAATGTTTAACAATGTCTAGTATTATGGTAATGACATGTGTGCATGCGATCAGTACGTTCTCGTCTATGGATGTACACCCTGGATCCATCTATGTCACAATTCATCTCAGTATCAGGCATTGGTCAAGGTGTAGCATGCTTTAGCACCGACGTTCATGTGGTACAAAGCTGTGTTCCATGATTCAAAGTGGTGGAAGTAGCAACATAGGTCTTTTATCACACCCCAAACATTTTTGTTCACTGAAGTTTGACCTAAGCACAGAGCTAAATTGCTTGGATTAGCGTGTTGTCAAATCCTGAGTAAACCAAGCAAAAGGTGAATAGCTAAAAAAAACTCAAGCATTGTCTGCAAAACGAAAATCATGCATAATACGTATACTTTCCACTAATACTATGGTTGACTAGGTGAAGAGATGTGTGCTAAGGGGAGTGCTTCCAATACAAATATCATGAAAGACGCTGCACTAATTGTATTTACCATCACCTTATGATGGCAGTGTAAATGTTTAAATGACCTCCAACCACAGGAGGTAACTTCTATGGTGTTCATTTTGGGCATTTGCTTTTGAAAAACCAAAAACGTTAAAAGGTTGACCAACCTCCATCATCAGTTTGGTTGCGCCCTCTGTCAAACTTTTAACACATTGAAAGGAACTGCAGTGACGGCGGTTCCAGCAAATGACTGGGGGTTTCCGTAGGGTTGGCAGACCTGTCTAACTGAGGAGGATGGGTGCTTCATCAAGGTGATGGACTATTTTAACTCATTCGCTCTGAGAGTATGAACCATGCTATACATTGTAAATCCACCCCCACCAAATATCCATACCACAAGTTATTTCCAAAGGCAGTTTTCTAAAGTCAAATGTGGCCGCAAGTTTCCTGTTACCTGTTCCGCACATATCCGAGAATGGCTGTTAATTACACAATTTATGATATAAATTTAAGGGTGTTGATCATTTTCAATGTGAAAATGATGTACACTGAGCCATCACATGAGAAAGAGCCTCTAAGCTATGGCGAATGGCACCCACAAAGAGAGCACAACGTGAGGCTAAGACAATTTGCTCAGAGCTGAAGGGCCTTTCTTGCTCAAACCTCAGGCACACCATTGAGATTCAAATGCAGTGCAAAGGTGTGATCATCAATAGGGAGAGCACAATCGTATACATTGGTGTACACTTTACCTCGGTCCTTCTGGAGTCTCACTTTGCATAACAAACCGCTGGATTGGTTTCTGTCTACTTGCAGTGAAGTAGGGGCATCCAGTAGCAAACAGGGGACTCTTTGAGTAGAGTTGGTGACAAAAGCAGCACATATTTCATCATGTAAAAAATGAGCATTCAGTGCACTTATAATGCCACCTTACACTAGAAGGTCTCCTAACTATTGCTGTTCAATTGTGCAGCACAGTTTGTTGTATGTCATGTACCATGTTGTGGCTCTGTTTTCAACACATAGCAGAGGCATAAATAGGCGCTCGTCAGTCACCCATTATGTTCAAAATTAAACACAAGTTTTGATGCATATTCTACAGGAATGGCCCAGAAGACCTAATAGTTTAATTCTGATGTATTTTCCTTTCTCAAGGTATCCATCGTTCATATCTGGTATTCCTTTCTATTTTTTTCAAATTTTCATTTAATCATAGCACACTGGTGGTCCTAAAAGGTGATCAAGGCACAGGTCCGATAAATCATTGTGGATCCAATTTAGCCAAATTGAGATAAAAGCAGCGCTTAATTTGTGCAGGTGGCTGCAGGTGCTGGCCACACCTATACTATACTATTTTGAAGACCAGGCTATATTTTGCATCACCAGGCTGTGAACCAGATAAAAGGGAGGAAGAAAAAGAAAGTGACCAGAAGAGTTTCATTTATTGAAAGATTCATATTTTACACTTTATATTAAAAACATACGTGGTCATTTCAGAGTTTCAATTGGAAAAAACTTGTTTTAGTCCTTGTGAATGCTCCTTGAAGCAAACTGCAAGAGGCAAAACAAGTATAGACTCTTACATAATTTGCAACGTGTCAAATGACATTCCTGGATGCTTGTATAATGCATATACATGACTAAAGACGTGTGCACTAAAATGTATCCACGTGGTGCTTTATTAGGTTTTACATTTCTAGCAATTTCACTTAAATTCTGGGAACCTTAGCACTGCAATATGTATAAAAAATGTTACTTAACTGCTAGCCTTCCCGGATAAATAACACTCAGATCCAATTTCAACAAAACGACACATATACAAGTGTATATCTACTGAACGTACTGGCTCTAATAGCTTCAGTTTCCATGTGCATTCAAAAATGGCTATAGATAAAGTGTCTGAATCCTTGATGTTTGGAAATGTTTTGATTCACTACATCACTAAGAAAAAAAGATTACCTCAGGTTAAACACTC
This sequence comes from Pleurodeles waltl, assembly GCF_031143425.1. Classification (NCBI taxonomy): domain Eukaryota; kingdom Metazoa; phylum Chordata; class Amphibia; order Caudata; family Salamandridae; genus Pleurodeles; species Pleurodeles waltl. The sequence continues at coordinate 127,460,897 of NC_090448.1, forward strand.
ATGAGAATCACCATATTTTTGTACAAGTTTAAACACCATCAGGATTGCCTCAGTTTTTCAACCTTTTAAGGTAGTTTAAATGAGGACTGTTGGGTAACAGTTATGCATATTTTTTACAGCAGTGACAAACACAATAAAAACACAAATCCTCCCCCGTCAGCAGCTGCTGCGCAGCACCTGCAAAATGTTTACAAGAAAACGAAAATAACCTGTTTTGTTTATCATTTGCTTGTAAAAGGGTTGGGGCCACAGGCTGTAACGAGCACGGAGGGGGAGTGCTCAGCACTCCCCCTCAGTATGCATGTATGCTTGGCTGGCCGTCTTGGGCCGGTCAAACACACATGCGCACTGGGCTCTCTCCAACCCAGCAGCGCAGGCACTGCATTGCTGGGTTGGAGACTGCAGGCAGAGACTTTCACTCTGTCTCGGAGAGACACGGCTGGGCGCTTCGTCCAATCCTAACGTTGCTTTCATGCTGCCAATACATTACTTGGTATTGGAAGCGATAGGCCTTCAACAGACAGTTGATGCTTTCTGTAGCTGAGACCTAAAAAAAAAGAAGAGTGCTTCCTACATTGTAAAACACCATAAGGAAGCAATCCTCCTGAAGGCTGTGCTAAAATTGGAATGAATCTTTCAACAAGCAATTTCCTAATGACTCTTACCCAAAGCTGAAGGGACTTGCCTCTTTTAGAATATACATCTATTCAAACATTTATGGCTCTGGCAGATAGCTAAATGTGCTATGCCAAACTAAATCAAAAATAAATAGGGAGGGTGATTAAGACAAGTGAACAATAGCATCACAGAAAGTGAAATAACAACACTTTAACACCGTCTACACGAATTTGAAGGAACCTATTTTACACTTCACTGATATTCCCTGCATTTAACTAGGGAGAAGATTGTCTTGTCAGATAGATAGTTTGTGCATCTCATATAATGTTTTTTGATCCTTCATATTAATTAGAGTTTGGCATTGAAACCAAGTGTGAGAGCTGTGTGGGACCTACATAATATTGGTTCTGTGGTCAATGGAATGAGTGCCAGGTTGAACTAGGTAATAATAACACAACGTGTATTTGTAGATCGCAGGATCACCCCTCTTGGCAGTGAATAATCGATGTTTACTGTCACTCATTTCATTGACCTTGACGGGTGAAATAATGAGTGGATTTGCTGGTATTCAAACCTGTGTGCATACACTATTTTTGGTGTTAAAGATAAAAGCACGATTTAAAGTGCAAGTAGTATCATTATAAAAGCTTGCCATTATACAATTATATTTTTGTTTCCTCCTAGTACAGTTTTAGCTCGAGGCAAAGCACGAAACCTATCCCTTAAATGCTGCAGGGCTCTAATCTGTGCCATAAGGGGCATTCTGACATCATTAAGGCCCTAATGCAGCAATCAAAAGATCACAAAGGGCAGGTCATGAAGATTGGAACCCCAAAGGTACCTCCCTCCTTACACAAGAGTGATACCTGCTGCTGTCTGTTACAAAGTCACGCTTCTGCTCTGCTCATAATGAAGAGTGAGGACGTATCCCTTCTTTTTTAGCTTCTGAGACAAGGGCCACGGGAAGCACACCACTCCTGTACTGACAATAAAGCTTTCCATATATTAACATGGGATAATAACGAGGGTTATCCTAATGTCAGTAAAGACAATTTGTGGCTGGTTTTCTCTGCCCTTTGGCGTATTGGGAAAATAAGCCTCACTGAATAGGGGCCTTATAAGAATGAATGAGCGACTCTTGCGGGTGTGAACACTTAATTAAAACTAACTTTATTTCAATTTTTTTATAATAGTGACCTGTAAATCACAGCTTTATTCACAGCTTTACCTGCCCCGGGACACTCAACAGCAGACGCCTCTCCCTGGCATCTTCATGTGATGTGCAGACTGGTTAGAACAAAGGTTCTCTTTTATGACTTCTTGCACATCCCTCGAATTGAAAACGTCTCATGTTAATGCTCGATTGTATGTCTTTTCACTTATTCCTTCATTTTATGACTTGTCTTTATTGACATGTCTTTCTTTTTAAATGGACTTTGCCCCAGTAACATTGTGCTCTCATGATTATGAAGAGCTTGATGCTAGGATCAGACAGACCTACCGGATATTCCAATCTTTCTGACAAACTTAAAGCCTGATTTAGAACTCAGCGGACGAGTCACTCTGTCACAACGGTGAAGGATATCCTGTCCGCCGAAATCTAAATCCTATTATGCCCTATAGGATTTAGATTTCGGCGGATGGGATATCTGTCACTGGAGTTACCCATCCACTGAGTTCTAAATCAGGCCCAAACTTAGATCCAGTTGATCACCAGATAGTCTCTCAAGGTCAGAGACACTGGAATTATGCGACTTTGTGACTGCAGTGTTTTCCATATAATTATGGAATTGCTGCATTTTCCATATAAGGCATAATCTGCTGCATATTCTGCATATTTTACTAAAATATTGTTTCTGGCTGAAACAGATCACAAGTTACTTTAAAACGCAAGGGCATGTGTTTCTACACTGTGGAAGGCCCATTGCAAATATTGACTAGTATCATTTTTGTTGCTTACTGCTGCGTTTGAGTTTTAAACAGGTACTAATGGGTTGAATCTTTTGCCCAGACAATGTCGACCTGTGTGAAAATGGCAAAATAAGCAAGTAATACCATCGCAAATGGGCTGCATTAAGCCGCATAATTAGCCTTTTCTTGCAGCATAATTTAATCAACCCTGTCATAAAGTGGTCCTCTCCTGCAGCATATTTCCAGTGTCCATGCTCAAAGTGTATCAACCCAATGCATTTTAAATATTGTTTCTATTATTATCCATTCTACTTGTATGATCTCAGACTGATCTTTCCATATCCCAATTTTGTGTGAAGTTGAAGGCCAACCGAGCAAAGCCCTCCAGGAGTCTCCAATTATGGCCATAGGTATAAAATCTCAGATTTTACATTTATCAATATATCGAATAATCAGGCTGAGAGTTGAATAATACTCTGTCTTCTTTCTCTAAAACACTGGGAGACCTAAACCTGCAATTACCAGTAAATTTGTATGGCTATGTCTATCAAAGAAAGGAATCACTGCATCATTGCATTTATGAAAGCAAAAAATGGCACTAAACAGACTGCTACCCAGATCCTTATCCACACATTGAACTGACCACTCACAAAAACTAAATTATGCAAACAGATGGTGAAATCACCTGGATGACCACAAATAAATACCCACAAAATATTTGAAATGAAAAAAATGGGTAACACCTTAAAGATTGGATTCTCGAAGACTCTCCTTACAATGAAATGGTTTGCATTGTGCTGCAAGCAGATTCAGCTTCTGAACTGAGGGATTCACTAAAGACACTGGCACACAAAATTGGCAGCGTCGCGCTCTGTCATTTTCACAATGCAGGGATGCACCATATTTAATTGTATACGGCACGCCCCTGTGTTGGCGCTAAATTGAGCTGCCACACATAAGCAATCATGTCTCGCATTTTGCTCTTTCTATGCGTGCTCCTCCTCGTTGCGCCTTGCAAATGCCACCTCTGCGGTGGCGTTAGATTTTGGCGCTGCCTCAGGTTTACAAAATCTCGCAAATCTGAGGCAACATCAAAATGCAATTGGTGTTGCTGTGGCACGCCCACAGCAACACCCATTGCATGCCCCTTCCACGCAAAGGGCTGCTTGTGAAGGGGCTGTATTTACAAGGTGGCATTAAGCCACAAAATGTGGCTTAACATCACCTTGTAAATATGGCGCAGGGCATAGCGCCACCAGTGCGTCACTAGAAGTGACGCTCAGGTGGCGCTAGGGGCTCTTAAGTGTGCCCCATTGTGTACATTTGGTGCAATCCACCTGCCTCATTAATATTCATGAGCAGGAATCGGCTATGCACAGTAGCAAATGCCTTCTTGGAGCAGCAGACCTCCATATCACCATTCACACTCACAATCTGCCATTATTGCAAACCTGCCCCTTACGGTATAGAGATTACAACTCCAAACAATGTTGATGATTAGGACATCGCGAGAGGCTGTAAAAGTCCACAGGACCTTTCTCTGCTCCTCCTAATGCCGAAAACCTGTACACACATTGTGAAATCTGTATGGAATTGCCAGATTACACTTTGCAAATTGTTACCTCTTGTCTCATTTGTGGATAGCTAGTCCATTCTATACCACGGCACTCACTGTCATAAAAGATGTGTGTGCATCATTGTAAGCAGCAAAGTGGGAGTGACACTAATATGCTGAAATTGTGAATCCTAATTTGCAAAGGTATGAAATGTATGCAGTGCAATGGCGCTTCTAAATTGCAAAGCACCTTTGTGCACTGCAAACTGATGCTTTGCATTCACAAAATACGTTTGGTGTCCCGTCCCAAAGACATGGGTCAAAAGATAGGCTCTAGCAAATCTAGCAAATACCATAAAGCCCTGGTGCTATCTTGTGGCTCCATCCTAGCACCTTCTATGTGCTAAGACAAAGCTGCACTTCAGGAAGTACAGAAATGCTGATAGTCTGCACAAGTACCTTAGTATCATCATCTTGCAGAACTTCGTTATGATATGTTATGTTATGTTATAAAATTGCTTATATCGTGCGCGACTCACCCCAAAGGCGTACCTCAGCGCATTAGCTCAGAGTTGAATATTATTGCAAATGATATTTGTGTCAGACAATATCTTGAAAATGATATTCTGGTTTCATACCCTATGGTGTGGTCTGTTACAGCATCCTCAATGTCTCCACACATGGATTATGCAAAAGTGATAATTTATTTTTGCAATAATATTGCTTAAACTTTGACTTCAGGATTCTTCCACTTTCGGTATATGGGAATAGTTGCTGATGCAATACTAAAGCAAAAGGCTAGTTTAAAGATGGTTACTCGATCACAGGGAGTATAGCTATAGTTCATATTAATGCAACAGTTTTCTGCATACAGGTGTACCTCTGTGCTTTGTTTTTTCAAAGACATATGGGTATGGCATCCTTTTCAAATTTAGGTGCAAAATGTGATGCATACAAGAGCAATCCATTGGCGCCTCTGCATATCACTAAGAACCATTTTGCCAAAGTGTGTCAATTCACTATGCAAAAACTTAATGAGATATTAAATTTGTTTTACACTATGTCTGCTGAGATTTGCAAAGTATTTGGGAAATCTTCTTTGCAATTGTACAGCAAATATGTAAAATACAACCTTAAACAATTCTGTCTAAGATTGTTATGGGATGGATGAGCTCGTGGATCTACATTAGCAGAGCTATAGGTCTCTAAACGTCCACAGCCCTAATCCCAAATATTGATGGGACGGAATATCGTTACCACAGTATTGAGAGACAAAATATTGAAAGGTACCTTTCTATAGCTAACTCCACATTTGTGTACTTTGCTGATGCATACATCTTAGAGGTATGGATGTGTAGAATCAGGAATTGCAAATCTTTATCTTCCTCTGTGTACTTCCCTTTTAACATGTTGTTCCTCAATATTGTGGTAATGATATTCTGTCATGTTGATATATGGGAATGTATATTTCCTACCACAATCTGCTGTGATGTAGATTAGAACTTTGTACATTTCCTCGCCTTCGCCTCCTCCTGGTTAACGCCATAATCCAACAAGTCACAGTCCTACAGTGTATCACTGTTGCACAAGGAACAAATCTCATCCGTGTAATACTGTGCAGTTTATCTGCAAGCATTTGACGGATGTGTCCTCAGATGGGCCATTCCATTTTCAGTTTAAATATTTTTTATTAGGTTTTACAACATAATCATACAATTCAAAACAATTACGACTGAATGACAACCAGATGAGCAGTAGAAAAGAAGAATATGAGCACTTCCAAAATTCAGAACAATATATATGGAGGGCAAAAAGGGGGACAAACAATAGAAAAAAACAAGAAAGATGGCAGTTATTAGTGAAGTGCAAATAGAGGAGGAAATGCAATCATTTTCAGGGTTGCAAATGGTCCATCACCAGTAATGATCAGTACCACCTGATGCAGACCAATGCATCTACATGGACCATTTATTATGCAGTCTTTTTCTCCATCTATGTCTTGCCCCCGGGTTTCTGTTGTTTGTGTAGGGCCATTTATGTACAGAGCAAAGATGGCCACTTGTGGGAGTAATGTCACCTGAAGGAACTACACTTTCCAAAGATCCTTACTGGTTGCCATTTTGCAGTACTTGAAATGCTTTTGCAGTGTTTGGAATGGGTGCAGTTTCATATTATCTCCAAACATCTAGTCAAGCGTCTTGGCTCGCCCAGGAATTTCGGGTACCATTTGTGTGTCAACTATGCTGAGAATCAGGTACGAGTTACCCATTAAAGGGCAGCGTTTGCCTTTTTTGATTGGCTTTAATGCACTATATAGTGACCCACACATAGATTTACTTAGAAGCATTTATTGATAAAAGTAAATGGGGCGTATCATCCAACAGACAGCTCTGGTCGCTGGCCCTCGGCTGCTCTCCGCCCGCCTTGTAATTGTCAGTTCGGAGAACAGAAGGCAGTGATATTGAGCTCGCGCCGATCAGGCTACATATAGCCAATAGGCTAAGCAGACCTAACACTACACACTACTAGTGAAGAACTGAACTGTAGAAAAGAGATCATGCAGAACAAAATCCCCTAAAACTGTTGCAAATAATCTAGCCACTTGCAAAACATGGAAAGAAATATCACTGCCAACTTTGATCTATCTAAACAACATTCTCAAAGCTCACAACGAATACAAACACTGTATCCCAAGCTCTGCTCAAAGCTGAAATGTGTACTGCTTTAACTTGCCAAATGCATGTAAATCCACAAGCACTAAAAACAATTGCGAAATAAATACATTCAGGTTTGACAGCAACACTAGAAACCATACACATTGGAACAACACATTGTTCCCTCACAGGGTGACTCTTTATTACCACTGACAATCCTTTACTATCCAATAGTTCTTCAGAAACATAAGATCTATATACAACTAATCAGAGTGAAGACATCTTGTCCTCAACATCTACTTCCTCTATATGTAATCTAATTTAAGTTCCTCCCTTTGTGCAGATATCTGCCATACACACTAAAAACAAGCCTCATTCTTTCCCTCCCCAACACCACAATGGTGACTCTAATGAAGGTTCAAACTACCAGCTGTTCATCGACCTCATTGCCAGTGGCAAATTCATTCAAGATGTAGCCAAGCAGCTCTAAGGACACATGAACCTTTAACATTTACTCCGTAATACAGATCCGAAACTGCTACTTTCTATTTCTCTGACAAGATTTTTTCTTTTTGTATAAATGAATGCCTCACACTTGCCAACACTCCCTATCACCTATTGTATCACACAGGGATCTATATGTGGAATAGAAACATTCCTGGAAGCAGCTCAAATGTTAATTTAGCTGACAGGTCCTCTTTTGTGTCTGGCGTTGATATTATTCTGTTTCAAGAGACTTGGACTGTTTCTGAATTGCCTTTTAATGTTCCGTAAACTAATCCAAATCTGTGACCCTTTCGGGGTCTGGTAGGGCAAAGGGGTCGGGGTGGGGGGCTTCTACATGGTTTAAGCCATAAATGTGTACTTATATTATCGACTTTTCTGTTAATCACAGAGGTTCAGCTGTTTTTGTCAAATTGAATAATAGGTTTTGTTTGGTCAACTTTGAAGCTCATGATTTTTCCCATCACAAGAACCACAATTTTAAGTTCTAATTCTATATAGTGGACACTGTTTGCACTAACCCAAAATGATCTCAGAATCCGGCCAATTTGATTTTTTGCCATGATTTTAAGGCAAATGTTTTGGAGAATACAGCTGCAATTATCAACCCCCAACAGCCGAGCTGATACTGGTCGCATGAATTACCCCACATTCTGATGCTCGTGGATCCCGACTGTACAAGTACCTTTCTGAACGTTATCTTTTAAATACACTGGAATCAGGAGTGCCTGAGAACAACTGTACACCGTCTTTTTTAGGCGTGGTTACTGTGCAAATGTTGATGTTATATTTATTTCTCGGAGCCTGTTTTGCCACTCCATCGCGTGAGAAGTTATCAACAGAATCTATGGCGACCACAACCCTCCATGTTTATAATTTATGAGGCCAGCTATCACTAGTCTCCATCTTCACAAGGTTAATCTAAGTTTAACAACCAAAAATAACGGTCTTACCTTGGTATGGAGACTTGCAGGTGCGCCTGCTTCTCTACCAAGTACCACCTGGACTATTTCCATACCTGCCTCTTTAAAAACACTAGAGACAAGGCGGTTTATGCAAATTTTACTACGTTGAATAGCTCAATTAATAGCTTTTTGACCAAACCCAGACACAACCATGTGGAGAGCACCCCGGGATGGTTCCTCTCTTCCTGCTCATATGCCAACAGCCATCTGTGGGCTGCTCTTTACAAAAAGCCCAACAAGGGAGGGAATTGTTCAGTGCAGAGTCCTCTATAAAGCCGCTATTAAACATTGAAAAACAGAAATCATAAGAATTTATTGGGTGACCTGATGGATGATTGTAGCTGCAAAAATTCAAGCTGGTTTTTGCAATCTGTTAGTCAAGTTAAGAATAGTGGTTGTTGGGCCCATATTCCAGCAGATACTGAACTTCCCATTTCCATGCTGTTTGTTCTAATAATATTAAGCACTGTATGTCTTGGCTGACCATGGTCCCAACTTTAATGTTTATATTTTAGGGAGTCACTTGTGCGATATTATTCAGACCTTCTGGTGAAAGTCCGGGGCCCTATTTTCTTGTATAAGGCACACATTGATCTCTAAGCTCCTTTGCTCACACGTTATACATTGTGCTTGTAAATCGTGCCTGCAAAATTCCTGGACTAACTTCACCATTTTTAAAAAAAGGCAACATCTCTGACCCTCGCTAGAGGCCGATTTCTTTAATAGACTCTGGTGAAGGTGCTTGGCAGAGTGCTTCATAAGACAATTTTGGAATGGGCAAAGAGCAATGAATTCCTGTGAGAAACATAATATGACTTCTGAAAAGGACCAGGCACAGTAGAACATCCTATAATCATCACCCTGTTATCAGCAAATATTCCACTGCTAAAGGCTGCCAACTGCGCCTGGCCTCTATGAATTTATCCAGCGATTTTGCTCTACTTGATCCATCAAAGCTCCAGAGAAATCTGACTGATCTGGGGCTTGATTCATCCATTGTGAAATTTTTGGCCATTTTATACTCTAGCCTTACTGCAAACATGAGCTATAGTAGCAATGGCGAACTTTCCAGGCCTGTGAACTTGGAAAGAGGAGTGTGGTAAGCCTGTGTCCTTGCACCCCCCTATTTATTTTGTTTATCAGCAGTTCCAGCTCTGCTTTAGTTGGTTGTGGGCAAGATGTGCTGCTGATAGGCTCCAAGACATTACCTGCACTTTTATATGCAGATGTTGCTGTTATGTTAGACTCTGAAAAGTCTCAACATTTCAGTAAATGCCTTTTCCAGTTTTATAAGTGATCTTGACCTCAGCACAAATCTGTCACATCTTACATTATGGCCTGTGGTTTAAAAACCTCCAGCTTGTGTCTGATTTTCATCAATAATGTACCTCACAGCAGTATCCCAGTTTCGGTACCTGGGGGTAATCTTTGACAGCTGTTCTACAGGGTTACCTTGAGTCTCAGCAAGGCACATAGCGTTCTGCCACTCTACAGGGACCTTACTCAACAGTATCCAACATAGGAGGCAAGAGCACCCAGTGAGTACCTCATGCTACATTTGGAGCCGGGGTCTGAAGTTATATCAAACGTTCTGCTTTTGCAACTGGAAGACAACAGATTTTTCCACAGTTTGTTCTTTTTTACTCGTGATTTGCCCTCACTATTTCTGTCATGATTTGATAGGCTTGCCTTACTTAGAAGACTCGATTAAGTTGGGTCCTCCTTTATTCTGGATCACCATCTGGCCTAATCCCAAAGCCAAATTAAATCAAACGGTTATTTTAGACTGCCTAGCAAATAAAAAATGTTTGAAAAGTACCTGGCTGTCTTATCTACATTCAATAATGAATGACCAGGGCAGATTATCTTTATTTACCAATACACTCTCCATAGTACAACTTGACCAAGCCTAGACCAAGAATGTTTTATGGAATGTAGATGTCTAGGCAGCGAATTATCCATAATAGCTAAACCAATTTTAAGACAGTAATACTACATAGCTTTAGTAGCATTAAGCAAAATTGTTGGCCAGATTCAGAATTGGCACCATTTACCAACTTTTGTGTTTTCTCCTAGGCCAATACGACACTGAAACCATAGGCTGTCCCTGTCATGAGAAAGCTATTCAATTTCTTTTAAGTTTTATGTTCTTTTGAGAAATATATTGCTATTGTGTTAAAAACATTTTCATACCAATGCTTAAAAAATACAATATTAACAAACGTAGACCTGTGCTATGTTTCCAGCAATTGCTGTCTGAGCCTGATGTCCGCCTTGCGGTTGGATCTTTTTTTAAATCGGTGGAACGTGTTTGCAATTCCATGATATTTTAAAATGTTATCACTGTATTTGATGTATCTTGTAATTTTATTATCGTATTTTGTTATAATCCAAAAGTTTATTTATCCATCTATCTATAGAAAGCATGTGTATTTGTAAACTGAGAGAGCTACATACCAGGTGGACATTACTTTTCACTCAACTTTTCATCAGTGCTGTTGGCTAGTGACAGCCATAAAATCAGGTCCGTCCAGGAACCCATCCAAAGTTGATTGTCCACAAATACTTTAACTCAATCCAACCATTACGGATACTATCTTTCTAATGGTAGCACATGTTCTCATCATGTTCAAGCCTGGCTCTACTACAGGAATCTGAGGGGATTTGTACCCTGCTAACTAGGAGTTAGCCTCCTGCTATGCAATTTCACCTGCCTATAAATCTGCAGCACTAAATGAGAAAGACAGACGTACTTAACTAGATCATAGCAACAGCCTGAGAGCACGTAGTGTCAGTGTGGACAGCACAACTTCTTAAATCCAGCAAGCTGGCTAACCAACCAGGTGATGGACTGTTGCACATGGTTCAGTTTATCAGCCACCATCTCCATCCCTTGATAGGGGTTAGACGAGGCTTGGGTTCTCCATTTCACTTCTGGACTCCTTGGCCCGGTTAGGGACTGCCACTCTCGCAAGAGAAGAAGCGCAGGCAAGCTTAGATTTAGCAGGGGCTTGGTGTAGTCCTTCAAGAATGAAGTGGACAGCAGTCTGAACACAGTTCAGTAGGTGTCCATGCAGGTCAAAGCCCAGAAAATGATCAGAGATCTGCTGGACAGCTCTGGGTGATGTTCACCGTGGTGAGCAGGTGGTGAAATCCCAGTGCCTAATCACCAATCACTAGTAGTACCTTCTTATAAATGGAAAGTGCCAGCCAAACACGCTTGAGTTGCATCTCCCTCCTTTAAGAGGAGTCTAGGATAGCAGAGGCCTCTTCTTAAATGCAGGGCCTTCGGGTGAACTCCCTAGGAACTTCACTAGTGGGAAGTTCTTTGAATTTCCTCCAGACTTTAAGGGAAGAAGGCAAGAAGAAAGGGATGAGGCATCCGATTTGCAAATGCCATTCGTACTTAATGATAAATGTTTGTGAACATTTATAAGTAACCCTAACTTTGAAATACTGGTATTGTTCGTGAAGCCCTTTATAAGATTTAATATATTTTAATGTTCAGAAAAGGTTATGCCTGTGATGACAGAATACAATGTTGGTGAATAATTTTGTTTAGTATTTATATTTGTTTTGTATTTGTATTATTATAATTAATTTTAATTATGTACAATGTGCAGCCAATGGAGCTGCAGCAAGCTCAGACCTCTGAACTTGATTTTACATCAAGTAGCCAGTAAGAAACATACCTACATCTAGGCACCTCAACACTAGTAAACAGCTGCCACCAGCCACGGCTTGGTACTTTTGTTCTATATTCAGCTACCCCTGTTAGACCATGGGAGGGGAGATCAATTGTTTCTGCCCTGTCAGAGCTCACCTATGTCTGAGCCACAGGCACCAATCTGCAGCTTGAGGAGTCCTTAGGGATTAAGCAAAAATGCTGAGAGAAATTGAAAGCACAGGGGGACCTCTAAGGAACAAAACAAGAAAATGGCGGCTATGCCCGCAGCACCATGCAGAAGGGACTATTGTTATTACAGGGTGCTTGAATTTCAAGTTACCTTCCTGCTGCTCACAGATACAGTAGTTACTACACTTCTGTGCATATCGGTGAGGGATCGAACTCCCAGATGAGGGCCTGGGCTGCCCAGTTTTACCACCAGGCCTTTCCCCCAGTGGGCAGGAACCTTTGGACGCCGGTTTTTAGGGCAAGCGACTGCTCCTGGCACCCATGTCACTTTCTCCAGCAGCCTGAGGTATCTACAGCAGCTGTGGGGGTGGGCTCTTCGGGAAAGAGAAAAAGAGAGGAAAGGGAGAGATGGGAGAGAGAAGACGAGAGAGAGATGAGAGAGCTTAGAGGGAGAGAGAAGGGTTGGTTTGATTATTTTTGCCGGGGCTGCTTTTGGTTCCCATTCAACCCTGCCCAGATGTGTCTGAGACTCCCAACCCGCTTTAAACAACTGCTAAGCAGTTCCTGTCTAGTGAGGATGTTCACAATATATATGCGGATTATATAATTATTCACTCTAGATGAATGTGGAACGTCATTAGAAATTTTAGGCATAATTCCAGCTGGTCAGGGGCTGATTTCCTACACAACGCCAACACTCACTGAAAGTTGGCCACAGCTGGAAACAATTAAATATGCAGCCCAGGGAAGACAATTAGGGATTCTACAGAATATTCAGTGTAAAGGAGAAATGATGACTCTAGCTCTGCTAGGACTAGTGTACACAATAGCCAAAGAGTAATGGCCAGGTTGCTGAAAGAAAATTGGAAGCACGTAAAGATGTTTTCAATTAGGAAAGGTGGAAATATTTATAAATAAATACATCTCTCAGAGCTAACCTTGACTGCTATTTTGTTTTGCACAGCACTATATGTTTTTGATAACCATTCGGAGACACCAATGACAGAGGACGGCAAAGTTTCAAAACAAACTGTGTGAAATAGAAAGTGGTGGCAAGCTATTGCCCACGGAGGTGAATAGCATCCCAAATACGCAGCACGACCCCCTCATCAATTTAGGGAAAAGCCGGGGGATCACTTGCAAGCCCTGAACTTGGCGTTACTCCGTCGAATGACAATCATTGAATTTCTGAATTCAATAAGCTGCTATGTTTTCATGTGCATGCCCGTCAGATTAGTTTTTGTGTTGCCGCCACCGCTGCAGATATTTTTGTGTAAACCGCAAGTCAGCGGTTTGTATGCTGCAATGTCATCTCTGTCTTTCACTTTTCCGGGGTCAATGAAATGAATGCCAAGTTGGTACAAACTTAATGAAACGCTTTGATACGCTCCAAAGATGATTATGTGCAATGAAAGTGAAGCTATCTTTATCTCCTGGAACTGCACCAGGCCTCCCTCTCTTCCTCTTCGGGAAAGGATTCAAGACTTTTTATTTCAAGAGGAACAGCCCAACGTCATCTAAATATTTCTCTTATTTTCCTGTCTTATTTCACTCTCCCTCTGCCTCTGGCCATGATGCTATGCAGAATGCCAATATGGATCTAAGTTCACATTGTGATTAACAGGAACCTTTCCAAACAGTTAAACCTCCTTAATCAACCTCCTAAACATTAGCAATATCACTTGAATATGCAACCCACAGTATCAATGGGAAAGAAAAAATACAGAGAGGTGAGTAGGTCTAGATTAGCTATATATATATATATATATATATATATATATATATATATATACTGAAAAAACAAAGGTTACAGGGATGTTATAGTTAGGTATAGATTTTACATACATAAACCATAGAAATTCAGCAATTATAGTTATATTTATCTTAAGGAAATATAACTTGTGCTCTAAGGTAACTATAAATCGCACCCCTGCCATGCAGAGATTTCTCATCAATAATTTCACTACAAAAGTTGCTGTGATATTAATTATTGGATTGGAGATGTCTTAAGTGATGTAATATGTGGGACAATTAGCAGTGCATGGTGAGGATGTGAGTTATAGTTAACAAGCAGCCAACCTTGGAGAGGGGTACGCAGCACCACTACCCGTGCCCATTTTGGCCCCAAGGACCACATCCCCCAGGGCCCTTCATATTTTTGTAGGGGAGGAGGATACAGAGCCCAGATCGCTGGGCCATAATTAGGCACGGGGATCCCATCCCTCAGGGCTCACTGCTTAATTTATGGGGGAGGGGACATGGATCTCCTGTGGACCAGCCATATTTTATAAGGGGAAAGGGACCTCAGCAACCTCCCCGGGCTGATTTCTGGCCCCGGGAACCCATCTCCCAGGGCTGGAAATATTAAGAAGGAGGCCTATACAATGATTAATTGGGGAGGAGAGCCACCTCACAGCGGGCAGGGAAACAGATGAAAAGTCTGCACCCAGCGGGTGGGAGCATATTTAATGCCCCTGCTCACTGAGAGCAGACTTACTGTTTGATCTCGCTTGGCAGGAGTTGTTAAATAGCTCCCGCCAAAGAAGAGCTAACAGCTATGTGCTGAGGATAGTCACCTCGGGACTTAGGGAGCCAGGGGTGATGGTCCCCAGGGCCATTATGGTTCAGGGAGGGGGTGCTGCACGGTCCCACTCCTTTTAAAGTGCACATCTGTGTCCTAAGAGGGTAGTAGTCCTCAGGGTCAAAAACGGCCCGGGTAAGGCGGGAGTGCGTCCCCTCCCTTTAAATTAAAGGCGAGGCCCCAGGGGATGGGGTCCCTGGGGCCAAAATCAGCTGGGAGGGAAACTACGCACTTTCTCCCCTATTCATATACATTTACTACACCTTCGGGACCTGGTCCACCTGGGGAGTAAATGAAAAAACAAGTGCAGGAGACTGTGCTTGTTTTTTCGATTTATTTTTACATGGATTTGCAGATCCTCTACTAATTTGCGATAAAATGTGTTTTTCCCTGGCTGGGTTCCTGTGGGAAACCATCACTAGGCCTAGGGAGTCAGGGTATGCCTACCCTTTCCCATATGTTTTTTTTCCTTGGGACCCAGGTGAATTCGAGTCCAAAGTTGTCTGTCAACACTTCCTGGCTGACAGTGGCTGAAGTGGCTGAAGTGCTGGCAGCCAATCAGATCTCAGCATTCGATTTGTCAGCTCCGTGAGGATTTGCATCTCCTCGATAACTATATTTATTTTTTCTTAAATAACTCCAAAGCTACTGAACAAATTTACTCCAAATTACAAAAAGCACTCTTTTTGGACCAAGAGCTAGCCTTCTGCCAAACTTGGTGTTATCCCGTCCAGTAGTTAGGGCTGCAGACGACAGCAGCTGAAATGAGTGGCAAATTTGTTTTAAAAATTTCATAAAGATTCATCAAACAGCACTAAAGATATCAGCAAAACAAAAAACACTTTTCCTATGGAACCAGGGTCCTAACTATAACTAGTAACTGGGACCGCCAGTAGGTAATATGCCCCTGCCATGCACAGTTTTTTCCTAAAACATTTTCCTGCAAATATTACATTGATATTATCAATAATGTTATCAAAGATGTCAAGACTGCTGTAATATGTGGGGTAATTAGCAGTGCATGGAGAGGGTGCGAGTTATAGTTACCTTAAGGCACAAGTTATAGTTACTTGAAATAACTCTAACTATGACAGCTACATTTCTATGGTTTTGTACATTTAAAATGTAGGCCTAACTATAACATTCCTGTAACTTTTGTTTTTTTAAGTGAATTTCTCTGTTTTTTTTAACATAAAGTAATTTTCATTACTATACATTAATCCAACCACTGCTGCACAGGGCCAGGGTTGGCCACCAGGCCTGACGTGCAGTCAGACCCTGCAGTCAACCACCTATAACTACCCACCACACTCACAACCTTTGGCTGTGTGTGGCACAGGTTGGCTGCAGAGCTTGGCCAGTGGCCAGGACCTGTGGCCAACACCCTATAATCACCCATGCCACCCACCACCTGCCCAGGGCTTCCTAAAGAAAGCCCAAAGCAACAAATTTAAAATAGTTAGGGGGGCAGCAAGGACCCCCCCTGGACCCCAGGACCATCACCTCCCCGGCGCTACATTTTACACATATATGGGGGCCCACTGCCTCTCTCCACCCCGCGGACCACCACTGCCCCAGGGCTACCTACGAACATTTTTAGGGGGGCCATACAGTCCACTCAGCTTCCCAGGCACCACCACCTTCCCAGGGCTACATTTCATGAATATATGGGGCGGTGCATGCAACCCCCTAGACCCCAGGGACCACCACCTCCCCGGGACTACTTTAAATAAATTGTTCGGGGGCCATATAAACCCCCTGCGCCCTTGGGACCACCACCTCCCTTGGGCAATAAATTAAAAATCCTTAGAGGGGGTGCATGCCCCCCAGGCCCTGGGAGGACAATAAAATAAAAACATTTAGGGGAGGCTGCATTGAGTCCCTGGGCCTTGGGGACCACCACCTCTCTGGAGTAAGAAATTACAAATACATAGGGGGCGCACCTCCCCAGGGCCATTTTTTCTCTTTAAAAGAGGGAGGGGGTCATGTGCTCCCCCCCGCCCCATAGGCCAATTTCAACCTCAGGGACCTAATTTCCTGGGGCCAGCCCCAGGACTGCCGGGGGATTCTCAAGGCCCTTGTGGTCCCAGACGACTCCCCACCTCTTCCGGGAGCTGGAATTGCTCTCACATGCAGGGAGCTGTTGAAACTGCAGCTCCCTGTGTGCAGGGAAAATCTTTTCATCTCTTTCCCGGCCTGAATTACAGCGAGCAAGGAAAGACATGAAAACTCCGCTCCTAGCAATTGGGAGCAGTTTTAACACTCCCACTTGCTGGGAGCAGAGTTATGTTGACCCTGTGGCCAACTCCCTATAAGCACCCAACCTTACACCATTCACAGCCTTCACCCATGTACAGCGGAGGTTGCCCACAAGACCTGGCCTGCAGCCAGACCCTGCGGTCAACCTCTCTAACCACCCAACCCCATGCCCTTTGGCTGTGCGCAGCTGGAGTTGTCCGCGGCCTCTCTGGATGTGAGAATAGGTGTGAGAGGGTGTATCTGGGGGTGAGAGTGGCTGTCAGATTGTCTGTCAGAGTGTGAGAGTGTATACATCAGTGTTTTAGTGGGTGCGTCAGTGTGTGTGCGGGTCTGTGAGTAGGTGCATGAGGGTTTGACTGGGGCTGTCAGTGAGTGCATGAGGGTCTAAGTGGGTCTGCGAGTGGGTGCTTGAGTGTCTGAGTGGGTCTTTGAGTGGCTGCATGAGTGTCTGAGTGGGTCTGTTAGTGGGTGCATAAGTGTGTCAGTGGGTCTGTGAGTGTCTATGATGTATGACGTACTTAGAATGAGATCTTTATGTCAAATTTCAAATTAAAAAATATATATTATTTAAAAAAAAAGTTTTTATTTAAAAAAAAGAGACAGTGAAATGAGTCCAGTTGGAATCGAACCCCAAACGCTGAGTATGGAAGTTTGCGACATTCATACACTGAGCTATTGGTTTTCTGTTTTTTTTTTTTACCACTATGGGTTATCTTGTGCCTTACGGCGTGAGCTATAGATACTTGACAGAGCTATAACTATAACTGCTGAACTTCTGTGGTTGTGTACAAGTAAATTCAGATCCTAATTATAACATCCCAGTAACCTTTAGTTTTTTCAGTGAATTTCTAACGTTTTTTAAATTTTATTTCTTAACTATAACATCCCTGTAACCTTTTTTTTCAGTGAATTTCTATGATTTTTTTTACATAAAGTATTTTTCATTACTTTAGGTTAATCCAAACACTGATGCGCATGGCCTGCGGCCGTGTGCAGCAGCTGTTGGCTGCAGAGCCTGGCCTTCATCCAGGCCCTGCGGCCAACTCCTATAACATCCCAACCCTGCACAGCCCCCTACACAGGCTGATCACAGCCCCTGTGAGCCCACCCCCCGGGGCCCAGCCTAAATATTGAGTTTTATTTTGAGGGGGGCTGATCTCATACTCGGGGATCCTATCCCCCGAGGCCTGGCCTAATGTTTTAAATTTTTTTAGGGAGAGGGCTGGTTGCCCCCCTCCTCCCCAGGCTGATCTTGGCCATGGGGGCCCTATCTCGTGAGGCCTGGCTTAAAAATGTATATATAGATAACTTTTTGGGGGATGGGCACTACGTGGCCCCCCTCCCCAGGCTGATCTTGGCCCTGGGGACCCCATTCCGCCAGGGAGTGCCCTAATTATTATCTTTTTTGGGTGGAGGGGGTCCGCGTGGCTCCCCTCCCCAAGCCAATTTCAGCCCATGGGACCCCATCCCCCAGGCCTGGCCATGTGATCTGGGTGCCTCCCATGGCACCCAGTAACAATGTTAGGGACCATGGGGGGGGGGGGGCTGAAGGCCCCCACAATACCAGCTGGTGTCCCGCCTCCTGCAGCTAGAGCTTCTCCCTCTCTGTGAGAGCAATTGTTTCCTCTGACTTTCTGCCTGCATCTTTGCAGGCAGGGAGACCGATGAAACCTCTGCTTGCAGCAAGGGAAAGCTGTTGCACAGCTCGCACTCGCTGCAAGCAGAGTATTTGCTTTGACTTGCCAGCAGCTGAACGCTGCAGCTAAGCCACAGCAAATAGCTATGTCCCGGGGTGGGTATAGCAGGAGCCAGCACTGGGGCTGGTGATCCCCTGGGCCATCATTTGCTCCTTAAGGGGTCCCAAACAGCCCCCTCCCCAGGCAGCTCCCGGCCCTGGGGACCCCATCCCCCAGGGCCGAGCCTAAATAATACATTTTTGGGGGGGAGGAGACAACCCCCCAGGCTGATCTCAGCCCTGGGGATCTCATCCCTGGGGCCTGGCCATGTGACCTGGGTGTCCCCCAGGGCACCCAATCACAATGGTGGGGACCGTGGGGGGAGTCTGAAGTCCTGCAGCTAGAGCAGCTCCCTCTCTGTGAGAGCAATCGTTTCCTCTGTCTTCCTGCCTGCATCTTTGCAGGCCAGGAGACAGAGGCAACCTCTGCTCACAGCAAGGGAAAGCTGTTTGACAGTTCTCCCTCGCTTTGAGCAGAGTGTTTGCTGTGACTTAGCCAAGCCGCAGCAAACATCTATGTCCTGGAGATGGGCACCCCGGGACATAGCAGGAGCTGGCCCTGGGGGTAGCAGTCCCCAGGGCCATCATTGGCTGCTTGAGAGGGACTGCATGCCCCCCTCCAATGAATAGCCCCAGTGGTCCCAAGAGCTTGCCGGGCTGCACTCAATTACAAAACTGAGGCCCCTCTGCACTCAATTATAAAAAACTTCCCCAGGGAGGAGAGGTCCCTGGGGCTGGGGGGGGCTGCATGGCCCCCCTCACACTCAATTACAAAACTGCCCCAAGGAGGTGGTGGCCCTGAGGCAGCGGGGTGGCCAGGAGCCCCCCCTCCGGCATTACTTAAGTGTTTGTGCCCTGGTAAGGAGGCAGTCCCCGTGGCTGCAGGGCGTGGACAGCTCCCAGGCGTAGATTAGTGTTTGTGCCCTGGGATGTGGGAGGGGCGGCCACCCCCCCCCACACACATGTAAATCTATGCCCCCGGGACTTGGCCCACCCAGGGGCTCTATAGAAATCAAGCATGGGAACCTGCTTTTGTTTTTTTGTTTTTTAATTTTCACCAGATCCACCACGAATCATGGTGAATTTTGTTTTAAGAAATGCTTTTTGGCTCTGGGGAGTCCCGCTGGGACCCCGTTACCATAGCTAAGGGGTCAGGGTGTCCCTATCCTGGCCCTTTTCTTTTTTTTCACTTTTTTTCTGGACTTGGCTGAAGCCGAGTCCCAAGATGGCTGCCAACACTTCCTGGTTTGAAGTGTTGGCAGCCTATCAGTGCTGTACATTTGCTGAGCATGAGCTCTTAATCTTCGCAAAGTCATCGAGGCCAGAGATATACAAATTTGTTTTTCCTTTAATATCTCAAAAACTACTGAGCAGATTTACACCAAATAAGCACAATCTGCTTGACGAAAGCTAGCTTTCTGCCAAATTTTGTGTAACTTGGTATTCAGGCTGTATCCTTGTTCAAAGGTACTATGGGAATTAACATGGGAAATTGAGATTTTTTTACACCCCCTTTTCTCGGCCCCTGCTTGACAGATAACCCTCAAGCTTTCTGTGTGGAACAAGTATCACTGGGGTGCTTTTTTGTGAAAATTTTGTGACGATATGTCAAAAGGTGCCACAGATATGGCGAACCCCATAAATTAATATATATAAACTAGTGGTGGTAGATATATATATATTTATATATATATTTATATATATATATATATATATATATATAACACGATTTGGCAAGATATTGTTGTTCTCGCTTTTCAGTAGTACAATTATACTCATTGGCTGTCCACAATACCTTACACTACAATGGGGCTTCGCAATCACTGTATAGTGGCAAGTTACAAGCATGGTCAAAAGATTTGAAGCTCGGGGATTCTCAGGCTTGAGCATCTTACAAAGTGGGTTCGGACTAATGAATACCAACCCAATTAGAATGGCACTAATGCTGTAGCAAGAGGTCACATACGCCAAGAGGTGTATATATTTCAAGGCACAGTAATGCTTTTCCACTTGTGGTGCCGACGAACACTCGTACGTATTCGATGATAGCAGGTTTCAACAAAAGTATTCATTATGCGCAAAACTTTTGTCAGGGCCTCTATGCTGCCACATTTTCTTGACAAGCCAAGTCAATTATACCAGCAGTGACTATCATGAGCTGATACAATTTAAATAGTTTCATAGAGTTTGTGTAATGTTGGTAGTTTTTAAGTGTATTAATGGAACAAGAATGAAGGCGCCCAAATTGCGCATTCTATGGTATTACTCCAGTATAGATGGATTCTGGAGCCAGGTTATGTAAAGAACTGAGGTATTCACAAAGCAGCAGGTGTAATGTAGTTAGGAACAATGTACATTTAGGTTGACTAGTAGAAGAATTGATGCCAAGTGTGGATGTTTAATCAACTTGCATTTTTGTGGGCTAACTATAGACATTAAGAAGTAAAATGTTGAAATAACTGCTACAATGACTGTACTGTTACAGTCGTGACTTATATGTTACACAGGGCTCGATTATGGCCTTGGGGTGACTGACGGTGACAATACTGCTGCAGGCGTGAATTAAAGAGGAGACTGCTGGAATGGAAAGGGAGTAATGGAAAAATATATCAGGCAGTAGAAAATTATAAAGTTTGCAAAAATATCCTACACAATCGAGGCCATTGTGTGCAGGCAGAAACTGATATAATAACTACAATGTACACGGGATTACTTCAGCAAATGCCGAAAATCTGCAGTCATGTCATTTCAGGATTAAACTGTAATCAGTCTGGCAGTATCTTTTCTCTTTATAATGCTCATCAAATCCATACTGAAAAAAGCAAGCGCACTTGATGGATGGATGGAATATTGCATTCACGTGGTCATCTGAATCCATCAAATTCTGTTGATAGTACGATGCCAACCTGCACATGCACTACTGAAGAGAAAGATGGAAACAATTATGCGGCAACAAGATGAAGTTTTGTAGTCACGATATTCAGTTTAGGATGTTACAAATCAAGTGTACGATCCTTTGCTGAAAACCTTGATGTGTTGTGGTCAAAGGCCCCAAAATAGGAAAGATGGAGATGCCACCAAATAATCCCCAAAGCCCTGGAGCGTGGAGTTTATTTTAGACTCTCAGAACTGGTGGAAGATCAGCACATGGAACTACAATAATCCGTGGCTTAGTTCATATGAAGTTTGTTCTCTGATCTTTATACTTTGATGTCTGTTTTACTAAGCTCCTTCACCTGGATGAGCAGGTGAATGATCTGCCATCATAAACACTTAAAAGGGGAATGCTGGCCTGAGTAACAGAGATTGTTTGGAGACGAGGTATTCCTTCGCATTGACAAGACAATTCTCCTTCCAAAATCTCATTCAATAAAACTGCACTTCGTTGATGCTCACATTATTGAATATGGTTGCACTGAGAGGAGTTGAGATAAACTGATGGTAAAGCAGGAATAGAAAATATAAGGATGCTGAAAGCTTTCACTGGTGCAATGTTATGTTTCATCACACGTTTTGTATGGCTCAATATCGACCTTTTCTCATGTCTCTTTGATGTTGCTCAGATGTCAGT
Organism: Pleurodeles waltl; assembly: GCF_031143425.1. Lineage (NCBI taxonomy): Eukaryota > Metazoa > Chordata > Amphibia > Caudata > Salamandridae > Pleurodeles > Pleurodeles waltl. The sequence continues at coordinate 127,483,106 of NC_090448.1, forward strand.
AGCACGTGAAAGGGTTGGCCATAAAAGCAAAGGCTCATCGTGGGGGTTTAGTTTCTCAGCCTTAATATTGAGTACTAAATATTGTGATACCTTAACACTGTAGCCAAAATATCGACGACCAAAACATCGATTAGTTAGGTCCATATACATATATGTATTTATTTGCTATACTGAACTACACATACATATACCCTGATAATGTATATCTATAAGAAACATAGATGTGGAGCTAAGAATAGTAAATCTATTCTTGCCAATATATGCGTGCACCTCTATATTTAGAGGATTATATTTTGTCAATGATTTTATTTACCACAATAATTAGTACTCGATATTCTGACATACAACCTCTGTTAGCTTCTTGTTTTCCAGCTCTCCACATGCCCCTCGACCCACTGACTGGTTGTGAATGTTATTTTTAAACTTAAAACAGTATTTCCGAAGCAGAAAGAAAGAGCAAACCTGGTATTTCTGAATTATAAATCATTGTAGTTGAACGTTATTTTCATCCTACATCCACTAAACGTCAAATAAGTAATAAGGATTACAGCATAGGTGCAAAGAGATGAAAAGGTGTTTTTCATCATAGAAAATGTGATATTTTGCCACCTGACTCTTCTGGTCATCAGGGTATATTTTATCCTTATAAATGGAACCCTACCACGCCTGCTAATGGTACTCTAGGGAGCACCCGGATAGATCCCTGCATAGTTGGTGGAAAAGTGGAGGTTTTGCATTGGACACAAAGGCAATGAGCCCGATTAGAAAATATTTTGCTGAGACCTGTTCTTGTAGTATTCCTAAATTCCAGGAGTAAGCCAGAAATACTAGAATAGTCACACCCACTCCTTTATCAGTCTGGCATGTAGTGGTAGTTGTCCAATAATAGGATTCTTGTTTTCATTGTGTGCATCACGTTGTCGTTCGGTGACACTATTGATAAATACTCAACTTCTGTGACCCTTATGGTGCCATGTAAAAAATAAAGGGTCTTTATTCCTTCCAGTACTAAGTAAATATCCCCAACTTTTAGAAAGCATAAAGAATAATTACTGTGTATCACAATGTTTTTGGCTTCAGTTGTCAAGTAGGTAGCATTGTGTCGTGGTGAAGGAGTGGTTTTCAGGGATAGACTGGCCATTCCAAAACTCTGGCATTTTCTTGGTGGTCTGCAGGTTAGAATGATGTTTGCATTCAAAAATGTAGCATCTGCTTTGACCACATTATGAAAGCCCACCTGGCTCCATTATAGTCATAGCCTCCAGAAGTGTTGGGCTGTCTGAACATTTTCCCAGAGTAGATTTGGTTTCCCATCTCGCCCTGGCTGCGCTTAGCTCTATTTTGTGCTTGATTATACCAAGGATTTAAGTTCAGAGACACTCTCAATGCATTTAGATGACAGATAATGTCTATCTCTCCCCATTTGATCTGAGGCACATTCAGCAAGTACTGGAATTCTCAGCTCACATTTATAACTAACAGTGAAATTACAAGTCTTTGTAACTGTTGTTGCCTTATAAAGCAAGGTGGGCTCAGGTTACTCCTTTTGGCATGGGGACAGTTGACCAGGTTGGTAGTGGGCAGAATAATGCATAAGTGACAGGTCTATGTACTGCTACAATAAATTACTGCTTTACCCTAATATTATAAGACCATGGTTAGTCATCTAGTGCAATACAGTGAGAATTGGATATTAGATATAGTGAAAACAGAATCTTGTATATCTATAACATCAATATCTCTTTGCATTTTTATATTGCACTGATATATTTTATAATTAAACATGAACATATTTTCTTATTAAGCTTGAACTGCCCTTTATACTCAATATGATTGCTAAGTTTCCTGTTTCTAGTAGGCCCGAAAGCCATTCTATCCGAGGTAGAACATTTGCACTTTTCCTACATCACATAGTAAAGCGTAGCCTCGATTTCAAGAAATAAAATAAGTCATCAGTGTATTCATATAATGTGTCTTGTGGCTCAAGTATGTCCCACATTTTCTCCATGAGAAGATCCTGCCCCCTGCTCATTAGGTAAGCTTCACTCACAGTAACAAGTGTGTGTTGTGTGTTGTACCATATGCTTGTATCGAAAGAAAAATATATATCTAAAGGTTTCAATTTTGTGTCAAATTTAGCACTACATGCTCCAACTAGCTGATTTTGGGTGCGAGCTCTGATTGGTGAAAATTACAATTGTCTTTTAATTAATTTCTGTGCTGCTCGCTATTTTTGCATGTTAGACTTTTGGCTTACCGAGGTATTATGTATTAACAGTACCCTAGACTTATGGTATTGAATTCATTGTGTTTTAATAGAGGACATCAAGTGATAGTGTAAATTGCTGAAATTAACATTGTAAACTTAAAAAGATAACTTATTCCTTAATATACGTTTATAGTGTACATCTTGTCACCTAGGACTCGCACTTTACACTTTCAAGATATCCATTTTCCTTCCTCCATATTAACAGCATTTAATCATTAGCTCTTCTATAATTCTCGCCTCGGTGCCTAATCTAATTCATGGGTCCCACTCTGCAACTCTGGGCAATAGCTTGCTTAATCTCCACAACGGCCCCAACAGCGCTTGGATGCCTGGCTTCACCCTGGGGGTGCTCAGGAGTGGGTGCCTCACAGGGAAAAGCCAGGAGGGGTTCCATAGCGGTATGAGTACAGCGCCTTGAGACCCTAACGGGTGAGTAGTGCGCTATACAAGTGCTAATTTACATTTACATTTACCCAATGTTTTAAAAGGGTTGTAAAGAGGCACATAGGGGGTCATTCTAACCCTGGCGGTAAAAACCGCCAGGGCGAATGACCGCGGTAGCACCGCCAACAGGCTGGCGGTGCACTGCTGGGCATTCTGACCGCGGCGGTTCAGCCGCGGCCAGAAACGGAAAGTCGGCGGTGTCCCGCCGACTTTCCGCTGCCCTTGAGAATCCTCCATGGCGGCGGAGCGCGCTCCGCCGCCATGGGGATTCTGACACCCCCTACCGCCATCCTGTTCCTGGCGGGTCTCCCGCCAGGAACAGGATGGCGGTAGGGGGTGCCGCGGGGCCCCTGGGGGCCCCTGCAGTGCCCATGCCAATGGCATGGGCACTGCAGGGGCCCCCGTAAGAGGGCCCCAAAAGGAATTTCAGTGTCTGCCTAGCAGACACTGAAATTCGCGACGGGTGCTACTGCACCCGTCGCACTCCAGCAACTCCGCCGGCTCCATTCGGAGCCGGCTTCATCGTTGATGGGTCTTTCCCGCTGTGCTGGCGGGCGGCCTTTTGGCGGTCGCCCGCCAGCACAGCGGGAAAGCCAGAATGGCCGCTGCGGTCTTGTGACCGCGGTGCGGTCATTTGGCGGTAACCGCATGGCGGGCGGCGACCGCCACCCGCCGCGGTTAGAATCACCGCCATAATGTCAATATGTTCTTGAAAATGATTGTAATAAAATTCATAACGATTACGTAATCGGGGCACAATGTGTCTGTAAAAGAATTTTATTTTGGTGTCCAGGTTTGCCTAGTGGTTTGGCCCCAAAAAACAATGAATGTCCAGAGCTATCATATTTGGGATACATTTGGTGAGTTGAAATCCACAAATGAACCTATTCTATTAGAATATTCGAAAGAGATGCTGGGTTTTGTAGCTACATAGAATTATTATTTTAGAAGAAAATTGTTAGCAGTGATATTGAATAAGATATGATATCTATATCAGGAGTTAGATACTTAAGTCTCCTTAAGAACTAAACACATTTTTTATTTTTCTCTACTATCCCTCACAGATTTAAGTCCATTTTATGTTCATAATGCTTTATCAACACCTAAGTAGTAAGTGTTCTAATTGAATTTCTTTTATTTTTTACATAAAATTATAATTATTTTTTGTCCTGGCTTGTCAGTTGTATTGGTTTTGTTAAGGAACTCTATAGCTCAAGTTCAAGTGACTCTTTTCTTAAGAATAGTAAATAGCAAAGGCTTGCTTTTTTAGTTATGGTGCAATTCATAATAGCACGTGCAAAAATGGAGAGCAGCAAATTCATATCACCTAACCAAATTCCAATGTAGAGAACAATGAAAAACTTAAATAATGCATTAATGAATTATAACATCAGTCTAGTGAACACTACAGTCCAAACTACCAAGACACACTTCTCAGACTTCCGAGATTAGAGATTGAAGATAATAGGCACTTTGCTTGCTCATGGAAGGAATCACAGAATTGGAATTGCTGTATAGGCAGATAAAGAGTTTTGTAGATCTGGGGTGTGTGGGTCCAGAAAATGTAGATTTTTTACAGACTTCGCTTAAAGAAGGAAGGGCTCTAGGCCCCTTTTCCACAGAATATATCTTCCTCCATGTTCCACCTTTTCTGCACTACATCTGGTATTCTAAAGAGCAGTGTATGACAAACTACAGGAGCCAAGTCTAGTGGCGACCACTATGCCTGAGATTTTTTTTTATGTATTTTACTTTTGGTATTGGCTGTAGCACAAACCTAGTTACATAAAACAAGAAGCATTTCACAAAGAGTAAGAGAAATAGTTACACCAGCACGGGATAAGAGGGGGTCGCTGGATATAAAGGAATCAATACTAAACAGTACGCTCACGTTCACATTACACAATGCCATACATTTACATAAAATTCCACATATGCACAATGTAGATCAGTGGGAATAAATCAAATGTTTGTTGGTCTTGTGCCAAAGTCATAATTAGAGCTCATGGTGTTGGGGAAGATAACAAGACACTGCGCCAAACCTCTATCTAATAAACCACTTCTGATAATGTTCCTGTTCTTCTGGAGCACAAATGTGAGCATGTTTTTTACCATCCACCTTTGCCAAAATAGTTTTAAAAAACATATATGCATACATATTTATGTCTTTGTCTATTCACCAGCATTGTACACTTTTTAAGGCAAAAATTGTCCAAGTTACCAAAAACAGCCTTAGGCTGTCTTTACACCCCGGGGCCCAATGCCAATTTCACATCTGGGTAGGCTGCCAACATTTTATTTTACCTTTGAGTGAGATAAAACCATGGGCATTCCAATGTGTGTACCTTTAAGATTAAGACTATAAGCAAAGGCCAATAAAAGTGAGAGGTATCAGCTGTGACCTACCCTTTTAACCCAGGTAATTCTGTACTACATGACTGATAAAGAGCACAAGGTATTTACTCTTACTAACCAAAGCAATCAGGTACATACATTCCACATGCACATGTGCACAAGCTCTCTACAGTCATCTAGGAAAATTATTTAGGACCAATTCAACTTAAGAATCGATAAGACTCCAGATATATGAATTACACCACATTGGTGACATAGGTTTCGCCCCCTTCTGAGATAACCCTAAAATCACTTTACCCCACATAGGTTTAGAAGTTAGGTCTCAAGGTCCACCCAACCAGCAAATCTTAAACAAAGGAAAAACAACAGCACACCCTATACTGGGCTTTGGAATTTCAACCTCCCCCTAATCAAAATTCCAGCATGGCTCAACACAAGCCAGGCACATACATCAGCAGTTAAAAATGCTAAGGGCCAAGTATTCACTAAAAAGTTAGTTGCCCTGAGGAGCTGTAAGCTAGAGACAAGGCCAGGGGATATGACTGAAATAGTTGGTTTGTAATCGTTTTCCTCAATAACAGTATGGCAGAGACCTCACACATAAGTAAAGACAGATGGTTCTGTGGCTTAGAGATTATGGAAATGACGTGGACATTTCTACCACTCACATATTTGGAAGTTGGAAGTTAGATGTTAGTATGTTGATATGTTATGAGTGAAATTAGGTTATTCCTGACAGACAATTATCGGTGAGAAAGAGCAGAAAAAAATATTTTTCTGGATGGTGCAGGGGTTATGCATGCCTTGGGGAGAGATACACTCATGCAAGAAACTGACACAAAGGTGGGTTTGCCTTCAATCAACTTCTTCCTAGGGGAAGGACCCATGTTTGCAATGGACTTTACTTAAAGGGAGCAAGTGACGAGAATAGAAGAGGTGGGAATCAATTCCATGGGCATCGCCACAGGCAGCAGAAGAAGACTCTGAAAGGAAGGGGACTTGCTCCAAACATCCTGTTCTGCAAGAAAGAACCGAGACACTTTGAGTTCCTTTTACTTTGTGATGTGCATCAATGCTATATTTTCCATTATGCAGAGATAGATATAGTAATCAATGTTTAATCTTCTAAATGTAAAGGCAGCCCCTTCCAGGAGGTAGGCGATCTGTCTCACTAGTTTCAGACGGATAAGAATAGTCGAAATTAAGACCAGAAGGTGAATATCACAAAGAAATGAAAGACATTTTAAGTATAGCTTCCAATGTCAAGACGTTGCTGTACAACTGAGTCTTCACGATAATTGCCCAAAAATGCAGAATATGAGTTTTAGGAGCTGTACGAGCCAGAACTGGAGCTTTGAAGTCTGGTGGCTTAGCATCACAGATGTGCAGCTGCTGAATAGCAGGTTAGTGTCTGTAATCCACCTGCTGCCCTGAGAAGCTGAGTGAATGTGTTCTGCTGCAGTGGAGGGCTTTCTTAAGTCTCTGTGTCTTTTTTAACCATCACTGCCTTGGCCCTTATCAGGCTGGCGATGTTTTAAAAAAAGAATATGCATCTTTGTTTCACAAGCATAACTATAATAAAAAAACAACTCAAATTGGTGTAAGTCTCTTCCATGATTGTCTCATCAAAGAGTTTTATGACCATTGTAGGGGGCAGGTGAATCTGCCTTTTGGTAAAAAGTTGCTGTAGTTGGCTGTATTTGGAGTTGAATCTGATTCAGTTCCAGAATCACTCCTAATAAATTCACTTGATTTTACAGGCCGGTAAGTGGCCCAGAGAGTGTGGCCACACTAATTTGCAAGGACAAGATACTATTTGGACTGCTTGCCAAGATGTTATCTCCATTTAGGTTTATATTGAATTAAGATGCCTTCTTGGATTTATGTCAGATAAATTCAACACAGATAATGTTGCTGGACTAGATACAGCATTATCTTATAAAAGTGGTAAGAACTAAAAAAGATGTGTTGGAGAAAAATATGGAAAAGTATCTCTAATCAGTTAATCAACTATTGTGTTGTTCTTTGATCAGGAATCTCCAGATGGATAAGCCACATGCTAAGTCCATGTCAAGTGGAGAACCACTATGGGACATGGACTTCAAGAGGATACAAGATCCCTCACTCTATCCAGCTTCAAGAGCAGCAAAATGAGCTAAACATGCAGATCCATTCTGATTGATGAAAAGACATCCATTCAGAAGGGCTGAAATAACTTGAAGCTTCAGCTAATCACATTTTCCTCTATGCCGCAATCAGAATTGGTCACTGTGTCCAACACACATTGTTTGGGTGTTGGACAGAAGTCTGAATAGTAGAGGGGAGATGCTAGGGCAGTCTCTCATTGCTCTAGGAAACATAGCTAATGGAAGATTAGATCACATATAACACAATACTTCATTATGTAAAACGTGGACATAACTGAAGCATATCTGAACTAAAGGGAATGTTGGCTGCATGTACAAAGACTTGTGGCCAATAACTCAACACTGAAAAATTAATAATGACATTTCGTACAGGGCAAGTGGAACAGTGGAGTACTTTGGTGCCCAGAATGGCCATCCTTGGCTGCTGGGGTACTCCTTACTTTTTCAGGTCTTTATGTTTTTATTTTTTTTAACTTAGCATATGTTTGCAAAAAAATAATTGCAGACTTTCAAAGGCCAGCCCTAGTGATTTTGCCAATGCTCATTTTGATTGTGAAGTAGCTATAAAATAAAATCATGTAGTAAGAAATACAGAGACCTTTTTACAGTTTCCACACATAAGACTCAGTTTAGACTGATCTGCTGTCCGTAACCAGCAGCCATGCATCTGCCAGACACACTAATCGTTCATCTCTTTCTTCTGGCTTAGCCGCTACTGTAGAAAAAATGACAACTGTATAATATTTAACACTCTTTCTTCGACTGGTATCTCTAATTCTGCTCTCCCCTGCTTCCCCATAGACCTTTCTAACTGTATCTTTGCTCTAGGCTGGTCAGATCAATCTTATTTATCCTTGCGTGTTCTCTATAGTACTTTCACAGTACAATATGTGGTCTCTTGTCGTTCTTTGTGTACATCTTTTGCTCTAATCTCCCTCCTTTCAGCCTGAAATTGCACTTTTATGATAATGGTTTCAAGATTTTTATAACTGTTTCCTTTCCCTAAAGTATCTGTGGTCAAGTAATGGATAAATTCAGCTCCTCTATATGCTCTGAAATTGTTTTCATTTTCATGTAGCCAGTTATGTCCAAGTGTCTTAATCTGATTATATAGTTATATCCTCTTCCTTTGCATTTAATGAGAAAAGGGCGAAGTTCGGGGTAGGTCACAGAAGTACTTGCATGCTGTATGCCTACTTGAAAAAGACCTGCGGATATAAACACAATTAGTGTAATAAAAAGGTATTGAAATGATTGGGAATACCCACAAAATAGACCATCCTAGTTGGCGAGGCCATCACCAATGGTGTTCAGAATATTCCATCCACTTTTATGAATAGAGAAAATCTGACCAAATAACAGATTTTCGTTAATAGTAAAAGATTTATGTGATGAGAAAAATATGAAAACCCAGAATATGTGAATTAGGATCAGTCATTTGCAATCACAGATGATAGTTTTTGCTCTTGTAAATCTGACTTATAAGTGCATAGGACCCTGAGGCAACGCTCCCTTCACATCATTTCTTGCAGTTGGTTACCATGAGCCCCTGGTGCAACTCCCGTTCCTCTGTATTGTTTTCAAGTTTTACCAATGGTCTTGGCCCACCTTATCTCGCCACATCTATCTCTTTATGTTCATGACCCCTAGGGTCGTGCTCTCGTTTTCAAGTTATGCCTGTATTATTACTGTTTTCACAGACTATTTCAGTCTTAAGATCGCTCTCCCCTAATGCTCCCAAATTAATGATACCCTTCTTCTTTAGGTACTCTCGGCTCTGCCTTCGCTTTCATGAGTGTCGTCATTTGTAAGTGAATAAATTAAAAGTATCACATTTCTCATCAAATTTAAAAAAAAAAAAAAAATCGTCATAAAGTATATGTATGCTAATTGTTAGAAATCATCCGGTATAGTTTTCCGCCAGTGCTTAATTTGTGCTTGTTGTTTCCGGTGCTGAACACCGGCACTTATTTCTGAGGGCCGGAGATTAGTTTTCTGTCTCAAGCATTTACTGCGAGCAAAAGACATGTGGGAAAGACGGAGGAAGAGAAAAACAAAAAAAGCGTCAGAAAGGGGAAAAGCAGGAAGCTACAAGAGTGAGCTGAATGGGGAGGGGGTGGCTGTAAATGGACTGAAGAGGCCCAAGGGGGCTTCAGGTTTACGCTGCCTCAGTACTGTGTGCTCGCACTTTTAATTGCAACAGCCGCTTGTTTAACAGGGGAGCTTTGAGCACCGGCACCTTTTTATTTACAAATTATGCACTGTTTTCCGCACCCTTGTTAAACCAATAGCACTCAGGATTTTTGTTCAAAACATGTTTTACCAATCCTAAATTATCCTCAATACATGTCTAAATTACTTGGTATGTAACATCAGGGCATGGCCTTTGTGGAATGGTGAGTTATTTTCATATAGTGTAAACATCTTCAATAATATCGGTATTTGGGGAAAATAAATCTACGGCATTCAAATTTAGGATGACTGAGACTGCACAGTGATGATAAAATCGGCAATATACAGTGAATTGGTCTAAGTATATTTCTTATTAACATGTACTATTGCTAACAGTGTAATGTAAATGGAAAGATGATGAATTGTGAAGTATGTCTGCCCTTTTTGCCATGGAGATTATGAAAGTCGTAAATTATTTTTTTTAAAGTATGCTGCTCCAAGGGTTTATCCACTTGTTAACCCAAATGTTTTTTTGAACAAGTTATCTATCCATAAAAATGCAATATTTAATATGGAAAATTGACATATGTGGCAGAATATCAAATGGGCTCTCCTGTTGCTGCTGCTCAATGCATCCTCTTCTGTTATAGAAATGCCTCCCCCTTACCAGAATTTCATTTTTGATACTTCGTGTGTTAAAACGTCTGTTTATTGGCTTTCCACAAACGTTTCCTTGCTTAATTGACCAGCAAAAGAACAGAAAAGTGTTGGTGAAAAAAAATTAATAGATTTTAGCCACATGTAATTTTTCATGCCATTGTCTTTAAATCTTTCTGTACCAGGAAATGCTCTAACCGTGAGGCAATGATCCCTGGCCTGTCCCAAAAGCAGATCTATAGTCCAGGCTACTAGGCCTCTCCATCTCAACAGGAACATAAGCAATTGAGGGCACATTTCGACAACATTTGACTACACTGGTGCAGTGCATCAGTGAGTTTAGGGCCTGGGTCCTGATGGTGCTGTTTAATTACCAACTCTCCAGGCACCCTGGTTAATAAGGAGAAATTAGTATATCTGCTTCAACAAATTATACCCTTGGGCACAGTTAACTTATATTCTCGTCCATTGTTTCCATAAAGAGATGTCAGCCTCAGTACAATCACAATGGTGATTATCAGCTTAAAAGAGAACAAGCATGACTTCATCTACCTCATGGATCAACAAGGTTTTAATTAAGAGATTGACCAAAGCCATCTTTGATTGCGAATTGATTTAGTTTGGACGCTTCTGATTCAGTGTACGTTGCACCAAGGTCTGAAAGCTGTACGTTTGAGTAGAAGTAACTGCAATTTACAAGTGAATTCCATAGCCTTGTGCTATAATGCCCTTAAGTATAAACACGAAGGCCACAGCCTTATGCAGGTGATAACTGCAGCATGCAAGTGAAGGCCACATTCATGTGCAAGTCATAGCTGCAGCATACAAGTAAAGGGCATAGCCTTGTGTAGTAACAACTGCATCATACAAGTGATGGCCACAGTCATGCTCAGTAATAACTGTAGATAATGAGCGAAGGTCAAAGATTTGTGTAGTAATAACTGCAGCATTCAAGTGAAGGCCACTGCCTTGTGTGGTATGACTTCAGCATACAAGCGAAGGCCTCAGCCTTGTGCAGTAATAACTGCAGCATACAAGGGATGGCCACAGCAATGTGCAGTAATGAATGCAGCATACAAGTGAAAGCCACAACTTCATGCTCTAATACCTGATGTATAAAAGTGAAGGCAGAATCCTTGCACATTAATAACTGCAGCTTATGAGTGAAGCCCACAGCCTTGTGTAGTAATAATTGCAGCATACAAGTGAAGGCCGCAGGCTTGTGTAGTAATAACTGCAGTAGTACAAGTGAAGGCCACAGCCTTAAACAGCAATAACTACAGTGTACACGATGGACACACCCTTGGGTAGTAATAATTGCAGCATGCAAGTGAATGTCACAGCCTTGTGTAGTAATAACAGCAGTTTACAAGTGAAGGCCACAGACTTGCACAGTAATCACTGCAGCTTAAGAACGATTACCACAGCCCGGTGAAGTAATAACTTCAGCGTACATGTGAGGACCACAGCCTTGTGCATTAATAACTACAGCTTATGAGTGAAGGTCACAGCCTTAAACAGTAATAGCAGCAGCATACAAGTGAAGGCCACAGCCTCGTGCTCTGATACCTGCAGTAGAAAAGTGAAGGCCACATCCTTGTGCAATAATAACTACAGCTTACACAAGTAATAACTGCAGTTTACAAGTGAAGGCCAAAGGCTTGTCAGTAATATTAACTACAGTGTACATATGAGGGCTAAAGCATTGTGTAGTGATAACTGCATCATCCAAGTGAAGGCCACAGCCGTGTGTTTTTATAACTGCAGCTTACAAGTGAAGGCCACTGCCTTATGTGATAATTACTGCAGCTTACGAATTAAGGCCACAGTCTTGTGCAGTAATAACTACAGCATACATGTGAAGGCCACAGCCTTGTGCAGTAATAACTGCAGCATACGAGTGAAGGCAACAGCCTTGTGCAGTAATAACTACAGCATACATGTGAAGGCCACAGCCTTGTGCAGTAATAACTGCAGCTTACAAGTGAAGGCCACAGCCTTACACAATAATAACTGCAGCATACAAGTGAAGGCCACAACCTCATGCTCTAATACCTGCAGTATAAAGGTGAAGGCCACATCCTTGTGCATTAATAACTACAGCATACACGTGAAGGCCACAGCTTTGTGCAGTAATAACTGCAGCTAACAAGTGAAGGCCACAGCCTTACACATTAATAACTGCAGCATACAAGTGAAGGCCACAGCCTCGTACTCTCATACCTGCAGTATAAAAGTGAAGGCCACAGCCTTGTGTAGTATTAACTGCAGCATACAAATGGAGGCCTCAGCCTTGTGCAGTAATAACTGCAGCATACAAGGGATGGCCACAGCCATTTGCAGTAATGAATGCAGCATACAAGTGAAAGCCACAACTTCATGCTCTAATACCTGAAGTATAAAAGTGAAGGCAGAATCCTTGCACATTAATAACTGCAGCTTATGAGTGAAGCACACAGCCTTGTGTAGTAATAATTGCAGCATACAAGTGGAGGCCGCAGACTTGTGTAGTAATAACTGCAGTAGTACAAGTGAAGGCCACAGCCTTAAACAGCAATAACTATGGTGCACACAAGGGACACACCCTTGTGTAGTAATAATTCCAGCATACAAGTGAAGACCACAGCCTTGTGTAGTAATAACTACAGTTTATAAGTGAAGGCCACAGACTTGCCCAGTAATCACTGCAGCTTATGAATGATGACCACAGCCCTGTGAAGTAATAACTACAGCGTACATGTGAGGACAACAGCCTTGTGCAGTAATAACTACAGCTTATGAGTGAAGGCCACAGCCTTAGACAGTAATAACTGCAGCATACAAGTGAAGGCCACAGCCTTGTGCTCTAATACCTGCAGTAGGAAAGTGAAGGCCACATCCTTGTGCAATAATTACTACAGTGTACACATGAGGGCCACACACTTGTGTAGTAATATCTGCAGTTTACAAGTGAAGGCCAAAGGCTTGTGCAGTAATATTAACTAGAGTGTACATGTGAGAGCTAAAGCATTGTGTAGTGATAACTGCAGCTTACAAGTGAAGGCCACTGCCTTATGTGATCATTACTGCAGCTTACAAGTGAAGGCCACAGTCTTGTGCAGTTATAACTACAGCATACATATGAAGGCCACAGCCGTGTGCAGTAATAACTGCAGCTTACAAGTGAAGGACACACCCTTGTGCAGTAATAAAATAGAGCATGCACGTGAAGGCCACAGCTTTGTGCAAAAATAACTGCAGCTTACAAGTGAAGGCCACAGCCTTACACATTGATAACTGTAGCATACAAGTGAAGGCCACAACCTTGTGCTCTAATACCTGCAGTATAAAAGTGAAGGCCACATCCTTGTGCATTAATAACTACAGAGTACATATGAAGGTCACATCCTTGTGTAGTAATAACTACAGTATACACGTGAAGGCCACAGCCTTGTGCAGTAATAACTACAGCTTATGAGTGATCGCCACAGCTTTAAACAGGAATAACTCCAGCATGCAAGTGAAGGCCACAACCTCATGCTCTAATAACTGCAGTATAAATGTTAAGGGCACATCCTTGTGCAATAACAACTAAAGCATACACATGAGAGCCACAGCCTGGTGTAATAATGCCTACAGTTTACAAGTGAAGGCCACACCCTTGTACAGTAATTACTACAGTGTACATGTGAGGGCCACAGCCGTGTGTGGTAATGACTGCAGCATACAAGTAAAGGCCATAATCTTGTGCTGTAATAACTGAAGCTTATGAGTGAAGGCCACAGCATTGTGCAATAGTAACTATAGCATACAAGCAAAGGCCACAGCCTTGCACAGTACTATTTTCAACATACAAGTGAAGTCCACAGCCTTGTGCAGTAATAACTACAGCATACACCTGAAGGAACACCTGAAGGGCACAGCCTTGTGTAGTAATACCTACAGCATACAAGTGAAGGCCACAGCCTTGTGCAGTAATAGCTACACATTTTAAGTGAAGGTGAAAGCCTTATACTGCAAGCCTTGTAATAACTGCAGGATGTGAGTGAAGAATGCAGCCCTGTTCTATAAGAACTGCTGCATAAAGGTGACAGGAAGAGCCCTGTGCAGTAATAACTGCAGCAAGGGGGAAAGGCCACAGCTTTTTGCAGCACTAACTGCAGCAGAGAAGTGAAGGTGACTGATGTAGAGTTGACATAGCTTCTATTGGTGCTGCAGTTGAAGTGCACTGGGGCCCAGAGGTCTAAGGGGCCCACTGAACTCTGATGATTGCTGTATTTCTCAATTTAAACAGTGGTAGGGAGGGCTTATTCCCTTTCTTGCACTAGGCCCTATAAATACTGGCTATGCTACTAGAGTGAAGGCCACTTTCTCAAACTGTATTAACTGCAGCACAGATATGAAGGCAACTGGATTGTGTGGTGATAATTGCAGCCTAGGAGTGAAGGTCAGAACCCCTTGTAGTAATAACTGAAGCATAGGAGTTGAAGGTCACACAGCCTTGTGAGGTAATAAATGTAGCATAGGAGTAGAAGGTCACAACCTTGTAAGGTAGTAAATGCAGCATAGGAGGAGAAGGCCACAGCCCTGTGAGGTAATAAATGCAGCATAGAAGGTGAATACCACAGTCTTGTGGAGTAATAAATGCAGCATAGGAGATGAAGCCCACAGCCATGTTAGGTAATAATGGCAGCATAGGAGGTGAAGGACACAGCCTTGTGCTGTAATAGGGGCAGCATAGGAGGTGAAGGCCACAGCATTTGTGAGGTAATAAATACAGCATAGGAGGTGAAGGCCACTGGCTCATATGGTACCATCTGCAGCATACGAGTCAAAGTAGCAACTGCAACAGGAGTGAACGTCCCACCATGTGCAATACTAACTGCAGTACATGGGGGAACGTCTCAGGTTTCTGTGGTAATAACTGCCTCATAGGAGTAAAGGCCACAGCCTTTTGTGTACTCATAGACCTATCCTCATTCCAGTAGTTAAGCAACAGTGACAAGTGAGGTGTTCAGTGCAGGGTGGCTTGTAGTGGTACAAAAGTACCACTGAGGTAAATGTGCAGGATAATGGCCGAACACTTTATGTTACATGGTCATATGTGGCCTGAGTACAACAACCATCCTGACCCTTAGTAATCACATTTACCCATCAATGAATCAATGATGTCCGAAAGAGTGGCATGTGGAACTGATTAAAACTTAAGGAAGTCAGAGACTCAAAAATATATCATCCAAAATGCTATTTCTGCTGGCTTATGTTTCAAAGTTCATTAAATAATCCTTCACAAAAGTCCAGGGTTGTCTAGTGCATGTCTACTGCATGGGAAAATGTTTGAAGAACTTGATACAGACAGACTCGTTCCCTCTGATCGATGCTTATTTCAATATCAGTAGCCATGATGATTGATAAGTAATTATGGCCTGTTTCACAAAGATTTTTCTGTAAGGTGTAAGCAGGTGTGACTTACTCCTCAAATTCCAGAAGTAAGTCACATCTACTCATAGAATATTTGTCACGCGGCTCTGCAGTGATTGGCATTTTTGATACATTATGATGTTTAGAGCCCTCCAAAATAAAGTAATTTACGTTTTAGGTAAACAGAAAAAATACAAGATTGTAAAAATGTCCTGGCATGCCAGTTAGGATGTTTGCACCAAAGCTAGGCAGTTAAGACATCAGGCCTGAGCCTTGCAGGACTACAAAAACAGGTAACATACCCACTTTCAGCTCTTTTCCAAAGACGGTCCTCTCGCCCAGGGCTGAGCAGTTCCAGCGTCCATTTCTGAACTGGAATTGGCACTCATTGATGCCCATCTGAGCCCCCTCTCCGATCACTATGATGGCGTCAGGCCTGTTTTGGCAGATGGTCCTCTGTCTCGGGGCCAAGCCAGGGATCCGGTTACAGATGATGCTGGCCCCCAGAGCCACCACCGAAGAGAAGCCACTAGAAGGAAAGAGAAGCCATAGTTTGTATCCTGGTGTGAACAGACATGGACCTTTGTATTCCTGTTCATGAGAGATGTGCTGCTAAATCATGAAACAGATTAAAATCTATGAAAACACTGCAGAATGGCTTTTTCAAAGAATATAAAGTTTATATGTAGCATGTGACATCTATGTTAAGTACCACTCTGATCACTTATATGGCACTACCTAAAAGAGGACCTCTGGAATTATCTGCCAATCTTGCCTGGAACCAACCAATCATATTGCTGTGCCCTCCAGTGCTGAGCAACAGTGAGCTCCACAACTTAGGTGTGCTGTGATAAAGTAGAGTCCACATGCAGTGAGGGACCCAGTCTTAGGAACCTCTCTGTTTACCCCCTCCACCCTCAATCAGGGGGGCCTCCAAACCCATGTCCGCCTGCAAGGCCTTGAAGTCATGTCCACCAAAGAAATCCTATCAACCTCCAAGAAAAGTGTCATCTGCTCCTCTCTGCTTGTTGAACTTCTAGAAAGATTAAGAGGAGCACTTTGAATAGCACTTTGAACCGTGGGTGATCAAAAACTTTACGAGTTTTCAAAATCACAAAGGGAGATAACTGTGACAAGGGCCTCAGCTACGCAGGAGACTGGTACTGTGCATGATAAAGGGGATCTTCCTATCTGAAGCCCTCCTATACAGCAAACAACAATTGCTCAGTTCTCAAAAATGTGTTCTGGGGCAGATGAGCAGCTGTCCGGGCCAGTCAAGTTATGCATACACTGTTTTATGTTTCACTCACAATGACTTCCATTAGAGAAAGTATGTACTAGAGCATCTTAAATATAACCCCGTTGCCTCATTTCTCATTTGAAAATACTTTCAATGAAGCAAATTTGGAAAGGACAAGAGCATCTTAGGTTTAAACCAACGTGGGGCTGTCCAATCAGGACACAGGGAATCTCCGAATATACTGGAGAACAATATCCAACTTCCAGGGTTGGGTGGGTGGAGGGATCATCAGCCAGTCCAGCCCAGAAACGGGAACTCTGAGAGCAGCACATACAACTAGTATGTAGGCATATCCTTGATTTGCTACTGTAGAGAGGCGGTGCTCCTAAACTATGCTAGACTCTGGAGAATCGACCTTTTAAGTTATTCCATCACGTTGCATGTATCTATTTATTCATTTTTTTATTTATTATTTATGGGTATTTTCAACAAGACAGACTGGGCCTGGCAGGCCATCAAAGTGCTTTTTTTCTAAGGAAATCAAGAAACTGCGATATGCATTCATAGATTGTCCCATTATAGCGTTTTACTACTGGGAGGAAGAACGTAATTAATTAACATTTAAACAAACTCAGAAATAAAATCAAGGTCAGGAAATAAGACTAAGGGAAGGCGATTTTCAGTGACATACAGAAAGTATTGCATTTCATATGCTTAATATAGTGCTTTAGGCTCTTGACGAGGTGTTCAAGCACGTTAGATAATGAGTAGCTCACAATACCTTAAGGAGTGCGTTGGTGAGAAGAAAGTTGAAATCTCAGTTGGCCTATACGTAAGTGTCGACATGAAGACACAAAGTGAACTTTGCATGGATATTGATAAACAATGTTATTGAAAGTCAGCCACACAGAAAGAAAATAGGAAGAGCACAAACACATGAAAAGAGAGCATTACAACAGATATGTGTTCTAAGTGACATTTATGTATACATATGTCAGATGCATAGCTAGCAATCGTGCAGCAGGTGCAATGGCACCTGGGTTGAGGAGAGCAAGATAGCGATTTTACTACCTGAACGCAGAGCTACAAACCCATTCCCTTTGCAGCTACATGGCCCATAGCACCTTGCTGTGCCACTGATCTATGTGGAACTCTAGGTAAGCCTTCATACCTGTAGTGTAAGGACATGGAGGCCACGTCCTGGTAAAGAGACAAACTCAGCGGTCAAAGCCGACGGGATCTGAGGGGCAAGATGGGCCCATACTTTCTTAATTTAAGAAAAATTGTTCCCTTACTTTTTGTAAAAATACAACCGTCCCGGACGGTTAATTCCGAGGGTTGAAATGCTTCAGATGACTTGTAAGCCAGGGAGTCTCCTGTGTTGTGAAACCGAGGGAGGGGCAAAGAACTAAACAAGTCTTCTTGCCGGGTACCTGCTTGCCTGAAAGAAATGCAAATGTACACAACTAGGTAATATGCAAATCTAAAGGCTGCTTGGAAGCCAGTATTGGCTTTAATTGGTGGAATCACTTGAGGCTTCCTGATGACACAGATTTATTCTTTTTGAGTGATAATGCAAGGAGTTACCAGCTGAGGTGTGACATGTGTGCTTTTAAAAGACAGTTATATATAAAACTTTTGCTATGTACAGTCTGGATATTACAAAAATCTATTCTTTGGAAGCAATTTTTTTATCGTCAATTTTTTTGCACATTTTGTAGCAGCCTATCTCAAACTGTCTCCAATGCAAGTTTAAAATAGTGACACCTATTCTCCGTGTTTCCTATCACAGGTTGGGACCTCCAAGCACTAGACAAACACAAGTTTCTATTCTCCACAACACCAACCAGCATTCAATTCACTGGCGCTCTGGTAAAAGACGCAGACCTCTGCAGTGCATCAAATATGAGAGGTTTCATAACATAAGATAGTGCATTTTGCACTGATTAACTTAATTTGCATTTATTTTTTATTTAAGTGGCTCCTTATTGTATATGTAGTTACCTGTAACTGAAAGACCGAAAAAAGTATTTCGTTTTTTTAGACACACTTTTCACCCTGCCCCACGCTCATTCACTCTGTCACCATTGTGCACAGCATCACAGTTCCCACCCTTTTTTTTTAATTCACTTTGACCACTGGCCAGTCCTAGAAACATGAAATGCCATCAAATTCCAGCTCGAGAAGATGGGGTTCATTGGTTCTTTTGAATTCCTCCAGAGAGGTATCAGAATATCTCATGACCTTAGGTTGAGAACTGTCTTTTAGAAAATGTACCTTGGCCAAACCCACTTTTCAAGTATCAATTCTGGCTCCCCTCATACAGTGATTTATGTATTGGAATTAAACTGTTATCAAGGGCAGTTTTTAGCTCCCAGGACCGCCCCCTGTAGCATCGGTCTAGTTCGCATCTTTGTGTAAAAACCGAAACCAAGTATTTACAGTTTTTACACAAAAACATGAACTGGGGCAATGGTGGAATTATCTGAAACATTTTGAAGATGCAAGCAGACACACACTTGTTATCTTCATTGACACAGGATAATCATAACAATGCTTCGGGCACCCTTAAATGTTCGTCTCCAGCAAAACGGAGGGATTATGGTTAAAGATGTCCAGTGTAAATCCCAGTTGCTTTGAGAGACTTCCAATTTTCTCGGGAGCAGATATTTGTGAGTGTGGTAAAAGCTGGACGTGATTGATGGGCAATTGACATACGTTACTGATTGTATACAGGTTGAACTGAGGAACTTGTGTTTTGCGATTACACAATATTTCTTAATTCACTGATAGGAGGCAAGAGTAAATCTTACTTGCCTCTGATATCTCTTGATTTTCTCCACAGTAGATGTTCATAAATACACACAAAAAGCGAGCAGTTGAAGCCTAAATTGCATTAGATATCCCTATATTTCTCTAGATTAAATATTCTTCAACTGATGAACTAAAATAGACTGGCTCAACATCCCTGGCACTGCCCCATTCCACCATAATGAAGATTTTGAAATAAAAATCGCTAATCCCCAGTATTCAAGCATACAAATAATTTTGAAAGGGGGAGGTGCTTTTCAATCACAGAACATGTCGAGGAAAGTTGATCTGCAGCAGAGCTGAACTTCAGATTTGAAGGCCCGTAAATGAAGAGCAAACTTTGTGGGGTGCCCCAGGCCCCTTTCTTTTGCTCACTTCGTTATTTTCGCTCTTTTCCTGTTGAGCTTTCCTAAAATAGGCCTCTTTCTTTTGTAAGGGGAAGCCAGTGATATTAACATAAAAATAGTGTTTCGTGCCTTGCCTTCGCTTACATATAACTGCACTTTTCTTCATACATAGAGTCAGACTTATGTAACACATGATATGAGTTTTTATTCAGCATGTTCTAATTTAGATCCTGAATTAATTACAAAGCTATGACCTTAGGATTTAAATAGGAGAATGAAGGACGTTAACAATAGTCACCATATACACAATGTACGTGACTATGACAGACCTCAGTTGTGTAACTCATAGGTACATCATTAGTGCAAAGGGATATGATAACAAATACCTCCAAGCTTATGTTTAGAAAGTATTGTTTTTAATAAATGACACTCAATGCAGTCAAACCGCTTAGCATACTAAATTGAAACCCAAATATTGGAATAATACACGTTTTAGTAATTACCGTATTTATCATGATTTGCGTGCCTCTTGTTGCGTGCACTACAAGCCAATGCTTACCATGGTTCGGCTTGTGCTTTGTCTCTTAGGGCAAGGTCAGATTCCTGGTTCCCTGGCTTTGCCGTCCTGCTCCCTTCTAAGGGCCACATACACACCACGGCACTGCCCTGCTTCCGGTGCCTACACACAACCAGCGCCAGGGATGTGAAGTACTCTGGCACCGTTGGAAAAAATACCTGTGTGGTTTAAAAGGTGGGTGTTTGCATTCGGGCAAGCAAAGCTTCCGTCTGGCCTCTGGCTGGTGTTTCTGTGTTCTGGGCCCCTCCTCGCATCAGGGGTGTGCGGGAATCCGCCCCGTACCTGATATCCAGACAGAGAGGAAGCATATTGCCGCTGCCCCCAACACACAAACAGGGCAGAGCGGCGTGTTTTCTTTCTGCTGCTTCCAGTTAAAAACCATCAGCGCGTCCGATAATAGCAGAGGACGAGGCGGGAAGGAAAGTTTGAGCGAGCGCCGCGGCCATCCCAGCCTCGCCTTTTTCCATATCATTTTTTTTCTATAATTAAAACTGAGATAAAGCGCCGGTGGGGCCCGCGCCAGAACGTGACCAAACTTCCTGGCTCATAAATTTCAGCGCGCGCTGCTCTAGGCAGCCTGTCCGGGAAAAGTTGGGCTGCAGGAGGCGAGGGTGGTGTGGGTGAGGTGCAAGCCAGTGTTAGACCGAGATTAGTTCATTGCCCATTGTTCGGGGTGATGCTCTAAACCCCGATAAGGCTACCGAAGGGGTGTGCTCGGGTACATTTATTATTTCAGAGTTGTGCACGAGATACCTGCAGGTGAACCGTGCAGTGCACAGAGGCCTGGGTGAAATTCAAAATATGATTGGATAAGTCAGTCATCGTTACCTCATGTCCCCTTCGGTGCAGCAGCTATTTCTCCTGCAAATGTCGGTTTCCGATATTTAGAGTGCAAGTTTTGACTTGTACGATGTTTGTACTTTCCACTGTTCTGAAGTTCCTACCTTGCACAATTACATTTCTTCTCTTCTCTTTAAACCATTTTTTAGATACAAGCGAGTTTTATTAATGTCAGTCGGGGATAGTGCGTTGCACCTTTGGTTAAAGGCTCTCTTTCCTGGGGCAGGGCGTTATATCAAAAGCTGGTGAAATCCAGCAATCATACCAGGTGCCTACAGGCGCTCCTGTCACGCACATGTGCCGCGCAACCATGGGCGCAATGTTCAAAGGTATAGTATTCATATCACAAATAAGTGTGACGTGTGATAGCCTAGGTTGTGTCTTAATCATACACGTTGTTATCAAATATTATCTGTTTTCTAGACTTGTGAAAAACGGCAAAAGAGAGACAGACAGGCAGATACTTGGTCAAGACAAGAGATAGGCTGCAGACAAGTTGCTGACCGTGTACAAGAGATGCCTGGCATAACATAGGCGGCGAGGGAGAGATAGATAGATAGATAGATAGATAGATAGATAGATAGATAGATAGATAGATAGATAGATAGATAGATAGATAGATAGATAGATAGATAGATGGATGCACACTTTGACAGGTAATTGACACCTTGAAGCGACTGGCAGTATTGCTGGCTATTGCCTCTTGCATATTTGTAATTCTGGAAGATCAGAGCTCCGGCTGGGGAAAGTGACTTACCCAATTTTGATATAGACAATCCCCAAGCTGAGAAAAATGTGGAAAATCCAGCGCCTTGTTTTTTTGTTCATATTCCTAGTAGGTGTGTTCCAGCAGGGGGTAAGCCTCGGTCCGTGCTCCACGTGTGCCCCCGCACCTCTGGCAGCGAGCCCCAGGTGACCCCGACAAGCCCCGCGCTGTGCTGAGAGCCTCCGGCAGTCAGTGCGTGCACACCCCGCAGAGTATAGCCACCTCTCCGCCGCCGGTCCCGCTGTCTGCCCTGCTCGCCTCGTTGCAGATTGGTATGCGTGTCACACGTTGAGGTCGCTGAGCCTGCCGTGAATGGACTGTCGGGGGCAGCCCCGTGCCTTCCTCCAGAGGTTGAGTGAGTCTGCTGCACTGTTCGCCCTCCTGCCGGGACGTTATGCTACTGCACAAGAGGGGGCACTAGTCCAGCCACGAACCCGCAAACTGACAATCACCTGTTCGCCCGTTCACCAACGAGCACTACTGAATCACCAATTCCAGGGAACCGAGACGGAATCAGAGGTGCACCTCTGAAGGCTCTCCAGGCTGCAGGACTCTCGGGGTGTATCCGTCCGGGACACCCTATGCGCCCCAGGAACCTCGCGCAGTGCGGTATTCCGACGCTCACACCTGGGCGCGCTGCAGCCAGCCCCACACCACTAGTCACCGCGATCCTCCTCCACCGGGTAGACGCCCCCCTTCCAGGTGCCTCCTCGTCACTGTCTCTGCCTCCTCACCGCGTTCCCACCTGTTGTTCCACGCGCTGCTGTGTGCGTCCCCGGCGTCTGCTCTGCACTCTGCAGACATACCTTGTCAGGCAGGGCGGGGGGCCTGCGGCGCTCAGATAGGGGCCGGTGTAATGTATTCACGGCTGGCCCCCTGTCCCTCCCCCGTGCCTGCCCACCCCACCTGCCGCTTCCCCTGCCTCCCACCCGCGCTTCCCAGGCCCCCCCACTCGCGCGCACGCGAGCAGACGCGCGCACAATTTCCCCGTCAGAAATAACAAATCGTGTCCGAATAACTTGTCACGGGCCACCCTCCCACTGGCCGGTAGCAGCGCGAACACCCCCTGTTCAGCTATGCTGAGGCAACTGCTTTCCCGGGAAGATCACTTTAGATGGTATCAGCCCGTGTTAAATAGAGGGCAAGTTATCCAGCAGCCCCCGCGATGAAGGGGCCCATTGTAGTCCGCAGCCGCTGCACAGTCCCTTACTTTGCATCTGATTTATTTCGGGCCACAGTCAGGGCACTGCACGGCGGTCACTGGGGGTGCGGCCGGGCAGGTGCTTTGTCTTGCATTGTAGGGTAGCGCTTCATACCACTAGTGTGGCCTCGAAGCGCTCCGCTGACCGGTCGCGTAAGAGGCTACCAAACATTTTGTGCGCGTCTGACAGAGAGTATATTTATGCTGCGTGCTATGTAGAAATGCCTGGGTTGCATGTGTGATGGTAGGAGTGGTATTCTAAACTGCTGTACTGCGCAATGCTACCTGGTTTAGACTTTGGCCTGATTTAGACTTTGGCGACGTTTTTCTGTCACAAACGTGGTGGATACCTCTTCCACCAAGTGGCCACTTGTAATGAGGCAAAAGGAATAGCGGCCGAATTTGTGACAGAGTAACCTGTCCATCAAACTATAAATGAGGTCCTAAGTGATGCATAAGGGTGTAAACAGGATAAAGCCATTCTGGGCCTTACACACCAACTCCAGCTGGTCTCCACAGATGAAGCTCCAGATGGCAGCATAAAGGGCACATCTAAAATCAAACCAAAATCTTGGATGTGAGGAAGGCTTATGTTTGTGAATAGCCATGTCTTTACAGCTCTTCTAAGCTACAGGTGGTAGTCTAAGATTCTTACTCTTTATGGGAGAGAGCTACAGACCTTGGCTATGAGTACCACAGTGCATGTCCCACCAATGCAGGACTTCTGAAAACAGAAATGGTTCGAAGCAGTCAGTATGGATCTGTGGGATAGTCTTGAGTGGCAGGTGATCATTTTAGCAGTAGGAAAGACAGTCCAATGCTATGGGTGTCTCAAACTTACAGAGAACATTAAAGGAGATACTTATTTGTACTCGCAGCCAGTGAAATCTTGAAAAGAAGGGGGTGATGTGATCATGGATGCCATAGTGTAGAATCTTACTGGCTTGCATGCCCTGGATGTGATGGAATCCGCAAACACCAAGATGGGTTTCGCCAACTAGCCTATTTTTGTGTAGCTTAAGTGTGAGAGAGCCATTGTAATAAAGTTCTGAAGTCTGTGGGGGAATTCAAAATACAGGAAACTGTGATGCAAAGTTATCACTATGAAGCAGGAACAACTGGCAAATAAGAAAAAGGTCAGAGAACCTGATTGCCCCAGGATCCTGATTTTTTGTGGTCTGGACAAGGTCATAGTTCCAGGGGCCAAAGGGATGAATGTGACCAAGTGACCACTTTTAGCATAGGAGAGTCTCTGCTTTGAGAGCGTAGAATCTTTAGTAGTTACGCATCATTCATTGGCCAATCCACTGGCCAACTTTTAGGAGGCAGTAGCCCAGTGCACAGGAGTATAGATCCAAGGAATCATTTAGTTTGATGCCAATCTGAGTGTAGTTAGCATGGCAGTATAGGTAAGGTCAAAAAATTTGAAGTTGTCTGGGAGAGGGCTGAGGCAAGCATTGAACAGAAGTGGTTACAATGATCCACTCAGTTATATTTTTCCACAGGAATCTGTGAGAATGGCAGCACTTTCTCCGGCACTCAAGTGGAGTTCACTCTCTGAATCTAGTTTACTTAGGGTGAGGAGGAGCTGTTTACAATTATCTTCCTGAGGAGATGGTGTGTGGAGTTGGAAGCAAATCCTTGTGGAGAGGCTTTATTTTTATGACTCAACAGTGAAGCTGCCTGCCAAAGCTTCTGACAATAGTTTTCTAAAAACATGCATGCAGTGTGCTTAAGAGGAGTAAGTATCTTTCAATTAATGTTCTTGGTTGTTTTGTTTGTCATTCCATCTCTTAGAAGGGGCTTGCTTCAATTGCAGTTTGTGAGGTGCATTATTTTCAGAATGTGGTAAAGACTATTTGGTGAACACATGAGCTATTGTGGAAAAATGCTGCCTACTCTAAAATCATAATCAAAGTATGAGCTTAAATTAAGTATGAAAATACTCTCAATGCTTTATATTATATGAGATCAGTTTTTTTATACAAAACGTTTTTGGTATATAGAAAAAAGTGCTACATAAAACAATTTCTAAATAACACCAGACAAATATTATTCAGCATTTCCTTACTGCTTTTGATGAGCTGAGTCATCACTTGACACAGGTTGCTGCTTCATTTCTGAAGGTGGAGTGGTCATTTTCCTTTCACTGTCAGTGTGCCCCTTACAAATATTGTGTGTGTCATTGTGATCCTTCTTCTATTTACCTGGATGTATGTGCCATTGTGGTCCATTTTTATTGTTGCTGGCTGTATGCCCTACTCTGGCCATTTTTCTATGCTACTGGATTCTTTCCACTGTGAGGGTGCTCTTCACAAAGATTCAGTATGCAGTGGGGCTCAGTCTTCTGTCACCGGTTGTATGCACCATTGTGTTCTTACTTTAATATCCTGGTTGTTTGTGCGTAGAAAGCCAATACACACTAGCTTAGCAAACACACCACTGAGATCTGGGATCTCATCACCACCCTCACCCCTGACATAGTCTTCCTCACTCAGACCTGGCTCACACCCATGCCCACTCCCGACATCGCCACAGCATCACCTGACCGATACAAGATCACACATCAAGACCACACCAACAAACCCAAAGTAGGAATCGCCCTCATCTAAAGAGAAAACATCCACTGCACTA